>NC_047051.1:72739006-74092245 GCF_011762595.2 Tursiops truncatus
GTGTCAGAGACACCTAAGCCATGCAGAAGGATGATTTTGGAGGAGAGCAAGCATTCAAGTTGAAGTGGACAGGAAGGTTCTTGTCCAAGTTGCTGGTGAGACCAAGGAAAGCCATGCGCCCTCCCTGTTCCCTGACGATTCTGAGATCCTCGGTGGGACCGTATCATCACGCTTCTATGACTAACCCTCTGTCTGGAGCACAACACCCGGGCTGCCATCAGGCCTGATCAGGATTCTCGGGCTCCCCTTGGGGCAGGAAGGCATCAGGGAAAGGGATTGTGGGGGGGCTCCCACAGGAGCTGCAGAGGGCAGATATCTCCCAAAGAGCTTGGCTGCAGCCCCCAAGTCCACGAGATGCCCATCTGCAGGGTCAGAGCCTGACTCTGCTGTTATCTTGGAGCCAGAGTCCTGGATTAGGATCTTCCCCCACTGTGGACTCCAAGCCCAGGAGTGAATTCCATCTGCTCCATCTCCTCAACTGTTCCATAGACATGGAATTTTCGCCCTATGACACAGGGCTGCTAAGAGAAATAGTACAAGGCTATAACATTCCTTCCGAGTGTCAAAGCATTTTGTACCATACGATAATTTCAATGGCCAGTAGTATTCTTTCAAAGTCACTTAAGAAGTAGTGGTCTACCAACATTTCTGAACGTGGGGTCATTACAGAATGATGAAAGGGTCTTGCCCGAGGTGCCTGCGCATCAACGTTAGGTACACACCGAGCAAGGTTACACTGGAGGGCTGGTTTACTTTGTAAAATGCCTGGCTTGTTTTTCAAGGTGTAATAGTTTGTTGCAACAGACTAGAGAACTGAACTTGGCAATGATGAAATAGCAATTCACGTCCTTCATCAGTTCAACAATTTTTCTTTCATGCTGGATAGTTGTTAAAATGAAAATCTGCACTGGTCCAGGAATGTTTAATTCTTCTCATATGTGTATTGTTAGTTTTATACTTTTGATTATTTTCTTAATCTACTTTCCAGGCTTACTTATTTTATCAGCTGAAAAGCTGGAAAAAATCCTTATGACTAAATACTTTGCTGTTTATTATTTTACTTATTTTTTTTAGCCAAACCCTATGATAACATTTTAATTTGATAATGTTCCATTAAACACATTAATAGGAGATGGAAAAATAGAACAATTAAGGAATGTTTTAGCAATTTTTAGTAAGATGCATCCTCTAGCATAAAAACATCATATTTAGCCTTTTGAGCTTCAGCAAATCTGTGACAAATGATTTATATTAATAAACTGTATGTATACAGCTTATTATACATTAATGTATGCATTGATACATTATTAATGTATCTATGTATACATTTTGAGAAATTCAAATTAGAAGCAATGTCATACGGACACTGTTTTGGGATGGCAGCATGAAAATAATGACATATGCCTGATTGTAACACTTTTTGTTACAATCAGCAAATCATTGAACTTATAAAAGTGCATAATGGAAAAAATGTGAATATGTTACACTGATGTCATCACAAGGAACTAAGAACACCACAAGGTACCCCATAAATGCTACAAAAACAAGTTCTCAGTTAGAACTTGGGTCTTAAACACATTTTATCTTCAAATAAAACTAATGTACATGCCTCTTCAGATCTAACTTTTAGGATATAGCTAATAATCAAATTGAGTCTCATTAAGGGTATAAAATATAATAAATGGTCTTCCAAGACAGGGAAATAAAACTGTTGGAACTTAGGCTATTAAGCTTTTTGATGGCAAAGATTGCAATAAAGGAGAAAGAGAAACTTAAAATAATTATTTGCTACTGATATTTACTCATTTAAAGAAATATCACTATGAAAATAATCACATGAAGCCATCTTTAACAAGAATCTTTATATTTGGACTTTTACTAAAGTCAATAGTATTTCTTCTGTAAATTTGTATTTCCTTCAACACATTTTTCTAGTAGATGAAACTACTGTGATTCTCAAGTACTAAATTTAATTTTTTGAAAGTAGCTATGGAAGTCATCAACAGCTGTGTTAGTACCTGAAAATAAATATCGAGCAGAAACCCAGAAAGCAATAAGATTAAGTAATATTTACATAATGAGTCTAAATCAACCACATGTACAAATGTCTTGAATCAAAGTAGCAAAAATTTGAAACTAGATGTTCGAATGTTTTAGAAAAGCTTAACATTTCCTTATCCTAGACGTTTTCTTTCTAAACAAGTTTGTTCAAAATAATTAGAAAAGGGAACCAATCCTTATTAGCCATATATATGCATATATTTTTAAATTTAGTCACAATGTATTTCTCATGTGGCATTGTGAAATTGTTATCCTGTGCTATAAAAATTTATTGTGAGCAGAGCTTAAAGAAATATTTTTGTTTAATATAATATCAACTGTTATAAAAATTTCACTTTGCTTTGGGGCTAGGCATTGTTTACTTGCTACCTTGTTCAAACTATTAAAATATATAATACTGGAAAAGGCAAAACTGTGGAGCCAGTACAAAGATCAGTGGTTGCCAGGGGTGAGGGGAAAGGAAGGGATGAGTGGTGTAGCACAGAGGATTTTTAAGGACAGTGAAAATACTCTGTATGATGCCATAATATTAGATACATTTGTCCAAACCCAGAAAATGGACAACACCAAGAGTAAACCCTGATGTAAAAAGTACGGACTTTGGGTGATAGTGATGTGTCAGTGTAGGTTCATCGATTGTAACAAATGCCCCACTCTGGTGGGGGATGTTCATTATGGGGGAGACCATAATGAACCCTCCACTCAATTTTGCTGTGAATCTAAAAGTGCTCTAAAAAAATAAAGTCTAATAAGATTTTTCTGGCTATTATAAATTTATTGTATAATTAAAATCATTATATATCAAGCTTCTAAATCTATGTTTCTATTTTGTTAAGGACATAAACGCAAATAACCATCTGACTGAGAACAGCTGACAATCTGGTTTTCCTCACGTCTTTCTCTGCTGAACTTTTTCAAAAAGTTCTCTTTCTTGGAGCCAAATATCTTGCCATACTGAATTTTCCAAGTCCTATTGGAAAGTCCCCTTCTTGGAGGGCTTGGCATGCTTGCCACGTTGAACAGTGGAAGGATCCATCCTATTCACACGTGTGTACATTCTCCTTCTTAACTTACTTCCTTCTTTTACTTTCTTCCCACTATTTCTATCCACCATTAGCTTGCATTCCCAGAAGAGAGTCAAGCGAACAGAAAGGAGGATGTACAACATGCTTGGTACATGTTTGGTGTTCACTGAGAGTATATTTGTTGAATGAATAAATGAATGAATGAACAAACAAATTTCCTTTCCTTTTTTTTTTTTTTGGTCATGCCATATGGCATGCGGGATCTTGGTTCTCTAACCAGGGATCAAACCTGTGCCCCATGAAGTAGAAGTGCAGAGTCCTAACCACTGGACCACCAGGAAATTCCCTACACATTTCTTATCCAGCCTTCAACTCCCAAGTTAGTCTTTCATGCTGTGCTAATCTTAGGTAAGATGATGGTAGAAGAAAAAGTGACTATCATGTCCCCTCAACCCTCCAGCCATTCCATCCCCTTTCTTCCCCAATGTGCCGGCTGCAGGCTGCTGCCTTTCCAGGTCCGGACCGTGCTGTGTCAATTTCCCAGGGCTGCTATAACAAGGTACCACAAACCAGGTGGGAGAAAACAACAGAAATTTATCATCTCACAGTCTGGAGGCCAAAGTCCAAAATCAAGGTGTTAGCAGTGCTCCCTCTGGACTCTGGGTAGAATCCTTCCTTGCCTATTCTAGAATCTGGTATTGCTAGCAATCCTCAGAATTCCACTCCACCACTGCAGTCTCTGGCTCTACTGTCACATGGCCTCCTCCCTGTGTGTCCTGTCTTCACATGGCCTTCTCTCTTTTTACTAGGACACCAGTCATATTGGATTAAAGACCACACTGATGATCTCATCTTCACATATTTATATCTACAAAGACCCTATTTCCAAATAAGGTCACACCCACAGGTACCAGGGGTTAGGACCTGGGCAGAGCTTTTTGGAGGACACAGTTCAGCCCATAACACAGACCTTCCCTTCCTGGAAGGGCCCAGTGCTTCCAGACAGACTATCCTGAGCATCTATGCAACCACTGGCAGTGGCAGCAGTAGCAACAAACACCATGAAAGCAAAGCAGAACCAAAAACTCCCGGGTGATGATTTAGAGCAGCTTAACGTTTCTTCATTCCAGAAGGGCAAGTTTGTTACAAATATTGAGAAAAGGAAACAAAGCTCTACATCTTGACTTTATTACAATCAACAGATACTTCTTCTGCAAGTTTCCAGGTTCCCAACGTTAGCTACTTGGTGCAAAGGAAATAATCTAATATAAATTCAGATTAAAATTTTGGAAAATTGGTGTTTTCATCCAATAGTTTGAAATCTTGTGGTGAAGCACCAGGTTTTCCAACAGGAAACTGGAAAGGTGTTTAGGGTGCACACCTGGCATTCTGCAAATGACGACGCACAGACCATCATGGAATTGTTCCCCAGTCCCAGCTCATGCCCGTCATGCTGCTTGACAGGCCAGTACGTTGAGAGACAAGGTTTTGGGGCAAGAAAGCTGACTTTATTCGGAAAGCCAGCAAACGGAGAAAATGATGGACTGATGTCCTAAAGAACCATCTTAATTCGGGGTAGAATTCAAGCTCCTTTTATGCCAGGGAAGGGGGAGGCAGGAGGAGGTGAGGTCAAGGGGTGAACACTGGGCGCCAGCTATAGCCAAGGGGGATTATGAAAGGTCTTTGTTCTTGGTCAGTGGACTGCAGTTGGTATTCATCTGGTCTGGTCACCATGTTCCCACAGAACTGGATAAGGCAAATATTAATTTTTCTTGTTCATGTTTCCTTATCACTGTGGGGAAGAGAGAGTTTCTTTAAAAGGGGGCTATCACATACACCCCAAGCTGCAGGCAAAGTCCCTTTAGTGACCAACGTGTTTACGTGCGGGGCTGAGAAGAGGCTTATGACTCAGGGGTTAAAGCAGCAGAGGAGATGGATGCAATGTGGAATCAGAGATGCCAGGCTTCTAAAAACAAGAGGCCAGCAGGGGACATGTTGGTGGGGCGGGGTGGTCTTAGTTCCTGAAGAATGACTCAAAGATACCTGTCAGACTGTTATGCATATCCCTCGAAGAACTAGGACTCTTGTTTTTATTGCTGAACTATTGTCATCACTGTTCTTGTGTAACTGCTTTTCCTCTGTTTCTGCATTCCCTCACTTCCCTAATTAGTAACTGCATATGCCCACTCCTTGGAACTCAGGGAAGGCCTAGGACATGAAAGACTTTTCCTTCAAACAAAAATGGGGGACACAGAGGGGCTTTTGTACCTGAGAGGGCCCCATAGGGTCCCTCCCGCTCAGTTTCAGAATCTGCTTTTAATTGAGGTCAGCTTTTGAAGTTCTCGCTGGCTACTCACATCCAAACAGAGCCAAGCTCCAATACCTTTCTCTCTAGTCTCACAAGTTCGAGCAAGTTTAGGTAGTAGGTAGGAGGGCTCTGGTTTGCTTATCCTACAGTCTTGGCGTAAATGTCTTACAGAGGCTCGCATCCAAAACACAGGTGTTCAGAGTTTATAGATTTCGTTGGCATCATTTGTATAAGTTGAGAACACAGAGGGACAAAAGGGCCTACGAAGTTTCATGGGACTTCCCTGGTGGTCCAGTGGTTAAGACTCCATGCTTCCACTGCAGGGGGCCCGGGTTCAATCCCTGGTTGGGGAACAAAGATCCCACATGCCACGTGGCACGGCCAAGAGAGAAAAAAAAATCTATATGTATAAAAAAAAGTGCCTACAAAGTTTCAGATGTTACCTGCTCTTTCTACTTCTTCCGAGAATCATGGAGCCCTTGTGAGGCCTAGGGATTGGAATGCCTTGTCCTGGCTCTCCAGGTCTCCTAAAGGTAAAACTTTCCTTATTAGTTGCCTTTTCAGCCCTAATTAACAGGAACGTTTAGGGAGAAAATATTCTCTGTCCCTTTAAAAAAATTCTAAACAAAATTCAGCAAGTTTTTTGAAAGGTATGAGAGTCTAAAAGATTGAGAGCATTATAATTATGCCTAATGAGGGCGTTTACGCTTCCATCTACGAAGGCCTCAGGGCTTAAGACGCTCCAATCAGAGTGGGGAGAAGGACATTCTCTGGCTGTTAGTAGGCTGTAATTAAGTTAGCGTGAATGGAAAATGCTGGCCCAGGTTAGACTTTGAGGTTCTGGAACAGTGAGCTGTGTGGAGAGCTCAGGCAATAAACGGAGCCTGTCTGGATCTATCTAGAGCTTTACATCTATGTGTAAGCTTCCGGGTGGAGGGAGAGCAGATAGCAGATGACTGTTTCTAAATTGAAATAGTGTATTGCCACTGAAGGAGCTAATCGTAAATACCAGTAGGTCTTAAAACATTTGTTTTATTTTCTCTCCTTTTTATCTGTTTTATCCACACAGGGAGAGCACAGACCAATTAATACATGAGAGACAGTGTTCATTCATTCATTCATTTGATACACATTTACGGACTGACTGACAGATGACAGGCGGCCAAAGCACCAGGCAGGGAGGAAGGGACAGAATCAGTACCCGTGATGTCTGCCGGCCAAGGGACACCCTCCAAGTTTCCACTTGCCTGTCATGACCACACTCACATCACACAGCTATCCCCAGACACAGGGCAAGTGGATGCTCGTGGGGAGGGGTTAGAGAAGAACACCTGCGACAGAGCACTTCTGAGAAAGTGGTACCTGAAACAGACTTGAGCGATAGGAAGGAAACGGCCAGTGAAGATGGAGAGGAAGAGTACTCTAGACAGAAGTCGAAGCAAGAACACAGTCTGGTTGGGGATGAGCTGGGCTGGATAGAAATGTGGTGTGGCTGGAGCTTAGTGAACGAGGCAAGAGGGGAAGGAGATGGGGACTAAGAGGGGTCAGACGAAGACCAGCGAAGCCTTGCAGGGTAGGAATGTTGGGTTTCATTTTTTATACGTATAATGGGAGCCCACTGGAAGATCCCAAGGAAGGGGTGAAATGATTCGATTGGCATTTTCAGAGGTCATTCTGGCAAAGCTGCCAAGGTGAGAAGGGATTGTTAGGGAGCAAGATCGAAGGAAGGAGAAGCGTGGAGGAGTCTCTCTCAGGACTCTGGCGGGAGACGAGACTCCCATGGACCAGAGGAGTAGCAGAGGAGAGAAAGAGAGGTGGATGGATGGGGGCCTTAATTTAAAGGAAGAATCACAGAACTTGCTGATGGAATAGTGTAATTAATCATTCAAACAACAACTGTGAGAGTAAAAGGGGGCTCTCTAAATAGATACCCTGGATCCACAAATCTATGTGACTGTCCCAGGCAAACCAGGATACAGGGCAAGGGGAGAGGGGGAGGGGTGAAGAATGACTGTGCTTGGGGTGGGGCAACTGGCACTAGTGACCCGGAGAAGGAAGGGGACCAGGCTGTGTGTGTTTGAGGTGGGCTGAGTTAGAGGTAGAGGTGAGGCAGCCATTTATCAGTCAGGTTCTCCAGAAAACAGACCAGAAAGAGATAGATAGATGAATGGACAGATGGATGGATGGATGGATGGGTGGATGGATGGATGGGTGGATGGATGGATGGATGGATGGATGGATGGATGGATGGATGGATGGAGATAGATGATAGATAGATAGATAGATTTTAAGGGACTTAATATATAGGGATAGTTGGCAGGCTGGTAACTCAGGCAGGATTTCTGTGGTACTACCCTAAGGCAGAATTCTTTCCTCTCCTGTAAACCTCAGCTTTTGCTCTTAACGACTTCAACTAATTAGATGTGGTCCACCCACATTATTAAGGGGAATCAGCGTTACTTAAAGTCAACTGATTGTAGACATTAGCCACATCTCCAAAACCCTTTCACAGCAACACCTATGTAAGTGTTTGACTAAATAGCTGGGTACTGTTAGTCTAGCCACCTTGACACATAAGACTGTCCTACCAGCAGCGATGTCAACTAGAGACACAGATGTGCCAGTTGGGATACAGCTCATGGAGAGGCTTTGGATGAAGATATAAAACCTTTTTTTAAAGCCAAGAAAGAGAATGAGACCCTCTAGAGAGAAGGAAGATAAACAGAGAAAGGGGGATATGATTAAATCATGGAATATCCCCCATATTCGAAGTTTGAGGCAAGAATCAGGAGTCAGCAGATTAGATGGGGAATTAATGAAGATGGAAGTAAAAGAAAACCAGGAAAGAAGGATTTTATGAAACCAAGGGTAGAAATGGTTTCACAAAGAAAGCTGTGGGCTGCCTTGTGAAATGGTGCTGAGAATTTAACATAAGATGGAGACATGACATTAACCACTGGATTTAGCAACATGAAGGCTAGAAAGTGCCTAAGAAGTCTGTTTGAAGGGAAACAAAGAAAAGGAGTGTTATTTTGGGAGAGAAAAAAAAAAAAAATGGTACCCATGCCCGGTCCAGGGGGTTGGGGAGATTTTCTAAAGGAGGTGAGGTCTGAAAACCGTGGAAATCTGGAGGGATTTCCATGACATGTTAACCAGCCCACACTTTAGCCCCTAGACAGTGGAGACCCTGGGAAGAAGGCTGGCTGTGGGCAGATTTGAGTTTTAATTAAATTACTATGGTTACCAGGCAAGTATGGATTCCGGGGGTGGTCGGTTGGGGGAGGGACGGTAGACCCTGTCTGCTACGTAGTAAGACAGGAGATGAGAGACTTCCCTGGTGGCGCAGTGGTTAAGAATCCGCCTGCCAACACAGGGGACACAGGTTCGAGCCCTGGTCCTGGAAGATCCCACATGATGCAGAGCAACTAAGCCCGTGCGCCACTACTACTGAGCCCGCGTGCCACAACTACTGAAGCCCACGCTCTGCAACAGAGTAGCCCCCGCTCATCGCAACTAGAGAAAGCCCATGCACAGCAACAGCGAAGACCCAACACAGCCAAAGATAAATAAATAAACAAATTTATTTTTTAAAAATGACCGGAGATGATGACGGCCTAAAGTACGCAGGGATGGAAACACGCTTTCGGAAGTGGAAGGCTCATGTGCTTTCCGGCACGTAACTGTAAGGGAGAGAAAAACTGCAGGAGCACGTGGTGCCGTCACCAGAGGCAGCAGGTACAAAACGAAGAACCAGCTTGGTTCGTTTCTCTTTGCTTTTTGTTGGTTGGCTGGAAAGCTGATGAAGTGAGTTTGGGGCCTTCTTGTATTTTTGGTACCTGTGGGACAGTTGGATGAAGATGGTTTCAGCAGCGAGATATGGAAATCTGCAGTTCTGAAGACACATCTCGTCTCTCCATCAGATCATGGGCCCAAACAGGATGCTCAGCGCCATGGGGTCGCATAACCCAGCCAAGTGAGGACACAGCCCTGGCGACTAGTAGAGTTTCAGAGACGCGCAGGGAGTTTTTGATTGTCCAAGACGCAGACTGTATTGAGTGTAAGTTTGGCTAATGCAGAGAGTTTTGCTGGTTGACTGGAAAGGGACAGATAGGGAGAAATGATTTTGAATGAACCCACAGCTCACATTTCTAACTCTTTTTCCCCCCCTAGCTGGGCAATGTTGAAGGAAGCATCTTTATTATGCTTTTTTTTTTTTTTTTTAATTCCACTGGCTTCCTTGCTGTGAGGCTTACATTACTAGTGGCCGCAGGGGTTTCAATAGCAGTGTCAAAGCCAAAAGGTTTAGAGGCCAATTACGATGGGTGGAGTCATCTATTAGTCTGATCATCAGGTGACACACTTACTTCGTCTTGCCAAGCTAAGGGAAGCCAACGAGCGCAAAGAAAAACCCAGAAATTTATCAGTGTTATTCACTAACCTCAAAAAAAAAAAGATTTTCTTGAAAGTGGTGAGTAGCACATAAACCTTAATTCTTATCCTTCTGTATCCCTTCGGCTGCCTATCAAAGCGTATTGAGAAAGCTGCATTTGTCTGAAGCGGGGTGGGGGGGGGGTTCTTTCTTGGCATGAATCCCAGAATCTTTCTGCTCCGTGTGCTTTTGCCAGGGAGGTTGGGAAAGTAGTATAATTTACACACTTGGAAGCAAGATGGGTATAAAAGGAATAAAATCATTTCTTGGGCCACAGATCAATGTATCTGACAAGTCTTGATGTATTTCGCTTCAGTCTCTAAGAGTAGCTGTGGATTTGGGGGTAAACACTCTGCAATTTGAGAATGAAATACGGGTGATTCTGAGTGACAGGATGCAGTAAGACCAAGTGTTTGCCAGCCCCGACTGTGGGTGGAAGGGCTAAAGTTTCAGGCAGCAGAATAAAAGGCAGGTGATAGATTCCACATAATGAATATGGGGGAGTCCACTGATGACACCCAGATGAAAAGTTGAAATCCGTGGAGCAAAACAAAGCTGTCTACTTTGAAAAAAACTTCAGTGTAGGAGGCGACCCACAGGAGTAAAAGCATGGGGAATATCTGTAAATACACTAACTTGTTCTGATGTTTAAAAAAAAACTGCAGGAAAAAATCCCCCCAAACTGCAGGAAAGCACAGAAAATAATAAAACACCCTCCTGTACAGCCACTACCCAGAATCAACAAATATCAACATTTGTGGTTTTAATTTTTTTAAGGAAGTAATGACACATTTGATAATGTGAACGGTCCCTTCCCTTTTGTAACCTGGGTCCCATTTCTACCTCCTCAGAGACAATCATTATGGGAATTTGATATGTGCATTTCCTGTCCAGGTTACACACATGTGCTCATACACACACACACAGAGGCACACACAAATGAGTCAGCGTTGCTTGTTAAAATGTACCTATATATTACTGTGCTGTACTACATGATCCTACAGCTTGCCGTTTGGGGTTCAATAGTGTGTTTTTGATATCTATTCATGGTGATATGCAGCCGTCTTATTTACTCCAATTATCGGGTGTACATTCCAACTTCCTAGCATGAATGTGCCAAATCTAGTCCCCTCACTCTCATCATTGTATATCCTTTTTAATTCTGTCATATAAATACGTTGCCATTTGTTTTCATCCATTCACAACGCTGTGGTGAATCCCCTGGTTCATGTCTCCCTACGCACAAAAGCTTGAATTTGTCCAGGATATACGCCTATAAGTGGAATATCTTATCTGAAACTCTTAACAACAATTACCAATTTGCTCTCTAAAGATATTGAATCAGTCTATCTTCCCAACAAAATACATCAGTATTTTTTGGAATCCTAACAAAAAAGAGAGCTGGCCATTCAGTCGCCAAACCTTATGGATGCCTGATGGTTTAGACCAGCATCCGTCTGAATGACGGGCTAGAATAAGAGAAAGCTTCACTAAGCACAAAGAGCTGATCATATTACAGTTCGCCAGATATTCTGGTGGCCCCTCTGCAGGGCCTTCCTTGTGGTCGCCCTCACCGTGGGAGAATTATGCTTCTCCGACCCTGTGCACATTTGCCAACAAATTGTGAGTAGAAAGTGACGTACATCATTTGTAAGCATAAGTTAGCTTCAAGAGCCAGCCCCTGGCTCGCCGGGTCTTTCTCTTCCATGTGCCCAGCAATTTTCCAACAGGGGCCTCTTCTTCATTACGGGTCCCAGAGCAAGGGGAGCAGAGCTTCAGTCTACCCAAAAGGACACGAAGCAGGAATGAATCCACTCAGACGGTGTGCCCGTTGTCGTAGCAGCCTCACTGTGCCCATTGTAACTGCTACAGACATTCTCAGAATGGAGAGGAACAGTGCTGGTAGCCCCTGAAGTGAAATTAAATGAATGATGAAGATCTTGTGCACTAAGGAAAGATGTTTTTAGGGCTGTGCTGCGGCTAACCCACAGTTGATTGCTGTTTGAGAGCAACGGTGAAATGCTATATCAGTGTTTAGAATTTCTTTTGTCAGAACATTAGAACTCCTCCGATCCCCTATAATCGCTGTACCAAACAGATGAAAGAAGGGCAAATACAGCCTTCTAAATTGGGACAGAGATAAGAAGTAGTCTATATACCTGGAAAACTTTCCTTCTGAAAATTCTCTAAGACTTGGGATTTCCCATCTGGAGAGGTGTGGGACAGCTCATCGTCCCCGAATGTCACCACACATCTTGTTGTATCCATTTTTTAAAAAAATAAGACAGGATTTTACTGTTCAGTATTTTATTTACTATCATTTAAAAGGATGACTTAAAAGGATGTCCAGCTAGGACTTCGTAAGAAAATAACCTAATTAGAACATGAGAAATTAGAAATGAGGAAAAATGACAGGGGCCATTTGTTCAAAATTGTGAGTTCTGGTGCTATAGAGTAGAAGAAGATAAATTTGAGGATATAAAAAGGAATAGCTCGATACTCTCTGGAAATTCAAAGAAGTAGCCACTAAGCAATGCACATTTTTTTAATTGAAGTAGAGTTGGTTTACAATGTTGTATTAGTTTCAAGTATACAGCAGTGATTCAGTCATATATATGTGTGTGTGTGTGTATATATATATATATATATATACGTTTTCTTTTTCAGATTCTTTTCCATTATAGGTTATTATAAGATCTTGAGTAGAGTTCCCTGTGCTATACAGTAGGTCTTTGTTGTTCACCTATTGTATATATAGTAGTGGATCTCTGTAATCCCAAACTCTTAATTTATTTCACCCACAGCAATGCATATTTGTTAAGCTCTAATTATGTGTTAGTTACAGTGTCATGTGAAAGGGAGATTCAAAGAAATGTAAACCACAATATCTGTCTTCCCAGACCTCAAAATACATTTGGGCACGTTGGACATAAGCATATGGAAAAGCATCCAGTGGTACTGACAGAAACCAAGGCACAGACAGATAAGGAGGACTCCAAGGTGGCCGTGGGCCCCCTTGTCCTTGCCCAAGGTCAAAGAGCTAGCAGGTGGCAGAGACCAGACTGGACCAGTTCTTTCAACTCTAAAACACAGCTCTGTTATTTCACGATGCAGACAGGTGGCCCAGGGGCCATATACAGTCCACAGATGTGGTTTTTTATTGATATTTGGCCTGCGCAGTTTCATAAATTCAAGGCAGCATATAATAGTAACTCAGAGAGTTACTATGAAAATACTTATTGCTCTAATTCTGAGCATCCCCTTCCCGCAGGTACCAGCGGGCCGGAGGTTACCGGCGGTTCCAGGAGGCGGGGCTTGCGCTGCCAGATCCTCCCAGCCTTACGGCTCACGTGACGGACGCGCACGCATCCACCCCATGCCTCCCGTCGCTTCCAGGGGGCCTTTCTCTGACTAGCCAGCATGAGGATATTATACAGATGTTATCTGGCCCAGGCTACATAAAAGAAAGCCCCAACTGGGTGTCTAACACTGGAAGATTTAGTTCCCCAACTGTCAAATGTCACTTAGCGTGCACCTGGCTCCCCGTTCCATTTCTCCAACCTCCTTGGCTACTGGTCTCCTGCGCCAGTCTCTGTTTATCCCTTTCCTTGTCATCCCAATTTGATGCATGACCCCCCTTCTCTTAGCCCGGGACCTCAGTTCTCCTCTTGCCTCTGGCTTTCATCTCTCTCCTCTGACTCTTCGATAAAACAAACAGGCTTCCCGTCAACACCCATGCTGGCAGGACCTGGCCTAACCCACTTTGCTGCCCAAGTTTAACTTGTATTAGTTTACTACGACTTCATTCTTTTACTTATTTATTAATGCAGCTCATCTATCGTAAATTATTTTCTGTAACAAAAACTCAGAAGAAATCCACAGCTATTGTATAACAATTCAAATGAGAAAGACAGAGTAAAAATCAGCTAATGAAGAGGGTGAGGGATAATTGTACCAAAAAAACTAAGGCTAACTAAGCCATAGTTATTCCAGTGGTGCTTTTAACAGTTCTCAGCCTCACAGAAACCATGGCCAAAAAAAAAAAAAAAAAAAAAAAAAGCGATTATGAATTAATACACGTTATGTGACTTAAGTATCAAATAAAAGAATCATATTAGTTCATTTGGAGAAAAAAATTTCTACAATCAACTTTAAGAAAAAAAAAAGTTCAATGAAGAGAAAACTGTTTTCAACAATGAACTATTTCTCTGAGTATTAAAGACAAATAAAGCAGACCCTTCCCTCAAAGGAGAATTTTAACCCACAAGAACAGAGCATTTCAGTGAGATAAAAAGATGCATTCTCCTTTTTGACCTAAACGTGTTCTCCACTGTTGTAAATATAAGCGTGGTTGGAATGTTCCAACCATGGGAACACACACTCATCCTGAGGCCTTCCGTTGTCTTTGACATGATCTAATTTCACTGAATGCTACTATAACTTGCTAACTTTAATTACCACTTAGCACCTGAAAATTGATACTTTGACGGCCTTCGAGGAGAGCTCTCCAAGTTTTCTTGAAGCAACGCTATTTTTCTTGACAGGTCCATTGTGTGAAATAGACCCATCATTTCATTACTCCTGGACATCAGATTGTAGGGATCCGACCTCATTCCTCTCTCAGCGTGCCTGGGCTTGACAGCTCCTTTACAATGTTTCTGAAATTCCATTATCCCTACTGACCCCTGTGACCTGCCCTTTACTTGGCAGGCATCTCCCCTCTGCGGGTGGGGATGGGGGTGGAGGCGGTACCTTCAACCTTTCCCTTTTAGGGGCTTTCAAAGCTGTTCTTTTAGAAACCAAACAAGAGTTGGAGACCACGGGTAACGCATGGAGGACTTCTTTTAACTTTCCCCAAAATGCTCTACGTAGACAAACCCAGCCGCCTGAGTCAATGATTCGGCAGAAAGATACAGGTTTGAATCAGAGCGCTTTCCTCACTATCGGAATTGGATGGCAAGTGAACAGGCCAGGATTTTAGTGGCCTGGGGCACATGCCAACCTCCTAGCTTTGCAACAGATGCCAGGCCCCCCAGCCAACGTGAAGGTGGGGTCCACAGGTCCCCAGTTCTCCAATCTGGGCCTGCAGCCTTGGCTGAGAACATTTCAGAAGCAACAGCCTAGCGGAGGAGGCGACTGGGAGCCAGGGTGATGATGGTGACTTTCAATTAGCGCTTTGCTCTGCTGAGCTAGCCACCTGTCAACTACTGGCACAGAGACCGCCCACCAGCGGCCTCCGATGAGGCGACACAGCCAGATCTGGAAAGAGAGACGGCAGTTAACACGGAAGCAACAAAAATGAGTTAGAGGAACTGGGGAGACAGGCGGGGTGGGAGCTCTGACAGGGCCAGCTGCCCCTAAAACTCCTGCCTCTGGGGACAGGGAGAATGTGACCAGAATATGAGGGCAAGTTCAGACCTGACTTTCCTACAAATGTTGGAAATGCATCATTCTGTGTCCCGATCTCAAGTATGGTTCCCTGTACCTTCCCAGTATGTCTGTTTCTGAAATAATCAGGTTCACACCTTGATAGTTTGGGATCCAAGACAAAACATGTTTTAGACTGAAAAATGAATGTTGACAAATAGTAAAAAAAAAAAAAAAAAAATTATCCCAACAACTAACAACATGATTCTTCTCCATTTTCTTTTTATGCGTTGCCTTGGAGACAAGACCTCGTTCAATCAAAGCTTCCCTTTCTTCAGGAAACTGAAATTGATGTGTGAAGCACTTTTGCCACCTTTTATGCATGAGGGTGCAGGCAGTCCTCCCATGTCCTTGCAGGTGTGTGGGCACATTCACAGATGCTTCTGGAACTCTCCTCTGGGCACTGGGCATCACCCAGCTGGCAGGGCGCCTTCATCAAAATCCACCTGCCACCAACAGTCCAGCCCCTGGCACGAGCCACGATTAGGGCATCCCACAACACTGGATGATTTTACTGCGGATAAAGCACTTTGACCTTCATAACGGTGTGGAAGCAGGGCCTGGGAAACTCCATGGAGAAACTCAGGCTCCTGACTTGGCCCAAAGAGGGCTTTTGACCCACTCTACTCATGTCTCAGGGCCTCCTCTTGCAGGCTGCCTGCCGAGATAGCACCTGGGAGAGGAGTGGAGAGAACCAGCAGGCCAATAATCAGTAATTGGGGTTGAATGAGACGCAGCTACTAAAAGTCCTACAGAGGGCTCAGTCTGGACTGGCCTTGACATTGATCAGAGCGACAGCATGATTATTCAGCTCTTCATTTGTGGACAAACTGAAGAATTCAAAGGTGAAAACCAGCAACTTCAAAGAGTAGTCTCGCTTTGTAAGTCTAAGGTGACATAAGCTCTATGTCACCAAGCCAAGACCAGATTTTTACATGCAATACAAACTTTTCTTTTTCCAGAAAACCTGAACGTGGAGAAAATTAGTCTCTGTTTGTTTGATCGACTTTTAGGCTTGTTTTATTATTATTATTATTGAAGTACAGTTCCTATGATAAACCATAATGAAAAGGAAAACAAACAAGAATGTATATATATGTATAACTGAATCACTTTGCTGTATAGCAATAATGACCACGACACTGTAAATCAACTATACTTCAATATAATAATAATAATAGGCTTGTTTTTATTCTTCTGAAAAAGAGAGTTATGAGAGCGTAGCTGGGCCTTGCTGGGTTCCACGGCAGGGGAGGGACAGGTACCTGGCGGAGGGGGACGCCAGCTGGTCCTGGGCCCAGACCAGTCAGGAGGGACACAACTGGGGCACAGGAGTGAAAGAGGAAAGGTGAGGACAATTTGCCAAGTTTTTAGGACATCAAACTTGATAGAGCATGAGAAATAGTTGAACAGAGAGAGGGAAGAAAATCGAAGAAGAATTAACAATTTTTTTTATTATACAACTTTGCATGCATACACCGAAACAGAACATCCACGCTCATTCCACCAAGTTAACAATTATCCAGATTTTGTCATATTCGCTTCATTTACACTTTTCTCTTTGCTCAAGTATTTTATAGGAAATCTTGAAGAGCATGCCACTGCATTCTGCACCTCTGACAAGCACACTGATTCTCTGACACACACACACACACACCTACAACACCAACAATAGTCTCTTGATTCATCTAATGCCCAATCTATAAACAAGTTTCCCAACGGTCTCAAAAATGTCCTTTTACAGTTGGGTTGTTCAGATCAGGGTCCAAACAAGGTCAATATCTTACATTTGATTGCTGGGACTTGTAAGTCACATTCATCCGGAGCCATCTCCCCTGTTTTTGTTTGTTTGCTTTGTTCGTATCATCGACTTGTGTGGAAACCCCGTCACTTAGCCTCTAGAAGGCCCCATACTTTGGATTTGTGTTTGCTTCCTTGTGCCGTCCTTTGACTACAGTTTTGAGCCTGGGCGATTACAAGAATATTAAAACCACCGGCAGAACTGGAGAAAACTCAAGAAGAGTGCTCTGGAAGAAAAGGTGCGTTCCATTTGTTTTTATTAAACTTTATTATTATTTTTAAGGCAGTTTTAGATGTACAGCAAATTTAAGGGAAAGGTACCGAGCTTTCTTGTAAAACCCCTTTCCTCACACAAGCACAGCTCCCGCATCGTCAACATCCTCCAGTGGAGTGGGGCATTTGTTATAGTGGGTGAATGTCCATGGGCACATCATAATCACCTAAAGATTGTAGTTAACATTAGGGTTCACTCTTGGTGTACATCCCATGCGTCTGAACAAATGTATACTGACATGCATCCATCATCATGGTGCTGTACAGAGTATTTTCACTGTCCTAAAACTCCTTCATGCACCATCTATTCATCCCCAAGCCCCCCATGTCTGCTGACCACTGATCTTTTTACCGTCTTCATAGTTTGGCCTTTTCCAGAATGTCATATCATTGTAATTATGCAGTATGTAGCCTTTTCAGATTGGTTTCTTTCACTTAGTAATATGCATTTCAGTTTCACTTATGTCTTAACATGACTTATAGCTCATTTCTTTTTATTACTGAATAATATCCCATTGTCTGGACGAACCACAGTTTATTTCTCCATTCACCTACTGAAGGACATCTTGGTTCCTTCCAAGTTTTGGCAATTGTAAAACTGCTACAAACAACCAGGGGCAGGTTTTTGTGTAGACATAAATTTTCAGCTCCTTTGGGTAAATACCAAGGAGCACAGCTGATGGATAGTCTGGTTTGAGTATGTTTAGTTTTGGAAGAAACCACCAAACTGTCTTCCAACATGGCTGTACCAGTTTTCATTCCCAGCAGCAACGAATGAGAGTTTCTGTTCCACATCCTCAGCAGCATTTGGTGTCGTCAGTGTTCTGGATTCTGACCATCTGAAAGGTGTGTAATAGCATCCCCCTGGTTTAATCTACATATTCCTAATAACAAATGACGTGGAGCCTCTTTTCATATGCTTGTTTGCCACCTGTGTATCTTCTCTGATGAGGTATCTGTTCAAATGTTTGGCCCACTTTTTAACTGAGTTGTTTCTTATTGTTGAGTTTTAAGAGTTCTTTGTATATTTTGGATAACAGTCCTTTATCAGATATGGCATTTGCAAATATTTTCTCCCAGTCTGTGGCTTGTCTTTTCATTCTCTTCGCAGTGTCTTTTATAAAGCAGAATTTTAAAAATTTAATGAAGTCTAGCTTATCAATTATTTCTTTCATGGATCATGTCTTTGGTTTTGTATCTAAAATGTTATCCCCAAATCCAAGGTAATCTAGGGCTTTCTCCTATGTTATCTTCTAGGAATTTTATAGCTTTGCATTTCACATTTATGTCTGTGATTCATCTTGAGTTAATTTTTTTTTTTTTTTTTTTTTTTTGCGGTATGCGGGCCTCTCACTGTTGTGGCCTCTCCCATTGCGGAGCACAGGCTCCGGACGCGCAGGCTCAGCGGCCATGGCTCACGGGCCCAGCCGCTCCGCGGCATGTGCGATCTTTCCAGACCGGGGCACAAACCCGTGTCCCCTGCATCGGCAGGTGGACTCTCAACCGCTGCGCCACCAGGGAAGCCCTAAATTAATTTTTTAGCATGCGGATGTCCAGTGGTTCCAGCACCATTTATTGAAAAGACTGTCCTTTCTCCATTGTATTACCATTGCTCCTTTGTCAAAGATTAGTTGGCCGTATTTATGTGGGTCGAATGGCTGTCTGTTCTCTTCCATTGCCTGTTTCGTCTATTCTATTACCAGGGAGAAGTCTTGATTACTAGGCTTCACAGTAATTCCTGAGTCAAGTAGTGTTAATCCTACAACTTTGTTCTTCTCCTTTCAGTACTGTGTTAGACATTCTGGGTTTATAGCCGCTGCATACAAGTTTAGTTTTGAAAAGAGCTTTTCAGACCAAACCTCCAGAATGACTACATGTTTTATTTACTTGCAAATTAAACCTTATTGATCACAACCACAATAGAAATAAACAGACACAAATGACCACCGTATCTCACCCTATGTTAATGCTGTTTATGTTTTGGAATGGCTTAACTTTGTGAATATCAGGAAGTGGAGACTCTGAAAGGCAGGGAGAGCTTATTCAGTTTGGTCCCTGCTGTTTATGCCCCAGTTTTCCTCATTTTATGAATTGTTTTGAGGACAGTCAAACAAAAACACTTTTCGCTTTGAATACGTTAAAATGGAAATGGTGAATGCATTATCCTTATAACCGTCCCTTTTCCTACCTCCAAAGAAAATATTTTCATTGAAAAGATGAAGTGTCTCTTCGTTCTAGTGATGCCAGTGACCATTGCAGTTTCTGTTTTGCTTTGTTGTGCTTGGACCCCAAATCTTTCGCCGCTCCCCCAGGATTTGCAGCTGAACTTTGGGTCTCTGATATTTTCTGAGGCTCTTTCCCCCCTCGCTCGGCCCCTTTCCTTCCTTGAATTCTCTCGCCCTCTGATCCTGGAGACCACTCACCCTTGCTGTTCCCATGATGAACCCTCTAACATGAGTTCGGTTAAGTCCATCTTTGTAGAACACCCACATAGGAATTTATAAGCAAATTATAGTCTCCTTCAATTCTGGCCCACTTGAGTCTGTGTATCTGGACAATAGAAAACAAAACTGTAGGTCGTATGGGGTGTGTAGCACGTGCTCAGCTATGGGCTGAGCACCTCGGATCATAATCTTCTGCTCCTCGTAACGACTCTCTAAGAGTTGCTGTGTGACAGAAGGGGAAACTGAGGCTGGCAGAGGAACGGAACTTATCTCTGGTTCCAGAAGGAGTAGATGGCTGAGCTAGGATTATAGCAGTCTGACAATTGAGCCCAACTCCTTTTAAATTTTTAATAAGTTTTAAAATTGAGGTATATTTGACATAATATTAGTTTCAGGCATACAACGTAATGATTTGATATTTGTACACGTTTTGAAATGATCACCACGGTAAGTCTGGTTAACATCCATCACCGTACAGTTATAAAACATTTTTGTGTGTGTGGTGAAACCTTTTAAGACCTAGTCTCTTAGCAACTTTCAAATGCTCAGCACAGTCTTATTAACTATAGTCACTGTGCTGCACAGCGCAGCCCCAACACATTTGTACTTATTTTATAACTGCAAGTTTGTGCCTTTTGACCCCCTTCACCCATTTCTCCCACCCCACCCCACCGTCCCATCTCTCGGAACCACCAATTTGTTCTCTGTATCTATGAGCTTGGGGGTTTTCTGTTTGTTTTTAGATTCCACATGCAAGTGAGATCATATGGTATTTGTTTTTCTCTTATTTCAGTTAACATGACACCCTTGAAGCCCATCCATGTTATCACAAATGGCAAGATTTCATTCTTTTTTATAGCTGAATAATGTTCCATTGTGCGTGTGTGTGTATATATATATATATATATATACACACACACAGACACACACCACAGTTTCTTTATCCATTCATCCATTGATGGACACTTAGGTTTTTCCATATCTTGACTATTATAAATAATGCTGCAATGAACATGGGGGTGCATGTATTTTTCTGAGTTAGTGTTTTCATTTTCTTCAGATAAATATCCGGAAGTAGAATTGCTGGGTCATCTGGTAGCTCTATTATATTTTTGATTTTTTGAGAAACCTCTGTACTGTTCTCCACAGCGGCTGCACCAATTTACATTCTCGCAAACAGGGCACAAGCGTTCCCTTTTCTCCGCATCCTCACCAACACATGTTATTTCTTGTCTTTTTGATAATAGTCATTCTGATAGGTGTGTGGTGGTATCTCACTGTGGCTTTGATTTGCATTTCTCTGATGATTAATAATGCTGAGCGTCTTTTCATGCTGTTGGACATCGGTATGTCTTATCTGGCGAAGTGTCTATTAGATCTGCTGCCCATTTTTTAATTGGATTGTTTTGGGTTTTTTTGTTTTTGCTATTGAGTTGTGTGAGTTCTTTATATATTTCGGATATTAACCCCTTATCAGATACACGATTTGCAAACGTGTTCTCCTATTCAGTGAGTTGCCAAATTTTCACTTTGTTGATGGTTTCCTTTGCTGTGCAGAAGCTTTTCAGTTTGATGTGTTCCCACCTGTTTATTTTTGCTTTTGTTCCCTTTGAATTGCTGTCAGATCCAAAAACTCACTGCCAAGATGGATGCTAAGAAGATTACCACCTATGTTTTCTACTAGGAGTTTTATGGTTTCAGGTCTTATGTTCAAGTCTTTCATCCACTTGGGCTTAATTTTTGTAAATGGTATAAGAGAGTGGTCCAGTCTGATTCTTTTGCATGTAGCTGTCCAGTTTCCCCATCACATTTATTGAAGGGATTGTCCTTTCCCCATTGTATATTTTTGAGCGCCTTAACTCAACAGAAACAATGTGTTCAAGCCATTTTTAATGTTACTGTACAGTAGCAGTCCTCCTTGTAGCTATTAGTTTGAAAGATGGAATGGTCGCCTTTAAGTGCATCAGTAGCTTCAGTGAAAGCTGCTTTTTCGTGAGCTCGTCCCTGTGAGCACCATACTATCCTGAGAAGCAGGGAAACACACCATTCTTTCCCTGAAAGAATGTGTGACATGAAGTGTCACTTTATCACCCATGGAAAATGCAGTTATTTTCACAGCACATCGAAGGTTGGGCAAATACCTCGAAATGTCATCACCACTCATCACTACTTCTGAGTTACATGCAGGTCTTACTACTTAATGAGTTAATAAAGAGGCACTGGGATTACTATAATATATGACAACTATTCTAATATTTTGATAACTGTATTTCTTTTTCTTTTAATTTGTATTTTTTTGATAATTGTATTTCTTGATATTCGATTTCCTTTGATAACTCTATTTCTTTTTTTTTTTTCTTTCTTTGGCCGCACTGTGAGGCTTGCGGGATCTTTGTTCCTAGACCAGGAATTGAACCTGGGCCACTGCAGTGCAAGCACAGAGTCCTAACCACTGGACCACTAGGGAATTCCCTGATAATTCTATTTCCATATAATTGGTATCTTTTTTTTTTTGAGTAACCAACACATTTTCTTTATTTTTTTAATAATTTTTTAAAATTAATTAATTAATTTATTTATTTTTGGCTGTGTTGGGTCTTCGTTGCTGTGCACGGGCTTTCTCTAGTTGCAGCAAGCAGGGGCTACTCTTCGTGGCGGTGCGTGGGCTTCTCATTGCGGTGGCTTCTCTCGTTGTGGAGCACGGGCTCTAGGCACACAGGCTCAGTAGTTGTGGCTCGTGGGCTCTAGAGCGCAGGCTCAGTAGCTGTGGCGCACGGGCTTAGCTGCTCCGCAGCACGTGGGATCTTCCTGGACCAGGACTCGAACCCGCGTCCCCTGCATTGTCAGGAGGATTCTCAACCACTGTGCCACCAGGGAAGCCCCCGAATTGCTCTTCGAATTTGTACATTGCTTTGATTTCAGCCCCTTGCCCAGGACTCTGAAAGGAGCATGTGAGGGTTAAGCCAGAGGGCTCTGCGGCAGGCAGAGTGTTACGTTCTGAATCAGGCCTCCCCTGGGACCTTGGCCCGTGGCCTTGAACCAAATTGCCAAACCCTGTCTCTTCCTGGTTTGCCAGTGATCCTTTCCCAGGAAAGTCCTCGGCCCCTCATAGACATAAGCCAGTGCCCCTGGTCCACGAGCTGCCCTAGACGGGCACACACCCAGGGGTGATGTTCAGGCCCAGGCCTGGTAACACCTCATGCATGGGTGATGAAGCAGAATCCTGCAATCAGCCTCCAGCTGCCCTAAAGTTCAATTAAACAGAGAACAGAGTTGGTGGGGCCTTTGGATGAGGTCTTCGTAACAGAGATGGAACTTGTGGTTTCTATAAAATGAAGGCTTGCCAATATTCTTTTCATTGGCATATTGTGCTAATAATAGACAATTTGGAAATGGTGTCGGTTGTAAGTTGGTAACGATTATTAAGACAAATCCCATGAAAGCTGCTGATTTACTATTAGGCGTTGTAAGTGCAATTTTTAATGAGAAGCCTAAGGCAGCAGGAGATTTCATCCTCAGCTCTGGTTTTTAAAGTCATTATGTGGTACACCTGAAACTAATATATGTCAGTTATGCCTCCATAAAAGTAAATAAATAACTTTTTGCATCTTTATAAATTCACTAAATCTGCTGCATGGGAATATAACAGCAATTATAATAGCAATAAAATCTAACAATCTTACTATACACGGTATTATTTTAAGTGCTTTATTAACCCATCTACCATCACGATGACCCTATGAAGTTGGTACTGTTAGTTTCCCCACTTTACAGATGGGGAAACTGAGGCACAGGCCCAATTAGAAACCTGTTCTCATTATGAGGCAAGATTTAAGAAGCAGAACCATGTGGACGCAAGAATACTTCTCTTTGTTCACTGCTCTGATGACCTTACCTTAATGCCCCGATTACTCTGAGCTCCTTTTGAGAATCATAAAACTCCTCTACCAGTGATTTTCAAATTGTGGGTTTGACCCCATTGGAAGCTGGGAAAAGTTGTGAAATGATGTATTGAGTTTGATTTTTTTTTTAACTGAAATAGAACAAGACGGTATGCAAATAGCACATTACATCCCAATGGTGAATGTTTCATGAAAGCTTTTCTTCAGTCGTGTGTGTGCGTGTGTGTGTGTGTGTGTGTGTGTGTGTGTTAAATAACCATGTAACGTATCATTGGGTTACAGTCAAAAGAACTTACAGTCTCTCCAGCCTGGGGCAGGACTGTGAGGGTTTGAGCTCTTGCAGAGTTAACTGGACCCTGCCTGAAAATGCTTAACCTGAGCTCAGGTATCGTATCCCTTTGCCTTTGGAGCACAATGACAGATATCTGTCAGTTTCTTTCCTGGTGAGAGCCAAGGTAGCCTATTATCTTCATGGCGTAGTTAAACACAGAACCCCAAGAAACGAAACCACACACACAGCCTGAGTCACTTATGACGGCCCTCACAAGGGAGCTATGGCAATGGGCTCTTTGCCTGCCCTTTTCCCTCTGATCGCCCCTCCTGAACAGAGCTACATTTAGCCTAGAGCAACTCTCACGAACCTGGCAGCTAGACTGCACTATGCAGGAGCCTTTGGAAGTGTAATTTACCGGTGGCCGTTGTCCCGGGAGTGGCAGCCCTCGTGGAGGACCTATGTCACCCTCCCTGGGGTTATAATTAGGAGCATCCCTGCCGAGCTCTGAAAGCCTCTTGGTCATTGGCTAAGCTGTCTTCATCCTGTATCCCTTGTGCCCCTGGCTTCGAAGTTGGCATGGCTGCAGTTCATTGCATATTTGTTGAATCTGAGGGGCTATGCTTCTGGTGTGTGCGGACATTTTGAAACATAATTTGAACAGAATTATTTTAAAAATAGAATGAGTAATTACTTCAAAGAAGTGCATAAGAAGCAATTGCTACATAACATGCTTTGAGACTTGGTGGATTCATCATCAGCATAGATCTAAGCTGAAAGCTAGAAAGCAACCCTGAAGACGACAAAACTTGCGTCCTCTTAAGCTGCGCTGCTTCAACCTAATGCTGCAACCCGACCGTCATATGTTTTCAGGACCCAGAAACTTCTCTGGCTTTGCTGACCCAGCAGCAACACAGCCTGTTCACATCCCAACCCTTTGTGGGAACAGCCTTGTGACTGTGTGTTTTTGTTATGTATTTACCACAAAATTTTCAAGTATGAATCATTGGCAGAAAGTGTCCAAGGAAATTCCCGGCTGTTATCAGGTTGGGAGATACGGAAGACTTAGATTATACCCTTGACTGTGACAACACTTTCTCCGCACAATCCTCCCCAAACATGTGATGCTGCTACCCCAGAAAAAAGTACAGGTAGGGCAAAATCTCTTCTTAGCTAAGTTGCATAGCCCCTCAAACTCTGTGTGTCTTCATTTTTGCCTTCAAAATAATAACTGCCTGTTAATCAGCTAACATGCTGTTCGTCGTGCTCTTAGAATATGGTGTCTTTTATATTCATTGACTCATTTGAGTCCTACGACACCCCATGCGGTAGGTACTACAACTATGGCCATTTTATGGTGAGAAAACTTAGCGCTACAGAGCTTATGAAACATGCCCCAGGTCACAAACAACTAAGCTGTCCTCTGGAATGCAGGCCAAGATCTGTGGAATTCCAGGCCCTGCTCTGAGCCGTGCATCACTCAGACTGCCCAGCGTCTAGGCCGGCATCCAGCAACCCAACACCAAGCGACAGCCTTACATTAAAACTTTATAATTCACTGCTTCTTACACTGGGGCTTCTTGGTGTTTTTGTAGGACAATATAGTCAATGTTTTAATCCGTCCACGTAACATAACTCCTTTACCCAGGGTTAAAGCATAATGTTCCCCAAACAGGTTGAATCGTGATTCCCAAATCAATATAAAACTGGACAGAGGATTAAAGATTTTACTTAACTCATTAATGAGGGAATTAAGATGCAACAACCAGTTTAAAAGAGGATACAAAGGACAGGCACAGTTTTAGCTCAGGAACGTTGAGATGAATGGGCCAACGAAGCCAGCCTCTTCCATGGTCAAGGAGGAAAGCCCATTGAACTCCTGTCTCTACCTGAGAGAATCTATTTCCATGTCTTTAGACAACATTGCATTGCTACCTGTTATCTGTTACTTATGTTGCTATAAACTAGTTCAAAGGCACAGAAAGGCGTGAATGAGGCAGCCTGGGTGGAGTGCCCTATTCCAGGCGTCTGCAAAGCCAGCCCGCCACCTGTTTCTGTGACTTTTATGGGAACACAGCCCACCCCCCGTTCGTGTACTTATGGTCTGCAACATCCTTCACTGTACATCAGCAGGATCGAATAGTCACAGCAGAGACCCGAGGGCCTGCAAAGCCTGTTTCCTATCTGGCCCTTTACAGAAAATGTCGCCAACTTCTGCTCTAGGTAATGCCCCGTTTTCTACTGAAGCATTTTTTCTCCTTATATCGGCTAAAGCCCGTGGCTTCGTATGTTATTAAAAAGCAGGTGACAAGGAGTCTAGGAATTTCTTTCAGACCAATAACTAACTGAGGGAGAGACGTGGTGTATTATTGGCTAGAGCTCATGTAACAAAGTGCCACGGACTGGGTGGCTAAGCGATTCATCTGTACTGTCTCAGGATTCTGGAGGCCCGAAGTCTGAGATCAAGGTGTAGTCTGGGTTGGTTGCTTCTGAGGCCGTGAGGGAGGATCTGTTCCAGGCCTTTCTCCTTGACTTGCAGATGGCCGTCTTCTCCCTGTGTCTTCACGTTGTCTTCCCTCTGTGTGTGTTTGTGTCCAAATTTCCTCTTCTTTGAAGGACCCCAGTCCTACTGGATTCAGGCCCACCGTGACGGCCTCACTTTAACCTAATCACCTCTGTCAAGACCTTCTCTCCTCTTCCTGGTTAGAGAGGAATTTGTACACCCATTAAACATAGCATGTAAACGGTCAGATTCTCCACAAACTTATGAGAATCGCACCACCGTGGCCACGTCCAGAAGCAGACCCATCACCTTCCCGCTAATTCTGGAACTCAGTGGCTATCTGTGAACACCTTCACGCCTGGTCTGACCTGAGTTTGGAAAAGTTCTGCTTTCTGGCTGCAGCTAGCAAATGCAGAACACCGACAGATGAGCAGGAAACTTAGCAGGGGTACATTCAATGTACACCTTTATATTATTGTAGCTACCATGCATTTTGGTTTATCGTATAAACCAGAAAAACAAGATCTTACTTTGGATCTGAATCAGTAGCAACTTAAAGCCTATATGTATCATCAGCGTTGGCTTAGAAAGTCAAGGCAGTAAAGTGAGGTGCAAAGAAAATTTGTTCTTTCCTGACTCTGGAAAAAAATTGCTAATGGGTTTTCCCCTTCATTTAGAGACATCCAAAGATGTTCTGAATGACATGTAATGTAATGTTAATATGAAGGCTTTGGGGACTTCCCTGGTGGTCCAGTGGTTAAGACTCACCCTTCCACTGCAGGGTGCGTGGCTTTGATCCCTAGTCCCTGGGCGGGGAGCTAAGATCCCACATGCCGCTCAACAGAAAAACAAAAACAAATATTAAAATTTTTTTCAACGCTTTGTGTGTCCATTGAGAAAGGTACAGCTTTAAAAAAAAAGTCAGCAACATGGGATGGCTTGTGGTCAAGAGTAAAATCCATCACAAAGCCAAGACTTGAGGTCAGCTGTTTGCTACAGACACGCTTCAGAGATCATTGCGGAGGACCTATTATTTTTCTAGACCCATTTACTTATGTTATTTCCACTAATCTTCACAAGGTGGGTGTTAATAGACCTCTTTTCATGGAAAAAGAAACCGAGGTTCCAGGAGGTTATGTAACTTTCTCAAGACACGTAGCCAATCAGCAGTGGGGGCAGATTCCCACCGCCACCCGTAGCCAATGGGAACTCATTCTGAGCGATGTTTCGTGAAAGCTGTGAAGATGACAGCACTGCATTTCTGAAAGAGCCCATTTACGTATCAGATGCTGCATAATATAATTTGGATTGAACAGGAAGGCTGCCCCTGGCAGATTCTGCACACAATGCAGGGAGGGAGAAATTCTTGATGATGAGCCCCATTGTACCCAGCTGCATCCCCCTGGATTCCGAACTCAGGGGGAGACATCCCTGGCCACTCCAAATCTGCTCTTCTTGCAGTGTGATCTTTTCCTAATGTGTTTTGCTAATGCTCTGTTTCAACCTCCCATAGCTGAGATCCACAGAGCACAAGCCCCGTGAGCTATTTCCCTGCCTGTGGAAATTGGCAAAAAAGAAAGGGGAGGAGCCTAAAAGAAAACAAACAGACCTCATTTTCTCTCTTCTTGGTTATCACCTCTAGCTATGGACTGTGTGTGTTTCTGAAATAGTTAAAAGTCTCACCCAGTTTCTAATGCCTCTATGAAAAAGTTGGGAGTGTTCAGTGTGAAAAGAGGAGAGAAGGAAAGAAAAATTATTATGCTTTTCCTTACTGTTCTAGGGAACCATGGCCAAAGCCAATCATATGTCTGGATGGGGAAAGGCATAGTTTGAATGTTACAGAGAAGCTTTTGTTGCCAAAAAAATAATTCTGTATTGGCTTGCTATGAGCTGATTTTTATTGGGAGAAACAAGAAAAACAGGGGCATTGTCTTCAGAAGGCCCGAGTTAAATAAACCATGTGTTTCCTGAGCAAGGCCTTCTCACTTTTAGAAATTGTTCATCAGATTAGACAGTCGAAATTTGGGGTTGGAGGAACTGAGATACAGGGAGACGGCAGTGGGTACAGTTTGTGCCAGAGAGAACTTGGAAGCATCGTGACAGGATGAAGGGGTCCCTGGGGAGGAGTGCCAGCCCGCTTTACTGGGGTAAGATGAAGCAGAGGGGCATTAAACTCCTTCAGAACCAACTTCGCTGGCTTTCTAAGGGTTGATCCTCTCGCCGGCCCCTCTGTGTAAAGTCTCTGATCTATTGGCTTCATCTGTTTCTGAACCATCTGTAATACGTGCAGACAAGTGAGGCCCAGGTGGGCAATGAAGAGGCCTGGAGAGGAGGTGTCTGCCCATAAATGGAGACTTTTGAGTCTTAGGACAAGCCTTACTCAAGACCAAGTGGACAACCACACAAGCAGTGTGGTCTAGGGAGTTTGAGATCTAAGTTCTAGCTCTAAGGCGTTCTAAATTATTGTCCAAGGAAAACAGGTACATACACACCCACATCTCCTCATCCCGGTCCCTCCTTCGCATCTGATAACTGGAATTATGTTAGAGTTAATGCCCTTTAATGGAAGAGATTAAGCCTTTTTAAAAAGGAAATATTGACACCCCCATGCGAGAAAAAACACATCAGACATGGGTGTGTCAGCAATCTTTCATGCTTGCTGGGAAAAAAAGGATTTCGGGGTCACATTCAAGCCCTTATTGAACCTGAACCTCTGGTTTCAGGTACAGGAAGCTCTATTTTAAAATGGGGCATCAAAGTTTACAGAACTACTTCAGTGGAGAGTCATAATTCTTAGAACAATTCTTTACTGTTCTAATTTTTTTTTTTTTTTTTTTTTTTTGCGGTACAGGGGCCTCTCCCGTTGCGGAGCACAGGCTCTGGACGCGCAGGCTCAGCGGCCATGGCTCACGGGCCCAGCCGCTCCGCGGCATGTGGGATCTTCCCGGACCAGGGCACAAACCCGCGTCCCCTGCATTGGCAGGCGGACTCTCAACCACTGCGCCACCAGGGAAGCCCTCTTGTAGGTTTTAAAGTACATCACAGAGGAAAAATGTAAACAAACTGGAGAAAGGAGGCAATGGAGCGGAGCAGAAGTTATATATGTAAACCAGAAAAATAAAAAGGATAGAAGTGAGATTGCTCGAAGGCTTCCGGGAAGATGGCGGAAGAGTAAGACGCGGAGATCACCTTCCTCCCCACAGATACACCAGAAATACATCTACACGTGGAACAACTCCTACAGAACACCTCCTGAACGCTGGCAGAAGACCTCAGACCTCCCAAAAGACAAGAAACCCCCCACGTAGGGCAAAAGAAAACAGAATAAACAGAGACAAAAGTATAGGGACGGGACCGGCACCAGCGGGAGGGAGCCGTGAAGGAGGAAAGGTTCCCACACACTAGAAGCCCCTTCGCGGGCGGAGACTGCGGGTGGCGGAGGGGGGAAGCTGCGGAGCCGCGGAGGAGAGCACAGCCACAGGGGTGCGGAAGGCAAAACGGGGAGATTCCCGCACAGAGGATCGGTGCCGACCAGCACTCACCAGCCCGAGGCTTGTCTGCTCACACGCCGGGGCGGGCGGCGCTGCGAGCTGAGGCTCGGGCTTCGGTCGGAGCGCAGGGAGAGGACTGGGGTTGGCGGCGCGAACACAGCCTGCAGGGGGTTAGTGCACCACGGCTAGCCGGGAGGGAGTCCCGGGAAAAGTCTGGACCTGCGGAAGAGGCAAGAGATTTTTTCTTACCTGTTTGTTTCCTCGTGTGCGAGGAGAGGCGATTGAGAGCGCTGCTTAAAGGAGCTCCAGAGACGGGCGCGAGCCGCGGCTAAAAGCGCGGACCCCAGAGACGGGCATGAGACGCTAAGGCTGCTGCTGCCGCCACCAAGAAGCCTGTGTGCGAGCACAGGTCACTCTCCACACCCCCCTTCCGGGGAGCCTGTGCAGCCCGCCACTGCCAGGGTCTTGGGATGCAGTCACCTCCCCCGGGAGAACGCACGGCGCAACGTCACGCCGGCGCAACGTCACGCCGGCGCAACGTCACGCCGGCGCAACGTCACGCCGGCGCAACGTCACGCCGGCGCAACGTCACGCCGGCGCAACGTCACGCCGGCGCAACGTCACGCCGGCCTATGCCGCCACAGGCCCGCCCGTCACTCCGTGCCCCTCCCTCCCCGAATCAGCGGCTCCTTTAACCCCGTCCTGTCTGACCCTCCTGCGACCTACACGCAGAGGCAGGGCCAAATCCAAAGCTGAGCCCCTGGGAGCTGTGAGAACAAAGAAGAGAAAGGGAAATCTCTCCCAGCAGCCTCAGAAGCAGCGGATTAAAGCTCCACAATCAACTTGATGTACCTGCATCTGTGGAATACCTCAATAGACAATGAATCATTCCCAAATTGAGGAGGTGGACATTGAGAGCAAGATTTATGATTTTTTCCCCTTTTCCTCTTTTTGTGAGGGTGTATGCTTCTGTGTGAGATTTTGTCTATAAAGCTTTGCTTCCACCATTTGTCCTAGGGTTCTATCCGTCCGTTTTTCTTTTTTTAAATTTTTTTTCTTAATAATTATTTTTTATTTTAATAACTTTATTATATTTTATCTTATTTTATTTTACTTTAGCTCCTTTCTTTTTTTACTTCCTTCCCTCCTTCCTTCCTTCCTGCCTCCCTCCCTCCTTTCTTTCTTTCTTTCTCTCTTTCTACTTCTACTAATTCTTTCTTTCTACTTTTTCTCCCTTTTATTCTGAGCCGTGTGGATGAAAGGCTCTTGGTGCTGCAGCCAGGAGTCAGTGCTGTGCCTCTGAGGAGGAAGAGCCAGCTTCAGGACACTGGTCCACAAGAGACCTCCCAGCTCCACATAATATCAAATGGCGAAAATCTCCCAGAGATCTCCATCTCAACACCAGCACCCAGCTTCACTCAACGACCAGCAAGCTACAGTGCTGGACATCCTATGCCAAACAACTAGCAAGACAGGAACACAACCCCACCCATTAGCAGAGAGGCTGCCTAAAATCATAATAAGTCCACAGACACCCCAAAACACACCACCAGACGTGGACCTGCCCACCAGAAAGACAAGATCCAGCCTCATCCACCAGAACACAGGCACCAGTCCCCTCCACCAGGAAGACTACACAACCCACTGAACCAACCTTAGCCACTGGGTACAGACACCAAAAACAATGGGAACTACAAACCTGCAGCCTGCAAAAAGGAGACCCCAAACACAGTAAGATAAGCAAAATGAGAAGACAGAAAAACACACAGCAGATGAAGGAGCAAGATAAAAACCCACCAGACCTAACAAATGAAGAGGAAATAGGCAGCCTACCTGAAAAAGAATTCAGAATAATGATAGTAAAGATGATCCCAAATCTTGGAAATAGAATAGACAAAATGCAAGAAACATTTAACAAGGACCTAGAAGAACTAAAGATGAAACAAACAATGATGAACAACACAATAAATGAAATTAAAAATACTCTAGATGGGATCAATAGCAGAATAACTGAGGCAGAAGAACGGATAAGTGACCTGGAAGATAAAATAGTGGAAATAACTACTGCAGAGCAGAATAAAGAAAAAAGAATGAAAAGAACTGAGGACAGTCTCAGAGACCTCTGGGACAACATTAAATGCACCAACATTCGAATTATAGGGGTTCCAGAAGAAGAAGAGAAAAAGAAAGGGACTGAAAAAATATTTGAAGATATTATAGTTGAAACCTTCCCTAATATGGGAAAAGAAATAGTTAATCAAGTCCAGGAAGCACAGAGAGTCCCATACAAGATAAATCCAAGGAGAAATATGCCAAGACACATACTAATCAAACTGTCAAAAATTAAATACAAAGAAAACATATTAAAAGCAGCAAGGGAAAAACAACAAATAACACACAAGGGAATCCCCATAAGGTTAACAGCTGATCTTTCAGCAGAAACTCTGCAAGCCAGAAGGGACTGGCAGGACATATTTAAAGTGATGAAGGAGAAAAACCTGCAACCAAGATTACTCTACCCAGCAAGGATCTCATTCAGTTTTGATGGAGAAATAAAATCTTTACAGACAAGCAAAAGCTGAGAGAGTTCAGCACCACCAAACCAGCTTTACAACAACTGCTAAAGGAACTTCTCTAGGCAAGAAACAAAAGAGAAGGAATAGACCTACAGTAACGAACCCAAAACAATTAAGAAAATGGGAATAGGAACATACATATCAATAATTACCTTAAATGTAAATGGAATAAATGCTCCCACCAAAAGACACAGATTGGCTGAATGGAAACAAAAACAAGACCCATATATTTGCTGTCTACAAGAGACCCACTTCAGACCTAGAGACACATACAGACTGAAAGTGAGGGGATGGAAAAAGATATTTCATGCAAATGGAAACCAAAAGAAAGCTGGAGTAGCAATTCTCATATCAGACAAAGTAGACTTTAAAATAAAGACTATTAGAAGAGACAAAGAAGGACACTACATAATGATCAAGGGATCGATCCAAGTAGAAGATATAACAATTGTAAATATTTATGCACCCAACATAGGAGCACCTCAATACATAAGACAAATACTAACAGCCATAAAAGGAGAAATCAACAGTAACACATTCATAGTAGGGGACTTTAACACCCCACCTTCACCAATGGACAGATCATCCAAAGTGAAAATAAATAAGGAAACACAACCTTTAAATGATACATTAAACAAGATGGACTTAATTGATATTTATAGGACATTCCATCCAAAAACAACAGAATACACATTTTTCTCAAGTGCTCATGGAACATTTTCCAGGGTAGATCATATCTTAGGCTCACAAATCAAGCCTTGGTAAATTTAAGAAAATTGAAATTGTATCAAGTATCTTTTCTGACCACAACGCTATGAGACTAGATATCAATTACAGGAAAAGATCTGTAAAAAATACAAACACATGGAGGCTAAACAATACACTACTTAATAATGAAGTGATGACTGAAGAAATCAAAGAGGAAATTAAAAAATACCTAGAAACAAATGACAATGGAGACACGACGACCCAAAATCTATGGGATGCAGCAAAAGCAGTTCTAAGAGGGAAGTTTATAGCAATACAGTCCTACCTTACGAAACAGGAAACATCTCGAACAAACAACCTAACCTTGCACCTAAAGCAATTAGAGAAAGAAGAACAAAAAAACCCCAAAGTTAGCAGAAGGAAATAAATCATAAAAATCAGATCAGAAATAAATGAAAAAGAAATGAAGGAAACGATAGCAAAGATCAATAAAACTAAAAGCTGGTTCTTTGAGAAGATAAACAAAATTGATAAACCATTAGCCAGACTCATCAAGAAAAAAAAGGGAGAAGACTCAAATCTATAGAATTAGAAATGAAAAAGGAGAAGTAACAACTGACACTGCAGAAATACAAAAGATCATGAGAGATTACTACAAGCAACTCTATGCCAATAAAATGGACAACCTGGAAGAAATGGACAAATTCTTAGAAATGCACAACATGCCAAGACTGAATCAGGAAGAAATAGAAAATATGAACAGACCAATCACAAGCACTGAAATTGAAACTGTGATTAAAAATCTTCCAACACACAAAAGCCCTGGACCAGATGGCTTCACAGGCGAATTCTATCAAACATTTAGAGAAGAGCTAACACCTACCCTTCTCAAACTCTTCCAAAATATAGCAGAGGGAGGAACACTCCCAAACTCATTCTACGAGGCCACCATCACCCTGATACCAAAACCAGACAAAGATGTCACAAAGAAGGAAAACTACAGGCCAATATCACTGATGAACATAGATGCAAAAATCCTCAACAAAATACTAGCAAACAGAATCCAACAGCACATTAAACGGATCATACACCATGATCAAGTGGGGTTTATTCCGGGAATGCAAGGATTCTTCAATATACGCAAATCAATCTATGTGATACACCATAAAAAAAAAAAAAAAAAGGAAAAGTGGAAGGAAATTGTAAGGCAACCCAGCAGTATTTATCAAAATTTCAAATGTGCATTTCCTTTTGGACAGAAATTTCACCACTAGGAATTTACCTTAAGGATATCCTTGGAAAAATACCTCACCATGGTGAGCATGTATAAATTAGGGCAGGTCAGCACACGCTGCGGTAAGAGACAGCGCCCAGGATCTTCTGGCTTACCGCGTAAATTGGAGTCGTCACACACAGAGCACAGTAAGTAAGGCAGACCAGCAGGAGGCTCTGCTCCATACAATGACTCGGGACCCAGGCAGATGAGCCTTCACCGCCTCTGAGCTGCGCCCTCCAGAACTCGTGACATCCTCGTCGAAGCAGCAGGGGGCAGGGAGCCTGGGATCCCACACCTGCTCTTTTGTCCTTCAAACGACATCCCCATCGTGGCCCATTGCCCTCAACCTAATTGCAAGTGAACCTGAGGAAAACAGAGGAGTATGTAATTACCTGATGAGCCCCACTGTCTCTGCCATTAACCATGAGATTACTCGTGATGTATTGTGTGTAGGAGCTTAAAAACCAAATTTTGCTAGTGGGTGATGATTTAAATGAAGTGTGGTGGTTGAAAAAAACTGAATCTGAATGTACCAATGAGGAAAGATCTCCTAGATGTATTATTTACAAAAAAAGCATGAACAGTGTGAATAGTGTGATCTCTAGAGACATCATTTAAAATATATAGATAGATAGATAGATAGATAGATAGATAGATAGATGGATAGATAGATAGATAGATAGATAGATGCAAGTATGTACATACAATATCTTTCGAAACAGGTAGACAATATTCTGGTTATGACGGCTGCTTTAAGGAATGGAGGAAGGGATGGGAAAGGAAACATAATTTTTCCCAGATGCAAGCACAGTACTAATTCTTTTTTTAAATTTATCAGATGAATAGTTCTTCAGATAGTAAGTGATGAACACTTTTCTAAATATGTACAAATTGTTTTAACAACTAATAAATGAAAACTTTCAGGTTTAACCACTTAGACGAGTTTTCAAGCATTTAAACATTATTACTTAAATACTTCTAAGCATTTAAACTCCCCAAATTAGTACAGTTGACCCTTGAACAACATAGGGGTTAGGGGCACTGGCCCTCTACACAGGCAAATATCTGCATATAACTTATGACCTATAACTCTGCTCTTTCAACTTTTCTGGATATCTGAACATTTTCAAAGTAAAAAGTTAAGGAAAATGAAATGAAATGATAAAAAGCTTAGCACCTACGAACAGAGAGCTTCACGAATCTCCTATCTTTCTGAGGTAGATGGAATTTAGAGGTTGCCATATTAAAACGTCAGAAATCAGGCATCAAAATCTGAAATCAAGACACATCACAGGAAACAGTGGTGACAACGGTCTAGTGGAAGGAGTTCCCTAAAAGGATTTCTGTTCAGGCCTATAAAAAGCTGGGCAACCTTGTTAAGCGAAACCAGACCCTTCAAACTGCTTCATCGCTGTCATAAACATGGTACCTGCTTGGCTGGAGCTGCTGTTTGAAAAATTCAGTTGCCCTGTTTCAAACACTTTTCTGGAAACTGATCTTCAAGTTAATGTCAAGGAAACTCTTAAAAACAAATGCACGGGGGATGAAAAGCCATAGGACTGTAATCCATCCTCTCCTGCGTCCTTGGGGTGGTGGTGACTCGCGGAGAAGGTATGTCCCTCCAGGTCATTCTCGGGGAGGCAGGGATGCCACCATCAGAGTTGACAGCTGCCTCTCACTGCATCCCTGATGATGCTGCACATAGAGGTTTATGAGTCCTGCCCGTTGAGTTCCGTGCAAACCCTGATATTTCCCACATTCATTTCGCTGCAGCCAAACCCTGTCCCCATGGCGCAGAGCCGAGGTGGCCAGAGAGAAGGAACCATCAAGGGGTATTTTCCATCATCTGACAAAGTGAATCGTAGCTTCCTCTTTGGGTGGTGAGTGGTGCTTCTACCACGTGCTGGAGACCCTTTTAATGAACCTGACACACGTGCTCCTGGAAGGAACACATGTGGCGTGTCTTTGTCTTTCTCTGACACTCAGACAACAGTATGGTGGAAGCCGTGTGTGTCAATTACAGTGAGATTAACACCGTCATTATTTTTATCTAAGGTAGTTAAGGGAGTTGGTAGGCACCCCTTATCTTTTCCTCTCTCCTTTATAAGGAGAAAAGTTAAACGGCAGAGACCCAGGTCTCAGCAGGAAGGGCCCTGTGTCTGCTTGGCTGGAATTCTTCTACGGCACGCAACTTGGAGGTCAGTCTGGCAAACATCCCAGATGCTCACACTTCATTTTTTTTTCCTGCTGTTTTTGAGCTCAGTGCTCACTACTGTTAGCAGACGTAAAGCTCGCTGCAATTCTTTCCTCAGACCTAGCTACAAGAAAACCACCAATTATAGCCAAGAAACAGTCTTTCAAATACACATACACTTTGTAATGTGGGCTGGAAACCAATTGGAAACGTTTTAATTTGCCCTTTAAGGCCAGAGGCAGACACTTAAGCAAACTCCAAAGATGTTTTGAAGAACCGTTATACTAAATTTAGCATCTGAACCAGCCATTTGGCATATATGTAATGAAAGATTTAAAAGGAAAGAAATGCAAACCACAGTAACAAAGACATAGGTTACGACTGGACAAATACGTTTTAAAAAACGTGCTCCCGGAATAACACATAGATTGGTTATTATCGTTATTACTTCTTTTCTTTACACGTGTTTGAGATGCTTCATTTTTATTCATGAAAGTTTTGAATTGCCGAATGGACCGTGAGGTCCCCGATAGGAGGAATCTTGTCTTTCATGTTGCCCTCTCCAAGGCTTGGGACGCTGGCTGGCATATATTAAGTGCTAAATAGACGCATGATGGGTAAGGGAACAAATTAAGTGTGTGGGGGTGTTCACTGGACAGAAGCTTCTAGACTTGTGTAGGGTCTGCTTCGGTGGGGCTCTCTTTTTTTTTTTTTTGCGGTACGCGGGCCTCTCACTGTTGTGGCCTCTCCCGTTGCGGAGCATAGGCTCCGAACGCGCAGGCTCAGTGGCCATGGCTCACGGGCCCAGCCGCTCCGCGGCATGTGGGATCTTCCCGGACCGGGGCACGAACCCGCGTCCCCTGCATCGGCAGGCGGACTCCCAACCACTGCACCACCAGGGAAGCCCTGGGTGGGCCTCTTGTTAGTGTCTTGGACCAGAGTCTGATGAAAAGGCTCTCACTGAGAATGGCTGAAGCCAGTGGTACTCCTGCCTTTGTGTATTAAGTGTTCACTGCGGATGAGCTACAGACATAATAGTTTTTGATTTGTTGCTGTGTTTTATAAGCTACACTTCAAAATGAGATGCATGTAACTGAGTTTAACCTTAGGAAGTCTCCGTGAGGGTCGCAAAGAATCCAAGTGCAGATGATTGGCCTCGGGGGAGGGGCAGCTATGCAGTTTGCCTGGGGGTCATACAAGGACCCAGAAGTTCCAGACAGGGGGCCCCAGTTCCGTGGGGTGTATGCTTTCTCTCAGGCAGATGACACTTCATCAGAAGGACGCAAAGGAGTCCAAATACAGTAAATTACACATGCAAAACAAAGACATTTGGGGTTATGTTTACAGAAACTTCTTACACCTTTCTCAGCATCCTGAGTGATATGCAGATTTCCCAGGTGATAAAGAACTAACAGACCAAATAACTTACAGACTCCAGTGAAGGATGTAGCAAGTTGGGAGCTTTTCCTGTAGCGTTGTTGTTTTTCCCACTTGGAGATCCCGGAGCTAGACATTCATCTCCACTACTTTTTTGGTTTTCCTTTCATGTTGCATTAATGAAGCTACTATACAAAAATGATATACCTCAGAGGCGTCTTGTGTTTGGCTTAAGGTTTCAGTCGATTTTAAGCAGTTTTCTTTGATGACGTGTATCTCCTCTACTGTTCTTGAACTTTTTAAGATAGAGCCACGATGGCTTTAACAACAAAACACACACAAAAACTCTAATCTCTTTATTAAGCATGAATGGCACTTAGGAAATAATAGTTCCATTATCAACCAAAGGGTGTTTTTTTTAGTCAGGCAGTTCTTTGCCACAGACTACAGAATCAGAGGTGTAAATAATAAAGGAGGTATAAATAATAAGCATGTGTTCCAGATACCAGTGTGGAAAGAATGACTAGTAAACAAATGAATCTCAAGTGCAGGGAAGACAAAGCAAACTTGGGCTCAGTTAACTGGTGGAAGAGAACACTGCCAACAGCTAACACATTGCCTGGCCCCGGTGGACCCTTGAGAAATGTTTAAATAGAAGCTGGGGGCCTGCTTGCAGTGATCTGACAATGTTTTTAAATAAAGACAAAAGAGTTACAGGCATGCCTCGTTTTACTGTGCTTGGCTTGCCTGTTTTACAAACTGAAGGTTTGGGGCAACCCTGAGTCAAGCAAGTCTATCGGAGCCATTTTTCTAACAGCATTTGCTCACTTCATGTCTCTATGTTACATTTTGGTAATTCTTACAATATTTCAAACTTTTTCATTATTGTTGTATTTGTTATGGTGATTTGTGGTCAGTGATCTTTGATGTTACTATTATAATTGTGTTGGCGTTTTTTTTTAGCCATAAAGCAATTTTTAAATTAAGGTCTATACATTTTTTAAGACATAATGCTATTGCACACTTACTAGACTACAGTATAGTGTAAATATAACGTTTATATGCACTGGAAACTCAAACAATTCATGTGACTCGCTTTATTGCGGTATTTGCTTTGTTTTGGTTTGGACCCAAACCCGAAATAGCTCTGAGGTGTGCCTGTACTTGAAAATTATGGACAAAAGCCTGAAAACACAAGAACAGGGCTCCCAGTTCAATCAGTATGTGTAGATGCTTAGTTATTGGATCTTTCTGAGATTTAACACAAGGAAGGGGTGGAGAACAGCAGAGCTCAGAGTCCAGATGCGGGCTCTTGATGCGGAGAGGGTGAACGGTCAAGTGCAGCCCAAAGCGGGGTGGGATCTGGCTGTGAACAGTCTTCAGAGCTTTGCCCGTGGGATGCCAGGACAAATAGAAGCTTGCATCGAGATGCTTTTGAACAGCTGAAAAGACTGATGGCTTTGCTTCAAATCCTATAAAAAGTTGAAAGTAACCTTCAGTGTGTTGGAGGCCCACCCTCTCGCTTTATAGGTGAGGATCTGGGGTGCAGAACACAAAGCAATTTGCTAAAAGGCCATGGAGACAACGGTAGCAGGAAGAGAGCAGGAAGCCAGGTCTCACTTTCATTCATTGGACACATTTATCAACAATTTATGATTGTCCATAAACTGTGTGGGTATCATTATTTCTCATGCTGTGTACTTATGTCTCTGGAGATTTTTTATAAGGAGGTTGGCTGTTTCTTAAAATATAATTAAGGGGAAGCTGGGACAAAGTGAGAGAGTAGCATTGACATATATACACTACCAAAGCTTGCTGCTTTGTGACCACCTAGAGGGGTGGGATAGGGAGGGTGGGAGGGAGGCTCAAGAGGGAGGGGATATGGGGACATGTGTACATATGGCTGTTTCACTTTGCTGTACAGCAGGAACTAACACAACATCGTAGGGCAATTATATTCTAATAAAGATATTTAATAAAATAAAATATAATTAACTTCATATGAAGAATTGTTTCTAAGAGGTTCCATTAGTCAGTCCGTTTACCACAGTATAAAAATCTTGAGATGAATATATCTTCAGCTTTGGGGGCACAGTTTAATCACTAAAAAATTGATTCGTCTCCCTGGTATGCTATACTTTACTACAAAAATACAATATTTTAATATCCCCCCAATCTTTGATAAATCATTCTCTACCTGGAAAAATGAGGGGTAGGAAATACTCTTCTATTACAACACAGAAATTTGCCTTCGAGGACGTCTGTTGTGTAAATATCACAAACATAATGCCAAATTCATTGAAAACAGAAACAAAAGAACATCCAGGTCCTCTGTACTTCAGAAGCAATTATGTCTCCTTTTGGACCACCTGAAGGCCTATTTGCTACCCAACCAAAAAGTGGGGTAATTTATCCTTTTCTGCATATAATAGGAAGTCAGTTTTACTCCTCTGGGTTTTATTTTATTTTATTATTTTTTGCGGTACGTGGGCCTCTCACCGTTGTGGCCTCTCCCGTTGCGGAGCACAGGCTCCGGACGCGCAGGCTCAGCGGCCATGGCTCACGGGGCCCAGCCGCTCCGCGGCACGTGGGATCTTCCCGGACCGGGGCACGAACCCGTGTCCCCTGCATCGGCAGGCGGACTCTCAACCACTGCGCCACCAGGGAAGCCCCTGGGTTTTATTTGTTCTCTTCTTTCGCTGATTCTTCTCTGGGTTGGGTCCAGAGACTGACAGCAAGCTGCAGAGTCCTGACACTGATATTTTATTGATTTTTTTTCTCATTTCCATTGTGAACCTTTATCACAGTGTTTGAACGGGCAAACTGTTTTTACCGAAAAGGAAATGGACAACAGTGAGAGATGTTCCGAAGAGTTACCAGCTGGCCGGTCAACACTTAGCAACGCAGGGCAGGGACGTTTCAACAGCAGGGCCACTTTTCAAACAAAACGAGGAGCGGCCGCTTTTACAACCTCTGCGAGAAGTTTCTGTACGTGAGATTCCTTCTCGCTGGTTGAAAAGAATAAACACCGGGCACATTTTATTCTTCTCAGTTGAGGTTGGCTTATTCAGTTGGGAAAGTGTGGTTTCAAAAACAAGGTGGAAAAGATGACACTTAAATCGTAACAGGGGTCACAAAGTCAAAGTTGTCAATGCAATATTTCGTCATTGTTTTCGTTTACTCAGACTAATCATTTGTGACCCTGGTAGGTGGGGTCCAGCATTCAGCTTAGTGACGTGGCTGTATACTGTGCCTCGAAACTTGGATTTGCAGTGAACGGGCGGTTAGGGACAGTGAAATAACGTGATGGAGAAAATGAAACTACTATTCAAGCATCAACTGAAACTGGGGGCCTCTGGAGAATTTTGTTTTCGTTATTTGGAAGGAGAGCGTTTGTTCGACAAACATTCCTTTAGTACAAGTCTGCTGGGCCAGTGCTGCAGAGATGCAGTCTTTCATGAGAATCTCCTGAGGGGCTTTTGAAACACACAGATTCTTCATTTACTGGGGCTGTGATCTTGGGCAAATCAGTCTGGGCTGGAACAATCTCTGGCTCCTTACTTCAGGGGCCCTTTCTCATCCTCCCAACCTAAAATACTTCAGTCCTTAAGGTAAGGATTAACCAGAGTTAATGCAGCTAGAGATCTGAGCACTTCATGGTGACTAGTAGTTGCTTCTGCCGTGCACAGCTCTGCCCTCAGATCTCATAGGAAGATGAGGGTGGGTGTCTGATGATCAATCTTAAGACCTCAAAGACAACGAGAGTGGGGAAAACACTCAGTGCACCTGGTCAGTTTCCCCAGGAAGGCAACAATGAAAAGGGTGGTTAAATTCACCACTGGCCCCTGACTTGCCTCAATCCAGTATCACAACACGCGCTTTCACCCATGTGACAGTACGTTAAGACTTTTTCCTTCCTCCTGGGATTATTTTGTGAAGAAAAGTAAAGCAGTCGATAGCAAACTGCTCTGCTTGAATGGAAACTAGATCATCTTGAACTAAGCGTTGGGATAAAAGTCCCTCTTCTTCTCCTGGCTACTTTCACTCAGTGCAGGTCAAACTGCTCAGGATGAAGAGGATTTTATAAAACTTTATGCTAAAACGTGAGTTCAAAAGATTTATGGGGAAACCAGTGGGCTCATGCTGCAACGCCGCAAGATTAACCTTCGCGTGTGTGCACGGCCTGATTTGAAAAATGGGCATACACGTGCCCATGGGCAGAAGGGTCTTGATAACTGTAATCACAGAGAAACAGAGGAGGCAAATTAAAATAACAAACGAAAAAGAAAGAAAAAGGAAAAGAAAACAAGAAGGAAAGGAAAATACTTTGAAGGCGCTTTTTCCATAGGAAAAAAGTATTTTATTTTTTTAAGAACAAATTCAGTTTGAAACAGATTTGGAATGTGACTTCACGGATTTCATCTTCGGGGGGCTAACTGCAATGTGGAACTAAAGCAGATCAAAAACTTATGACAGGCTATCAAAATAAAACAAAGAAAAGAAAAAATATTTATAACTCAAGCATAATACTGCGTTACTTACAAATTGGACAACGAAATTTTAAATAAATATTCATGGTACATAATTACGGCACAAATATGCAGCAATTTGGCAACCTTTTATACCATTTTGTTTCCTCATTACAGTGCAAAGGGGAATGACACTGCCGTTTAACAAGCTGTAGCTAAATACATTGCAAAATTCAGATTTTATACAAAACATCTTGCTTAGACTTTATAAAAAACCAACATTGCTCTATGTACACAATCTGGGTAAGAAAAGCCATTTCTGTCTTGTTTTCATGTGTATTTTTATTAAAAAGGTGAATAAGGCTACTGTAACACCCCAAATCCATATACAGTAAAATCTGAACCTATTTACAGCATCTTCACTTAAACATTATGGTGCAAATTCCAAAGTCGGATGACTAGGGATGAGAATACAAGGAAGGCATTTACAGTAACTTTCCAAAGCTGAACCAACTTCAAATAAAGGGACAGTTGGTAGATTGTCATATTCTGCACCACACACAAAACAGACGCACAGAACACTGGTCAATTGCTTGCAGGTAACTCTTCAACAATTCATCTGATTTTTCACAGTTTAGCATATACCCAAAATGTAGCCAACCGATGATACACACCTTTGATTTCATTAAAATCAGACTATTTCCCATTTTTTCCCCTTCTTGCCCCTCTCCCCCATCCTAAAGGTAATTTTTGATGGCTCACAAGAAAATCTTGTATGAATGCACGTACAGGAGAGGTTAGGGTGATGGAAAGAATTACATATGTACTGTGGCCGATCACCATGGCAACCTTCCACAGAAATATGATATAGATATATATAATATATATTGTAGATATATATTATACATATATATACACATGTATACCACACACCCACTCACGCATACACACACGCACTTTGGACCAACATCATTTTCAGGTTCAGGAAATAGAGAAGAATTTCTGTGACAACTCATTTTTGCAGGTATTCACTGGAGGTTTGAGAACCTTAAAATGCTGTTGCTACGTTTATTCTTTTCTCCCAATTCAGAAAGCAAAGTGTTACCATAGTAACAGGACTATGTTAAAAGATGTCTATTTTGCATAGCACATAAAAAGTAGGTTTCCTGTTTACTCACTTCTTTTCCCAGAAGGGAGGGGGAGAGGGGAGGGGGAGAGAGGAAGGAAGGGGGTCAGGCTGAACTTTCAGCTGAAACCCCCTCGATGTGACCCGGTGGATTCTAGCGAACACTTCAGCCCACAGGGCAAAGGGAAAACACAGCACAGAAAATAAATGCCGGCACGTCTTGTCATTGTCGAAAACGATGCAGTAACACCGATTTCCTGGTATTTGGGGCTTGCATTTCCTAATCTACGGTGACGCAAGATGCCTTCAGAGGACTGGGTTATTTTTGTGTTTGCTCCCATTATTGTTATTTTTGGAGTGATGTTGTTTTTCCCAGAAGTAGCTGTCCAATTTTTTTTTTTTAAAGCACGGAGCATTGGGACCACTTAATCGCCACAAATGAATTTCCCATCTTCTGGTGTGGATCGTGTGCAATCTTAAAATATATATTAGTAAAAATCTTTCACTTTATATCCCTTGTGTTCTATATATCTATTATAAATACATCCTACCTTCCTTCTCCCCCTCGACATCATAATTTATTTCGGTCCTCGGGACTCTAAGAGGTTTGCCATGTGTGCCTCACCTTGATACAGGGCCCCGAGCTGTGGCCTCGCTCAGTACCTACCCCTTGGCCCTCGCGGCCAGGACAGCACCGCCATAAACCAAAGTGTCCTAAGGCGCAGTGGGGAGGGGAGCGGCGGGGAAGGGGCATTGGGGGGGCCGGGGAGTCTGACCTACCTTTTATATATGAGAATGCCTTAATAACGTCGATGATGATGGAATTACAGCCTGTGTGACCTTTGGCTTTTAAACTTCTAGGTCAGATTTGGCTCTCTGCTAATCTCCTAAATGCTCTCCCTGTGTTGAATAAAATGTGATAAGTATAGCAGCTGAGTCTGCCTTAAACATCACCCAAAGCAGACCGACGACTTTCCTACAGCTTCACCGCTGTACATCCTATTGCCAGTACCACGAGAGTCCTGCCGGTGTCCACCCATCCCTCCAAGCCTGGCCCTCTACCAACAATGCCCCTTTGTTCCACCCAGCGTAGAGGGACTATTTCTTTTTCTTTTTTTCCTGTGCATTGCTCTTTGATAAGAGTGAATTCCTTCAAATGCACCCTAATCTACCGTATGTGTCGTTGTGTCTCCTACTTGCCTCTTAAAATCTTAGCAAAACCAAAGTGCTGTGCTATCTAATTGGAGTTTTCCCTCCCAACTCTGCTTCAGAGGTGGCAGAGCTGAACTGCCTTTGCAGACGGCCTTTCCCCCAGCCCTCCCTCCCGTGAACTCCTCACCTTCCCGGGCTGACAGCCTAGTATCTGACTGGAAGGCTCCTTATTAGCAAACAAAAATTTCTATCCTTGTATCGCCCATTCGGCGGTAGCTGCTGCAAACAGATGAAGCAGGAGACGCCAAACGTTATTAATGTCTCATTAGTGATACGGAGTGTGGCGTGAGAAGAAATCTCATGTGAAGGCCTGCAGCGCCCTGGATGACAGGAGTGTGTGCAACAGTGAGGACTAAAAGCTAGCGCTCTCCGAGAGCCTCACGCGGCCAGAGTCTGTGCGACAAGACAAGTCCGGGGTGCAGCTCGGGGGGGGAAGGGCCACGCCCGAGGCGGAGGACGGCCTTTCCAGGCCCAGCAGCCTGGGGGCCCTGGGACACCTGCCCGGGATGCTCCCGCCCACCGACCGCTCTGTCTCCCCTCGGCTCCTGCGGAGGCCCGAACGCCCGTGGTACCCGGAAGAGGAGAGGGGCGGGGCGCGCGCGGTCCCCACACGCATCTTCCACGCGAGTCTTCCAGCTGCCGGGGCGCATCCTTTGTCACCGCGGCCGAAACGCTACAGACTAGTAAGCTGTCCGACTCCACAGGGCTCTCCCGAGAAGGAGTGTCCCCTCTCCCCGCTGTGCGCCAGTCCGTCGCAGACACAGGGGGCCTCGGACCCTCCGCGGGCGGCAGCGGGACAGTAAGTTTCCTCCGGGAAAGCGAAGGCACCGCCGAGGCTCAGACCTTGTAGTAAATGTTCGCCGGGCTCTGCGGCGGCATCTCCTGGACTATGTACACGGGATGCCCGTAGTCCCCGCTGACCTTCTCGTAGTGAGGGCAGAAGACACTGTCCGCAGTCCTCAGCGGGATGATGATGTCGCTGGGCTCCGAGCCGTTGTTGTTGCCGCCGCGCTTGGGCGTGGCCAGCGTGCTGAGCGACAGCGTGGCCGTGTGCTGCGGCGAGTGCTTGCGGTGCCGTCTCCGGTACTTGAGCAACAGGACCACCAGCGTGATGATGATGACGATGAAGATGATGCACCCTGAAGCAATCCCTGCGAATAAGGCCACTTCGGAACCGAGGATATTGTTCCCAGAATGTCCGGCGCTGTTGCCGTCTGTGCTGGAACCTGCAGGGGGTGGGAAAGAGCAGCCGGAAGAGTCACCGCTCTCGCCGGGGCTGGCCGGCTGCTGGCTGGCCAGAGACTTCCCTGGCAGCTAGACTGGCAAACCAAGCGCCTCGTTCAATAGCTAAATGCAGGGGTAGATTTAGGAGGTTGGGAATTAACAGATACACACTACTATATATAAAAGAGATAACCAACAAGGACCTACTGTAGAGCACCGGGAACTCTACTCAATATTTTGTAATAACTTATAAGGGAAAAGAATCGGAAAAAGAATATATGTGTGTATATATAACTGAATATCTAATATATCTATACATAACCGAATATATATATATATATATATATATATATAAAAATATATAACTGAATCAGTGTGCCGTACACCTGAAACTAACACGGCATTGTAAATCAGTTATACTTCAATTTTAAAAAATAGCTAAATGCAAACGGCAGAAGCCAGCCATCGGGGAGATGGGACTCCAGGTGGGACTTTGATGCTGCTCCCAGACCTCATTGCTTCCCTTCTATACATCATCATCCATCAGCTGCGTGGACAGGTTGTGACAGCCAGCCCTTGATCTTGCCCCACGTCTTAACCCAGGTCAGCCAGCCTGCGGCCACCACCAGGAGGAAGAAGGGAAGTGGCCGATTCTCCAGGTCAGCATCTGCCGCCCAGGCCATGCTGTTCTCGTGCCCTTTCTGGCTACCGTGGCTTCATGGGAATATCCAAACCGCCTGCCTTTAAAGACAAGCCCTGCCGATGGCTGGCTGGAGAGCTTGCAAAGAGGGATGGGGCCTGGGAAAACGTTCAACCCGTAACTCGTTTGTATTATTTGATTTACACTTAAAATATATTTGGAAGGCAGCAGAAAACTCTCACACGGAACAGACTGCCAACCCAAATGTTAAGCACTAAAAAATTGCCTGGCATCATTATATTATCCATTTATCAGTTTGTCATAAGAATTTGACACATCTTGTCATTGAAAGTTAGAAATAACAACTTTCCTCCTTGAAGCTTGGAAAGAGATGGAATATTGCTACAGATGCTAAATTCGCACGACTACCAACTAGGCATGCGGATCCCTAATACGGAACTGCTGACGTCTGCTCAGCGACCACCATATAAAAAATTCATTCCCGTGGTAACAAACACATAGCTGTTTGTTCAAAGACCGCTAAAAAACCGAAGTTAAACGGCAGTCAGTTTTATCCAGTATTCTAAACCTCTGCCAGGAATCCGTTTAATATTTTATTCTACACTGAAAATGTGAAAAAAAATTTTTGACGAAACCACCTGAAAAATGCGGCATTACGCAACATTTTAAGATGTTACCATCTTGAATGTAGAAGAGGATCAATCAGGCTCTCTGTGGATTAGATATAACTAGATGAAGCACTGGTACAGTTATATATACGTTAACACTGGCTTGAAGCTAGGTTTGCAAACAGCACGATAAAGTGTCAGCCAATGAAAACAGCTTTGATCTGAAAGAGCAGTGCTAATAATTGGCACTTACAGCTGATGAATTCTACTCTTTAGAATGTAAGACTTTTGTGGGAATTAATTATTTTATTCTGGTTGAGTAATTGACAACAACTGACCGAGAGCAAAGATTACTGACTGCGGGAGCTACAAGTTCATCCTCCTGGTGCAGAAGTACTTGGACTCTGTTCTACCCGCTGTGATACGAGCAGTGTGGGACACACAGACCTAGGCACACATGGGTCACGCTGCTATACCTGGATTTGGTTTGACAAAAGGACTTGTTGTTGAACTTCTTCCATTTGTACCAGCTTCAAGTTCTGGCCGTCTTGTTGGATCATTATGCCTGGTTGACCCAGCGGAACTCGCATCTATATGAAAAACAAGCGATTACTTACAGCACAGACATCTGATGGGCTCTAGCTTTAGGAGCTGGATCTATATCTCAAGAGGCACAAATAGAAATGAACATAAGATTCTTTATGCAAAGTACTGTGAGATGCAAGAATATAATTTTCCTTTGAAAACAAAATGGTTCTACTAGTTATTTCAGAGGTTTAGATGGTGAGGCCATCTGTGGAAACCGTAGGGATTCTTGCATTTGGCAGGCAGAGCACTGCAGATGACATTTTAATTTAACTGAGTGAGTTGACTGACTACTATCCCAATTTCTAATTAGAAGAATATTTCTTTCTGCACAAGAGGTCATCTCTGTGTGAAAAGGCTCAGTGAACACAAGTCTTCTGTAGTCAAGATGCAGAAATGGGCAAAATGGCAGAAGCTTAGTTTGTATTCTGGATATTTTAATGGTGAACCAAAGAGGTGTTTTGCTTTTAAGAAGGAAAAATATATCTGTAGATACAGACATGGCAATAGACATTGTACCTGGCTGACCTCAACTTTTCCAAGTATCTCCAGTAAAAGAAGTGGGTTGCAACAACTTGAGGAAATCTGTCAGTGGCTCAAGGTGCAGAGAAAAGTTTACTTTGGAAACTAAACTGCAGAGTGAGTGAAGGCGCGTGTGGGCAACGCTGGCGCCATACTAGCTGGGGGCTCGACCAGATCAGTGGCTCCGTGAAGCAGCAGACGGTCTTTACCTTGTCCAACTTTCATGAGGATCTTCATGGCTCTTGTCTGGCACACCCCTCCCTCCTGGTTATCCAGGCCCTCCAAAGACCCATTTGATGTAGCTGATTAAAAATAAAATGGACAAAACAAAAAAATAAAGAAAAAATCAGGAAATCAATAAGCCAAGTTTACATGAACATGAAATGTCTGAAAACAATTTGGAAAATAAGAATTCACCCTTAGTCACAAGTTTTCTTAAAGTATGGGATGCTGAAAGGCAAAACGAAAAAAATAAAGAAATAAAGAAAGATGGATATCGTCCACACTGCCGCACGTATGACCTCTGGTTTCCAATGTACTTAAGTGCCTTCTCCTCCCTTTATAATTAACGGATTTTGTCTGATTCTACAGATGAAAGGGACAGCATCTTCCAAAAACCTGACTATTTTGGAGTTAACCTCCTAAAAGCAGAATAGTAAATACGGTAATTTCAAAACGTGGTAATCATCACACAGCACCTGCTTCCTCTACTATAGATTTCCTGCCTCAAGAACAATTACCTTGATGCTCCCTGTTTGTCAAGCATCCAACTTCTATAAACACTTAGAGAGGAGACTCCCACGCCCCTTTTCTTTCCTCAGCTTTGCTTGAGCTTAAAAGGTTGTACTAGAATGCAAGTCTTCCAATTCTGGAGTTTTCCTCCATCATTTTGTACTCGACCCGAAAGAACGGATGTGTTATTACCACCACCATCGACCTTGGTCAAACTCTTCAACCGAGCTCCCTGGTGCAGAAGAACTCTGAATGCACAGAGGGACTCACAGGTGCCCACTGCTCTCTGAGGGGCCTGGGACGGCTCAGGACCTAAGGTGAGGACTTGGTTCAGGTCCACCAGCTTGATGCCCCTCCCACCGCGAGAAGGAGGAGGAAAGACAGAACATTTGACCATTTTCAGTGTCTGTTTTTTACCAACAGCCTATGCCCTACTCTGTTTCAACCCATTGTTCTATCTCTTTAGGATGGTGAGTTCTCTGAAGAGCGCTGTAACTAAAGCTGTAAAAAGATAGGCTGCCAGGTACCTTGCTGAGGGACAGGATTTAAATTACAGGTCAAGTTCCAGAAGAGAAAAGGAGGTGGGGAGTGAGACGTTTTCATTCCTCCACAGTTCAAGGGGCAGGGAACGTAAATGTTTCATAAACAATTCTGCCAGGTAAATCCTTCTCTACTTTAATTATCAAAGTTTTGTCAACTAACTCTATACTTTTAAAAGCACTGAAAAAGGGACAGATTTCCTGAAAAAAATTCATCCAAAGACATTCTTTTAATGGGCTGTTTGTTTTCCAAATGGTGGGGCAGCAGACAAGTTGGACAAGCATGCATGGAAATATGCATGCTGTGGGTAATTATCTTGGCTGGAAAACAAGGCCAGGATTGACTTGTCTTTGTGTTCTCAAGTTAGCGACTTTTACTTTCTCTGTTTTCCTTAATAATAATCGCTGCCTCTTGTGTGCAAAAATATCTCTTTGCTTATCTGAGTGTTTCCTTAAAGTCCAGCCTCACAATCATATCTCACTCTTCTTCTATTGCTGACACAGAGTTTCTCCTGGGAAACTGGGCAAAAGTTGCCATCAGTTTTTTGTTTTTTAGGGTGAAAAGTAGATAGTATCCTCTTGTAGATTGTTGAGAAAATGTGTGGCAGATAAATTAGAACAAATACCTAAGAACTAACTCTGCATGCTTCTGCGACTCTTAAAAAAAATCTTTTTTTTTTCCCCCATTTTCTCCATCTTCTTTCCCTTTTGTTTCTTCCAAACATGTACCTAAATTTCAAAGTATCCTTTCCTCCTAAAGGCTTAGAACAGTATGGATATCTACAAGCAGGCACTCTTTCTGGCCAATTTCAGAGCAGTGCTATGATCTTCACTTATTCACAGTTTTCTCATCTGATCTTTCTCAAGACGTAGGATATGCTTTTATATAGAAAGAAACAGTGGAAAGCTGATGTCTTTATTTGGCTGACAGTTTCAAAGGTTTAGTTTACTTAATTCAAGTGGAATCTCCATGTTTTCTAATTAATATACACATAAATGCACCCCAATGCAAAGTTCAATGCCTAAGTTTTTCTTGCTAAAAGTTTAACACTAAGTTAACAAATGATAAAAATAAGATCTGAAGGGTGGTACCCAGAAAGAAAAAAGGTGTGTGTGGGGAGGAATATAGATTTACTGAATATTTATTTTAACCTTGAGATAAAAAGGTAAAAGGTTCAGGTCTAAAAGAAAAAAATAAAGGAATATGAGAAAGGACAGACAAGGCATGGCAGAGAACAGTCCCTGGTAAACAGAATTCAGAACTGCATCTGCAGAGGCAGAAACTACAGATGACTTCTGCTTTGTCAGTCTGGAAGTGCAAGAGGTGCACATAATCTGAGTGGCGTTTTCTTTTGATTTTAATGCGTAGGTCAGTGCCTTTTCTGAATACCAATGCCTTCGTGGAGAGCTCCCTTTTGTTTACTCAAAGTGATATCTGAAGAACTCCCAAATGTAAAGAACTCCAAAAGCATTCAAATTAAACTGCAATCTATAATTTAACATCCACAAACTATACATGGTAGGAAGAAAACTGGGTAGTGTGAGATGAAACGGCTTTGCATCTTTCACAGTGGAAACTTTTTTTATGCCTGGGGGAGGAAAAAACCCCTCAAGCCCTGGAGGTGCACAGAAGGCACCTGAAAATGCTGCCTTTGCTGAGTTCTTGGAGGCCGAGGCCACTGCTGGGATGGGGGAGGATGAGGGGAGAAGGGGGAGGGCAGGCCAAGAGGCAGAACTTTGGGAGTGAGGAGGGCTCTTCTGCTGCATTCTGGGCTCTGCATCTTTCCCCTTTAAGTCAGCTTCGAAGGTGCAAAGGCTACTGGAAGATACTGAAAAATTCATTCCTAACATCAAAACAGCATTCCCAATACTTGGCTGCTTAAAGGGGGGCTAAACTTTAAAATTCAGAGGAAATCCCCTGGTGGTCCAGTGGTTAGGACTCGGCGCTCTCACTGCTGGGGCCTGGGGTTCGATCCCTGGCTGGGGAACTAAGATCCCCGAAAGCCGAGTGGTGCAGCCCCCCCACCCCCAAAAAATACGGTTAGATGCTCCGCCAGGAAAGATTTTTGCCCCAAGTTAGGTATGATGTAAGCAGTCAGGGAAAAGCCTGGTTTTTGTTTTTGCTTTTTTTAAACATCTTTCTTGGAGTATAATTGCTTTACAATGGTGTCTTAGTTTCTGCTGTATAACAAAGTTTATCAGCTATACATATACATACATCCCCATATCTCCTCCCTCTTGCGTCTCTCTCCCACCCTACCCATCCCACCCCTCTAGGTGGTCACAGAGCACCCAGCTGATCTCCCTGTGCCATGAGGCTGCTTCCCACTAGCTATCTATTTTACGTTTGGTAGTGTGTATGTGTCCATGCCACTCTCTCACTTCGTCCCAGCTTACCCCTCCCCCTCCCCATGTCCTCAAGTCCATTCTCTACGTCTGCGTCTTTATTCCTGTCCTGCCCCTAGGTTCATCAGAACCTTTTTTTTTTTAGATTCCATATATATGTGTTAGCGTACGGTATTTGTTTTTCTCTTTCTGACTTACTTCACTCTGTATGAGAGGCCCTAGGTCCATCCACCTCACTACAGATAACTTGATTTCGGAAAACCCTGTTTCAAGATGTGAGCACCAACGGAAACTTCAGAAGGTCAACTTCATAGCAAGTTCAATTATAAAATAACTCAGAGTAACTTCAACTTACTTTATATTTGATCTCCTAGTAAAAATTAATGTCTCTTCCCCACGATCTGCTTAACATGGAGAGTAGAGAGCGTGGGCCTAACGCTAGAGCTGCCTGCCCACCTCACCACCTTGAGAAATGGCGCAGCTCAAAGTCTTCTGTCCTCATGGCGCCTCTTTACTGGCAGCGAATTCTGCAATAAAGCCTCAAGATTAATATTCTGATTTCTGCTGCAACAGCCAGTCATCAAGAAGCTTTAAAAGCCTTAGTGGCTGACTTTGGAATACAACAAGAAATTGCTAATGCTTGGGAACAAAATCTACCTCCATTTCAGGAGACGGTTTTGCAATTATTCTTATTGTTGATTTGAATGTATTGGGAATTTTTAACTTGGAGAAAGTAAAAACAAACGGTTAACCTCATTCTACTTAGCTTTCCTTTGCGTCTCTCTAGCAGCATCATCTAATGCCACCACAATCACAGTATTACTGTACTAACTGTATGAAACTGCATTTAATCATTTAGAGATAGAAAAACTAACACTGCTATATCTAAGCTTTTAGTGCCGGGCCTTTTTTTTTCCTTGGTCCAGGGAAAAAATAGACTTTATAAAATTAAAAATTACTAGAAAAGTGTATCTAGTTAGAAAAGAGGTTTAATAAAGATACATGGGCATTTTATAGCGTGCTTTTAAAAGCTTTTGCTTCAGGGATCTAACTGCATGTAGTGAGTGCACTGAAATCACTAGATTGTTCCCCCAGGGCCTGATTTTAAGTGGGTGGAGATCATCGCTCAGCAAAAAGTACCCTGAGTTCACAATGCCTAAAAGTTCTCTTCACATCCGAAAACTACTCCGCCAACATCCGGGCGTTCCCATTTATTTGTACACGAACTTATCTACAGTGTGCTGGTTATCTGAGTAGAAAAAAGAAGAACCAGTGGGCAAAGCAGACTGAAAGGGCAGGAATATTTCTGGCTGTGTTTTTTAGACTGTGCCCACGGAGAGGAAGTCCTATCGCATTTTAATGCGTCTTCATTTGGTTGTTACTGCTCTGCACACCAGAAAGGGTAAGCTGCTGCCTTGGATCTTGGCTGTTTTTATTTCAGTCTATCACTTCGGTAGTCAGATGGAGAATTAACTGCTGGATGTGTGCCGAAATATGGGTCCCATGCACAAAGAGGTTAGGAATGAGGGCAGCAGAAAAAAATTCTACAGAGTAAATGCATCCCTATGAAGGAGTATTCTTAGGTTATCATGGAAAGAATGAAACATCAAAATATACTATTGAGGACATTTTATACTATTTTACTTATTTGTTTATTTTTTTATTTGTCTGTGTGACACGGCATGTGGGATCTTAGCTCCCCGACCAGGGATCAAACCCGTACCCCCTGCGTTGGAAGTGTGGAGTCTTAACCACTGGACCGCCAGGGAAGTCGCTATACTAAATGTGGCTTACTGGGATGGGGCTGGGATGGGGTGGGGGGTTGATGGACACTCCAAAGCAAATAGTTTTTGTGAAGTTCATCAAAGAGGTCCACCAAAGAGACACAGATAATAAGCATACAGGGTCAGGCAAATGAGAGAGTTCAATTTTTTAGTAAGAATGAAAACTTTGTGTTCATATAAACTGCACATGACAAAATTTGCTCTTATTTGATTACACAACAAAGAGCATTTTATGAAAATCCTCTATCATCTTCTTGGCACTATTCTTGTCCATCATGTCATCATACGCTGGCCCTGCTAATTCTGATTTCTTAGGGCAGCCTTTCAACACATCAGTCTCCTGAAACTCAACTCAAGAACTAGAAGAACTAGATGCCTATTACCTGGCAAACTGAGGAAATAAAAGAAGCAGAACCAAGTGAGAAACGTGAAAAGTAAAGCCATGACATTAAAATAAATATGACACATAAACTAGGTTACTGTTTTCTTCTAGCAGGGCTGACAAATTTTGAGTGTCTAAAAACAAAAAATTAACTGAGGTATGTAAGTTGAAAACCAGAAGGCTGATAAAAATATAACTACCTAATGTGAATATAGAACTCAGGAAGCTAAGATCTACCCTACTTCACACCCTGACACGAATTCAAATTCAAAATATATGATGCACATTCAAAAAATGTACTAAAGAGACAGGAATTCAATTTCTAGAACTCAGTGTAGTTCAATGCCTTGGGTATCACGGTTATCCTTTAAGATACCAACTTAGAAGAAAAATTCTAACCATGGAAATGACAACAACCCCTGACTGCCAAAAATAAATGCCCTTTTCTTTAATTAATAAAAACTTCTGAAGCAAAAACATCTGTATAATGTGCCGAAAGGACGATGAAAAAAATCACTTCTTCTAACTTCTTCCTTTTTATATGCTTTTCTCTGTGGATTTATAGTCAAAGAAATGAGACTATACCACCATGATTTTCCAAAGGCCTCACTATTTTACTTGGTGTAATATCAAAAAAAGTTCAGCAGTATTTCAACACATACGGCAGTTTATCCCAGAATGCCTGATCTTAGAGTAAAAGTTTTATAGATTCTTCTTAAAATGGCCGCGATTTGACAAAAGAAAAATACAAAGGAAGTTACAGGATGTGTGTGTTTTTCACCCAAGGAAACAGTGTTCCAGAACAATGGGATGAATCACCTGAACTAAACCCACATCATTCTGGTTGTGTTTTGAAATTTGAAAGCAGTAAGTCAGGCATTAAGAGGTAACAACTAGCTTAGCCCCAGTGACTTCTTTACAGCACAATTAAGTAGTTTCTCCACTAGACAGAACGATTTGGAAAAATGAGTTAAAAAACCAGAGTCACAATTTAGCCCATCCTTCCATATTAAAATATGAGTAAAGATACCAAGTATCCCGTGTAAATGGATGTTCTCGAATAAAATGGTATAATATTATTTCCTCAATGTTAAATGCTCACCATGAGCAATGATAGGATATTTTACTGACAGCTTAGAAATGAGAGTTTTGAGAAATGTAACCTTGAAACACTTTTGTAAACTGCTTTTGTTTCTGTATTCACTGAAAGATTGGATGACATATTACTTTGCCACCTTCACTCTTTTGGGAAGAGGGAAGATACAAAGATACAAAGAACTGAGTCTAAAGGTGCCAATATATGTTAGTATATTTCCTATCTCCCGTGTTATGCGAGACTTGGACGTTGAGGGAGGTCAGCCTATAGAGAGAACGGTAGTAAACACCATCCCTAGAACATAAGAAATTCCATCACAGCTTACTCATTAAACCTCTTCACCATTAAGAAGTGTATACAAAAATTAAGGTAGTGACAATCACTGAAGATGCTAAGAGTCATAGTCATCTTTGACGAGACAGTCCTGAAAAGCCACTGACTATATACAACCAGAGTGGAAAAGAACAGGTGGTAAATGTGAGTGTGCAAGAATGCACACACAGCAGGGATATGTCAGTGACAGAAATACCTTCCAGGCCCAGTGGGTGCTCTGACACTTTCCTGAGAAAGATCAAATAGGCCTGGTAATAAATCACCTGGCCCCTCTTTTTACAAGAGGCATGCTTAAACACACGAGATCATTTATGAGTGGCTTACTTTCTTTCCCCTCAAAATATTGCTTGCAACACCTTGATGTCTTGATTTTTCATAAATTCTGTTGCGGGAAAACATCCTTTTCTGAGTCTAAAATTTTATTGCTACAAGTTATGATGATTTATGCAGGTAGAATCTCTCATTAGGCAAGAAAAATTTTCAACAAGATTTCATTAGAAAACTTTACATCTAGCGTGCTTTCAGGGAGTTAATCTTAGTGTCACAATGATTCAGAATGAATTGTGAGAATGTGATAGTCAATGGTTAAAGCATAATTTACCTTTATACATGAGAGGCAACCTTAATATGGGCTGAAACCTACTAAGGAAGAAGAATCATGTTTTAAAAATAGGGGGCCAGATGACCACTTCAATATAATGACCAAACTCACGTTAAAAAAAAAAAAAGAATGATGTCAGAGTTCTAAAGATAAAAGATAATTCCCTATTGTCTATATTAGCTTTACTTAAGCATTCTGATTTTTTTTTAAATATGAGACGTCCTGGTCAAGAGATAGTGATAACATCTAATAAAAATATTCTGAGCCATGAAAATACATGTGTTCGCATGAATTATTTCTAGCCCATCCCGAGTTTTTGACGGTCTTCATCATTGACATATCTTTGTGGAGATGTGGAAATGTCTAGAGAGCGAAGGGTCAGAGTGAAAAGTTCACAGTGGGGAGGGCACACATCCCAGAAGCCTCGTGCTCAGTCTGCTGTCACTAATCGCCTGCAATGATATTAATGACCCAGTAATTGGGAGACCGCGGCACTGAAGTGGAAAACCTCCATCTGAGGCAGAGTTCACCTCTGGGTGGTAGGGCTTCACCAGTGACTGAATTAATGTTTGCTGACAGCTTAGAACATAACACTGTAGATGAGAAAATGCACCACTCTGATGGCATAATAGCTTAGATGGACATGATGTTATTTGCTTTGACCATCTAGAGACCAGTGGTAACCCCGGTAAAGTGCCCTGTCTGAATTTGCCCTACACATGAACCTAATTCCGTTCAGGGGATGTGTTCTATGCTCCAAGAAGGCAGAGCAATTTTCCACATGTTTGCTTCAATAAAAGAATACCTTCATCTCCTGGTTTAACATCAGGAACAAGGAAACTGGGTTACTCCACTAATGCAGAAAGCCATTTGCAAAGCAGGACTGTCTTTTAGCAACACACAGCCTAGCTCCTCTGTGAAGTGATCAGTTACGCTCCTGACAGAGGTTCTGCCTGTCCATCCATCTGCCCATCCATCCATCTATACATTTATCCACTCATCCATCCATCCACCCATCTACCCATGCATCCATCCCTCCCTCCCTCCTTCCATCCATCCACCTGTCCACTCATCCACCCAGCCACCCATCCACCCACACAAACTGTAGCACTTGTATACTTGGCTAAGGAAATTTGAAGTTTCTTACTACCTCTTTTGTACATTTGAGAGATTTTTATTATTTTTAATTTTACTATTTAGCCACTTCCCATTGAGGGGCTCAAAGTACATTTGACCCTTGAACAACATGGGGGTTAGGGGCACCAACCCCTACCTAGTCGAAAATCCGAGTACAATTTATAGTCAGCCCTCCGTTCCCGCAGTTATTCCATATCCACGGATTCAACCAACAGCAGACAGTGCAGTGCTGGAGGATTTACTACTGAAAAAAATCTGCATGTAAGTGGACCCAAGCAGCTCAAACCTGTGCTGTTCAAGGGTCAATCGTACTCGATAAAACACAAAGCACAGTCTTATTGATGAAATGGAATTGATTGATAGTAGCTCTAAAAAGAAAAAAGAAAATTCAGGAGACCCGACAAATTTCTATTACAGCCACCATTAACCAATGGCCCTTTCTCCTTTCCTACTGCTCTGTAGAATTTCTTAGGTCAACTTTGGGGCCCATGACTGAAGTTAGTTATACGTTACAACAAAGGACAGGGCCTCTGGCCCAACACGTCTGATACAAACACAGAGTTGTCTGATATCCAGTTCGAGTAGCATCCTTGCATTGCTACGTATGCACTATGTATGTACATATGCTCTCTTGACTGTCACTATGTATGTGACGTGTATGTACTCGTACTCTCTTTACCATACTCTGTAAGTAGTGTGCTTTGGACTAGACCATCTTTCCTCTTGCTTTGTGTACATGTATATGCTTGGTGACCCAGGAGACACTGTCATAAACTAATGACGTTGGTCTAAGGGTCTGACAACCCGGTTTGAGTTCTGCCCCTGACATTTCAATGGCTGTGTGAACTGTACTAAACTACTCACACTTTCCAAGTTCTGTTTTCTCACAGTGATAAAAATTCCTCTGTCACCTGTCCTTTGAGACTGTAAAGTGACAGTCTCAAAGAGTGTGTGAGGCCATAACACTTCCCTCTAAGTGATCAAACACCCAGCCTGAGATTTCAGACCGTTAGGAACAAACGTGGGACTCTTAAAAACTATATAAATAAGTTTTCGCCAAGTAATCTTTTCATGTCTGTCTAATGCCTCTTGGCTACTTCTTAAAGTACTTTATTTTGCTTTAAATTTTGATGATAAATATTTAAAGGCTATTAAGAAAGAACTCATTCTCATGCTTGTACAAAGACGTCTCCAGGACTGTTCAGTTATTTATAAGTCTAAGTAAACTTTGCAAAAGCTATAAATACAGGTGCTAGAGATATTAAGATGTATTTTATGAAACAGTAAAGGCAGTTTTACTCTGAGCGATTCCTAAATAATCCTTTTTTTCCAAGGAATCGCCTTCATTTCTCATCTGCTCTTATTTTACATAGGAGGTTTTCAGTCTCTCCCCATTGCTTTAAGAACCAGTCATCTTGTCCGTTCATGAGTTATTTTGGGAATAAGGAACAGTGCTCACAGGGCAATCTCTGTCTAGCTTTAAATGAGATAAGCTGTCACTACTGCCTAGGTGACGCAGTTGAATATGAACAGAGTCTCAATCTACAATAGCCTAATCCTCCTAAACCCTGACAGATACGGGATAAATACCCCAATGACCGTGACTCCATCAGACCCTCGAGCCAGAAGCTTCTCAGCACAAGCTGCAACTGAGCAGAAGTTGAGATTTTATTCCTTAAAGTATAAAGAATTTAAGCTGTATTCATATTAAATTGAACAAGGAGCTTTACTGATATACTCTAGGAGAGAGCCTTCAGTATGGTCAGAAAAGGATTTTATGTTAAGTTAAAAAATAATAGAAATTCGGGGGACTTCCCTGGTGGTCCAGTGGTTAAGACTCCGTGCTCCCACTGCAGGGGGTGCGGGTTCAGTCCCTGGTCAGGGAACTAAAATCCCACAAGCTGCGTGGCACGGCTGAAAAAAAAAAAAAAAGAAAAAGAAAAAGAAATGATGCTTTTCATTACCAGACTAGTGAAATGATGTAGTGTCCCAGCTTGTCTCAGTGACAAGGCAACCCTGACATGTACGTTTTTCTCTAAAAGAATATTTATACTACATTGGAATGTTGCTGAAATGATCAATAATAATAAGCCTTTCCTTTGTGTAACAAGGAGCAGAGAAAAGGCCCTGGCAAGGCTGGTGAGATGGTAAGTGGGGGATGATTATATGTGTAGAACCCTCCTCCCAGTCTGTCTCTTTTGAGACTTAGGGAGGATCTGCTAACAAGCTTGGGCAATTCCACCAACAAAAAAATCCATAAATGCGTGTTTCTTGGTAAGGAAAGCCCAAGGACAAAAGAACTTTTATAACACTCCAAAAAGACAAAAAAGAGGGAAGATCTTATAATTAAGTTACGCAGCATTACTGAAACTTGGACGATCACTGGAATTTCATTTTGTGGACGGCATTTCAAATAAGTGACACTTTTTGAGCCCATCTTCCCCGCCCGCCAGCTCTCAGGAGAGCCCAGGCTGTCTCACATCAGCCCCCCACCTCGCCTCCCCACAAAGAGACCCTCAGTTGTCCTTATTTGGTGCCAGCCATGGAGGCAAGCACTTTACATACATCACCCCATCTAAATGCACATCATCCCCAGCTGACAGATGAGGAGACTGAGGCAGACTGGGTAAGTTACTTGCCGAAGGACATTCAAGAACCCAGATCTGCTTGACTTGGGACTCTCAGCTAACTACCATGTTCATCTGTCGCTCTAAGTGCTGTGTGTGTGTATCCTCCAAACACCCAAGATTCTGATGACCATTCTATTACAAAGCCAACCATCGTAGGTTAAAAATAAAAATGTGTTTAAATGCTTGAATTCACCAATGGTATGCAAGGTATCGAACGTAAATCCCCACCTCAAAGCCAGATAAGTGACAGGCTGATGTTGTCACGACCTTGAACTTGATGATGTTTAGTGATGGAAATGTAGATTTTGCTACCTTTATCACATAAATAATTCATCTATCAAAGCACATAATCACGTTACAGAGGCCACACATATATTCTAAAATAAATCTAGGGCTTCCCTGGTGGTGCAGTGGTTAAGAATCCACCTGCCACCGCAGGGGACACGGGTTCGAGCCCTGGTCTGGGAAGATCCCACATGCCGCGGAGCAACTAAGCCCGTGTGCCACAACTACTGAGCCTGTACTCTAGAGCCCGTGCACCACAACTACTGAAGACCGTGCGCCTAGAGCCCGTGCTCCACAACAAGAGAAGCCACCGCAATGAGAAGCCCATGCACTGCAACAAAGAGTAGCACTCCACTCACCACAACTGGAGAAAGCCCGCGCGCAGCAATGAAGACCCAACGCAGCCCAAAATAAATAAAATTTAAAAAAATAATTAAAAAAAAGATATCTATATGTAAAAGTATATTTGAAACCTCCCATAACCATTTTGCTAGGGAAAGGGCTTACAGTACATTCAGTATATTTTAGTGCCACTTGCTACACTTACTCCCAGAAATAAGTAAATCAAAAACAGAAAAGAAAAACACAAACAAAAAAAGGAAAACAAACACTCAACAAAAATACAGGAATGGAATCTGCTGTTCTTCTGTTTTGATTCTTTAAGAATAGTGTTTCCTTATATTTGTGTGCAAGCATTTTAATTTATTTTGCATTTTTGCTCAGAAGTGGAGTTGATGTCTGAAAAACAGCAAAGCTGACTGAGGAGTTTCCTAATTTTATATGCTCTGATAAAATTTTTTTTAAAAATTGCTTTGGAGAATGAAACCAGTGAAGGGCCTAAGAAATGGTGACTCATTCAAATTCATTCAGTGTTTCTCAAGGAAGACTTTCCCAGGCAAGGAAAGCAAGGAGTGGCTTTTGGAAGGACCACTGTGAACACAGCAGGGTGTAGTTTCAGAGCAACGTTTAATCGAACAGGCATTAGAAATGATGACTTTTAGACTATTCCACAAATCCATGTCTTGGCTACAGATTTGAGGTAAAATAATGTAAAAAACCACACAAAGCTAAATTGGGAGGTGCCTCGGGCATAAGGTGTTCTTTCCAACAGCTGGGCTGTGCCCATCGTTCACTTAAAAAGTATCCACACAGTGGCATTCATTTTCATCCATCTCTGACTCACATGATGTTGGTAGTGTGATGAAAACCTCTTTGTAGGTATTTTGCAAGGTTTTATGCTGAGGCTGGATGACCAAGCCATGGAACCTTCGTAAGGGCAGATATTGCAAAGGGCCTCCACACCAGAATTTCTGACTCATTCAGCTCCGGGTTATCACTTCTAAAAAGAAACTGGAAACCAAGCACAGAAAGTGTCTACAAGAAAAGCTTTTGACACAATTATGTATGAAGGCTGAGAACACAGTTAGGAATGCTTGCCTTGTATTAACTGGTGTGTTTTTCTAAGACAGAGCTTCCCTTGACAATGGGCCACTTCAGAACAGATAGTTATTTTATAAACTTAAAAAAATTTTTAAAGACATGATCAAAACAACTGTAGATTATATAAAATGTTTACTTTCTTTTTAAGGCAATTAAGAATCTGAATGTAATGACAAACAGACCAAATGGTTGTAACATCCCCACCTCTGGATCATTTAATATTAGGAGATTTTATTATGCAAATTAAACCCAAGTCTAATGACTGAAACAGGTCACCTGAAAAAGTCAATTCTCAACATTAAGAAAACCCATATATATCATTTTGCCACATGTCAAAGCACATAATCATCTAGGAGAAAAACTAATGAGGATGCATGTCATTTTGTCGTGTCATTTCCTAGGGGAATTTAGTGGATACTCCGTAGGTTTAAAAGTACACTCCCAATTTAAAAGTAATGTTGACTTCTAGAACTTAAAAGTGTGATGCCTGTATTTTAAACCTGGTAACACTACAGATCAAATTCAATGTCTTTAAAGAGTTTACAGCAGATCCTGTCCATTCAACTGGAGAAGAGCCACCCTGACGAGAGATCCCATACTGGATGTGTATGTCTAACCATAAAACGGTTTGGAACTAGAGACTTCCATCGTTAGCCAGAATAACAACAACAACAACAACAGTAAAAGCAGTTTCTAGAGAAGAAATCAAAATTCAAAGGAATGAAGTGACTTTCTCGTTAAGCTCACACAGCACGACTAGAACCCAGGTCTCTGGGGTCCTGGCCCAGTACTCCTGGAATCAGTTCATCTAGGGAATGACCGAACAACATCAATTCCAAGTCAGTCCATTGGCAACTTGGACTGTTCCCCTCTGGGGTTATGAAGCACTGCCCCAAACTATCACTTCTCTTCTTCCCTCCTATGGAAAGAAACCAGGACACAATAACGATGCTGTTCATACTAATACTCTTGGTTATGAAGGTGCTTACTAGCTAGACAGGAGGATTTGGAGTCAAACACATGTCATATACTTTGTAGCAACTCAAAAATACCAACATTGTTAACTCTCTCAAAGTTGAAGTGGTGATTGGCAGTGTTACGGGCAGTGTTCCATCATGCCGCCTAGTGTAGCACTGTTTTAAGTGGGGTGTGACTCTGTGTGTATGTGTGAGTGATCACTGGCTGTGGAAAGCACTCTCTGAAAAATCTCTTAATTGTCTGGGTGTTTGATTCTCGAAGAAGCAATGGAAAGTCAGCATTAACTTTTTCCAACTCTTTTGAGAGTTGTGCTTCTCATCCTTCATTTCCCTTTCAGGGAAAGCTGTCCATCCATTGGCTTTGCTGGAGGATGGGTGGGAAACGGGGCCTGCGTTTCCCGAAGTATCTGAAGTGTCTTCCTATGTCTGTGACGTGGCGCAAGTCTTTCAACTCTGTGCTCTGAGTCTCCCTGGGCTCCCGGCCACCCTCTGAGCTCTGGGCCCTTCCCCACCCAGCCTGTAACAACCACCCAACCAGCAGCATTCAAACTTGAAACCCTCATCTCTATTTTCAGAACAATTCTTGTATCCCGGGCTACCACGTGCTTTTCCGGGTGTGGTGGCTTACCTCCCTGAAGAGCCAGTCGGGAGCCAGGGCTGCAGGTGCAGTTTTAGAGACGTATTTCACTCTGAGGAACATCTATCTTCAGGCACCCCCTCGTCCTTTTCCCCACCCTATTCAGGGGTCTTAACCTGCTTAATGAATTCAGTAGGGTGGGTCCCTATAAATGCTATGCTAAAAACATCCTGGTAAACAGTCCTACTTAAAAAGACTTTTTTTAAGACACCGTTGGACTTCCAAAAGCTTAAGGTTTCCATTTATTTTGTCTAATGACTATTTTATATTTTCAAAGATTTCCCTCTTACTTCATACACTTTACCACCCCATCTGCTTGTCCCAGCCCTCAAAGTGCTTTTATTTTCATTTCATGATCATTGTGCTTTAAAATCTATAATTCACCACTTTCTCTTTTTGTTACTTATTCTCACTAAGCCATTCTATGTGTATCACGTTGGTTTAAAACTACGTTTTCAGCCTCTGTGGCATTTCAGGTTCACAGCAAAGAACAAGGATTAGACGGCTATGATCACCTTTGTTTTAATTACTAATGAGTGTATATTGTTGAGTATTTAATAAGTAGTCAATGAATTATTGCTTTTGCACTCTCAAGAGCAGCTAGGAGGTAGAGAAAGCCAGCGTTTCAACCTGATCACCCAGAGATGGGAGAGCACACCCAGCAGACAGCAGCTCAGTACCTCTGACGACCTCAGTACCTCATGACGAGTGAGTGCAGACTCCCACCAAAGAAACCAAGAAAAACCATTTCATTGCTTGCCTGATGTGAACAGCTAGCTATCCTAGTCACCCAGACTGCACTCAGACAGACCCTGGGCCTGGAACAATCCTAACTCTGTGCCAACTGGTGACCTGCACCCAGTAGGCATGTGTTTCATCAGATTTCACAGCCTCAGGAGTGAACAGTAGCTCAGATAGGACCCAAAGGATACACAGTATCTGTTCCTAAAACCATGTGTCAAATTATTGTATAGGTAGATAAAAAAGTAATTCATGGAACAAACCCAAGTTTTTTTCTTATTCTTCCAAACCTGGTTTTAATGGCGCCCATGTACTAGTGTGGGTTGCCTGTAACTCCCATTCTTGGAACTACAAGCTCCATGAGGAACGGGTACCACTTTACCATCTTGTTCACTGTTGAACCCCTAGCATTTATGCAGTTTCTGGCACAGAGTAAATACTAAATGAATGAGTGAATGGATGGATGGATGGATGGATGGATGAATGGATGGATGAAGAGAAAAGTCATTGCACAAGATTCACCTATCAAAATCTCACCAATGGTTCTTAAAAATGGTTTTGTCAGTAGAGATGCTGAATATATTCATATATATCCGCTTATTTCAATACTACAAAAACTCTAGGAGGCGTTTTCTCTTTGGGTATCTATGTTAATGAGGAGTACTAGTACAGGGGTCCCTCATTCAATTAGGGCTTCTTTAAAAAACTTTTCAGCAAAGATTCCCACCCAATTGTTTGTCACAGTAATAATTTTAAGGAAACAAAAATTGATACAAACCTATTTAGCTTATCCTAATTTCTATAACATAAATGAATAGAATTATACTTACATATAATGTAATAATCTCTGTTCTTCTGAAATTCTAGACCCCAGAGGTTAGGGCTGAATTCTTGGAACTTGATAGTGAATTTTACATCTTGGTCTGGTCTGGCACAGTTGAGGAGAGGCGTATTTTCCTTCTTAATAGTGCATCTGTCTGCTTGGTCTTTATCCACCATATAAACTTTATAATATTCATACTGGCCAACAGTTTTAGAGTCCACTTTGGGGCAAATAATATCCAATTTGTCTCCTATCTGTGGGTATAGAACCAGTCCTTGTCCAGGCAGAAATCTAAAAGCATAAAAAAAAAAAGCGCCACTGAGTTGATAAAAAAGTAACAGTATTAATGATAATGACAATATGGCCAGAGAACATCAAGAATTCCAAACCACAATTTTATAGAGCCACACTTTTATTGACCAAACATATCTGAGTTCAGATCAGCATGGGATGAATGTATTTAGGAATTAAGCTTTAAAGAAAAAAAAAAATAAGAAAAAAAAGAAACCACATTCCTGACTTTACCCAGTAGGATCAAGGCAACCTACTGACATTTCTTTACCGCCCCCTCGCTTGTAATATTTCAGTGCTCCTTTGTGTAACTTCACAATGACTTTTCCTTGGTGGTGAGTCAGACCTTCCCATCTGCTCATTATTTTTTAACCACTGGCAGCCTCAGTTTATTGGGCACGCCACAGAAAGAGGGTAGCAATTCCAGGGAGCAGTGGATGCGCTAAGACTTTGTTGTTCTGTTAGTTTCCATTTGCTGTTGATGCTAATTAACAGACAAGTTTCATCAAGAATGTTTCAAATTACTTATCATAATTAGTCAGTCACTGATCAAATAATGGTTTTTTTATTACCCCAAACAAAAGAAACATCTTGCAAACCCATAAAAAAACAACCAGAAATAATTAGCTGGAGTATTGATTCAGCTGCAAGATGAAAAGTCCTCGACTGGGGAAGACAGCAACTACTGTCCCTGTCCTTGCCCCACAAACCTTTTTTCCCCCCTCCCTTGAGATGTATTTGCTCCAGTTAATTCTTAGAAGCAAATCTTTAGAACCCAAACCACTGACACACTATATCCCCTTGGTGCTCACAGACCACAGCGCCCTCCTTCCCTTTCTCTTTTCTCCCAGCCATGCTGCGGAAAGATCTTTCCTAATGGGGAGTTTCTCGGAGAAACTGAAACAAGAGCTTCGTAACGAACATCCTTCGACAAGTGCTAACACTAAAAACACACTTAGAAATCCCCTCTTGTTCCTTCCGAAGGAGCCAAGCCTGCAGGCTCATTAAAATATTGAAGCCGGAGAACAAAGCATCACGTCTGAGTCCTTCCAATCCAACCTCTTATTGAACCAGGGAGGCCCACCAGCCATGACGATGAATGGGTCATAATTCAGAGAGAGAGGAGAGAGAGGGAGGGAGGGAGGGAGAGAGAGAGACAGACAGACAGACATGGTGAGAGAGACAGACAGACAGACACGGGGTGGGGGGGGAGAGAGAGAGAGAGACAGACTCGGTGAAAGAGAGATAGACAGACAGACATGGTGAGAGAGAGAGACAGACACGGTGAGAGAGAGACAGACGGACAGACACGGGGGGGGGGGAGAGAGAGAGAGAGAGAGAGAGAGGGAGAGACAGACTCGGTGAGAGAGAGACAGACACGGGGGTGGGGGGGGAGAGACAGAGATTGAGATTGAGAGAGAGAGAGAGAGAGAGAGAGAGGGAGGGAGGGAGGGAGAGAAAACCAGGATGACGGGCATCGCCAATTTCAAATTGATACTGAGGGAACAGATGATGATGAATGTTAATGAACGGTATTAATTTTTCTGAAAAGTGCATGAGGTTGATTATGAAGCATCATAGAACATAACAGAAATTACATTACAGATTTATATTAAAAACCAATACTCTTTATGGCAGGGAAAAAAAATACATGTTGAACACAGTGGCTTGTCACTCTTCCTTGGGAATGTGTTCTTTTACAATCCCAAAGGGAGGGCGGCCCCCTTTCTTTCTTATTTTTTTTTAAACTGAGCTTGCTAAAGCAAGGATATATGACATATATTAAAAAAAAAAAGTTGAAAAAGTGAATGAGAATCACCTAACAAAATCTTTCTGTGAAATAGAACTCAAAATGACTATTTTTTATAATAATGACAAATTTCAGACCATCATGTGTGCACCCTTATAGGATTCTCTAGAACTGTTGACAAATGTAGATCACCACTTAGTAAGAGCCTCTCTGTGAACTTCTTGGCCGTTTCTGCAGTTTTCTGGGGAGGCGCATGGGAAATTCAACTCCAGGGGACTGAAGGCCTCCGGGGTCTTCTCCCTGCCCCCCCGAAGGCCAGTGGTCTCCATCATCTTTGTGGTTGAAACACAGCTCTGGTTTCTGATGAACAGACTGAAGGACTGAATCTGAATGTCTGAGGCTTAAGTCTTTGCCCCACGCCCCCGTGCCTCAGTGATTCTGCTGGGCTTGGGAAGCAGGGGCAAAGTGCCTGGCAGTCGACGTAAGTTAGATATGGTTACAAGGCTCACCCTCCTGACACATCCTTCTCCTCATGTTTTATTCCTCGACCTTCTTAGGAAATCTTCACTGCACCCGAGAACCAGAGGCCAGCTCCTGTCTGGGGTTTCCCACCCCCGTTCCAAACATCTTCTCTCCTAAACCGGCTTCTGTACCAGCCGACACAGAGCAAGCCCCACGTTAGCTGTAGTGAAAAGTATTCCTGAATCACAACAGAAGTCTGCAGCCTGGACACCGGTACCTGCCTCTTCTCAGCTCTGATCTCCACACTGAGCGAGTTTCACCCTGGACCACCTCCTCCGGGAGCCCATCCAGGCTTCAGACATCAGGATCCTGAGCAGCCAGATGGGTCCATCCTCTTGTCCATCAGTTCATTCCTTTAAGAGAATGCATCAGACCTGCCCTCACCCCCAAGCTGTGTATCATCTTTGCGCATCTTAGAATTCTCCCACATCTCGCCTACGTCTGAAGCTGGGCTCACCAAGCTCTTCCTTCATTCAAAATGCTCCCAAGATCCCGTCTCCTTCACGAAGATTATTTTTTCCTGCTTAACCAAAGACTCACTGTTGATTTCCTCCCTGCCCATGTGAGAACCTCATGACTCTCTCTTCACTCACCAAATCCCAGTTCTAGTTTTTGCTGGGGCTGATGGGGTCAAGTCAAGAACAGAGGACACATGGGCTGGTTTGGCTACAAGGATCTCTGCACTTCAGTCTGTATTTTCAGAAGGTACTAATCACTCAAAAAGCTTTAACCGTCAGTGACAGAGGAGCAATGTATGCGGAGGGGTCAACCCATGGGATGGCTTTTCAAAATAAAAGAGAAAGAGAGGAATCTCAATTTCAATAAGCGTATTTGATACACATAAAAAGTGAATCCCGATAAAACCCACTATTCCTAATGCTTTGAAAAGCATTAGCTCACTTTTCAGAAGACACTGTGGCAAAAAGTTAGGCAAGGATTTGCTCCTTCACTGTGAAAAATGGTTTCAAGAGAACAAACGTATGGACACCAAGGGGGGAAAGCGGGGGCAGCAGGGGTGGGATGAATTGGGAGATTGGGGTTGACATATATACACTGATAGCTGTAAAATAGATAACTAAAAACAAAAATTTTTTTTTGCTTCCTTATTTAAATCCATATAAAAGAACCCAATATTGGAGTGCTTTAGAGGTTTACTTTTTAAGCATATATAGGTATACAGATATACAAGCTGGTTAGCACACCAGTCTCTTTAATTGCTGACTTTATGGTTTCTCAGTAGACAAAGGCTGTGGTTGAGGTGAGAGCCCAAATGGTAAGTTTCTTACGTTACCACTAAGTACATCAAGCCCAGCAGTCTCTTTGCTCCCCTGGGGCCTTCACAGTTTTTTTTCAAATTGAGATAGAGCTGATTTACAACACTATATTAGTTTTAGGTGTACAACATAATGATTCAAAAATTTTAAGGTTCTCCATTTAAATAATATTAATAATTATTATATATAATAATCAATGATATTATATATAATATAATAATATTAATATCAATTGTTATATAATTAATTATACATATAATTGATTGTATTATATATAATAGTTATTATCAAATATTGGCTATATGCCCTGTGCTGCACAATATATCCTTGCAGCTTATTTTATACGTAATAGTTTGTACCTCTCAATCCCCTGCCCTGATTTGCCCCTCCCCCCTCCCTCCCCCCCACTGTAACCACTAGTTGGTTCTCTATATCCGTGAGCCCATTTCGTTTTCGTTACATTCACGAGTTTGCTTTGTTTTTTAGATTCCACATATAAGTGATCACACACAGCATTTGCCTCTGTCTGACTTATTTCACTAAGCATGATACCCTCCAGGTCCATCCATGTGCTTCACAACATGGGAGCAAACAGCGTAACGTGAGTGTAACAACTACGGCACCTCCACACCAGATGCTCTGAGTGACAGAAAACTAGGATCTGGATCGCCAGGACTTTACAATCCAGCTTCCTGAGGGCAGGCAGGTCCCACGTGTGGCTGACTCAATACTGAATGCCCAAGGTCTGACATCTGGTAGATGCTTAAAATATGAAAGAACAAATGGCAGCTAAGATACACACAATAAATTTAAGTCAAATTTAGTGCCACGAACTATCGATATTTGCAGATCACAGGCACAGAAGATAGGATGAGCTAGGATGAGCTCGAGTTGGGATGGGGGTTGCTGAGAGCACAGCAGGATCACTTCCGGTATGATGGTGCTTCTGGACGGCAAGCAGCACTGTGGATGGAGTTTTGGACCCGTTCTCTCAGGATTTATGAATATTGGCAGTTTTCTGGAATCCCTTCCTAGTTGAAATGCAAGGCAATTCACCACCTCCAGAAGCACTAATAACAGAAGCACTGCTGCTTTTGAGCATGTATTCTTCGCTAAGCACTGATCAAAGCACCTTCCACCACTGTCTTCATTCAGTCCCTGTACACGTGCTTGACACGCAAACCAGATGAAGACACGCCAGGCCAAAGGTGAGATGCGACGGGAAAAGCCCCTTTGCCTGCACACTTCTCAGCTCTCGCTGCATCGCGTTAAAGCATAAATCTGGTTTGGGGAAATGCAGCTTTTTCTAAATTGAGCTTTTCATAGACAAGCCATGAAGTTAAGGGAAATTAAGAGAAAGTCCATCCACATGCAGGCATCTGCCCAGGCTTCAGAGATCAGCATACTCAGCAGCTAGATGGGTTCATCTTCTTGTCCATCACAAGGGCGGCCATCTGCTACCCCTGCCATGTCCTGGGAAGCCAAGGACCAAAGGGTGAGGAAGAAACTTACCACACATGGAACTTGTGTTTTAAATGTAATATTACAGATGGATCCAGATGATTCATGAGAATTGCAGAATGTACATGGAAAGGAAACGGGGTGAATTTTTTAATAATATCATTTTCGAATGGAAAGCAATGCGTCCTGTAGGTTATAATCAAGCCAGTAACCACAGAGTTCTATTTTTGAAGCCAGGTCACTTACATTTGGATTTTGTTACCTCAGGATTGCTCAGAGACTTTAACAAGTCGGACCACATAGCACATCTATGCCCTGAATATTTGGTAATAGTCAATAAGACTTGTCTTATTATTGACTTTGGAAATGTTTTCCTTTTTTTTTTTTTTAAAGAATAATTAGGGTGGTGACAACCAGCTAATTTTAAATTACTACACTGACTCTGCCTAGTGAATATGAAATGCAGATTTCTTTTTGTATGATGAGATTATGTCCATTTTTGTGGCCAAAGACACCTAGAGGAAAATCCCCATGTTTGTAACCCATACCACAGAGGTGAGGTTGTTTCTGTTAAACCACATCCAAAAAGAAAAAAAAAAAAAGTGGTCAGAAGTCTTCTTTAATAGTATCTGCTGGTTTTTAATTCAAAACAAAAAACAAAGGAGACTCACAGTGCCTCTTGTCTTATACAGGAGAGCGAACACAGGAGGCCAGATCCCTTTCTGGGCCACGTACTCCAAGTCTGAGCAAGCCACCCTGCTGTGCTCCTGGGACGGGGAAGCTGCATCTCCTCCCCATCAAGAGAGTCTGGGGTCAGGACTGCTTCCTGGGCATTGGTGCTGTGGTTCTGTGTCTCTCACTGGAGGGCTTCCCTGGGATGCCACAGCAGTGGGGTGTGCTGAGCAGAAATAGGCAACTCCTATGGTTTTTCCCAGTGAATCATTCCCAAGCAAGACAATAAGACGTGATGACTCTGAACTAAATCCAGAGACGGTATAACATGGAATAAAATGGAAAGTCTGAGTAGGGTTTCCAAAGTTTCCCTGCCCAAAATGAAGTGATTGTTTTTTTGTTTTTTTGGCCACACCATGTGGCAGGCAGGATCTTAGTTCCCCCACCAGGGATCGAACCTGCGCCCCCTGCAGTGGAAGCTCGGAGTCCTAACCACTGGACCGCCAGGGAAGTCCCTGAAATGAAATGATTTGATATTAGAATCTGTTTTTACCTTCCAATTACCTATCAAACTGAATCCAAGTTCTTAAAGGTTATTCACCAAACTAGATTCTAATACTTCCACAGGGAATCAATCTAATAACACACATTAGACTTTAATCTTTAATAATCTAAATTGGATCTCTAATAATCTCAATTAGACATTTATACTTCATAGTCATCATTGTAGGAACTTCTAAAATAATACAGCCATATGTGACACAGCATTCTCTTTTAAAAAATCTACTTTGTTGGAGTTGATTTACCATGTGTTCATTTCTGCTGTACAGCAAAGTGATCCAGTTATACATACATACACATTCTTTTTCAGATTCTTTTCCATTTTAGTTTATCACAGGATATTGACTAGAGTTCCCTGGCGACACAATATTCTTTAATGTTTTAACCCACTCTAGGAACACATGCTCATTGAAAAAACTAGCATAACATGCATTTAAAGCCAAAACCTGCCACTTAAGAGTTCAGGGATCACGACACACAACTGTCTCTGACTGATCATAACATCACGTTTTGTTCTCAAGTCTGGACCCTTCTGTAGACCAGCATCGCATCCCCAGGTGTCACAGGGTAAATCAGATGAGGGCAGTGGTTGCTTGACTGACTCCTGAACCTGGCCCGATGGAACAGCAAGATCCACGGGAGCAAGGAGCTGAGATGCTCGGGGCCCGCTGGGTAGTGGAGCCACAGCTGCTCTCCCCAGCCCCCCACGGATGCCCCGTTTTCCTTGCTTCTCTTTTTTCCCCTTCCCGCTGCTGCATCTGCAGCTGACCATAACACGTGCACCTCAGGACAAATGTGCAACGACTTCTTACACTTGTCTTCAAGGTTGCCAAAAATAAGTAGGTGACCCTAGAAGAACAGCCAAAGCACTATGGTCCCTTGATGCTGAAAGAGTCTGGGAAAGGAGATTTGAAGTAAGAAGTCCTCGTTCTCCTGAGGGAAATACTACGTGGAGGCATATAATTGAAGGATATGCCAAACTACCGTATAAACAAGGGCAAATCAATATATTGTAGCCAAATGCAAAACTATCAAACTGGCACAGAAGGAAAGAGATCAGAATGAAAGGATGTAGACAGGAATGGCCACTTTCTCTGTCCAAACAAATGACCGGGTCACGTAAACCCCCTGCAGACAGCCATGATCACAGTGCTTCTCATTTAAAGAGTGTCAGCTCAGACCCAGAGCCATTTCTGTGTACTGTCGTACACGTACAACTGTAATATCTATTTAAATACCTAATCTTTCTGCACACTTATGGCCGCTATCATCCGCCTGAGAAACAGGACCATCTTACTCACGTAACAGGACCAATGCGAATCCTGCCAATGTGCAAACTGGGGGGAAAGAGACCTACAGGTGATACTCTTCTCCCTCTGAAGCAAACTGCTAAGCAAAAGAAGACTCATTGTCTGAGTGAACAGACTTTACTTTTCCATGGAGAACTGATTTTTCCTTTCGTTTCAAAACTACATCATTAGAGTACATGATTATTTTAAGTAAATGGCTAAGTTCAGTTGAAAATATACACACATACACAGTAGGTGGTGTGTTCTTCTGCTCATTTTGCTGGCAATACAGACACAGATTTGGTCAAACACGGGGCCTTCATCTGCGGCTGCTTTGGGCTACTGGATGGTGGACTTGGGGTAATTTTTAGCTTTCTGTATTTTTCATAATTTTCTGCAATAAATGTCAAATGCTTTTGCGATCAGATTGGAACATTACGTTTCAATGTACAGTTTCAAGGAACAAACCATCATGTTCTTGAGCAATCTTTCCTCACTCTGGTTTAAAACAGAATATTCAAGGCCTGTAGACTTTTTTAACTGTTTTGTGATGTATTTTCTGAGAATGCAACTAAATAAAATTATTCTTCTCTGAATTGTGGTCTATTTAACAAATCAATTCTTGAATCTACAAAAGCTGCAGTAACACACAACCAGTTTATTCAAATAGATGAAAAATATGGGGTACAGTTTATGCTTAATCATTCAACTGCACAGATCTGGGAGTTGGCTAACATTTCAGGGACCCTGAATCCCAGCTTTAGGAACAAGTTTATTACCCTAGCAGTTGGCACACCCCAAGTCATACCACAGAATAGGTTTATTCTCAAACCGGAGTTCTGTATTGAGTACACTTCGAGTTTACCACATTTTGGAAAACATGCACTTTTCCCAGAAAGTGCTTTTAGTTTTAATTAAATGTCAAAGGCTGCGGAGGAAGAGCAGTCAGTTTGTAAACCGGTTCGTCTGAAATTGTGAATGAGGACAAGCCATTGCTGCTTTGCTGTCACTGAGGCTCATCTTCCCAGGTCCTTCCTGACAAAAGATGCTCGCTGCTAGGGATGAGCCCAAAGCCTTGACCCCATAACCTCCCCATGCACTTGAGGCCTTCCAGCTCTATGTGGAGCTAACACAGCATTAACACAGAAGCCCGACATTCCTTTCAGAAATGCTCTGTACACTTGGGAACATAAATCCCCCAGAAAAAAAAATGATTTAAATTCACGAGTATGTGAATTTGATGGCATATTTCGTCCACAGGCAGGATATCTGGGCTCACCTCACTTCCGTTTTATGTTAGATTGCTGCTATGGCTTAATAAGATCAACTCCAAATGCCCCAAACAGAGGAGTTTGTCATAAATGAATAAAACTGGGGCCCAAGAAAGACTCAGGTAATATCGACCATAAGAAATACTGGGGGAAACAATTTTTCTGTTTTTGTGGATAGCACTTTACTGCCCCCTTTTGCACTTTCATATCAGAACAAGTTTCTGCCCAAACTTATTCTGAAACCAGAGAGATAGTGGGGTGTCGCTATAGGGTGTCAGGCTGATACAGAATTAGGTTACCAGACACCACGCTTGGAGGAACAAGTAATTACCTTAAAACTTCAAGTAAATGCACCACTATCTTCTCAGTGGCTTTAAAGCTCCAAGAAATAAGGTAGTAATTGGAGGCTTTAATTGGCATTTTCTGCTGTATGGGTGTTGGGACAATTGTCTGTTTTCACAGGTGCCCCTTCTTTCACACTTTTCTAAAAACAAATATCATCGGCAACATGAAACTGATGTATTCAAGGAAAAGAAGAGGTGCCTAAAAGCAGGCTCTACAATTTAGACCATTACCGGGTTCCAAATCTGAGAGCTGAGAGTGGGGGGCAGGGTGAATTTCAGACTTCACACCAAGGACAAGCAGCATCTTTTCAAGGCAAGGAAAGATGAGAAGCACTGAAATTCACAGGTGTGGTGAGCCTCTAGGTCCCTGAGCCGGTTTTGCAACTCTTCCCGGGGAGGTGGCCTCTTCATCTATGTAGACACTTGAAAGAACCGTAAAGTGCAGAATGAAGCAAAGTTTTATTTATAAAATTCTGATCTTCAGGGACAGTGCTCAGGGGCCCCACTCTTGGCCCAACGACCTCCACCTGCACTGGGCAGTCTGTGTGCGCTGTGCTGTATCCTTCTATTTCAACTTAATCCATTTCCCTCTGTCATTCTACAATTACCATACAAGTCAAAATAATATCAAATTTCACAGCCTACTATGCTGCACAATGGAATGGAAGCTGACTCCTTGTGATGTTAATCTTGTTTGTTATTTGCAATATAATGCTCAAAACGCTGGGGGCTAAAGTAAATTTCATTTTCCAATGCTCAAAGATAAATAAGATGCTCACCATTTAAATTTTCGTTCAGAAAAATAACACAAGTATGTATTTAATTTTTTATCCCTACCATAATTTCCACTGTAACAAAACCCTCCAATTCACAGAAGGATTGCCTGTAACGAGCTGACGCTGGAATAGATATCTTCATTCTAAGTCAGACTTTAAGCATGTGATGGGCAGAGATCATGGTTTTCTTTTCCCAGGTTCACAGAGACTAGTTAATCTCTGGCATGGAATTAAAAACAAAAATCAAGCGCCTAACTCAAAACAAAAAAAAACAAAAAAATCAAGGTCTTTATTTATGAAAGTGATCCAAACATCTCCTTCCTCAAAACTTTGCAAAAAAAAAAATCATGCCATGAATGTCGTAGCTAGCTGAGGCAAAAGTCGGCGGTGGGCGGGGGGAGGGGGGGTGGCCGTGCTGGAAAAGGAGGTCTGGGATGCCGAGATATGCAGTGGGAAAGCGGCTGGGGAGTGAATCCCGGAGGCCAACCTTTGTCATGCTGGCCTGACCACGCACCCCCATCATCCAAACGGGGATTTCATAACCCTCGGAGGCAAGAGACGGTGCAAGCTTCTTTCTCAAGTGTAATTTGTTTGCACCTGCGCTGTCTTGTTCCAAACCATGCTCTTAGCAAGAGTCTACAAAGGAAGCTGGAACTCTCATTATTCATAGGTGAGGCCCCAGAAAGAAAACTGGCTTTCCTATAGAAAGAGCTGGTTCTCTGCTCTTTTAGACCTAAGTGTGGACATCCCTGTGCTTATCTACCTGAGTGGGAGCGCTGCAGGGAAGCAAAGCACGTGGACATCATACAGAAAGAAGCGGACTGGCATTTTAAGAACCTGAAGGGATGGACTTCAGATCTTAGCGTGGTATTACAATCAAGCGCTCAGGAGCATCTTTTCCATCAACCCTGCTCATCCCTTTCATTTCCATCAACACTTTTTTTTTCCTCTTAACTTCAAAGAATCTTGCCTATTTAGAGAGACCATTCACCCATGTTTTATGGGTGAATGACACCTCTCCTTTTGGTGGGGAAAACAGCCCTGAAAGAAAGTACACACCAAGGGGATGTGATGCTCGCTCTCCAGGCTGGAGTGTGACCCCAGGACTGAGCCTGTTGTGTTCCCCGCTGGACACCGGCAATCCCACACCCCCGGGAACGGGTGTTTGTGTAATCATAGAAGGAGCACGTTCATAAGTAAGGTTTAAAAAAGAGACAAGACTCTAGTTCTCTCTTGGTATAAGCAGAGATCCCCCTTGCCAGGTAAGCATAATCTACCAACACAATTTATACGGCTGTGCACTAGCCCTTCACAGCGACCTACACGGCTGCCTCCTGGACACTTCCTTCCTCATGGCTCCAGAGAGGGTCAGGGACGGGTCTGCTGTGGGCGGGTGACAGTAGCCGTTCCCCTGGGCCTCTCAAGTCAGGTCTGCGCTGCGAACGTCAAAAAGGAGGAAACCCCGGACTGGGAGACTGACTCCTACACAGATCGTCCCCAAACTGCATAAAGCAGGAAAAAAAAAAAATTGTGAATGGGGTCTTCCCTGGTGGCGCAGTGGTTGAGAGTCCACCTGCCGATGCAGGGGACACGGGTTTGTGCCCCGGTCCGGGAAGATCCCACATGCCGCGGAGCGGCTGGGTCTGTGAGCCATGGCTGCTGGGCCTGTGCGTCCGGAGCCTGTGCTCCGCAACGGGAGAGGCCACAACAGTGAGAGGCCCGCGTACTGCGGGGGGGGGGGGGGGGGGGGGGAATGTGAATGGTGCACCACTGTAACTTTGGGGACAATACATTTCCTGCTCAGTCGCCACAAGCAGCCTGGAATGAGCTTGACCAAAAAACAAACACAACGTTAAACACCCTGAGTTATTCAGGCTGCTACTGAACTCAGGGACGGGAACTGGACCATGAAGAGGTGAGAGGACGCCCAAGGCCCTGAGCTCTGAAAGAAAGGAGGACCTGGTGGTGTGAGACCCCTGAGGGCTGCAGGTGAGCAGACCCTAAGCCCTGGGGAGATGCAACCACAGGCTGCTCAGGAATCAAGAGCACCCCAGGCCCACCGATCCTCTGGCCCTGCTTCCCGAAACAAGCTGCTCCGAACTCGCAGAACATCAAAAGCCAGATGGGCTACACTGAGTGAATCCACAGGCAGGGAGCCAGAAGCCCAGTTTGCTGTAGAAATAGGCCTGGACTTGATTTGAGTCTTCTCAGCTCTGACAAGCTGGAAGCTGGCACAGATCCCCAAATCCAAAATAAAATGGCATTTAATTGTGACTGGACTCTAAAAAAGATGTCATGCTATCTCCTTAGCTTGACACACGCGTGGCATCGAACCTCATGGAACTCTCCTCTGAAACCTGATCTTGTCTTCTCCCAGCAAAGAAACAATCGGATGTTTCCATTTTATAAAGGAAAACGTTAAGAGTCAAAGGAATAGCATGCCATAAATGCATTAATATGATAGACTTTCATAACTATCTAGTTTCCACCGGGTAGAACCTCGTTATCAAAGATTCAAAGGATCCATTTAGAATCGCATGCCCATCATAGGAAAGATTATAAATCAAGGTGGACAAGGGAAGAATTATACGCAAAACCTTCTTTTAATCCACCTCATATGGACTGCTTTGAGCAAACACATGCTTCATTTTATTATGTGATTTCTAATCTCTCTATACAACAGCCTAAGAAAGAGAACTGGAGAATTACGAGGAAAGATCCCGGACACAGCATACTCAGGTTCAAATACAGATGGTACCCACTTATTAGCTATATGACTTTGGGCAAGATAATGAACCAGTCTCTGCCTTGGTTTCCCCATTGGGGATCATGAAAGTATCTCCCTCAGATGGTTATTATGAAGGTTTAATGAGTCAGTATTTGTGGAGCAGCTGGAACAGCCACTGGTCCCTAGTACGTGCTCTATACCACCATTGTTAAATGAAACAAACTGTGTCCACCCGGTGAGGAGGTTTCTTAATAAGAAACAGCATGTAACATTAATGCAAAAAGGCTACACTGCTCATGCCTATGGGTTGCCTTTTTGTATTCATTGAACAACCCAATCCCTTACTGTACCCTGCACATAAAGGGGATTCAGCCCAGGCCCTCCCCCATCCATGGTGGAGAAGCTGAATGAATTCAGGGTTACAAATGTTACAACAAAGCATCAGGGTAGGAAGCAGAGGAGAGAGCATCTAACTTGGCAGCTGAAGGGAAATAAAAAGGTGCCTCTTGCAGCAGAGAGGCCTGCAAGAATGAGTGGAAGTCTGGCAGCTAAGCAAGGTACCATATAACATCAGGGGCTTGAAAAGGTGCAGGCGCCATGGCATAATCTTTACTAGCATTTTATTTATTCTGCCTTTGTATGTAGAAGGCAAACTGAGCCAGAGACAGGCACACAGTAGATGCTCAATTAACTTTCAACAGCAAGAGTTGACGTTTATTGGTTCGTTGTGCTAAGTCCAGAGCTAAGGTCTTTAAATCCTGACCACAGTTTTATTGCTTTTCTTCAGTCCTGTGAGATTACTGTCCCCATTTTAGAGACGGGACAAGTGAGAGACACGGAGGATTCTGCTCCCAAAGTTACACAGCTAAAAAAATGACAAACCTGGGAGTAGACTCATACAGCCAGATTCCACGGCAGTCCTCTTCACTAAACTAAAATAGCACTGGCCCAGCTCGCTTTGCTCAACTGAACTGCCTGACCTTTCCCATTATCAGCACAGGCCTTCTGAAAACCAAAAGGTACTGCTAATTCTCATGAGGATAAGGTGGCTGAAATCGCTGGGGCAGCTCTCCCACAGGGTCTATTTGTTCATTTGTGGGAATCTGTCTTTGAGCTCTGCTCAGACGTAGGAAATAATGTAGATTACAGAAGTACAGTGTAGATACTCGCCTCTCTTACCTGAAATGTGTTTCTTTGACTTGCTTACTGTGGTTTTTGTTTCGGAGCTCTCCCTGGACCGCTGTCTCTCCTGCCTCAGTTTCCCCTCCCCCGGGAGGAACTCCATCCCCTTCCTTCCTCTGTTCTCACGGTCACACTTGCCATGCACCATGGCACAGAACGTGTTTCTTGCACCAGGGAGTCCCCCTACTCCCTTAGGATTGAAGTCTCTTGAGGGTAGAGACTGCTCTTCACTGTATTCTCAGAGCTTCGTGTAACAGACCTCACAGTTCATAAATGCTTGTCCAACAAATCAACGAATTATCTACCGTCAACAATCAACCAAGCAAGAACGGAGGCCGACAGTAGGGAGGCAAGGGCCACGGATTTCTTCAGGGATCCACAACAGCCTTTAAGAGGATGATCATCTAATCTTGAGTTGTTACCCAAAAAAAGTTGTTACCCCAACGAATTCCATCCAGGGCAACAGTTCTCAAGGTGTGGTCTCAGAGCAGCACCAGCTGAGAGCCTGTTAGAAATGTGAATTTCAAGTCCCACCCAGACCTCAGGAATCTGGATCTCTGGGGGCGGCCGGCAAGCCTGTTTTAACAAGTGATTCTGATGCCCTAAAGTTCTAGAGCCGCGGGGCTGGAGGTAGATCTCCAGTAGCAGGTGATTTGTTAATGGGAGCGGCCAGAAACAGACATCTGGGCTGTGTCTGCTCTTCCGACTAATACTCATTGGATGTCAATGCTCGCCGGCAGAGACTGATGACATGAAAGCATTCTGGTGCCTGCCTCTTAGGGATAGGCAGGGTGGCGAAGGGGATTAAGACTTGCATACGAATCATGACAGCGCCATGTACTATGTTCCTCCAGTGCCCTCGGTATTTAACTAAAGTGCTGTGGGATTACAGAGAAAAGATTTAAAGAAGTTATGTTTGATCTACACCATAAAGAGAGAGCAGTCATTTCAGGGAAATCGTGAACTTTAAGGACAGTCCATTCTCATGAAGATCCATTTTCCCATAGACAAAGGGGGATGCAGGGCTTAGGAGAGTCTGTTTTTATCTAAAATGTACCCCAAATATAGTTCTGGTAAGCTAAGTGAAAACTGGCATTTTCTAACTCCTTCTGCAGGTAGATGCATTCTGAGCGGGACTTGAACGTAACTGGCTCAGCCCCACTCACTCATCAGACAGTTCTCATTCAGGACAAACGTTTCAGACCACAGTGAGCCACCTTAACAGGGGGAAAAAGCAAGGACCGAGTTCAGAAGCATTTCAGCAGGTGGTGGTGTCACGCTGGACCTCGGGTTCCTCAGCTGGAACACGAGAGGCTGCAGAGAGGCTGGAAGGTGGCATTTCAGACACTGGCTCCGCAGGTCAGAGCTTCTGATGTGCACAGGGATATGTGGGTAGCACTCATCACTACTCTGGCGGGATACGGGAGTCATCAGTATGTGAAAAGCACAGAGTAACACCTCAGAGGCAAGAGAGGCTTAACCAACAAGTACTGGTAGAAGGATCCAAGGACTGTAATTAAAACTGGATGCAACCAAACGTGAATTGAGAAAATGAACTGGATTGTTTAAGAGTTTCATATAGAAAACATGAAGAAAATGAAGTTTTCAAAGCACAGTTCATGCGTAGCCTTCTGAATGCTTGCCCACCACTGAGTAGTTAGAACGTTTACCTACCCATGCTCTCGAGAATGGAAACAGCAAACTATTAACACTTCACTACTGCCAATTTTTTCTTCATATTTTGTTTGGAGGATTACTAAGAGCAGAAACAACTTGTTTCCCTTCAATGGAGCTGTCTCCTACTATGGTTTTTCATTTGAAAACAGCATGTCTGTGTCCAAAGCCACAGAATGCTTTGGACTAGAATTACATATTTGATATCTATACATCAAAAGGGAAATAAAGAGCCTCTGCTGATTCTCTGCAGGAGCCACAGAAATTGGTGCACCTGGCATTCAGTGTGCATGGAAAACATTTCATAATTTATCACCTACTCTTTTCACTGGGTCGCCGGATCCAACCATCCTTATCCCTAATGCTCCTGCAATAGGCTCTTGCAGGTAAAACGCAAAGCTACGTGTTGGACGCTGGTTTGTAAACAAGTGGCAGGACTTTCCTATATCATTTCTTTAATCATTTTAACCCTGTTCCTCATAGAAAGCTGGAGGCCAGGGCAATTCAGCCCCTCCTTTTGTCCTTTGCCTACCATAAATATGCACCAGTCTGCATCTGAAAGGCGGAAGGAGGCCGCAAGCTTGCTGGACATTTATCATGCTCTGTTCCCTGCTAACAAGCAAATACTTTGGCTGAATGGACCATCAGCAATCATTGTCAGATGTAGAATGCAAGGTGCTGGGATGTGACCAGCTTGTAAATTAGGGAGTGTCCGTTCTCTTTGATGAATCTGGACAAATGCACTGGATCTTTTGATATGTTTTCTGAATTAAATTAGAAAGGAAGGTAAAGTAGCTGGCACTGGGTAGGGCAGGTCTCTGTGCAATGTTTTAAATGTTTTTAAATGGTGAAAGCGACACAGTGATGACCAGAAAAATAGGCAACAAATGCAATAAATCCATAGCTCCAAACAGTTGAGTCAGCTCTCTGAGAATTAGCAACAAAATCCACGAAATGGGTCTGAAATAGAACGTTTAGGATATAGTGAAGATCTTCAGACATAGAATGTGTTCCTCTAGAAAGTTCCCATGTTCAGAGACCAGCCCTGAATCCCCTCCATCCACGCCAGCAAGACAGACACTTGTAAGCTTTCAGTATTGTAAGCTTTCAGTATTGTCAGCGTCTTAAGAGTTCAGACTTTCCTAAAGAAATGCTGGGACTTTTCTAAGGCCCCAAATAGGGGGCAATAAAGCACAAATCTCCTTTCCGGCTTGACGCAACTGCGATGCCACTCTGCCCCCCAATCACAGCTTCAATGGCTGATTTGGGGTAACGACTAAAATGGAAAGTGTGGACGGCCAAAACAAAAGCCCAGCTCATTTACAAAGTTGTTCAGGACAGGGGGCAATAAGATTCAACAGCCTGGTGAGCTTCTGCTGTTTTTAACTTTCAAGCTGGCAACACTCACACTTTTATAATCCTATCGTTTACACGAAGGGGGCCTGTCCCATTCAGCTCAACTCACAGGAGTGAAACACCATCTCCATTGGGCCCGTTGGTTTGGGCATACTGGATTACTACCGATTTGAATGACAACTCAATTCCCCCTGTTATTTGTTTTATTATATGTTTTTTTCCAGGGTGGGAGAGACAAAACTCAGAGGAGAGCTCTCTGGAAGAGGGAGGGGGACAATGTATAATGTTTACCTCGGCTTCTCTGGGGCTGAAAGATGGCTGAAATCAAAAGGTCTGTGTTTCCTTTTCGGATCCCTCTGGGCCTACCTAGCCCCTCTGGGCTCTGTTCCTTCCCAGCAGGTCCCTGCCTGGAGCCTAAAGAGATGAAGGCGAGCACCGCCAACTGCAGCTAATCCTACAGAACGGCCGCCACTGTTAGGCCAGGAGCTAAAAAGGAAAACCTTGCAGGCCTGAACTAACTGCAGTGATCTGAAGTTTTTAATCAGCCCCCAATCTCAATCTCTGGAAAAGGCAGTCAATGGAATCTACCTTTGCCATATTATCCGCCACCAATGAGCAAGAACTGAGCATCTTTTCTTCCCGGCTTCAACCGTCCCAGGCCACAAGTGGGGCTTTCATACTTTCTAATCCGAGTTTCCAAGTCTGTGTGGCTCACACATAATAGCCAACAGCCTGGAGCAAGGGCCTTCCTTTCTACACCCTTTTCAGAGACATGTCATTGCCGACATCCAGCTAATCTATATGTTGCCATGGCTTCACCCTTTATCTGCCTTTACATCTTATGAACTGCATGGATTTACCACATTATTTTTATCTGAAAGACAGAAAATGGTGGTTTTATTGCCATACAATCAGATTACCGCTGCTAGTTTCTCTATGCCTTTTTACCATACTTCAATCAAAAGGGATCAGTTTCTTTATACTCTGCCCTTGATTTACATTACATCTGTAAAGACCCAGTCTGGGTTGTAATCCCCTTATTAACTATGACCAGGGTTGATTTGCCTAAAAATAAAAGCAAATTGTGTCAGACCCTTTCACTTTGTTTTTGATTCGGAACTACAAAATGGATTACTAAAGAAATCTTCAGAGTTCACACGGCTCGTATAGTACTGAATTTAAAATGAGAATTAAACAAGTCAAACAGGAGAGCCATGTCCACGGTTTACATTTTCCATCATGGGAGAAGGGCTGAATTGCTTATGTCTTTGTGTTCTTTGGCTTTAGAGAGACAATGAAGCCACAGGAGTTTTTCCAAGCTGTTCGGAACCCTGTCCCATACCCTACCCTTCCCTCTTTGCTTTTCTTCTACCCTTCTCCCAGCCTCATTCTAATTCCTCCCCCCCCCACAAAAAAAATAAAAAATAAATAAATAAATAAATAAAAACTGGGATGGGGGGCAGCTCTTCCCTGAAAGAACTAATTCCCGACTAGAAGCTTCTAGTTCTATGGGTTCTGCATATTTTAACCTAAATATTTTAAACAGTTGAACACTCCTATTTAAGGCTCTACTCCACCACACAAAGGGCGAGCTCATAAGCAAATCTATGTAGATATATGATAAATGACCTGAAAACAGGCTCTTTAGGTCAGCAGCCAGCGAAGGCGGAGATTGGGTGGGCCCGAGTATCATTTCAATGATTATTTTCCTTACAAGAGCCCTCCTTCTTTTCGTCTAATTTGCAGTGGGAGAATTTAAGAATAAAGTTTTCATGAAATGCTCAAGTAATGTCCTTCTTAGATTTTTTTTTTCTTTTCTGAAGAGGGTCTCCAGTCTGTATTTCCTTCCCCCGCCACTCCTATTCCTGTGACGCGTCACTGCAGTCATGCTGGGATCTCAAATCATTTCCCATTAGGTGACCTCGCTGGGAACAGTTGCCAGATGGTGGGTGTCACCCTCAACCTCCCCGGCGCTACCTGAAGCATTTCAGTGCAAGGCCAGGTAGCGATGCCCCTCTGCGGGTAATTATCACGCTGACCCACCGACCAGAGGATTCCTCTCTGTAAATTTCCAGATAAGAGGGTTTACCGATAATTATTCTAAACATACCATTTACTCTCCAGCTGACTATGTATGGAGAAACCATGCCCATCGGCAGTTCTCAGCTGGTCTGGGGCTTGATAGCTAATTTACCTGTCTCCCTGCTTCAGCCTGGGAGTCAGGGACACTTCGGAATGCTGGAGTCATTTGCATTTCTTTGCATCCTGGGACAAGTGTCAAGAGCTCCGCTTTGTGAAAGATTTAGAAGCAAGTGCTTAACAGAATCATCTTAACCTCCAGCTCCCGTTTCTGAGGCTCGAAGCTGTAATTGCTGAGGTTACAAAGTACAGTCCCTGGACACACGATTCCCAAATAAATTCTGTCCTCATCTGAAAAGACGGCTCCCAAACATGTTGTGCGACCTCGCGGCAGCCCCGTCTTTGTGCTCTCCCTTCTCAGTCGTCCCGTGGAACAGCGACAGTCCATTGCCTACAGTTTATCATCCTGACAAAATGTGAGGAATGTAGATGTGAAAGCACTAACAATTCCACCCCTTGGTGCTTTGGGCTTTTTTTCCTCTCTATATTAAAACCGACAAGATTAACCCAAACGCAAACTGGGGAGCACAGTTCAAGGAGCTATTCAATCCGTGCTGAATGTGCATTTGTTTACCTACAAAAATAAGAATTTCAGACACAATGGAAGGCAGGCTGGCTTATATATGGTACTGAATGGACTGTTTAAACAGCACTATCCATTGTAGTTTATTTTATCAATCTCTGACAGATCCGTATTTATTCAGAGCCTGACTGTGGTGGAGCCCATGTATTATAGGTTATCTGGATATTATCCAGCCATTCTTTTGTATCAAGGCAATCAATACCAGGAATTCACCATTATGTAGGGGAAAATGACCTGGGAAAAGCAAAACGCTTGGTTAACTAGTATATGGTGCCTAGGGAATCGCACCCCTAGACGTAAGAAATGAATGCTCTGCTGAAATTTTCAACAAAGTCAGTGTAACTCACTCTAGAATACCATACCAATACTTTTTTAAAAAAGAGCCAACCATTTTACTTTGGCAAAAACATCGTGCTGGAAAAAAATTGTTCTACTGAAATGCTAAGCCAGGCTTTGCTTTTCTCTCCAGAGTTAAAAAAAAAGAACCAAAAAACAGAAAAAAACCAACAAACTACACAACCTGAATGGCTACAACTGACACAACTCTTCCAGAACCTATGGGTGCAGTGATTACCGTTTCAGTATTTGGAACTTCTTCCCACTACTGCAAAAACTCTCGGGGGTGGGAGAGGCAGACAGTGTGATTAAAGTAGTTATGGAGACGGTGAATTTACAAAGGATTTTCTGGACCCTGTATCCAAACAGCTGCTGCACGCTCCCTCTGTCCACCACCTGCTAAAAAAGCTGACCTCGGAATGAAACAAATCTAATTACTGATGGCTGCTTCATTACAAATGAATTGTTCCACAGTCCCGAGGAACTGATGTGCAACTTCAATGCCTTTGATTACCTTCCTGCCACATCCCATTTACTGACGGAAACTTTTCCCTGGAAATAAACATGAGACTTCCCCAACAAATAGGCAACTCCTGGGCACCGGGGTTTTCTGGGTTTTTTTAATTCATTCTCAAACTTAGAAAAGGCTCTTTCATATCATTCCTCCAGGAAGAAATCTTTCTGATATTTCAAGCTAGCATTCAGCTGCATAACTTTGTTAAGCAGACCTTTTCCAGGGGACAAATGATCCCTTCCTCTAGGCCAGCCATTACGTGCGAATTTTAAAAGAAATTCTACTCTTGAGGGCAGGAGCAATCACGCCAACAGCAACATCGTCTGTACGGGGAGGGAGGCTTCTCCAAAAGCAGGCCTCCAGGACGGTCTAAATCAGTGGCCACAGCTCAGAAAAACAGCCCGACTCTCACAGGAGGCTAGTGAGTAAATATCAGTGAGGAAATATAAGTCACTCCCTTCCCCCAGCGCACGAGGGAAAGAAGACATTCGTGTCGAAACCTTAGGCTGAAATAATGACTGCTCTACCTTTTTTTTTTTTTCTCAAGTAGGTATTTGTGATCCTACAAACCAGATAACGTCTACTGAGCCGAACGCTGAAGGGATTAATGGGAATTTCTTTAAACAAGATAGAAATGTAAAAATTAAATCCTGTTGGGGGGCGGGGAGGGAAACGCCAAACCAAAAACCGGCTCCCGAAGACGGCCGGCGAGCGAAAGCGCCAAGCGGGGCAGATCAGGAGGCCTGGGGGGCAGAGGCGCGGCCGGCGCGGCGAGCATCGCGCAGGAAAGAGTGACCCCTGGAGGCAGAAAGCGAAGCCGGCGGCTCCTCCGGCTCCCGGCCCGGCTCCCAGGCCGCAGGTCCCAGCCCCGCGCTTTCCCGCACCACCCGTCGCCTCACGCTGCGGTGGTGGACGAGAGCCGTCACTGCCGCGGCTTTCTCAGCAATTACGATGATCTTACACCCAGGGAGAAAAAAGAAGTCCATCCAAGATCAGGCTCCAGGGAAGGAGGCTGCATTAAGTAACTTCTACACAGGAGCAGTGTTGGGAAGCGCCAACCAGCATCCTGCAAGAATCTCTGTTTCATCCAATTTACAGCGGTGACGTCTTTCGCCCTTTAATAGGGAATTCTTGGTTAACATGTTGGTGAATCTGAAACTGACCACTCTTAAGAGTGGATGTAATTATTTAATTACGATGTGATCTTTAAATCGATCCCCCATCCCTTTATTTCTAAATCCATGGCCGATTTACTCAACTTCAAATAGGTCATTGACTTTGCTTCTGACAAAGTATGAACAGCCAGTGTCTTCATACTTTCCCCAAGCTTCCCAAGGTTAAAATTCCATGATTCTGTAAAACATTTTTGGCTAGGATTCGAAATGTATCCCCAGAATGAGGTAATATGCAACCCTGAACGCACAGACGACTACGAGTCACGGCCATACATATTTATGGATGGATCGCCTCTTCTAAATTCTAAATGTACTCTGGTTGCTCGGACTGAAAACCTCCCCAAGGCCTGGCTTTCTCCCGGCTGCACTGTTTGATAAAAGCAAGTCGGATCCAAGGATCCCATTCCCGCCCAGGCTCCCCAAGCGCGAAGGCTTCAGGAGCTGCGTCGACTGGGCAGGGCCTTAATTAAGCTTTTGCAGACAGCGTCCCTAAAAAAATCAAGTTAGCTGTCGGGACCACAGAATTCGGGGCCATCGGTTCAGAAGCAAAGGGAGAGGCCGACGTGCAGAGGGTTCCCTGGGAGCAGCCTAAGGCCCGTCTCTCGGGCGAGGAGAAAAGGGCCCGCTGCCCGAGTTGTCCCGAGCAAGCGAGCTCCCCGCGCACCCCCCGGGCAGGCGGCGCGGCGCCCAGGCGCGCGAGCTCCGGGCGTGCCAGGGAGCACAGGCTCCCTTCTCCGCGGTGCGCTTCACTGCCCCCGGCCCGCGCTCCGCCGCTCCTCAGGAGCGCAGCATCCCTGCCTCTCCGGAGCCCGCCAGCCCCTGCGTGCCGCTCAGCCTGTTGGTGGCCCGGCTTCCCGTCCTCTGGAGGAAGTGAGGGTCAGGCCTCGCCATCGGACACCTTCCCGGACGCGACACCCGAGTCAACAGGGCCTTTTTTTTTTTTTTTTTTTTTTAGCGCCGGGGAGCTCCCAGGGGGAAGGAGGACGAGGAGAGCGCCCCTTAGGGCCGGCGCTCCGGCTGGAAGGCCGAGCGGAGTCTCCACGAAGTAAAATGTGGTGGGGGACCCGGGGGCGCGAGGAATCGAGGGTCCAGAAACAGGCTCCGAGGCTCCGCAGCCCGACCCTTCCTCCCGCCGGGACAGCGCGACGCGGCGGACCTCGGGGCGGCGATCGAGGGGGGTCGTGGACGCGACTTACTTGGAGTTCGAGGAATTCCAATAGATGGGCTCTAAAACTATCGATCTGGAAATCGCAGTTCTGCATAAAACCATCAAAACTCCCCAGCAGTACTTCCACACGGAGTCCCTCCTCACGGCCATGGCCAAGCCGCTCCCAGCTCCGCGCACTCCTGGCGTCGGAGGGACAAGGTGCGGGCCGGGAGCCCCAATCCTCTGGGCAGACAAGGGAGAGACTGCAGGCAGTTCCGGGGCGCGCCGAGCAGCTCCAGCGGGCGCCGAGGCCGGTGGCGCTCCCCTCGGGGCCCTCAGAGCGCGGGGCGGGAGCGCACGCGAGGGGCGCGGCGGCGCGGCGGGCTCGGGGCTCCGGGTCGCCGCGCCGGACGCAGCTCGGACAGCCGGCTCCCGTGCGGCTCCAGGGTGCCGGGCGCGGGGCGTCAGGGAGGGCGCTCGGCCGGGACACAAAGGCCAAGAGACGGCTCGGCGGAGGCGGCGGGCCGCCTCGCACTATAGATCCAGGGGGGCGGGCAGCGGCCCGAGCGCGCGGGCGCCGCTTCGGCGCGGTTCCATGTCCCGGAGCGCGGAGCGCGGTGCGCGGGCGGCGAGGGGCGTCTCCGGGCGCACAGGAGCCTCCACAGTCCTCGCGGCTCCCAGCCCGCGGAGCAGGCAGGAGGGGCTCGGTGCTCGCCGCGGGCGCCGGATGCGCGCGGGCCTTTGTGTGCGGGGAGGGCGCCGGGACCAGCTCCGCGCGCGTCTCCTCGCCTCAGCCAGCGCCGCCGTCCCCGCCGAGGAGAGTCAGCTCGGCCAGCGCGCTGTCAGAGCACTATAAACGCGGGGCCCCGCCCCACACCGCGCAGCCCATTGGCCCGCCGCTCGGCAGCCGCTAGCCGGTTGGGCGGGCGGCCGGTCCGTCAGCAGCCCCCGCCCGACATTGGGCGCCGCGAGGCGGGGCGCGGGCTGACAGGTGAGCCCCGCCCCCTGTCCCGGGCGGCGGCGCGAGCGGCGCGCGGGGGAGCCCGCGAAGGAGACGGGCCTGCGCGTGCACCCGGCGCCCCCCGAGATGGTAGGGGCGGGCGAGTGGGGAGCGGGACAGCCCGGGGCACCTGCCCCCGCGCCCAGCACGCGCTCTCATTGCCCGGCAAGTGTCCAAACTTCAGCAGAGGTACAACGTCGAGGGCGAAACTTTCCCTGCGGAGCGGAAGGCAGTGGGCTTCCCGTGGGTCTCCCTCCTTCACTGCAGAGCGCCCTCTGCGTAGACTGGCTCACACCCCGCTTGCGCAGCCCTTCGCCGCGCCCACCAGGCCTCTCAGTGATGTGTTTCACACCTGGTTTCGGTACCGAACGTCGGCTGGGGCCCGAGCTAAGTCAGTGGGGCCGGGAGACGCAAAACGACTCCCGGGGACGCGGCGCCGGCGAGGCAGCCGACTCCCGGGGCGCGGCCGCCCGGGCCCCGCTCCCTCCGCACCTCGCTTCCCGCGAAGGCAGCACCTCTCCCCCGAGTGCGCGGCGGCACACCCGCGCCCGCCGCGGGATCTTCTCCTTAATTAGCCTCCGGGCCGCGCTCATACCTCCCCAGAGTGACCGGGAATTTAGGGGTGACCGTGACGAATAGCGCCGAAACAGGGAGGCGGCAGGAATTCTTCCATTGGATTCCCGGCGAAGCGCCTGCCTAAGAGCCTCTGGGACGAGCGCCCCCGCGCCGCCGCTTCCGCGGACCCACAGCTCCCACTAGCGGCCGGCCTGCGCGCTCTGCCGGCGAGAGCACGACTCTTCGGGCCACCCGGACCCAGACCCCGCGCAGCTAACCGCGTAGAGGGTCCGAAGGAGGGTCGGCAGAAATGACCTGACCAACAGCAAGGAGAGCTCGGCACAAATCAGGCACAGTACAAATGTAACAGTTCTCATCCTTAATGTTTTAAAAGCAAAGAACCGGCCAGTATTCCTACAAATTCTTTTTGTTTTTAAGGCAAATTATCCACGAATTTAAATTTAAAAGAGAAAATATATATGGTAAAAACATCTCGTTTAGATACTTATGTTTTCTTTTCACTCTTCTTTGTAATAACTTTTGTAGGGCTTTATGGGTGAGTTAAGTATTCGTTTTTTGAACATTAAACGTTAATGTACGTTTTAACTGGGAGTGTTACATACTTGTGAAGACTAGTTTGTTAAGACCGAAAACACTGAGGCACGCGAGGCACCGAATACATTCATATTATTCCAAGTATGTGAACGAAGAAAACAACTTTATTTTCTGCAGTTTCTAGTTTTAAATGAAAGCCTCCACTTTGAAGAAACATTTTTCTTTAAAGGCTCAAAGACAGTAAACCGATTCGAAGTCATCGTCAGATTCCCAGAGGACTGAAAAACCAGGAAGGAGCAGGCGGTATTATTTCACAAAGGCAAAAGAGTCGTTTTCTAATAAGCTTACAACATTTAAAGGATTCATTTGAAATTTAATATAAATCTAGTTTAATATATTCTTTTAAAAGAACTAAAACTGAGTGTATCTCAGTAACTGTTTCACATTTAGCAAACCTATATTGTGAAATTTAAGTTGTGAACTCTTAGCACCTACATGCTCTCTCGCCAAGTAAACTAGAGGAAATAAAGGAAATTTGCATTGTCTGAAAATAACCCTGGCTCCCATTTTTAGTAAATCTGATACTCTCAAATCCAAAGCCCTTCTTCACCTTGGGGAAAATGTAAATGTACATGTTTAAACTGCTTCCTTTTTTTAAAAACAAAGTGTGTATTTGACCAAAAAATAAATCCCTACACAAAGATTCCTATTGTATAACTTAAGTGTGTGAATATGTATTAACTTACTTTCAGTAAATATAATTAGCTGTAGAAACTATGTGAAAAGTATCAGCAGTAGCAACTCCACTGCTCTTTAGAGAGTAATTTCAGTAATTAAAAGCATCACCTCAAGCCACTTGTATCTATTGTACATATATCATGCGAGGAAAAAAAATCAGCAACATCTGCATGTACAAGACATTGAAACTTTAAATCCTGTCACATCAGTTGAGTACCTCTTTGTATTTGGACTTTTGTTTTACAATTGTTGGAGAAACGTGGTTATTTTTGCAAATCTGTAATTCTACCATCACATATTTAACCCGACATCAAAAAATGAGATTTTGTTTCAGCAAAGAAAGTTACTTCAACTGTTTCCAGAGTTAAGGAAGAAATTTCTAAAAGCCTAATTAATAAAAATTGGGGGGATTTCAAAGACATAGCCAAGTATAAATGTTGATGGATATAAATTTGAATAAATGTAGAATGAAGTGGCAAATATAAAAGTTGGATAGTTCCAGTTTTAAAAATAAGAGGGCAGGGCTTCCCTGGTGGTGCAGGGGTTGAGAGTCCGCCTGCCGATGCAGGGGACACGGGTTCGTGCCCCGGTCTGGGAAGATCCCACATGCCGCGGAGCAGCTGAGCCTATGAGCCACGGCCGCTGAGCCTGCGCGTCCGGAGCCTGTGCTCTGCAAGGGGAGAGGCCACAACAGTGAGAGGCCCGTGTACCGCTAAAAAAAAGAAAAAAAAAAAAAATTCAAAAATAAGAGGGCAATGAATTTTGCCCAACTAAGTGTGCCTTACTAGTCAGGTTTCTGCCCCTTTTGAATCCATACGCAAGCTTTGGTCTTTAGAACTTATAGTTGTTTCTTACATATTCCTTGTACAGCAATCCACTGATTCTAAGATGTACTTCGAAAGACATCTTTAACTCCTATAAAAACAAAGAACAAAAGCCTTATCTAAATGTAACGTTACAGAAAGATTATTGTGCTTTATGTATGTTGATTAAATCTTGTCCAAGCCATGAACTTTCTACATAGCTGGAAGACTCTACTAAACTGCATGCAGTTTACCTCATACAAGTCACTGAAATTTTTAGAACTCTCCCACAAATGACACTTTGCTTGGTTTATTCCACGGGAAGACCTTTCAAAACAAGAGTAAAACTCTTTAGATCAACTTCGCCATACATTCTGTCCATCTATCTGCTTCTAAAATTCCTATTACACATTGTAGCACGTTAGTATCTACTTATTAGTTTGGTAGGAAAAGTATTAGTCATTACATGGGGCTCTTGGTCAAAAGAATCATTTTTCCCTTTGGGAAGTTTCTTAACTCATACCTTACAGACCATACCTATTCTTTATGGAATCAAAATAACCATTATTTTCCACTACAGTAATTTAAATCTCTAGCTCAAATTATCATTGCTTTTATAACGTTATTAATGCAAAAGCAGCCTATGTGGAAAGAATACAGGTTTGGCTCCAACTAGGTAGGGTACCTGGCTCAAGACCTCATTTCCTTATATGTAATCCAACAAGTTGAGAGGGCCAGCTATTTCTAGTCACCATTCCAAATTCGCCTAGGTAGTTTGGTGGAGATAAACACGCAGGTAACAAAACAGCTAGCTGTGCACTTTTATCACTTATTAACTTTGGCATTTCTGTGACTCCCACTTTGCGGACTGATATGATATACACATACTGTATGTTATAATAAAGTTAAATTCTGCTCTCAGCATATAAGGGGTATTACTGACAGCAGTCATAAGGAGACAACCCATCTCCTATTATGGGTCCGTCAAACCATTTTTGCTCCTTTATCCCACCTTACAATAAGCTATTCAACAGAGCCAATTGCAATTATATATTCCTTTGTTAATTCATGTTGTCATAAATTTAATTGATGGTGAAAGCCTGGAAAATGAGGAAGGCAACAATCAGCATGCAAATGTATACAAAGAACAAAAAGCCCATTTTATTCGAACCCTAATACACCAGGTTTAGTGATCAGCAGTTGTATTAATCTTAGAAGATACTGACACTACTGAACACACACACACCTTTGCCTGAGTGACAGTAAAACCACTGAACGATGATTTTACTCTTTTACTCTGAAACCTACTGGCTTTAGACGTGGAAATATAAACAAATATGTATAAAAAACAAGACTGTTCCAACATCCTCTGGTCAACCACTGGAGGCTCAAGTAAGGAACAATCTTCTTTTAAAATGCATTTCAATCATACAGACACCAACTTTAATTTCTATTGGGCCCTCTGTATCCCCCTTCCATTGCTTCCTAGCTGCAAGTCAGTTACTCTAGTAATTATAGATACACCATATATAATAGATCAGACAATGCCATCTAATCATCTAAAAACCAACTATGGCAAATCTGCTACAAAACATACAGTGCAGTGTTATTAGCAAATTACCGCACCACTGGCAACTCCCTATGGACAACAGAACGTTAAAAAAAAACCAAACCCACCCTCAAAACATAAGAGTAAACAAGAAACATTACAAATAACAAAGGTGATGGTGAAGAATCAAAACTGGCAATTCAACAAATGAAAGAATGGGGCCTCCTGCTTGGGCTTCAACACCCGTTCTAGATTTTTTACCTTCGGTGGTCCTTCTGCTAATTAATAACACTCTGGTATTTGTTTATAAGACTCCTGGATGGACTGGCAAGTCTCAAAAATTAAGATATACTGTTTTCAGAATTTCTTATGGCCAATACAAAGCAGATGGATGGTTCTGGGGTAAAGGAGCAGAAAATTGGGACAAATGGTAACAGAAGCTCTGGTTTTATTAACAGCTTTGGAGAAATTTTAGTTAAGAAGGACCCGAATATAAAATGAGGCATTAGAAACAACATACAGAGTTCAATTGGCCAGGATTCTGTACTTATTTTACCTCAGAAAATTAAAAAGTACAAACTTCCTTTTGCAATTTTTTTTTTTGTAAACTTTTGTTATTTTGGGGGGAAATTCTTGAAGTACTGGTGGCCATACGGAAAAGCTATGAACATATGTTACTAGCGCAACTAACTCAAATTAACGGAGGACACAGAGAGCCTAATTTGCTACATCTTCGTAAGAGAAACTGGAGCAGTAAACCTTTAACTACAAACCCCTTCCCCTCTTTGCAAGCATTAAAGAGTCCTCACACATAGCTAATTTAAAGGTTTAGTTTATACAATTGATTTAATTCTGCAAACTCCACAATATAAATGGCAATAACTACATATATTAAATACTGTAATAAAAATAAACAGTCATTAGTTAATTCTATAATGCATTAAGAGCAACTTTAAAAAACAAATTGTGAATAAAGGCATACTTAATAAATTAGGGAACATCTGAACTGCTAATAGTTTGGGAAAGAATTTGAACTTTTTACAAAACCAGTGGAAACAAATGAAGAAAACAAATTACTACACATTGCTGTAGCACAGAAAGGATTGGGTGCGTTTTATTAACAATGACATCCTCTTTCCTGCAGCCTGACACAGGAACAGTTCCATTATCTGATGTGAGCCTCCAACAGCAAGCAGATACTGCAGCACGTTACTAAGCAACTTACTGTGATTTCACACTATATGTGGCAGGAAGAAATTTTTTAAAAACGAAAAGGCAGGCATAAGCTGATTTCTAATATTTTTAAGTCCAGGCTACTCTCTTAGATACAATGTTTAGAACACTTGTGTACCAAAACAACTTTTAAATGAACATTTCCAAAAACTTGCATATACAACTTAGGTACAATGGATCTGGCACCAAAAAAAAAAGGTTACATTAAAAAAAAAAAGTGTAAGAATCATGAAATAATTAAAGCTAACCTAAATTCTTCAGGTAAATAAAGTGAATGTTTTCGAGTAATAGGTATCATGTTTACTAAAAGTCAGTTCTCACGAGTTCATGCCTATTTAAAATCCTATCTTTAAAGATATGTAAACTTATTTTATTGTTCCTTACCACAATGAGACTTATGGAAGAGCTCAAACTAAAGCAACAGCATTTTTCTTAGCATGCACAAACAAAATAATCTACCATTTAGTCATCTCATGAAGTTATGTTTTCACGTTTAAAAGACTGATCAAAACTGTCTCAAAAATACTGGAAAGTTTCTCTACTTTGATGACATATCTATGCATCTCAGGTAGCATTTTTATATCCATATCCTTTTCTTGAATAAATGTTTTAATACCAGTTCACTTAAACATATGTAAAGATAAATGAGGCAGATTTTAGTGTAGCAAAGTCATCCATAAGATATAACATGCAAAAACAAAACAAAAGCTTGTAAGTTTAAATGTGTTTGTCCCCCCAAAAAACGTGCAGGTACCCTACACTGAAGATGATTTGACTACCTAAGCCTTCTATAAAAGTACAAAGCTAAGTTCTTTCTGATGGCCCACTTTGAAAATAATCTAAAACAGTATAACTTTTTAGAATCATTCTTCTAGTCTTTATTAAGTATAATTTGTGGTAATAATACTTATATCCTAAAATAGAGGCACAGGATTGAGAATTTAAATCTTTTTCTGGGTGCTTAGTCTTTCTTAACGGTAATACTGTTGTCATAATTTGTTGTATCAGCATAAATTAGGTATCTGTAAAATAGCCATTAAATACTAATTCTCAAGTATATTTAATGTACATATAAATCCTATGTTAAAAGTGAAAAGAAATATACAGCATAGTCCTAGGATTTCTAGATTGTTGACCATCAAAAAGTAAACCACCCTCTTTTAAGACTTAACAGAACTTTAAAAAAAATTGCTTCAACATATGAATTTAAGACTTTACTTTATTCAGCAAAATCATTTATTTACACATGGGGAATGCTGGTTTGATTTCATCAATGAAATAAAAACAAGTTGAACAGAGACAATACTGAACTGTATGTATATGTTGTATCAGAGCTGACCAACTGTATCCTTACCTGTGTCAGGAACATCAAGAGTAACAGTACCACGAGGACACTGGTTAACAATATACCACAAAGGTCCGGCAACACCCTGGGCGCTTCCGATGCAATTACCAACTTTTTCTTTTTTTATAAATATATAAAAAAACAAAAAGTCAGCAAAACCAGCATTATGATGTAGTAAACAGAGTATAACGGTGAAGTCAGTGGGTCAGTAAAAACCTTATCAGACCATCCATAGTTTACAAAGTGATCTGCTCTTCTTCAGATCACTAATACAGAATCCAACAGGTGAAAAAATATCGCTTTGTGGAAGATAACAATGATCTGATAAGGATTTGACTTAATGGACATTAAAGGAGTGGAGGGGAAAAAAAGGAATTGCAGAGCATAGCCCCTATTAGAACAAGCTAACTTTCCAGATTTTCCAAATTAAAAAAAAACAAAACAAACAAAAAAAAAAAAACCACTTCAACATGAAGCTACCATACAAAGTTTTTCCATTTTTCTTTGTAAAAAGTTCAGAGTTTGCAATTTAATCCTGGGTTTTTAATGAGAAGGACAGTTTTGGCCTGGACTTCCCCTTGCCCAGGATAATTTTTTGTTCTTCTTTTTGTTGACGCTGTCGCTCTTGTTCTAGTTTCATCCTTTCCTCATGAATCTTTCTTTGTTCTTCAACAATTCTCAACTGTTCTTCAGCCTGAAAGGTAAAAGTAAAAAACTAGAATTTCATGTCTTCTATTAGTAATATTCCAGAAATTGGGTGACAAATTCATCAACAGGGGCACACAAAAGTGTATGTTTAAAAAATCTTGCCTAAGATCGCATAGAAAGTATCAGGAAAACATACCTAGGAATTAGAAAAGAACTCCTTATTAATTATTCCAACATTTTCTGATTTTTTTTAATGAAAAATATATGAACAAATTGTAGGAAAGCACTTGAACATTTTGAAAATGAAAAGAAGTTTCTACAAATCATGTCGAGATCAGTATACATTTTTGTCCTATTACCTATTTTTATTTTATCTACACCCTCGATGCACCAGATAAACAAACTGTCAAATACGAATCAAGGCATGAATTTTTCAGAGTATGTTATTACCAATTACTATAACTAAATTTATAATTAGAAAGGCATACAAAAATTATAGACAAAAATCCCCAACAGAACTACATTATATTGTCAATATACAACCATGAAATAGTAAGTTTTTTTCTGGAGAGAAAAATGAGACCTTTTGACCTGGCTAACTATAAAACGCCATCTAATTTCAAATAGATATCAATCAAATTCCTGCAATGCCTCTGACTCCTTCACAACTCCTTCAGTCTCAAGCAACCGACTTCCTTCCTGTGCTCTCTACAGAAGACTCCCCCCTGCACCAAGAAAATCAGGTCATTCTCACGAGCTCTGTCAAGTTGCTCCCTCTCCCCAAAGATTTCATGCCCACTCCTGTAATTCTCAACCAGCTGTAGTTTCATTCCTCTCCCAGGGGACATTAGGAAGTGTGTGGTTGGTTGTCACAATGTGTGTGTGTGTGTGTGCACGCCGTGTGCGTGCATGTGTGCCGTGTGCACGCACATGCTGTGTGTCATGTGTGTGTCATGTGTGTGTCATGTGTGTCGTGTGCATGCGTTGTGTGTGCATATGTGTCGTGTGTGAGTGCATGTAGTGTGTCGTGTGTGCATGTGCGTGTCATGTGTCTCGTGTGTGTGGCATGTGCACGTGTGTGGCGTGTGTGTCTCATGTGTGTGCCGTGTGTGTGGCGTGTGGCGTGTGTGTGCCGTGTGTGTGGGTGGCCCTCCTTGCACCCAGTGGGCAGAGAACAGGCCACCAGACATCCTACAAGGCACAGGACAGCCCCCCTCCCCAACAACAAAGAATTATCTAACTCCAAAGATGAACAATGCCAAGGTTTAGGAAACCTGCTCTAACTCTTGACTTTTAAATCTCAGCTATCATCACTGAGTTGTCCTTTTTTTCCCCCCATCTGACCCTGATCTTAAAATACACACTGCATCCTTCGAATGCCTTATTTCCATTCAAAGTCAAATTTTAAAAATTCACTGCTTACATCTCCATTATTCTACTGAAATTGTTTTTTAGATGGTCAAAAACTAACAATAAGTTTAGTGGCCTTTCCCTTTACTCATTCTTCTGTTCACTTGAACTTGTCTTTTAAAAATTTTCTCTCCTCCCATAAATGAAACACTAAGGTTCAAAAGGCTAAGGTCCTCCATGGATAGGTTTTTCTTTTCAGGAATACTAAAAGTCAATGTGACTGAATTATAGGCTTTATGGCAGAAGATGGAAAAGGTAACAAGTTCTAGTATTCAACTTAATAAAACGTTTAAATTTTATCTTGTAGGTAAAAAAAAACAAACCAACTTTTAAATACATAAGTCACACCAGAAAGAGGTTTGTTTTACTTTAAGATGGAGGCCGGTGGGGTGGGGAGCAAGTAAGGAGAAGGATCATGACCCTAAAAGGTGGAAGACAGTGGGCCAAATCCACTGTTACCAAGTACGGTCAGAGGTGAGGAAGACCCAAAACTGAAGGAGTGGGAATTAGGTGGGCAGGCAAGATGGGCAAGTGGATTTTCACAAACTTCGGTATCTTTATATTCTCATAAGGTGGAAACCCAACAGAGAGCTGAAGTACCTCTCCCATACCTTTCTCCTAAGCTACATTTCCAGCTGGCTGAGGAACATCCAACTGGGAAACCTCTTCAATACCTTCAAAACTCCACATGTTCAAGATTTAAATTCTTCAAGCCTAACCCTAAAATGAACCAGCCCTTTCTGGCCTCCCTCCTGCCATGCATCTAGTATGGCTTATTTCCTTCCCCTCCTCCCTCTTCCCTCGACACAACCAAACAGCCCTCAGGTTTGTCAATTCCCCCCTTATATCCCTCTCTTCCTTTATATTCTCTCCCCTAGAGCTCTGTCCCTTCCCTCTGCCACCGTGCCAGTTCAGGGCCCCAGATCTCTCGCAGACCTAAAATGGTCTTGTTTCCAGTCTCTGCCCTTCAATCCACCCTACACAATGCTGCTGGCTTCACCTTTCCTGAGCACTGTGCTCTCCTGCCCTCAGCCTTCCAATGATTTCCACTGTGCACAGACATGGCCTAACTTCCTAGATTAGCATACTATTTGTGACTTTCCATATCCTTTCTATCTGCCCTCCACCAGCTCAGCTCATGCCATTCTTTCCTACGACAATCCTACCTGTGTGTCAAAGTCCATTGCAAATCACCATTCTCTTGTTTAGACTTTCAATGATAATTACAAGAGAAATAATCATCTGCTTCTGATCACCATTAGTAAATTCATATGCAAATTCATCCAGTTTTAATAAACCATCCCACATTGGGGTCAGAGCATGGCACATGCAACTGAATCAAGACTTAATAAAGACTCTTAGGGGGCACGCTTGTGCTTTGGAAACTCTTTCCAGGATAAACACCACAGACTCGCTTTTCCGTAAGGTTCTAACTCAGCCCCTAGGAAAGCAGATTAGAAAGAAGCTTGGGGACTAACCGGTTTGAACATCACAACTTCAACCCATTTGAGAAATTTATGAAAACTACTTTGGCACTATCCACCCCAAACTACATTTCGCAGTACTTTTATATCCAGCAATTTAATTTTCTAGATTTTATACTATAAACATACTTGCATACATGCAAAATTGAACAAGTTTATTGCAACGTGGTTTGTAAAAGACTGGAAAAACCCCAATATTCATCAATATGGACTATTAAATATATTATGGAAAATATATTTTAAAAAATACTGTGTGGCTGTTAAATCTTGAATCATGTGATCATATTACCTAATCAAAAAATTAAACAAGATTTAAAAAGTAACTTCCTTCACAGACAGGAAATACTATTTCTACTGCACTGAAATTATCTTTAGATTTGAGTGAAGAGAAAGAAAAGGTTCAGTTTCATTGAAGTCTACAAATACAGGAGACAAAAGCGTGTGTGTGTGTGTGTGTGTGTGTGTGTGTGTGTGTGTGTGTGTGTGTGTGTGTGTGTGTGTGTGTGTGTGTGTGTGTGTGTGTGTGTGTGTGTGTGTACAGAGGGAGAGCTGTAATTAACCAGGAGTGATAGCTAACAGTGTTATGCCTAGTGCTTAAGCACATAATGCCTATTACAAGTACCTGACAATGGAATGGTTTTAAAAAATGAAACCAAGCAGGTCCTTCCCGTCTTTATGTATAAATATTTGTATTTTGTTCTATTACAGCTTTAAACTAAGCATATTCAATTACACCTTGGCAAAGAAAAAAAAAAAAGATGATGGATTTTCACTAAACTTATCATGGTAATCATATGTTAAATCTTTATGCCATACAGTGCTGTTATGTCAATTATATCTCAATAAAACTGCAGAAATAACAAAAAGACATTTTCAAATAAAAAGAATGATACAGATACAAGTGTATGTAAAAAAATTTTTTTTTACTTTATGTAAAAAAATACTTTATGTAAAATTTTATGTAAAATTATGTAAAAATACTTTACTTTATGTAAAATTTTTACTTTACGTAAAAAAAACATGTATCCTAAAATGTGGCCTGTAATAAGTTTTCAACAATTCTAATACATCAGGGGAGGACTCCCTATTTGTAAAACTAACACTCATAAGGTTTTTGTAAAACAAAGAAGAATTTTATGACATGCATAGTTGGTCTTTAAGTTTCGGTACTTCAATAATCCTGGGAAAATCTTATTTTTTTGACCCTTACTATATATATAAAGAATGGCTCTAACAGCAATGACAATAACCATGAAATAATGACAGGGTAATTATGAGATGAAATAAGATAATTATGAGAGAACACACTGTAAAGTGCAATACTTTAAAATGCTGGAAATTATCTTTTAAACCAAACAAAAAATATTTGAGGGCCTAAGTACAGTGACCAGAGAAGGAAAACAATTATTTTAGCTCTAAAGTAAGAAAACTGGGGCTTCCATGGTGGTGCAATGGTTAAGAATCCACCTGCCAATGAAGGGGACATGGGTTTGAGCCCTGGTCCGGGAAGATCCTACATGCCGCGGAGCAACTAAGCCCGTGCGCCACAACTACCGAAGCCCGCACGCCTAGGGCCCATGCTCCGCAACAAGAGAAGCCACAGCAATGAGAAGCCCATGGACCGCAACAAAGAGTAGCCCCCGCTCGCCGCAACTAGAGAAAGCCCACGCGCAGCAACAAAGACCCAATGCAGCCAAAAATAAATAAATAAATAAAAAATAAAATAAGAAAACTATGTTGAACTGAAAGTTACAAAACTTTTTCAACTGGAAGTTAATGAATATCTTGATAAACTGATAAATCTTGACAATAAAAGTAAATTTTATATATTAAAAAAAAGCAGGCTATGGGCTTCCCTGGTGGCGCAGTGGTTGGGAGTCCGCCTGCCATGCAGGGGACGCGGGTTCGTGCCCTGGTCCGGGAGGATCCCGCGTGCCGCAGAGCGGCTGGGCCCGTGAGCTGTGGCCACTGAGCCTGTGCTCTGCGGCGGGGGAGGCCGCAGCAGTGAGAGGCCCGCGTACCGCAAAAAAAAAGAAAAGAAAAAACAGGCTAGTTGAGAAAAACCAAACCTGTCTCTCATTTTAATACAGTGGCTTTCAAGTGATGAAAAACTGCCTATCCATCTGTAAGTGTGATATGACTCTACACCTTACTTGCTAGGTATTCTTCTAAAGCCTTGCCTCCCACCTCCCTCTGCAGTTAACTGACTGAAAGGCTGCTTTGTTCCTGATGGTCCCATCTGCTGGCACATATACACTGTTCCTCTCCCCTCGCTTCAAATGTATGCAAAAGAAAACATTATTCCAAGTGGGGGGAGGGTATGCACATTCGTATTGATACAGGTGAACAACACTAAATTCTCCTACAAGATTAACGTGGTGGACATCAGGGAGGCCAAAGAGAAAGGTAACACACCCACCATACTAGAGCCATTACAGTGGGGAAGTCCTTCCCAGCCACTACAGCCAGGACCCTGTTTGGTCTCAAAAAGGCTTTCAACCCTGCACCCCATGCAAAAAGAATGACTGCTGAGATGAAATACACAAGAGCAAAACATACCATTATAGTAGAAGGGTCTACGTAACCCCCTTCCCAGTATCTTTTGTCTTCCCCTCCCACTTTACCTAGAGGTCCTACTGCAAAAATCTAAAGATAGAAATATTTATCAGGAGTGATTACTGGGATGATGGGAAGAACTAAAAAAATCTTACAATTAGGAATCATGCCCCTACTGGGAAATGTGAATTTCTGCATTTTAACCTCCCAAAACATACCTCCTGTTTCACTCTGCCATTCTGCAATTTTGTTTCTTTAATGCACCCTCCCCTCCATAAAAACTATAATGTATGTCCCCTTTTAGATAAACAATGAGTAAAAAAAAATTATAAAAAGAAATTTAATGTAATTAGTTTTGACCCTTAGCAAACTATTATGATGTTATTCATGTACAAGGTTTAAAAAAGAAAATAACAAAGAAGGACTGAAAAAAGCAATTCCCTCTTTTCCTCCAGGGGCCGTGGCAATTTAGTTATTCTGAGAGTTACCTCCTTAGGATATACACTAACTATCATTACGGGATATCATTAGCTACTCATCTAAAGAGAAATCATACCACCACACTCCTTCTAACCCCCTTTTACTTAAAGTACAAATAATTGCTTCAAGAAGGAACTGACTGATAGTTGAGCTTGGTTTGAAAAGCAACATTGGGTACAAAACTCACTGCCTTCCAGACCTCTGGAGAGAGTGCTCTGTGTTACTGCCAAAAGAGAAATCTGATACCTTCAGGATTTTACCATTCATGTCCTATAAACATAACAAAAAAACTGCACTCTTCTAGATGTGGTTCTTTTAATATTCTGTAGCCTAAATTCTCTGTTCTTTTACTCAGTTCTTTTGTTTGTCTTATTCAGTATTCATTCCTTTTTGTGAAAGCTCTCCTTCAATGCCTGGTGATACTTGGCTCTTAGCACGATTACATCAGGTCTTCCCTGGTTCCCACAACAGACTTTTACTTTCCTTCCTTTTTCCTCTTCTCCCTCCCTCTGTACACCCTTATCACTCACCAAGTTCAACTATTCTCGTTACTGTTTCTACTCCCACCTGATCAAGTGCCCATCTTTTTCACTGACCTCAGTGGCTTTCTCGTTTCTAGTCTCCATCCTTCACACCACCCCACACCACGGCAATACATTAATGTCCAGAAAGTTTTTAAAAAATCGTTGCCAAGAATACATGAACATCATTAAATCAACCTTCTGCCTTATCAACTGGGAACAAGCCTCTCAGTGATTTAAAATCCTTACCTAATTTGCCCACTCTTTCAAATTAAAATATTTAATTGACATTTACATTTGATGGCATACCATATTTTCCTATCTCTTAAAATGTATAAATATGTCATTATGAGCCATCCTAAGTACTGTGCTGTTTCAACTTACATAATACACTCACTCTAGCATAAATGCCCCATTCTCTTTCCAACTATGTTAGTTTCCTGTAGCCACTGTAACAAATTACCACAAACTGGATAGCTTAAAACAGCAGAAGTTTATTCTGAAGGCAAGAAGTCCAAAATCAGTATCACTGCAACAAAATCAAGGTGCTGATATTCCAGGGCCACATTCCTTCGGCCAGTACCTTCATATATCTCTGTTCTGACTTCATATCACCTTTTCCTATGTTAGTGAAGTCTGAAAGCCTTTCATCATTAGGTCTTCTCTCCCTTTCAGTCCATGTTGGCAGTGTTTCTGCTGATATAACATCTCAAAAACACTGTAAGTCTCCCATGTATATCAGGCCACTAGACAACAGGCTCTTCCACAGGTCTTTTCTGGATAATCTCATCTAATCCTGGCTTTTGCTAAAATGGCTGAGGTAACCTATGAGTCACAGGCATAAACTCTTCAGCATTAGCAAAAGGATGTCCAATCATACCCTTAGCCTTCTTTCCAGAACAAGTTTTTCTAATAGTGAATCTAATTTTAGCATCTTTTGCAATCTAAATAGGCTAAATATTTCCCCAAACATCAAGTTCTCATTTATTTTACTTCTTGATTCTTTCCTCAATTACTCTCCTCTTGCATTTTACATAAATATTCAGAAGAAACCAGATTGCACTTTACTTAGAAATATCTTCAGCTGTACATGAGCTTCATCGCTTAGATAAGTTCTCCCTTTCACACAACTGTAGGTCACAGTTCAGTTGGGTTTTCTTCCACTATATAACAAGGAATTCCTTCCCTCCAGTTTGCATAACATGCTTTCATTTTCTTTCTAACCCTAACCAGAAGTGCCTTTTTAAAAAAGGGATTTCTTTCTTTATTTTTGGCTGTGTTGGGTCTTAGTAGCAGCACCCGGGCTCCTCTCTAGTTGTGGCACATGGGCTCCAGACTGCAAGGGCTCTGTAGTTGCGGCACGCAGGCTCTCTAGTTGCTGCGAGTGGGCTTAGCTGCCCTGCGACATGTGGATCTTAGTTAGTTACCCGACCAGGGATCAAACACGCGTCCCCTGCATTGCAAGGCGGATTCTTAACCACTGGACCACCAGAGAAGTCCCCAGAAGTGCACTTAAAGCCCATATTCCTACTAACAGTCTAGGCATTTTCTATCATGTACCTGAAAATTCTTCCAGCCTCTACCCACTGTCCAATACCAAAAAACACTTGCACATTTTTAGGTAACAAGTTATCACAAACTAGGTAGGCTCAAAACAGCACATGATTAGTCTGAGAGCCGGAAGTCCGACATCAGGATTACTGGGCCCAAATCAAGGTGTCAGCAGGGTGTGCTCCCTCTCAAGGATCTAAAGGGAGTCTGTTCCTTGCTTCTTCCAATTCCTGGTGGCTGCTAAGAGGATTCCTTGCCTTCTGACCACATCACTACAGTCTTCAAGGCCAGTATCTTCAAATCTCTCTCTGTTCTGTCTTTGGCTTCTCCTGTCTGTGTTTTGTGGTAGAATCTCCTTCCATCTCCCTCTTATAAGGATATATGTAAAGGCATTTAGGGCACAGTAATAATCCAGGATAAACTCCCCACCTCAAGATCCTTAACTTATTCACATCTGTGTAGACTCTTTAACTGTCATATAAGGTAACACTCGCAGGTTCTAGGGATTAGAACATGGATATCTTTTTTGGGGGGCAGGAGACATTTTTCTGTCTACTACACGAACATTAAAAAATTCTTTCTTACATCTCCCTAAGAACTCTTTTCAGAGCTCTCTCTTAATTGCAAAGTGAGATCTGGTTTACTTGAAACTTAAGTATGTGGAATACATTTCATATATAGTCAGCTTGTAAACATGGTACTATCTTTTCATCTCTCAAACTGGTGAGATACCACGTGTTACATAGCACAATGAGCACGCTAAATCTCCCTAACTGGCAAGGGAAAAGAGGAAAATTATTTCAATATTAAAGAGAGGAAATATACTATAGACCCAGAATTTCAGGAGACAGTTTGAGGGGTCGTTTTTCCTACTGACATAACCTCCTAGAACATTTCATTCCATGGCAACACCTACCACCTTCACTTAGTCTGTTTCCTGTTCTGAATAAATAAGATTCATACACATTTCAGAATAGTATCTGGGCTTATCCCAGACGCATCACTAAAAACTGTGTGAAAAAGAGGACTTTGAAAAATTTTAAGTACTACTTTTAACATTTTAAAGAAACTTAAAATTCTCCATCGTACTAACAACAGCCTTTCAAATGTTTGATGATAGCTGTGCAATGCCAATACTAACCCAAGAACTAGGAACCAATCTGCCAAAAAGCCAAGTCAAGCTAATCCACTTTTGGATTAGTTTTTGTTTGATTTTATAAATCAAATACGTATGTTCGTTAATATTTTCTTGCCTCCTTATGGACAGATAAAATCAAGTAACTTGATAAACAACTTGGAACTAAAATGAGCAAAAACTACTCTTGGTCTAGACCACTTAACATGTATCATATATGAGAGTCCGTATGGCTTAGCTAATCTGGTTCCTTACTACAGACATTACTGGGAGCAATCTTTGAAGTTTTGTCACGAGGGCTTACTTAAAACTTAGTCTAAGTGTGGCTTAAATTTACTTTCTTTACTAGTTATTCTTACCTGATCATAATGGTGATACACATTACTTGTAAAAAAAAAGTAGAAACTGGAGAAAAGTATAAAATTACTTATAGGCTTACCAATTAGAGATAACTATTCTCAGTACTTTGGCATATTTTTCTATTAAATGTACAAATATACATTTCAAATTAGGAAAATCATACTTCCCCTGTATTATCAGATGCTTTTTGACTACAGAAAAATCCCCTGTATGTATGTGTTATAATTTATCTAAAAACCTGGGCAATTTTCACTATTCAAATAAGGGGAAAACATTTTTGTGTGTGAATTGATTTGTACTGGATTCAGTTTCCATTAGGTAAGTTCTTAGGCGCAGAATTAAAATTTAAGGTTCCTGGTATATACTGATTTATTGTTATTTTCTAAAACGGTCACATCCATTTAAACTCCCAGAATAGTGCACTATATAAAGGGTCTCTTTATACCATATTCTTGCCAACACTTGCTACTAACGGGGAAAAAAAAGTCTTTTCAAATTTGGTATATAGTATTAGAGAAAAAGGAAAAGAGAGGGGGCATTTCTTTGTTTTCCCATTAAGGCTGGGATTTATTTTCAGGAATTTACTACAGCTACTTTTCATTTTACTCGTGTGAAGTTACCTCTTTTACCTCTCGAAGTAGTCCCCCCCACCCCTTTCAGGAAGTTGGTCTCCTTTATTGATTTACAAGAGATCACTGTGTTATTCTTTCATGGTTATAGACAAGAAATCTCCCCCAGGGTACACTCTTTTCCAACCTGTCTAATCTGCTTTCAAAACCTGAACTTCTGACTACACATAAAGTGGGTTTACTACAACTACTACTGCTTATCCCAAGAGATCCCACACATTCTTGCTTTTTTTCTAATTGTACTTCCCTAAAGGTCTTTGCCCTACTTCATTTCCTCACCCTCTTGTCCTCACCCTAAATTCAATTTCTAACTGTCCATCAAGGCCCAGAGCAGTGGTATCTCTTCCAGGAAGGTTCCCAGGGCAATTATGTCAGTTACCTCATGTAACTCATACCACGTACCAAATAGTTCCATATCATTAGCTGACTTTTCTTGGAGTTGTCCTTGTCTCCACAATTAATACACTAATGCCTTTAAGAGAACTTAACATCCTGACTACTTTTATCTCCAAATTGCTTTTTATTCATATGTCTATTATTTTAACAAGACTTTCAATACATTCTATGTAGTATTTCCTAGTGTAAATACTAAGAAACGTGTATAAAGATTAAAGAACTGTGCTCAAAATTGAGAGGAAAGGGAAAGGACGATAAAAATGAGAGAAACTGCAATAGTGTGCCTTGCATGTTTGTACAGTAACATTTTCTTGTCTCTTCCTACACAAAGGGTACTCTACTTTCCCTGCAAGGACATGGCCACCAACAGAACCAAATAAAAATTAATTCTCTCCAACAGGAACAATAATTTTTTATGCTTCCAACATTACTGAAAACAAGAAGCAAATTAGTTATGTCCAGATTTTTACCAATTTTCCTCAAATTCAAGCTGCTTCTTCCCTAAGATACCCTTTCACTGAAGTTTTATTGATAACATGCAGTCAGAGCAGCGTCACTGCAGTCTAATAATACGAAGTCAAACTCAAGGGTTCTAGAGCAGTGCTACTCTAAGGATGGCCCATGGACCAACGACAGTGCAAACTGTAACTGACCCACAGTAAGATATGCAGAAGCCAAGAATAAGCATTTTAGAAACTTCTATAGCAATTTGACCTCATTTTTCTAATAATTCATCTTAACTGTATTTTGCAAAAGTAGAGGTCTGAGACAAACTGGGATTAAAAGACAAAAACAAAACCCGGGCAACTTTACCACCACTTGAAAAGCACTGCTTTAGAATATGCTTTGCTAATCTCCTATTTTTATGGTTCATTTGGGTAAACAAAGAAGGCTATTAGAGGAACGTAAGGAGGCCAAGCTGTCCCCAGGCATTCAGACAGCTACCCCAGGGTCAGAAGGGATCAAGACCTTGGCAGGGTATACCAAGCTTAGAACCTTTGCTCTAGAAGTCACAATCTGGCCTTTCAGGACATCTGCAAACTGAACTCCCTATACAGTCTCTTACACCACGTTCTAAGAGGAATTCTATCCCACGTACTGGGTAATTTTGCTTCAATGTTTCTAGCACCAACTATACTGTTCATCTCTCCTGCAAATACCCATGGCCTTACAAACAAGACTATATCTACCTTTCAAAGCTCAACCTTCAAAACTAAAATTAAGATGCACACTTCCCCTCTTACTTTCTCTCGCACTTGCACTGAGATTTTCTCCTTATGTGGAATCACTAAAAGAAAAAAGCGTTATCACATATGTATTAATCAGCAATGTATTGATACATCTTATTATGACTTCTCACCCACCTCATATTCATGGTGCTTCTTCCACCTAAGCAGATTTTAAGGTCTTTTCATTGGTAAAGCACAAGTAGGTCTTCCCCTTTCCTTGTGGCTTTCACAGTAACCAGGACAGTGATATTAAGAATCCCTTGTGTCATGTTCAGTAAGTTGTTTAGGGTATTTCTAGTTTGGCTCTTATCTGGGGCAGATTATCTTTTAAAAGATCATACTCTAGAACCATCTGCTGGTGGTTTTAACTTTCACATTCTTATTCACTATAAAACAATTATTTACAGTCCTCCTTCACCAACCCCCCAGTGGGATTCACTGTTAATTACTTAGATCCTCCCAGATCTTTTTCTGTGCCTTTATAAACACAGTCACAGAATTTGTTTTTTCTGAATCGCTTAACTGGAGCTTCCATCTTGCCTTCCTCCCCCAGTCAAGAGTATGACTTAGCAGCAAATGTCTTCCTATGGCTGCATTATTCTCAACACATTTCTAACTAGACAAAACTTGTCTAAAACCAAGAGTCCCTCTAGGGTCATGTCTTCATTCCTGGGCAGTAAATACCACTAATCCTCATTCATTCTAAGTAAATTTCCCTCTATCTCTGATTTATATTCTTACTTTGAAGTAGAATTCCTATATGCCATCTTCATAAGGAAAAGAAAATTTTCCCTTATAATGTCTGACTATCCTTCTTCATTTTTTGATTTATTTATATCCATAGTCCTTTAATTCTAGCTTTCTTTTACATCATACCGAGAATGCTTCAAAATATATTCATACTCTTAATTGGGAAAACCCTGCTACACCAAAAATTGTACCTATTTTTACATTCTATTTTAAATGTTAGCATATGCTACAAACAAACAAATAGAAGTACTAAAATACAGAATGGGAAAGAAAAATAGAAGTGATATGTATTCATTTTTCTATTTAAAAAATTTACTTCAATATTCTTATACTGACTTCTTTATTAAAATGTAAAAATTGTATCTCCTTTTACACCTGTATCTCATATTGTAATTCTTTAAGTCTCTGTATTCCTTGTTAGATTATAAACATGAAATACGAAAAAAATTTATTAATCTGGTACACTTAGTATCAAATATATACTCTCTACTTATTCTGTCTAGTAATTGGTAACAAAGCAACTAATGCCAAGTGAAATGCTGCGTATTAGTAGACTTAATTAAGAACTTAACCTTCAAGTTTTTGTTTTTGTCTTTTTAGGAAGAAGAAATTAGGGATGGGGACAGTACAATTTCCCCTAGGAAAGCTGTTTTAAACCACTGTGAATTTTGGAACTTTCTCCAGATTAATCAGAATTTCTGGCTTGCCCCAAACAGATTCCTCTAGAAGACAGTAGCTAAAATCTACTCAACTATTCCTACTGTTCCCTCAAATCCCTTAAAATAGTCCTGAGAACTCTAAAATGTTTTTCATGAATGCTTCATACATACCAGTTTGGCTTGTGCTTCTGCAATTTTTCGGTTATTCTCTTCTAGTATTCGCTCTAGCTCCTCACGTTTTGCACGTTCTTCCTCCTAAAGGGGAGGACATGTTAAGATGTTAGAAAAATAAATTTTTTTTATTGATAAAATATTCACTAATCTTCCTCTGAATTATTTCGATCTGACTAAACAGGGTAGCTTTATAGCTACCTTCTGTCTGACAAATGATAAACTGTGCAGCCACTAAAATTTGTTTCTAGTACTAAATTTAAATCATCCCTCCCAGTCCAAACAGCAACCAACTAAACCCTCCCTAATGACAGTTTCCTGGCAATTATTACTAATACTTTAATATCACACAAATCAACAAGGACAACTACAAAACTGGATAGTATTTACCAAATTAAAAAAATAATATATAAAATATAAATAAAGTGAATATTTGTCTCACCAATTATGTATACCTACGTATTCTTTACCTATACTCCTTTAATCAGCATTAAAAGTTGAATATTTACTGTCTTGTCCAGTGTCCTGCAGAGTGTGCTCCTCGGCTGCCATACGCGCCAGCTTCCTCTTTAAAATGATTTGTACTGTTAGCTTGGCAATACCTGCATCAGCAGCTCAACCATTTATAAAGAAACAACATACAAGGAAGGCTGAGCTGAGGAATGCAGATGTTTATGGTAAGAAGGAACAAAAAATGTAATTCATCATTCCTAAGGCAAACAATTAATAAGAAAAATACATTTACTGTTAGTGAAAAATACAAATGGTAATCCATACTTCATGGAACTAAGGGCTTCTTCCATGGGGAGAATGGACTTAACATTCAGATGTTGACAATTTCTAAAGGCAGCTTATCTTGTCATCTACAATCTGAACTGAAATTCAGGAATCCAGGGGGTGCATGGTCAGGAAATAAAATTCTGTAATTTATTTTTTCTTGGAGAACTTCATGAGATTTTATAATGCAAGCTATATGAAGATTGCTTGATGGTTTGGGCAGTGTTGAGATCACAGCATACATATTCAAATGATTTTAATATTTGGAAAGACTGTCAGAGGGTTGTGTCCGTGTAAAAAAAAAATTGTTAATATGAAACAAAAAGCAAATGAAGAGAAAAAAATCTTCCTATGATTAATAACTCGCTACAAGACAGCACCATTACTCCAAAAGTATCTTCATTATTAAAGGCACTAACAAAAATTTCATATACTCAATGGCACAGAGTTTGGGATATCCACCAAATATAGACATGTATATCTAGACAGCACAAGGGAAAATGCATTTGAAAAACTAAGCTTACTGGGAAACAAGAGATTTAATAAGATGTCAACTTGTCCACAATAATGCCAAGATTAAAAATGACAATGAGTCACATATTTTGAGTCAAACATTGAAGTTCAAGAAAATATAACCACGGGATTTCCTATGGCACACACCAATGGAATTCACAGTCACTATGCAAACTATGTTGAGGGACACTCAGTGCTGTAAGGTAATTTGCCTTGAGCGTTCCAGTGACTTTCAACAAGTTTTAGGATCCTGGAGTAATCAGTGCAAATAAGCCATAAAGCTTCAGTAGCAAATTACTGTCTCACAGAAAGACATTTTCAACTTCTGCTCCAGCTGCTGATAAAACAAATCATGTGTTTAGCTTGACTCCAGACAAGGACAACCTGTTCCTTCATAACTCTCTAGAGAAAAAAAGGAGTTGTTAGTAGATACTAAAAAAGTGGACGAATAATCTGGACATTTTTCCTAAAAAGATCTTTGAAACACATTAGGAAAATGGAGGGCCTTATGATCAGAATGCTAGAATTAGTCCGTTGTGTTGAGGCAGGATTTGGGGTAGGGGGTGAGGGATAAAAGAAGGAAAAAAAGAAGAGCAAGAAAACCTACTTATCAAAAGCAGGTGCTATCACTCAATGTTAGGCCCTGCTCTTTTTAATCTGACTGAAGGCAAAAAGCCTCTCACAGTCTAGGCAATAAGAGAGATAAACAGAAAAGAAGAACACGTAACCACAGGTGGATTTTTATCCTTTTCCCTTTACCACTCCCTGTCTCCCCCCACCCTCCCAAAAAGAGAATGTAAGTCCTGCAGCCATGGCAAAAGTTTCAAACACTTCTCAAATATGTAAGCCAGCTCCATTAAATCAAAAAGTATCCTTGGATAGTTTTATGAAAATAGCTTTTAAATATCAGTCAGCACATGTGAATAGGCTAAAAAATTAACTTTCGCAGCAATGTTAAGTTTAGATGAGAAAGGAATTGGTCTGCATTCCATCTCTTTCTGAACTGCGCAGGAGGCACACCCGACACTGAAAGTTTTGCCATGGACTGTCTCTACTTTCCAAACGACCGAGCGTTACCTCTCTGGCTTTTTGCGCTGCAAGCTCAGCTTGTCTCTGTCGCTCGAGTTCTTCGAGCAACTGCTTTTCCATGATGCGCTTGGCCTCCTCGACCCTTCGGAGCACTTCTCGCTCAATCTCGTCCTTCCGTTTCTCCAATTCTTCCTCCACCCTTTTTGCCACCAATTCTTCCACTCTTCGTGCCGTTTCTTCCTCGATGAGTTTTTCTTCTATTTCCTGCTGCCGACTAGCAAACAAAGTGGGGAAAGGACTTAGATAATGTAAGAAATAAACCGAAGAACTGAAATAGAACTAGTTGTGAGTCTGTAAAACACTGAGTCTGCTTACATATTTCTAAGATTTTACAACTCATTTTCATGTAACATTCAAGGAAATGACAGATACCAAAAGATTAAGTGATACAGAAATTCAAATAAATATAAAATCATGGTTTTTTTGTCACTTTCTAAAGTAAATACAAAAAGACTAGTGTACACAAACAGCTTATTAATGCAGTAGTTTTAGGAACTGTAGAGTGAATCTGAAACAGGAAATCTACTTTCGTTACCAGCTTCATAAGGAAAAGACAAGCTATTAAATATATGATTTGCTCCTCTGTCAATCCATTCAGTCTAAGGGTTGAGCTACAGACAAGTCAGGAGAAACTATTATGTAGCAAGCAGTTCAGACCAGCTAAATTCATTCTCCCCTCCCCCACCCCAAGCAAGATCAGAATAAAGGCAGCCGCAAAGAGATTCAGACTGCTAAAGCAACATACTGTGGTTTTTAGCAAAAATACAGGCAAACTTATTCAGGTTCTAAACTTTTGCCCTTTACTGCACCTTTTCTTTTGTTAACTGACTTTCAATTCAAAGCTCTTCTAGATATGGGAAAGTGGATGAAATATATTAGTATCACTTCTAAAAAGTTCAATGAAGCATGATATCGTTTAATTATTTTAACCCCATTTAGGTATTATAAATGAACTTATTCACTCAAAATGAAATTCTGTGCTGAAGATATTGACATTTATCATGGCACTATGGTGGAAACCTTGCACATTTTATACCAATGATCTCCAATATGATAGCCACTAGGCAGATGTGTCTGGTTTGAATTGAAGATTAGTAAGAAGAAAAGATATATAAGATCTCATGTATTTTTATTTGATTACATGTTAAAATGACAGTATTTTGAGGCAGACTGGGAATATATTAAAATTAATTTCACTAGTTCCTTTTTAATGTGGCTCACACTGTATTTCTCTTGAACGGCATTACTTGAGACAATAATTTGTGCTGGAATGAATGCAGAGACTCTGAAAGTATACCTAAATCCTAAGAGGTCAATCTATTAATGCTGCATATTTCTCACAATCCACAAAATTAAACAAAATCTGTAACCCTTCCATCTTTTGATGACTCATACATATGTACGAGTCATTCAATTTATCTGTTTAGTAAAGGCTTTACAGTTTCTAAGTGACCTTTAAATACCCAATCCACTTCAACCCAACTCTACTTTGGGGGGTGATTCAATTCCCACTGAAGTGCTTTCATTCTCAACTCCTGTTATTTATTCACAGTGTTACCATACTGACACCAATGTATCTAATATTCTGATTCATATCTGTTTCTGCATTTATAATCCCTACATACTTCTGTCAGGGAGATAGCAACTACTTGAGAAGTCATAATTTCTGTTAGGTTCTAGATATCTGCAATAACCATTCTTGTTTCTTAAATATCTCCTCCCCAACACTAAATTATTGGTGACTTTCACTGGGGGAAAACCCCCCCCCCACAAAAGCCTAACATGTACTCTCTATCTATACTCCTTTTCCTTTTTTAACTTTGAATGAAATATAGTATTAGGGTAGTTTCAATAAGCCTTTAGCTATAGCAGCTTAGTAAAAGAGAAGAGATATCCACCCCAACGCTAGAATGGCCAGGAATACCTAAAAGCCATCAGGCAGCTATTTCAATGGAAATTAAACTACATTCCAAACATAAAAATATTGTTTCTCTACTTCATCCAAAGAGAAAGACAGAAATATGAAATGAAACAAGCAAGCTAACAACTGCTGAACCTGGATGACAGCTGTATGAGGATTAATACCCTATTTTGCTGAATTGGAAAGCTTTCATGACACGAAGTTTCAGAAGCGTACACACCCCGCCCCACGCTTTCTTCTGTTAGTTGGTTCTTATAAAATTAGTAAATGTAGCGACGTCTACAAAGAAACCTCATTTTAAAATTTCAAAAATGGTACAACTCTTAAAGCAGAACACTGTAAACCAAGTTCCAGTTAAAACTTTCCACACAAAGTAAAAGATGAGGGAAAAGAATTGGATAAGGCTTTGGGTTTGTTTATCAGTAGAAAAGCTGCCTAATTAACTCAGGAATTTGGTAAAGGTGGAAGAGACCTGACACATGCTCAGGGTTTCTGTCAGGCAAACAGTCCCTAGAGGACAGCAATATGGCACAATGGCCAGTGGCACCACACCTCCACAGATCTGGTCAGCAAGGAGAAAAGAGCTCAAACCAATCCAGTTCCTTACAGCAGGAGCCAGATCAGCATGCTGTCAGCTCCCTGTGTCTCTGCTCCCACGGATGGACACCAAACCAGAGAGGCCAGGTGACAGGCCGTACAGGGTGACAAGCAATGTAGGCAAGGAGTGGCTGCTGCTAAGGAGTCCGTTCTAAGTACAGCTCAGCAGTTTTCCAGCCTAAAGGGGAGGGCAAGCGGAAACTCCCAAGCTCAACTGAAACCCAGAGGATGAGAAATGGCCTAGTGGAGTTTCTTACAAGGCTGCTCATCCCCCTTTGTTCCTGAAGGCACCACGGCACACCCCCAGGACTGTAATTAAGCCTTGCTGCTGCGCCCTACACAAGGAGACAGGCAAGGTCAGGGCACCAGAGCAGAGCTGTTCCCCTACAAGCATGATCAAGGATATAATTTTTGCTGTCGCTGTTATTTTCAGTAAGGTTAAAATTGCTACTTCAGCACTCAGAAAAAAATTTAAATCAATTTTTGGATCCAGTGCTGAAAAAGTTAAGAGCCGGATATTGCTTTAATCCCTTTCCCCCCACACACTTGGATCCAGAAAACCAAGGGCACACGAACAAGAGAATTAAGCACTTGAGAGATACGACAAGTCTGTATTGAACAACCTACTATGCACTAGACGCTGTGCTAGAAACCTGAACCCCACTAATACCTACTAATAGAGCCTATACTTCTGCGACTCTGTTCTACAGCTAAATATAAGTATTAACATACATGATAAGTAAAAATTCTCCACATGTCTCAGCAATCTCTGTATTCCTGTGTTTTTCTTCATTTGTCTTGTCTTTTCCCACAAAAGCACAAACATATAAGGTACAGAATTGAATGAAACTTAGTCCAACATAGCCTTCCTCTACCAGTTAGCCGAAGGAGGGTGGGAGGGATAGGTGGCTCTTAAAATTTTAAAAAGTTCATTCTTATTGATGACAAACTTATTATCATAATCAATGATAAGGCAGCAACTGGGCTAACTTTCCTAAGAAGCCCTGAAACTTTCTAAGAAAAAAAACCCAACAACCCATTTTTGCCATTAGTATCTTAGGAAAGATCCTTCACCTAAAATGACTGCCTAGCCATTCCTTAAAACTGTTGCCATAGGAGTTGTCACTCTCTTGATATTCTTTTCTCTCTCTAATCTTTTCCTCAGGCTCCTCTGCTGAATCCATCCCCTTGCTAAGAATCTGTGAGGGCTTCTCTGATGGTGCAGTGGTTGGGAGTCCGCCTGCCAATGCAGGGAACACGGGTTTGAGCCCTGTTCCGGGAAGATCCCACATGCCGCGGAGCAACTCAGCCCGTGTGCCACAACTACTGAGCCCACGTGCCACAACTACTGAAGCCCGCATGCCTGGAGCCCGCGCTCCGCAACGGGAGAGTCCACTGCAATGAGAAGCCTGCGTGCCACAAGGAAGAGTGGCCCCTGCTCGTCGCAACTAGAGAAAGCCCACGTGCAGCAGCGAAGACCCAACGCAACCAAACAAACAATCTGACGCTGATGAAAGGGTTGAATGAAAACCTTGAAGTTTTTCAATAGATAAGGGTAGGTCCTCATTTTCTCCATGCTCTCATAACACTAATCACAATCAACTTTAAAATGGCAACTATTAAAACAAACAGCAAGGGCCCATCGTTAAATGCGAGTGTGACTTTGTACAGAGCATTGGTTAATATTATTTTTAAGTCTTTAAAATGTACAAACTCAACCCTAGTAGTGTCCTTCTAGGAACTGCTTCATAATATTAGCAAACAGCATTTACTCAGTACTGAATAGACACCAACTAACTACACTGCCAAAAGCTTTATACTCCACAGCATAATGTGCATCTCTGATGGCTCCTGAGGCTAAACAGGTGACTGAGAGGTGACCCTCAACCTAGGCAACTCCAAAGATAACGATCTTAAGCATGCTACTACCCTGCACTGTTTCTCCACGACAAACATTAAAGGCAAAGGTATGCACAAAAATTTAGCTACCAAAATAATTACCTAAAAAATTGATAAAATTCTTACCATCAGCTTGATCTTATGCCCTAATGTTTTGTCTCAAAGCCCTAACCTCCCTGAGGTACGTAGTTCCAATATAGCGAATTTGCTCTCACAATGAGCATTCTTCTAAGAATCACTCATACAGATCCCAGTTCACTTTAGACACTCGGATTTAGGAGGCTCTCGATATGCCATGCAATTGAACATCAAGTATATGCGAACCTAGATACCACAGGCTACAGTAAGTTACTATGCCATTAATATTATCCTGATCTGCTGCAAGTCATTTTCAGCCACTCATTTTTTCCAACAGTTATCACAACAGGCATAAAGCGTCTCAAAATAATACATAGGAAAAATGATAAGGGTGCAGAGGAGGAAAGAGAGAGCAACACTGAATGACTGGGACATAAGGAGAAGGAAATCTTTTGAACTGAATTTTCAACCACAGGAATGAACTTTTCAACAGTGAGGAAAAAAAATTTTTTTTAATTTTAAGGTCTGCCTTTTACTGCATCAAGATCGTAACTTGTAAGATCACTTCTTAAAATCACCAGGTTCAATCTGCCTACATGTAAAAAAATTACATTAAATAACATTATTTACTGAGTCTCATTACATACATGCCAAGTGTCACCTAAGTACTTTTAATCTTCACAATAAGCGAGACAGGTATCTCCATTTTACAGATAAGAAATCAAGCTCACAGGCAGGTAGTTTATTCAAGGCCTCAGAATTGTAAACGGCAAAACATCTGGTTTCCAACCTTAAGGAGACTTTCTAATCGGTTAAGCCCAAGAGATTTTAATTTTGCTGTCTCTCTCCATCTCACACTGGACCTCTAGAAGGTACACTTGACAGTGCGTGTTCTTCTGTTACGTTCTCTGCTGTCTACTACACCACACACTTGTCTCCCTTTGTCCAACTGTACATCCAGACATTCCCTAAGGTTCTTTCAGTCCCATGAATCAACTGCTCTTCTCCCTCCACTCTCTGCCTGGGCCATTCTATCTACTCTCAAGGTTTCCCCCAGGCTTCAGTCTCCCGTGTCAACCTTGGATGAACTCACTATGTCCAAAATCGAGTGCCTACATTGGAAGTGCCAAGTGCAGGTTTCTGACATTTTAACTAGTGATTGACCCACAGCAGTCACTTAAACATCTGGTGGCTGAGATGCAATAGCCACAATATAAACATGAGAGCCAAAACAATGCTTTATTTCCCCTATGTTTCACATCCAATTTTGTTTGCCCTAAATGCTTCTTAAATTTGCCCCTCTCTTCCATTCCAACAACTGCTCCCTCACTACTCCTATGTGGACTTACTGTAACTTTCTATCCTACACAGCAGTACACGCTCCATTGAAAACCAAACCTACAATCCCACGCCATTTGCCTGCTTAAAACCCTTCTGGTTTCTATGATGAAATCCAAGCTCCTTAATATGGCAAGACCCTTCTCATGATTCCCTGCCTCTATGTACCTCTCCAGCCACTCCATGACTTGAATACTTACAGAAATGCATGTGCCAGTCAATATTCACCTCTTTACTCCACCTAAGACCATACTGCACCCCTCCCTTTATTCTGGCAGGGGTGGAGGGGGCTCCCTCCCTTGGTCCACAAGTATCCTCCTATGCTTAGCCTGACAGAATCCTATTTTTACCTGCCACTCACTCCTGAGGAGCACTAAGGTGTTTACCCATCCAGGATGCTTCCTTTTTACAGTCACATCACTATCACTGAATTTACCACACTGTATTATTATCTACCTACCTGTCTTCAAGCTAGATGGAGACCTTGGAGGGGTCAATCATCTTCAGAGTAACAGCTCCTAGCATAGTGTCTGGCACTTATTAAGATGCTCCATAAGTATCAGGTGAATGAACTAACCAACAGGATTTGTAAATAAACAACTACTTCTGCCCATTCCCATGACTGCAAAACCTAGATCTTTCAATCGTCTCCTCTGTATTATTAGGCATTAGAGCGTACTAAGTAGTGCCTACTGCACGACACGCAGGGATTCAGTGAACAGGTGGCTGCTAGCTCTGCCCCCTCCTCCCTTCATAAATGCTAACGGCCATGTGCTTCCTCTATCAACTTGGGACAATGTAACTGCTCTATTTTCTCATTTCATCCCTGGATTTCTTCTCTGCTATTCATGTGTAGCTTGCTAAATGCTTCTATCTATTCCTTGGATACCAAGTTTCCTTTCACTCTTCCCCGTAAGTTTCGGCTCTCTAATGAATGGCAAATCATTACTGTTTGGAGGTATCCTTTGTTTTCACATGGAAATACTATCTCAGAATTATCTTAGCTAATTTTTTAAAATGTTCATCTGTTGACAGTTATTTGAGAGCTACATCTTCACAGTTAAGGATCTTGTTCCAGACCAAAAAAACGGGATTCTATATAATCACGGTTTCTTGTGACACAATTATTCGTACTCGGTGTTCATACTTCCCACCGATAGTTCTAAGTAAAGGAAAAATGCAAGCGTTGTGCATGTTTTAAAGAAACGCAGTGAAAGAGATCTCCAGGTACTGCTTCCTCCAGTAATAACAGTTAGTTTTCCAGTCCCCTACCTCTTAATGATTTCCTTTCAGAAACAAGCTTTGCTGGAACATAACACAAACTACACTGCAGAGACTGAAAACGCCTACACGGTTCAGCACTCATAAATCTGTCTCAGGAAAATTCTATATTCAGTAACTCTCCTGCCTTATGAGCACTTTCTAAACATGCACTGAAGAAATGAGGAAGATGGCTGGTTAAACAGGGAGAGTTAGTAAATCTCTCTACCTTTCAACTTGGCTTTGGGAAAGAATACCCAGCGCATCAGAGTACCAGGGTCTTGAACCAAAACACAACTCTACACTTTAAAACCAAAATTTCATTCGTTTGGAATCATTTGCACCTACTCTTAGACCAAAAGGTACTTGAGAGGTGACTCTTTTGCATATGATCAATGCAAAAGTAAAAGCGAATATTCTATCTTCTGAACAGCACGTATACACCAAAAAGGAAAACGAGTTACAGTCTTGCACCGAAGTGTGCTACGGAGACCTACAGCCCATAACTAGTAAAGAGTGAAAAGACGGAGCAGGCTTCGACTGGTTACACAGGTGAACTCAAGCGTCAAGATTCATTTACCTCACTGCACACCTAAGCTGCGTGCATTCTGTTTTTACACCTCAGAAAACAAAAAGAGCAGGCCCAAGACAGGAAAAGCGACCGGGACGTCTCTACCAGCAGGAGTACACTAAAGTATAAGGACTTATATTGGGTGCGTGTACGTTTCAACCACCTGAAGCGGTTCACCTCCGAGAATCCCTGTCCCGCGTTTAGGGTGCAAGGCAAGAACGCTCTTCTGGAGGGGCCCCCCAACGTCCTCCGTCCACTTTCCGGGGCCAGCCTGCTCCAACCCCACACGGAACTCCACCCTCTACTTCCGGGACGCTCCTCCTCCTCTCGCGCCAAAATGCTTGCCCTGCTCCAAGCCCTTCCAGCTCCATCTCCACTACTGCCCTTCCCAGCCAACTCGTGGGTCTGTCCTGCCCCAGGCTTTCCATAGGCCAGGGTTGCAGCCGCTCGGGGCCGGTCCCTGCGACCCCGCTAACCTCCTTCACTCGCCCCAGGGCCAATCAGCTCCCCCTCCCCGCCACCCCGCACCCGCCGCCTCCCCGGCTCCCGGCCCCTCCCCCCGCGGGCACTCACATTTTTCGTTGCCGCTCGAACTCTGCTTTCTTCTCCTCCTCCTCTCGCTTCTGCTTCTCGTCCAGGCTGCTGCGCTTGCTCACCGTGCGCCCGAAGATGTCGATGCGATCGGGCGGGGACGAGGCGCGCTCCCGGTCCCGCTCGCGCCGGGACACGGCCGTGTTGGTGGAGCGCGAGCGGGACCGCGACTCCCGCCGCCGGTTCCGTTTACTTTCCCGGGACTTGGAGCGCTTTCGCACGCGCTCCTTGTCCCGAGACCGCGACCGGGACCGGCTCCGCTTCTTGTTGTGTTTGCTGCTCTTGGTGTGTTTGGAGCGGGACGAGCTCCGGCTCCGAGACCGGCCCATCCTTCCGGGCGACGCTGGGACTAACCGCTGGCTTCGGGCCCCGCACGTGCCCGGCTGTCCTCGCCTCCGCTTCCGGAAGCGGGCTGGCAATCTTGTCGAGGCTGGGGGAAGGAGAGCTATCAGCGAGCTGACTTTCTGCCTCCCCCTGAGGCCGACGGCCGCCACGAAGGCCGCCGCCAACGACAAGGCCGCAACGCCAGGAATTGCTAAGATGGCAGCCGCGGCTGCACCGGCCGCCCCTCCCACAAGGCCCCGCGCGCAACGCGCCGTCACGCGAGCCCCGCCCCCTGACGCTCCCTGCGGAAGGCGTGGCGAGCGCTTCCGAACGCGCTCGGCTTTTTCCGCCAGCTTCAAGCCGGCTTGCCGCGCGGGCGCGGGAGTCCTTCGCCTCCTCGCCAGAGCAGTTTTGCTTTCTGGTAAGATGCTGACACCGTAAGCATGGAACTTTCCCGTTTTGGTGCGAATGAAATCGTGCCTCGGTACCAACTTCCTGACTGCATTGTATCCTAGGAACTGGTTTTGTCAGGTAGGCCAAAATGGTGTGAGAGAGACCCTGGGCAGATCACTTGCCTCTCTGAGCTGAGCTCCCTCATTTGCGCAGTGGAGACACCAGACACCACGCTTTATGACGTGGTTGTGAAGCTCACAGGGTACAAAGGGGACTGAGATACATGGAAGCCAGTGCTTATGTAGGGCTTCAGCGGCCAAGTGCGAAAACTCATGCCTCCGTTTTAAATCTGAGTTCAGTAAAAGGCTTAAAACTCAAGAGAGTCTGAAGCAGAGGAAAAACTAGCAATTTTCCTTTTGAAAAAGCAATAACCTATTAAAAATAAAAATATTTTATCTGCAACAGCGTCAAAAACTATAAAATAATTGGGAATAAAGTTTAACGAGTTACAAGATCCTGATGATGAAATCCCTTGCCCTTTGCTGAAAGGCGGAAACAAGACCAGAAAAAAAGAAAAACCTGCCATATCTGTGGATGAGAAATCAGTACCAAAAATATGCCAATTCTCCCCAAGCCAAATTAGCACAATTCCCATCAGAATTCCAGATTCTCTTGAGGATAAGTTAGAACTGACTAATTTTAAATTTTGAAGGGAAGATCACATGGTTGTAAATGATGAAGAAAACCTTGAAGGGAACTCCTTGGCGGTCCAGTGGTTAGGACTCCACGCTTTCACTGCCCAGGGCCCTGGGTTTGATCCCTGATCGGGGAACTAAGATCCCACAAGCTGTGCGGTGAGGCCAAAAAAAAAAAAAAGACCTTGAAAAAGAAGAGTGATAAGCGTTTGTCCTATAAAAAATTAAACACCAAGATATTAGCACAGAAATAGGAAAAACCATCACTGGACTAATAGGACAAATCTATTCTTTTTCTTCAGATAAATTCAAGTAAAATAATGTTTAATAATGCAGAATGTACAGAATTACCTCATTATACTGGAAGTATTTCTGTCAATCTATTACATGTACACATGTATATACACATACGTACACAACATCTGTAATGAGGACCATCTAATGTTAAAGCTAGTTGTTTCTGATTAGTTGGTATATTGTTTTCCTAAAGCACCACAAACTGATGGCATAAAACAACAGAAACTTATTCACTTGCAGCTCTGGGGTCCAGCAGTCCAAAATCAAGATGCGACAAGGTTGGTTCTTTTGGAGGCTTTGAGGGAGGATCTGTTCCATGCCCCTGTCGTACCTTCTGGTGGTTGCGGGTAAGCCTTGGCTTTCCTTGATGTTCTGTGGCTTCCAGTCTCAGCCTCTGTCTTCACGTGGCATTCACTGTCCATCTGTCCTCTTCTTGTATAGATACTAATTCTTTAATTAGGACCCACCCTAATCCTGTATGATCTCATCTTAATTACATCTGCAAAGACCCAATTTCCAAATGTTACATGTGCAGGTAGACATGAATTTGGAGAGAGACTATTCAATCTACTACAGCTGGATTTTTAAAATTTCTTATTATTCTGCATGTCACGAATTCTCTATTATAAATACATAATATTTTACAAAAAGAATAAAAGGATGTGTCTTTTTAAAAGTATGGAAATGTGAGAAAGTCTACAATCTAATATAAGGGTGATGCTTTAATTTAGTGGGAAAAGAATGGTTTATTAATAAATGCTGGCATAATTAAAGACATTAAAAAATACAGTTAATTTAGATTTTTGCATCATAACAGGAAGCAAATTAAGATGGATTGAAGACTAAATATATGCAAAAACATAAAATGTCATGTATTTAATAATTATCTAAGTCATAAAAATAAGTGACTATGAAACAATAGTTCTACCATCTAGATATTTGTTTTAAATACAAAATCCTGTGTCCTTTTCCAAGAGATTCTCATAGAGTGCTTGGGCCCCAGAATCTCCATTTTTAGTGAGCACCCCACATGATTATCTTACAGGCACTCCATCAACGACAGTTTGAGAAACAGTGGTGTAAATGAATAGGTTAATATATATGTGTACGTAAATAAAAGACAAAACTTTGGGAGAAAATGTTTGCAATATTTAGCAAGCAGGGCTTTAATATCTCTAGTATAGAAAGAGTTTCTAATAATCAGTAAGAGAAAGACAACTCAATAGAAAAATAAGCAAAAGATATAAACAAGCAATATACAGAACAAATACAACTGATCCAAAAAAAAAACACTGGTAAAAGAATCTAAATCTCTCTAATTACTTGAGAAATGCAAATTTAAATGTAATAACAAGTGTGTGTGTGTTTTCTTGTAAGACTGACAATTATTTAAACAATTACTAATAAAGTGTTAAGATGAAGGGGAGAGGAGTTAAGACAAACACCCGTATATACTGTCAGTAATAGTTTATTACAACCTTTTTAGAGTGTAATTTGGCCATGTCTACCCGCATTTTAACTTTTATATCCCATGACCCAGCAATCTTACTTCCCAGAATTTGTCCCACAGATGTAACAGCACAATCTATGTGATATAACAGTGTACAAGAATATTCATTGTGTATTGTTTGGATGGCAGGCAATTGAAAACAATCTAAATGTTAAAGAACAAAAAGTTTGTGATGCATCCACAAATGTAGCACAATACAGATCTATATGGACTGATTCGCAAATATGCCCTTAGTATAATTATGGCCATTACGTGAGAAAAGAAAGTTGTAGAAGAGTGTGCGGGTTGCAATCTAGTTTTTGTTTCTAAAAGCATATTTGTGTGTTTATATTTATCTCTGAACAATAGCTACATATTACATAGAAGGGTCTAGAATTGAAGGAGCAAGCTGGGGAATTTAGTCTGAAGTTGCTCACAAAGCAAGTAATCTGTTTTATTTAGATTGTATGTATATTGGGGTTGGTTTTAAGATAATTATGGAACTTTTAAAGGAGGATGGCATTTATCCCACTCAAGCCATATATTTTTGCTGCCCCCGGGGGGAAAAAAAACCTGGAAAAAAAAGTGCATCAAAGCCACTCAAATTACTGGGGATTATTTCTGAGGATGCACTGAAACAATGAGGGACACACACATTTCACTTCTCTACTTTATAATTATAAAAGTCTCGGCATTGCACACTGCCTGAACTTACCGGTGGAGAAACAAAGATCAGCATCACATCAGACTTCTCACTAGAAGCCATGCAAGGTAGAAGACAGTGGGGTGAAATGTTCAGGGTTTTGAAAGAAAAAAATACACTGACCTAGAATTTTGTACCCAGCACAATTATCCTTTGAAAGTAAAGGAGAAATACAGACTTCCTCAGATAAAGAAAAACTGAGAAAATTTGTCACCAGTAGACCTGCCTTGCAAGAAATATTTAAAAGTTCTTCAGAGAGAAGGACAAGGGTAAGGGTCAGAAGCTCAAATCAAAGTAAAGAAAGGAAGAGTCAAAGGAGAAATAAGTGAAGAGTCTTATTTTTTCTTCTCTCTTTTTTTTTTTTTTTGACATGGACCATTTTTAAAGTCTCTATTGAATTTGTTACAGTATTGCTTCTATTTTCTGTTTTGGTTTTTTGACTGCAAGGCATGTGGGATCTTAGCTCCCCAACCAGATATCGAACCTGCACCCCTTGCATTAGAAGGCGCAGTCTTAACCACTGGACCAACAGGGAAGTCCCTAAGTGAAGAGTCTTAGATTGTCCTGGAAGCCCTTACTGTTGACAGTGCTGACTGTTACCCGAACTCTATGCTCCTGGAAAACAGTGAAGGTTAAGAGATCTCCCACACTTTGTGTTCAGAGAAAAGGCTCATCGTTCCCCATCCCCGCCCCAGCCCCGTATGACTAGGCGAGACTCACAGGAGCCCCTTGATTACTTATGAAAAGGCCAGACATAGTCCCTCTAAATTCCCATTCTTTACCTCTGAAATGAGCTGAACTATTATGTCCCCACTGATCAATGGGAACAAAATGTGTGTTAGTCAAACTTTGGTTAAACGTCCATCCTGCCCCAGGGGCCTGAACTTTGCCCATCCTCTGCCTGAGCCCACAGACAGCCCCTGCTGAGAACAGGCTGGCCTCTGAGTGGAACATCCTCTGATCTCCTATCCGATCATGTTCCCCTTTCCCCCAACTCCCCCCACACCTGGGTCCTCCTAGCCTTTTTATAAAAGAAACCCCCTTTTTGATGCTTGCAGATCTTATGGTTTCCATCACCCCCTCTCCCCCCTCTCTCGCTCCCCCTTGCAATCATCCCTTTGAACAAAACCCCCCCTTCCTAAGTCAGGATTTGTTTCTCATTTACTGAGGTCTTTCCTCTTGCTGGGTTGGTTGGCATTTGTTGTGACGTATTTCAAAACGGCTACTCCCCTCACCCCAGCCAAACAAGGGGCTTTTTCTCCCATCTTCACCATGAGAACCTGGTGGGAGTGCCAGAGGTAAACTGCATGAAAACATGGGTGTCCTTGCTTAGACTGTTAGCCCAACGTCAGCTTCCGCCAGCACCTTGCTGCAGGTACCATGGGTGTGTCCCTACCTGCTTCTGGCTGCAGAGGCTTCCGCCGTGTGGTCGTATGTTCTCTGTCCTCACCTGTCTCTCCGGTTTTCAGGGTGGTGGTTTATCCTGGGACCTCAGTTCTCTCATGGAGCTAAGAAAAGTCATTGACTTTCAGTTTGTGCAGCTCTTTTCTCGTTCTGAGAGATGGAGGCATGACTTCCAAACTTTTTGTTATGTTTTTACACTTAAATAATTGTTTTCATTTCCATAAGAATTACACACCAGTAACCCGTGAATTCACCCATCTCAGATAACACAACCTTAAAAACTGTGGGTGAGCTGTGTCCCATCTCTGGATTTCTTTTCCCCATGTAGTGTGAGCAATCTTTTCTTAAATTAAAAAAAAAAAGTTGATATATTCCAAAGAGTCCCAAAAGTTAAGTGTTTCACTAACAGCCTGTTGCTGGTTAGCCAAGTTTTTCTGAATGAGAGATTTTGAGAACGGCCTACCCTCCTCCCTTCTTTCATTTTAGTCCACAGTTATTAAGTTAAATGTAAACTCAGCTCTTTTATTGAAGTGCCTTCGTGGGGTTTATGAGCGGGGGGATTAGCATTTATTGGCAAATTATCACGCCCCAAGGACTGTGCTAAGTGCTCCTCAAGCTTTAATGTGCCTCAGAAGCAGCTCGAGCTCCAACTTAAATGCAAATTATGGCTCAGTTGGTCCAGGGTCGGGCCTGAGTGTCAGCATTTCTCACAGGGTGATGCTCAGGTCGCTGGTCTATGACCACACTTGCCTCAGTTAATCCCCGCTCACAGATAAGTGTTCTGAGACTGGAGAGGTGAAAGGGCTTTTGCACAGCTTCACAGCTAGTCAGCATTTAAATCCAGGTTCTTGGCTTCAAACGAAGTGGTAAAGGGATCCCTGCAGTTAAGTATCCCGTCTTACCCACAATCACAGCCCTTTATTTAGATCTCTGTTTTGGACACTGTTGTTAGTTGAACTGTGTCCCCCCAAAACATATATTCAAGTCCTAACCCTGACCCCTGTACCGGTGAGTGTGACCTTATTTGGAAAGAGGGTCTTTACAGATATAATCTGGTTAAGATGGGATGAAACTGGAGTAGGGGCCCTACTCCTACATATTCAGTATGACGGGTGTCCTTATAAGAAGAGGAGGGTGACAGACACAGAGAGGACAAGGCCTTGTGAAGACTGAGGCAGAGATGCAGCCACAAGCCGAGGCACCCCAAGGGTTGGTAGCCACCCCTGGAAGCTGGAAACGGTGTTACCCGTCAGGGTTCTTGGCCTCCTTAATCAATGGAAATTGATCAGAGGCCAGACAATAAACTCAGGCAAGGTTTTGCTGGGCCCCCTGCTGCGCAGGAGGGAGAGAGGATAAGTAACAGATTCCCTTGCAGCCTTGCTCCCCTATTAGCTGATTCCTCATATGGGCTGAGGGTAGGGGTGTGTACAGGGGTCAGGCGGGAGGGGTGGCTTAGGTGATTTGCCCACCCCGTCAGTGGTGGTGTGTGCAGGGGGCATGCGCAGTACCCTGCTTTTGTTCCCGACCCCCTTCCCTGCTTTTGCTCTGGGCTCTTCAGAAGTGGCAGTTGGGCTTTTTGGTCTCTTTGTGCAGAATTTGCCCCAACTGTGCATGCACACAGTTATTTTTAGGCCCTTATAGTTTCTTTGTATTTTGTAGCTCCAGGCTACGTTTGTCCAGGTGCAAGCATTGCAGCAAAGGGTGCCAGGTCCCAAGTCCCAGCCTGTCTCAAAGGCAGGGAAGGATTCTCCCTAGAGGCTTCAGAGAGGATGTGGCTATGCTAACCCCTTGACTTAGGGCTTCTAACCTCCAAAACTGAAACAAAACAATTTTGTTGTTTTAAGCCTCCAATTTTGAGGTAATTTGTTTACAGCAGCCATAGGAAACTAATAGAAGCACTTAATACAACACTTTGGTTTTCCAGGTCTCTGAATGTGTCTAACTGCCAGGCTGGCTTGTCATCAGGCACACACTTGATACCAACACAAGCTCTCAACACCCTTTGTTTACTTGGCTTAAGAAAATTAGAAAAAAAGAATAATGTTTACATTTTGAAAGTAAATCAGCCATATTGTACTTTACAGCAGAGAAGCCTCTGGTTTGCTTTTGTTTTCAAATAGTTTTAAAATAAAGCTCTATTTTTCAACAACAAAAAATTTCTCCACAGGAAAAAAAAATCCTGTATACATGTGATTAATTGCCTAGATATTTGCTTCAGAGCTGTACTGCTAAGCAAGTGTTTATCATCTGAAAAATCTCATGACATTTAAAAATGAAAAACCTCTTGGTATTGCCATATATTGGTTCCTCAAAAAAAAAAAAATCTGTGTTGCAGAAAGTTAAAATTCAGAAACAAGTTTTATTTCTTTTCTCTTCTCAAATCAAGTATGGTCTTTTGGCTTTAGTTGGCCTTCCTCTTGGCTCCCTTTTAAAAGTCCTTAGTAGTAGGGAAAAAATAGTGTTCATTTTCATGCTGCTGTAACAGACCACCCCAAAATTTAGTGGCATAAAACAACCATTTTGTTATGTGCAGAGATTCTGTGGGTCAGGAATTCAGGCACTGTACAGTGGGAATGGCTTGTCTCTGCTCCACGGTGTCTGGAAGCAGCTAGGAAGACTCAGTGGCAGAAAGCAGAAGGGGAACTATGACTCAATGGCCAGGGGACCATTGTCTGGAACCTCGGCTGTATCATCTACACATGGCCTGGGCTTCCTCGCAACATGGTGGCCTCGTGGCAGCTCAGTGCTCCAAATGTGAGTGATGCAAGAAAACAAGTGAGACAGAAACTACCCAGCCTTTTCTCATGTGCCTCCAGAAGCTGTGTGATGAACTTCTGCTACATTCTATTAGTTACCAGTGAGTCACTAAGGTCGGCCCACATTTTAGGGGAGGAGACAGACCCCACCACTTCCTGAGGATTCACAGAATGTGCAGGCGGGTTTAAAAATCATCACAATATCCTTTATGAACAAATGTTTCTGAGAACAGGTAACGAAAATGGTGCTGCATTCTAGGTGTAAGAGACTCTTGAGTTTCTGTTTGATTTTGAGTAAGATGTTGCATCTCTTTAGTCCTCACTTTCCTCAACTGCAGGATGAAGGGCTGTACTAGGTGGGTCCCCAGCTCCTTTGCAGAGCTGTGGTCTTACAGTTCTTCCAGTAATTGTACCAATTGAAGTGTTAGAGGTTCTAGTTTGAATTTTACAGCTGATGTTTATCTGTCACATTACTTTATGCTGGATTTCCACTTCTAGAATATTTTTGAAAAGTCTTTCACTTACACGATCTGTTTTCTTTGCTCTTTGTATAGAGTCTTTATATTTAATGTACATATTCTTGTTTTATTGGCTACTTTTATAAATATAATATTACACTTACTTTTACTCTTTACTTTTTTAGATGGCAGTGATGGTATTAGATCCTTCCCCTGGCCTCTTTTTCTTCTATAACCTGATTTTAATCAGTAATAATATATTTCTCAGTATTTACATTTTTAAAAATTTTTACACAATTTTTAAAGGTTACTTTCCATTTACAGTCATTACTATTGGTTATATTCCCCATGTTGCACAATACGTCCTTGAGCCAATCTTACACCCAATAGTTTGTACCTCCCCAGCCCGGTATTTTTATTTGCGCAGGGTAATCTGCTCACACTTCCCGTACTTGATGTGTCAACTTTAAATCACATCCTCTCACTATGACAATGGACAGAGGGACCCTATCTGCCATTTTCTCCCACTGCCCCCATTTGTTACTTGTGTCGTCTCTGCATCCTCAGCGTAGGTGGCCTTTACGCTCTTCTCCTTCCCATTTGTCACCACAGCACCTTTAGTCCTTCTGTGGTGGTTTTGCTTGACTCAAGTTCACCCCCTGGGACTTCCTCAAGACCGTCTCTCAGGAGTTGTGGCCCCTGAGTTTGTGCAACTTCAAAACTCTCTGTCACCTTTGTGTTTAACGGACAGTTTGGTTGGATATAAAATCCTTAGGTCATGGGGTTGTTGCTTTGTTTCTAATCTTAGAGTTATTGCTCCATTGTCTTCTGGGGTTGACTGTTGCTGGGAGGGAATCAGAAGCCAGGCTGATCTTTTTGCCTACCTGCCCAAAGGAGTCTTTCTTTATCTTTAAGTTCCGATAACCTTACTAGAATATGCATCTGCATTGATGATACTGATCAGTTTCTCAGACATAGTGTGTGCTTTTCTCACTTAGAATCATGTCTTCTTTTATGTCAGGAAAGTTTGCTTTTAATTATGTATTTAAATATATGTTCTATCCCATTGCTAATAATATTATTATTGTCATTGTTCATGGGAGATTTTAACCATGCATACCTTGTTTGCCTTTGCAGTCTCTGGTAGCTTTTGTCTTCCCTCTAATCCTTTTAAATTTTTGATTTCCATTGTTCGTTTTTTCTCATTTCTGTCTTCTACTTCCCTCACTATGTTTCAACAGTATCTCTTATCCCTTGTTTGCCTTCCAATTTATTTTCTTTATCTGATTTTTTCTTTTATTTTTGTCTCATCTTGCTATTTCTAACTTGCGTCCTTGTGTTTCTCTTGTGGTGTCTTTCTTCATAGAGGCTTTTTCCTTATTAGATTTCTTTTTTTTTTTTAAGAATGAGAATATTTCTTAGTTACTTAGAGATATCAAATAATCTCTGATATATTGTAAGTGAAAAAAAAAACAGAGCTGTGTCACTAATCGTATAAAAAGGGGGAAAGAAAGAATTATAAATGTGTTTGTGCATAAAATATTCTCAGATAGAATATCCAGGAAATGGTGACATTACTGGCCTTCAGGTGGGGGAAATGCCTGTTTGGGAAATACTAGTAAAAGGAAGATTTTTTTCATTGTATGCCTTTTGTAACTTTTGAATTTCGAACCATATAAAAGTATTATCACTTCAAATGAAAACAACTTGATGTGAAAAACTTAGGTTAGCTGGAAATACATATATGCTCAACTACTCATGATAAATTTTTTTTTTTTTTTGCGGTACGCGGGCCTCTCACTGTTGTGGCCTCACCCGTCGCGGAGCACAGGCTCCGGATGCGCAGGCTTAGCGGCCATGGCTCACGGGCCCAGCCGCTCCACGGCATGTGGGATCCTCCCAGACCGGGACACGAACCCATGTCCCCTGCATCGGCAGGTGGACTCTCAACTACTGCGCCACCAGGGAAGCCCATGATAAATTTTGAAAATAAGGATAAAAACTGTTAGCAAGAGGTCCCTTGCTTTATCAGACATTAAAATGCTCCATAGATTTCTAGACTTAAGTGGGTTTAGGCCAAGGTTAGTGAGACAGACGAATGGAAGAACCATCCTTGGCCCAAACAAAGTTCGACCCCCAAACTGGGTCTGGATTCTATTTCCTCTTGTTCCTGCCTTTATCCCCCTCACCTTCATGGTTAATTTTTTCTTTCTCCTGGGTTACTCCATCAGTGTGCAAAACATGCTGAATTAGCTTCCATTAAAAAAAATGTGAGTCCCTGATTGTACACACTTCTCCAGGCAGCCTCCAAACATCTATTTCTGTTTCTGCACTTCACCCTTATTCTTTTTGCCCCGAACTCTCTTCAGCTGGGAGCTGTACTCTTCCACTGCAGCAGCTCTTGTCTGTGTTGCCAATGACCTTGAGCTCACCCAACGCAGCCGTCCATTTGCAGTCTTGACCTTGGTCACCCCTCAGCAGCCTGAGGGAGCAGATCCCGCCATCCTTCTTAAAACCCTGTCCTGGCTCCATCTCAGGGCACCACGTGCTCTCCTCCCTCACTGGTCATTCCTCCGCATTCTCCTTCTCTTCCCCTGGGCCCTCTGATTATCTGCCCTAACGCTCTCTCCCCAGGAGATCTGCAGGCCCTGCACACCGCCTGGATACCAGTGACTCTCCCAAACTTGTATCTTCAGCCTGAACTTTCCCCCTGAGGTCCAGACTTGTATATCCAGCCACCCACTTAATATCACCACTTGGATAGGTCATAAGAATTTGAACCTGAACATGTTCAAAATAAAACTCTTGATGTTCCTTATGGAAATTTCTGCACCTCCAGTTTTTCCCATCTCAGTTGTTCGGGCCGTCCCCAAATTCCTTCCTTTCCCTTACGTCCAGCAAATCACCAAGTCCTGTGAGCTCTAACTTAGTGTCATAGCTTGAATCTGATCCCTTCTCGCTGTCTTGGTACCTCCCACCCTAGTCTCTCTTGGATGTGGCTCCAGGTGCTTCTTACCTGGACTCCTAGTCCTGTCACAGGCTGACTTGGTCAGTTTTCCACACAGCTACAAAGGTGCTCATTTAAGTGATGTAAATCAGACCACACTCCCTAAGTAAAGAATCTTCATCCATGGCCTGCAAAGAGCCCCGTCTAAATCTCTGAACTTCTGCTCGTTTATTTTGGTCCAGCTGCTTTGGCCTTTTTGCTCTTCCCCCGCAAACAGTAAATCTGTTCCTGCCCCGGGGTCTTTGCACTTGCTGTTTCTCTACCCCCAAACTTTCACAAGTTTATTTCCTTACTACATTTGGGGCTCCTTTTTTTTTTTTTTTTTAAAGAAGGATATTTATTTATTTTTGCTGTGTTAGGTCTTCATTTCTGTGCGAGGGCTTTCTCTAGTTGTGGCAAGTGGGGGCCACTCTTCATCGCGGTGCGCGGGCCTCTCACTATCGTGGCCTCTCTTGTTGCGGAGCACAGGCTCCAGACGTGCAGGCTCAGTAGTCATGGCGCACGGGCCTAGTTGCTCCGCGGCATGTGGGATCCTCCCAGACCAAGGCTCGAACCCATGTCCCCTGCATTAGCAGGCAGATTCTCAGCCACTGTGCCACCAGAAAAGCCCCATTTGGGGCTCCTTTGTGGTATTCATGTTCCTTTTGCTTCTCTCAGGTGTTGGCTCAATTATCAAGTCCTTCCAGACGCCTCCACTGATCGCTTTTGCTACAATAGCTCTCCTGTCCTCCTTCTTTCCATGCTGTCACTCTGCTGCTCTGCTTTGTGTTGTTTGTGCTGATCACAGTTGGGTCAGTGTCTGTGCCTACTACTTCATCAAAAGCTGCAAAAAGCAGGAACCATGTCCCTCTCATTCAGTGCTAAACAGTTCCCAGAGCATAGTATTCACTTAATCAAGGTTGGTTGAATGAATAAATGAATGAATGAATAAAAATTCAGAAGCAAACCCATGTTTATTTCCAACTTTATTATATTATATAATGAAGGTGGTATTATATAACAGTGGATAAATAGTTGATATTTATTTATTGGTATTGGGATAATTAGCTAACTAACCATTTTGGAAAAAATAAATTGCATGTCCTACCTGTTTGCATATAAATAAATCAATCAATAAAATGTGAATTAAAGTTTTAAATTTAATGTTTTTATGTTTTGTGCACCTCGGCACATGTTTTCTTTTTTACTTATATTTTAAATATTTTAATGGTAAAAAAATGAAACTATACTAGTGCTTTAAGGATTTTTATTTTCTTACATATATATTTTGGGTGATTGTTTAAACATGACCCTGAGGAAAAAGTGGTAAGAGAAAATATTACTAAATTTTAATAAGTAAGAACTTAAAGGATCATGATAAAAAGTTTTAGAAACAATATTTAAAATCAAATGACCTGGTAAAAAAGATTTCAACACATGTTGTAAAGACCAAATAGCCTTAATATATAAAGAGAGCTTATAAGTCAATAAGAAAAGTGAATATCCCAGTAAGCAAAGACAAAGGGCATGAACAGATACGTCACTAAAGAATTAAAGACAAATATTAACATTTTCACTAATAATTAAAGACTCGTACATTTAAACAATATGATTCTATTTTTCCTCTTATCATATAATGAAGATTTTTTTAAACACTAAAGTCAATTTTTGTATTGGTAGGGAGAAATGAATTCCTGCACACTACAAGTTTAAAATAGTGCAACCTTTCTGGATAGTAACTGGCACTACTAAAGCTTTATTACAAATGCAAACCAATCAAACTCAACTTTATACTTCTTGGAATTGTTGTTTATAATAGTAAAAAAATTGGAATATAGCATAAATATCCAAAAAGAAGGAGGTTATAAGATTATGATATATATCCATACAAAGGAATAGAATGAAAGCACTATGATTACTGATATAGTTGTATAATAGTCATATGGAAATATCTAATGCATAGTAAAAAAATATGTCAGTTGAAAAGTAGTATGGCTTAATTTTTGTTAATTGTTAATAAGTGTGTGTTCGTTTACATGTTTATTATGTGAGATCATAACTTAAAAAATAAACTTGTTACAATAAAAAATTGTATTATCAATAGGAAAAATAGGAATTACTAAGCAGTAATTTACAGTTTTTAAAATAAAAAAGTGAAATGTAAACAGGACATTTAAAAGATAAACAAAAATATGAAAATTTACCACAAGTGCCCAAGACATAAAAAATGAATGAATAAAAATTCAGAAAACATATCAGTTGGTTAATTGGTACATTTGCTTTATTTTTTATCTATGCAAGTAATACATAAATATGCTCTTGTTGAAGATATTCAAATAATATGGATAAAACAGTCTCCCTTAGTATTCTCTTTCCCAGAGATAACATCTGTAATATTTATTGCATATACCTCTAGATTTTTTCCTATACTTATCAAATACATTATTTTGTTTACTTTTTTAAATGACTCAACCATATGTCTTAGAGTTTTTGTCTTTCAGTATATAGAGATTTAACATTTTGTTTAAATGCTGCATAATATTCCAGAGTACATGTACAGGATTGTTATTGAGCCATTTTCCTTTAATAATTCTATTTATTTACCCAACAAAAATGTATGTGCCTGCACTGCACTAGATCTTGTAGACAAAGCAATGACAAGAAGGACAAAGCGCCTGGCTTCAGAAGCCATTCTACTTAGGGAGTTCCATTTTGGGGCTAGGGTTGGAGGATCCCAGAGTCCTTCTTCAAGTTCATCATCTTTTCCAAAAAAAATTAAAGTGTTTTTTTTTTTGTCCAGCCCCCTGGAAACTCTCTGCAAGACCCCTTCTCATACTAATCCTGCCTTGTTTTAACAGCCTTTACGTCTCCGATCACCATTAAAACAACTAAAAGCAATGCCGTTGGCTCATCAGCACCTTCTTTCTGGTATTGCTGAATGGGATGTGTGTTTGCAGAGGGAGTGAAGGCTGCGGGATGGGGTCAGGGAGAAAGGCAGGAAGGGTCCGAATAAAAATGGCAGCATCAGGGGCCTTTGAAAGCCTGGCGCGTGGCAGGAAACACTGCTTTAGAGGTTCACCTGCATGACGTCTGAAGGTCGAGGAAAACCTGAGGCCATCCAGAAATTTAAGTCTATGATTCTCTTATTTGTTTGAATGAATATGGACTCCAGCTCATTTTTAAATAACTGAGTTTTCTTTCCATTGCTTAAGTTTGTTTCATAAAAGTTGCTTCCGGGGCTTCCCTGGTGGCGCAGTGGTTGAGAGTCAGCCTGCCAATGCAGGGGACATGGGTTCGTGCCCCGGTCTGGGAAGATCCCACATGCCGCAGAGCAGCTGGGCCCATGAGCTATGGCCCAGTGAGCCTGTGCTCCGCAACGGGAGAGGCCACAACAGTGAGAGGCCCGCGTACCGCAAAAAAAAAAAAGAAAAAGTTGCTTCCACCCAGTAGTGACAGGATTGAAATGCAAAGTCATGCATGCTTAGAGTCAATTTGTATATGTGGGGAAAGTCATTATTATTTTTGCCTAAACAGGCTGTATATAATGCTGGGCACTCCCACCGCCAAGAGTCTGAGATCATTTTATTTTTTAAACGTGGGGTTCCTTGGTTGGTCTCCGAAGGTAAAAACTTATTCTCTGAATAAGTTTTTATCATTACTATTAGCCAGACCCCTTTCTCACTTCCACAATTAGAACTTATTATAGGGACTTTCCTTTAAACACAGAATGAACACATGTAATTAACAATCTCCATACCTTTCCCAAACCCCAACAGAATGATAGAAAAATCATCTTAATACAAAGGTATAAGCAATAAACACACACACACAAATAACAGAAGAGACAATGTCAGATGAGTGGGGAATTCAGAGCCCTATTACAGGTTGGAACGTGGAAGCCACTAGCTGTGTTTGGAGAGGGACAGAATCTGGAATCTTTCTAAACGAGTCGAGAAGGGGGTATCAAGAAGTAAACCAATGGAAGTGCCAAGTGTGGTGGCAGACAGGGGACAGCCTGGGTGGAAAACGTCTGATAAAGAATAGTCACATCTGCCCCCAGGAGACTGGCACCCAGATGTTTGCAGGAGGCAAAGCCAGTGGGGTGGAGGGGTGGGAGGGTGAAACATGAAAGGCAGAGACAGATTTTTTAAGACAGAAATATGAATAAGTTGCATTACACCAAATGTAATTTTCTCTATAATACAACTTTTTTGGATCAAGGAATTAGGTGTTTACTCCTGTTTTCTGCATGCGAGGTATGTTGGGTGTATTGTATGTGTGTTGTGTGTGTGGTGTGTTTTGTATGCTGTAGTGTGTTTGTGTATATTTGTGGTGTGGTGTGTTTGTATTGTGTGTGTTGTGTATATGGTGTATGTTGTGTGTGAGTGTGTATGGGGTGTATGAGTAGTGAGTGTATTTGTATGTTGTGCGTGTGAATGTGTATGTTGTATGAGTGTGTGTGGGGTGTGTGTGTGAGTGTATTGTGTATATTGTATGTGTGTTGTGCACGTGTACGGCCTCTAAACCCTGCCCCCCTTATCTCTCATAGCTCTTCCACAGGGTCATTCTTTTCATTTTAATCAGTCTTCTAGTTTTTCCTAAATGCAGTATCCACGATTTCAGTTTCTTAATATGTATCTTGATTGAAATATATTTTTCATTCTTTCTTCCTGTCACTTAAGTCAGACTCAAGCCTGCCCTTCCCATGACATCCTCCTTGACCATGTCCGTCCTTGTCTTCTGCACCTTTAGCCTGTACTGCTCTGGCAGTTAGCATATGTTGCCTCAGATTGTTGTTTAGATTCTGTCCAACTTGAACTTGTGTCCTACTTCTTTTTTTTTTTTACAGAATCAATTTCATTTTTTTATTTATTTTTGGCTACGTTGGGTCTTGGTTGCAGGGTGCGGGCTTCTCATTGCAGTGGCTTCTCTTGTGGAGCATGGGCTCTAGAGCGCAGGCTCGGTAGTTGTGGCTCGCGGGCTCTAGAGCGCAGGCTCAATAGTTGTGGTGCACGGGCTTAGTTGCTCCGCCTCATGTGGGATCCTCCCAGACCAGGGCACGAACCCGTGTCCCCTGCATCGGCAGGCGGACCCTCAACCACTGCGCCACCAGGGAAGCCCTACTTCTTAACTTTTGTTTTATTTTACTTATTTCTGCATAAGTAGGTGAGCCATATTTATTTTACCTGACGTTACAACAACTTGGTTATAGAAAAGGGTTGGAGGCAGTTACCTCTTTTTTAGGAGGCAGGTGCTGACCCCAGAATCATAGGTATTACAGTTTTACATTCGTCCTTTTATGGTCTCATAGTTTACATATTTATGTGCTGATAATAAGAGTTAACTTTGGGGAGTTCATATGCTTTTTTAGCAGAGAAGTCGTCAACAGATCAGATTTTTTTTCTTTAGCAGTTTTATTTTGAAATAACTTACATAAGAGCTGCACACAGTACCTAGAGTATCTTTTTCTGTTTAGATATATACATTAATATATTTTTAAACTAAGATGGAAACTATATATTATTTTGCAACCTTTCTTCATGTCTAAAATATATGTGGGTATCATTTGTGTCAATGAAATGCACACCTGGCTTCCCTGGTGGCACAGTGGTTGAGAGTCCGCCTGCTGATGCAGGGGACACGGGTTCGTGCACCGGTCTGGGGAGATCCCACATGCCGCGGAGCGGCTGGGCCCGTGAGCCATGGTCGCTGAGCCTGCACGTCCGGAGCCTGTGCTCCGCAACGGGAGAGGCCACAACAGTGAGAGGCCCGCGTACCCCAAAAAAAAAAAAAAAAAAAAAAAAAGCACACCTATATAGTTATTCTTAATGGCTGTGAAGGAATCACACATGTACCACAGTTTATTTAACAAATCCCTCATTTAGGCTGTTTAGGCATTTATGCTATTTATAAGTTTTTACTGTTTCAAAAATGTAGTAAAGCTAATTGTAGTTAAATACTTACATTTTTCCGCCAGTTTCTTTCCTTGGTGTAGATTTCAAGAAGTGAAGTGACTGAGTGAAGGGGTGTGTTTTTAAAGATGTGTGCTGCACTTGCCCTGTGAGGGGTTTGCCTTCCCATCAGTGGCACTTGAAAGCGTTCATTTCACTGCCTGTTAACCACGTCAGAGACTATCTTTTTCATGTTTTCAAACTGGGTGATGAGAATGTGGTCTGTTTTTCCTTCTCCATTGATTTGCATTTTTGATTAGTAGTGAGGGTGAATACTTTTTAATGTTCAATAAATTAATATCAGCTGTTAAGTAAGAGAAATTCTTGAGCCTTGATGAATGACAGGATGTTGAGCGGGGAAAAGCCTTCAGGGGTTTGGGGAGCTGGGCTCTGGGGGTTGGGATCTCGAGGAACAATGATAGAAAAATGCATGAGCAGTCTTTGGGAGATGTTGGAAGTGAAGGTCCTCCTTTGGGCCAGAGTGAGTCTGAGATGCTTGGTGGACACATGAATGGAGATTTTCAGTGGATAGTTTAATACACAGGAGGTTGGGACTCAGGGGTGAGTTTGGGGCTGGAGTTAGGATGTAAGAATCGTGAAGAGGCAGGTGTTAGCAAAGATCATAGCTTTGGAGGAGACCACCCAGGGGAGCTGTGGACTGGAGGGGGCACACAGGGCTGGGGAGACGAACAGTGAGAGCAGGAGATGATAAGGCAGGGAGTCACTGAGCCTGCGAAAGCCTTCAGATCTCAAGCATCAGGAGTAAACAAGGCTCAGCAGTGAGCCCTAGAGTATAAATGACACTTCCTTTGGCTTCTTGTTTGACTTACTCCATTGATTTTAACTGATGTAGATCGATTTCAGTGGCAAAAACACACACACACACACAAAAACGCTCATTGCTTTACAACTTTACTAAATCATAAATATTAACTTCTTTCACTCTTTTTGAACCTCAAAAGTAAGAAGAAAAATCAGGACTTATTTTCTTTTTTGCCATAGATGCTCCCTGACCTTCACAAAGCCCCTCGTGCGAATCCTCCCCTCTGCCCACATCTGAACAGATGCCCCTTTTCCACTTTAGGTGAGCTACTATTTACCTTTTCCAAACCTTGCTTTTCCAGAGCAGTTCTCAGTGTCTTGAGATTCCAGTAGAAGTTGCTTTGAGGGAATGAGTGCTCACGCTGACCTTGTGCCTTGCACCTAGGCTGACACTTGCAGTAAGAGGCATCCAACACCTTTCATGCAAAATGTCAGACTCCTACCGCATTCCCTCCTTCCTTCCGCGCATCTGCTTCGTTCTTTGTGTGCTCAGCTCCTGCCCCTTTGGCTCCACCTCCTGTTTCCGTCCCGTCCCGGGGCATCATTACTGCGTGAACCTCAGCAGGACTCTGCATCTACTGTTTGACTCTCTCTGCTCCTCAGAGCTCTAGCCACCTCCCCTGTCCGTCCGTCTGCAGCTCTGAGGCCCACCTTTGACTTAGCCCACCTGGCAGTTCTCCTGATGAGTCTCTGGCCTCCCAGAGGCCGTTTAGCACATAATCCCTAAGGATGCTCTCTCATGGGGTGATCGTGGGGCCTCTTCACCAACCCCCTCTAGCAACTTACAAGCTAGAGGACAGTTTGCAATGGGTTCATTCATTAAGTCATCATATGTACCACCTCACCTTCTTCAAGCTCACTTGCTCTGGCATCTTCGACAATTTTCGCACCACATGAGAACTCCACTTCTTTGACCTTCCCACGCCCATATCACTCCATTTTCAGTTCCTTCTTCCCTTGCTAACATGCTCGATTCTCTTATCCTTTTGCCTCTATTGTAATTTATGACAAACTTCTGACTCTGATTACAGCCACCCTCAACCCTGGTTAACCCATGGACCCAACTCTCCAAGTTACCTGGGAAAATTACATATCACGTGGAAGGGTTTCCATGAAAATTCATGACCACGAGCCCCACAGCTTGAGCCCTCAACACTCCCTCATGGTTCTGCTACATTCTCCAACTCTTCTTGAGATTCTTACACCCCCTCCTCTTTGCTTCCCTCTCTCTTAGCCTCCAACCTTGACTTCCAAGCTACAGGATGGATGGGAAATCCCTCATCTTCCCTTCACTAAAGCTACACGCCTATCTGTCCCTGCATCCTGTTACAAGAGGGAGACACAGCTGCTGTTTTTCAAAGGCAAGCTCTTTCCTTTACGATCTGCACCATCTACCCACTCCTGCCTGTTCCAGGCTTTTATTTCTGCAGTTACTCTGTCTCTCTGCTTTGCATCGTCTGTTTCTCCTGTGTTACTGGCTCATTCCCACGGGCACTCCAACTAGCTATTTTGTTGCCCATCTTTAAAAGGACTGTTTATGGACCTGTCATGCTCTTCTAGCTGCAACGCCATTTCTCTGTGGTTTCATAGCAAAACTTTTTGAAACAAATATGTTGTCCACATGTATTGCTGTACCTTTCTCAGTTGCTATTTACTTTTCACTTTTAAAACTTTTTTTTAATTGAAGTATGGTTGATTTACAGTGTTGTGTTAGTTTCTGGTGTACAGCAAAGTGATTCGGTTATACATATATATTCTTTTTCATATTTTTTCATTATAAGTTATTATATATAGTATTGATAGTTTGTATCTACTTTTCACTTCTTAAAATGTGAGCTATATTGTGAAATATATCATGCATTCAAGAGTATGTAAAACAAATGTTTGTTTATATGTATATTTATATATTTTATCTATATAAATATAAGATATATTTAGAAATCTGTGTCTAGCACCTCAGCAGTCCCCTGTGTGATGCTTCTAAGCCACATTCCCTTACCTACCCCACAGGACAGTGGTCATACCCTTCACAATCTTAGCATTATCAGACTTCTTAATTTTTCCAGCTGTTGAATATGAAATGCTGGTTCACTGTGGTTGTAATTTGCATTTACCATATTGCTAATAAGGTTAATCACCTTTTAAAATGTTTATTGACCATTTGACTTTCCTCTTTGGTAAAATTCCTGTTTACATCTTTTTGTTTGTCTTTTCTTACGGAGTAATGGGAGTTTTTTCTTTACATCCTATGGTGCTGATGGTATTATATGTATTGTAAATAACTTCAGCCACTTTATGTCTTGTATTTTTACCTTCCTTGTGGCATCTGTTGATGCACAAATGTCCTTAATTTTAATATAACCAAATTTACCAATCATGTCTTTTATGATAGGTCTTTGTTACCTGTTTTAAAAAAAATCTTTGCTTACCTCGAGGTCATAAACATCTTCCATATTTCCCTTAATGTTTCAAAATTTTGCATTTCACAGCTAAGCTTTAATTAAATTAATTTATTTATTTTTGGCTGCGTTGGGTCTTCGTTGCTGCGTGCGGGCTTTCTCTAGTTGCGACGAGCGGGGGCTACTCTTCATTGCAGTGCGAGGGCTTCTCATTGAGGTGGCTTCTCTTGTGGAGCACGGGCTCTAGGTGTGCAGGCTCAGTAGTTTCAGCACGGGGCCCTAGAGCGCACAGGCTTCAGTAGCTGCAGCGCATGGGCTCAGTAGTTGTGGCTTGCGGGCTCTAGAATGCAGGCTCAGTAGTTGTGGCGCATGGGCTTAGTTGCTCCGCGGCCTGTGGGATCTTCCCAGACCAGGGCTCGAACTCATGTCCCCTGCATTGGCAGGCGGATTCTTAACCACTGCACCACCAGGGAAGTCCAAAGCTTTAATTTATTACTCAAATGCAAATGAGACAAATGCTCCAGTTAAAATACAAAGATTGAAATTTTAGAAGTCCAATTAAATGCTTAAATTGTCAATTACATGCTTAAATTGTCAAAGTCTAAAATTAATCAATAACTTTATCCTACACCTGCAAAATATAAGGACTTAGAAGATTCATTCTCTAACCTCTTTTTCCAACTATCTGTCATCACTACTAGTGTTGTTTTACGTTGCCAGTTTTCCTATTCACTTATTTATTACCACTTTGCTCTTCATTTCTTCTTTATCTCAGATGTTTCATCTGAATCACTTTCTTTTGCCTTTAGGCTTTCCTGTCGTGAGGGACTGCCAGTGGCAAATTCTCAGTCTTTGAAAATGCTTTTACTTTGCCCCTGTTCTTAAAAGATAGTTTCACTGGATTGCGATTTTAGGTTGATGGTTCTTATTTGACAGTATCATTCTTTTGTCTTCTGGTCTCCATTGTTGCTGTTGAGAAATCACCTACAAGTTTAATTGCCACTCTATTAAGGGTGATCTGTCTTTATTTGTCTGGTTTTTCTCCCCCTTTTGAAATCTGTTTTTCTTTTGGTTATTGGTGTTCTTCAGTTTTTCTATAGTGTGACCAGGTCTGGATTTCTTTTTTTTTGTTTTTTACCATGGTTGGTATTTACTGCATACTGGAACATATGCACTGATGTCTTTGTGGAAAGTTCTCAGTTAACCCATCTCCAAACATTGCTTGTTCTTCTCTCTTGCTCTCTCGATTACTTATAAAACTCTAATGCATCATATATTAATCTTCTCAGTGTCCTTCCCATTTCTCTTTACTTCCCGTTCCTGTTTTACAAGAAATGAAAGATGCATCGGCATTAACTGAGCAAAGTTGGGAAGGTGCAAGAGTATTTCAGAAGGAAGGGCGTGGGGTTGCTTGAGGAAAGCCGAGAGAAGGCTGGTGTGGCTGAAGCTCGCAGAGTGAGAGGAGAGGAGTGGGATGAAGCTGGGGACATGAGAAGGAGAAGCTGGTTCAGGGTCTTCAGCTAAAAAGCGGTGGGAACCATTGTGGGGAGACAGCGATGGTGACAGGGTCAGATTTGTGTGCTGGAAAACTCACTCAGCCTTTGGGACAGAGAATGCATTGAATGAGGGCCAGAGAAGAGGTCAGGAGTAAATTAAGAGGCTACTGTAGTGTCCAGGCGAGACATGTCAGCTTGTCCTAAGGGGGCGGTTGTCGAGTTGAAGAGAAGGGAGGAGAATGAGAGACACTTAGGAGATGAAAACCAAGAGAACTTTGTGTTTCGGAAGTTCTGGTGAGTACAACAAGGACGGAACAGACATAAAGGACATACTGTGTTATGGAAAGAATACAATAAGTCGTGATTTCAGACTGTATACCTAGGGAATCTCAAGTCATCGACTAAAAACGACTTGAATTAGTAAAGTTACTTAGTAACCGTGAATTCCCTCACCCGATTTACTTTCTCACTCTCCAGGTGACTGCCTCACCCCTTCTCCTCTCTCCTCAAACCTCCAACACCTTTTCTGTCCTCCTCGCTTTCCTTCATGACCGTGGTTTCTAGTTCAGGGAAAACTAAAAGCAATCAGAAGAGAACTTCCAGAGGCTCCCATCACCATCCCTTCTCTCCTGTTCATATGAATATATGCCCTTATGGTCTAGCTTTTCCCCTGTTCCCAGAGGTGAATTACCCCCAAGGCCACACCCTCCACTTGTGCTCTGGCTGCCCCTCCCTTGATTCCCTCCAACCTCACCTTTCTCTTGGCATCCTCATGTGTTCTACTCTATTCGACTATCCCTATCAGCATAGAACAGGACATAATTTTTCCATTAAAAAGACCCCCTTGACCCTGTGTACCTGTCCAGCTACGACTCCATTTCTCTGCTCCCATTTGCAGTAGTGCTTCTTGGAAGAGCTGTCCACCCCCACTGTCTGCAATTCCTCCCTTCCCGTTCTCTTTCTTGAATACACTCAGTAAGTCTGTGCTCCTACCTCACCACCTAGCCTGCTTTGATTAAGGTCATGAGTGATATTCTTGTTTCTAAACCCACATGGACTGTGGCCCCTGACCTAGCGACACAGGGGCATTAATGGCCTCAAGGTAGGACAGACTGTGTGTGTCTCCACCCGCTAAGCCTCCGTGTGGGCTCATCTCCAGCGGAGGGACATTCTTGCTTAGCTTTTCCTCCTGCTGTGTCCTGCTTCCTGTACTAACCCTAACCCTTCTCCCAAGGTTACGCTCTAAATAAACTTCTTGAACAGATATCCTTTCTCAGGCTCAGCTCCTAGCAGCCCAGCATGCCTCATCCCTGGATGTTCAAAGGAAAGCTGTCACATCTGTGTCAAATAGGAGACTTTCCCTACTGTCATAATTAACCTTTGCCAAGATGCCAGTCTGTCGTGTGTCTGATATTTTCGGAGCTAGTTAAGAGGTTCTGCTTAGGTCCTCCTGTCTCCCTGACCTAGTTTCACTCAGATGAGGATAGCTTGCTATGAAAATTGAAACTAGCCTCTAGCACAGTGGCCAAAAATTAACACAGATCTGGCATATGGAAGGTATTCAGTACACACCTTCGAATGAAGGAATCACTTACTTTAGGCCTCCGATGGACTCGGTCCATTTGTCTCGTATCGTTGCTGTGCTAGTCAGTATCTTCTGCCCTCTAACATCTGGAACGTTGAGTAGATGCTGACTTCTTCCATAGAAGCAGGACATAAACTAAAAAGACGAAGCTTCTCTTCTTCTAAACAACACGCTCCTTGAGAATGCACAAAGGGCCTAGCACAGATGTCTTCACAAAACAGTCTCTTAGCAAATGACACTTCAGAGTGTCCAAGAACCTGTGGTTAGAAGAAATCTTAATGGACATTTATTGCAGCCACTTCCTGTTCTAATCTTTCCATCATGTGGTGAGGCAGCATAGGCATGGATCCAATGCAAACATGCAGTAAGGTTTGTTAAGCCATTTTCTGGCAGCCTAGTTGATCTCTGGATGGCTCTGATTGGTAAACATCACTTCTTTTCTATTCATGTATTGTTGTGCCTTCTCATTCCCATTCACTGGTCTAAATTCTACCGATTAGGGCAATATTAAACATCTAACTCCTCTTCCACAGGTTGCCCATTCAGATATTTGAAAGTAACCATCCTATTTCCTCTGAGTTTCTTTGACACATGTCTTTCTGTACTTATCAAAATCCAACCCATTTAACATGCTCTGATTCCCATCTCGTCTGTCTTCTCAGGGGTTTCTGCTCCCTCTCTCTGCTCCACTGTCAATCTCTCCCTGCCTAATGCTTCATTCCTGTTAGAACTATACATAATCTGGGATAGTGTTTCCCAACTCTGGCAGACTCGACATCCCCCCTTTTTATAGCAAATATTTTGCAGTCCTCTCTTTCCCTTCAACAATGGCATTCATTGACAATACAACTTATACCTAGTAGAGTCTTAATAAGATGTGTTAGCCATAAAAAAATAGAGAAATAAAAGGAATGCAATTATAATGGGGACATTTATTTTTATATGTCAATACTTGGGCTGTGTGGTAGGTAGCTTCTTAAGTGGCTTCCAGTTAAATTATCCCTTTGTTTCATCCCTTCCCCTTGAGCATGGGGTGGACCAAGTGACTTGCTTCTAATGAATGGAATACAGCAAACTGATGGGATGCTACTTCCAAGATTGCACTACTAAAACTTTGACTTTCATCCTCTCTCTCTCTCTCTCTCTCTGGTTTTTGCTTATTCTAATGAAGCAAGCAACCATATAGAGCGGACCGTGTTGAAACAAATTATGTATACAACCTCTGGCCCATTCCCAGTGAGGACCTGAGGCCCTCAGTCCAAAAGCCTGCATGGAACTGAATCCTGCAACAACTACATGAGTGAGCTTAGAAGTGGATCCATCCCCAGTTGAGCCTCCACATGAGGCTGCAGCCCCAGTAGATATCTTGACTGCAGCCTTATCAGAGACCCTGAGCCAGAGGAACTGGCTGAGCTGTACCTGTACTCCTGACCCAGAGAAATGTGAAATAATAAATGGTGTTCTAAGCCACTAAATTTCAGGGTAATGAGTTACTCATTAGTAGAAACTAACACTCCATGATGAAGTGGTCAGATGCTTGCATCTGTTTCTAGGGAATCATTTGGATTTAAGAGAAGTAAGATCAGAAGTTGTTCTGAACGGAAAGTTGAGGAGTGGAAAAGAGCAGAGATGTGAGTGGACACACCGATTAAAACCAATGTTAGATTACAAACTAGTTTTAGGAAAACCAGAAAGACTCCAATGTTGACAAAAATCATCCCTTTTATAGCCAAGTGATCATCATGCCATATATTCTAAGTTTAAAAACTTAATGAACAATGAGATCCTTGATGTTTTACTTCCCTGGAAAAGCACAGTGGTTTGTTTATAGAACCTAAATGTTTTCCTGGACAAATGCTAAAATCTTTTAAAAATGCACATTATCAATACTTTGAAATAATTATTTTCCCCTTAAATATGTGCCAACCTTTGACTATAGCTGCATTTTTTCCTTCTCTGCTGGGAATCAGTATGTCCTGTCTTCCCTATTCGATTGTATGAGGCTCCTTCTTCCCTGATGACCGCGGGGAAAACCTTGGAGGGGCTTCATAGTCTGTAGTCTTTTTCTCACAAGGGTATAAAATAAGAGGATGAGGGAAATATCCTAAACTGAACTGGGAAAGTTGATAACATGTCAAGACAAGTTACAGACTCAGACTGTTAAAGTGAAAGAATGAGGAAGTATGGTAATCTTATAAGTGAGCTCAGCGCTATTTGCTATTTGTAAGTGTTGGGACAAAATAATTTTCTTTGTTGTGATATGGATCAGGGTGGCGATAGTGTTACAGAAAACAAATCTCTTTGCAACCCATGTTGCTGTAGAGCATATAGTCAGGCATAATTTTGGTTGAGATACGTGGAAATTATGCAGGATTCAGAGCTATCTTATTTTTGCAAACTACCCTGTGCAAGGCAGGATATCTGACATCCCTGGCTCTTGCCTAGTAAATGCCAGTAGTTCCCTTTAATAATTGTGACAATCAGAAATACTCCCACAAATTTTTAAAACTCCCTTCTGAGTGGTGGCACCCCCATTGAAAAATCACTGCTCTATTATTTCTTTAAAACTCATCATCAAGTCCTGTCAACGCAACTGTCAAAACAAACCCTGCCATTCGTAGTGCGATTAGTCCTAGAGCAAGGCTCCACCCGCAGCTCGGGAAGGGAGCATAAGACAGCTAAAGTCAATCAGTGCGTTCTATTCATCAGATGCCAATCATTGGTTTAGGGTACGTGACCCAGTCAGAGCTGATGACACAGAATGGAGCTTTTGCTTAGCATCTGGGGAAAGAGACTGTGGTCTTTGCAGCCAACTTGAATGACAGAGGTTGTAGGGTGTGGAGCTGCTGTAGTCACTTTGCATCTTGTAGAGCTATAGTAGAAATCAACCCAGTGGAATGCATCATTGGCACTGGGTTCCCTGCAGGTGATTCTTTCCAGGCTGTAAGTACTGCTAGATTTGAGGAGAAGGAAACTGTATTTCTACTTTAGGGGTTAAGGGGTACATAACAGCATGGCTAGAGAGGAACTTATTTGTGTAATCTGTGATCCTCGTACTTTCATAGAATATTTTCACTGCACTGCTTTGATCTCTGAACCAGTTATGTTGTTTTCAAGGCTACAACCTGTGCCCTTAGGGGAGGGAAGAGAAAGCAGGGTCAACACACAGGTGCACAAAAACAGTTTCCCAGTACCAATTATTTTGTTTATTGTCTGTTTCCCTCACTAGAGTGGAATCTTCATAAGGGCAAGAATTTTCACCTGTTTTGTTCAACGCTGCATCCCCAATGCCTCGGACAGAGCTGCTGAGAAAAGCAGAAAAGGTTGGTTTCCTGGTTTTCTATATTTGCTGCCTAAATAGTATTCATTGATATCCACTCCCTTTCTGTTTTTTAACTTTTTGTTATGGAAAAAATTTAAATATATGCAAAACAGAGAATACATAGATGCATCTCCTCGTCCCCATTACCCAGCTTCACCATTGTCATGGCCAATTCAGTTTCATGTACACCTGTCTCCCAGTTCATCACCAACATCACCAGTGAAGGTTGTAACAGCGGTGCTTCTCCAGCAAGCCGAGGACTGTCAGGGCCTCACCCACCTCCAGGGATGGGGCTTTGTTTCCAGCTGGCAGGTGGATGATCCAGTGCTGCAATTCCGTTTTAGAGTTTATTTCCTTGGATTACTCCTGGCACCAACTCTCTGAGGTTAGGTTCTCTGGGAAACAGATATGGAGATGAAGATTTGTGTGAAACAAGTTTCCTGGGGAGTGACCGTGGTGTCTTTGCCTAGAGAGGAATAACAGAAGTAACCCTGAGCAGCAGAAGTTGAACTGTTGCTGTGGCTATAGCTGTGGCTGTAACAGGGCCTCCGGTGGCGGTCCCACTGGAGCCTGAGCTGGGACAGCCTTTTCTTTTTTTCTTTATTTTTTTTTTCATTTAACTATTTGAATTCAAAACAAGACCTATTTGTTGGAATGAAAGCATGGTAATAATATAAACTGTAATTAATTTGGCTCCATTTTTACTCATTCATAGATAATCCCTAGCACAGTTCTAGGTAACAAAGATACCACTGTGAACAGTGCATAGATAGGGTTCCTGTCTTTATGGAATTAATTAATTAATTAATTTTTGCTGTGTTGCGTCTTCGTTTCTGTGCGAGGGCTTTCTCTATTTGTGGCAAGCGGGGGCCACTCTTCATCGCGGTGCGCGGGCCTCTCACTATCGCGGCCTCTCTTGTTGTGGAGCACAGGCTCCAGATGCGCAGGCTCAGTAGTTGTGGCTCACAGGCCTAGTTGCTCCGCGGCATGTGGGATCCTCCCAGACCAGGGCTCGAACCCGTGTCCCCTGCATTAGCAGGCAGATTCTCAACTACTGCACAACCAGGGAAGCCCTGGGACGGCCTTTTAGAACTGGCCTACCACGAGGGAGCTCCAGGCCGCTATCTCCTTCCATGGACCAGTCACTGGATGCCGTGAGCCTGGGCAGGGCGGCTCCGTTCACTGGGGCCAATTCCCAGGGAGGGACTCAGCAGAGGGCCCAGAGCCACCAACACTCCCAGTAGCTGGGGGATGATGCGGGGGACCCGGCACCGCTGTAGCCACCACTGTCCCCTTTTAAACGCCTGTTGACCCGTCCAGCCCTTATTAAGCATTGCTTCTCCCCAGGCTCCACTCAGGCTTTTTCTTCTTTGACTTACATTTCTTTGGGGGAAGGGGAGATGCATGACATCCAGCACCCTGGCTTTAGCTAGCCCCGTGCCTGGGTCCCCAGGGTTCCCTGCCCCCTGGTTTATACTTCTGTTTGCACCTGGCCCCTCTGGACTGCCCACTTTTTGCATTGCCTGATTCTCCCCCCACTCGGCCTTAAGTGCCTCCCTGCCCTGCACGCTGTGGACCCAGGCTCCGCCTCCCAGCATGATGTCTCAGCCCACCTGGGAGTGGACATGGGGTACGTTACATGCATGTTTCCTGTCTCAGTTTCCAATTTTGCTCCATCCTTCCATCCCCCAAATCACCATCCATCACCCACACTGCTGCTGGGGGACAGTTCCTCAAATACACATTTTGATTCATGCAGGAATAGTTACTGAACACTTGCAGTGTCCTGCCTACATTATATTCTGGGGCTGCCATGGTTGAGTGGTGCAAATAAAGTTTCTGCTCTCGTGGAGCTTACATTTCAGTGGGGAGATACAGGCAATTACGGCACAGAAATGAATAAAGGAATGAGCGAACCGATAAGTCAATATGAGATGATAGTAAATGCAATGCCAAGAATTAGAATAATGTGATAGAATGATGGCCGAGCTAGCAAAGGTCTCCCATTGTGTTATGGGTACGATTCAGATTCTAATTTGGCACGAAAGACTCCGTGGAGACAAGTTCTGCCCCCCCTCCCCCACCGCCACCTCCCACCCCCACCCCCCACCCCCCCGCCGTGAGGGCTGACTGAGGGGTGTGCGGCGGGGAGGACGGTCTTCCTGCCCTTGGACTTGGTTGTTTGGGGTCGGCTTTTCCTGCAGGGCCCGGCCGGCTGCCTAGGTTCCTCCTTCCCTGTCTCCTCTGACTTCCCTTATCCCCCTGGGACCCCCTGTGCTGGAACAATGTACCTTGTGAGCCACAGTGACAAAAGCCCAGCTGGCCTCAGCGGGTTTGTTCATATCAATGACTGAACCCAGACAGTTAACGATCCCTTTCAACAGCAGCTTCTGCCGTGATTTTGGGGAAACGCTGACTAGGACATGACCTTTGGGAGGAGAGATTTTTGTGTTCGTTTGTTTGAAGCTACAGGTGCAGGTCTCGTTCCTATTGAACCCATTGCTGGGGCTGATTTGCAGCCCTGCACTTAGCCTTGTCCCCTCCCAGCCCGGCACCCCGTCCCCAATTCCACCTCACTGAGGCTATGGAAGGAACCTGTGCTAAGGAGGAACACTAAACACCACCAAAACGAAACCAAGCATGTTCTCGGCGGGTTCCACGTCGCGGCTGATGATTGCTCGAAAATCCCCGTTCTTATCAGGAGCCCGTGACCGCATTTCCCTGCGTCCCTCGCTGGTCAGCACGGATGAAAGTGGGAAGAGCGATTTCCCCCTCGGCTCAGAAACGGAAGCCCCTGGCAACCTTGCTTTTCTTACTTATGGGGGCACCTGATCATTAACCCGAAGACACGGATTACCGATTACCTAAGTCCCCCCTGATGTCCGGCCGGGGCTCCTGCCCCTCCTGGCGCCGCCCCTTCTCCCCTTGGCTTGGGCACAGCTTCCATCACCTGCGGCTCACCTCCCTCCTTCGCAGACCTGGTCACTGTCTTCCCTTCGGCTCCCCCTAGCGGCAAGCACGGTAAATCACCCGTGCTTGTAACCGAGCCCTGGTTACAACAGCTCCTGCTCCAAGGCAGACTGAAAAGATACTGAAACGAGAGAAAGACAAACATTTACCACTCAGAGGAGGTCCAACTTTTATTTGAACCAGACAGACAGTCCCGTTGGAAATCGTGAGATATTTGTTCTTTATTGTTTGATTACACACAAAAAAATAATACACGAAAAATTACAGCTGTATAAATCAGACTTTGTAACTTATACAGTGGAGCCTCTTAGGTGTTTTTTCAACACAAGTGATGAAAAATAAAAACATTTGTATCTGAACGTTTATATCTGAATTGCGATGTGAATGAACTTGGTTCTGTAAGACTGATATTGATCACACTGACTGCCCTTTTGAGTGCAATCAGGTAGTTTACTGAAAGAGAACTGTTAACACTGGGGTTATGTCTGTATTTCCGAGGCTGACAGTCTTAAGAAGTGGGGTGAGCCGTATGGTATGAAGAAGGCTAGGAAGACCCTTCTGTGGCTAAAAGTTTTACCTTGTGTCACGAGGTCTGAAATGATACACTTACCTTGAGCTAAAGTCAAACGCTCATATCAATAGGCAGATGTCATTAGAATCAATGAATTATCAGCTCTTTTTCCTTTCCATTAAAGCCTAACTCTGAGCCACTGGGAAGAGGTGGGGAAAGGGTTCTGTAAGGAGCTGGGTCTATTTTCATGCCTAGGGGAAACTAGAGAACAGAATGAGAAGTGGGGACAGAGGCTGGGGGAGCCTCTTAAGAGGTGGAAAGAGGGGGTGAATAGGAGCTCATAGCTTTCCCTTCAGCTGTCCTCAGGCACCACTTTTAAAAGTTTCTATTTCACGAGTCTCTATGAAAATTTCTCTCTCCAAAATGTCAGCAGTCCAAGTCTTTCAGGAAAGAACGTTTATTCTTTAATTTACCCAAGTGTTAACGCGCTAAATCCTCCCAACAGCGTTACGTGGTAGGCACTGTTATAATATTCACTGCACAGATAAACGGAGGCTCAGAGAGGTTAAGTGACTTTCCTAGAGTAAGCAGGGGGACAGATTCCAGCCTGGGAGGCACCTTAGCACACGTTCTGGAGCTGCCCTTCCAGCTGGAGGAGCGCACGTCTGGGCTTCGGAAGCGTGAGCCGATCAGATCCTCGCAGTGGGTCGACCGTGACCTTTTAGGGCCCGTTGACTGATTATCAGTCAATCCTGAAAGGATAGTCTCTCACTGAAGCTTGATTTAGCACACAGAATTCTACCTTATCCTTCAGGATTCTGAGCAGATGAGTTAGGTGGAATCTGGGTGGCCTCAATTTTTTTGAGTTTGCGTGATAGAGATAAGAATACTCTTTACCCCCCAATGGACACCAATTTTGTCAATTACTATTTGTAGAACAAAGGCAAGATTTCTTTAAGAACGCTTTTTCTTGGTGGTTTAAGTGTTTAAAAATGACCAATGTAAAAATTTCACAGCAGTAGGAGCTGGAAGACTCATGCTCTGTGACCTTGACTGTGCTTGTCACTGCACAGCGTATTGTTCTGGGGGGACCAAAGAAAGATGGAGGAAAAAACCCAGTCCACGACTGAAACCCACACTCACTTTGTACATGCCAACAATCCATTGAATTAAAAGAGCAATTAAAGAGAGATCAAACTCACTCTTGCTGTAGGCGCTTTTTTTTTTTTTTCCAACTGCGATTTTATCTAGCATGTTAGCATAAACCTGTGTGGTTAGAACTGTTACCAAGGGAAGGAGATCTAATTCCAGATCAGCCAGTGAAAGCTGGGTAGTTTTAACCACCGACATCTGCAACAGCTAAATAAGACCCTTGACGCCTCCGCTATGCAGTGTTTTCTACTGTATTTCTGGAAATGTGCTCAATTGTCACATAGTAAAAAATAAATATTGGGCCGGTTCCCAGGGATGGTGGTGCTCTTAAAAAAGTGATTCCAGGGCTTCCCTGGTGGCGCAGTGGTTGAGAGTCCGCCTGCCGATGCAGGGGACACGGGTTCGTGCCCCGGTCCGGGAAGATCCCACATGCTGCGGAGCGGCTGGGCCCGTGAGCCATGGCCGCTGAGTCTGCGCATCCGGAGCCTGTGCTCCACAGCAGGAGAGGCCATGACAGTGGGAGGCCCGCGTACCGCAAAAAAAAAAAAAAAAAAAAAAGTGATTCCAATTCCTATGTTCTTTGAAAACAACTTAAGTAAACACATGAAATAAGATTCTCTTCCTTTCACCTCTGATTACTGGTCCATCTAAAATTCTATCCATTTGGAATGGATGAGAAGATGGATGATGCCCTGGGAAAGATATATGTCTAGACTAGGGGGCAGATCAGTTTTATATTTTCACACAGAAAAAAACTTTTCTGCTCAGAGAGCCAGATGGTAAACAGAATTGCTCTACTTCATTCTGGAAGCGGTTCATGAAAGACAGTGCACTGGATACACTGACAGAGATGAATGCTTTGGAAAGGACTCCCACCAAAACCAGAGACTTGATTTGCAATTGAGGGGGGGTTTGTCTGTTTCCTAAGCGACTGATCTTCAAGAATGGCTTTAAGAAAGGTTTGAAATTAAAATTAAATCTGAAATCATGAGATAAGTAACATCTTCCTGAATACTGACACGTTTGGGCACATGATTAATCTCTGGCCATTTGGCAGGACTGTTATAACAAATCACAATCTGAAATAAACTTCTTATATTCAATTTGTACGCTAAAATGTATTTGCTTGGCATCCAAGGATTAGATTTTTGCCAGAGTTTTATAAAAGGGAATAAGGATTTGTGTTGCAAAGAGAAAATTAAGGGTGCTGGTATTTCATCCTTTTGAACAATCCAGAATGCTATTGTGGTTAAAAATTAACCGATGTAGGATTAGCACTTTCTTAGTATTATGTGTTCACGTACAGAGGTTCATGTATATAGCATTTCTCTTTCCAGAAGTAATTAGGGGATTCCATTAAAACCAATTATTTGTGAACACTTTGTGATATAAAAGAGGTCCCTGTGCTGAACCCCACACTGGGAGATGGTAAATCAGTGGTTCGTTCCAGGATATGTTATGTTTGATTATACGTGTGTTCCATAATATTTTACCCTTTTCATTTTGTGCTCATAGTTGCAGTGGTTTATGATGTACCAGTCTCTAGATTTCATTCCAAATGGAAAATTGGCATGAAAACTCTCAATCCAATTATTTCTGTACACATTTTGAAACAAATCGTTTTGGCCCTTTCGAAAATTTTACAGGCGGTGATAAAAATAGGAAATTTCAGGTTTCAGATGTTTTATTGCATTCTTGTAGCATAATAACAGCTTCATTAAAAAGAGTTTCAGGGCTTCCCTGGTGGTGCAATGGTTAAGAGTCCGCCTGCCGATGCAGGGAACACGGGTTCGTGCCCCGGTCCGGGAGGATCCCACATGCCGTGGAGCGGCTGGGCCCGTGAGCCATGGCCGCTGAGCCTGCGCGTCCGGAGCCTGTGCTCCGCAAGGGGAGAGGCCACAACAGTGAGAGGCCCACGTACCGCAAAAGAGTTTCACAATACAATGTGAACTTTGTGAGATGTCTAGAACACATTTGCTGACCTTCTTTAGAAAGCTTTGTGTGCAAGAAAGTTGTTCTATATTACATGTTATATTTCATCTTATTTTGCTAGAGTTTTGTGAAATATTAAATTACTTGGCCCAAATGCATGATTGTAAGGATTAAAGAGCCTGGAAGGTGGTAACTGCTCTTGGGGTTGAGGGCTCAGGACACCTCCCAGCTAAGATCACACACGAGCTGAGATAGTGGGCTCAGTTTCAGGACTTGAAATGTCATGAATCGAGGGTACTTCAGTGTCTGGGATGAGCTGGAGGCGGCGGACATGGGGGAGCTCTTCCCCAGAGCCCTGGAATATCAGAGCTAATGCTCAGTCATTGTGAGAGAACATGACGGGGAAAGCAAAGATGCCCTCTCTCCTCTGATCTTGGGAATTGATTGTTTCATGGGCTGACCACATTTTGGAGAGTGGAAAGGATCCTTAAAAGTCATCTAATGCAGATGTGCTTTTGCTACTCCATTCTCCTCTCCAGAAACCCCCTTCCAAACAATGCTCAGATTTCTCCAGCGATGGGAAATTGAGTCTCCAAAGGCAGCGCCTTCCTCCTGTGAACAACCCCAGGGTTACAGAGTTCTTCCTGCTATCGAACTGAAATCTGTCTTCCTGTAATTTCCACCCATTGTTCCTAGTTATATGCCTCAGACCTGAAAAGAAACAGGCCTATTTTCCATTCTATGACAGCAGTCAGCTCTCAGAGGGAGGCAGTGGGTAGAGTGAGAAGGATTTGTGGGCAGACAGGGTCCTATTCTCTCTGACCCTCGGTCTCCTCTTCGTGAAATGCTGATTATAAAACCTGACTTACAGGGTGGTTGTGAATATTCGAGGAAATGTGTATAAGACATACAGAGGTGACTCAGTAACGGATTATCATTATTGTTACTATCGAAGGTGCCTAGTAATTGCCTCTAGAGTTTCCTTTTCTTCAGGCTAATTAGCCTCTATGTTTCATCAGTTTTTCATATTTTGTGGTTTGGGACCTCTCCGTCTTCCCAGTCGTTCTCGTCTTGCCCAGTGCATTTCCGTCCTTTTTTATGCATGGCGGTTGCCAGAGAGCAGAGCTGGAGCATTTCCTGGGAGCCACATCACTGGCCACTGAAACTGCATTGGTGTCCACAGAGGGTGCTCTATTCTAGTCCTTTCCTTCCGAGACCAAACGTCCAGAAAATTCCTGTTGAGGAAATGATAGGCATTTCATGGAATAAGAAAAAGAAAGAATTGTGAGACTCAAATTCACACTCCCTAATATTATTCTATTAAATTTCAGCATGTTCCTTACCTGTTGGTCCTTGTGCCAGCTGCTGCATATTTCTCCTCTTGCTTTTACTCTTCACATCAGCCCGGGGATGTCGACAGTGTCTCTTACTTTCCTACTGAGAGACAGTCTGGAGAATTTAAGTATTCCAGACTTGAACTTAGGTCCTCTTACTAGGAACCAGGGCCCTTCTCCAAGTCCATCCGGTGGGATGAACACTCCAGATCTCTTTTCATCCTGCCCTCCTAGTATTTCCATCTCCTCCTTGCTGCCTCCCACCCTGCTCCTCTGACTTAGTGGGAAGGGAAAGTGGCAGTGGTGGTGGTGAAGGCTTTGATGCCACCTCCGCCCCATACAGGGCCCAGTAGAACCGGGAGATTTGAGGGACCCTATCACTGAGTGAGGTGATATCAGTCTCTTGAAAACTAAGGAGGCAAAGATCATGTTAGTGACTTCTGAGGCCATTCTGATGATTGAACCCAATCAATCAGCACAGAAAACAGTAGGGTAGACATGGTTTCCAGGCAGTGGGAAATCAATGCCCTGGGCGCTCTGGACACTCACCTGCATAAACCTTCTCCGGAGAACGGAAGACCCCCAGAGGGAAGCAGAAGGCTCCTCCCCGCTGTGTCCACCACCAGCTTGCCCTTCCCACCGAGAGACAAACGGGGAGATGTATACTTGCAGACCACGTTCATTCAGAGCAGACAGTTATCCCAGACACCGAGCCCAAGTCTGCTTCCAGATCACCAGACCCACAGAGAGCCTAGAACCCTCCTTCCCGAACCCTGTCCCAAACTTCTGCTTTGCATCCATCTGACTGTTTACTCCTGATTCTCTTGACTATTTCCTCAATACAGCATGTAGCTCCCTAATCCCAAAAGGGTATTTCATAAGACAGCCAATTACCATTCCTTTGTTAAGAGTACCATAATTATAATATCTATGGGCCCTTTTAACATTGCTCTAAGTGGACATTTTCAAATCACTTGAGAAATATTAAAATTTAAAAATGCAATAGAACCTTGGTCTAGGGGTAAGTGTTTAATAATATATAAAAAGAAAGTGGTTAGAAAGGAAAGAAATACGCCTGTAGCCAATGTTCTCTATGAAACAGAAACTCTAAAGCAATAAGTCCTAAACATCAGCCTAGAAAGGCCAGGATGGAGGTTGTCCGGCTCATAATAACATTCCTCTTCTTTTCATGTTGTTTCTTTTCCAGCTCATAGGAAAACAAGTATAATACTATATTTTGCCTATAGGTGCCAAGACTTGTTCACTTTCAGACACTTTTCTTTCTTGTGTTTGGGAACAAAAGCCGAGCTATAGCACAAGGAAGAGAGTGTTGGGTGGAGATAGAAGGGGAGAAAGGATAGGGTGTAGGAATGCTACCCTCCAGGAACTTAAAGCATTTGGTAGTTTCAGAAACTACTAGAAGACTCGTCGTTTGCTTGAATATGTCCAGCTCTTTCAGTCATACAGCTCTATTCCGGAAAAGCCCTTGTGTCAGTCAGTGGTCCTGCCAGGAGATGGCTGGCATCTCAAGTTAGGGTGATTCAGGAAGGGTCGACTAAAGGGACCATTTACAAAGGTGTGGGTGGGTTGTTTGGGAGTGCTGATAAAACAGATCTGTCACCACCCCTGGACCCAGAGGGACAAGGGGAGGGGTAGTTATGGGGACCTGGGAGAATCATGAAGAGAGAATAGCCTTTGGAGGATGGAGGGATACAGCCAGCTCCAGGGGACCCCATGGGGAGGGGGCTGGAGGGATAAAAATCTTAACTTTCTTCCCAGTCTCCCTCTGGACTCCTCACTGGCCAAGCCAAACTGGAATTCAGAGGCCACTGTACCCCAAACAGGTCAGAGAGCAGAGAGCCCAGTGAGCTGGGAGGGGGAGGGGGTGCGATATCTGGACAGCGCTGAGCGCCCGGCACAAGGTGAAGGCAGGTGTGTTGTGCGGGTGGATCACTGTTCTGCTGCGTAATGTCAGTTGTAGGCTTTACCAAGACTGTGTTGTTACAGAGTCATATATAATGTTCTTCCTGCCTCTTGAACCATGATTTAAAGTGCTCTATATCTGAAAATCCTTGCTTGTTCTTAGAGGGTGTGTGTGTGTGTGTGTGTGTGTGAGAGAGAGAGAGAGAGAGAGAGAGAGAGAGAGAGAGAGAGAGAGAGAGTTCTTCCCTAAGCGCTTAGGTGGTACGTTGGAAAACTGGACCCTGGTGTGAGAGACCAGCGGGCCTGGTGTTTTCTCCCCTTGTATGGCATGGAAACCATGGAACTGGGCTCAGCACAGTTTCTGGAATTGGGCTGGAGGGTTCCCACACGTGGTGTTATTTAAAACTGAATCAGACAGACTTTAGGTATTGCTCTGTGAATTATTGTCATTGTTTGGTACAGACCTTCTGAGTTAGACACTAGCGGGGGGGCCACGGGGTCCACCATGGAGGAAATAGCTGTGGCTGCTCTCACTGAGGAGAGCCTGAGACTGGGAGAGCGAAACCTCTCTGGGACTCGGAGGTTTGGAGCCACCAAAGTTTCCACTGATGGAGGTAGAAGTGACTGCCCTCAGCTGGGCACCCCGGGTTGGGCAGGAATGCTGAGGTCCGGTGGGGCCTGCAGGTCTGAGTGCCCAGTTCCAGGAGTGACTGTGACACATGGTTCCGTCTCTCTGCTGACCGTGAACCTTCTGTACGTTCTTGTTAAAGGTCACCATTGCTGTCATCTGTGCTGGGGAGATTAGGAGGGCAGAAGTCCTTTTACAGGAAGCGGTGGGGTAACACAGGGCATTTGTCTTTGGGAGATGCTTTATCCCGAAGAGCGGAGACAATGGCATGGATGCAAGATCAGGATGAAGGCCCCGGGGCTTTGCCATAACTACTCAGGTCTTAAAAAGAAGCGTGATCCCATTTCACAGGCACAACCTAGTGAAGCCAACAAACATGTAAAACAGACCTCAGCAAAGGCAGCTGCTCCTCCTTCAGCCTCGAGGACCTGTCGCCCCTACCTGCTCTGCATAATAGAACTCTTCGCAGGTGGGTAACTCAGCTCAGCAGAGAAAATACATTAGTAGACAACCTTTCCTTTCACTGGGTGGTAGTAGGATGTGCCAGGCTAGTGTTCTCCACGCCTAGAAATCCGGGAAGACGTATGGGACTGGGTGTCAGAACTGCGTGGAAACATAGACTTGGAGCCATAGGGTGTCATTGATGGTGTGAATTGGGCCCATTGCCTGGGAGAGCATTGGTTTTGTGGTCTGGCCATAGCGGGGACCAGGCCCACCCTTTAAAGCGACCTTCAAGCTTGATGGCCTTGCACAAGGTATTTCCCCCTCTCTCTGGTTTCTTCATCCGAAAACGGACAGAGCAATAGTGGCCACCTTATAAAGTGGTCGTCGGGATGAAGTGAGTTGCTACATGTCAGGTACTTAGAAAAAATGTCTGGAACTTACTAAGTGTTTGATTCATTTGCCCATTCACTCATTCATCATTCCAGAAATATTTATTGAGTTATGTGCCAGGAACTGTTTTAGGCTATGGATAACCCAGGTGAAAATATTTGCCTGCATGGAGCTTATTATTAGGGACATGAAGCCATAAAGATCTTTACAGTTTCATCCTTTTCTTCACATCACATGCTCCTCATATGTTGAAAAGATGTGCAGGTTATGGGCTTGTAGGCCTCACTAGCCTTGCTGATGTTAGGCATTTCTGATTCCTCATTGAAATGCGTTCCTATTGAAATGGTTCATTCTTTCTGAATTGCTAATACTTCCTTGCAGATTTATGAGTTCAATACTGCTGACCTGGGGATGGGAAATTTAAGTCAATGGCTGACCTATTTAGCCACCATACTGGATAGAAAAGCCCAGCTTAGGACAGAATTGAGTTTTGGGAGTCAAGCATGAGGCACTTTCTCACTTCTGAACTTGGCAGTAGGAAGGGGTGAAAGTTCAGAGTTGGTTCAAACGTGGAAGTTTTCTGGAGGTTTAAAAACATTTCTATTTGTGGTAGGGAGGGACCGCCAACTCCCAATTCAATTAAAACCCACAAAGAAGCTCCCCACAGGTCCATACCACATGGCTGCGATTCACGCCAACGTTGGCTCTTTGGGATGGTGTCCTGGGTTAAATGTTTACAAATACTGCACTTTGTTTAGGGCTGGATCTCAGAGTTCAGCTCTCATACTTGTTCATTTTATTAACTGATTCCAGGAAGAGAAACTGGGAAAAAGACTTGCAAAAGCACGGAAAGGAAACCAAACAACATTTTCTCATCTTTTAATCATGGAACTTGGCATGGAGGAACCTCAGCCTTTTCATGATTATTATACAATTTTATTCGTTCACTTATTCAGCAAATGCTGTTTGAGCATTTAATTAGGGTCAGCTATCGCTCCTCATACTGGAGACGACATGGTGAGCAAACCAGCAACGGCAGGACCAAGGAGCCCTGCCCTTGGCCCTCTGGGAGCTTACAACTTAGTGGGAGAAACAAACGCTAAGGGAACCGATTGTAATGATGAACATCAGAGTAACAACTGGAGTGTTTCTAAGAGGAGATACTGGTTCCTTTATATGCGGAATCTAAAAAGAAATGATACAAAGCAGAAACAGACTCACAGACTTAGAGAACAAACTTATGGTTGGGGGTGTGGGGGAAGGGGTAGTTAGGGCATCTGGGATCGACACGTACACCCTGCTATATTTAAGATGCATAACCAACAAGGACCTAGTGTACAGCACAGGGAACTCTGCTCAGTATTCTGTAACAACCTACCTAAGTGGGAAAATGTATAACTGAATCACTGTGCTGTACACCTGAAACTATCACAACACTGTTAATCAGGTATATTCCAAAAGAAAATAAAAAGTTAAACAAAATTAGTTAACACAGGTTAAAAAAAAACTTTAAAGAAAGAGAATGAATAATAGGAGAATTTGCTTCATCAGCAAAGTCAGGGTGAGCTTTCTTGAGGGGGGATAATTTGAGCTGAGCTCTGAAGGGAGAGTGAAAGTTTAACTGCAGAAAGAGGGAGTGACGAGAAGCAGAGGACTGCAGGAGAAGGAGTCACGTGTGCCAACACCGGGTGGTGCATACAGCAGCACAGAGAGACAGAGACGGGGTGAGAGGGGTGAGGCTGGAGGGCAGGGATGCCAGACCCCGCCGTGCTTTGACTTTGATCGTCATCCTGACCGAAAGCTGCTTAAATATTTTCAAGGGTGGTGTGAGAAGTGCCGTTAGGTTTATTGGGGGAGGGACACCACTTGTGCAGGGTTGGACAGGCAGGCCTCTGCACTGCAGTGAGCTCTGTTACTTACGTAAGAGGGGGCAAGCAGGGTGGGGCAGGAAGAGCTGCAGACCACAACGGAGCTGTGACAGTCGTCAGATGATCCAGTGCGGAGCTGTCCACTCTGGCTGCTGTTGGAACGACATAGATGGGGCGGCTTAAACAGCAAAAATTTATTTCTCACGGTCCTGGAGCCTAGAGGTCCGAGATCAGAGTGCAGACAAGGTTTGGTTCTGGTGCCATCCCTCTTCCTCTTTATGTCCCACAAGGCCTTGCCCTGGTGCAAGCGCGCAGAAAGGGAGAGGGACAGGGAAAGGCTTTATAAGGGCACTAATCCCACTGTGGAGGCCCCACCCTCATGATCTCATCAGAACCTAATCACCTCCCAATGGCCTCACCTCCAAATACTACCACATTGTGGCAGGAGCGGGGGTTAGGGCTTCAACATATGAATTTTTATGTGTTGGCGGGGACACAAACATTCAGTCCATAACACTCGCTAGGTGCCCAGAGCTGTGCTCCTGCTGTGAAAACGGGTGAATAAAATTGGTGTGGTTCCTGTTTTCGTGGAGTTTACAAACTCACGGTAAGAAAGAAGTGAAAACATATTAACACGTATGGAACCCTGGAGCAAAGATTTCTTACTAGTGGGGCTTGGTATCCCTATGGGGGGCTTGCCCACTGGCTGAGGGCTACTGCAGGAGCGGGGCCACAGTCGAAGCAGCAGTGGGTCCTGCAGGTCTCCAGGCTGCTGTCCACACTCTCCACAGTCCACCCGGAAGTCTTTCCTGGAGGAGCACTGAGCCGCACGCCACCAGGCCACCCAGGAGAAAGGGGCGCCTCTGGGGTCATCTGAACAGAGCCTTTTATGGGATGGCAAAAACTGCGTTGCTAAAACATCCCAAAGTGAGTCTCTGGAGCATGGGAAATGGCCTTTCTCATCGAGAAGACACAGCACACACAAACCTTTCTCTCAAAGATTTGCTCGATTATAATCTGATACAACAGACAATTTCAGAAATAGACACAACGTATTAATCTGAGTAATAGATGTCACATTGGGATTGATATTTGCCAAACTTAGCATCATAATAATTGAAAGTTTTTTACTTATTTAGATTTCATAGTTTAGTTGTTTTTCAATAAATGAAATCATTTGTATATTTTTAATCATAGTAGAGAGAAATAAGACTTAAAATGTTGTCGGTAGAGAACAGTGAGAAATGATGCTTGTCGCAACTTCCCTTTACTGTAAGATCTAATAAAACAATTTATGGAGAATAGACTTATTAATAAAACAATAAAATACAAATTATACATTTCCTACTGTGGTGCTTAAAGTAGATGACCTAGATTATTCCCTAAGATAAAGCCCGCATGCATAAAACAGACCACATTGTAGGTATTTCAAAATCATTGGTAAATAATATTTTCAGAAGGTGATTTGCAAATTAATGCAAAATTTAGAGTACTTATTTTGCACTTTTCTGGACTACGGATAGTTGATGTTTAAAACACATGCTAAGAGGTATTGATAATCTACCATATTATTCTAAAGCAAATAACACAGATCGAAATTTTCTAATTGATTGCCTGACTGATGAAATAAAGGCTACAGAAATGAGTCACTAAGATGGCTATAAAACCAAGCTACTCTCCAGTGCAGGATCCTTCCTTGAGCTCCAAATTAGAGAGCTCTGCCCATTTCTAGGAAACGCTGTCCGATGCAAGATGTTTGAAGCCTCTCCTGGTTTCCCCTGTTTGGCCTCCCAGGACCTCCTTGCCCATCACTCACCTTTGGCTCCTGTGACCCCCAGATAACACTCACTTGGGGCAGGCGCTAGGCAGGCAACCTCTGTCGTCTGGCCCCCCGCTCCCATGACAGCTTGGGTTCTACTGCCTTGCTCCCCAGTTAGCAGAAACGAATGGTTTTTCAGGGTCTGTGGCTCTTTCCTTTCTTTTCAAAGACTGACCACACTATTGTCTCCATTTCCCTCTTCCACTTTCTGCTTGGAAATTCTTGCATTCCTCACATTTCTACCACGTTGCCAGTGGTTCCGTGCAGTTTCCCTTGACCCCCTGGATTGGGTCGGTCACTCCCACTCCAGGTCACCCACTGAACCCTGTGCTCACTTCCCTCCCGAAATTCCCGCACATCTGCTCCCTCTTCCTGGGAGCAGGGAGAGACACCCCTCTGTTGCTATTCCGGGCCTTTGTTTTCTGGCACCGGGTCTAATGATTCCTTGATTCTCAGTGAATGTGTGTGAAACCAACTGAACCAAGGTGAGTGTTTCCCTCTGTCTCCCCATTCCCGTGGCATTCGTCCTATTGTTGACTTTGGCCACTGCCTTTGGACCAGCCCTGGATGAGTCACTTAAAACTCTCTCTAAGCTGAAGATCACAGTATCTGGTTTGTGAATCTCACAGGATTTGTAAATATCAAATGAGGAGCCCAGAAAGGACAGCTGAATTGTGTCCCTTTGGATAGAGACACTGGCTCGAGTCAAGTCTGAGTTCTCTCAGCTTTTCTCGACCCTGTAATTTGACAGCTGGCCTTTGTTTGCTCAGCCCTGCTCATGCCCAGACCTGCCATTACTCTGATCCATCAAGACCGGTTCCTGGGAAAGTCTTAATTCCCACTGATGTAAAAAGGGAGGAAAAGGATGAGGAAGACATGTTGTGCGAAATCCAGGCTGGGCATCCTCATCCCGTGGCGAATTCTAAGACCCACCCAGGGAAGAGGACAGCAAAGGACACGAGCAGAGTGTACTACAGAAGAAAGTGGGAGGTGGTGGCGGCTAGGGACAGGACCAGCATCACGGAGCCCCGCAGGCGCTCTGCTTTCCTTGGGCTCTCTTATTTCATCCTCTCGCTGCCCTATGAGGTGGGGACTATATTTTTTTCTCATCAGACGAGGAAACAGAGGCTCAACTCAGAAATTGAAAACTTCCCCCAAAGTCCCACACTAAAGAAATGTCAGAGCCAGGAGGATTTGATTCCAACGGTCTGTACTCACATCCACCGAACGCTCTTGCCTCATCTGCTGGTTTAGCAACTGCTTGGACTGCAGTGCAGTAAGCGCAGAATGAGCAGGGAGGTGTGCTTCAGAGCTGGTGACTTCTGCCAGGAAAGATGGCGGTTCCCCTTCTCATTCATTCATTTTTCAGTTATGAGAGCCAGTACGGTGTCAAGGCTGTGATGCGCTGGATTACGTTCTCCCAAAATTCCTATGTTGAAATCTTAACCCCTAATACGTCAGAGCGTGATCCTATACATTTACAGAGGTAGTCAGGGTAGAGTGAGGTCATTAGAGCAGGCTCTAATCCAAGATGACTGGTGTCCTTATTAAAAGGGGAAATCTGGACCCAAAGACATGCTCAGCAGGAAGACAGCATGAAGAGATGGGGAAAAGACGGCCCTCAGAAGGGACCGGCTCTGCTGACATCTTCATTTCGGACTTCTGGCCTCCAGAGCTGTGAGACAGTAAATCTCTGTTGCGTAAGCCACCCAGTGTGTTAGGGCAGCCACGGGAAACGAATATAGTGGTTAAAAGCATGAATTCCAGAATCAGAATGGCTGGCCACAAACTGCCTAGCTTTGGCATTCGCTGGCTTTGTCTCTGCGAGCGAGTTACTCACCTTCTCTGGGCCTCAGTTTTCTCCTCTGTAAGATGGGGCTGGATGTGCCTCGTAAACTTCTTAGAAAGATTAAAAAGTGTTGACGCAGGTGTTGCCTGTGTGTAGATAGTGCTGGATGCCGGGCAGAACGCTCTCCTACGGGTTGTCTGCAGTGTGTGTCACGGGCTGCGCACTCCCTCCCCCCCGCCCCCCGCCCCACAGGACCACACATCACGGTGGGAAGTACTCCTGAAGGCATGATGGGGCTTCTGCTCGTCGTGGTGATGCCCGGTACAACGGGCGCTATTGATTTCTCCTCTCTCATGCAAGTGGGGAGCATGGCAGGCTGTCCACTAGGGGACTGTGTCCTAGTTGCACGGGTGGGCCCCACTCAAGCTGGAAGGGAAGGAAGGGAGGACAGAGTAAACATTTTCCTGAGAAGTTTCCAGGTGTATTAGTTTCCTAGGGCTGCCTTAACAAACCAACAGAAACTGGGTGACTTAAAATAACAGAAATGTATTCTCTCCTACTTCTGGAGGCTAGAAGTCTGAAATCAAGGCGGCAGCAGGGCAGCATTCCCTCTGGAGGCTCCAGGGGACCATCGTGCCTTGCTTTCTCCAGCTTCTGGTGGTCCCCAGGCATTCCTTGGCTGCATCACTCGTCTCTGCCCCCGTCTTCCCTTGGGCTTCTCCCCCGCATCCGTGACTTCTCATCTTCTGCCTCTAGGTGGACACTTGTCATCGGATTTAAGGCCTGCCCAGGTAAAACAGGGTCATCTCATCTCAAGATTCCTAACTTAATTACATCTGTCAAGACCCCTTTTTCAAATAAGGTCACACTCACAGGTTCTGGGGGTCAGAAGTGAACATAGCTTTTTGGGAGGGCACCATCCAAGCGAGGACAGCAAGTATTTTACACAAAGTATCCAGTTTAGTCTTTATAGCAGCACTACAGTATGTTCATTTCGTGGATGAGGGTGCTTAGAAAAAGAGGTTGTGGCTACCTTACCCCAGAGAGTGGCAGCACAAGGATTCCAATATCGGTGTTTATGACCTGCCGGCTCATGTCCTGCCCTCTCCCCAGGCTCTGAGTTAGGCAAACTGTTTCAAACCTAGAAAGTATCATCTTGCTTTAGCCATGGGCACCCCGACACAAGGGTCACATATGAGAACGAAGAAAAGGACGGGGTTCATGCCTCTTTCATAAGGTACCAGCTGCACGAGAAATACAATCTTCCTTCAAACTGACAGTTTTATGTTCTTCCTTTATGTTTGTATTCACAATGAGGACATTCACTTCTAATATTTAACTTACAGCTGGTAGGAAATATCTTTGAACTATTCTCAAGGTTTGTGCCAAATAGTTTAAGATTCAAAGGCAGGCAAGAAACTTGTTTTCTTCAGCAGATTTTCCCCTTTTGCGTTACTGCCTGGCTTATGCATGCTTGCCTTAGAACAATGATATCTGAACACAACTAAGTTTTCTGTTTTTTACTGGAAGCTCTCATTTCTCATCATCCATATTTAAGAAAAACAAAACCAATGTATACAGTCTTCAGTTTAATTCCTCTGAGTTTTCATCTCATGTACTGATGTGTTTCAACCAGGATGCCAAATTCCACTCTTCTTGCCTTGCCTGGGTAATTCTGAGGGGAAAAAAAAAAAAAAAACCCTAAAAATGAAGAACAGAAAACAAACGAAAACACTAGATTTTCAGTCAGGAGTTTGAAATGCACCTCTTCCATTCATTAGCTCTGTGACTGGGATGGAGAAGTCCAACTCTGTCTCTGTTTTCTCACCTGTAAAGTGAAGTCTATAATATTGATCTCCTGAGAGTGAAATAAGTGACCAATTGGGAGCGTCTTGGGTTGCTGGGTGTAGCACATACTTAATCCATGTGTGCTTCCTCTCTCCCGTTTGTCCTTCTTTTCTTCATCTGGTTAGAGTTTTCTTCTGTTCCGTCTCTTTAGTGAGTTTTCCACTGTTGGCAAAGACGCTTTCTCCCAAGCTGTTTTGAATTCTAGAACAAACCTTGTTATTTGTTTTTGGTTTCTGTATTTTTTAGAAAGTCAGCCTTCTTCTTCTTCTTCTTTTTTTTTTTTTGACTTTCTGCGTTCTAAATTTCTGTCCTGGCATCTTCATAGCTTTACTAACTCCAAAATGTGTTTCTGGGATAAAGTTTATGTGTAAACAGCAGGCAGTTGAAATCACTGATTCTCTGTTTCACTGGAGGAGGGAGAGGGGCAGAGGAGGGTGAACTTTTTAGTCTCTTTTCAAATGTTTGAGTCAAGCATTTCTCTGTCTGGTTTCAAATGCTCTTACAAATTATATGAGCCTGGGACTGGCCCAATTTTACCCTTTTGGAGAGTGCTTCACTGACATTTATCCCACTCTGGATGGGAACAGCTGGGGAAGCAAAGCCAGTCCACGGCCACTGGAGCCGGGAAAGGGTGAGCATTAAACTCTGGCCCTTTTGCAAGGCGAGGTGATTCTGGATTTGAATTACCTGGAGGTAGGGAAGCCTGTCCATCCTTACAGGTTCTCTATAAATTCTCTCCTTGAACTAAGCCAGACACTCAGTGAGCTGTACGTTTGCACCAGAGTTGTTCTGGACGTGGTATTGATTTCCTAGGGCTGCTGTAACAGATTGTTGCCAGAAACGGGATGGCTTCAAACAGCAGAAATGCCTCATCTCACAGTTCTGGAGGTGAGCCGTCGGAATCGGAGTGTCACAGAGCCACATCCGGGCTTCTGATGGTGAAGCATCCCGGATGTTCCTCAGCCGGCAGCTGCGTCGCTCCACCTCTGCCTCTGTCCTCGCTCGTGGCCCCCTCTCTGTGCCTCTCCTCACGTGGCATTGTCCCCTCTGTGTGGGTCTCTGTGTCTCCTCTTAAAAGGACACCGGTCATATCGGATTAACAGCCTGTCCTATGCCAGCAGGACCTCATGTTAACTTCCACCTGAATTATATCTGCAAAGACCCTATTTCCGAATCAGGTCACATTCACAGGTACGGGGGCTTGAACCTCAGCATATCTTTTTGGGGGACTCAATTCACCCCACAGCAGACAAATGTGAAGTTGAGTTGACTGGCCCAGAGAGTAAGCAGCACAGAAGGCCCCAGGCCTGGCCAGCCTGTGAGAAGAAGGGAGACCTAGATTTGAGGGCCACGCCTGCCGCTCCAGCTGTGTGGCTTGGCCCTCAGGTTCGCCGTCTGGAAGAGGGAATGCTGGGGTCTCGCCCAGGCAGATAAGATATTTGTGGAGTGGGTCAAATCATGTTGCTTTGCGTCGTAGTCAAGTCTTCATAATTAGGCTCCAGACCACCTTGTCGTGCCATCTTTGATTTTACGCCTCTATTTATGATGCAGGCATCTAGGGCTACTTGCCTTTCCCCAGATACACCATGTGACTCTGCTTCTCCACCCTGGGCTATTGCATTCTCTTGGCACCAAGCTTTCCACCCCCATGTTTTCTCTCCTCCCCATCATACGTGCCCCAGTCTGAAGGAAGGGCTTCCTTGGCACCAGTTCCACAGTGGACCGAAAATATGCGTGTTTTACAACGAGCCTGGTATCACAGCCCACACCTGTTTCCCCTGTAGGACTGTCAGATCCTTGGAGGAGGGAACGGTGTCCTATTTTTTTCCATCGCCCTGTAGTTGCTTTAAAAAGACCTGCTAGATTAATATCTGATCAAACAAAATCGTGTGTGTATAAATGCATCACAAGCGGCAAAACAAGACAAAATGATGGCGATGATTACTAGACAGTATCATTTGAAGGGGTGCTGAAAAGACCACCTGATGAAAATGACCTGTTACCTGAAATTCTGCTGTGGGCGCACCTCCTACAACCTTCTGGAGACTTAACCTTTTACATGGTTGTCCACACAAGTCCTGGGAGGGACAGCATTTTATTATTCATTGTCTCCTGGGGAGAGCAGTCCTCTGGGAAAAGGGGGTAAGGGAAGTCAAGTTCACAAGAAGGAATAAATCAGAAAGTATCCCAAATAAAGCGGGTCTCAGGGCCCCTTCTTGGTGCTGTGATGTGCCGGCGTCCACGCTGATTGGGAGCATCTCCCTTGTCCGGACCCATGTGTGTGCTCGGTCATGACGCTGGGACACATCCCACGAAGAGAAAAGGGTTGAACGCCATTCTCTTCTCCAGCCCCTTCTTGGGAATCCCCACCGCGTCGCCTTATTACTATAACAACTTTGGTCCTGATGGTGTTATTGCCAGTCAAGGGCTTTCATGGATGCTGAACATGTAGCGTCCAGTCAAAGCTCAGCTGGGAAGAACTTGTGGGGCTGGAACAGCCCAGGCTGGTCTCTGCATCCACTTTCCTCCAGCCTCCCACACTGGCCTTCATCCTGGGGAGGCTGCACCAGAAGGGTCAGAAACGAAACCCGAGAGCAGGGTTTCTTTCACCCCAGGCAGGATGAGAGAACTTTGGCATAATGCAAGGCTTTATGTTGACTTACTGATTGGAGCCCAGGAAAGAGTCCACCTTTACATATAAATAAAATCTACTCCCATGAATTCCTGGTGGCCTAAGGATAGTAGGATGACCATCTTCCATTCTTCTCTTTCTTAATCCTGATATTTTATTTTGCATATCTGCTTACTGAACAGCAAACCAAACTCCCCATGCTGTCCAGTTGTCTCTCTCTTTCTGCCTTCACCAGCCTCCCCAATAGAACATCTGTTATCATATGTGTAGCTCATCTAGGTTGTGTGAAAATTAGAGCTTTGGATGAAAGCATTTAGAGTCATTTTCTTTTTCAATCGTCGCATGCTATTTTTCCTAGCTGAAAATATTCTATTTCTTCAAAAAATATGTGCCAACTAAAAGTGAATATACTCTCTGATTCTAACGCTTTGCTTACTCAGAAATTACCAGTATAAACATGCTATTGCTATTGTAGGCGTAAAAATTTTCCCCTTTCTTTTTGATTTCTTTAGCACATGGTGCATGGCCTTTGCTATATTACAGCAGAGTTAATTAAGTTTTAGGCTACAAGCCTAGATCACAAGCCTGTTTTTTAGGTGTTACAAAAATCTTTTTTTCTTTTTTCTTTTTGATTGTGTTGTTGTTGTTTATGCCTCCATAGCAGTTTAAACTGCATTGAAAACAACCACCAAATTTAATATCCCCATCAATAATATCCAGATTTTAAAATTCCATTTTGCCTTAAATCAAAAGCTGTATGTGAATTTTATGTTTTCTGTAGTGTCTTAATCTCTCTCTGACATGATTATTGTGTCTAACAAGGCAAAAGAAAAATAAATCTGACACTGGGGAAAATAAGACAACCAAGTTAATTGCTCCACTGAGAGTATGGCAAGAGATTACAAATGCAGTGAACTGTGAGGGTTGGTGGCAACAGTGTAGGGATGGTGGGCCATGTCTCTTCAACCTGTTCTCCTGCTGTGTTATGTGATGTTGCTTTGGAACCAGGATCATGTGTAATTCTTGCTTCTCTCTCTGTCCTCTCCCTCCACCAGCTCACATGCTGTTGCAGATACTGTGTATTTTCTCGGCACCTGCTTTGTCTTCCTGTATGACCCGGTCAGGAAAAGGAAAGCCCTCGTCTCCTTAACTCTCCTGTTGTAAGGGTTCCCCGTGTTCTCTAAGTCCTGCCAAGCAGCTGCCCTTCCATGAACACTGGAGGTGGATATGCCTGGGAGGTTAGGTCCCTGGATACCACGTGGGCCATGATTATCCCGGATTATGTGGGGTGATCCAGTCTCACCACATGAGTCCTTAAAATCAGAGAGACTTTGCTGACGGGGTTAGAAAGAAGAGACAGAAGAAGGAGGAGGAGAGATTTGATACACGAGAGGAACTTGATCCTCCATCGCTGACTTTGGAGACGGAGGAAGAGGCCATAGTGAGGAGATGCAGGCAGCTTCTAGAAGCTGGAAAAAGGAAGAGAACAGATTCCGCTCCATCTGCCAGCAAGGAACCTGGCCCTGCTGACACCTTGATTTTAACCCAGTGAGACTCATGTCGAACTTCTGATCTCCAGGATATAAGATAGTACACTGGGGTGTTTAGGCCACTGTGCGTGTGGTAATTTGTTGGGGCGCTGATAGAAACCTAGTGCATCTGAGCTGCAGCTCAAGCGTTCGGCGTTTGGAGCCACTGGTGCTGGGTGTCCCATTGCGGTGGTGGAGGGTATATGTTGGGACCATTTGTGGTGGATGGGGCTGTTCTGCTAGACAGGCTGCATAATTTGTGGGGCTCAGTGCAAAATAGAAATGTCAGCCCTTGTTAAAAATGTCCGAAAATGGCGTTGTTTAGTGTATTAAAATATAAAACTTTTTTCATCATCCCTTCCAACTTATTGTGACTTTTTAATTTGCTATTTAATACCCTTCTAAGTAAAGATTAAATGTTAAATCATTAACATGAGCTTTATCATTATCTTAATATTGCACAATGCCAGTTTCAAATGTAACTTAAGAGCATTAATATGTATGCAGAATCACCGAAATTACACAGTTTGTGTTTCATGGCTTGTACATGCACGCGTATTTTATTCTTTCCATAACAGTGGAAACTCTCAGAATGTGACCTTATGAGAAGTAGGTCATTAGGTTAGATCCCAATACAATACGACTGGTGTCCTTATAAAAAGGGAAATTTGGACACAGAGACTACATGCAGAGAGAGAGAACGCCATGTGAAGATGAAGGCAGTGATTGGGGTGATGCCTCTACAAGTCAAGGATTGGCAAGAAACCACCAGAAGCTAAGAGAGAGGCATGGACCAGATTCTCCCTCACAGACTTCAGAAGGAAGCCACTCCACCAACACCTTGATTTCGAACTTCTAGCCTCCAGAGCTGTGAGACAAGACATTTCTGTTGTTTAAATCACCTAGTTTGTGGTACCTTGTTATGGCAAACCCTAGGCAACTAAGACACACTTGACACTCTGTTATGTTTGGGAAATGGACTGTAGCCAAAGTTGGAGGGGCGTTCAGATGCCCACTGCTTAAAGGTACCATATATCTACATAGGACGAGATAGATGCTAAATAAATATCCCGAGTTGTGAATGAATTAATGAATGTGACTGAAAGTCTTGGAACTTTTAGGAGGAATAGCTGTGACAATGATGCAATAAGCAAAGCAGTCATTTTAATACTTCGTAAGCAAGCTGGCTAAAAATATTTGCAATAAACATTTCAAATGAATAGTTCATAGTTTTGTAATATGGAAAATAAGGCAAATCAATAAGAAAAGACATCGAGCCTAATATGTAAATAACAGAAGGCATGAACAACTTTTAAAAGTGGAAATATAAAAACTAATAAACATGAAGATGTTCAGCTACATAGATATAAAAAAATTAAAATTTTACCAGTTATACACTTAGAGTTTTATTTCTTGGCCATTTATTCAACTAAGTACAGATTTCTGCTGCCAAATTTTGTTCATCTCATTTAACTAAGAAGATTCTATATTTTATATTTATATTTTTATCCAATAATATATTTTTTCCATGAACAATTTTAACTGTCAACAGTTTAACATTTTGTTGACTTTTTCTACTAATAATTTTCATTATGAATTGGATGATAGAAAATTTTGTTTATTTCTTCAAAATTTATCTTTTATTTAAATCATAAAAAAGAAGGGAATTCCCTGGCAGTCCAGTGGTTAGGACTCCACACTTACACTGCCAAGGGCCTGGGTTTGATCCCTGGTCGGGGAACTAAGATCCCATGAACCACATGGCACAGCCAAAAAAAATAAATAAAAAAGCCAAAAGGAAGAACGAAAAGAAACTTGTAGTCATCACCCTGTTGATATTTAAAGAATCTAATACATGCACTTAGTTAGAAAGTTCACATAATACAGAAAGATGTAAATTAAAAGTCCGGTTCTCACTTTTTCACCCTCCTCCGTTCATCTATTCAGAGATGACCACTTTAAGCTTCTTCCATATCATGCAAAAATGCTTTAACAAAAATTCTATGGATTTTTAGTCCACTCCTGGACTGTTGTGTCTACAACATCCCAGGATTGTGCAAATTTCCATCTTCCTTCCAACAGCGACCTCTGCCTTGGAAGGATCCGCTAACCAGCAATATCTAGGAGGCAAATCTCCCCGGCTGAGCTAAGATGGGGATGGTCTTTAGGTCAGTGGGAAGACCTGTGTGGCTCATGAAGCCTTGGCTTTTCTGCACCGAGTCCCCCAAAGCAGGATGGAGATGGATAATGTGGGGGATCCCAGAATGCCAAAAGACATGAACGCCTTTTTTACTTTCTACGTTTTTGTTTCTGCGGTTTCCACTCCTAATTTTGCTTCTTTTGTGGTTTTTTTCCTCATTAAATTTACCAGATGGTTAAAAAAAAATTATATGTATTTTAACTTGAGTTTTTAGAAAATTTTGAACCATTGTGCGAACAGAATGACAATGAGAAATGAAGAGACACATGTAGATGAGAGAAATATACACAGAGACTGGATACTCCCTAGATAGAACTTTATAATGTTTTACAATAGAGTCTAAGTGTTTTCACATTCAAACTGGCAGGGCTGTGTATTCTCCCTCACAACTGTGAAATACCACATCTTATCAAACCTCAGAAGTCATTCAGATTTTTAAATGTGGGGGGGAAATACCCTTAAAATCCAAAATCCCTTGATCCTGAAGGTATGCGTCTAGGATGATATCCTAGGGAAATATTTAGAAGTGCAGATGGAGACGTATGAATAGTGATATTTATGGCAGTATTAATATAAGTAAGAAATGACCCAAGCATCCACTTTGGTTAATTAACGTAAGGTATATCTATACGGGGAAATACCATGTAACCATTAAAAAGTTTGTGCAGAGTGTTTAATGACCCACCTAATGATATGACTTTTAAGCAAAACAAAAGTAGGATATAAGATTGTATATAAAGAACGACCTCAAGCATGTAGGAAACATAGACAAATAAGATTAGAATAAATTATGCCCGTATGCGAAGGCTGGTTATTTCTGAGGAATGGGATGATATATTTTCCCATTTTTCTGCTGTACAAAATGGATTAATATTCAGTATCAGCATTTAATTAAAACTGATACATAACCTTAATAAGACTACTATCACAACATTTAAAACCTAATAGACCACCAATAATCACGTTGAAAGATGTCCGAAGATCAGGGCTGAAGAGGCTCCTCAGCAACTTGTCGCCAACGTTCGGCTGGGCTTGAAGGGCTCGACAGAGTTGCCGAGAATAAGGCAGTAAAAAGACACCATAAACATTCAGGTCAGATGCATATATCAAGCTGTTTTTCTGAGCTATCGAATCTTTAATTCAAATTTTAAGCAGTAATAAAAATGGGCCTGAATCATCTACATCACCCAAATTGCTTCAGAATTCAATCACTATCAGTGGTCCCTAGGGACAAAGAATGAAATAAAAAAGCACATTTCCTGGAGTTTGAAGAGATTCAATAGACACGAGAGAACGTCACTTACTTGTGTATGCAGAGACTGTGAACAAGCAGGAGATTAGGGAGATCAAAAGACTCAGATTTTGATGAGGAAGAGAGCTTTCTGTTTAGCCAGGGGTAAAAAGCTATACCCAGTAAGATGACTTTTAAAGGGGGTTTTACGAGTGTAGAGCAAACCCAAAGCACAAGTTTAGCGCCAATATAGAAACGATCGTCAGCATCATAAACAAAGCCCCCTCCCCCTCTTACACTGTTTATGTAACTAAATGACAGAAAGTCACCACGTTGAGTTTTTCTTCATTTTCCTCAGTGAAGGTAAATGGACACTAGGCCATTGTGGTTTCCCTACAGTCAACTCATTTCCTCAAATGAGCAGGAAGGGAGAAGGAAAAGCTGAGGAGCTGAGGAAATTCGACCAGTCTTGTTTTTCTTATTTAAGTTCTGATTTCTGGGAAAGCTGTGTGTTTACGTTAAAGTCTATTTTCGGAAATGGGCCCGTTCGCAAATGGGCTGCTTGTGCTGCAGAATGATACATGGGACTCTCGCAGGTGCCAGGAGGAGCTGACCCAGGGTTTGAGACGAAGGGAGTTCATTGAACAAACAAAACAAAGGCAGAGTTTTATTATTTTGAAAGAGTAGCTTCACATTTTTCAGTTTTTTTTTTTTTACTTACTCAAAGGCTAAATAGTAACTTAATTGTTTAAAAAGAGTTATGATACACTACTATTTTAAAATTCTCTTTATTAAACCGGTTTGGGCTAAATTCACTTGGTTTTGAAAAAAAGGTAAACTAAGTTCACGGGCATGTTCATGCCTGGAGGAGTTTGGGATCGTAACCGTGAGGGTGACACTCGAATTACCTGAGCCCTTATGTGTCTGGTCTTCCTGTGATGGATGAAAGAGCAGTATGATTTATCTGTGGTGAGAGGACTCCTCAGGAATAGTCAGCTTGAGAACATTTACTTCTGTATGGGTCATAGTAAGAACAAAACAGCGTTTTACTCTTCTTATTTTATTATTATTTAATAACAGCCATTCTACAGTGTGCCAGCTGCTTGTACACGCTTTTCTTTTTTTATTAATTAATTTATTTATCTTTGCTGTGTTGGGTCTTCGTTTCTGTGCGAGGGCTTTCTCTAGTTGTGGCAAGCGGGGGCCACTCTTCATCGCGGTGCGCGGGCCTCTCACTATCGCGGCCTCTCCCGTTGCGGAGCACAGGCTCCGGACGCGCAGCCTCAGTAGTTGTGGTTCACAGGCTTAGTTGCTCCACGGCATGTGGGATCCTCCCAGACCAGGGCTCGAACCTGTGTCCCCTGCATTAGCAGGCAGATTCTCAACCACTGCGCCACCAGGGAAGCCCTGTACACGCTTTTTAATTCTTATAACATCCCTGCATGGTTGTTATTATCAGCCCCAATTTTAAATAGGAAAACTGAGGCCCAGCGAGCTTAAATAACTTGCCCCAAATCACCTGGGCAGAAAGTGAAAAGGTCAGGATTCAGACCTGGGGCCACAGGACTCCATGAAATGCCGGTTAAGCTGGCTTGAAGGGCTCAAAATAAAGGGTTGAGGAAGGGTAGCGTCTTCACAGTTGCTTCAGAAAGTAAGATTTGGTGCTTCGAAAACTGAGGGAGGACCCATTCTAAAAGGTTGCATTCAGCTTGGCCAGACTCATTAGGAGCAGCACGTGGGGCAGCCTGAGGCAGGGACGGGGTGCGTGGAGAACCCGGGAAGCGTGTGCTCTGACAACACCGCCCACTTACTGGGGGGCCACCCTGCCGTCCCATTCTGACGACTGAGGCGAGAATGACAGAGACGTCCCACATTCCCGACAGGGCAGGCGACAGAGTGATGACTTAAAGCCTTCATGGTCCTCTCCGATTTTCCTTCTCCTTCTCCCTCTGCCCGGATGTCTAAACCATCGTGTGTATTGCCGCTTACTGCTGATTCTTTCTTGAATACCTTTTCCCATCCTCTTACCACCCAAGCTCAGGCCTTCATCACCTCATTCCTCATCACTCTAATAGCTCCTAACTGATTTTTTCTTTTTGACTCTTTTCCATCCACACTGGGCCCCAACCCACAACATCATCTAATGAATTTTCCTGGAACACTTTGATCACGTAACCACTCTGACCTCAAAACATTAGTAACTCCTCTGGCCCGTGGGACAAAACAAAACTTTTTTTTAGCCTTGCATCCAGGGTGGTGTTGACCCTTGCTTTTAGCTTACTTGTCGTGGTTCTGGACAGACTATTTGCTGGAAAAGCCTTGACATGTTTGCCTCTGAATTTTTGTTTTTACTCTTTCATGTGGCGAAAAAAAAAATCTTTTTTCCTCTCTGTCATGCCAATCAGACCAAATTTTCAAAGCCAAACTAATTTTATTTTCATCATGGAGCTGCCTCTTAAAGCTTGAGTGCTTAAGTCACTCAGCTTGAAAGACAGCTCCACTCCGTCACCTGCCACACCGGAAGCCAGAGGTCATCTTGTGTCAGTATCAGCAGGAACCAAAGTCAGGGCTTGGGGACAACGTCGTGTGAAGAAAGTACCGGAGAAATGGTGAGAAAGGACAGGGAGAGCTCTGCTCAGTACTCTGTAACAACCTAATTGGGAAAAGAATTTGAAAAAGAATAGATACACGTATATGCATAACTGAATCACTTTCTTGTACACCTGAAACTAACACAACACTGTTAATCAACTATACTCCATACAAAATAAAAAGTTAAAAAAGCAAAACAAAACAAAAAGAAAGAAAGAAAGAACATGGGGCAGTTCTGTGCACGGAAAGTGAGGATGGAATTTTGTGAGGTTGTGAGAAGGGAGGGAATGAGAAGAATGGGGATGGGTTTGAGGTCGGGGTGAAGGTAGCCATAAGGAGGCGGTGGGAGCTCATGACGTCAGTCACAACCATTGTTTTCATGACTTGTCGTGGGTAACACTGAGGCCGTCGTTACCTGGTCCCCACAGCAGCTGTCCGGGTTGGGGAGTATCCAAGTCTTTGAGGCTGTGGTGTGACGTTCCCAAGGAAAGGATTCTTCTCAATCTAGAGCCCCAAATTCCTTTAAAAACCGGAGGCTTCAAGCAGGAAACACACTACCCTTCTCACAATTGTATGATAACCATTTCTACTCTAGTCGCCGTTGCACCCACTTGGGGGGGACCCGACTGCTTTGGTCCAGGCCACCTTTCACAAACCTCTCAGTGGAGACTTTGATCAAGTGCCACACAGTTCGACCTTATCATTAGCAGCATTTTACAACATAAACGTATCCCATGCTGTGTGTTGGTCACAGTCTGTCTCTAGGATTACAAGTCCTGGAGTCCTGGTTTATAAGTTTGAACTTTCAGGACCACATATAATATCAAGGATAAAGCGTTGTGACTAAACAATATATTGGAAGAAATTCATGGTAATGGCATTTGGCTAGAGTTGAAAGCTTAGCTTTTAATGTTCCTAAAGATCTAAAAGAACCTTGGTTTTTGTTTTCTCCCAAGGTCCTTCTCAGTTAACTGCATAATATCCAATTATGCATCTTAGAAGAATTTAGGGTTGAGAAAACCCAGCTACTATTGGAATCTTTGATTCTACCAAATATTCGTTCCCCAAACCAGAGCTTATACAACTAAACTCTCCCCTCTGGGATTGAGTTGATTGTCATAACTTTTGAGCTTGACTTGCAAAGCCACAGACTCATTAGAGTAAAATGCTACAGCTTGAGATGTTTTAAAAGTGTAGTGTTGTGGCTGATTTTGTTCATACTTGATCAGGAAAGAAAAAAAAAATCCCACAAATCATTTTTTTTTCCTGATGTCTTAAATGAACTGCGGTTTTCCTATTTATTTTTTAAGATTGTAGAATTTTAAGCACATCATTTTTATAGGTGTGGGAATCACAAGTCACTAAAATATTTTGATAAATAGATAGAAAAAAACCCTGCAGTTATCATTTACTGCAAGTAGCCGGTGGGGGTAGGGGTGGTTACCAGGCGGGTTTGTTTATTCTGATCTTTCTTTGTGGTGAGGGGAATGGCAGGCTACCCTCCCAGCCATGTCTCCTAAACAGATTTGCTGTGGCCACAGATATCATGCTCATATAAAAAGGTGTAAGTTATTTGTCTAGTTTTGCGGAAATACTAGGCTGTAGGAGTTTATAAATACAGTTTCCCCTAATTTGATAAAGACATCATATAGATAGCACTTTCCCTAGGTCAAAAGCCAGAACTGGGTTCATTTTCCTCTTTTTGGAAGAATTACATTCTCCATTTAAAATGCGAGTCATAAGTTAAAGGTTTGTTATAGGTTGGATCAGGCACCCAGAGACCTGAATTTGAATCCTTCATATCAGCGTTTCTCAACCTCAGCAAAATTCCCTTTCTGGGTCCCATAGTGGTTTGCTGGGGGACTGTCCGGTGCATTGTGGGATGTTTTGTAGCATCTCTGCCCTCTGTCCATTAGAAGCTGCTAACACCCCCTTCTCCCCCCACCCCTGCCCAGTTGTAAGGATGAAAAATGTCTGTTCCCCAGTGAGGTGTGGGTGAGGGAGGGGAATCTCCTCCAGTCGACAATTACTGCTCTGGATTTCCTTTACTTTGGGGTGAACTCAATGAACTTCCTTAAATGTCAATGGGAACCATGGAGTGGGAGATGCTAAAGAGCAAAAGGGTAACTTTCTTTCCCACAGGGGTGGGTGGGCGGGCACCAAAGGCATTGTTAAGACTTCTCGAATGGACTGTGGTGGCCATGTTTCTATATGGAGCAGAGCTTGAGGCACTCAAATCTTTTGTAAGATTTTAGGGAATCTAGGATGGTCATGTTTCCTAGAAGACCCAGTTTACTTTCATTTTGGGTACCTCCTTTAGCTTCAGGTATAAATCCCTATAAAAAAAATTCAGCAGCATGTAAGTTGGAGAACCAAGGAGGGCAAAATCCTACTGCTACTCCCTACACCCCTTTCTACAGCAGACATCACTAATTGATCATCACATTCTGATGCTGAGTCTGATGTCAGCTTTGAAATCTATCTTAACATAGGACTCCAGGCATCAGACTCCAGGCACCTGGGAATTAGAAGTCAAGTTGAAACCTATTTGTAACCACCACTTTTAAATTGTTGCCAGTTATTTTAAGGACAATGCTAGCCAGTGATGAAATATGTTGTTTGAAATATAACCGACACACAAAGCATCAAAGTCTACAGTGGAAAATATTAACATAAACCCCAAAGCAAGTGCATTGGGCAAAACTGGAAATCAAGATAACGTTGATTTGTTTCTTTGGCACCTAAGGCATGGAGATTTCTTCTCCCAAGGTCAATTAGGTTAAGTGAGAAAGTCTGAAACTTTGGAGATTTGGGGGCCTGAACTTTACTCCTGGTGGATCAAGCCTGCCCACCAGGAGTCACTTTTGTGTGTGTGCGTTCATGAAAACTGAGGAGAAATACTACTTTGAAAACGATGCACGGGCTTTTGGATCACTCCTGCCAGCGCTGGAGAAGGAAGACCTTCAGCACTTGCGGGTGCGTGGGTGGTTGAAAGAAGTCAGAAAACTCATCCTGAAGTGAGAGTTTGCTGAGAAAAAAAAAAGTGCCTCAAATTGAGATTGATGATCCCTAAATAAATCTGTGGAAGCCAACAACTTTCTTTTTCCTCAAATGTCGGGAGGATCTGGACAACTGCTTCAACAGAAGGAACCCAAGTCAGAGGGATTCGAGCCTGGATACTGAGTCAGAAACTCTGGGGTTGGGACCAGTAATCTGTGTAGTTAAGCAAACTCCCCAGGTCACCTTGATGCTAAAATTTGAAAACCCCGGGTCTAAGGCTCATTAGTTTAACTCTGATTTGCATATCGCATACCTCCCCGGGCCCCAGCTGGTTAACATGCAGAGGATGGGCGCAGGGATCTGAGTTTCTGCCTTTGCGGTTGGTTCACAGACTACTAGCAAGTGTCAAAGGTAGATCAGAAGAACTACCGTTTCTCTGAGAAAGCTCGTTAACCTAGGAGTGCCCGCTGTGCAGGTGAGGAGCCTTTATTGGAAAGGGTGAGGGTGTGGCTGTAGAAAGTAGAAATAGCAGAGTCTGCCGCCATAGCTGTGAAATCCCGAGCCACTGACGGTGAAGCGGAGACAGGCAGTGCAGGGAGGGTGAAGCTGGCAAGTAGGAAGCTTCCCTGGCCTTTGAACTAGAATGTCACCGGCTGCCCATCCACCAGGTGACACCAGGGGACAGGGACACTTGCCTGCCCCCAGCTTAATGCCGTTTGCTGTTCTCATCTGACTTCTGGTGCCACCCAGGCAGGTGGCTGGGAGACTCCTATTTGCAAGGAGCCCGTTGGGTCTTTGGTGCCTGGTTGGCTTCTGGATCCTAAAGTGCTTTCAATCACAAGCCAATGTCTGTGAATTCATCTTGGACCCCAAAAGCCATGACCCCATGTTTTCAGTGGACCAGGTTCAGAACCACTGTTCATTATTTTCAGAAATCATAATCACTCCCCAAGGAGGAAGTTCTGCAGGCACAGAGGCCGTAGGAACAAATGAGACGTGCTCTTTGAAGGTGGTTCCAAATTCCAAAGCAGTCGTAGATATACTGGCGATAAGAGCTTTTCAGATGCTCGCGAGAGAGGCTCCGCAATCATTTGAATGTACAGCCCTGGTGTGTTAAAAGTAATCTTGCTCGGTCATTGATGGTGGTATCTCGCATGCCTTGGTGCAAACAGATGGCCCCCAGGGCACTTTTGTTGGGAGCGGAGGGGGATATGAGGGTCCTGGCAACTCTGGAGGAGAGGAGAGACTGGGAGGCTCAGGGCTCCGAAGAAACGGCCTAATTTGCAGTTTCGTTTGAGGCCACGTCTTCAGCTTTGCACAAAACCACCCTTGGTGGGAGGGAGCGAAGGAGACTCCACTGCGGTTCATTGAGTCAGCTGCGCCCCACAGAGCAGGCAGCCAGACTCCGTGAAATGTTAATTATCTGTTAGAAAAAACAGTTTATTTTACACAATTTCAAAAACAAAAACCCAATTCCTGGGCAGACGCTGTTATTTAACTCCCTCCACTTACAAGTATAAAGGTACGTGAAAAAGTCATCAAGTGGTCTTTTCGAAGGTGACAACAGATGTTCTTTAAGCCGTAACACCTACACACACGGGGACTGACTTACAGGCAGAAGTATGCTGTAAAATGACATTTCCTCCCCCTAAGTTTAGATTGCCCATGCCATTCTAGAGAACAGTGTTAAATCTTGAATACAAAATGATCAACTCCATGCCAGCTTTATCACATCATTCGTATAGTTTCTTGGGTTATTTTATCAGCTCAGTTTCCTCTGTTTCTCCAGTGATAAATTGCAGTTTATTTCTTTATTTTATGGAGTGCGGAGTCATAGTAATTTCCTTGTCCCCATTCCATTAACTTCCTGGTAGCATTGTTTGAAGTCTCCAGACACTGATATATAATCCAACTGTTTCCCTAATATGTGGGAAGCGGCAAACTTCTTGTTTATGTCAAAATCTATTCTTGCCGGTTTTCCTTTCTCTTCCACTCTTTTCCCATGAAGATCTGGCAGGGGCCTAGCAGTATTCTAGGGCTTAGCATAAACTTGGTAGATACTGAACATTCCGGGAGTGTTTGAGGATTGACTGAGTGTTAGGACTGACCTGGAATAGAATACTGATCCCACCAAGCGAAGCTTAAAAATTTGGAAAAGAGGTCACACCGGGATTATTTTCATGTTCGCTTTTTGTTGGGTTCCTCAAAGTGTCTGTACCAATTTTCTGTTTTCACTTTTCTCAAGTGCTCTATTCTACCCACACCTCCCACCATTTTACAAGATAAATGGCCTCTCACTTTATTGTAAGGGTCAAGGCTATCTGACCAACACACCTTCCTCTGGCTTTCCCCCATCTCAGAATTCCTCCACTTCGCTGTTGCCCCCCTCTGTCAGCCCGAGCAGGTGTTGCTTTTCTTGAATCTTCTGATCCGTAGTCAGACGCGTTGTCCATTGCACCACCGGCCCCCCTTGGGCGTTGCTTTTCTGTCCACAGGTAACCCACTCACCTGTGCCCGGGATCTCATTCCTTCAATCGCCTTCCTTAATTCACCACCGGTTCTTCACACCAGGACTTTCTCTTTCTAGCTTCTCTTTTGTCTATTGATGATGAAATGATCTATATTACAGGATTCATTCAAATCTATGTCCTCATAAACAAAACACTTTGTCTCTGCCCCTTGAAACGCAGCGCTGCCGCTTTCCTTGATTTCACTGTGAAACGTTTCCTTCTGGGACAAGTCACCTATGCATTCTGTCTTCATTCCTCTACCGCCTGATCCCTTTTCAAACACACTGTAAGTCTCCTTTGGCCCCCAAACTCCTCCATAAATGTTCAGAGCTCAGATTCTGGCTCATTACCTAGCAGGCAGCAACGTGGAGGTGGGAAAAGCAGAGAAAAACTGGAGGTGGGGGAACCTGTCAGTGACAATCACAAGCTGAAGCGAAAGGAGCCGTGAAGATCTGCCTTGGGGTGCATGTCGGGTGTCAGCACAGGAGAGCCGGGGGTAGGAAACGCTGCGGGCGGCAAACCTAGAGGAGCTCACTGCTGATGGGTGCGGTGTTTCAAGCCTGAGTGTTTAAGGAGACGACAAACACAGGGACCACAGGAGGAGAATGTGAGGGCAGGTGGGGTGCAGTTAATGACGAGGTTAATTGTAGACATGTTGAATTTACAAGGACAGTCGGGTGATGGAGACCAAAGTGAGAAATCTGGGTCTAGGGGCTGAAAAAGAGATGAGTACAAGCTACAGACTTTGAAGTCAACTGCCCTCTAGGAAGGGCATCTTTATTTTTTTTTTAAGATTTTTTTTTTCTTATGTGGACCATTTTTAAAGTCTTTATTGAATTGGCTACAATATTGCTTCGGTTTTATGTCTTGGTTTTTTGGCCATGAGGCATTTGGGATCTTAGCTCCCCCGACCAGGGATCGAACCTGCACCCCCTGCTTTGGAAGGTGAAGTCCTAACCACTGGACTGCCAGGGAAGTCCTGGAAGGGCGTCTTTAAACCATAGCCGTGAGTTTCCTGAAGAGGAAGGTACATAGGGCTAGAGAGAAGGTGACCTAGGCCAGAGCTTTAGAGGAAGAATTCCACATTTCACGACAGATGGAGAAGGCCCCAAGGGAGAATGAGAAGGAGAAATCCAGAATCATGGAAACCAGGACTAATTTCCAAAGGGGAAGCACCGTCAGCAGAGTTCAGTGATGTGGAGAATGTGAGGAACCTCTGACCAACAGCTAAGGTGGGCTGAGCACTGTTTCAGGAAGTTGGGCAGATTCAACAGTGGACAACCAGAGCTGTTCCTGCCTTCAGGGAACGCACACTCAGTGACAGCGGCAGCAAACTGACAGAGAATTACAGTGCGATCTGCTGAGAGCTGTAATGAGGAGTGTCCTGTGTCCAGTGTCAGGTGGGTGGGTTTGGTGACCTGTCCGCCCACCCTGACCAGGGGTGGAATCGGTGGCCTGCGTCTCAGTTACGGCTCATCCTCTTATCAGCCGGGGAATCTGTGGCTGGTATGAATGTGATTCATCCTCTCTCCTCTTGAATTTCCTCGTTTATGGTAAAAAAGTATGATGGTAATAACTATCTCTGCTTCCTAGGTTTATGGTGAGGACTGAATATGTTAAAACATGTAATATGACTGACATGTAGGAAGGCCGTGATTAACAACCACCAAGCTTCTGTGGTGCTTCATCTGTGCCAGATGCTGCTTTGCCCCTCCTAGCAGGCTTAGGAAACAGGTAGCATTATCACCGGCATTCTTACAGGCAAGGAAACCAAAGCACAGAGAGGTGAAGCAGCCTCCTCCAGGTCACACAGCTAAACGTGGTCGTTTAGTCATCTGCTCTTCATCCCGTTGGTGAGGGAGGAGTTCCTGCCCTAGGGTTATGGGCATGGTCAAGCACATGACCCCTGCCACCAGACAGATGGGACAGACAGGGGTTTATTTGTCATGTATTCTCCCAACTGGGAGAGGACAGTATCTGCCTTGCAGAGCCCACAGGGCTCTGAGAACGGAGCGGTCAGGTGAGGCCTGGGGAGACGGGCTTTGTAGGAACGGGAGGGCAAGATGGCCCCAGGTTTCTGAGGGAGGACGTGCTGGCCGGGAACTGACACCCCTACTCAGGGTTAAACAGGGTCCCCATGGTAAGCAGTGTTGTTTGTCTGGGGGACCTTTCCTGCTGGAGCGACGGGGAAGGGCATTTTGTGGTTTGGCCATTAGAAGCCCTCCAGATTTTATCAGATATCAAGGCAGCACTGAACCCCGAACCCTAATTCCAGTCCTGATACCCAGTGATCCAGTGGGCTTGGCGACCCAGGCATCTGGGTCTGGGTTCATGCTCGTCTGCGCTCTGCCGCATCCCCTAACATTTAGACAAAGTGGTTGTTTCTCGATCATGACTTAGCTCTGCATCTCTGCCCTGTTATTCCTGCCTCTTTGCCTGGAACTCTCTCTTGATTCTAAACTCTGCCTGTTGAAATCCTACCTGTCCACCATCTCAAATGAAGCTTTTTCTCTCAATCAGATGTGGCCCCTCTTTCATCTCCGGGTAGCACTGCATAGTGGGAAGGCATGGACTTTGAATCCAGGAAACCATGGTTCATTCAGTTTCTGGCTTTGCTATTTATTTGCTACATAATCTGGGGGAAGTAAATTAAACTTGATTAGCCTTAGTTGGCCCATTTCTCAAGTAGGGATAATAATATCTCTTTGAAATGGTATTATGAGACCATTAATAAAAATACATGCAGTGCTCACATAATAGATATAAATTTAATATAAATTAGAAGGCACACAGTAAATATAAATTTCCTTCTCTTAAATTACTTTGTATCTCTACTGACCACTGTATTAATATGCCTTACACTGTAATTATTTGTGTGTCTATTTTATTCACCTTCTACTAGACCATGAATTTGAAGAGAGCTACTTCTCTCTTTTTATCCCTGTCCTGGATGTTTTCTGCTCACCATCTTCAGCACATGTGATAATTTTTATCAACAGTGGAAGGAAATCTCAGCATGTGATCTGCAAATTAGGACCATGCCTGGTGCCTCTCATGCACACAGTTGCTTTAACTGCTGATAATTATTCCTAGAGTCAACATACCTACCCATCACTTCCTAGAGTAAACATACCTGGGAGAGGTAGCATACTCATATCAATTTATATTATATAAATCTATATTAGGGTGAAACTGACTGATGTAGCCAATCCAAACTTTGAACATTAGGTTCAATGGGGATACAGTTTTCAAAACTTGAAGAGGAACGGAAATGAGGAGGAAGAAGAAAAGCAGGTGTATAAAGATGAGTCCTGGAGTATCCAAGGCAAAATTGGCCTCTTTATTATTTATTTATTTTTTATTTTGCGGTACGCGGGCCTCTCACTGCTGTGGCCTCTCCCGTTGCGGAGCACAGGCTCCGGACGCGCAGGCTCAGCGGCCATGGCTCACGGGCCCAGCGGCCCCGCGGCATGTGGGATCCTCCCGGACCGGGGCACGAACCCGTGTCCCCTGCATCGGTGTGCGGACTTCCAACTACTGCGCCACCAGGGAAGCCCTAATTGGCCTCTTTATTATTTTTAACGCATAGATTTGCAAATGGGGAGAAAATAAATCTTAAACACACTGTTTGTGCTATTTGCCCGTAAAATGTGAGATAAGGAAGAAATATGAAACCGTCACGGGAAAGAGATGTTGAACTTTCTAAGGATTTAAAAAGATTTGTGCCACCTCGTCTATTCCTCATGAATGTATTTGGTGGAGAGCTGGATGTGTTGATTGGTAGAGAGAACAGAAGACAGAAGTCAGGGCTTATTATCTTTTTTTCTCACTCCTCCCTGATAAATCGTATGACATGCAGTAAACAAGGCACCTCACAGCTTTTTCTTTTCGTTTTTATGAATAAAATAAGAGAGACAGCAGTGGCCTGTGTCACAACGGGAGAAGCTTGATAAAAGTGGGGCCTGGTTTTGAGGTCATTGAACGCTTGTCTCCAAATGAGTACAAAATGGAGAGAAACGACTCCCCTGTGGATGCACACCTCCAGAGGGGAGGGGACGATCCTTCGGCAGCTGCATTCCTTGGCCGATGCATTAGCTCAGTATTAAGTGATGCCAACTGTTTTGGAGTCTTACTTAAGAAATCTCACATGTCAGGAAAAGTACACAATCGAAAGTAATTACTGAAGTCTGAGGGAACTCGAACCATTTCTGGAGTCCATTGATTCCCGTCCAGCTAAGTTATCCTTCTTTTCGCTGTGTGAGATTGTTGTCCAATATGCTCTAAGTGCCTTGGGTATCGTTTGTCCAGTTTTCTACCCAACACTTCCATAAGTTCATGTTAAAAACTTGCTTTCAACAAACTAAGATACTTGAGAAATCACCGAAGCCACCTGAAATCCTTTTTGAAACAGATTTAAGTGTCTTACTAAATAAATATATAAATGAAACTGTCTGCTGACATACTTTGCTACCTGTTGAGTTACTGTCATTTTAATGATTAGCAATATTTTTTTTCACTTCTTCTGTTCTATTTGCTAGTGACAAAGCAAGAGCTAGGAACATTTGAATTAATTGTGCAGATGTGTTAGTATTCATCTTTATAGAAGTTGGTACGTTCCTTAATATCAGGAAAGCTATTTCCATGGCTGTATGTGGAGTTATAATACTTGACAGGAAAATGCAGTAAGATAATAGACCAAGAAAAATATATTTGAATGATAGCAAATAAAATTTAAATTAGGCTTAACACGAGACATTTCCCTCTGATAGATAAGACCTGCAGTTTTTGAACCTCATTTATAGTCTAGCCAGACTGTGATAGAAACAGAAAAGAGGGATTGGGATGGAGGTGGAGAGTTTTGAATTTTTAACCTTTTTATTTTCCTGCAGAAGGGAAGTCGCTAACATTTAGAGTTGTAAGTGGAATTGTGAGGAGGTTTATCGAGAGTCTTCAAAATCGTTTTTCTAGAACCATTTCTAAGACGGGGATCAGCAGGTATCTTGTTTGACTGATGTAACCGGGAGAAGAGGGTTGCGGCATGACAGAGGGAAATGATCTGCGTTTACATGCTGAGCTGGGGGATGGTGCCGGATTCCTGTGCATCAAGAGATACTTTGGACAGAAATCTTAATTTAGGACTGACCAGAGTCCAGCAGCAGCCAGCAAATTATATGCTTGGATATTCTCTCGGCTGAAAAGTTTCTATGTGCTGTAACTTTTATAGCAAGTCTCTTCTCCAAGCTTAGTATTCTTTTGCCATTAAAACTGCTGGTTAAGATGTGGTTAATCTAACGTTCTGATTAACACCAAACACGAGTTGCCAGTTTTCACATAGGGAACAGTGTTAGTAGCTGAGAATGAAAATTGTGTGCTAGCATCCTCATGAATGTTCATCATAAACATAGTTATATTTTCAGAAGGAGAAATGTTGAAAGATTATGTAGTCATAATTACAGAGCCTGTGTTTCTCTGGCATTTAAAAGAACCAAACATTAACAGGGTTAATACCAGCGTGCAAAACTGAGTTTAACTGGTGTTTGAGGCCAAGCCATGAGGCAGGGGCTATGCCTCTATGCATCTTTGGGGCCCCAGGGCCTTAATGCTACATTGGCAAATAGCAGGGGCTCCATGATTGCTAAGCAGCATAAATAATTTTAAATCACAGAAAACCCCAACCCCAGTTATTGGCCAGATTCTAGCCAATAATTCCAACCACATTTCCTATGAAATCTTTTATTCATGCACATTTCAGTATGCGTTTCAATGGACTAGTTCGAATTTTGTCTCTTTTTTTTGACACTGTATTTATGATGCCTCTGAATCATATTATTTTGTTCTTAAAAAAAAGCAGGAGAAAATCAGTATTTCGTGAGTGAACATGTCTATATGCTGAATCCAAAGGATGCAACATCCTACTGCCAAGGTTACAAACTTGTAGGATAGCATGGAACCATCCAGCACACAGGTTCATCCCGCAGCTGACATTGCCACAGGCCTAGAAGGATGCTTGTCCTCTTGAGTCATTCATGGGCCCAAGGTCACTCCTATGAGGTCATTACTAATAATTGACACCCAGAAAGTTTCCCTCCTGCTGTCAATCGGTTTTGGCTGTGAAACAATGAGTGCCCGAGTATCTCACATGAACAAAGTGGTTCAGATTCTTTTTTTAAAAGAAAAACGGTGGCCTGGCCACTGAAGTATATGTTGGGCATTTTATCAGACACCCAACAAACAACTCTACTTTTAAGAAAAACTCCCAGATTTCTTCGTTTGTAGTAAAGACAGCATCTTTTTTTTGCTGCCCCTATTGTATGATTTTGAGAAGAGAGATGAGAAGGTATAAACTTGGTGAGGGCAGGAATTCTTCCTGTTTTGCTCACTGCTATTTTCTCAGCGGCTCACAGAGTGCCAGACACACAGCAGATGCTCAAGCAATATTTGTTGAATGAATGTTAGATGGGGTGAGAGAAATGTGAAGATAGGTCTGGGTATGTGGCTGTGTCGTCGGCACGTTTTTCCACTGTCTTTTCTCAAATCTTTTAAACCTGTTTGTAATATACCTTATATGTATCACGCCCTATGTACTAGGCACTGTGCGGCACACAACAGTCAATAAGAAGGTTTGAAGTTTTTAGAGTATTTCTTCGTTACTCTTTGTTAATTTGCCTGTTTATTCAGGTAACAAACATCGTGGTTCCTTTCACAAGGCATGGATGACTATTGAGCTTTGTTCCTGAAAATAGCCCTGTTTCAAAGGTTGTCCTCTAACGTACCTTGTAGTTTAGAAGCAAAGGCCGAGCAGTTAAAAGTAGTAAGAAGAATCTAAACTGATCAAAAAGGTGTAATAATATGGACCATTAATCCCTAAAAGTAGAGTATTCCGTTGAGGAGTATTAAATTGGACAAAGAACAGGTCTAATAAATATCGCCTTAGAGACTGTCAGAGAAGAGTAGCTGAGACCAAATTGGCTAAAGGAAGATTTAGTCATAAGATCCTTTGAGAATAACAAGTTTGAAGGGATAATATAAAAATAGAGCTATTAACTGACTTCATTGCTGTAGCTAATGTAAATAGTTATTAGGTTATGTGACCTGGAGCCCAGGAAAATAAACTCTTTTAGTCTTAAAGCTTCAGATTACCTAGACGCCTTAATACACGTGGAATCTTAACACATTTGACTTGACCAACATCAAATACTCCTTAATGAATATAAACCGTTCAGGAAGAAAACATGAATCCTAATAGATTCCAATTGAAATCTATTAGGATTAGAAGGATTCCAATTTGAAATTGGAAGGAATGTTAAAGTCATTTTGTCCAAATTTCCTATCTTCTAGAAAGGAAATTGAGGTCAAGAGAGGTCAAGTGACATTCAGTGTCACACAATTAGGGTACCTAACTTCTACTGTAGTATCCTTCACACTCTACAGCCTTACTTCCACTGGACGTTAGTAAATTATCTTCCTGGTACAAAGCAATCTTGCTGGATTTTTGAGTGGTCTGGGTTAACTAAATGAGTTCAGCATATTTCCATACAGACTCTCAAGACCGTAGCTCCCCCAAACACAGAACCCACTGAAATCCACCTGGGCTCTACTGCCTGACGGTATTTGTTTGAATGCAACAAAATATGACTAGCTTGGTAATTATCTAAATTTAAATTCAGACGGCCCTTTAGTACATTATTGGTGGCAAATCAGTAAGAGGAAAAATGCAACTTTATTAACCCAATGCTCCTGATCCTTCAGACAGTCCCACAGCATATTTATTCTCATTTATTCCATTTGGGGAAGCACATTACGGATGAGAAAACTGAGGCCCACGTTAGGTTTGGGGTCATTTGAATGGCACAACTGTCATGTAAGTTCTAGTCTGCAGCCTCCTCCTGGGATGGTTCAGTTTACGTGTCAGCTTGGCTGTGGTGCCCAGTTGTTTGATTAAACAGCCGTCTAGGTTTGCTGTGAAGGTATTTTTTAGATTACCATTAAAATCAGCAGCCTTTGAGTAAAGCCGATTACCTTCCATAGTGTGGGCGCTCCTCCTTAGTTGAAGTTGAAGGCTTTAAAAGACTGCAGTTTCCCAAAGAAGAAAGAATTCTTTTCAAGACGGCAACACAGAAGACTTGCCTAAATGTTCAGCCCGCTGCCTTGTAGAATTCAGACTCAAGATTACAGCATTAACACTTCCCTGAATTTCTAGCGTGATGACCTGATCTATGGATTTTGGAGTAGCCAGCTCCCACGATCATATGTGCTGGTTCATTAAAATCTGTCTATCTATCTATCTATCTATCTATCTATCTATCTATCTATCTATCTAGATAATCTATCATCTCTCTCTGTCTCCCTGCCTACCTCTGAGTGGCTCTGTTTCTCTGGAAAGACCTAATACACTTCCTTCCATGCTCTTCTGCATACTTTCGGCTGTACTAAAGCTGGACTTTTGAGTGAGTGGAAAACAACCACTTCTGTGGGCCAGGAGCCTGGGGGGCTATGTGAGAGGCTAGCTGTGGAGCCGTCCACTCCATCCGAGAGAAGGGCATTCAGAGAGGCCGTGCATGACAAAGGGGTCAGGGCCGCATGGCCGGGAGTCCTGTAGGTCTCTGACGGATGCAGCTGCCCATGCCCTTGGGAGGAGCAGCGTCAGGAGAGAAATCACTGGCGCACCCCCCATGAAGGCCTTTAAAATAAAGAGGACTTCAGAGCGAGACCATCGGTCTCAAGGAAGGGCATCTTCGGGAGAAGCAGCTCTGCATGCTTACAGAGTTAGAAAAGAAGCGCTTTGGAAGATAGTTTGCAGGGTGCCTTTTGAAAAGGACAAAACATGTATATTCCTCTTATTCGTAGTAAAACATCAACACTTTCTTGAATGGGGAAGAATTTAGATTCTGAACTAAATGCTTTAATGAGGCACAGATAATAGGTGTGAATTGAAACTAATTGGTGTTTCAGATCACTGAGCTGGTTGAAAAACGTTTGTGATGAGGTCTGTATAAGTTAACAGTCGCTTCTAAATGCCTAATTAGACATCGTTCTGTCCCTAGTAAGAATTAAAAAAATGTATTGTCACTCATTGCACTATACTTAACCCAGTGATTAAAGTGGGCAATCTAAACAGATTTAGCTCTTGTGTGTGGCAAAAGCTCCCCCACCGCCTGCCCCCTGTCCCCCAGCAGGCTGATGTAGGTAGCCCTCGGACAATGACACATTGTGTCCCATACAGATGGGAATACGGCCTTGAGGTGAACATGAATAATGGGCTAATGTGAGAAAAAGCCCTGAGATTCTTGTCGAACAAAAAGGAAAAATAAAGAGACAAGGTGAGAGGTGGCCCGATCTTGGTTGATTTTTTTTTTTCTATCCCGAGAATAATAATTAAAAGGGTATCTATCAACAAGAGGATGTTTAAAATTATGTTATTGATATTTGGGCTCTAAAAGATTAAGGGTAAAAGTGTTTGCAATGAATTATATTCAGAAGAGATCAAGATTTAATACTTGTAATTTCATTTTACTATTGGCAGAAGCCCACAGGAATCCAATGAAAAGGGCATAAAGGGGACAGTGTGACAGACGGAGGCCTGGACAGGGGTCAGGTGCTCTCCTGGGGCCATTGCCTGCGGAATCATTTTCTGGCCTTAGGGACTGAGGAGCTATTCTGGAAATTAAGTAATTCTTAAGGAGAGTGTCCGGGAGGTACCGTCTGCAAGGTGAAGAGGGTCTGATGAGACATCTGCTTCTCCTTTCACGCCTCCCCTCCTCCCCTCCCTTCTTCCCACTGCAGTCCAATGTCTTGGGATAAAGCAAGCAGTAACTATACGGTTTTACACCAAAGCTGCATAACAGCTAAAGGGAAAAATTTTATTTCTATAATTAGCTTCCCTACACGTTTGCAGAGTAGTTGATCTGACTACTTTAGCATAAGGCAAAGGAAGACATTTTTAAGGAAATATTTTTTCCCCTATAATTCTAGAAGATGAACAACGAACTAAAACCAACCCCATAGACATTAAAGGAAAAAAAAAAAAAAAGAATGGTTTAGATTACTTATATAGCTGGGAAAATCGCTCAGGGTTTTTGTGGAACTCTTTATTTTGTGTGGAAGCATCATTTGATGATGTACGGGATAGCGAATTGCTTCTTAGAGAGGGAAGCTTAGAGGAACGGAAAAGGCCACTGGCCAGAAAGCAGGAGACGGTGGAAAAGAACAAGGATGAAGAAAGAACAGAAAGAAGGCTTAATCAGTTGCAATGAATTGTATGTGTCTTGATCGTATTCCACTTTCCTCCTTATTTCTACTCCCCGGAAGCCACAGTGGAGGTGACAAGCCAGGGCACTCAGGAGGGTTAAGATATAATATTTAGGTACTATGGCTATAAAATACGTTTATATAGATTTGTACGTTTGTACCTTATATATGTATTTATGTGTCTTTTATGGATAACGTACTTAAGTTTGTATATTTGTGATTTATATGATCTAGTTGTTTTTGCTTATTATACTCTTGTAGTTCTTACCATTCTGTAGAAATGCAGATTTTTGTAATTTAGCTAATATGTATTGTTTAACCTACAAAGGGTTGGAAACTTCTTAATGGCATTTCCTTCCCTTATTCCTCTAAGTAATCATTTGCCTCAAACAACACTCATGGTTTCTTATATGTTATTTGCACTGATATCTGTTGAGTGATACCAGTTGGCCAATAACGTTCCTGGTCCTGAGGCCACATTTTCTTACACTCGACCTCAGGCTGCACCAATTTGTTTTTCTTCCAAATTGGATTATGACGTAGGTGCTTTGGACATTTCTACCTTTATTGACCGTAGCTGGGTCAGCCCGGCCCTGACCAGATGCTTTAAGCCAGTGGGCATCGGGTGTGTGGTTTTTTGTGTTTTTTTTTTGCCGTACGCAGGCCTCTCACTGTTGTGGCGTCTCCCATTGCGGAGCACAGGCTCCAGACGCGCAGGCTCACGGGCCTAGCTGCTCTGCAGCACGTGGGATCTTCCCGGACTGGGGCACGAACCCGCGTCCCCTGCATCGGCAGGCGGACTCTCAACCACTGCGCCACCAGGGAAGCCCCAGTTGTGTGTTTTGTGAGAAGGGTCAAATCCTTCTAATTTAAGTCCACATTGCTTGAACAAGGACTCTCGCCTAAATGTCGACTGAATTTCTTCGGAAACTTCATTTCCTTCTCCTCCCCGCCCCCTGCGCCCACCCCACACTCTAAATCACACTGCAAGTCCCCAGGGAAGTCCGATTCTCCCACTGCCCCACGCCCAGGAGAGCGGGACATGGCCTTACTCAGGTCACTGGTTACGGACAAGGCAGGAAGAGCACGGGATCCCGTGCGGAGAATGCATCCACCTGTCCTCGGCGAGCTCGGTTCTCCCACTTCACCTTTGCTTTGCAGAAACCTGGAAGCTGTGATCTCACCCCCTTCCGGCCTCAGGCTCCCCAGCAGGCTGCCGTTGTCTTGAAGTGAAAAGCAGTCTGGAGATACTGTAACCGAAAGTAGGGTCCGGCTGCTTTTTGCTCAAAAGCCAATAAAGAGGCCAGGTTGGTGGAAAGGAAAGTTTGCTTTATTTTGGAGGCCGGCAGTTGGGGAGGGGAAGGCGACTCGTGTCCGAAGGCCGACTCTCCCCACTGACAATAAGGGGGCAAGAGCTTTTCTAGGCGGAGGGAGGGGCTCCATGCAGAAACAGTACAGGCAGCTCCGACTGTCATCTTGACATTGGTCACTGGTGGTCTGACCAGCGTCATCTTCATTGTTTTAGGTACGGTTAATCTTCATTTCCGGGGTTGGTTTGTTCCCATTTCCTTGAGGCTGGTTCTCGGAATTGTGGCAGCTTATGTCGTGGCTACAGTTTGGTCAACGTGTAGTTAACTTCTTCCACCTGATGGGGGTTTCAAGTGTCTGTAGACAGCTCACAGGACATGGCTCAGAATATTATCTGCAGCCCTTGAAGAGGAACTAAAGGTCCTTGACTTTGCTTACTGACTAAAACTATTATTGTTTTGTCCTGTTTGACTGCTTTTCTTTGCTTCTTCATTTTCACAGTTTTCTGATTAAACTTATTCTTCGGCTAAAGTTTTTCCACCGACAAAAGGCAGGCTGAGGACATGGGGGGCATAGACCATACAGCCCTGCTCCAGTTCAATATGATTATCTTTTAAACAGCTTTAAGATATTCGTATACAGACAATAACACAGTTTCCCCAACAAAAACCACAATAAATAAAGAGGTCAAAGGGTGAGGTCAACCATACTGGGAGTTAAGTCCTGGAAGACAGCATTGATTTTCTTTCTTTTGTATTTTACACACTTGGTAGAGGGTGTGAAGTGTTTCAATATCTCCTGCTGAGTCAGGGAAATGGGTACATGATGATGCAGCCTGGCTACACTCACCTGAGAAGGATGCGCTCTTTCGAGTCCGCATCTCTTTACTTAACTTTTCACTTTCTTCTTGTCCCTTTTTGCTCTTGACTTTCCCAGCTGCTGGCGTTTATTCTCATTTCTAACTTCTTGCTTTTTCAGTGTTATATATTCTTTGATGGTTTCCCTTCCTGTATGATCTGTGTCCTGTGGGATCTTCCTCCAGATTAGATGAAGAGTTGAGCAGGTTTAATAAATCATCAAAATAAAAATATTTGCAGCAAGTATGCCACAATTTGACTCTATGACTATCACTACCCAGCTGGAGAGAGAATTCAAATGTTAAAAGAGCTGTGTTAAGTAAACACCTTTGTAACTCTTTAACATTTTCATAATTTTTTTTTTTTTTAGAATGGGTGGATGATGAAGCAGATATGGAAGAATTACAAATTACAAAATTACCAAAAAATAATAAAAATTACTTCTTGTATATTTTGTTTATAATTTTTTGAACACTTTTTATTCAGATACTATAATACCTAGAGATTTTCATTACAAATCTCTAAACATGTTTAATTTCTAAACGTGAATTGATAAATCTCTAAACATGAAAGATTTTTCTCTTTAAACTTATAAATGATCATTTCAGACATATTTATCTAAGAAGGAGAAACCTAAAGTATATAGTAATAGTACTTAGAATTTTAATATTGTAGAAAATCTCTCATATCTTTAAGGATGTTAGAGATAAAGGGCTAAGATGGCATTTTAAACCATAATGTAAAATAAACTGTAACTATTCTATGATTGTCAATGTCTTATCCTGCTGGTTTTAATAATGTGAAACAGATTTCATGATAATAAAGCCCATATGAAGAGCATTTTAAAAAATGAAAAGATCAAGACAAATCAAGTCAGTATACTCACCCTTTTATATATACTATAATACTTAGGCTGGTTAAAAATGGTACAGTAGGGTAGAAGTTCTTATAAAATGGAAAATAATTCCTATCCATTACTAATTGTTCCTTAACAAACAATTTAGGATATTAGGTTTTCAAAATCATTAAATCAAAATGACATTGAAAAATTGGTGTAGGCATCCTGAAGCTATGTAAAAATCGTTCGTGTTTTTTAAGTTTTAAACTCATGGGGAGAGTTGAGATTCATACATGAAAACTTCACATACAAAAGTAATGGAGCTGGCTACTGTATCTCTGATTGTGTTCAAGTAAACACTTATGCATGCTTTGAACAAAGTACTTGATGTGTAATAAATGGAGAATAATATTAAAAAATTAAATAGGCCCCCAAATAAATGATGCCAAGGTATGAAGCTGTTTTTCTTTTTTCCTTTTGATAGCTTCCTTTGCCGATTCTATAGTTTCTGCCCTTCCTCAAGGCTGAAACTAGAACATTCCTACCCAAGCATGACATATACCTCTCCATATAGTGAGGACTGCTTCCATGTCCCTTGTTAAATCTGTGTAACTTCTATAAATTTTTATACCATATTAGTTATTTCATGATTTGAGTTACTCTTGTGAATGCAATTTTTCTTCCCTTATATTTTCTAATTGGTTTCTTCCTGGGAAACTATTGATCTTGGTTATCCTGTACAACTAGGTTTGCTTCTCTGTTTTGTTTTTTTTTTTCTTTTGGCCTGAGTTGATCATTTTGATGAGAAGGTGGGTTTGAACTGATTTGTAAGCCTATCTTTTAGTTTTGTGGGTGAGCACACATTTTTCTCTTCCTAGCCATCCCTGACCTGCAGCTGCAAAGCATAGGCCTGGTATCTCTAATGCAGGAAGCTTTTCAGAAGGGAAATCACAGGTATTACTTGATTCCACAGTTTTCTTTCTTCTCTCATCGCCTAGAAGCTCACCCCATCCCATGTGGTATGTAAATAAATGATGAGTTTTGTGTTTTTCTCTTGTTTCTTTCTCCAGCCTCATCTACCAGGCTAGAGTGCATGTATCATTAGGGCCTTCCTAGCTGTGCTGTTCTGTGCTCATGTGTCAAGGAAGTTACGTATGGGTTCCAAATAAACGGATTCGGTTTCAGTGGTTTTATATCTTGCTAATGGTCTTGTGAGTTCAAATCCTTGTCAGTTTTCTTATGTCATTGAAGATTAATTGTGGGAGACAGATAATGGCACCCAAAGATGGCCAAATCTAATCCCTGGAACCTGGGAATGTGTTACTATATGGCAAAAGGGACTTTGCAGATGTGTTTAAAGGTTGGACCTTGAAATAGGGAGATTATTTTGGGTTATCAGGGTGGGCCCATCTGGTCACAGGAGTCCTTAAAAGGACAGAACTTTCTTGGCTGTGGTCAGAGAGAGAGATGTGATGATACAAGCAGGATCAGAAAAAACAAACACACTGATTTATTGATATTAGTTTGTTTAGGCTGCTGTAACAATATACCACAGACTGGGTAGCTTAAACAACAGAAATTTATTTTCTCACAGTTCTGGAGGCCAGAAGTTCAGGGTCAAGGTCCATCAGGGTGGGGTTCTGGGTGGGGTGAAAGCCCTCTCCCTGGCTTACAGCCTCTCACTGTGTTTCCCATGACAGAGAAAGAGAGAAAGAGAGAGTGAGAGAGAGAGAGAGAGAGAGAGAGAGAGAGAGAGAGAGAGAGCGAGAGAGAGACCAAGCTCTGGTATCTCTTCTTATGAGGATACTAATCCTATTGGATCACAGCCTCAACCTTGTAAACTCATTTAACCTTAATTACCTCCTGAAGGCCCTATCTCTAAATACAGACACATTGGGGGTCAGGACTTCCATATATGAGGTGACATAGTTCAGTCCATAGCAATTGATTTTACAGTTTTTAAAAGTTGCTTTTTCTCCATCTCAGTGTAGCATATATTTGTGTTTCATGAAGGGGGCATAGGAGTAGTTAGTACTTGTGATAATATCTTTACTGTATTTATCCTTTTTGTTCTTTTTATATTTACTGTGTTTATCCTTTTTCTCTTAAAAATAATTTTAGTCTTACAGAAAGCGTACTGAAATTTTCAATTTTAAGAATATTTTTTGTTTTATCATTTTATATTTTACTGTTTTTATCCCTTTTCTTTTAAAATAGCTTTAGACTTACAGGAAATTTATAGAAATAGTGCAGATGTCCGCTATATCAACATCTTACGTAATCATGGTACGATGACCAAACTCAGGAAATCAATGAGGATACAATACTGTTAGCTAAATTACAGGCCGTATTAGAATTTCACCTATTTTTCACGTAATGTCTGTTTTCTGCTCCAGGATCCAATTTGGGATCCCATATTGCGTTTAGTCATTAATCTACTCTAAATTGTGAGCATTTCTCAGTTTCCTTGTCTTTCACATCTCTGACACTTTCACGGAGTACTGATCAATTATTTTGTTTAATGTATTAAGTTTGGGTTTGTTGTTCCTTTTATTTTTAAGGGAGGGACCTCAGTGTTTATGCCACTTTCTGATTAGATTCTAGTTTACACTTGGCCAGAGATTAGGGTATCCATAGAAGACCTGATGTTCTCTTTGCTCAAATGGTCATTTTGTATCTTTGAAGACTTCTAGATGGAGTAATACCAAGGTCAGTAGACTTTTTGCTTTTTACAAGTTTGATCCTCATATGAGGACTCCTTACAATTCTACTAGTCTAACCAAAAGTCTCTAAGCAAATTCAAAACAGCTGGAAATAACTGCATGCCTAAAAGAGAGAAATTGCTTCAATGAGTTGACCAAACCTGGGTCTGATTAGTGTATGCCTGCCTCTCGGAAGACGGTGATCTGGGAGCTGGGGTGCAGTAACAATGGCTAATAAGAGCAAACATTATTTAGTAGTTACTGTGTGCCCAGAGTTGTGCTAAATGCTTTGCACAAATGATCTAATTTATTCCTCACAACCACCCCTTGAGGTGGGTAGGAAACCACAGACCTGAGCAGTTGAACTTGCTAATGATCGTGTAGCTTGGAGAGTACTGAAATCTGGGACAGAGACAATTTGTTGGTGAATAAACAGGAGCAAAAATACTGCTGCATAAGCTGGTTATCAGATGAGGGTAGACTGGAAGATGGAGTTAGGTGGCCAGTAACTGGATGAGGGAATGGGAGAAGACAACCTAGTCAAAGACAGGAGTTGAAAGATTCTGTAGCAATTATCCAGGGTAAGAAACTTCTTCCAAATTGAGATATTCCTGCATTATTTTTCTACCAGATAAAGAATGAGCCTTAGCTTAATTCTTTACCAAACAGCCCATTCTATTTTGGGACAACTGTGACTGTTGGTCTTTTTCGTCCTTCTGGGCTAAAATCTGGTTGGTCCTAGTTAAGCGGTCTGGAGTTAACAAGATAAATACAACGTGTCTTTCACTCGACAATCCTTCAGGTATTTGAGGATAACAGTAATGTTCACCTCCAGTCTTTTTGTTTCTATTTGCATGTTCCTGAACTATTCTTCGTATGATTAATAGTCCTCTTAACAGCCGGGTTTCTATTATTTGGTTAGGGGTGGACAAATACTGGAAGACTATTCAAATTTGAATTTGACGTGAAAAGAAAATGAAAGTCATAATAGAATTAAGGCAACTTAGATGTCAGGAAAAGAGAACTACAGGGCCAGCATTAAGTAGCCAGTTGAGGGTGGGAACATAATCCACCAGAACATCTTGTGTGTACAGTAACAGTCTGGAAAAACTCAGCGTAATATCATTTTGATAATTATTCCTTTTAAGATTTCCCTTAGAAGAACACATAACTTAGATTTCCTGAGGACATAATCTGGAGCACATCTGAACATTTATAAACTGGATTCTGCCTGGTGCTTAAAATGTTTCCCTATTTAGGAGATGTGATTGGCAAATGAGACTTTTATCTTTTGATGCTATCAACTGATATCCTGCAGAAAAAGTTGGATGATGGATTTCTTTTGGAACGCATGATCATTCTGTAATTTTACCTCTCTTCTCTTCTCTTTCTTTACTTGTAACTGAACCCTGGAATGGAACTTAATGTGTCAAATGTACTCTCCATTTGTCCTTTTTTGCACAACAAACACTATTATTGCAGATGTCCAAATTATAAAGTCTTCTTGAAATTAAAAATAGTTGAAAAAAGAAAATAGCTCTTGCAAATATGTTTTAAAATCTTTGGAGTTCACTATGTTATTTTAAAATAGTGTCTTTTAGGGCTTCCCTGGTGGCGCAGTGGTTGAGAGTCCGCCTGCCGATGCAGGGGACACGGGTTCGTGCCCCGGTCCGGGAAGATCCCACATGCCGCGGGGCGGCTGGGCCCGTGAGCCATGGCCGCTGAGCCTGCGCGTCCGGAGCCTGTGCTCCGCAATGGGAGAGGCCACAACAGTGAAAGGCTCGCGTACCGCCAAAAAAAAATAAAATAAAATAAAAAAATAAAATAGTGTCTTTTAATAAGAAAAACAAAAACATGACGAAGCAATGTCTTTTTGTGTGTGTAATGCTAATTAAATCGTCAATGAACATAAAGGCTAAATACTACCAAGAGTTTGAATCAACTGAAAATCAATCTGAGTCATGCATAATTCTTTTCTAACCTAGAATTCTCTTTGCAGCTACTCTTCAGAGTGTCCTGAGATGCTAGTAGTTGTAATAACTTGTGACTATCTCATTTCTCAAGGGCATTATATAGAAGTTCAAAAAAACTAGTACTGTTTATAAGACAATGAGTTATACGCATCTTTAGAGAAGTGAGGTAGATGCTTTGAAATGTTTTCAAGATTTCAGCAGCCATGATAAAAGGAATCAAAGCAGTTAGATTCTTAAGTCTCCTTAAAATTTATTCATTATTTAACAAAAATAAGACTTGATTAAATAATTTCAAGTCTAATAACCAACAGTTTACTCCATTTGTGTTTGAAAATGGAGAAGTATCTGTATTTATTAGTGGAATCTTCTCTTTACTTACTGGCAATAATTCTTCAATTTGTTCCCTATGAAATGCATGGATGTCAAAATTTTATTAGTACAGCTAAAATGAAGAGTTCATCTTAGTAATAATATGGTGCAGAAAGAATGAGCGTTGGATGTTATATCAGTCCTTTGAGAGTTTTATGAAAAATGAGAAAGAAGACATTCTCAAGATTGTTAGTTTTTTCTCTTTTTTTTTTTTTTTCTGGTGTATTTATTAGCAAGATCAGGTGTCATAGCATTTAAATGAAGAATTTTGCTTTCTAAAATTAGGCATTGCTCAAAAAAATGACTTAAGTTTTGGGGTGAAAATAGCAAACTCGATTAAAATGTTCTGCTGCAATACTTCTAAAATTATTTTTAAGCTGTTTGTTAAGGCACAAAACTGTGATTCTTGAATACTCCGACTTTTCATTGTATCGTTTGAGAAATTTAGTTCTGAGTTCAGTTTGAAAAAAGCCAGTAAACGTTCCAGCATTGAATGTTCTCCCTTGCTCTTCTCCAGTCACCAAAGTGCTGCTGTAAACAGTAAGAGCATAATTGTCTTCCACAAGGGCCACAGAGCCTTGGGCCAGCCCTGCTTGACGTCACGCACCTGTGTCACTGTCTACATGGGCACCGTGTGCACTCAAGTGATGTCCAGTATCTGACTGGGGTGTGGCAGGAAAATATTAGAACATCTGATTTTATTTTTTACTTAGAAATGAAAGAAATCGAGCCTATTAAATATTAAATATGCTTGTTGACACTGATGCCTTCCCTGGCTTATACTAGATGGTGGGGGTTTTTTTCTGTTTTTTTTTTTTTTTTGCGGTACGCGGGCCTCTCACTGCCGTGGCCTCTCCCGTTGCTGAGCACAGGCTCCAGATGCACAGGCTCAGCAGCCATGGCTCACGGGCCCAGCCGCTCCGCGGCACATGGGATCCTCCCGGACTGGGGCACGAACCCGCGTCCCCTCCATCGGCAGGCGGACTCTCAACCACTGTGCCACCAGGGAAGCCCTAAATGGTGGTTTTTACGTGTAGCATACAATGTGTTGTGAAGGCAGAGTGGGCTCCCACAACGTGTTAAGTCCTTTCTTATTTATTTTTGCCAATATAATTTGTAAATAGTTTGTTCTTTTCTGACCTGAAATCAATTCTGTTTCCTGATTGACTGAATTTTGGGGCCATGGAAGTGGCAGGAATATGCAAGTAACACGTGGGCTTTGGCCCAGTACATGGACAGTATTTAATTTTCAAATGTCACTACAAGGCATTGATAGATGAAATTGTAAGCACTGTATTTGTGTGAAAGAAGCCAACTTTGATTTTTAAAAACCCTCTATAAAACTTGACTATTTTTCTTATTTTATAGATAAAAATTTTATCAATGTCAAAGAAATACACTTCTTAAACTTTAGAAGTGAACTCATCCTAATGGGTAGTTAACCGGATTAGCCATTTGTTGCTTTTTTTTTTTTTTAAACTTGGTCTTTGTCTAGTTAATTTCTCTCCATCTTATTCTTTTTGTTCTGCTTTTCTTTTTTTTCATTAAGTCGAACTGCATTGTTGGGAAGAATGTTAGATTCTTTGTAGATGTATGTATTCTACGTGCAGTGGACGTGAGCGGCACAGTTTTACCTTTCTTCTGGGGTCAGAGCTGCTCTTTAACTTTGGAAACGTCCTCGTTACTGTTGGGCTGTCGGTCACATATCCCCCAAACCTCCATCGCTGTCACTGTCTCAGAGCTGAGTCTGAGCAGGGCTGCAGACTCAAGCCAGGACTTCTGCCGCAGACAGTAGGAAAGGGGAGCTCTCTAGTTGCTGGAGCCCCTGGCTGTGAGGACCAGGGAAACCTGGAGCTTTCAGAAGCCGCCCTTGAACCACAAGAGGACGCTTGCCCGGAAATGAAGCCAACACCAGGAGCTCCCAGGTGGGGAGAGAAAGGGTCCTGATGTTTGAGCCTCTGATCAGTCTCTGCCTGACGCCAGCCACGCTGCGGGATTCTCAGTCCCTTCAACAATCAGATCTCCTATTTTTTAGGCTACTTCGTGTTACTATGTGTCACTTGCTGCTACAACGTTTCTGAGTTAAATAACATTGTACAGGGAAAACCATATGAATTTATGGATTCTACCTGTAAAAATGGCAATTCCGTAGAGTTCAACCCAATATAATAGAAAATTCCTGTGTTCAGAAGACTCCAAAGTCCTATCTCCACCCATTACTTTGCGTTCTTGGCCTCTTCAAGCCAAGAAGTTTGGCTTGAAGTTTCCTTTTACTGAAAAGAAAGAGATAATGATCTACCCAACCTTCATACATACATATTGTGAAAGCTGATAAAGTGCATGGAAACCTTTGTACAGGCTCAGGCTCTATAAAAAAACGTTACCTGTGATTACTGATTGGAAGGTCTGACTCTTGAGGTGTCTTACGGTTCATTCGGGTGATATGTCCAGTAGCACTTAGAGGCAAATATCTAGAACCGACGGCACACGGGAGACTGCGAAGATGTCAAAGTTTGTGTGAGAATGCTATAAAGCCCTGATTTATGGGAGATAATCTTCTCCACATCTAGGTGGAGAAGGGAGAAACTAGTACTCACCGAGTACTTGACTCTCTGTTGCTTTGAGCCAGGACACTTAATCTCACATCCAACTTCAGAAGTTGGGTATTCTCCCTTTAACAGATGGATGCTAAGTGGCTCCATTAAGATCCCAGGTTACAGAGGCAAAAGCAAGGTCCCGACTCAAGAACGCTCAGTCTCACTTCCCCATGTTGCTATTAGAAAAGCAAAGACCACCTCATTCTTCGTCTGTGGCAGGTCAACTAAGACTCAGGGTAAATTGCTGAGTGGCCTTTGATTGGTTCTAGTATTTCCAGTCATACAGGGAAATCCATTTTCATGTCAGAAATCTCCATAAACCCATAGAAATGTTTAAAGGGTGCAATGCTTTAAAACTGTAATCACTGTCTTTTGAAAAGGCCATTTTGATGCAATGTATATGTGTATATATGTACATACATACAAACTTACGAACTAAAATGGACACACAGTAAAATCTATGTTTCATAGTTAGGAGTACATGATACATAACTCAGTCATTAGAATATAAAGGACCTTGAAAAATAAAAATGGTAGAAAACATAGAAAACATTGCTTTAAAGAGACCTAATGAGTCCCATTTGGGAGAAATAAAAACAGACAATAAATCAGTTGAATAAATACAGACTAAAATCTGGATAGAATTATCTTAAATGAGTTAATAGGTTAATTCAAAATAATATTTTAGGCTTCTAGCCACGGGCTTGCAGATTCACTGTCTGTCCTCAGCATCAGTTTTCTGAATCTGTTCTGTATTTATTTTAGTGGAAATGAGTGAGGAATTAAGACATAACTAAATTACTTTTCTATGATGTATATGTTGCACTGGTGCCACAAAAACATAGTTTCCTCAAAGTTTAATTTATCAATTGGAGCGTAAGAGTAAAATAAAGTTACTCCCTAGACATAGACAAATATACACATGAGTACACGGATACACATTTTCCTCTCATGAAGCTCTCCCTGGTACTATGGGCAAAGAACAAATTATGTCATCAGGAACAGGATTTGTTTTATAAAATGATTTCTAGGATGAGTAGTTGCTGAAAGATATTCCTCTGGCGTTCTCTAATATTTCAAACTCAGACTTAGCGGTCTTAAGAGTCTGCTTTTTATTGTATAAATCAACTTTAGCAATATTCATAAACAGTAAAAGGATGCCAAGATGTGATCATTGAAGACCGTCACATCTTTTAAAAATATTCCCAAGTATATACCATATAACATTTCAGATAAAGATAAGTAGCCTTCTGCTCTGAAAAGAAGAAAAATCTTTATCCACGGAAGAAACATTTCTAGACATTTTTATAAGTTACCTGATATTAACATCGTAACTGTATCCTAAGCACTGGATTTTTTTTCTTAATATTAATTGGATAAACAGACTGGGAGAAGACATTTGCAGCCTACATAACAAAGATCATATCCAGAATGTATAAAGGACTCTTACAAGTCACTAAGAAAAAGTTTAAATACCAAGTAGGAAAATAATGGCAAAGGATATGAAAGAAGAATCAAACAGAGGAACTGGCCTTTAGGGAGATGCAAGATGAAACTACACTTTCACTTTTTATCCTATTGGCTAATGAGGGTGTGGGAAAACAGGAATGCTTATACATCCCCGGTAGAATTGTGAATTAGTCTCATGTCTTTAAAGAGAAACTGAGCAATATGGGAAAAGATCCGTGGTGCCAGCACTCCATTTTTAGGCATCTCTTCTAGCGAAGCTTTCACAGGAATGTTCAATAAGATGTATAAAGTGATCACTGGAGCGTCGTATACAACAGTAAAAAGTGGACACAGCTTGAACATCCTTTTTTTAGTGTAATGGATGAGGAAACTATGTTTTAATCATAAAATGGGATAGTATACAACATACGTAGAGCTAGATCTATGTATAACTATATGGATAAAACGGAAAAACGTAATTGTGAAAGAAAGCTACAAAATAAATTAAACAGCATGAAAACATTTATGAGAATTTCAAAACATCGAAGCAATGGTTTACATATATGGCATGTGATTTCTTATACAGTGAGGTACAAAAACAAGCATGGGAATGATACACATTTTCTGATTACAATTTACCTCTGGGGAGAGAGATAAGAAAGGGAGAGGAAGAAGGTCATTGTTTAATTTATAACAATTAATTTAATCTCTTAAAACTAAAAGAGCTGAAGCAAATATTGCAAAATGATAGTATTTGTTTAATGTCTATGGTAGGTCAATTGTTGTGTGTCACATTTTTGGGTACTTCTCTACAGGTTGAAACATTTTATAATTGAACAATTAAAAATGTAATTAAATGACTGTGACTTCATGTTGAACGTGCTAAAATACATTGCTTCCCCTCTTTTCTATGGCTTCCGCATACCTATCCTCTCAGAGTAAATCCTGAGCACGTCTCGTTTCTATGTGGTTGCACAGGTGAAGGTTTTGCTGCCATTGAGTGAGTGCCTCAAGGTGGTCCCAGTCTTCAGGGCCCCCTTAGAAAGCTCCTGATCTGTCCACATACGTCAGATGCAAGGGGAGTCCCAAAGCGATAAGTGCAGTGACATGTCTGAAGATCCTGGGCGGGACGCATCTCTCTGGGGAAGGTACTTTAGGGGTGGAACAGAGGAGGAAGCGTGTGATGAGGACACACGTGTGAGATGAAGTTGCTTGGCCTCAGGGTTCTGGATGATTTGTGAGCCCAGTGAAGTTGATGTAGGCACAGCACACCCCAGCCCAGGTTGGAGAGGTGAGTGAGCCTCTTCGTCTGTAGAGTCTGGTACCCAGGTCTGCAAACAGCACCTCACTAGCATCAGGGAGCCTCACCTGCATCACAAATGCCCAGAAACTGGAGAGCCATTGGACAGGGCCTGGGAGGGCTATGTCCCAGGCTTGAAGGACTAGTGGCATTTGTGGCAAATAATAGAGCTGAAGTTGGTGTAAGAAATATGTTTGAGTAAACTCTGCCCACAGCTCCCAGCTCTGCTCCCAGCCTCGGTCTCTCCCCTGGTCTTTCAGGAAGCGCAGAAATGGGCCAGCACACTGTGGATCTGGGAGTTGCACTGGTGGAGGCTCAAAGAGGAACCCTTGGTTTTGATGGAGATGGGGAAGTAGTTGACATTTCTTGGGTTGATGGCCTGAAGCAATACCAGTTAACACCTATATAGAGGAAACACCCTTAAATCGGTGTACATGATTCCATAAATGTATATTCCCAGAAATACTGATTCTTTCATTGTTCTGATTTAATGAAGTTGGTACCTCACAACAAAAAGAGTGATGGAAATAGGTACGGAAAATTGTGAACAGGTTGTGTTCTCAAAATATGTTTGACATGTAAAATTTAAAAAAAACCCGGAATTTGATTGTCTCATGTGTTTATGAAACAAGAAAGGAACTAAATTTGGGGAATCTTTAAAGATATGTCACTCCCTTCCCTCCCAAATCGAATATATCTTTTTTTCCAGCTTTTTTTTTTATGGTAAAGCTTTTCATTTGCTATATGTCCAGTTGACTATTTAGTTCTTTACGGAACTGAGTCAGTTATTCATGATCTCGGTTCTTTCGAGCTGAGGTATGGTGTTCTTTTTGAGCTGCATATGAAAAGGTAAACAAGTATAGAAACTTCTCCTTTGAAGATTCTACATGAGTCTGTTGCTGGTTAAATTTTCCTTGCAGAAATCAAACAGGGCTTCCTGTTGCATGTTTACCAAACCGTTTTTTCTCCGTAAAGAACAAATGCAGTGCTGCAATTTTCCCATTTGTTAATTTTTCCCGTTGAGCTCATTCCTTCCCTTGAAATATCTTCTTTCTTGTAGTCCACCTCATTTAGCGGTAAATACAGAGGATTACAAACATTCTTGTTAGATATAAAACATTCCAGGAAATTTAATTTCTTTAGTCATGGATTTTAGCTGTAATGATACTTTGCATTTGTATAATATCTCCTCTATGAGAAATCCAAACCCTGTATTCATTATCTGGAGACAAGCATTATTATCGTAATTTTGCATCCTGTGTAACTGAGTCACAGGAAATGAACCAGAAATAAATCATACCTGGAGTGTAACTCGCAAAAGAATGTAGCCGAAAGGAGGGATGATTGCACTGTGCCTTGGAAGCTTTCACACTGGAGGACAATACGGCTGGTTTACCATTTAGGGAGGAAGGGGTCTCCATGGATGGGTGTGGGGGAGAAGTACACAGGGCGGGGGTTAAAGGGGACGGGGTGGGGGGTGGAGGAACACAGTGAGGAATGCTTAGGGCTACGGCTGCTGCTGGATAATGCTTCCTGAAAGCCTGTTCCTGACCCTTCTCCGATGCATCATGCCCTATGCCTGTTCAGGCAGCCATGGGCCATGTGTCCTCAGCCTGGGAGCCCTGCTGGCTGTTGAGCCCAGACACAGCTACTTCTGTGGGTGTGGCTCCCAAGTCCATGTGACCCGGCGTGGTCCTGGCCTGGGATGAATTGCTCGCAGCCCACTGGACTCAACGGGTCTCTGGTTCCGTCAACATGCCCAGAATCCTTAGTGATCTAAGCCTTCACCCACAGGGGCTTTCTCTGATCAAACCAGCTTCCCAAAACAGAGCAGATATTTTCGAGAAGAAGAAGCTAAGAGGAAGCCATGACGTGAAAGGTCCTCCTGGGCGCCCCTTGTGAGGTTGAAGGGGGCTGTGAGCTTCTCTGTCTCCTTGAAGACTCCTTTTCCATTGAGTGTTTAGAGCGGGGGTTCTCTGCCACAGTTCATCGTATCTAACAGGTCTACAAATACCTGGGTCCCCCAGTAAAAGCACAAGAACTGGTAGGAGTGGTAAATCAGGGAGGGTCAAGTGATTCTCCCCCTGCCAGCTCGGAAAGCATAGTATCCATCAGCTGCTGTCCGTGGGCTTTGTCTTCAGGGGTTTCCCTCTGCTTCCAATGGTGTTTCTTATCTCAGGGTAGAAATCAATGAATGATGCTATTCTAGCAAGAAAGGCACGCTAACCAACTCTTGAAACGGAAATAATTAATCATCACAAGCAGAGAGAATGCTAGGTGACCAGTAGGTTATATAGTTAAGGAATTGCCAATGAAAAGCGAAGTTTTCTGGAACACCTAAAAGATAAACACTGAAGTAAACCCCTTCATCCAAAAGCAGAATGTAACCTCCTTGGCCCACTAACAAAGGAACTCTGCCACATTTCAGCCGTGGATCCATGTACCATGAATTTAGAGCAAGTTGTTGGAATTTTGAGGGGCTTTCTTATCTGGCATTCCACCATTTTATACAGTTAGTTACGGTGTTGGCTAAGAGGTCGTGACCAAAAAAAGGCAAGCAAAAAAGAACCAGAAAAAGGAGTACCTGCAAATATGTAACCCTTTTTTGGTGTAGATGGAACACCGTACAAGAAACTCTCATGAGAACTTCAAGAAAGGAAACATAACATGTCTGTCACTAAAAGGGGAAAAAAAATGTCATTGGGCCAACGAGCATTGATTAGAACAATAAGAACTTCCTGGAGCCAAGAGTCAGAACAAATGTGTGAAAGGGGATGAAGGGACATTACCATACTGAGCCTTTCACAGGAAAATGCTAAGTAAACGGAGGGATTCATGTCAATATTTGTATAAGGAAACATGCCTCCCTCTGACTCGAAAGCATGCTCCAAAAAAAAAAAAAAAATTCTTGAGAAACTTTGTACAGTATTCACAATAACAACAAAAATAATACACTTGGAGTTGGGGGTGGCCATTCTCATGGAAATGAAATGTGTTTCAACACTGATCCCTTATTTTGAGTGTTGGCGGGGATACGTCTTGTGGCTCTGGTCAAAGGGAGGTGTGGCCACTTGCTGGGTATTGTGGCCCCAGCTGCCTCTTGTGTGTTTCAGCTGGGAGGTTCTCAGGTCCTCAATGGGTGGGCTGGGCACACTAAATTAGGCAAGAATGCTGCTTCATTTATAGGCGACACAATTTATAAACAGCGAGTTATCACTTGCTTCACGTTTTATTTGTCAGGGTCATTTTTAGCAAAAGCTGGGCCTAGGCACCCACATAGAGGGCAGCTGTTCCTCCAGTCAACCCAGTAGGAAGAAAATTGCAAACATTATTGAAATGAAATTGGATGGATGGTTGCTTTCAAGGAGCACAGACTCCCACCTGCTTTCTCTGAACCTCCCGTTCGGGGGAAGTTGGTTGCACTCTTTTTAGACTTGTTGGTGCTTCCCTCTTCTTGTCGACCAGCCTTTAAAACTAGGCATTTTGGTCTGGAAGGAAAATGCAATAATCCACATCTTTAATCTCAGGTTTTGAGAGGTTTCTGTTATACTGAGAATCTAAAAAGGAAAGCGGAGAAGTCCAATGGAAAGAAACAAAAAGAGGTTTCTCCTTTCTCTTTAGCAATAACAAAGAGAAACAGAGAGGGAAATAAGACTCTTTGCTATTTTAACACTTTAGTAGATAATGGCATATGAATAATATCATCATTTTTCTGCCATTTATTCAGATGTGAAGGAACTCAGTGAATAATAATAGCTGCTGTCAAAGGTATTTATATTTAAAAGGTCTTTATGTAAAAAAAAATTTTTTTGTCAGGACTGATTTTTCTCTGAGAGAATCCCACCATCTCCTAGCAACCAACCTGGCCATCTTTTTGAATAGACGCTGCATTTACAGTGGGTGCATAACCTTTATGGGGAGGCGTTTGCAAATTTAGCAGTCAGGACTCATATGCATTCAAAGCAAGTTGTTAAACTGATCCCAGAGCCAGCCTGGTGATAGAAGTCTCAGGGGGTCTCTTCTCTTGGCAAAAACGCACACATGTGATTCGCACACAATTTCCCTTCCTCTGTTGGCCGAGCCTTGCATGTTCTGCAAATGAAAAACGGCCCCTTAAAAAACCTGTTCACAGAACTTTTATCTATTTAAAAAGAAGAACTAACTCAAGAAAATACAAAGGTTTTGCTTTGCAAATTACCATCCTAATGGAAAGATTATCTCTCAAGAAAGAAAGCGTCTAGCAGGAGTTCATTTATTAAAAAATACTTTTTTGAAAAAGAGTAATGGAAACATTTGGAATTCAATCATCTCTTCTGCTACTGCGTTTTGATTATTTGTAATATATTATTGTCATTTTCATTCCTTCAAAATCTTACAGGAGGGACTGTCCGAAATTCTAAAAACATTGGCGAAGGCTCCTCATCTCTCTTTGAGATAAATATTGTAATAACAATTATACATCTGAGACACACAATAAATACTGTAATAAGAATATACATCTGAGACCCAAAATTCATAGAATGAGAGGAGATAGAGTTGGGAACAGAAATGCTTTCCTGTGATTTCTAACTCTATGAGGTTGTGTTTAACAGCAGAATGGATATTTTCATTCAAATGGAAAACAATATTTGTCTCATGTAAATATGGTACCCTATTTGAGGATATGGTTTTAAAGGCAGAAAATTTAAATAACCAAAAAATCTTTTAAAATGCACCCACTGGAACCAAACTTCTGTACATGAAGTATTTGTAGCGTAAAAAAAAAAAAAATGCATAAAGATCTTCGTCACTAATGGAGGCATTGTCCTTTGTCCCTGCTCCACCCGAGGTTCACAACTTTAGGCAAGGTTGTGACTTTGGCCAGTTGTGTCATGAGACCCTCCTCTTTCCTCTTTTTATGCACTCTTTCTCCTCCTGCCTTTTCAGGTTTCTGCCTCTCTTTACCATGCCAACAGGAAACTCTCAGATAACCAGATATGATACTTGTTTATTCACTGAATCGTTTTACTTTAGACTCACTAGCCTTCCATGTAGCTATGCATTTTATGTCTTCTCTATCTTTGTTTTGGAACACTTTCAGGAATCTGCAATGACAATCCTTGAAATTTCTGGAGTGCTTTGCAGCTTCGAAGTGGCGTTCACTTTGTCTCACTGATCTTCACAATGACCTTGTAGAGGTATATATTATTTTTTATTAACACCACCATTTTTATACCTAAGGAAACTGAGAAATGACCGGATTTGCTCAAGCTTGTAAAACTAGTGACGGCCGGTGCCAGGGTTCGAGAGCAGGGCGCCTCTGTCGGAATCACTTGCTCTTCCCTCTAGATCACAGTACTTTGCAGAAAGAAGTCGGAAAGGTACATCTGGAGGCAGACATTAGGTGAAAACTGGCATTAGGTGTACAGTAAGACTGGATTTGGCAAGAAACCTTGCTCTGGTCCTTTGCGGGTCACTAGGAAGTCAGGGAGAAGGGACAGGTCAAATCGCCCCCTTCCAGATGCCACTTAGAGGCGGACTGAGGACCACGTGGTAGGAGGCGTCTGGATGGCTTCATCCCAGCTTCGGGTGGGTCCTGCAGGTGGTCCCGCAGTTGATCAGGTGTCTGTTCTTAGAGCAGCCGCATCATCATTCTCTTCAGGCTCAGAAGTGCACGCCCAGATCTCACCCCAGACCAACAAGCCAGAGGCTCTGGGGGGTGTCGTCCAGAGATCGGTGTTTTCGCAAGCCTTCAGGTGATTCGTACGCACTTTAAAGTTTGAGCACCACCTGCTCTGAATCCCTACCCCTATTATGTCTGACTAAAGGGAGACTTCATTCCCAATGTCTGAAATCTTAACCCTAGAAAGATTCTTCCTGCCCTCTGTTCCAAGACGGCCACATTTTTACATACCCGTTACCATCTCTTCTAGAAGTATGTGTTTGTATTCATACTTAAAATTGATTCTCTTCTCTCAACTGACTCTCTGAAATGCATTTTAAATTTATTATACAATTTTTAAAGGTTACTTTCCATTTACAGTTATCATAAAATATTCTCTATATTCCCCATGTTGTACAATAAATTCTCGTAGCTTATTTTATACCTAATAGTTTGTACCTCTTACTCCCCTACCCCTGTATTGCCCCTCCTTCCCCCTTTCCCTCTCCCCACTGGTAACCACTGGTTTGTTCTCTAGATCTGTGAGTCTGCTTCTTTGTAGTTATATTCACTCATCTGTTGTAGAAAACGCATTTTTTTACTCTCATAGTCTTTTTTAAAATTTCCAGTGTGAAGTTTCTAACTATGTGTTGAAATTTAACCAGTCCCCATGTTTCCAAAAGGTATTTTTACCTTTCCAAAATAGAGGTGGAAAGAGAAAGGAGAATGCTTCTGGAATAAAAAAGAATTACATAAAATAAATGAGAAAGGAAAATGTCTTGAAATGTGTGTTAGAAATTGATATTGATTTGTTCTGGGAGCGTCTCTGCAGTTCTTACGCAGGACGAAAATGGACGGCCCGCGTGAGCCCATGAGAACCGCAAAGCTGACTTTGGCTGTCTTCCTGTAAAGATGAGACGGTGGATCAATTCAGTTAAGAAGCTAGTTAATTCAGAGAGAACGATGTGATTGGTTGTTTGTGGTTGTTAGGTTAACCTTCCCACTTGCCCACCTAACTGCATGAGACATTCTCTTTTAATGAACTATTTTGATATTCTAGACAAGATTTTAAAATTATGTCATTGTAAACTGTTTTTCCACAACGATAGCATGGGAAAGTTGTATTTACAGTCATGTTCCAGCCAAGCGTTATGTATGGTAAAGAATGACACCAGTCATTCCAATAATTCGAAGACATTGTATCCTTTTCTTCTAAGCCTCTACTTAATGCTAAACACACATGTACACACACACACTCAGATCAACTGCCCTTTTTAGCAAATGTGTCACAAAGCTTTGTTTCCAACTATAGAGGAAAATAAGACATCTATCACATTGTTTTCCTCCCACTTAAAAGCTTTTCCATTAGACAGTTGCACAGGATGAAACCAGATGGGAGAGCTGAGCTGCCAGGAGGAGAATGCCACGAGGCTGAGTGCTCTGTAGAGACTCCTCGAGCCGGGGATCACTCCAGAAAGCTTCTGATTCTGTCCAGGAACCCTCAACTCAGACAATAAGAAGTGGATTGAGGGGCAATTTGAATACAATTTTCTACATAATCAAAAAGCATATACCCGAAGATTGAACTTGAGCTATAGCTTAGTGCATTGTTTCTACGCAGTTCTATTTCAATAGCTCCATATGGAGACAATAAAGCAACAAGACAAATAGTCTGTTGTAAAGTTTCAGTGCTTCTCTCTGATACCCATTCATTCTCTCTTGTCAGGTTACCAATCCAACCCCCCAATTTTTCTCCCAATTTAGAGCACTTGAGCAAATACATTTTTCATTTATACCTAACTGGCGGTCTGACAGAAAATAGCAAATCTACCACTAAGAACTTTTTCTTAAGTAGCTTTTCTTTTGAAGAGAAGAGGAAATATTGACTCAGCTGGGTTGGGAAGATACAAACTTTAGTTACCTTTATAGGATGCTTTTTATTTATGCCTCTGCTCAAGATCCATTTCAACTTTATTTTTAATTGCAGACAAGTATCTTTCTTTAGCTTCATGTTGACTTTGCCGCTATCTTTCGGTTTCTTAAAATGCAGGCATTTGAAGAAGGAAAGTTTTATCTTGATTTTCAGACATTCTGAAACTTTTTTTTTAAAGAAATAATTCAAAATCCTGAAGTGAAATACAGTCATTGTAGTGTTCAATCTGATTGCTTACCATCATCAAGGCTGTTTACAGCCTTTACTTTTCCTCATTAATGTGCTACCCGGCAGTGCAGAATTGCTAAATTCATAGTTTCAGTCCCTGAGAAGACGATGCTGGATGTGAAGGAAACTATTCTGGGGTCAATAAGAATGAAAATAGAACAAAACACTTCAAAGATCTGAAGGGCACATCAAGGGTCTCTGCCATCCAAGACAATTGTGGAATTGTTGTGTTGAGCAGTTTAGAAAAGAAGTTAAAAAAAAAAAAAGATGCTCTAATGCTAGACAGAACTCTGCTTCCCCATCTGACACTTATGGTTTTCCTTTCCAACTTTTCGAGTTCCCCCAGCTAGAATCTCTGCAGCTTCTTGGGGAGACTTCAGTCTCCTGTCTTCCTCGGTAGCTTTGTAGAAGTGTAACAAAGATGTCAGTGTCGCTGTCAGGATTTATACTTGTTGTAGAGTAAAGGAGGCTGATTCCTTTATGATTTCTTTGTGGGTCCTTTATAATCTAAGAAAGGTGGGTACCACGGTAAGGATGACAGGCAACTCGCTCCACACCCTCTTCCCAGGCTCAGTGGATAACTCAATAGAATCATTTGAGAATCGTTCTTGACTCTTTTCTCTCCTTCTTCATCCGCATCTAAATCGACCTAAAATCCTCTCCACTCACCCTTCCCGGCAGCTTTCTAACCTTTCTACTCATCTCCATCCTATTGTCTTTGCCCTTAGCTAAGTCCATGACACTATGACCTCTTTCTTTCTTGATTTCAGTTCACTCACCTGACTGTCTATCCATCCTGGAACTCTGTATCGGCTCCCCTTTGGATAAACTCCAAGCCCTGGTAACAGGTGTACATGGCCTGCTGTGTGTGGTTCCAGCCTCATCTCTACCCTTGGAGCTGGCGTTGCGTCCCTCCCTTGGACCACCTGGTACCTAGCACTCCCCCGTATCGCAGCCACCCTTCGTATTGCCCCTGCTTACCTACCTGCAGCCCCTACCAGATTCTGTGAAGACAAAAAAGATTTCATTCAATGGTATATTCCCGGAGCCAAGCTTGTCAGCCGTAGTCCCAGAAAGCATCCAGTGATCGGTAGAAATGAATGGTCCATTTAGACTGGTGATGAGGGATGGCTTCAAAGATTATCTAGGCCCTTGTGCATAATACATTTTACCGTCATTTACTAGGCTTAGCCAGAATAATAATAATTCTACTACTACTACTACTACTAATAATAAAATGCTACCTGCCTAGACCACTACAATAATGTTTTTCCTTGGTTCCCTGTCCTCCCTGTATTCCATTTTCCTATTATTACTGTTAATTCCTTGAGATAGCAGGCTGTGAAGATGCAGGCTTGGCATTATTCCTGCCTCCTGAGGAAATCTCACACAAGAATGAATTTCACACCAGCGTGAAGCATGGCTGAAATACAGGAAAAACGGAGCCCTGCATTTCCCACGATTAAAGCTAGAATCTTCCTTGAATTTACATTGATGTGACTCAACGACTTTCCTTAATTGATACAGCACCTAACTCAGATTGGGAGGTGGTGGGATGCTGGGGGTGTCAGTGAAAGCTTTCTGGGGGAAGCGATGTCCAGGTTGAAGCATGAAGGATGAACGGGGTTAGAACCACGTAATATCTGGGGGGACAGAGAGCCGATGTCCTAGGTAGACAGAGTGTTCTACAGGGTGGTATGAAGTAAGATGTGCTCTAGAAACCGAAGGATGTTGGTGTGAGGAGGTGATGGTGAGCGTGAGGAGGTGATGGTGAGCATGAGGAGCACAGCAGGTGGGTCGTACAGGGCTTGAAGGCCCCTTCGGAGGGTTTCAGAGTACACGCTTGAATAACGAGGAGCAGCTGAGGGATTTTAGGACAAAGTCATATTTGTGCTTTAGAAAGAGAATTCTAGAAAACGCAGTGGAAATGGACAAGAAGAGAGGTTGGCAAAGCGGTTAGGACATGTAGAATTCTGGAGAGAAGGCAGTGAGCATAAGCAGGCTGCTGGACAGGGTCGAGAGACTCAGGAACAGCACAGATAACTTGCCGGTGGATTGTGAGGAGAGAGAAAGGAATAGGACAGAATCAGGGAGCTGCCCGGCTCCTGGTCAGGGCACCTGAGTTGGCAGATGGTCATTCACGGAGCCATGACAGGTTTCATATGGAAACTGGTTGAACTGCAGGTACTGGGAGGCCACCCAAGGAGGGCTGTCCGTTGGGAGCTTGACTCTATAGGTTTGAAGCTTGGGAGCTCTTCGGCTGGAGATGTAGATTAGACGGTCATTAGCACAAACAGAATTATTAACATTCTTGGACCAACCAGTGAGGGTGTGGAGAGGGAGAAGATAAAACACTTTAGGACAGAAACTGGAAAGATTCCAATGTTCAAGGGACAGGCAGAAGAGTTCCTTTAAAGCAGACTCAGAAGGAACAGAGAGGGGGCAGGGGAACTCCCAGTGGGTTTTGTTTTGGTTTTTTCTTGATGGGGGAGATGGGAGGGCGTGAAAACCTTGACACGAAGGAGTGGCCATCCTCACCCCACCACCACACACCACCACACCACAAAACACCACACCAGCGGTGACAAAGCACAAAACAGAGATTTTTGTAAAACGATTTTAGCAGAGAAATCAAGGTGAAAGACAGATTTCAGTGGACTGAAGATGAAGTGGAAGGTGAGGAAGATGACCAGACTAATATGGACAATACTTTCAGAAAGTTTGCCTGTGGAACAAAGGAATTTGCCACTAAAGGAGAAGATGTTGAGGTCAGGTCTCCTTCCCTTCCCATCTCTCGATGTGAATGACTTACATTTTTTAAAAGCTGCGGACCCTGAAGAACGTTGGGGTCTGGAGGAACAGGTGGTGGTGCTAATGATGGTGGGGGTGGGCCGGGCCACAACTGTGTGTCACACCATGGTGCCCCGGGTGGGGGCGGAAGGCACACCGGGGCCGAGAGTCAGCCTTGGTGTAGCACCAGTAGGTGTCATCGAGAGGTAGGGATGCCTTTTCGTAATGATCTTTACACAGAGATGCTCAAAGGTGCCTTACGTGCCAGCAGGGCTATGGCAGAGGGGAACAGCATTTGGTAATTGGTTGAGTGAGGACCTGAAGATGTGGGAAGGAATGAAGCCTGCAGCACAGGAGGACAAGGCACTCTGGGAATCAGCACCCATCCTACAAAGAGGCTGGACCAGAGCGGGAAGGCTGGGTGCGGTTGTCCAGAAGCTGTCTGCCTCGGTGCTGAGAAGCTGGGAGAGTTCCTCTCCCCATCCATCCATCGTCTTCGTGAAGGAGGAGGGGAGGGGATCTTTTCAGGGCTTGGGTCAGAGGAGGTCTGGGGAGAGTTGAAAGGTCTGAAGCAGCCCCCATGGCGAAGTGGAGAGGGTGCTGGTCCCGAGACTCAGCAAGCTCTGTTCGCGTGAAGCGTGCCCCTGGCGGGATGGATGGTGCTTCCGAAATGAAACGTATTTGAAATGTTTGTGGACCCCGTTCACTGAGTTGGTTGTTTGTGGTCAAGTTATCACAGATCCACGACTGTTTTCATTCGCCTCCTTATCTCCGCTTCACAAGCCCACATAGGACCGGGCTTGTGTCCTCGCCTGGCTCAGAGGAGGCAACCTCTTCCTGTTTATGGCCGCATATGGACCCCTGCTCTTTCCCGAGCCCTTTTGATGAGATACAACGAGCCTTGGGAAAATACTAGGAAACTGGGAATTTAAAAACACGAAGCCCAGGTGACTTGCGAGCTCTCTCTGCAGTGGATTCTGAGAAAGAATGCTGACTGGAGAATGCTGACTGGGAGTTTAAGAAAGGGCAGACGGGCCCAAGACTCCTTGACGTGGTCTGGCCGGCGCGATGTGTCTGGAACTTTACAGCCACCTGCCTTCAGCCATCTCTTTGCCTCTAGTTATAAGCAGTCTTTCTTTTTGTTTTTTTTTAACGATGATGGCAAAAGTGTGGGCAGACTATCTCCAATCAAGCTTCCAAGCCCTCATTAATTTGTAATATAGTCGATTGTTGTCACTAAATATAAAACGCTTTACCTGCACTTAGAAAGGAACTGGCTCAGGACACTGCGTGACCAGAGGGCATTTGTCTATCCCACTTCCTCTGTTGTCTTTTCTTTTAAGACCTTTGTGCTCACAAGTGTGAAGAGTGAACAGGTGAAACTCCCCTTCCTCCGCAGTCCGTGTAAGTTGGTGGTTTGGGTTCAGCTCTTGGTCGCGTTCATGGCCCTTTTTATCCGTCCTTCCACCTCGACACCATTTAAAAGGAACCAAAGGGCAACTTCTTCATGGGTCTCAAGCTATTCCTGTATCAGGAACAATAGATTCTTAAGTACTACATGCATCCGAGATTTGTCTTAACCTGGTCCATTCATGTTAATTTGGGACTGTCCGCGGGGTGGGGGGGCGGCGGGAGAGAAGTAATTAGCCTTGTGATGAGCATGGGAGAAAAACATTGTCAGTCCTCATGCTGCAGCCTGAGCTTCACTCCGTTTCTTCTACTTGTCAGATCAAAATCTCAACTCCTAAAACTCAGCCATGCTTTGATTAATCACTTCATCCAATGAATTTGCAAATTATAGTTCTAGGTGATTTATGTCATTTTTACCTTCAATCTGATTTTTTTTTTTTTTTTGCATCGCTCTACTCACTGAGCCAGTCAGCCTTCACCTTGGAGAAAGCATGTTTTAAACATTGCATTATAGTGTTTTGTGCTTAGAACAGTTATATATAAAGGCTTTCAATAATATGTTGCAGCGTAACTAGAATATCGAAGAAAATTGTTATTCTATTTGCAGCTCAGACTTGGAAAAAATAGATTTCCTTTCTACTACCTCCAAGTTCTTTGAGTTGTGCCTCGCCCTCTTTTTCTCGCATGCCTCAATTTCTCTCCCTTGCCTGAATAATTCATGTATGAAATATAAAGCGTTGCTTTTAGGCTTTCCCTCAGCTTCTCCCCTCCAATTTCCTGTCAAGATGAATGAGTACATTTATTTAACATGATTAAAATTTTTTTCTCCAAAATTAAAATCGGAGATTGATTAGGACAACGTGCAGTCATGGTTTATAGGTATTTTAATTTTTTTCTTCTATCTTCTTTCATCCTCTTATATTTATTTTTCTTAATTTTTTTTTTCTCACAACGATTAGATGGAATGTATTTCAGAAAAAGTTAACCACAATGTGTAGTGTGTCCTTTTGAAAAAGAGACAGGAAAATGCCACTCCCTACTTCCTAAGCCCAGATCCTTCCTTGAAATTGGAAAAAGAACATCTCCTGTCTGTCACCTGAATCTTTGCTCTTGGGCATGCGGTTTCAGGGAGGGGCTGGCAGCCTCTTGGCCCCTGTGCTCTGAAAGTAGTTACTTAGGGGCTGAGCTCAGGTCCCAAGGAGCCTGGGGTGTTGGTTTCACGGAGGAAAAGCAGCAACAGCAAAGACTCAGGATTAGGCAAAGCAGGAATGGAAAAAACCCTGAAAGTAAAGCTCTTTCAGGAGATTGTCAACTACTAGCCAAGCAGATTCTGTTCACATTTACAACCTCTCACAAAGTTACCTATTTATAAACGGAATAAACCAAGGAGCTTGGGTCTCAAAATAAACAGATCAGTCCAGGTAGTCTTGCATTCATTTAAAAGAAATACCCACAATTGTGATAGAAAGATTATGAATATTACTATTTTCCTTGTTATTCAAACATGATATCCACGACACAGTTGTTATCCATGGGGCCAAAAGAGAATATTAGTACCAAAAATATTTAATAAAATCGTCTTTATTATGAAAGTGACACAAACCTCATTACTGCTATATTATAGAAAAGAGCGGAAATGATCCTCTAAGTCCACCTTCCTTGAAAACTGCTCCTAGTTTTTTGAATGCTCGTCTTTCCAGGCACTTTTTCTTAAGTGCATATTAACTTTTACGCTGTAATCAGAGTTGAATATATTTTTTGTGCATTATTTACTTCCCATTCTACCATAAACACTTTTTATGTTAATTCTAGTATGTTAGTAATAATATTTCTTTAAGGGAATACACTATAATTTACCTAACCATTTCACTATTTGGGGATATTTAATTTTCTCTCACAGTTTTAGTATTATAAATAATACTGGAATAAACGGCCTGTGGCATGCAAGTATTTTAGGTTAATTTTTCAGGCTAGATTCCCATAAGTACAATTCCTGGACCAAAGTTCTTGATATATCTACTGCCAGATTATTTTCCTTTTAAAGGAAACGTTTATAACGTCAAGAGCAACATATAAAATACCAGTGTTACTACACTTTGGCTGACATTTTGTTTTTTATAACTTTAGAAACTGGTTTGCTAACTGGTAAAAATGCTTTTCTTCTTTTTGTGTTCAATATTATTTTTTTATTAAAAATGTAACGTTACAGGTAAGGTTGAAATTCCTGTAGTTACTTTTTTAGTCCCATCACCTCTCTCTCTCCAGAGGCTACATTTATGAATTTGGTGTGACTCTTTCCAGTTCATCCTTTTGTTCATTGCCTCTACTGTTTTGGGAGTTGCTATCCTTAAATGATTAACAAAGTCTGAAACAGACATATCTTTAATGCTTTAAAGTCAGTCTGCCTTCTTGCATCAATTATCATATTGTTCAGTGTTTTTAGATCCACCTTAAAAAATGCTTTTCTTTAACCTTGATGTTTGATTCTTTATGAGGGTCTATACATTTCATATGTAACTAACTAGTTGTGGGTTTATCTTCCTGAGTTATCTGTTCACAGGCTTTCTCGTTTAGCTCCACATTTCCAGATGTCTTTTACTCAACACCTCTCTTCCTATCTCAGATGATTAATTCTCAACCCTCATCTCACTGGCATATTTGATGATGCCTCTTTCTTGAAACATTTTCTTCCTTTGCTTCCCTCACACCACCCTCTGCTGTTTCCTCCTCTCATTGACACCTCCTTCTCCATCTTTTTTTGGGCATCCCTTCCTCTATCCCTTCCTTTGAATGTTTGGGGTTTCTTTGTTCTGCATGCTCTTCTCACTTGCCACCCTCTTGCTAGATGGTTCCTTCCGTCCCCATGGCTATAAATATAATTCATGTATAGATGATTTATATATCCAGCCAGATCTCTCCTCTGACTCATATTTCTAATTATCCACAGCACATCTCTAACTCAACATCTCAAGATTAACACAGCTGAGGCTGAACTCTTAATTTCCCTCCAGTCTCTTCCTCTCCATCTTCACTGTCGTCTGCCTGGGAAGATTACGATCATGTTTAGCTAGCTTCCTCTCTGTTCCACATTCCATTTGTCACTAAGCAAGCAAAATTAGCTTTTGTGTCTCCCCTGCTTGTTATCCTTCAAAAGCTTTCCATTGCACCTGCAATAAAATCTGAATTCCTTGACCTGGCCTCCAAGACCAGGCGTGATTTGCCCCTGACTACTTCAGTAATCTTTCTTGCCTTTTCTCCTCTTCCTGTCCAGCCATTTTGATCTTGCCCTTCCTCGGACAGGCCAAGTACCATCCTGAACGAGGAACTGCAGTGCTCCTGGATCTTGCGTTCCCTGAGTCATCACCTGGATCTTAGTTCTTGCTTTAATGCCACCTTCTCAGGGAGAAGTTTCCATACCTCTCCATCTGAAATGTTTCCCCCATCTTTTTAATTTCTATGATGGCATTTGTTCCCTTGGTAACCCTCATCACAGTTTGTACCTTTTGTCACCCTCCTTGCTCTTTCATTGTCTCCCCCTCTGGACTGTAAGCTTCGTGGGGATAAGGGTCATGTCTTTTTATCCCATTGTGCCCAGCATTGACACCATCCCTGGTACAGCGCAGCGCTCAGTGCATAGCTATTGAATGGATGTGCACCAACAATGTTTGGTGGTATCTTCTGCTGCTGAGGAACCACTGGAAGAGCTCAGTGGTTAGACTGGGGTTTGGGAAGATCATTCGGCAGAAGCCCGAAGAATGGATTATGATTTCCAAATTGGAAACCAAGTGGCCCAGTGAGGTAGCTATTTTAATCTTGAGGCTAGAGATGATGAGAGTCTAAAGGAAGGAGATCAGACATTGAACGTACTAAGTACAATGCTGGGTGCAAACGCGAAAGAGTCCATTCAGGTGACAGTGAGCAAACTCCACTTTGCAATGTAGTGTGTGTGGGGGGCAGAAGACCCATTGCTTAAGGTTGCAGACGGAGTGCAGAGCTGAGTCAAGCAGGTGCTGAGTGTTCTTCTGGAAGGGAGAGAGAGGGTGGGCAGCGGAGGGGAGTGTAAGACTGAGGAAAGGCTTTTCACTTCAAAGGAAGCAGCTTGGGCACATGCTCTTACTCTGAGGGCCACGGATGGAATAGAGGGGAGGAGCTTGGCTACGGAGGAGGGAAACAAGCCCACAGGGAGCAAGCCTAGTTGGTCTGGATGACGTGTGGTGTGGGGCTGGGGGTCAGTCTTGAACAGGAGAAGAAGAAACGCTTCTCTTTCTCTGAGACTGATGTCAACAAGGGGATGGTAGGCGCAGTTGGCACTGTTGTCGTTGGTGTTATTCTTATCCTTCTGGTTTTGGTGGAAGCTCCTTGAGGATGGGACCTGATCTCACCTTTCGTCGGCATCTTTCCCATTGCCGACCTCATTTCTGAGCACAGAAAAGCCCATGCATCGTAGGTTACTATGCGAGGTGAAGATCTAATCCTGTAAGGCATATCCCCACCGACTTGTTGGAACCCTAAAAACCACTCCCAAGTCACATGCGTCACATCTTTAGCCAAAAAGCCAGCCTCTCAGATCACAGTTGGCCAGGTTCCTCCTTGTCAGCTGTCCTTCTCAGCATCGCACAGCTGGGCAGCATCATGTGCTTCACTTATCAAAACGTTCCTCCCATCCACCGCCCTTTCTTCCCAGCAGAGATGGGCTTGCTCCTTTATTGAAGTAGGAAGGGTGACAGCCTACAGTGGGGACCAGTGGCTTTGGTTTTCTTATAGCGACAACCATGATGCGTGGCTGTGCCCTCACACCTGCTGCCCATCAAGACACTGCTCCGTCGTTTTGTTGGTCCTTTCAGTTCTGTGGGCATAGAATGAAGTGCAGGGGAGCAGGTGAGAGGAGAGTGGAAGACCCTTGGGTCTTCCCAGAGAGCGGTACAAATGGGTCCTGGTTCTGAAAGGTTGTCAGGCCACAGGTGTGTTACTGTAAGTGGCCACGCTCCCCTCTGGACTTTTGATCCTGACGCGGCCATTGGCTGCCTCCCACTGTGACCGTCATTCACGTGGGAGAAACACACAAAAATAGAGAGGCTCGGTCTCACCCTCGCTCTGCGCTTCTTTGCTCTCGCTTCCTGTGGACAAGAGGAGGATTTCGTTCCCGCTGTGAAAGTCATTTATCAACATCCCATCCACTGAGTTGTGCGGTGGCCTCTAGTTAATCCTGATGGGATATTATTACTGGCTGAACAGGCTCAGGCAGGAAATGGCAGCTTCAGAAAGCAAGATTCTTTAAATGATTAATTTCAGCAAAAAAAAATGTATTTTCAATACATTTTTATATATGCTACAGATTTATATATATTATATATTCTTGTAATTTTTCTGTAATTCATTTATTGATATATATGTATACACATCCTATTTCCTTATATCTCTTAAACTCAGAAATACTCTTTCTCTTTGCTTGTGTACAGTTGGGTTTTTCTGGAAGACGCAGAATTTATGGAGGTTGGAATGGGTCGGGGGGACACTGAACCACTCAGTGTGGGGAGGTCGTGAGCATCAGCTGATCCTCAAACATGGGGGGTCTTTAGGAGGGGGTAACGTGCCTCCAAAGGTCTGAAGCTTCACAAAGTCTCAGAACTTATAAGTATACATTTTCACATACAAGTGAAGCGAATAAGCGGCTTGAGAATGCAGTGCTAATTCGTGCATGCTAATCGCTTACCTTTATAACTTGCATAAAGATGTTAAAAGTTATTTGGAGATGTGATCCAGTCACACAGATTCTGCTTCGAGACTTTTGAAAATATCTACGTGTGTTTACTTGTCTTAAGCCCTAACATGACACCAGTAAACAGGTATGAACAGTGGAAAGTGGCCTGAGAGCCCAGAGCACGGCAGGCTTACTTCACCCAGGCCCTGCACATGGTGACTACGGCCTCTGCCTCTCTGTATGCCAGGTCCTCAGGTTTGGGGTTCTGATGGCATTTCACAAGTCTCAGAATGTGACCTCTCAGCAATGTGATCTGATCCGTGTCTAAATGACTTCTCTGCCTTCTCAGACCTGCTGGAATGCTACCTTTTCATTGTAATTTTCAGGGATGATAATAATAGGGATAGCTATTGTTAATGTTTTGCTTATTTCCTTCCAGTGTTTTTATTACATATATACAACATGGGGAATATACATGGTACAGTTCCATTATCTGTTTTTTGTTTTCATGTAACTTTATGTCATAGGTATGTCCCCTACCCATGAAGAGGGCTTTGTAATGCCTCACAGTGCTGTAGTCCAGTGTGTGGATGTATCAATAATGTATATACACACCCTCCTCATGTTTGCCATGAACAATGTTGCCAGTTTTGCTACTATAAATAATACTGTTACCATGACCCAATGTGCCCATTGCTATTTGCTTAGGATAGATTCTGGAAAATGGAGTCAGTTTTACTGTTTTTTTAAAATTTAATGAATGAATGAATGATTTATTTTGGGCTGCATCGGGTCTTTGTTGCTGCACTTGGGCTTTCTCTAGTTGTGGCAAGCAGGGGCTACTCTTCGTTGCGGTGCGCGGGCTTCTCATTGTGGTGGCTTCTCTTGTTGTGGAGCACGGGCTCTAGGTGCGTGGGCTTCAGTAGCTATGGCATGTGGGCTCAGTAGTTCTGGCACGTGGGCTCAGTATTTGCAGCACCCGAGCTCAGTAGTTGTGGCACACAGGCTTAGGTGCTCCGCGGCATGTGGGATCTTCCCTGACCAGGGATCGAACCCGTGTCCCCTGCATTGGCAGGAGGATTCATAACCACTGTGCCACCAGGGAGGTCCCTCAATTTTAGTGTTTTAATGCATATTCATTGAATACTTCTAGAAAGAACATACCAAATTATAGACCCAATATTGTTCTTTTGCTAAAAAAAGGGTACCATCATCATCATGAGTATCAAATTTTAAAAAAACTTTTTGTTAATTGCATAGGCACTGAATGATGTCCTATTGTTTGAAACCATGTATCTCTATAAGCAGAGTACTCTTTTTTTTTTCACCATCCATTTGAAACTTTTCTGGGATTCATTTACTGGTGCTCATTGTTCTTTTTTTTTTTTTCTTAGTTAAAATGATGATAGGGCTTCCCTGGTGGCGCAGTGCTTGAGAGTCCGCCTGCCGATGCAGGGGACACGGGTTCGTGCCCCGGTCCGGGAAGATCCCACATGCCGTGGAGCGGCTGGGCCCGTGGGCCATGGCCGCTGAGCCTGCGCATCCGCAGCAGGAGAGGCCACTGCAGTGAGAGGCCCGCGTACCGCAGAAAAAAAAAAAAATGATGATATATATTTCCTTGGATCTATTTCAATTGTTTTTAACCTTGGCTGCATGTTAGAATCATCTGTGTGCTTTTAATAAATATACTAACACCAGACTCCTCCCCAGTGATATTGATTTAACTGGCCTGTGTGCGGACACCTAACACTGGCATTTTTTAAGCTCCCCCGGTGATTCTGTTGCTGTAGTTTAAGACCACTGATCTAGAATCTCCAGATGCTAACCTGTCCCCTTGTTATTTTTTTCTGTTTAATTAAAAACATTTTTACAAATGTTTGCATTTTCAAAAAGTAAAGTCCCAGCATGGGTTCCATAGAGCTTGATATATATACTCAGAAGCGAGACAACCTGGGATTAAATCTTGCCTTTGTCCTTTATAAACTATGTCATCTTGAGCAAATCACGTTATCTCTCGTAAGCTCTGTCATCTCTGCTGTAAAGTAGGATTAATTTATAGTATATCTCATACCTTTATAAGAAAGATTAAATTGGTTGGTATTTGTAAGGCACATACAATAGTATCTAGTACATTGTAAGTCTGAACAATTTTTTCTTTTATTATTTCTTTCATTGGTTTTACTATAATGAAGTCTTTTTTGACCTTGAGATCAGGGAGATATGGTTGTATATTGTGCCCTAAATTTTTTTTTTTCTTGTTGCCTCTTAAGTCCATATTTCTCCGAGTCCTGGGATGAAGTCCCCAAATCCACATTTCCGCTTAACCACTTATTTATGATTTTAGGGTACCAGTAAAGTTTGTTTTCTGATATTATCTCAACTTCCGACACCCACGTAAGATAGCCTTAATACGTACTTTGCTGTGTTTTGGAAGCACGTCCTCTGCTGGGCCTGGGCCCCATCGACCGGTGTTTGTCTGCACACCTCTCTAGATCTCAGACAGACCAAGTGTCAAGAGGCAGCAAATTGCTTTCCAAATACCTAACGATGACAGGTTCCACATACCTCTGCAGAAATCAAAAGGAACTCATAATACGGCAGGCACATGAAGAGCGGGTGCAAACTGACCCAGGGCCGTTACTGCAGAGTATTTTACTTCCATGATATCCGGAAAAGGTGATTAATGATACAGAGATTTGAAATTTGATTACAAGGATTCTGAAATGAGCCATAATAACATTATGAAAAAGCACATCTTAGTAGCTTTGGTCCTCTCTTGTATCACCACCTCCTGCACAGACATTCCTTCAGTTCTCCTGTATGTTGGATGTCCAGCTCCTTGTTTGAGTTCATAAATTACATTGCACAATAACTTAAATGGAAGGAGTTGAGTAGCTGCAAAAACAACAGTAACATTTTTAGGCATTTCTCTTTGGGGAAAACTATAAACGTCTTCTTTGTCTTTGATCAATTTCCCATCAGCTCTGTAGGAGCAGCGGTTCCTGCAGAGCTTGCTTTCAGCAGTGATAGCATCAGCAAACGCAGGAGGAGGGGTGTGCTCAGCTGTAACTACGCCAGGGTCTTGGGAGTTTTGCTTGGTGTGTCTGAGTCAGCCTCCGTTCTGTGGTCCCTGCTTTTATTTCCCAAGATGCTACACTAGTGATGGAGGCTATTGAATGTATGGCTATCTTAGAGGTACCCAGAGGCTTGATCCAGTTTAGCAAGTCTATGGGTATTCACACACTTTCTATCTTGTAAAATGTAATCACCAAAGGCTTCTACAGTGGGGATACATATATATATTTCTATGACTATATATATGTGTATATATATATATTGCTATGAATCTCTTTTTTTTAACTTTTATTTTTTAAATTTTTCTTTCTCAAACCGTTTTCCCATTCAGGTTGTTACATAATATTGAGCAGAGTGCCCTGTGCTATACAGTAGGTACTTGCTGGTTATCCATTTTAAATACAGCAGTATGTACATGTCAGTCCCCAAATAAAGAAAATAGTGTACACTTTTAAACTTTTATGAATATCATATTCTTACATATGGGATTTTTAAAATCATGTGTGCTCAGCTTTGCAAGGGTGCTGGGAGATCTAGCCCTAGAATTTAAGCCCACTGCTGAGTTAAAAACCTGGCATAGAGAAATGTTTGTTGAATGAATGAAAAGTCATTTGCTATATTGAAAACCAATAAATGTATTATTATCTGGGCCATTGACCTGTATGCCATTGATCTGTAAGTCTAATACCCCGTATAAGTGAAAAATATTGGACTACACTGTCTTCTATTATACGTTGAGTCAGATTTCTCCCAGTCGTAATAGAAGTACTGTAAGTTGCATTAAGACTTGGAGGCCACCAGGGTACCATTTAGGGCAACAAGACTGTTGATGAAACTTCCGCTCACACAGATTCTGAAAGTCTTTAACCCATTCCCAAGGAGGAGGCTGAGCCTTAGGAAAACCTAGCTCTCTGGATCCCCGTTCTTGTGGCCATAGGCTAAGGATGGGGGTGGGGTGGGAGAGAAACAATTATTTTTCACCAACTCCAGCCGCTGCAGGAAGAAGCCTGCTCCAGCGGGTCACGTTCCTCTTGTTTACTGGCTGCGGCCGTTTCTGTTGCGTAGTTCTTTTGTTTTCTCCGGGTGTAATCTCTGTTGCACATGGCGCTTGGACAATGCAGACGACCCTGTCTTCGATGCGCAGAGTTCTCTGTCAAGATACTGTTGTCCCTCACTGGGCCCAAGTCCCATTTTAGTAGGAGAGAGAAAAAAAAAGAAACAATGGAGACAAATTTAGACACTGATGGGAAAAGAAATTCGGCTCTCACTGTCCGCCAGCCCTCTGTAGTTACGCCCATCAGGCCATTTCCTGTGACCTTCTCAGGGACTCCCAGCCACGCAGAAGAGCTCTTGAAACCCAAGGCGGACGACAGATGATTAACTTGTGGCTCACCACGTCCGTGTAAGTTCACTTCCCAGGCATCCCTTCTCTAAAAAAAAACACAGTGCTACTAATAACACCAAAAAAAGAAAAAAACAAAACTTCACATATTCCAAACAGAAGCAAGATGATCTCTCCGTTAAGATCTAGACTTGATTGTTATCAACGTTTATTTTCCGTTCGTGGCCAGCATTAAATCCTGTACCAGATGCGTACTCGGCCTTTGCACATTCGCTAGCCTGTATCCTCCGACGGTGGGTAAAGGTGGGGTCTCACTAGGTCCATCCTTCACTCCTTTTCCCCATTCTGAACAGACAGCTTTATCTCATATATTTATCTGCTCTCTGCTCCCCCTAACTCGAGACAGTGTAAATTTACCCAGTGATGTGAAGAGATATTTATCAGCATATAAGATGGATGACTGATTTCAGAGGCACCCAAACTGTATGCTATTTATGCTGGTATACATGCGTCTACTGCAGTGGCCTAGATAATAAGTGCAATAAGCAATAACAGTGCCATCTCCTTTTGGACTGTCTTGTTAATGAACTGTGAAACTAGACAGATGCAGTCAGAAATACATAAAACTGTTTCACACGGGAATAACGTCTGGTTTGATATCATCTATTGCGTTACTGGGAGGTCTCATTTGGTTGGTCACTGAGTGTCTTCTATTTTTTAATGTCTTTAATAATTATAGACCTATTTTAGTGGGAAATACAACTTGTAGGTGCATAGCATCAGCATAAGCACAATGATTGTAAAGATCCAATTTTTTAGGCAGATTTAAAATCTCATGGAGCAGGTTCCGAACGTATACCGGACATAGTTATTTGAGCAACCTTATGGACCAAATATACCATATTTTACTTCATTTATGGGGGTGCAACTCATCGAGCACAACTTTCGAGGCCTGCAAGCTTTGTTCCTCGTTTCAGTTCTTGGTGGAGTTGCTTCCCTTCTATTACTTCTCTCCCTAAGTGTCTGCTTCTTACATGTGGAAGAAAGAGGATGCAGTAGGGGGCATAGAGGAGAAAAGTAACAGCAACCAGTAATTGATTACTGAATGAGGAAGATGAAAGACCAGAACTGAGAAAAAAAAATCCATCGTTTTCTTATTTCTCTTTAGTCCTGAAGAAGCAGCCAACTGGCTCATGCAGTTACGAGGTCTAAAGGGGTTTGACATGGAGAAAACTAAGGGAGAAATGGGAAAGTGCAAAGGCACAGTCTTCTGCATGGATCTTTTATAATTTTTCCTAAAATGCAAACAACTTTCTAGTTTCCCCCCAAACATTATCCCTCCCAAATCCTAGACATATAGGATTGGTAGCAGAGATGACACATTTCACTCGCAAGGTATTTGCAACACTGTATTAAGAAACCTAGAAATTTTAACCTTTGAATCTCTTCCTTCTCTCTCCTCCCATTCTCTGTGCAGCACGTACTGGGTCTCGTCTGACACAATCTTGCCAGGAAAGCTCAGAGCTCTCTGCGCGGAGATGCCCGGTAGCTACGACAGCCCAGACTTCTGTATCTCTTCACCCCCTGACTCCCCATCTCATTCCCAATCTCTGTGGGCTGCATCTTTTCTCCCTTTCCTTCCCCTTGTTAGTTTGCTCTCCCTGGGTTGTTATCAATCCTTTTAGTTACCAGTGTACCGCTTGCTGCCAAGTTTTTAGGATGCAAATTGGACGTGAAGAGGCTGTACTACATCATGTGAGACAAAGTTATGCAGCTAAAGCAGCTAAAGATTTTATAAACGTAATAATAATTCTATGTTAAGCTCTTATTATATGTTCCTCGGATATGTTCATTTACACTGTACATGTGTTCACTGTTCATATGCTCAGTTCAGTGGTCCTTCTTCCTATTCAGAGGGTGTATACAATCTGGGACAAAAGTTTGTTTTGTTCTCCTCACTAAATTCTCTCCTTAATCACGGACCCCATAATCACAGGGAAAGACAGAGCCGTCTCCAAAAGGCTGGAGAAGAGAGCTTAGAACAGGGTGTCTCAACTGCACTCACTACTGCCATCTTGGACTGGATAATTCTTGGTGGGGGGGGGGGGGGTGGAGGCTGGGGGCGCTGTCCTGTGCCCTGTAGGATGTTTAGCAGCATCCCTGGCCTCTACCCTAGATGCCAGTAAAACTTGCCCCTCCCCTGCCCACCGCCTGGATGTGACAATCAAAAGTGTCTCCAGGCATTGCTCTGTACCCTGGGAGACAGTATCACCCCTGTTGGAGACTGATCTGCTGGGTTAGGTTCTTGTAGCAGTGATTGCCTTCTTGTTGCTAGTGACCATGGCAACTTGTTCTGCCTCAGAGCAGCTGAACCGTACCTCCCTCATCCTGCGTTTCTCTGTCTTCCAAGAACTTTACATGCCTCATTTCTTCAAATCCTTCTACTCAAAAGGCACCTCCACGGAGAGATCCTTCCTGAGCATCCCTCTTAAATAATGCTCCTGCCTACTCCCTTCTGCCACCTCTCTCTTCCCAGCCTACTTCACGGTATTTCATAGCCTTGATCTCTACCTGAATTTATCTTATATTATCTTTATTTTTTGTCTGTTGTTGGCCTCATCCACTGGAACATAAACTCCTTGAGGGCTAAAATTGTAACTTGTTCACAAATGTATTCTATGCAGTACTTGACACCTAGAATAGGGTATGTATGTATTTGTGGAAGGAAAGAAGGAAGGAAGGAAGGAAGGAAGGAAGAAAGGGAGGGAGGGAGGGAAGGAGGGAGGGAGGGAGAGAGGAAGGAAGGAAGGAAGGGAGGGAGGGAGGGCGGGAGAGAGGAAGGAAGGAAGGAAGGGAGGGAGGGAGGAAGGGAGGAAGGAAGGAAGGAAGGAAGGGAGGAAGGAAAGGAGGGTGGAATAAATGAGCGACTGAGTGCCTGAGCCACCATCCCTGCTGCAGGCTAATCCAGAATTGGCCGCTGCTTGTTGGAGAGAAGCACATGGGGGAATTTGTTTGTTTGCTCATCTCCCAGGCTGGAGTCCTCACAAATCTTTCAGTTTCTGTTCATTAATAACTGGTTAAGATTATGAATTCTTTCCACCATGGAAGACTTATCAGAAAATAGATTCTCACATCAAGTTGAATAGGTCTATGGTATTTAATCTTTCTTTCCCCTGGAAAAGAACATTGTGAAACCATCGTTGTTCCCTTTTACTTTTCTAAGTCATTATCAAGATGCCGAAGGAAGCGATGCTAGTGGTTTAACCAGTGATTCCCTCCCTTGGTCTAATTCTGGTTCTTTAATTAAAAGAAAAAATATATAGTATGTATATACATTTTTTCTTTTTTTTTCTTCCCTGGGAGGAAATGAACTTTGGAAGCAAGCTGGTACAGAATGTGCTGGAACTCTCAGTGTTTACTTGTATTGAGAGCCTCCCTCTAGTAGGTAGAAGTATGGTTTTGCAAACAGTCTCATCATTTGTGTGGATCCCAGGGCATACGAGTTTACACTCTGCTGCTAGGGAGGGAGGTACAATGCCTGGTGAACACGTCTGTTTTGTGTCTCCTGGAACCACTGGTCATCTCTGTGTCACCCTTACTATTGCTTTAAGGAGGGGTGGCTTTATGTTTAGGGCAGGGTCTGTGGGCAGACTGCCTAGGTTCAAATACAGCCTCCACCATCTACTACTTCTTTTTCCTTGGAAAAGACATGAAACCCTAGGCCTTACTCTCCTCATCTGTGAAATGCAAATACATAGTTGTATTTCTCTCATTGGACTGTTGGATTATTAAAGAGATCACATGTCTGATGCCCAGGAACAGGGCCTGGCACACACAGAGTGCTTAAGACTGGTGACTTCCGTTATTATTTAATGTACTTTAATCCTGCTTCTGGGCTTAAAAAAATCCTGTACATACTAGCTAGAAATATCTTCTGGTTCAACTGAGCTCAATTCTTGTTTTTCCCAAGTAGGAAATGGGAGAAAATGGGAAGTTCTTACTTTTTTCATTTAAAAATGCATTTATCACATTCCTGAATTATATTAGTACTATTTGTTCATTAAAGAAAATCTGTGAAAATTTAAAAATATATAGAAAAAAATGAATTGTAAATCCTCAACATTTTTGCCTATTTCTTTCTGTGTGTATATAGAAATGAAGGTAACTAACCTGTATTTCCTTTTTAACATAAAAAGTTCATAACATGTTTTTTTCCATTATTAATCAGTTAGCAGCTATTTTTAAACACACACACACACACACACACACACACACAATAAACCCCTCTTGTCCCACCATCCAGACGTCGCCACACAAAGTTAACCTGTTATATTTCTTTGGGGGATTTTTCCCACACACAATTTTTATATTTGTTTTGAAATCAAACTTTTATGTTGTGATTTTTAATCTGCCAAAGTAATAAAAAATGAAATGGGGAAACCTCAGAGAACTGCCAGAAAATGGCTTTTGAAAAGACCCACACATGGAGTCAACATTTTGTGAAGTGGGAACGAGACTTCCTGGGATGGATCGTTCCCTCCAATGCCGACCAGATGAGCGATTTTCAGCATTTAATCTCATTGGGCCTCAGTTTTCCTATCAGTCAAACGGAGACCATGATGAATCAGTTGTGTGGGTAACAGGTAAAGCCAGGACATGATACAACCTTGGCTTGTGTGAATTCTCTCACATCCTACCCCGTCCAGGGACATCTGAGGCCAGACCTGGCAGTAAACCCCGATCTGCTTCTACTTTGTCAGCAGAGAGATTTCTCCTCTCCCACCCTCCTGCTTTTTGTTGCTGTTGTTTGTTAAGTTGGGATGGAATCTTGGAAGGACATTTCCAAATGTTATGGTTGAAATTCTCAGAAACACACACTGCCTGGACAAGAGCTGAGGGTACCACACTGAGGGTCTATGGCTCCAGGTGGGAAGGGATGGGACGGTTGGTTAATTCCTAATCTCCTGGATGGTAACAGTGCCAGACCCACGTCACTACTGCAGCTACTGACGTGAAACCACAGCTGAGCCTTTCTTGACCACCCATGGTTGCCCAGTCCAAGCCTGCCCTTTATCGAATTTTCTGTATTGGGGTCCCTCGTATGAAAAATAAGATTCTTTTGCTAAAAACCTTCAGAAGCGACAGCTGTAAACAATATCATTGGCATAAAGAATTTCAAAAACTTGAAAGCATTTCTTACGGGTTCTGTTTAATAATGTTCAGAGATATTGTTTTCTTCTGAGTCCTTAGATGATGTTCCAATATGCTGTCTGCCTGGTATTTTTTTTTTTTATAGACTCCATTAGTTTACCTCCCTCTCTTTCTATTTTAATATTGTTTATGTGTATTTTTGAGTGTATTTCTTTCTTAACTAAGGATGGCTTTAACTACATCTGGTGTTTTCCAACATTATATGTATATACACTTGGTTTTCTTTCAGTATCTATTTAGACTTAGGTAATGCTAGCAGACAGTTTGGACAAAAACATCAGACATATATTTCTGAAAAATTTATATGGTATGGGGGAAAAGTTCAAAACAATAATAAGTGAAAAAAGCATGGTAGCATCCACTATGATATCATCTCAATTCTGTAATATTTAAGGCTCTCACACACACATTTTGTAAGACTCAGTAAATTTGCTATTTGAATGGAATGAATTAATCACATCACTATAGGGTGGGATTTTGACTGTTTCACATTCCATAAACCACTCAGTATTTTTCCAAATGTTCTGACTACAGACATGCAGAATTGTTGGAAAAGAATATTATAATTTTATAGAGATCTTTTTTAATTTCCCAAATGATTAAATCATTCCTACATTTTTTAGAAATTATATCTACTTTATTCATCGAACATATTTTTCAGGACACAGATTTTTTCATATACATATTTAATTTCTTTGCTAGATTAAAAACAACTTGAGGTCAGGAATTAAATCTTCTGTTATTGTTGAATGACCCCATCTAAGAGATGATCGAAAATGTTGTTGAGTGATCTATTCAGGTACGTCAGAATAAGGACAAAAATGTTCAAGTTTTAATAAATAGCTTTTTCTTCTCTCCATCATATTAACAGTATCTCCTGAAATGGATCTTCCACAGTTATATTTTTAAAAAACCAAAAGAATTATAATATCCACTTAGGCCAAGCTTTTAGTGGATTGTTAGTGGTGAAATTGATGTGATAAAAGTTTTAAATATGAAAAGAAGTGATGGCCTGACTTTTCCATCAAGATGCCCAAATATGGACACTTCTGGTGTTTCATGAGTTTGACCCAGAGAATTTTATTTCTGTGCTGTAGTTAGTTAACACATAATAAAACCAACTTTGATATACGCCTATATGATATAATTAGTTAAATGTCAAATATCCCATTTACCTCTTTGAGGTAAATATGTTTTTTCTCCCTGAGGTTCTGTCTTGGCGCCTGAAATTCCTACCAAATTAAGCCAGCATTTGTGGGGTTAAACTCATTATCTGTAGGATGCTTCTGTTAAAATGCAAACCTGGTACATAAGATGGGAACCATTAACACACAAGGATCTATTTATTAATACGTTAGACCTGAAACGCATATCAGATCAGTCCATCAGCCAGCAAAGGGCAGCTCTGCAAGAATAAGGCCGAGAATAGACATGTTTTTATGATAGGATTGAAGGGATCCAGGGTCTGGGGAGAGTTCTAGAGCACAGGCTGGGTAGAGAACTCTAGGAATCAGGGGTTAGCACAGGGCTCTGGCTGGTTAGAGATTTCAAAAGGTTTAGGCTCAGAGCCTGCAAATAGTTTTCTGGGTGAGAGGCATCGTGGATTCCTTGTAGGCATTTGGATGGGCTCACGTGTCTGTCTTGTGAATTGAGCAGGCTGTTTCTTAGTTCTCTGTGGGGAGAGACGCTCTCTCCTTTGGAGTAGTACTGGTTCAGAGTGGAGCACATCGGGGACAAGGGTATGTGGTCAGTCTCCTCATCAAGCGTGACAAATGCAGTGTTAACAGCAACCCCAGGGTCTCAGAGTCCCCGTGCTTCTCTCTGTGCCCAGTAAGAGAGCAGAGATGCCCCCGAGTCTTCCTCTCTCTCGCACACACACCAGTGCCATCCTTCCAGTGGAATGGGAGGTGAGCCGGCATGCTAATGTGAAGCGAGCAGTGATATTAACCAAGCTCCCCAGGTCATCAAGGACAATGACGGGAGCAAGCTGGGACCTCACAGTGACCTCCCAAGGAAAATGTCACATGCTTGGGAGGAGCCAAAAGTGCTTGTGAGAACGGCTTGGCGGAGTGCGAGGCTGATTCCGAGGCTAGGGGGTCTCCAGGAGACTGAACCTCACGCGACTCTGAGACATCACCCGGGAAAGACAAAGCCTTCCCAGGGGAAGGCGATATTTGGAAACGTACTAACTGAAATGTCCAGCTGAGGGATGGGTGAAAGGCAAAGCTTTCCCTCTCAAATGTGGCCTCCTGGCCAGGATGCACCTGAGAAGGCCATGGTGACATGGTCCTCAACCAGCCGGCTCTGTAAAATATGGTTCAGGGAGCCGAGGACTGTGTTGTGCTCCTTGCTTTGTGTGTCCCTCATATCAGATTCAGCGTTTCAGCTCTTGCTAAGAGGTTGGACATGCTGTCTGGCCAATGAAGAGGTCCTTTGCCAAGTAACTAGATCTCACTCTTGCTAAAGGAAGGACGCTGTTCGCTAAAATAGTCTGTCTCTTGATGCCAAAGGAAATCAAACTGTAATCAAGGGCTGAGAACGGACTGAAGTCATCAAGGCTGTCGTGCTTCAGAGTTGGCAACCTCATACGTTCCCAGGCTTATTAAACATAATTTACGTTTGCAAACGGGAGAGGCTTTACTGAGTTGGAAGTTTGTTTTAATAATGCCTAAATGGACCACTGGTGGAACAGCCGGCATCGCAGGCCACGCTCCCGTGCATCTCAAGGACGGAGGAGCACAGATAAGGAGGCACTTAGAATTTTGTTAAAGCAAACCAAAAGGGAGAGAACGCATCTTAGTAAGTTGTGAAGACTCCTCGTAACCATATCGAAATATCTCAGACGGGCTAATGCGTTCCTTTGTTTTTCTGGTTTTAATTTTGTTTTGGTTGTAGTAGAGTGTAAGAAGAGTTAGGAGAAGGCGTATACCTTTCTTTATAGATCCATGTACTGCCCTAAGGATCTAATTTGAATTAAAACTAAATAGTGATTATGGAACGCATTCTCTACAAAAACTGTTGGCTAAGTATGCTGGCTCACTTAGCTGTTACCACGGTTTTGAAGTTACATGTGCACCATTTTAGGAATCCAGAATTGAGGCTCATTTAAGTAATTTAACCCAGTCTCACAGGTAGAGTTGCAGAGATAAGATGCAAGTTTAGGTCTCAAAGCTAAAGCTCTTTCTGCTATGCTCCCTGTCTCACGCGTGAAGGAAAAGTCAAGGAAGAAAAAAAACCCAGAGAGTGAAGAATGTTTATTTCCACTGCCAGGCGCTCTCTGAAGGCTGTGGTACCCAGAAAGGCCCCTTTTGCACTTTTAAAATGAAGAACTCAGGTAGTTTATTCAATGCCCCCAATGATTTCCCTTGGGTCTCTCTCTCTCTCTCAAGGTATACAGGGCACCATATTGACCTCCATCATCTGTATAATTGTTGTTCCATTTTCCTTTGCCTTTATAGCCATGGTCACAAGCAATAGCAGTGAAACAATGCTTTCAGAAAAACAGCATGGTGTGACTTAGGACAACTTGTCTTGGCTAAGGAAGACTTTGGAATACACAAAGTTGGAGACTTCCCTCTGGCTTTGCAGTTCTGGTCTCCACACCCGGAGGGACCAGAGAAGGTAAAAGACAGAGGGGAAAGGAATTTCTTCTCACCTCTGATATACAGAGGGGAAATCATTTCCAGATTTTAAGGAATAATCCAGGGATATCTGACTTTTTTAAAGTATTTTTTAGGTATTTATTTGTATATATTGCAAAGTGATCATTTTGCAATATATACAAATATCAAACCACTGTGTTGTCCACCTGAAACTAATATATGTCAATGATACATCTATTAAAAAGGCATAAAATTTTTAAATAAATATTTATTTGTGTGTGAAAAAAGCACTCATTTTTATTAAAATGGAAAACAATGGAGAAAACTGTTTTCCTATATATTTTTAGGATGATATCAAGTGGGCCTCTAAATTATTTAAGCTATTGTTATATTCACCGAAGTTTACTCATCCTTCACAAGTGTGGGGAAAAAAAAGAGGAAGAGCTAACCGATGCAACAATTTGATTATATAGAAGTCGCAGGGTAGTCTGTGAGGCTTGCGCTTATCTGCTCCATTTTTATTTGTTTCTTTTAATTTAGTTTGATTTCATTTAGCAGGCACCATAGTTAGGAGACGAGCTCGTAAGCTAAAACAAGAGAAGGACAAAAAAGCCTAATGCTTTGAGGACTAATGGGCCAGGATGTTTCCTTCTAACATCACAACAGACTTTCTACATGGAGCCCGTTTTACTTGTTGGCACAAAGTCATGAATGTTAGAAGCCACTACCATAAAACAAAGTCCTTTACACGAGCATCTGATTGCCAAGCTGTCCTCTGCTCTTCACTCAGCAGCTTTGTAGTATTTTGGTTAACAAAGCCAATGCACTTTCTTCCACATAAAGGAAATTACGATTCCACTGAAGGCTCAAAGGGGAAAATTAAAGTCATCAAAAATCCGATCTGAGTAGGCATTTTCTTTGAAAATGTGAAGTATGCTTTGATGCATCCCGATTCTTTGCCGAGGCTGCTACGCAGAGGGCGAGTTTAGCTCTCGATTCCAAAGGAATAATTCATATTGTTTAATTCCAGCCCCCGAAAAAGAAGAGGATACATTTCTTTTGGCAGTGGGAGTTACGAAGGACAGGCAGAGTAGGGTAACGAATCTAAACAGGAATTCTATGCAGCGACTCTAAAATGGAATAAAAGCACAGTGCCAAAAGCAAGGCAAACCAGCAAGCAAAGGTTAGCCTCAGAGGAGCAGAGGGGTGTCGGCCTGAGGCACATTTGAGGAACTGGAGCAACTCAATTTCCGTCCGAGGGACCCCTCTGACCCATCCTGCGGGAGGAGGTTGGGCCATGGCAGCTGGCCTTTGATCAACCAGCGACATCCTCTGGGCGTGAGCCCCTGTGCCAGAAACTGACAGCCACTAGGGGAGATGAAGATGAGTAATTTTCGCCTAGTGACAGAAACATTCTCTCCTCATCTTCTATGAAAGTTTATGGGCAATGATTGTATTTTATGATAATGAGAACAAAGCTTATGGGGGCTGATGTCAGGAGTATTTTCCGCTCCAGCAAAACAATTGTTTTACATCTTTCCACGCGTTGCATCCTAAGGAAAGACACGTTGGCATTGATTTCCCCAAAGAAAATCTTTCTTTAGATAAACTTTCATAATAGAAGAATATACCTGAAAAAACCCACTGTTTATGGAAGCCCTCTAATAGCTTTTATGTCCAACAACGAAGGAGCCAGGAAACCATCATGACAAGCTGACATTTGCTAGGACGTTTTTTCCTTCAGAGTATTAAATAAGCAATAGCCCTGTGATGCTCCGAAATGTCCCCCCCCCCCATTTAAGCTGGTGGTCATTTCCCGTTATCCAGGTGGTGATGTGATAGGGGTTTTACTGGATGATGCCACAATTATGTGTTAAAAATAGATTATCATTATGGTCAGTGTTCACATTAACATCTTGAGGTATAGCCTGCGTCTTGTGATGATTAGAATTCAAACGGTCACAACAGCACTTCCTTGGAATCATGAGCTAATGCAAGAAACAATACAGTGCAAATAAATAGATTTCCTCCTCTGAGCCGCTTGAGTTTTTCCCATTGTGTACGTCTTCACTGGGCATTGAAAACTGGGAAATGTCTTGACAAAGGGTTTCTCTCACTTCTAGGTTAGAAGTTTCTTTCTCACCATTCTTTGTTTCTGAGATAAGTTCAGATGCTTTTTCTCCCCATTCAACTGAGAAGGTGACTAAGTTCAGGGACACTTAGAAGCAAAGATTGCATCAATATTGGGGATGCTGAGTGAACGTCGGGCAGGACTGGTGGGGACTCCTTGGAAATGTCAGCTTGTTAAACTTAAAGAGTGGACCGTTTCACTTTTGATTCTGTGGTTGGTCAAAAAGATGAAGGTTGTGGACCAAAATGTATATTTTGTATATTGTTATCGGGCCGTTAAGAAATGAGAGCATGCAATGAACCCTGATTTCTGTTTTGCATGTAGGGGAAACTTGTTGCCCTCCTTCCTGGGCTTGGAGGAGAGACGAGCTTTCAGGACCCCTCTGCTAGGGCATCCCCTATAGTCTGGTGACGTGAGGGTAGAGAATAGTATTCGACTGCCCCTGGAGGGCCACCTCTGACCGCCCTGCTGGAGAGAAGCCAGACGCTACCACAGGGACTGCCCTTGAACAAATCCAAGGAGAATCTGAATTCACTCATCGAACCAGTAAATAATTATTACGCGTAGAGCACTGTGAAAGGCGCAGAGGTGTGTAAGACGTGTTCTCACACACTGGGGGTTACATCGCTGCTGAATTGAAACTCATGCCAGGTCTCAACAACTTCATCACGGAGATGGGGTTATCTTGGCTCCCACCCTATGGCACTATTCTTTTCCTGAACATTCCCAAACATGCTCTGCACATCATCCCTGCCTCTGTCATTTCCCCCGAAGCCTGGACACATTTTGCCAAGCGTGGATTTTGCGTTCTTGTGATGGTAACTTAACCTTTGTCTTTCAGTGTCTTTGTCTCAAAAATGAGGAGTATACACGTATCAGACTGTCCTGCTGCCGTTGCTTTCCTCAGTGGGTGAACAGAGGGTGGCTGAGATGACAGGGTCAGAATGTTTGGCTCACAGAGACCTTTCCATGATCTGTTCTGCTTAGTGCTAATGTTATTTTAAATCATGGAGCTGGATAATATCATAGGCTCCCTTGGCTATAATATTCTGTGATTCTGGCATCGGTTAGAGCTCCGGGGAGTGGAGGCCCAAACTGACTTGCAAGGCTATTCTTAAGGCACTCTTCCTTCAAAGCCTTCAGGGCTGCCATCACTAACCCCATAGGATGGGCACTTTCGTCTGGACATTAAGGGCCTCCTGACACCTTAGTTCATCCTAGCTCTCCAGAATTATCTTTCCAGATTACAACGTAGCCACACTAGACCATCTCTAATTTCCAAATTAACTGATGCTTTCCTGCGCCAAGACTATTAATAACTATTGATGTTATTAATAGTCTTCTTTTGTCAAAATCATATTCATCCTACAAGCTTCATCTCAAAAACTCTAGATTTACTTCTCACTACACTTGCTATTTTTGCATTGTTTTATTCTCTTGTTTGTTTATTTTTATAAGTGTACAATTTAGGAGTTTTTAGTATATTCAGTGTGACAGAACTGTAATCACTGTCTAATTCCAGGACATTTTCATCACCCCAAAAAGAAATCCCAGACCCATTAGCAATCGCTTCTCATTCTCCCCTCCACCCAGCCCCTGATTTCTGTCTATGGATTTGCCGATTTCTGTCCATGGATTTCTTATAAGCAGAATCATACAATATGTGATCATTTGTGACTGTAATCTTTCACTTACAATGGTGTGAACTTTGAAAAAGTTTTATACGTGTTGTAGCATGTATCCGTATTTTATTCCTTTTAATTGATCAATAATAGTCTATTATATGGACACACAATATTTTGTTTATTCATTCATCAGATATTTGGGTTGTTTCCACTTTTTGGCTATTATGAATAATGCTGCTATGAATATTCATGTGCATTTGTGTGTGTGTGTGTGTGTGTATACATATATTCTAGTTCTCTTGGGTACATATCTAAGAGTGGAATTGTTGAGTTATATGGTGTCATGTTTAACTTCTTGAACAGATGCCAACCTCTTTTCCACAGTTGCTGAGCCACTTTACGTTCCCATAAGCAATGTGTGAGAGTTTTGATTTCTCTACAATCTTGCCAACACTTTTTATTGTCGATCTTTTTAATTATAACCATTGTAGTCGGTGTGAGGTGGTATCTCATTGTGGTTTTGATTTGCATTTCCCTAGTGACTAATAATGTTGAGCATCTTTTCATGAGTTTACAGGCCAGTTGCATATCTTCTTTGGAGCCATGTCAATTCACATCTTTTTACCATTTTTAAATTGGATTCTTTTTATTTCTATTGTTGAGTAATAAGTGTTCTTTATATATTCTGGATATAAGATTTGTGAGATACACACTTTGCAAATATTCTCTGGTTTGTCTGCCATTCTCTGGTTTGTAGTTTCACTTTCCTGATCAAGTCTTTTGAAAACTAAAAGTGTTTAATTTTGAAGAAGCCCAGTTTATCTTTTCTTCTTTTCTTTCCTATGTTTTGGTGCCATATCTAAGAAACCATTGCCTAATACAAGGTCATGAAGACTTAGGTCTGTGTTTTCTTGTAAGAGTTTCACAGTTTATCTCTTGCATTCAGATATTTGATCTATGTTTTGTTGTTCATTCATTTTTTCTTTTAAAAAAATTTTATGGAAATATAGTTGATTTACAATGTGGTGTTAGTTTTAGGTGCACGGTAAAGTTATTCAGTTATATATACCTATATTCTTTTCTTACATTCTCTTCTATTATAGGTTATTATGTTTAATCTGTTGAACTTTCTTGGCACCCTTGATGAAAATCAGCTGACCTCTAATGTAGGGGTTTATTTCTGAACTCAATTCTTTTTCATTGATCTATGTGTCTGTTCTTATGCCCATAACTCACTGTCTTGATTACTGCACCTTTTTAGTAAATTATGAACTCCAGAAGTGTGCCTCCTCCAACTTTGTTCTTCCTTTTCAAGATTGTTTTGGCTATATGGTTCCCTTAGATTTCCATATGAATTTTAGGATCAGTTTGTCAATTTCTGCAAAAAAAAAAAAAAAAAAGCCAGCTAGAATTTTGGCAGTGTGTTAAATCTGTGTATCAAATTGGAGATATTTGCCATCTTAACAGTATTAAGTCTTCTGATTCATGAACATGGACTATTTTCCCATTTATTTAGATTTCCTTTCATTTCCTTCAACAATGTTTTGTAGTTTTCAGTGTTTGTCTTACACTTATTTTGTTATATTTACTCCTAAGTATATTATTCCTTCTGATGCTATTGTAAATGGAATCATTTAATTTTATTTTCAGATTGTTCATTGTTAATGTATAGAAATGCAATTTATGTTTGTATAGTGATCTCATGTCGTGCCAACTTGCTGATCTTATTAGTTTTTATAGTATTTTTCCCTTCTTATGTGTGTCTGTGGGTGTGTATGTGTGTATTCTTTAGAATTTTCTATAGCCAACATTATGTCATCTGAGAAGAGAAGTCGTTTTACCTCTTTTTTCTTATCTGGATACCATTTATTATTTTTCTTGCTTAGTCTTCCTGACTAGAACTTTCCAGTACAATGTTGAATAAATGTGGCAGGAGTGGGCATCCTCGTCTTGTTTTCCATCTAAGGGATAAAGCTTTCATCATTTGCTCACCATTAACAAATGATGTTATCTGTGGGCTTCTTATAGATTCCTTTATCAGGTTATGGATGTTCCCTTCTGTTCCTATTTGTTAAGTGTTCTTATCATGAAAGGATTTTAGATTTTGTCAAATGCTTTTTCTGCAACAGAGGGGCTTATGTGCTTTTTTTGTCTTTTATTCTGTTAGTGTGATATATTACATTGATTGATTTCCCTATGTTGAACTAACCTTGTCTCCTACAGTAAATCTCACTTGGTCATGTGTATAATCCCTTTGGGATGTTGCTGGGTACTTTTTGCTAGTACACTACTGAGGATTTTTATGTCTATGTTCATAATGGATATTGGACTATAGTTTTCTTTTCTTGTGATGTCTTTGTCTTATTATCAGAGTAATATTGGTTTCAAGGAGTAAGTTGGGATGTCTTCCCTCCTATTCTATATTTTGCAAGATTTTGTGAAAGATTGTTATTAATTCTTCCTTAAATGTTTGCTAGAATTCACCAGTGAACGTATCTGGGCCTGGACTTTTCATTATGGGAAGTTTTTTGTTTTTTGTAACTTGTTATAAGTTTATTCATATTTTTGAATTCTTCTTTAGTCAATTTCAGTAGTTTATGTCTTTCTAGGAATTTGTCCACTTCATCTAAGTTGTCTAATTAGTTTGGCACACAATAGTTCATAGTATTCTCTTACAATCCCTTTTGTTTCTAAAAAGGTGGTATTAATATTCCTTATTTCATTCTCGATTTTAATTTTTTGAGTCTTATCTATTTTTCTTTGTCAGACTAGTTAACAGCTGTCAATTTTGTTGATCTTTTCAAAGAACCAGCTTTTGGTTTTATTGATTTTTTAAATATTTTTTTCTATTCTCTATTTCATTTATTTATGCTCCAATTATTATTATTTCCTTCCTTTGGCTTGCAATTCTTTTTCTTAAGGTTTCTTAAAGTGGAAGGCTAAGATAATTACTTGAGATCTTCCTTCTTTTTTTTTTTTTGTGGTATGCCAGCCTCTCACTGTTGTGGCCTCTCCCGTTGTGGAGCACAGGCTCCGGACGCGCAGGCTCAGCGGCCGTGGCTCATGGGCCCAGCCGTTCCACGGCATGTGGGATCTTCCCGGACCGGGGCACGAACCCGTGTCCCCTGCATCGGCAGGCGGAATCGCACCCACTGTGCCACCAGGGAAGCCCTTTCCTTCTTTTTGAATATAGGCACTTATAGCTATAAATTTCCTTCTAAGCTTTGGTTGCAACTCATACATTTTGGTATGTTATATTTTCATTTTCATTCATCTAAAGGTATTTTATAATTTCACTTGTGATTTCATCTTCAACCCATTGATTATTTAGGAATGTGTAGTTTGATTTTAACATATTTGTGAATTCCCCGACTTTCCTTCTGATATTGATTTCTAATTTCACTCCACTCTGCTTTATATGATTTCAGCTCTTTTAAATTTATTGAGACTTGTTTTATGGCCGAACATATGGTCCACCATGGAAAACGTTCCATGTATACTTGAAAAGAATGTATATTCTGCTGTTATTGGATTGACTGTTCTATAGAAGTTTTCTAGGTCCAATTGGTTTATAGTGTCCATATCTTGTAATTCTTGGTATCTTCTATCTAGTTCTTCTCTCCATTATTGAAAGCAGGGTGTTGAAGTCTCCAAGAATTGTTGTTGAAATGTTTACTTGTCCCTTGAATTTTGTAATTTTGCTTCATATATTTGGGGTTTTTGTTAACTGCATGCATATTTAGAATTTTTCTTGATGGACTGATCCTTTTATCATACTCCTTCTTTTTTGTCTCTAGTATCCACTTTTTTTTTAAGGCTTTTCATCTGATTTAACACCCCACCTCTCTTTTGGTTACTATTTACATGGTATATATTTTCCCATCCGTTTACTTTCAACTTGTTTTTGAATCTAACACGTGTCACTTGGAGAGAGCGTATAGTTAGATTTTTTTCCCCAATTCATTCTGTCCATCACTGTCTTTTGATTGGTGGGTTTAATCCATTTGCATTTAGTGTAATTATTAATAACGTAGAATTAATATCTGCTTGTTTTAGTTTTCTAGGGAAGCCATAAAAAAGCACGACAGACTGGTATTTTATTTTAAACAATAAAAATTAATTTTCCCAGTTCTTGAAGCTAGAAGTCCAAGGTTAAGGTGATAACAGATTTGATATCTTCTGAGGCTTCTCACCTTGGCTCGCAGGTGGCTGCCTTCTCACTGTGTCCTCACATGGTCTTTTTCGGTATTAAGATTTCATAAAATTAACCATGGAAAATTAGATTCCCCTGCTCAAGTTGTTCCAAACATACTTAAAGTTTTCCAATAAATGAAGTATTCATTTTTAAATTTAAATTATTGAAAACTGAAATTTGAACTTCAGTTCCTCAGTCTCACTAGCTACATTTCAAGTGTTTGGGATTGACATGTATACACTAATGTGTATAAAATTGATGACTAATAAGAACCTGCTGTATAAAAAAATAAATTTAATTTAATTTAAAAATTAAAAAAAAGAAAAATTAGCCACACTCTTGAGCACTTGAAAGGGACAGCTCGGGGTAATCAGCATAGGTCTCCTCCTCGAACTGGCAAGGTACATGGTTGATAGCAGGCGTTGGATAAGTGTTTGTTGAATTAGATTATGAAACAGCTGAGATTAGTGAGGTTAAATGACAGCTCAGCTCAGCATCCCGCAGAGAACAAAAGGTGATTGGGATAAACTAGAACCCAGGCCTTTTGCTATCTAGTAAAATCCTAGAATAGTATTCAGTGTTTGTATTTCAGAAAATGATTCAAAGAATTTGGACAGGAAGGGATTTTCTGAAACTGTTTCTAAGTGTACTTGGTTCTTAAGTTTGGTGAGGGAGCTCCAAAAGGAAGAACTCAGAGAGTAAGTACCTGCATTTATTCTATTAAAAGCTAGGAAATGCAGTTATACTAGAATAAAGGAGCAATGCACTTACTTAGACTTTACTTGTAAAGTATTACTATGGCTTGGGGGGAGAATCTAATTCAAGAGTCTGAGTTGCATCTTCCTCTTTAGCAATGAAAGTCTGCAGAAGCATGCAGAGGTGTGTGAAAGGGGTTTAGTTTCAAGGCTGGAACAGAAGGAAATGGCCTCGGGGTGAGTGGGATATTGGCTTGTGCAGCTGCTTTTAAGAGTGGTGGTTGGAGTTCAGCTTGTTGGCTTCCTGGGAGAGCAAGTAGGAACAAACCTCTTAGCTGTAGTTGGCTCTGGAAGTCAGAGCTGGAGAAAACCACTGTCAGTTTGTACTGCTATACCAGGAATACCATATACTGGATAGCTTATAAACAGGAACAATTTATTGTTCACAGTTCTGGAGGTTGGGAAATCCAAGATCAGGGCTCCAGCAGATAAGGTCTGTTTCCCTGATGGCTGTCTTTTTGCTGTGCCCTCACATTGTGGAAGAATCTGGGAGCTCTCTGGGGTGTCTAAACAAGGCAGTAATCCCATTCATGACCCAATCACCTCCTAAAGGCTCCACCTCCTAACACCATCCCTTGGGGATTAGGATTCCTACATATGAACTTGAGTTGGGGGGGGACATAAAACATGAAGTCATATTTGGATTGAGAGTCTTTCCTGGGGGGAGGGGAATATATGATCACATGAATGAAAGAATTGAATTAGGAGGCTTACTTTTGTCTTTCCTACATTGGAAAGTTGATTCTATTCAATTTACAGAGAAATCCTCCCTTTAATTTTTTTAAGAGGGAGGAGAACATTGGTTAAGCACAATATCATTGGCTGGAAATAATTTTTTTTTTTTTTTTTTTTTTTTAGTTTAGGAATTTTGGTTTGATTAGAATACTTGTTTTCATAAGAACTGGAAGGAAAACAGTCAATGGCAAGATAGTGCATTTTAAACAAATATAGCCTTTTTGAAATGAACTACCTAATAGAAAACTGTCGAAGTTTTAAAAGAGGACTGCACGTTTTTTTGCATTGCATGTATTTATATATTTAGCTTTTGGAATGTTGTAATAAGAGGGCAAATGTTGCCATTTCATAGATGGATACATTTCTGAAAACCAAACCCAAGACAAATGGCAACTACCATTTGGGGTCATTTAGTCACTTGCTGTCCCCCAGGGCACCCATGATTCCACATGAACCCCCTATGGTTGTTTCTGTTGATCCCGTTGAAGGCAACCCATCTGCTGTTAAATCACATTCTTCCAAACTCTACCTGCTTCACTACAATGTCACACTTAAGTTCAGCTTTCTAACATGATTTTGACAAGACAGATGGTAACGAGTTTTCAAGAGATTCCAATGGAGGCTAAACTATGGTAGTATTATTTTCAGTGTTATGACGGCTTTGGCTAGTTGCAGTTGAGTGTTTTACTTGGGAGCACAGTAGTATACCCCTAAAATGTCTCAATCATCTTGACCTTCCATGTGTTAAAGTCTACCATAATGGTTGCTAAATGACTGTCTAGGAGAACAGAGGTCTGTTCTTTGGAGATTTACAGCATTTTTGGATGCTGACATGAATAACCTTTGCTGGTAGCCATAATCTTAAAAGCTTCCTGAGCATACTCCTTTATCCTCCCCCAATTAAACAAGCATAAGTTTCTTCAACTTTTTAAATGCGTATTTTGATATCTAGCATGAACTAAAAATAACTCTGAATGGCATGCACTTAAAATAAATGGTTGTCTCTTCAGTATAATTAAAGAGGTCAGTGTCACCTGAAATCCTCATTTATTTCAGGAAAACCTAGACAAAAATCATCTGCTTAAGTAAGGTGTAGTCTATAAATTAGATTAATTTGCTAATATGCATTTAGAGTGATAAAAATTCTGAGATTTAAACTTGACAGGGAAATTGCTCTTGGTAGTGCTTACTGAAGTAAAGCTATTTTACAGAGGAACTTTTTAAAGTTATGAATGCTTGGATTTTGAGTAGAAATTTGCTCTAATTGCAATTATGGTACACGTAAGATAAGTCTGCCTTTTGCTGTGTAGGATTTCCTTCCCTTATATCTGAATTGTGTGTGGAGTGGGTTTGATGAATTTCCATCCTGATTGCCCAGATGATGCCAGGATTTGCATTTAGCCCATGTGGACATGTTCAAGAGAACCTGCCACTGGAGCTGGTCAGAGAGTATTGGGCTTTATGAGTCGTAATGCAACTTGAAAACATACGGAGATGAAATGATGCTATCACTGTTATTAGAGTGGACGTTCCTAACACTAATTTTAAAAAAATCTTTGTATCTGTAAGGGTCAGATAGTAAATAAGAAAGGCTTCAAAGAAAAAAATCTACAATTAGACACTGCATTTCTTCTCAATTTGAGCATGTAACTCTTAACTACAACCCTTTTATTTAGAGGCACACAGATACTTGACTATGAGTAGACATAATCTCTCCATAGTATAGAAAATCTGGGCACTTTCAACTCTATATTGAAGCAAATATAATCTTATGTTTTATGATACAATGGGTAAAATCATATCTTCTATACAAACAGACATTAATGTAATAGCACTTACTTTAGCTAACATCTTCAAGGAATGAAGTGTTCCACATAAATGAATTTTCCTGATAACAAAAGCTTTTCACTTTGAAATAAAATAAACTTAGAAATAAACTTTTATTTATTCATTCTTGTCAGGACTTCAGTTTACATGGGTACGTAGTACCTCTCAGCTGCTTAAGTAGAATTACTCAACATTGTTTAACTTTTTCCTGATGACTTAAGAATGGTTATAGAGAATTATAACACAATAATACTTTTGGTACAGTGTGTTTTAAAGTTTAGCGCACATAGGAGCAACCTGGGAGCTTGTCAAAAATATATATTCTTGGGACCCATTCCAGAAATTCTTATTCAGTAGAGTTGAATATGCATCTGTCGCAAGTTTCCCTCCTGATTCTGGTCCAAGCAGTCAGGAGAATCGCACTTGGAGAAACCTTGCCTTTGAGAGCATCATTTAGGAAATGATAACAGTCTTAACAACCACATGGCTCATTGTCAGGCACTGTTCTGCATCCTTCTGTGAATTAGCTTATTCAATGCTCACAACAACCCTATGGGACAGGTACTGTTTCCACCCCATTTGTTTTGAGTTGGAACTGAGCATCAGATGATTTAAATATCTTACTAGATCACCCAGTCCCCAGGTGGTGAAACTGGGGTTTGAAACCAGCCTGCCTGACTCCAGGGCTCGACCACCATGTTATAGGCCCAACTTAGATATGCAGAGATAAGCCATTCTAAACATTTTCTAGGCTTATTGCTTCCATTCCCCATGTCTGGTTCTCTGAGGGTCTGTTAAGGATCCCCCTTCCCCTTACTAATGGGAGGACTGATACTGGTCCCACGGGGGGGTGAGGGCTTGGTGAGAAGCATCACTACTAGTAAACTCATGCACCCTCCCTCCTCTCTTCCTCATCAGCTAATTCTGATCAGTTATGCAGCAGGAAACCGGATCACCATCTGCGAAAATAATGATCCGTAACGTAAGCAACTAGGCTCTGAGTGGCATTTAAAAATAATTATGCTTAATGAGTCATTTTTCTGAGTATAATGTTGATTATATAATAATAATATGGGCTCTGAGAAATTTGGAAAAATAGGAAAGTAGAATGGAAAATGTGATATGCGAACTAGTCAGAGATGATACTGCTACCACTGGAACCTCTTTAAAATAGTTTTCTATATATTTAAACATGAACATGCAAATACAGATTTGTGTGTTTGTATGTAAATATGCAGGCATTATTTACACAAGTAATACTGTAATCTATATTATACTGTTTTACACAATTGGGATAATTTTTGTACATAATATTTTGCATTATTCATTCTTCACTAAGTGTTCTTCTATGAGTGTTTTCCCAGGATATTAATAATTTTTGAGAACTTTTTTCATTAAAATTGCAGGCATAATTTTCAGTCATGGTTGTATTTTAATTTCCATAAATCTGAACCTATTTTTGAATTTATTTGCTTCCATTCTTAGCTATTATAAATAGTGCTGGAAGAAATGTCTTTGTGTATAAATTTTGTCCACAGCTTGAATTGTTTCTTTAAGATGGAGTTCTAGAAGGGGAGTTACTTTGTTAAAGTGAATAACTTTTCTTACAGAACTTAACAAATACCTCCCACATTACTTTTTAGAATTGCTGTACAGCTTAGCACGTCCATCACCAGTATACAAGCAAGCCGACTTCACCTTACCCTGTACACCCTGAACATTATCATTAAAAATAAATGTTGGCTTATTTAACAAGTAAAATAGTATTAGGAGTATGGGATTAACAGATACACACTACTATATATAATAAAATAGATAAACAGCAAAGATTTACTGGAACAGGGAACTATATTCAATATCTTGTAATAACCTATAATGGAAAAGAATCTGAAAAAGAACATATATATACGTATATACTTATATATACATATGTATATAACTGAATCACTTTGCTGTACATAGCAAACTAACACAATATAGTAAATCAAGTATACTTCAATTTTAAATGTATGTCTTTGAATGAATTTGTAGTTCTTTGATTACTACTGAAATTGATTTTTTCCTCTGTATTTCTTAGCAATTTGTTTATCTTATTGCAAGACCTATCTGTAGTTGTTCCTTCTTACCTTTTTTATTTATCTATAGTAGCTTTTTATGTATAAATTGTGACCATGTTTTCTTTAAATATTATAAGGGATTCTTTTAGGATCGAGTGAGTTTAAAGGTCCCTGACTTTATGACAGCACTTTTGTGTGTTCAGAAGCACTCTGATTTATTTCTGGGCTCCTGGCTCTTTTATAAACAGTTGGTGCCAGTATGCTAGTAAAAAAGCAGCTTACGCAAATGTGTGGTATATTTTGTTCTGTGTAATAATTGAAGGTCAGATTTATGCTTTACTAAAATCATTGATTTTTTTTCCCAGAAACTTCTACGGGGATAGAAGATAAATTAAGTTTTTAACTTTCTCTTTTGTTTCAGCTGCATATTTTCAGCTTCTATCTATTATGTGCCCAAAACAAGATCTCTATTTATGATATAGAATGTCAAGCTTGGAAAGTGTAAATGACTAGGCTAGTGTATCAATAAGAATCTGTCTTCAAAATTTTTACCCTTTCTATTACATCAATTTCCTATTCTTACAAATAATAATGAATATTCTATGCTTTGGCATTTTCTGACAATTTAAGTATGTTTCAATCATATGACTCAACCTTTTATAGGAACATTTTACAGAATTATTTTTAAATAACTGTAGAAGAAATAAACATTCCCAGGCTTGAAGTTGCAATAAGCGAGAACAGTGGTTGGTTCAGACTGACGTGTAGAGAATTAAAATTATATGCCATGAAACTCTACATTTTGCAATTAAAAATGCATTTCTTTATATCAGAAAATGATTATTTTATTTCAAAAGGAGAAGGAGCAGCAGCTAACTAAATTCCAAAGAATCTAGCAAAATTCTCACTTGTTCCAGTTTTACAAATTTATCTCAAAATTTTATATGACTGGTTCTTCTACTAAAAAAAAAATGAAAACACAAACTAAAGGAAACTTATTTTAATAAAAATAGTGGGGCGAGGGACATCAAGGTCTTAATAACAAACTTAATGGTTTAAAAAATACCTAAATTGAGACAAGAAAAAAATAGGAAAATAAAATAGGTATTTTTGAAGAGAATAAATTATTGATTTAAAAATCCACATGCAACCGAATGGGCTGTATGCAGAGTTTTTTTTTTTTTTTTTTTTAAAGAAGATGTTGGGGGTAGGAGCTTTTTATTAATTAATTTTTATTATTATTTATTTTTTGCTGTGTTGGGTCTTCGTTTCTGTGCGAGGGCTTCTCTAGTTGCGGTGAGCGGCGGCCACTCTTCATCGCAGTGCGCGGGCCTCTCACTATCGCGGCCTTTCTTGTTGCGGAGCACAGTCTCCAGACGTGCAGGCTCAGTAGTTGTGGCTCATGGGCCTAGTTGCTCCGCAGCATGTGGGATCCTCCCAGACCAGGGCTCGAACCCGTGTCCCCTGCATTAGCAGGCAGATTCCAACCACTGTGCCACCAGGGAAGCCCCAGAGATTTTAATAAATCTAATTCTGGCCAACACTGTCCTATGTCAATGCACCTAGTAGTAAAAGTAAGTAGCAGTGGGCTGCCCAATGCCTGGACCTCTGAAGGCCAAGGGCCTCAGCTTTGCTCAAGGTACCACATGACCATCCATCTTCTGGAATCATAACCACCAACAGAGTCCTTTATTCAAGTCTCTCCTCAAAGCTGTTTCCAGTTCTTTTGCAAACCTTTGCCTTCCCTCACAAATTATGACCCTTGACAGGATTCTGTGGGTGGCTGGGAGCATCTGGGCCGTTGGCCTTGCTTCTCCCAAACAATGATGCCCAGGAGGAAAACAGCACTGCAGTGTCCAAACGCAAAACCCACCCCCGATGATGGGACTGCTCCACATGTATATTCCTTACTCACACTCAGGGCTCCAGAGAAGGTGGACAAGTGGGCCTTATCTTGTCAATCTCAGAGCAAACCGTCTTGTGACTGTTTCCTCATGTTTCATTAGCTCATTCGACCCAGGCCAGGCCCTCTCGCCTCTCCTCTCCCACCCTTTCCCTGAGCACCAGGCCTATCACCACCAGCTGCCTCTTCCTCGAAGAGTTTTTTTGGAGGGCAGAGAGTGTAGATAGATCCAAGTTAACAATCATTGTTACCTTGAAGGGCTAAAGATTTTCTTTCCCCCAGAAGAGCTGTGTACAAACCCCCAAAGGATGTGTTTAATAAAATGCTGAGTCATCTTCCTAAAGCTCACAAACTCATGGGTTTCAGCACAACATGGCACGTACTGGGAACGAGGCATCTCACTCTGGGTTTGTGGACTTTGTAGTGAATCATTTGACTCATCTATCCATGTCTCTTTGTTTGCAAGAGGGACAACAGCGAAGCTGGGTGACTGCGTATTTGATGCGATTCTGGGGCTGCCCGTGAGGATGGGCGTGTGTGTGCACGCGTGCGTGCGCCGCGTGGGTCCCTCTCTTTCCTACCTTCCAACGTCTCCCGCACGTGGTGGTACCACCTGCGGCCTCCCCTGCTTTGGAAGGTGGAGACACCAGGAGGGGGAATGTGTATTAACCACATCACGGCTGGGTGCTGTGTGCTGAGCAGGGGGCTAAGCGTCTTGGGTGGAGGCCCTGAGAGGAGGACCCTGGAGCAGGCAGAAGGTAGGAGGGAAAGAAGGAAAAGCGAAAGGGAAAGGAGAGGAAGACACGCTCTCCATTTGGGTTGCAAGTGGGGTGGGGACGCCTACACAGATTTCAGGGTGGGGCTGCTTGCCTGGGAATGTGGATGAAAATGGACACCTCGGGGCTTCCCTGGTGGCGCAGTGGTTGGGAGTCCGCCTGCCGATGCAGGGGACACGGGTTTGAGCCCCGGTCCGGGAAGATCCCACATGCCGCGGAGCGGCTGGGCCCGTGAGCCATGGCCGCTGGGCCTGCGCGTACGGAGCGTGTGCTCCGCAACGGGAGGGGCCACAACAGTGAGAGGCCCGCGTAAAAAAAAAAATAAAGGACACCTCCAAATGCTCTCTCTTTTTCCCAACTCTCCCGTTACTTGTTTGGGGGCTTACCTCCTGTTGACTGCTTTATGTTTTTTGAAAAACTATACTAATTAAGCAATCATGCAGTTCATTAGGTTTTGCTCTCTGTCTTCTGTACTGTGGCTCCCGGGCCGGGCCTGCAGGTAACATGCCATTGCAGAGGTGATGTGCCTCCCTGCCACCTCCTGGGGAGGACCGTCTGTTGGACCAGAGGGTGGTGTCTGGGGTCTCGGATGTAAACCGGTACCTAAGCAGTGTTTTTTGTTTGTTTTGTTTTTGTTTTTGGCTGTGCCGCGTGGCTTGCGGGATCTTCGTTCCCCGACCAGGGGTTGAACCTGTGACCCCTGAAGTGGAAGTGCAGAGTCCTAACCACTGGACTGCCAGGGAATTCCCTAAGCAGTGTTTAGTTCCCTCGCTTCCTCTGGTTTTTAGCCATGGCATCTAATTTATTTTGATACGTTAAACAATATTTTTAAAAAATGCATGAGACTTTCACATTCATAAAAAGGGGGGCAGGAGTTTAAAATACATTAATAGCACTGAAGTGAGGAATCTGAGCAAGCCAGTCAACTAGTCTAGGGAAGGAAAACCTGGAGCAGTTCTGATGAAAACGGGCCCTTTAACCACCTCATAATGGAGAAAACTGTATAGTCTACATGGCCTTCTGCCCATCTATGATTAAGAATCAAGGTGCATTATTAAAGTTCATGTAAATAACATTCCATTAGCTAGTATTTATAACGTTTCAAACAATGCGAAAGATGGAAAATCTCTGCGGCATAATTGCGTTATTCTATGAAAGGGCTTTATGTAGACTTTTGCAGACTATCCTTAACGTAGACAACCTTTACAGGATTTTTAAATCATGTGAGATGGTCTTCTTATGTTGAATTCAAAACGTTTGCTATTGAGGAAAAAGACTAATTACAAAGTACATTTAGGATTCAAAATCTGGGAATATTTTTTTAAAAACCCTCTCAATCACTTAATGGTTGGAAAGCAGAGTTGACTGTGTTGGATTTTTAGGTTTTGCAAGGTGAGGATGAGCTTTGTTCATCTTCCCGTGGAAATGGAAACGTACATCATCAGCTCTAGTCTGCTCCACGTTCAAAGCCGGGCCCATCAGTGTGCTACCCACCCCCCCTCCTCTCCAGAATACCTATCATATGCTGGGACTTTCATAAATGTAATTTTTAAAAAAAGAGGTGCATGCTTGACCAGAGGAAAGAATGTGAAGGCAGACTGGGCAGCTAGAATCAGAGCAGCTATGGGCCGTCGGGACACAGGCCAGCTGAGGTGCACTTAGAGTAAACAAGGAGCCAGCTGTAGCACAGCTGCCGGTGGGCAGCACACACGCGGGAGTCGGGATCCACCTTTCTGTGACCTTGGCAGGTGACCAGCCCGTGGGTGAACAGTGGGGGTGGGTGGATGGACACACAGGGGTGGCACCCACCTGCACTCTGATTTTGTAGTTGTCTTTGCACCACGAGGACAGCCAGTTTTATCTGCATACAAAGAAGCACAAAGGGCAAGGGAGCTCCTTACTGTACAGACTTCTGTTATTCAGCTGTTTGTTATAATGTCATAGGTCAGATCACGTTTCCCCAAAGACAAAGAGATTCAAATGCAAATCAAATCAATCCGGATTGATTGAGGCCCGTGATGTCCTAGGTTCCTGTGAGTGGTGCAAAGATGCCTAAACACAGATCCTCCTTGCAAGGAGCTTTTAGTCTAGGGACAGAGGTAAGACCTACATATGTGAAAACTCATAATAAAAGTAACACTTAATGGGGGTAGGGAGAAATAAATAGGCAGAACACAGAGGATTTAGAAAGCAGCCCATGTGTAAGCCAGGGCTGACTATGAAAGAGCTGTCACACAGTTCTTGATCAATGGCCAAATTAATATTTCTGACAAAAATTGTTATTACCACTGAGAGGCAGAAATATCTCCCTTACACCTAAGATGCTCAGGAAGGACCATGGCTCAGAGATTTGGGAGCTCAAAAGATCTCAAGATATCAGTCCTTCCAGCAGCTTATTGGTAGAGATATGTGATGTGTTTATAGCGATCCAGACCCAAAGGGAAAGGATTCGCAAACATCAGTAGCCAGCGAGGGAAGAGAGGCCCCTCCATTCCAGGCCAGGGTCCTTTTCATTCCACCTTTTCCTTTAAAAGTACATGAACTCCCCTTCGTTTTTTTCTTGATGAGTTTGGCTAAGGGTTTATCAATTTTGTTTATCTTTTCAAGGATAAGGACCTTATCAAGTCAAGGAAGGGTGAGACTCAAACAGTAAAGGATTTAGGACCAATGTCTAATTTTGGAGGCTTGGGACCTGGATACGAAATTTTATATTGAATTTATATACTACAGGTCATAAGTCAGTCAATAACGGATTTCCTACACTGATTATACCCAGTATTATGTAACCGGCATGATTAATTAGCTTCAACCCTTGGACCAAATTCCCTGCAGTTTGTACATTACCAGCTGGTTATGACTCACAGGTTCAGGGACTCCATCACTTTTTCCCCCACTGTCTTTCCTGGACTCCTCCTGGCCCAGCAGGGGGAACAGCCAGCCAGCCTGCCTGCCGCGCACACCGGCAGTTTCCACCAAATGACGGGAGAACAGGCACCCTCTGTCTCTTATCTGGTGGCACTCTCCCCCCCACAGCGCGCCCACCCTTCGGCAAGTTTACTTATCTTATCTGTGACAAAGACAAGAGAGTGCTCTGGGGAAGATACCAGAGGGCTCGCACTTCACTCTTTTACATCATAGTACTCCTTTGGAAGGATTCTTTTTGAAAAGGTGCTTCTTGTTTTACTTTGAAACCCCTTCAAAGGCGAGTTCTGACCCGGGCAGCAGCAATGGAGATATCAGATTAAGTTTTGCTTCCGTGGAACAGAGTTCTGAGTTCTGTGGGGCGTGGGCGGAGGCAGGGCTGCCTAGTTGGTTGCCATGGGAACGACGTTGCTGGCACTGTCTGTCTACTCTTTAAAAATCAACAGCCAGATCAATCTCACCATTTTGAGACTCTTCTAGATTTTTGAGGTGGATTTCCTGGTCAGAAGCTTTTGACAACTTTTTTTTGCCTTCTTCTTCTTCAAATTGGGTTCATTTACGAAGACTCATGACTGTTTTTAAATTCTAATTTATTTTAAATAAAGAGGAAAAAGTCAAGCAAGCTGATATTAGGAACCGACTTTAAAGATGCTTTTAAGTCTGATCGTATTCTTGGGCAGTACCTATACAGCCCTATCTCTGATGACTTTCTATTCTGACCACATAGGATTAAGAGATACAAAAACTTTTTTAAACTCTTTTGAAAATTTGATTTATCTAAAAGGCTGTATCTGTGGTGTCCATGCACAAAGATTTGTAAATTAAGGCATTTTATCATTATGTGCCAGTGTAAGTCAGTAGGGTGTTACCCTGGGAATGATACTTTCATGTGTTTTCCTAAAGATTAAAGTCTATGTTTATGGGAAATAAATTTTAAAGTGAATATATTTTAATGGTAAAATACGAACATTGGCAGTGTTGACATACTTAGCTATCCCACAGAGTAACTAAGGGACAGTGAGAAAAAGTAGTTTCACCAGCCATCTGTAATATTTTCAGGTTGTGTAGTGTCTTCAGGTTATATTACAAGTTGTCACTACTCTACTATGTGTTGGAATTGCAGTTTGTCTAGGAAATAGTTATAGAATGCTATTTTAAGGTCAAATCTATTAGTTTTCTGGGTTTTACAAACAACAATTAGAGTGTGTGTGTGTCTTTTTTTCCCCCAGTGCTTACCACAGACGAGTTTTCTGCAAGAAAATTTCTAGAAAATGGCCAACTTACTTCATTCGTATTAGCGGCTAAGGTTAAAAACAAAATGCAAGTGTGACTAATTCTTGTTACTCGGTAACTGGAAGCAGATACATTTGAACACGAAAGAAATATTTGTCTAAGGGACTCATTTTGGTTCTCTGCCTTGTGACCCACTGAACTTGTTAGTGTGTTGAGTTCAGTCTTCGTTTGGATTTTAGGCGTCAGCCCTGAGAAGTGCAGGCAATTGCCAGTCGGGAAGTGCTTATTTTGCAGAGATTGGGATGGCACTGCCAACAGTGTGGTCGGTAGGGGTCTCAGAGGAAACCCTGCAATACAGCAGCTCCAATTAGCTCAGCCTTCTCTGGTGTCATCGCTAAGAGTCTGGCCAGGACACAGGTATGATGGATTACACTTCCTTCTCATGGAAAAAAAAAATTGAGAACCCCATGCTCTTCTGGATACTAGGATGAGTAAGGCTACACAGCCTAATTCTCACTGTGATTTTAAATTGTTTTTGCATGGCTTAGAAATTTTGGCAACCTGTCCAGAAATGAGACTAAACGGAAGAAAGGCAATAACTAAATCGGCCTGCACGGAACCTCCCAGCAGTCTGACCCCGGGAAGCCCCTTGTTTAACTAGAATTTGGAAGCACTGTTTTTGCTGCTTTTGCAATATTAAAGTGATGGAAGACGAGCAAGCTGGAGAAATTTTGGAGTTTTGGGTCAGGTGTGCTACCGCGGTACGGGCAGCTTAAACTGCATCACAGTAAGATGTGGATTGAACAAGGATTAATGCAGAAAGGAATTAGAAAGCCTGACATGTTTTTACAAGGTGTTTCAAATTGATTGGTTAATCCTCACAACATCTGGAGTGAGGAATCACAGCGAGTATCCCGTGGAGGCTGCAACTAAATTGGGATTAAAACTCAGCCAGAGTAATTAGTCCATTAAACCCAGGAAGGTGGTGAGGGAATTCCTGATACTGTACTTGGTTGATAGATTGCAAGCGATGCTTCATTCAGGGAAAATGAATTTTGAGTGTATTAGACACAAAGTATATCTCTGAGCCTTTGCATTCTGAGCAAGATAAGCAGAATGGCTTCTGAGGCTTTGTTTCCTGATACTGTTCAAATGAGAACCCTCTCTACTTCTTATTTACCCAGCTTCTGTCATCCTTTAAAGATGAACTCAAATTCTGTCTCTTCCACGAAGCCTTTTCAGCTTGTAAAAGTAGCTATGATTTGCTGCTAAACACTTTACTTCTCACCTTCACAACAACTCTGAATGTTTTAAAGATAAAAAGAGCTGGGATTTAGAGTGCTTTTTAAGTAATGAAAGTCAGAATCAGACTTCAAACTCATGGATTATCTGAGCTAATACACGTCTTTGGAAAAAATGAAGTCCCCTCCCTCTCCATATTGTGTAATTAATCTCCCATTTTATTTCGCCTTTATCATTGTTTAACTGTTTTAATGTTACTCTTATAACCTCAATATTGCAATTCTTTGAAAGCGGAAAGTATGGTTCTACATCTAATGAAAGTTTCCTAGTTGTCGGTACAAGTTGCAAAAGGTAGATATTTAAATACTGGTGATATGACGTGACTTTGTTTTAAAAATGTAGGAAAAGGACTTTGGTGCTGGGCCAGTGAAATCCTTACCGAAATGGAGGTGGCCCATGTATTGTGTGAAATGGAGAAACTGTCTCTGGGCTTGGTTCTGTTTTGAACATTCCCAATGTTTATGGAATCTTCACTCCAGGTCTGTGAATAATCCCCGAGGGGGCTGCATAACCCGGTATGGAGCCTTGTATGGAAGGAAAAAAAAAGATGTTTATTGAACTAATAAATGATTGAATACAAAGATAATCATCACACAGGAAGACTATACTCATTCATGATGGAGAAAAGTCTTTTGTCTCTGTAACTGGTCAGCTTGCACAGTGACTGCAATCTCATTTTCTTGTAGAGAAATTTCTGGATACATAAGCTTTAACAGAAACCCGCGTATGGCATCACTCTTCTAAGATTTCTGTTTCGCTCGTGAATGTGTTGGTGGTCATCTTCCTTATCTTTCAACAGAATTTACAGCGTTTGCCTCCAAGTGAATTTCCTTTCTCTGTAGAGATGCTATTTTGGTTGCCAGCGTCTTTTCCTGCATAAATGGCAGAATCTGCTTAGTAAGAAAACATCAATGAAGTGCTTCATCTTGAAAATTATAGATGGTCTTAAAGAATGTTGTTAATCATAGGACCAAAGTCAACCCGGTGTTGACTCTCCCAGAGCCTAGGGTAAAGGCTGTTATGAGTCATTTGGTACCCATGTGCCGAGGTGGGATGGGAAGGTAAGCTGAGAAGGGTTGGGACATTAGGATGCTTGCTGTACGAGGAAGAGAGGAAAGAGCAGAATTGTGTAGCAGAGAGAGCTCATGTGTGAAGGTAAAAGTATGCCTAAGTAATGCCATGACTCCATTACCCTTCATTTATCCCATATCACACCCTCCCAAAGGGACACAGGAGATGGCCACCCCTTAGATGCCTAAAGATCGTAAAATTTTAGAATGTTCGAGCCAGAAAACATTTAGAAACACCTTAGGTCGGCTCATTTTTGTCTGAGGTTGTCTATTTTTGCCTCCTGCATAAGAATCCCATGAGATTTTATGATTTTGATATAATTCAGATACAAGGTGAACTAAATAGCATTGATTCAGTGTAATGAATTCATTCCCTCACCCAACCATTGAATCCAACAAATAGGTGTTGAATGACCGATATATGTCACTGTCTGGACCACTGGTTTCCAGGGACAGAAGAATGAATAAGTCAAGGGCTTTGCTTGTGGGAAACTGGTAGTCAGGCGTTGGCATCCACATGTAAACATTTAATTCTGATACTACATAATACTTGTTAGAAGAGAGTGTTTATAAAATGCTATGGAAATACAGAGGAGAGAATAATTTCTTCTGCCTGGCATACTTGGGGAATATCTTTTGGAAGAGGTGGCATTGAAATGAGGGCTTAATAGGTGAATGGACGCTCCTCAGTTGGAGAAAAGAGAGAATGAGGGAAAGATATTCCAGAAAAGAGGAAGAGATGAAAAATACATGGTGAGTTCACAGAGCAATGAATAATTTGATACATTTTGAAGGTAGGTGGGAAGGTAGAAATCATATTTCTCGTTAACTAAAGTCTTTATTGATCATACCTATTGCGATTATTTTAGTGTGTGAGAATCCCACATACCTCATTTCTTCTCTCTAGTTTTGAGCAGGAAGCAGCACTCATTTCCAGAATCATGAGGAGCAGTACGTAAACAGCCATGGGTAGCCTTCACAATAACCTGATTTTCCTTGACTTAGGTAAACAGGAACCAAACGCTGACACATTACCAAAACAAAGACAGCTGGCAGTAATCACACTCTACAAATACATAGCATTTCTGTCGTTCTATTTTATTATTTTTTCAAAGTCTAAAGAATAAAAAGTGACACATTTACCAAATAGATATTCTTGATACTGGAAGAGGTTACATTTCCCATCTTTTCTTTCTAACCCATTAGAAACCACATCTTTAGTTCATGTTTGCACTTTCACTTTCACAGATCCCATTGAGAGAGTTCTACTATTCCATTTGACGTTGAACTTCAGAGTTTAAGTTGGTGGTAAAGTCACAGAATTAAAAAGAGAATGTACTTAGCCAAATGTAGACAGCCCAGCAGAAAGCTGAAGAAGGCTCAACTGCTCAACCGTAAGAGAGTTGTGAAAAATACAACGGCTTTTGAGAACAAGTGACAAATTTAAAAACAAGAAAAAAATCCCATAGCATTTCTTGAAGACATACCAGTACACTGTGGAGCCATTTGCATCCTATTTTCGTGTTTGTATGTTCTCTTTGAATATTTGCTTGGCAAAGTGCCTCTGAAGAGTAATTCAAACCATATTCTGTCAGCCTTGCCTTAATTCGACTGAGCCATCCATTTCGACTGGATTCAATTCTCTTGCTGTAGGACTCTTGCAAAGGTCAAGGCTCGGCCCAATGATGACAACACTTATTATTTAAATAAAGCCACAAGTTTATTTCTAGAGTGTTCCTTCCAACATTCAAAGCCCCACAGATTCCCACCTTTTTTAAAGGTTTGGTGTTTTGGTTCCTCCACCAGCATCAAAACTTCATATTTGTGAAACAATAATAGGTCTTCACCAAAAATCCCACGTGCCTTTTGTTATTCTTTTAAATGCCATTTGTTCCTAGGAACACTGTGAAAGTGGAGAAAGAGATAGGGTGCCTAGTAGATTTTCAACAGAAATGTAAAAATTAAGAGGTATGTAGGTACCATACTACCCACAAAAACTTGGGACTGGAATATTTCCCACCAAAACACAGTTTTTATGTTTGAAGAATCTGTAGAATTACCTCAGTTTTCCAGTTTGTTTTCTTCAAATAGGGCCTCGACATCAGAGTGTGTTTTCTTTTTTGTTCTACTTCCTGCTGGTCATCTTCTTTTCTTTAATTCCTCTTTTTACATTTTCTTGTGAAAACAATTATATGTAACTTCACATTTGCCCCTCAGATAACACCCATTATCTGCTCCCCAGACCCATGGTTGGCCCGTCTTACGATGCATGGGGTGTGATGCACTCAGAGCTTTCTACAGTGCTGTGCTTAATAAATGCTTGTTAATTTAATAAAGAAAGAAAAGGGAGCATCTGATATTTATATCAGTATTCACTCTCTCAGTGTTCTAATAAAAATGGAGGCTTTCTCTCTGTATGATTTGTTTAAATCATATAGTCCTTATGGGCTGATGTCCTTTTAGTTAGCTCTGTATAGCAACTAGCAAATACTAGGCACTACTAAGACATAAATTATTTTATTTTAATGTTACCAGTGAACAAGACTCACTGTGCTTAATCTAAGCTTAAAGTCTTTTTCTTCTTAGGTCGCTCTAAGTGAACTTCAGGTCAAGTATTTGTTAGCATTTGGCAATAAACTGGAAAATACCCTTTGGGTAAAATCTTTTTACTCACACATCTTCATTTGCTCTTCGGATTTTTACAAAAATAAAACAGTTTTCAATTCCGGTGATGGTACTTTTTTGATGCAAGCCATACTTGATTGTACTTGATTTGAAAACAGTGAATTATAAAGGAGGGTTTGCCAAACCAGAGTCATCTGTGCCTTCCCTAGGAAATCTTATTTAGGAAAGGCTTAGTGTAAAAAAAATATTTATCCTTCATAAGGGAAAAGATTTGACACCAAAGTATGCATTTAAACAAAAGTGGTTAGAAATGTTGTAAGTGAGGAAGTCTGAGAAATAAGCATAAAAGTAACACAGTGGGAAGAGTATATTCCAAAACAGACCACCAGTGAGCCTCTCCTGATGCGTCTTTGATATTCGGTTACTGCTGCTCTTCACCATTTTGTCACCATGCTTCTTTCTAAACAATTTGTCATTCCCTATCACCTCTACTTTTTTCTTTTTTGTCACCACAGCTGTCTGAGTTTATTTTCCTTATCGACTTCTTGGTGTTATTCTTTTCCAAGTGCATTGTTTTTCATTCATCTGGAGTAAATAACACTCTTAGATTGGCTTGGTAAGACACTTCAAATGGAGATTGACATAAGGAAGCTTTGAGTTATCAGAGGTGAGCTGTTTTGTGTTATTCTCACATGCACCCTCTGTCCACCTCTCCCCAGCACTATTATTTCTGTCTTATTGCCCCTGGGGTACATTTTTTCTTAGTGGATCCATGGTTGAGCAACTCCCTTACTTTTCTTGTACAAGCTTTTCCTGGAGCTCTGATTTCATTTCTTGAATGTCACCCACCAATGGCATCATGATGCTAGCAAGTGTGATACTAGAATCACATTAACAAAGATTGAGTAGTTAAGAGAAAGAATAGCTCATCAAATTTGCTCCACTTTTTTGACACACGAGAAACACAAATCCTCCAGAGACAAACTCAGGAGCAGAACAATTTCAGGCAGCATACACCTTCATTACAGAGAAGTTAAAAACTGAAGAGATGGTTATCTGGGGTCAGTTTTGCCTGTTATCTCAAGCACTGGAGCTGGGCTTTGATCGGCAGACCTCGGAAATCTCCCTTTACTTGATTTCAAGTCACTGGGGCCGTAGAAACAGAGATGGATGTGGTTGGTCACTGGGAGTCCCAGTGCGCCGGGTGGAAGGCCAATCTTAATCTCGGAAAAGCACAGTTACTATCTCTTTTGTATCCTTTAAAATATATAACTCATTATAAAGTGTATTAAATACTTGGAAACAGAAGTGACATTTAGGGGGAGAAAGGCACATGACCTAAAAGAGAAGAGGTACATTTAGGTAATGCATAAGGGACTATGTCTCATTCCTCTAGTGGGTTCACACAGGTGTGGTTACTTACTTATAAGCCGTTGTGGCCCACTAATGTTGGAAAGGTGAATGACTGTAGAGTACCACTGAAACCCCGTTCCCAGCTCGGAATTAGTGTAGACTGGTTTGTTTAAAAAAGTTGAACTAAGGTTGGACCCATGAAGGCATTGACGCTTCCTAATTACTCCCAATCTGAATATGATTTGGTTTCAGTTCATCTTTCTAATGTTTAATAAACAAATGGACAATAAGTATTTCCCTGTGCAGTTTGTAAACTTTCACGACCAAGATAAAGGTATGTACAATGTAAAATGATAGCACAAAAAAGGCTATTTGAGTAAGTTATCAATGTGATGAGGTATGTTATTGTGACCAGTCAATTTTTCAAAATAGGCCCCATGTAAATCCATTACAGAAATGGAATTAGAGGGTAGCCATCTGCTTTGTGACACATTAAAGATTAGTTGGAACAGAAGCAATTTACTTAATTAAAATGTTTCCATTACAGTCTTGTGTAAACGTTCAAATCATACCTGTGTTGGAATCTTTCATTGACAGAGCATCTTTCATGCTCCCTGGATTAATGGGAAAACATTCTCAATGCTTCAACTCAATGACTTAAACCTAATCTTAACAATGTAGAAGGAGAATGCAAGGCATTAGACAGGTCGCCGCTATCCAGGCTTTCCTGATCTTATCCTAAAGACCTTGAACTTTTATAGGCATAACTTTAATTTCAAGGAGGATTTAGAAAATTCACTTGTAGTTTTGCAGGTTTGGGCATTGAGTTTTTTGGAAGACAGTATTTACCCAGTACAGCAAACATTTTTAAGTATTTTTGCTGTGTAAGGAAAAAGATTTTTTTCTGTAATCAACACATCTCCCAAAGTCAGCAAAAGGTCACCGTGTAAGGACATCAGAGCTTTTAAGGCCAAGGTCTAAAAAACAACGACTAAACCAATGGGGGAAAATATCAAAAGAGTTGTTACTGTGTTAAATACAAATTCCACTGGTAAAAAGAACTAGATAGTGAAACAGGCGAGCACCAAATCTCATATTTCCCCCAAGCGTGCCTCATGTAACTCTCAAACATGTGTAAAATCAGGTGCTAAGAACCTCATAGGAGAACACTCCTCTAAGTGTGAGCAACGTAAGGCGATTATGTGCCTCTGATGCTGGCTCTTGGTCAGGCTGCTCTCTGTGAATGATGTGGATGTTGGTGCTTCTTTGTCAGGGGAACATCCACCCAGGGGCAGCATCTCCACTGGCCCCTGTAGGTGTCTGTGGGTTCGTTTTCCCTCGTCTCTCACCGCCTACATCTGGGAGGGCAGGTTATATAACTAAGCAGTTTGCTGTAGTCAGATCGCATGATTCTAGGTTGAATGTCGATTCAAGGGACAGGCACTTTTATTCCACATTCTGTCCCTTGGAGTAGAAAAAATAAGAGTTGAAGAGTGAAAGGTAGATTGCTGTGAATTTTTACATCCTCTCCTGAAGGATATTTAAGACCTTTGCCCTCGATAATTACGAAATATTTACTGCCCTGGGGTTTGTTACAAACTCATCCATTAATGCTCCTTTGAAATCTTCTCAACCATCCAAAGGAATTTTCAGCTCCTAGTGGAGGTTCAACCAAGGTTGCAGTAAAAAAATATTAAAAATCCAGCCACAAATTAGGAGAAAATTTAAAATATGCCATTTTTTAATCTTTTATTTTTACTTATCAATTTACCAAAAAAAGTTTCAGACATATTAAATGTTAAAGCACATCTAGAACAGAGCAATCAAAATACAAAGAGAACAAAGTTAAAGTAATAACGAGAGAATTGAATCAATGTCAAATAGCAAATTTAGCTTTGAGTTTCTAGAAAGTAAGTTTTTAAAAAAAGGATTAGATTGTATTAGATTAGATTAGATTTGATCTTTGTCAGATAAAAGGCTAATAAAACCACGCAATCAAGTAGTGAAACATATCGTTAACTGACTTAATTTTACGCATATATGGATTCTAACAAAAATAGATAGTTTACATTCTGCAGGATCATTCTGATCATTTTGCAGGAGAATTTCCTGCCTAACTCAAATCCCATCATGATCCACCCTTAGAGCGTCATGTTTCTCTCCTTTAAAGTACTTAGCTGAGTTGCAGTTTGTGTGTGATTATTATCTGTATCTTGCACTAAATGAAGGTAAGTTCCATGAGAGCAGAGGCCATATCTACTTTTGTTCAACGTTGTTTTTCAGGCACAGGGTTGGCATAATGAAGCATTCAGCAAAGATTTGTTGCATGAGTGAACTGTTCTAATGAAAACCCTTTATACCATCCCTTCAAATCCCAGGACATTACATTAAATTTCAATGAATTTTAATCCATTGTGTAATGAATTTCCTCTAAGAAAGTGAAGATAACACAATCTAGTTGTTTGGGGGTTTGATGATATCATTATTCAGGAGTATGGCTTAGAAATCTAGAGGAATGTGTAAGTCAAATGCCCCTTTGTTGTCCCTTCAAACATCAGGTGTCTCTCGTAAATTGTGGCAAATGCTGGCCCGCAGGAATTTACAATTACATCTTCTGAAAACAAAATGCTTGAACTGTAACTCATTGAAGAAAAAATTGACACCCACAATTAAAATGAAACAGCACACTTTCTTCAGTGGGAACTCAGAGATCTTGTGGAGATTGCGAGCTATGTTCCTTTCCTTGGAAGATAATGCAGTGCAGTGAAATGAGGGGGCTTGGAGACAGGTCAGACCTTAATTCCAGTCCCAGCTCTGCCCCTTTACCTGTGAGACATTGGGCAGAATCTGCTGCCTGAGAGAGGTTTCTTAATAGTAAAGGAGAGCAATGACACCTGCGACTTCTGAGTTGTTATGAAAGTAAGTGACAAGGGATGAAAAGTGTCCAGCACACAGTGGGATAATACATAGAATTTGCGTTTTTAATGAATGGTTATTTTGGAGGCCGTCTAGTTAACAGAGCTGAACAATGCCATTCAGCTTCACCAAAGGTACATCTAATGCCCTGAGGTGAATTCTGGAACCAAGGTGACTTTTGGGGTCAATAATATATTAATGACAGTTTTCCAGGAGTTTCCACAATACCGTCACATACTAGAGCTCAATAAATAGTTGCTGAATTAAGAGTGGATGAATAAATAAATAAATTTGGATCTAAAATCTCTTGATTTTGTTTTACTGTGGCTGGAATAAAACTCTAAGGCCAATAAACGGAGTTCATTTTAGCTTTTACTTTATTTTTCTCCATCTATGGGCTTACCTTTTGAAATCTGGATTTCTGAATACCCTTGAAGATTAATGAATTTACGAGTGTTTTAAAAAGCAAAATGTGTCCCATCTCCTTCTTGCCATCATATAGCATATCTTAAAACAGTCTCTCTATATGTCTGGGCTGTGGTAAGCTTTATTTGCCCACAGTTTAAGTATTTAATGGAAAGGAAAATATCATTTATTTTCACAGCGTATTTTCTGGTAAATCCTTCTCTTCCTGGAAACTAGCAGGCACTCAATGCACTTGGTGAATAAATGAGTGAGCGCCATCTATTTAACTTCATTTGGAACCAACCTTAATTTTATTATAGTCTAGGTGGCCCTAATTGCATAGTTGCTTCAGTTACTAAACCTAGAATATCCAGCATATCCTATATGAGAAATGCATGTTTCATGGGGAAGTAAACAATTATCCTTTGCCGTGGGGAACCGATTTAGATTTTAATAGCCTACACTCTTCCATCTGCTCCAACTATGAATTGTGCGCACAATTTATCATCATGACAGGACGATGCCAGGTTAGAATCACTGGGCAGGAACAGCATATGGAGTCCACTCTCTTTTGAGAAAGTCACCAGACCCTTTGTCACTCAGTGCAGGTCAGTTTGCTGGCTTAGAGAGTCACAGCGTGATACAGAAGGAGAGGCAGGTATTCCCTCTCGATCTCAGGAGCCGTGTGCCTGTTTTAGAAAGAGATACGACTAAACATTTAAAATCATGCAATTCTATCAGTATCTCAATTCTCCAGTCTTCAGGCAATTATTCTAATCATCAATAAGCAGCTCAAACAATTGAAAGAATCCAAGCTTAAGATTAAAGGTTTCATAAAGAAGGATATTTGAACAAAACTGAGTGCACCACTATTTCCAATCCTTTGACAAGAAACATGAATTGGTGAAAACAGGAAGCTTGCGTTCTAGACACGGACTGTACAGTCCACGAAAAAAATAGTAGACCGCGGGTAGGCCTTTCTTAAAGTGAATGACTGTGTCCTCGAGATTTTCCTCGGGACTTTGCAGTGGAGAATCTATCCTGCCGTACTTATTATACCTGCAATTATTACCTTTGCTCACTAATTCTCATAAAAGATGAGACGCATTAAGTTACCATTTTTTAAAATCTACTTTGTTTAAATCTCTTAGAAGATTGTGGAAACCACCGTAGAAACAGAAAATTTGAACGTCTCCTTCATGGACGACTAGAGCAGCTCTCGGGTCTATGGAACAGTTCCCCTGTCAGTCGTGCAAGCGTGAATCTGCTGTTGTGAGTATCACCACCTCCGGGCATTCTATACATTTCTATTTTTAAATCCAGCTTCTGAAAGTTAAGGATAAGATGGTGAGGTCTGGTCGCCCAACCCTTCCATTGCCCCCGAGCCTCTCTGCCTGCTCGCAGCAGCCGCCCAGCATGATGGGGAGCCCAGTGAGGCTCCCTGGTTTGTAAACAGGCCCCCCCACGTTCCTTGGCGGTGATGCCTTTCCTCGCTCTCTTTCAAATGGAAGGCCGTGCAGTGCAGTGGTGAGCAGCTCGGGTCCTGCCTGAAGCTCTGCTTCCCAGCATCAGTTTTCTCACCCAGCGGCACCTGCACCCTGGGCTCTGGGGATTGCCTGCGCGTGTGAAAACCGGTTGGAATGAGCTGGGCGGGCTGCACGAATGTCGCCCTCGGGGTCCGGCGTGGGCCTTGTACTCCCTAGAAGAGATTCCCAGAAGGGGACACTGAGGCCCAAAGAAAAGAGGTGGTTTGTTGGGGGTCACGCTGACCTAGTCTGGATGGGGACCCAGGGCCCCAGTTTCCGTCCTGAGTTTTCTCTACTCTCACTATTTTTAAAAAAAATTTTTTAAATGTTAAACTTCCTGTATTATTATCAATAATATAGAGAACAAAGCTAATTTTCAAGGGGGATTTTTTTTTTTTATTTAACAGTGGTTGATTTACAATATTGTGTTAGTTTCAGGTGTACAGCAAAGGGATTCCGTTGTATTCATATGTTTAAATGTATATATATACATATATATATTTGTTTTCAGATTCTTTTCCATTATAGTTTATTATAACATACTGAATATAGTTACCTGTGCTATACAATAGGTCCTTGTTGTTTACCTATTTTATATATAGTAGTGTGTGTCTGTTAATCCCAAACTCCTAATTTATCCCTCTCCCACCCCATTTCCCCTTTGGTAGCCATAAGTTGGTCTTCTATGTCTGTGAGTCTGTTTCTGTTTTGTAAATAAGTTCATTTGTATCACATTTCAGATTCCATATACAAGTGATATCATATGATATTTATCTTTCTATGTCTGACTTACTTCTCTTAGTATGATAATCTTTAGGTCCATCCGTGTTGCTGCAAATGGCATATTTCCTTCTTTTTTATGGCTGAGTAATATTCCATTGTATGTATATACCACATCTTCTTTAGCCATTCATCTGTGAATGGACATTTAGGTTGCTACCATGTCTTGGCTATTGTGAATAGTGCTGATATGAACATTGGGGTGCATGTATCTTTTTGAATTAGAGTTTTCATCTTTTCTGGATACATGCCCAGGAGTGGGATTGCTAGATCATCTGGTAACTGTAGTTTTAGTTTTTTAAGGAACCTCCATACTGTTTTCCATAGTGGCTGCACCAATTTACATTCAAGGAAAATTTTTCTTGTTCCAGGATGTATTCACATTAACAAGATTTTATTTATTTTAAAGATAAATGTTAACAGATCAGCCACTTTGTATCTTTTATTCTCCAACCACAGGTTTATATTGTCATCAAAGTCATTATCAAAATTTTTATGACCAGATCTAGAATCTGTGTGAATTATTAAAAGCTATATGATACCATAAGCCCCATCCTTGAGCTGTCTCAGCAGAGATGTAGAGGAAAGCATACTTATGCCCTTGGATCTAAATGATGACATCTCCCCATGATGACATTTCCCCATATTAATCGTACTATAGGATTTGAAAGGTTGGGATGACGTGTATATTAAAGGAATAGCATTTTTAAGAGAAGATAGTCCTTACATTTCTTAGATTTCAGTATCACATGTTTTAACTTTTTGGCACAAAAGTAAGAAAGGGATTTTAACCAAATAGAAATAACATATACTACTTATGATAAATAAAATGTCTCAGTAACGTGATTTTGAGTCTAAGAAGTCTAAAATGAAATATTCATAGTGAATCTGACCTTTCAGTGATAGAAAACTCTTATGGGGCTATTTTCAGTTATAGGTTGTACTATTTCGGTTATAGGTTATAGGTCATTCCAATTTGTATGCTATTTTTATTAGTATCTACAAAATCCTATTTTATATTTCCATGTTGTATCAAAATTAGGAAAATATTATCAGGTTATCCCTCAAGGAAGATTCTTTCATATTATCATACTTTCTTTTAGATGCTTTTACTATATTTTTCTACAGAATGATAAAAATGTGGACTTAATCCAGGTAACTGCAAGTTAGCATGGGAAAATATTCATATGCATTTGTTATGGATAAGTATCTCTCCCCTCCCATACCCAGCCAGCAGAAAAAAATAGAAATTATAATAACTCTATCCATTTCTAATAGAAATTCCCCTGCTGAATTTTCTTATTTCTTTCCACCAAGAAGGAAGAACAGCTGAATAAATGGAGGTAGGTCTGTGAACATGAACAAACATTTTCCACAGGGGAGTGTGTGTTAGGCTTTGTACATGGAACCCAGACGGGTGGGAAATTGGAAATTAGATTTATGAGAAACCGGTACTGATTCTTTTCTCAACTTACAGCTCATTGTCTTCAGGGGACTATGTGTTTCTCACAGGCAAAGGAGGGAATCCAGAGTGAGACACTACAGAGAAGGAAGAAGTCCTAGATGGGCATGGTTTCAAAATAGATGCTAATGTACACGATTCATAAGCCTACGGGCTGAGGTGGAACTATTTCAATTTTAAGAGTTTTAAAAAAGAGAAGGAGGGTAGCTGTGAGACAAATGCTTCAGGACACTGGAGCTACAAGAAAAACTCACACCTGGGTCTGAATAAAACAGTCCCCTCCTGCATTATGGTGGTTTCTAGGTACCAGTGGGAAGACCCATGGCAGAGTTATTATGCTTCCCAAACCCAGGGAAGGAAATCAAACACTCTCCTGCATTCACCCTCTGAACAAGCTTCATTTTATTCCGGGGGAAACAAACTGAAATTTCAGCATGGGCAAGATGACTTTCAGCATGGGCAACATGACTGTTACAGACGCAGAAACATGGAGAATATCGCTAACAGAGTATAACTCCTAATCAGGCTTGTTTATCCACCCTGGGAGCACCGCGGGTCACGCCATTTGCTTGGTGCCGGTTGGTCTGCTCTGACGCCTAGTTGGACAGGAAGTCCTTAAGATTAAAGATTGTATTTTTATGGGCTCCTGCCTGCCTACTCCAGGCTATTAACTGAAGAGAACTATAACTAGGAGTCCGTTTCTAGAAGGGATATCAACAGTCATGTGTGTGTGTGTGTTCAGGATGAAAAATAAGAGGAAATCAAGGTGGAGTCATAGGGGGAAGAAGCACTAAGTAGAAACCAGCAAAGTAATTGGGATATTGGAAATAAAAGAGTTTCTGGGTTGAGGTAGAACTTTCTCGTTTGAGATCAGCGTCGCATATATAATTAAAGCAAAATTGATACAGAACGCAGAGTACTAGGACATTAATAGATAGGCCAAATAAAAGATTGCATCTTACTCTCTGCAGCTGCCTTTCACAAAGGACTTTATTTTTTCCCCCAGAACAATATCTTGGCAAATAGAAACAAGCAAATATTTGAGGAAAGTAAAACTGCCTGTGAGTGCAGGCAAGAGGCCGTTAGTCCTCGTTCAGCCCGTCTTGATGTTTTGACTCGTTGTACAATTGTTTAAATGGAGCACGTTTTGAAAATCTCGTCATTGGTGGGTGACTTAACGGTTCTGTCCTTCATGTACACGCCACTTAGTTTTATACTTTTACACATAGTATTTGTCAGGGTAGGGAAACAAGGTGCCATGTATGATTAAGTCAGACTTGAAAAAACACTTTAGTGTTTCAGAATGAATAATTGTTAATACAGCAGGAAATTCACACTGTATTTATTTCCCATGAATGTTGCTTTTAGGATGGTTTTAAAACTCATGACTTTGAATATATGTGTTTAGAAATGACTGGAAGTTTTGGAATTTTGGAAGTGTGTGCGTGCGTACACATGTTGGGGGGTTCACTTCAACATATAAATGAAACTGTGTTAATATTGTATGAGAAGAAAGTCTTAAAACATTTGATTCATTCTAATTCTCTGTTGAACTGCAAGGAAACCAGTACTCACTTGATAAATTTTATTCAGATCAAGTCACAAAACTATTAAAATAATCCTTAATGTGAAAAATAATAGAATTTGACAATTTCTTATCAATAAAGCATCTGCTTATTAATACATAACAGTGGGGCTTCCCTGGTGGCACAGTGGTTAAGAATCCGCCTGCCAATGCAGGGCACACGGGTTCGAGCCCTGGTCCAGGAAGATCCCACATGCCGCGGAGCAACTAAGCCCATGTGCCACAACTACTGAGCCCACGTGCCACAACTACTGAAGCCCACATGCCTAGAGCCTGTGCTCCGCAACAAGAGAAGCCACCGCAATGAGAAGCCCGCGCACTGCAACGAAGAGTAGCCCCCGCTCGCCACACCTAGAGAAAGCCCATGTGCAGCAACAAGACCCAACGCAGCCAAAAATAAATAAATTAAAAACAAAACAAAACAAAATACATAACAGTAATTATGTACATTAATTTAATGTTCGTTGGAAAACTAGAAAGTGAAAAGTTTTACTTTAGGAAGAGAAATCCCTTCTAAAAGGAATAGCAATGGAAGCTTCATGTTTTGGGAGAACAAAATACTAGAAATTTAAAAAATAAAATTTGATATATATTCAATTTAGGAAATTTGAAAAGCAAAAAACAGTGAAAAATGCAAAGAAGGAAATAACAGTAATTCATAGTCTCCCCTGCCATTGATAACCGCTGCTACTGTTTTGGTTTTCTTCATTTCAGCTCCTTTTCTGTGCTCATATATTATCTTTAAGTCGCTCTGTACTGATCCAGCAATGCCAGTATTTTTCGAAAATGGGATCTGTTTTGTAATTTGTTTTTACGTATAACAATCAGAATACTTTCTGATTTCATTATTCTTTCACAACTCACATTATAATTTATTTATTTAATCAATCCCCTGTTGTTGGCATTTAGTTTGGTTAGAATTCTTTAGTAGCAGGAATTTAAGTGGAAAGTTGCCTTACTGCTAACCACTCTGGGCTTCTCCCAGCGCAGCTGTGTGTGAGGGTGATGCATTTATCACCTTCCTTGGAGTAAACTCCTTCATGCTCTCTTCCCACATTTCTACCTGGAGCTCTTCTTTCTAGATTTCCCTACTGAAACCCTCTCACTCTGCTCTTCTATTAGCTAACATCAAACTGCTAAATGTGGTTTGGACTTTGCACTGTAGTAAAAAAAAAAAAATTCTAAAGATCTCTCCTGGAGGTTTTTCTTTGGATCACGTGGATTCTTCAGACCCTGGGTATTATTTTCACCCATTTTAGGTACACAGCTTTAATTCTTCAATACTAAAATAGGTCGTCCTTGTGCAGATTTCCTCAGACACCCCAAATGTAGCTTCCTTCCAGTCTGTAATAGCCCATTTTACACTTATCTGTCAGGGCTAAGAATGCCTACTTTCCTGTTATTTTCCTCTTTTTGGTCTTTATATAGATAATATTTTGTAAACAAAAGGTGGACATTTTATACCAGGACCGAGACGTCCAGTTGGTTAGGGAAAGGAGGTGTCTTCCCGTGAAGGTGCTGAGGTTGCCTCGCTGCCTGCACCTGTGCTCTGCAGGTGGGCTTTCGCCCTGGCGCCCAGGGAGAACCACGGCTTGATGAACTTTTGTCCTAATACTTTCAAGGAAAGGAAAGTTTCTCACAGTTCATGCATGTAATGAATGAAATGAGAAATAGGGTCCACGTTGAGCTGAAAATCCTGGCATTCTTTGGAGCCTCATCCTTAGAAGTTCTTCCTTTTGTTCTTTGCATCCACTGAGAGACACAAACCCAGAAGTGATCCTGAAGGAATCATTCTCTTTTCGTAGACTTTCCATCACTTTTGTTTTTTTTTTGAGAAAGAGGAAATGAGCGGTCACTTATTATTCCTGGTTGCTTCCCCATGATTCTTTTTCTTCCAAGCCAAGCTCATGAGTGAGCTGGTTGCTTACAGAGCCTGTGAAGAAAGCCAAGTGCCGGCTTGGTTAGGCTCTGATGAGTATTCCTTACGTGAAGTCTGTGACCACACGCCATGAGTTCTCATGGGTATCAGTGCGTGCTTGTGCGTAGCGCCAGGAAACTGTGAGCCTACACCCAAGATCTGAGATTGTTGCAGGGCTGCTATGAAATAGAAACGACAGAAAAAGCCCGGTGATAAAAGGCATGTTGAATTTGTTCACCTGAATGTAGTAAATTAAACTAAGTAAACCAGAGGGATCACAGAGTGAAAAACAAAAACAAAAAACTACGCAAACTAATTAACATGTTAACACTCCCCCAGCAGCTATGATTGACACTTAAGAGTTAAGCTAGTCTGTTTGTTTTTAAGGCCAAGTCCCCACCGCCTGGAAATCACACAGTAGGGCCTGCCTGGAAGGCTGTGGCCAAATGTGAGGAGGAGAAGAGGCCTGAGGAGTCCCTTGAAGGAGCAGCTGTTTGCACCCTCACACCTGACCCGCGGGCCTCAGGCTGGCTCTGCTCAAAGCCCCTTCTCTCTCCCCTCCAAGCCGCCTGCTAGTCAAGGAATAGAAGCTGGGCAGTGCTCGTTTCAAGGACTTCAGGAAACACATGCTGCAATTACCTCCCGAAGCAGGAGGGAGAGGGACTCTGAGTGATGACAGCTTTCAGGACGGTGGTCCATCCGAGGTGACTTTTACTACTGCGAATCCTTTTAGGTCTTCAGTGCTAACTGACCATCTTTACTGCCAGCTCCTGTCACACAGATGGCGCTGGGCTTGGAGTGCTTGTACTTGTACAGTTTAGACCCCCGTACGATGACACTTACACAGACTCAGGATTAAGCTAATGTGAAAAGATTTCAAATGTATAACATCCATCTATGTGTATGTACAGTGTATCTGCCTGTATGTATATAGCATGTCCATGAAGAAGATTGAAAAATTAGACTTGTTTTTGTGATAAATTGCTCACCTCTTTATAGAGCAGTTACATCATCAATAGGAAGACTTTGATATTTCCTCCTTATTTTAAAAAGTGAGAAGTCTGCACGGTCGTCTTATTCTAACAGAATATTAGAGCAGTGGTTGTCAGCGTTGGGTGTATGAGACTCACAGGACAGGTTTGTGAGGGACACAGATGCCCTGAGACAGGGCCACCCCGTGTAGGTCCTGGATGTTGGTTTCACAAGCGCACCTAAGGGGTGGTCGGGACCGCCTTGGAGAAGCTGGCCCAGGAGCCCAGGGACAGTTCTCTGCCCCTCCCTTTCTGTCCCGAGCTTTGATGTTCATGTCCAGTCTTGCTGCCTGGACCCACCGTCTTGTCTCCCCACACTTTTCACTCTTTGCCCAGCCAGCTCTTTTCGGGGCACTCAGTCAAAGGTCGCTTCTTCCACTCACTGGCCCTCAGGCTGCATTCCTTCCTTTGATAAGATGGTGCTTTTTTGTCTGTGGCTCTGGAACACCACTTAGAGCCTTTTCAACACTTCTTCTTTGTCTGTCATCCTCCCAGCGACTTGAGGGCAATGACTTCTTCAGTCATCACTGGGATGCCCAAAGCCTAACACGGTCCCAGACAATAGCAGCTGCTCGATAAAAACGTGTTGCAGGAATGATGTTGATGGGGATTTAACAAAGGACAGAGCCGGTGCGGTAAACAATGGGCCCTGCTGGAGAAAGCTTGCAGGTGTGGTGTGGTGAGCGGGGAAGGCCACCTCTCAGATCCCTCCTGTCAAAACCAAGCGCTGGTTCCCCAGCTGCTGGCAGGGCAGCCTGCTGGGAGCTCACAGCTCAGTGCTTGCCAGTGCATCCTCATTTGTTATGGCAACAGACATTTACAACAGGAAAATAAACAACAGAAATGTTTTCTCTCACGGTCCTGGAGGGCAGGGGTCTGAGATCAGGGTGTCAGCAGGGCTGTGCTCCCCCTGAAGGCTCAGGGGAGGATCCTTCTTTGCATCGTCTAGCTTCTGGTTTGTGGCTGCATCACTCCAATCTCTGTCTGTCTGCACGTGGCCATCTCCTCCTCTTTCAGTGTCTCTCCTGTGTGTCTCTCATGAGGACACTCGGTATTGGACTTAGGGCACACCCAGATGATCCGGAGTGGTCTCACCTCTGGATCCTTAACCTAATTATATCTGCAAGGACCCTTTTTCCAAATAAGGTTGCAGTTTTCAGAGCTTAGGACACAGACATATTTTTTGGGGGGGGAGGGGTGGGATACACCAAGTTTATGATAATTAGTTATGGCAGCTCTAGGCAACTATACCCAGGTATTCCCCCGACATAAGGGAGCTGCCTTGGCCGAAGCTATGGCCCTACTGTAGGCAGAGCTTAGCCAGGGCCTGGCGCATGGTGGGGTATATAAAGGTCAGTTCCTTTGCCTCAGCGGGTGACAACGTTCCATGGGGTAGGCTGAGGTTTCCACTGCGACTCTGACTCTGTCACAGTCAGCTCCCCCCGCCCCACCGCCCTCCCTGCCACTGACACCTCCCTCTGGCTCATGTCACAGCTTCTCACCCCAGAACAGGTCCTCCCAGAAAGCTACCTGGGCATCCATTTCACAGTCTGTTTTCTGCTGAGCCCAACCTGTGCCGTAGCAATTTCCTAAGACTATACAAATTTGTTGAAAATATCATTTATTCTTCTGGGCCATCTTCTTGACCACAGCCAAGATAATATAAACTCTATGCAAATCGGTGATATTGTTAAGTAAGAGTTAATTGTGAAGTCGTTTCTACTTCTTTGGTTTTTACTTCATTCATTTACGCATGGGGGTTCCACTCTGATCACACGAACACCGTCCCTAGAGCTCATGTGAACGGTGTAACTGACTAAATCTTTTTCCATTTGGATATTTTTTATGTGACTACTGTCGGCTTATTTCTGGAGCACTGTGGTGTGTAGGGCAGAATGATACTGTCCACGGCACTTGTCATCCTTTCACGCATAGATAGAAAAGCTTCCTGAAGTAAATTTATTTTAATGATGAACAGCCCGACTTCTTGGGGGCCATCTGACTTGGGTTCCAGCCCGGGCTCACACACTGACTTGGTCTTCTGTAGTTTTCCTAAGCTTCAGCCTCTTATCTGTAAAACGAAGGTCCTGATAGCTGAGGCTGAGCTGCCCTGAGAAGTCAAGCGGACACACAGGTAAACCTACAGCTTGGCGCCCGGTGTGCAGGCAGTGCCGAGGGAGGAGCAGTGGTTGTGATTCTCCAGTACCTGCCTCTTGCACTGGCTTCTGAGTGCACGTGGTTGTGCCTGTTGGGGGCAAACGGGCTGAGATTCCCCGGGGGAGAGGAAACAGTGAGTGCAGAAGGTTTAGTTCGCTTGCAGGGTATGGGGTGGGAGGTGGTGAACCCACTTTTTTTCCCTTTGGTCTCAAGAGACCATTACCTCTGGTCTATGGCCTGAGGAAAGGACTGCATCAGTGTGCTGTCTGGGCCACACAGGTGAGAATAACCTCCCTGTGTCTTTCAGGTCTGTCTAAGGGACCTGCTGCCTGGTTGGAAGGAAGAAAGCTTGGTCGCTGGGTCCTCTCTGCTGAGGCTGGCCGTGTGGCCGCCAGGGAGGCAGGTGGCCGAGCCTGTAGGCCTGAGGTTAACGGTGCCCCTGGGGGTGCACGGGGCCACGGGTTAGTTTGCCTAACTCCAACATGGAGTTCCAGGGCACTGTGTTTGACCCACGATGGGCCAGTGTCCCAGATCTTATCCCTTTCCTTCTCAAGTTCAACTGTCTATACGGGGAATGCAGAATTTGAGTTTGTCCCTGAAGAATAAGTAGGATTTGGGTGAACAATGAAAGAAGCAGTGGGCTGTTTTGGTGTGAAGCAGCATGAGCACAGGCGGCAGCATGACTTTTCTTGGAAAGAATGAGACTAACTCAAAAAAAGGAAAGCTTTAATACGGGGACTTACATTGGACAAAGTTGAATTTATAAATTTGAGGGCAAATGATAAAATACCTGAGATTTTTAATGTCACATCAATGCAGAAATATTTACGTTCAGAATTCAGGAATGACTTTCGAAACTTTCAGTAAATTTTGTCTGGATCAATCACATAATACGACTTTAAGCAAAGAGATTACTTTGAAAACTATTGAAATAAAGAAGCAAATAGGGGTGGCACTGGAAATGGAAAATAAAAGAATGTAGGAAGTATTGTAGAATAATCAATGTTAAGGAAGGGATCACACAGAAGGCTGAATCTGATCCCAAGATATTAAGTCTCCCGATCAAGAGTGCTACTGACAGAAGGAGGAAAAATGGGGAAAGAAGCTGGATGGGTTGAAAGTTGGTGAATTCCATTTTGTACATATTAATCTTGATATCCATGTTGTAATGTCCTGTATGCGTGTCCTCTAAGACGCTAAACCATGGTAGCAAAGTGACAGATATCATGACATCTTGCAGAGGAGCTGGGAGTATATGGGGTAGGTGCCAGAACCGTGTGAGAAGGCAAAGAAGAACCTTGCTTAATTCCACAAAGTTTCATTAGATTCCAGTTACGTGTGAATCATGGCACTGGGTACCGGGGAACACAAATTCCTCCTTTTAAATTGATCATGAGGGGAAACGACACCATTGTAAGAGTTGTAACACTGTGGTGAACCCTTTTATAGCAGGTTCTGGCTGGCAGTGTCTGTGTGAGTGAGGGGACAGAGGTAGTTTGAGGGAAAGTCTTACAGAGGGCAGTCTGTGGGTTGGGTTTTGTAGTTCTGGGACACATTTTATTTAATTTTTTTAATTAATTTATTTTCTAGAGGGAACTTTATTTTTATTTATTTTATTTATTTATGTTTGGCTGCATTGGGTCTTAGTCGCTGTGTGCGGGCTTTCTCTAGTAGCAATGGGCGGGGGCTACTCTTCGTTGCAGTGCGCGGGCTTCTCATTGCGGTGGCTTCTCTTGTTGCAGAGCACGGGCTCTAGGCGTGTGGGCTTCAGTAGTTGTGGCACACGGGATCAGTAGCTGTGGCTCTCGAGCACAGGCTCAGTAGTTGTGGCGCACGGGCTTAGTTGCTCCGCGGCATGTGGGATCTTCCCGGACCAGGGCTGGAACCCGTGTCCCCTGCATCGGCAGGCGGACTCTTAACCAGTGCGCCAGCAGGGAAGCCCTGGAGATGAAGTTTTAAAAGTCATCAGCACATAGATGATAGAAACAGGACCTGTGTGAATTGCCTCAGGCCGTGGGTAGCATGAGACGACAAGAGGGCTGAATGCAGAGATGTGGAAACGCCAACACTCAAGGTTGTTGCCGCCCTGGAGATTATGCTGTTTTGACCCATCTTCCCTTGAGTCTATCCCCTATTCCAAGGTGCCTGAAGGTAACACATTTATTTAAAATATGTATATTTTTTCTTCTTTGCTTTTTTGTTTTTTCCCTAATACAACCACCTATTTATAATAAATGGAACTGGAGTACAGTATGGAAGAATTTTCCTCGTAATGTTGATCTCAGCTTTTTTAACTGCATTTTTTCGGGTATGAGCCAGTCCCAGGGATTTGGCGAAAGCTGGTCTCCCCTCTTCTGGTGGTCTGACGGTGTCAGTAGGTAGGGAGTGAGTGCTAAGAAGTGAAGGGAGAGAACTCAGGGAGTGATAAAGAAGGGAGACCCCACCCAGGTACTCATCCTGCAGGAGACTAGCACTCATGACTCTCCCCTGACATCGTGTAACGTGGATATTGCTCTCCCGGTTTTCAGGTGAGGAGAACCAAGCCTAGTTGTGTTATCTGGGATCACACAGCTCGTGAGGACCATGGATTTCATTCCAGACTTGCCTCTTGCTCTTTCAGGACCAGGTTTCCTATGTTCTGCCTTTCCATGAAACTTTGTCCTGTGAGTTTTAATTAAGCTAAGATGTTGCCCATAACCCTCTTCATCAGGTCAGAGACATCCTGTGAGTGTGGACACGTCCATGGGGGGTTTGGAGAGGGAGCTCAGGCTGTGGTTTTCCAGGCCACATTTCATGGCTTCAGATGGGACTTGGGGGCTGCTCTCTCCAGGAGCACTGCTGTATCTTTTTAGAAGGACTGGCGACGTTTGGAAGGGCAGAGAGAGAAGGAAATGACGTAGGAACTGCCTGCCTCTCGTTCCTCTAGCGTTCTTTTCTTCCTGACATGTGGTTTAATTTTTGAGACACAATCATAACCTTTTAGATCTGAAGGAAATCCCTTGCTTTGTAAAAAGTACATTAAAAAGACTGTATATGCACACGGAGCAACATCTAAATAGGACAAAGGAAACATGGTGAGAAGTCGTTGTTGGCTTTGTTTCTGCTAATTCCAGCTTCAGCTTTTTCCAGACTGATAAATCATTTTGGACTTTTTTCCCCTTCCTTTTCTAACTCTGTGAGTTAGATCCTTATCTCATTTATTTTTATGCTTTACTTGTGGTTCTTAGAAATACTTAATGCACTACCTTTTCTCTGCCTTTAGGTATTAAAATGTTTTAGCTATATAATATTAGATTATATATTTATACATTTATATATCAAATAATGTAAAATAGTAAATACTTCAATTTAATTTCTCTTTATTTTATAAAAATATTAAATATTAAGATATTTTAGCTATATATCTTTTTTTTGGGGGGGGCTAGCTATATATCTTCATTGTCGCTATTTCCAAGAGCCTATGCTTTTCCATATCTTCTGTTATCAATAGTTGTTAAAGATAGAAAGTTTAAAAATTTTAAGGGGATAGATTTTTTAATTTTTAAAAATAATTTCTATTACATTATGATTAGAGAATGCTGTTTTATTTCTATGTACATGCTGGCGAAGCCCCTGTTCCAGATATTTGGACATGACATGATTAGTGATTGGCAGTTGGCTCCAGCCCGCCCTCCAGTTCCAGTTTTTGGTTGGGCTGGACAGAGCTTTTCTCTTCTATGGAGCAAAGAGTTAGGAAGTAACACCTTGAGGATACTTGAGACTTTCTTAGTTCAGGCTGTGGCAACTTCTGTAGCAACCTAAGTTTACTATCTCTGTAACAGTGCAGACCAAAAGACAGGTATTGTTTTTCATTGACCTTACAATAATAGTGTATCACCCGCATTCTGAGTTCTTAAATTGGTTATGTGGGCATTCAGCCTCCTCCCTTTATTGACTTTTTAATATCCAGTCATGTTGCCAGGGTGTGTCCTATAGTTAACAGTTCTTTGCCTTTTTGTTTCTGTTGTTGTTTCTTTCTAAGACATGGTGTACTGCTTCCTTAAGCCTTTTTGAATCATGCAAAGTGTATGGAGCCTCCTTCTGGGGGGCTGGGGCACTGATTATTCATATGTTGGGTTTCCTTTGTCTGTCTTCCATTATCCACGATTACCGACCATTCCTTCGCTACTCCTTTTCAGTACTTAGTTCACTTCCATTGCATTCTTCTTACTTTTAAAATTATACTTTCCATGGCCTTTATTAGGTTTCTATAAAACGTCTAATTTCTATTTCACTACCTCCAATATGGCCTTCATTTCTGAGATAGTATTTTGTAATTTTCCACTTACTCCCTGATCTCTGCCAACTCAAGTTCCAACTTTTCCTGTTTTCTTGACAGATCTTTCCTGAGCTTTTGTATTTCTATGTAGAACTTTTGTTTTATAGAAGCAATTTCATGATCTAGGGTTTTCTTGGTTTGTTTGTTTTTGAACTTGTGTGTGAACTTTAGCCATACTTTTTATCTGCTTGTGTCATTGTTTTTACGATAAGTGTTTGTTTGCTTTGTTCTTTTTTCTTATAGTCGTATAGTAGTTCTGTATAGTTCTATACTGTCTCTCCTCCTTCCTCTTCTCCCTTCTCATCTTTGGATGAGGTGAGTTGCCAGTGAGCAGGGATTCTCCCTGTGAAAGAGGACTGTACATGGGATCTAGTTATTTTAGCCTTTCCATCTCTACATTCAACAGAAGCAGGAGCTAAAGGGCTGCCGCCACGTGGAGGCTCCTCCCTCTGCTTTGCCTCAGCTACACACTGCTTCCTGGAGACATGGCGTACGCGTGTGATTCCCCACTCAGCTTCCTGCCTTGCTCCTCCATATGGCCAAACAGGTCCAGATAGACTCCTACCTCCAGCCCATTCCCATTCCTCTAAATCAGGCTGTGGATGTGACCCCTACTCTGAAAAACCAGCGTTCTCCTGAGTGTGAAGTCTGCAGGCCCAGCCATCCTCTCATGATACCTTCCAGGCCCCTATTTGACCTTGACTGTATTTGACAGCCTTTCCTCATACACTGTTCATTTTCCAGGTGCTACTATTTTCTTTAAAAATGGAAAGTGTCCTCGTTTCTTGGCAATTCTGCTAGTTGCTTTTGGGTCATTAGGAGAGACAACTGTCCTGTTGTTTGTCTTATAAACTGGAAGTCAAAATGGGCTTCAATCAATTAATTAATAAGGCATCATGGTATATATTAAGAGATAAGTAAAGGTAAACTAGACGTTCTTTCTCTTCTGAATAATCTCACAATTAATGTGACCAAGAAATATAAGTGAATAGAAAAACTAACCCAATAACAGGCAACAGATGATTGCTACCCAAAGAGACAATAAGGTCTTGAGAATTTGAACGAGGGAAAAAATCCACGGGGGGCTGCAGTGGTCATGCTGGGGGTTCCTCTCTGCTTCCTGCTTCTTTCCCCTTGAGCAGCTACCGGAAGTCAGAACAAGCCAAGCTCTTCTCCCTTCTGCTCCTGACTCTTCCATTCAAGGCGTCCACTGCAGATGGGGAAAGAGAATTCCCTTTGAGGGAAGAGAGCAAAGCAGAGTGTTGACATGAAGGGTTTCCCAGACAGTGCCTGCTCCTAAGAATCATGGGAAGGTTGTTACTGCAGACTTGGCATCTCCAGAGACGATGTGGGGTCTGAGCTTCTCACAAGGGCCAGTAGTAATTTGGACAATCAGGCAATTTTGGAAATCCTTAGTGTGGTGGGTAAAGCACTGTGATAGATGGTGAAAGACCTATGTTTTATTTCTGGCTTTGCCACTAACTAGGTGTAGAATTTGGATACGTTTCAACGTATCTGATCCTCAATTTTCTCGTCTATAAAAGGAGGGAGCTGAACTTGATGATGCCTAAAACCTCTTCCAACTTTAATATTCCATGATCTCTAAAATGTAAAGGTTTTTAAAAACTCTATAACTCCCTTTTCAATGGAAAGGGGAAGAAAGGATGACTGGGGACAGGGGACTAAGGAAGGAAACATGAGGATGTTTCCCATGGACACAGAAGGATGGGAAGAAAGCCTTTTCTCCTGCTACATCTGAAATAAGAACTTCTAGGAGCACAGCTTAAGTGGAACCAGGGTTCAGTAAGATTTCAGTGTTGAGTGGCAGGTAGGCCCAGAGGCAGAAGATGCACCTGTGTCAGACAAGATTTGTATTGATGATTCATTTATATGATACGAATTTTCTCAAAGTCCTAAAGCACCAACAAGGTATTTCCCCTTTCCTGGAGCATGTAATACACTGGTTTCTACCTAAGTGAGACCCGCCGCATTGCCCTCAGTTGATTTTTAGTAAGAACAGCCATTTTTCTTACTTTAGGAGTTTGATTGACAGGTCCCTACTACAGAAGGAGAATGAATTTCAAAGACAGACCTAAGCAAAACCATTTCTTTTTTTTCTGCTCTCTCTGGATTTTTGTAGCTACGGGTGCTACAGGAAAAACACATTTCTGCACTGGTCTAATCCTTAATAATCGTATTATTAAGATCCCCAAGCACATCGGATATTGGTCTTCCCAAGTCCAGGGAGCACCATTCACCCATCGACGTGGCAGCCACGGAGGGATCACAGCTTGCTTTGTTTGAAGGACCTGAGTGCCCTTGTTATTTTTGTTTGTAGAGGTGCCCGGGTACACTTGAAAGCAGGGGAGGGCAGGGAGACACGGAGGAGAAAACAGCTCAGAGGTGTTTTTAGTCACTTGAAAAGCCTCTGGGTTGATTGATTCGCGATTTGGGTACTGCTTCTCCCTCTCCTCCACTCTGGGCTCTGAAGTGGGCGCCTGCCGTGTACTGCTGACCCTCGGAAGGTGGATGGCGACGATGTGATACTAGCTGGTTTGTTCCTTCACGCTTTCCTGGGGAGTGAAGCTGGCTTGCGATCTTCAGTGGCCATGGGGGACTGGACCAGCACGTATAAAACTTCCTGCTTTACTGAATCATTTCCAGAGTTCTTCTGGACCCAAAGTGGGCTAGTCCTGAAAGCAGGGGCCAGCAGAAGGTGGGCGAGATGTGCGGTGGACATAGGTGAGGGCCGCGAAGCAAATGTGTCATAAGAGGCACAGGTGAGAGGCAGGGAGAAGGCCCAGGTGCTCAGCCTCAGCAGGATAATTGGAGATATTCGCGCAACTCAGGTCAGGACAGAATTGGAAAGGCCCTACTCGTGAGGAAATTACACTTCTGGAAATCCCAACCTCTGGAAATGCTATGAGCCTTCCCTAAATGAGCCCGGAGTCACGTACACCAACTCTGTCACCAAATCAATTGCACTTGATCACAAAGGGAACGTGTCACGAAAGCCTGGATCTTTCTTTCCGAGCTGTGGATGGCAAGCTGTGAGGGCAAACTCGGCGGGGAGAAAAGATGGGTGCACGAGAGGACCGTTCAGAGCCCGAGGCTAGTGAGTTACAAGGCAGTTATCGCGCAGGAAGACTGTATGAGAGCACAGAGAGATCACTAGGTCCACCTGGGGTGAGAGGAACGACATTCAGCCCCGTCCAAACTGCTTTGGTCGCCTTTAGGATCCTTCTTCCAGTCTACGGTGGGAATGAAGCCCCGTGGGGGCGGCCGAGTCTTTGGCGCCCTTGAGGCTCTGCGTCTTGCTCACCCCAGCGCCCCGCGTGTGCCGGCCTCGCCAGTCCCAGGTCCCCTTCATCTGCCTCTGCGCGCGTCTCCGTGTCTTCCCGGCCCCTTTGGATGCTTCTTTGTGACTCTCCATTTGGACAGTTTCCATGGTTCCCGACTCTCCCCTCTGGATGCTTTCCTCTGTCCTCCCTTTGTTTGCGCCTGTCACCACGGGCAGCCTGGCCTCAGCGCCTGAGGCCTGTACTTGCCAGGAAGTCTGGGCAAGCAGACTGTACACAGGTGAGCAGTAAAACACGGAAGGGTATATCTTAATGACACTGCTGTGCACCGAAGCTGCACACTCAGCACTTCAGTTAACAGGACCAAACCACAGCAGACGGCACTCCTCACACCCCCACCGCTGCGGTGTGTAGCCCGCGTCAGAGGGTTTATCAGAGGAAGCCCAAGTGTGGGAAAGACGGAGCGTTGGGCGCCTGGGTCGGAATCCCAGCTCTGCCCCTTACGGGCAGATCGCATCAGGCCCCTGGAGTAGTGCTGTCCTCGTGGGTGGTCAGTGTGGGCTGTAGGGTGCTCCCGGTAACGCCGCTGGGGGAGTTTGCTGTGATGGCTGTGCTTGGAACATGGAGGGCTCTCAAAAATGCACTTTTTCACTAATCCAGTGCTCAAATATTTGAGCACCTGTCGAGTGCCAGGAACTGTTCTAGTCACCGAGGATACAAGAACCAACAGAAAGGTGGCCTCCCTGACACCTTCCTGTCTTCCCAGGCCCCTGCCCCTTTCTGCTTGAGTCTCCTGGCAGCAGTCACTGTAACCCTGTCCTGTCTCAAGCCTCCCTCCTGCCCTGACACTGTGGCCCAGCCCGCTGTCGAGAGCTGCGCCCTGAGTGAGGCTGCCTTCCACGTGCTTCAGCAGCGACAAAGCCAGGAAGGTCGGACGCGGCTGGAGAATCTCTCTCCCTCCCTCCCAGGCTCAGTCTCTGTCTCCCTCTCTCCGTAAATCTTTCTCTGATTCTCCCCCTGTTACAAACACACGCAGACACACACACACACACACACACACACACACACACACACACACACACACACACACACACACACACACACACCCCCACCAGCTCCCTACCGACTGGCTCAAATCCACGCTCCCCAGTGGAGCTGAGACCCTCCCTAGCCTCCCGTGAACTCCCTCCATGCATCCCCTACGGCAGCCGTTACACAGATTCTCACAGCCAGCGCCCAGTCTTCGCTCCACACAGTCAGCTGACGATTCTGCCCTGTGGTTTCCCATAAAACTTCTCACTCAGTCCTCCCGGCTCTCAGTTTAATCAGGAGCCTGTATAGAGCCCTGTGTTTCTAAACTCTAGGATTAGCCACATTCCATTTGTTACAAAGTTTCAAAGCCCCTTTTCTGCTGGGACCTCTACCTCAAGGGGTCTAGATGTCCCTGTCCACTCCTTCCTCCTTGGTGCCCGAGAGAGAACAAGGCTCCTTCGTGCTCGTTACGTGGGTCCCTCTCCCCGAGGTCTTGGTCCCTGTGGTCCTTGGGCTGGTGCCTCACACGCCACCTTTCCCGTCCCCTTCTTGCCCTCCTTTAGTCTCTCTCCTTCCCCTCTTTGTCTACAGTCTTAAGACTTTCTTGATTAAACAATATCACAAGCCTACTTTTATTTTCACCCTGCTATGCTGTTAGATTCTAATTTTTTCCTTTAACAGGATACACAAACTTCTTGGAAAATATTTTCAAGAAAATATATTTTACCAACTAATAAGTAGTTACTAAATATATATTTGTATATATATAAATACAGAGGATAACTAGTATATTTTATTAAGCAAAGAGCAACATATTTCACGAACATCCATTTTCTTAGCATTTCCTTCTTAATACCTGTTTTCTACATTCACAATTTTATTGAAATATTATACCCCAAACTATCAAGGTCTAAGTGTAAAATCCGGTGGCATTTTGTGGGTTTTTCTCCCACTGACCTTCTTATGCACACAGGTCTACTGATCACTTGTAAATGAAAACCTCGTCATCTCCCTAGGATCATTCCATCATGTCCTTGGTCTAACCCAGGGATTGGCACACTTGTTCTGTTGAGGGCTGGAGAGTAAGTATTTTCAGCTTTGAGGAGCATATGGTTACTGTCTCAACTACTCAATTCTGCCCTTGTAGCAGGAAAGCAGCCAGAGACTATATGTAAACAAGCTGGCATGGCTGTGTGCCCATAAAATTTGTTTACAAAAACTGGTACTGGCCTGCAGGCTGTAGTTTGCAGACCCCTGGTTTAACTGAATTCCAGCACTTTCCTAGGAGCCCTGCTGCCACATCCACTTTAGTATTTGTGGTAGACTGAACAAAGGTACCCCAAAAGATAGCCCCTCCTAATCTCTGGATCCTGTGCATGTTACCTTATATGGAGAGAGAGAGAGGGAAGGAGAGAGAGAGAGAGAGAGAGAGAAGCGGAGAGAGAGAAGGAGAGAGAGAGAGAAGGAGGGAGGGAGAGAGAAGGAGGGAGAGAGAGAGAGAGAAGGGGAGAGAGAGAGAAAGATAGAGAGAAGGAGGGAGAGAGAGAGAGGGAAAGAGAGGGAAGGAGAGAGAGAGAGACAGGTCTTTGCAGATGTGATTAAAGTAGAGATCTTGAGATGGTGAGGTTATTCTTAGTAATCCAGGCAGACCCCAGACGCAGTCACATTCATCCTCATGAGAGAGGCAGAGGGGCGTTTGATGACACATCCAGACAGAACAGGAGAAGGCGACATGGCCACGGAGGTAGAGATTGGAGTTGGGAGGCCACAAAACAAGGGATGCCAGAGTCCACCAGAAACTGGAGACACAGCCAGTGGAGTCTGCCCTGGAGCCTCCAGGGGCCGAGCAGCTCTACCCACTCCTGAACCGTAGCTCCAAAGGCTTATTTTGAAATTCTGGCCTCCAGAACTGTAACAGAATAAATGTTCCTGTTGTTTGAAGCCACTAAATTTGTGATAATTTGTTATAGCATCCCTAAGAAATGCACACGCTGCCATTGCTACGTCGGCCGTTACCTCACTTTCAAAACATCTAAACATCTTCTTCCTTTGAGGTTCCTGCTCTCAGGTTATACCCTCTGTACCTTGTCTTTTCATTTTCGATGACCAAACTCTTGAACATGCCCTCAAATCATTCCGGACTTGAGCTCCTGACACATTTTTCTACCCTGAATCTAGTCGTTGTCTTATCACTTTAATACCCTTGAGGATATCCAGTCCAATACCCAGCATCCTAGGTCCTCGGCCAACTGGACTCCAACAAATTGTTTTTCACTTTACTTCACCAGTACCATATCCCCAGCTTTACTGTCTGTTATGAACCGAATGTTTGAGTCTCCCCAGAATTCATATATTGAAATCTTAACCCCAGTGGCATTAGAAAGTGGGGCCTTTGGGAGCTGATTAGGTCATGAGGGTGGAGCCTTCATGGATAGGATCTGGGCTTTTATGAAAGAGACCCCAGAGAGCTCCCTGCCCCTTCCAGCCAGTGAGGACACAGCAAGAAGACGGCCACCTATGAACCCGGAAGTGGGCTCTCACCAGACACCAAATCTGCTGGCACCTTGATCTTAGACTTTCCAGCCTCCAGAACTGTGAGAAATAAATTTCTGTTGTTCATAAGCCTCTCAGACTGTGGTAGTTCTGTTATAGCAGACCAAACGGACTGAGACAGAAACAAGATTATTGCACATGTGGAATCTTGAACTCAAGCAGAAATCTCACCATTGCCCTGCCTGGCCCCTCCCTCCCCTCCCTCCCCCTCCCTCCCGTGACTCCTGGTCTTGGACTCAGCCAGGGATCCATTGCCTGGGTTCTTCCCTCTCCTCCTGGCCTCAGTTCCTTCAAGGTAAACCACAGGGGAACACTCCGGCCAGTTTTCTGTGAGGCGTAGGTGGGCTTAAAGGCATTCAGTGATATGTCCTAAATGAAATTGCTGGGCAACTCTGCAGGCTCTAGTGGAGAATGCATTTGGCAAAAGTTGGAAATCAGAAGCATCAGGAGCTAAAATTTACCTTTGATGCACCTTCCCAGCCAGGGGCTGTGCAGTCAGGAGGCCTGTGCTTTGTGGACCCATTGGTGGAAAATAATGCTGGTTTGGTTTCTTTCCAATTAGCATTGCTTCAGTGGAACAAAGAGAAATCTATTCCAAGTCAATGAAATGCTTTTATAAAACCTCTTGTACAAATAGTTCAAGATGCTTAACTTTCTTTCTTTCTTTGTATGTTTAGAGGGAGGAACTGAACTCTCAGCAAATTGGAATGTGGGGGAAAACCATGTAATTTGTTATTTCTCTGCTGCTGACCCAAACTCCCATTCCTACGGGATGGTGAAGGGAAACTTTGTCTCGATTTTGAATTAGCTTTGTTTTGGTTAACTCAGTCCCTTTTGTCCAAATGCTCAGTTGTCTTTTTTTTTTTTTTTTTTTTTTTTTGCTGTACGCGGGCCTCTCAGTATTGTGGCTTCTCCCGTTGCGGAGCACAGGCTCCGGACGCACAGGCTCAGCCGCCATGGCTCATGGGCCCAGCCGCTCCGTGGCATGTGGGATCTTCCCGGACCGCGGCACGAACCCGTGTCCCCTGCATCGGCAGGCGGACTCTCAACCACTGCGCCACCAGGGAAGCCCCCAGAGTTGTCTTTTTAATTTAAAAATTTCTTATCATTATTATTTTAGTGTATCTACATGATCCTTCTCACCAAGACAGCGTTTGGGTAGAGAGAGCAACTGTGTGTCCTTATGGGCGTGAAGTGAGCCTCAGGTCCAGGCAGGACCTCTCTGCATCCTTGAATATCCCATGCCACGGCCAGACTGTTGCCTGCCGTGGCTGGTCACTCATAAGCCAGCTGCTCCCCTTCTGGTCAACGTGTTCCTCTTGGCACTGATCATGACCAGTGTTTTCAATACCCCCATTGATTAGTGTCTGCTCTTGCTGGCGTTTATCGTCTGTGGGCCCTCCAACTGGCCTCAGGGTTGGGCATTCCACCCTTTGGCTTCTGGGGGCAACCTCACCCCTTCCTTACAGATCTTCTGGCTCTGGACTCAGTTACTCTCCTGTCTCCCACTGGGAATGTCAGTCACCTCGAGGTCCCAGCGAGGTGCTCTCCCCTTGTCCCTGTGCCAGTGCTGGAGCCCAGAAGGGGCAGGAGACAGGAGACCTTCGAGTTCAGCAGCCGTGTGGACAAGCGCGGGGTGTCTCTACATCACTCGCCCAGTTGCAGCTCTGCGAGGCCCCCGCATGGACGTCTTGCTTCTTCCTCTATTTCCCCCTCTCCTCCCCCACGCACACTGTCCCTTTCCTGCTCCACCCTGTGTACTGTCTTGGTTTTAGCTGGTACCTTCTCTTTTCTTTCTTGGGGAACTAACCTTCAGAGATTTGTCTTAATGGTTCAGGAAGCTTGATGTATAAGGAGAATTCAAATACACGGGTTTCATATTCTCCAACTCTAATCTGGGTCACACTTTGAAGCAGGGTGTTTAATGGCCTCTGTCTGTGCTCATCACACAGGAGGGTAAGTGAGAGCCTCGGGCCAGTCTGTGAAGTTTGGGAACGTCTCTGCCATCAGGTCCCGAGGTGATGTCTTTTTAACACAGCCTTCCTGTGCCGTCCCATTCTCTGCCTTCGTATTTATTTTCCAGGCAAGCTCCTTCCCATTTTGGACTCACCTCTGTCCTGTGATTATGAGATGCAGAATGAAAGTCTGGGCTCGGAAAGATCTGCTATCAAGCTCTCACTGCTTGTGGGAACTAAGGCAAATTATTCAGTGTCTTTCTGCCTCAGTTATCCTGTCTTTAATCATGGGTGTAATAATAGTTGTGACAATGAACTGACGTAATACATGCAAAATGCTTAGGCCAGGCCGTGGCATGTGGTTAAAGCTGTGTACGTTTTAGCTGTTATTATGGTAGAATCAAAGAATCTCGAGTGTGAAAAATGCTAAATTCAACCTTGCAGTGTTTGTAATCTCCTACAGTGTTTCTGTTAAATATTTATGCAACTTCTTGAATGCATCCGGTGAAAGGAGAGCCAGTACCTTTGCAGGTCATTCATTCTATCCCTGGAAAGTTCTGGATATTGTAATGCTCTCCTACATCTTAAGTAAATACTCATCTCCCTGAAATATCTAATGATTATTCCTAGAAAGGCTTCTTGGGGCCATCTGGAATAGTCCAATTCTTCTTCCAGCAGAGCGTCTTCTTAATATTTAAAGATGGCCAGGATGCCTGTGTCTCTTTCACATTATATTCTCCTATGAGTTCAACAGCCACTCTAACTGGTCCTTCTACAATCTGACCATCTGCCTGTGTAATGTCATGGAAACTGTCATTACTCCAGCAAGATCCCTGACAACAAATGGATTAGGAACAACTACTGGTGTCGATTGAAATCTGAGAATAGGAAAATTCTTTCTTAGCTCTTTGGAAATCACAGCCCACGTGTCAGAAAGCTAATTCTCTCTTTGTTCGGTGTTGTGCAGGAATGAGGTGTTTCACGTTTGAGAATTTTCCAAATAACTTAAGATTAACCCTTTAACGGCCACCTTTTTTTAAATTTTATTTTGGATAACGATTCATTTTGCAAGTGGGATCTGAATGCCTCCCAAGTTCTAAAATGTTACCACAGGTGTTGTCCGTGCATACAAAGGTATAGGATACACAGTCCTTACCACCTACAGATCATCGTGCAGCTTGGCAGTAACGATCCAGGCTGGTTGGAACAACCCAGAGAAGACACCACTCTGTAGAGGAGAGGAAGACCACGTGGGGCAAGAGTGAATGGGCGGGACCTCGTGATCAAGGGGGGAGGAGAGAATGGCCTTCCAAAATGGCTAGGGTTTTAGCAGGTGGAAATGTGAAGTATCACGTTACAGAAGAAACAGCATTGAAGTGGTAGAGGTGGGGCGTGCCCGAGAAATGAGGGGGCACAAAGTCAAATCAGGAACCAGAGAGAGAGAACGTTTGCTTTGACTGATAATGATTAAAGTGCACATGTTACGGCCCAGGCCTTGTTTGTCCCGGGTGTGCAGCGTTGAATAAGAGCAACGCGGTTTCAGGCCTGGTGGTACTTACGGATTATTGGGACAGAGAGGAAGAAAGCAATATTGCACAAATAAATAAGTTAGTTATAATTCTGATAGGACAATGAAGGAAAAATACAAGCTGCTGTGAGAATGTATAACAGCAAGTCTTGGGGGATTGGGGAAGGTTTCTTGGGGTCACCATTCAATCTGGGCAGCAGTAGGAGAAATAAGCAGGCACATACAGGAAGGTGGAAAAGAGGAAACTTTGCAAACACTGGGAATCTCAGGGACAACGGGCCGGAGGCAGGATGGAGTGGATCTTATCGGAGGCACTGGGGTGGTTGGAGTTCAGAGAGTGAACAGGAGAAGAGCTGGAGCTGGGGCTATGGGGATCGGATTTTGGACCTTCATCCCAACAGCATAGTACTCTCAAGATCAGATTTGCATTTTTTAAAATGTTGTTTCAGGCATAATTGGAGGAACATGATGGATTTTCCATCAGGGTAGATGAGCTTGCCTAAGGGATGAGTGTTGCACCAAAGACAAGAGAGCCTGACACTGGACCCTTAAAAACTCCAACATTTCCAAGTCAGAGAAGTGGAGGAGGACCCAATTAAGGAGATCCTGAAAGACTAGGGGCCACGGGGACCATGACCTTAATCAACAGAGTCAAGACATCTTTTTGACATCTTCTTCCAACTCAAATACAAACTTCCTGACAATGACCTTTTAGGTCTGTAGCTTTTAAAACTCTCACGATACTTATTTTTTCCTTTTCCTTCCTAATCACTTTCTACCCTGAAATATAGTTGTTTTTTTTTTTTTTTACAAACCTGTCATTTCTATAGACTACAAGCACCTAATGTCAAAATCTATTTCTTATTCATCTTTGAGTCACCAAAGCACCTAAATGAGAGATTTGCACATAATGAGCGCTCAGTTTTTATTGAATAAAAGAACAATCTAATTTGTGTAACAGGAAGATAAATTGTATAGTTATGAACAAGAAGGACTGCTAAGGAGAGAAACCGTGCACTGGGTGCAGAAGTACTGTAGTGGGGCTTCTAGGAAACAAAGATTACTGGCAGTAGAAATAAGTGGAAGAGATTACTTTGAAGGACTTCCCAAGAGAAATTAATAGAATCACGTGATCTCATCCCATGATGTGGTTTAAATACTTCTCTAGGCTGATGACTCTTTTATCTGCATGTCTAGCCTTGGCCTCTCCTTTGAGCTTCAGTTTCGTATATTCAGCTGTGGACTTGGCATCTCCACGTGATTCTCCCATCCTCAATTCCACTCTTCCTTTAACGGTATCGCAACCATGAATTGCTCAGGAATCATATTTGATTCACCTCATCTTTCCTCACCTAGCCCACAAGCAAGTCTGGCTCTACATTAAAATTATATTCTAAATTTGACATGTCTCATCATCTCCCACTCCAGCTATCTTCGCCTTGTCATCTTTCATGTGGAATAAGTGCCTTTTCTCTTGACCTTCTGTAGTCCATACTCCAAACAGCAGCCAGTGATCTTTTACAAAAGAAGTCAGGGTGTGGCATTCCACTGCTTACAACCCAGGGGTGGCCACTGTACACAGAATAAAACCCAGAATGCTTACTTGGCCATTGCCCACCTTGCTGATTCCATCAAAGTCTCTCCAACATCCTACCCTACAGCCAGCCCTTCTCAGTTGAGGTTCTGTGAGAGAATTATCCATAGTGCCTGAAGCATGCATTGTACATAATGACTTCTCTCCTGTGCATCAAGAATGGCCCCACCTTTGAGAGAACTGAGAAGGTGTCACTCAAGTCACTTCCTATAGGGCTTAATTCTCTTGGCAATCCTGGTTGAGAAAACCTTCAGCCCTCGTAGATATAGAGATATTCTTCCTGTCACTTGAACACTGATACCTGCCCCTAGGCCTTTGCATTTGCTCTTTCCTTTGCCAGATGTCACTTTCTCCAGAACTTCAGAGCTGGCTCCTTCCCATCCTCAGGACTCAGCTCAAAAGTTTAAAAAGTGAAAAAAAGGTCTTCCAGAACCACACTTTGTGAGAGAGCGCCATCTCCCTGGACTTCTCTGTCCCGTTGCCCTGTTACTGTCTCCTTGTGATCTCTTACACTGTGGATGTATATGTTTTTTGTTTCCTTTACTCGATTGAAAAAATTATAGCACAAATCAGTACACAAACGAAGCTTTCTCAATTTCTCTTTAACATGATCATGAGCCTTAATTTTGCACCTATAGTAGAGAAGGCAAGTCTAATTCAAGGTAACATAGTCAATCGTAGTTTAACTCCAGCAATTCTGATTTTGATGTAAATCCTCAGTCTTTCTTGTTGCCTCCGCCCCTCTTTCTCTAGTCTTTCTTCCAAGATGGCCCCTGGGGTCATGACACCAGTAGAAAAGCCTCTCACCCATGTCTTTTGCTGAGGGGTTCTGTCATGCTTGCTCTTTGAGATTCACATGTAGACATTAGCTGCAGTTACCTGTTGTCCCTGCTTTGACCTATGGTCATTAGAACAATTTTTAAAATATTTGAAGGTACAATTCCCCTTTTCCAATTTACTTGTCTTCTCTGTTCTTTTCCTGTCCCTTTTTTTTCCCTTGGGAAGCCAGGGATGCTCTCTCTTCTATGTTGGTGACGAAACTGTGCCTGAGATGTATGTAGCATCATCAACCACATTGGTGGGATGCTCTGGGCAGTAACATGTGGTCCATGGACATCTTTTATCAGTCGGGATAGGCCAGGTTATGTCGTGGTAACAAGCAGCTCCCAAAATCAGTGGATTAGAGAAGTAATGGTTTATTTTTGCTCATGTAACACATCTTTCAAGGGTCAGCTGGGGCTTTGCTCCACATCACTCCAGAACCCAGCTGATGTTACAGCTGTCATCTTGAACATGAAACGTGGTATTCCACTCACATTTTATTGGCCAAAGCAGATCACATGGCCACACCTAACTTTTAGGATAAGGCAGATACAAGCCCACTGCAGGCCCAGGGAGAGAACAGGGAATATTTGGGGAAGAGTGCTAATTACTAATGATCTCCACAACCATCTTGCTTGAGGCTTCCCTTGGTAATTATACGTCCACAGCTGTAGAGCTAGAGCCAGGGGTCGGACCCACCGGGACGGCTTGTTAAATAGACTGCTGAGCCCCACCCCAGAGTTTCTGATTTGGTAGGCTTGAGTTGGGTCCCTAAATCTGTATTTTACAGGTGAAGGTGATGCTGTTTGGGGGGGACCATCCATGTAGAGAACCGCTACTCTAGAGCTCAGAAACCATTGGTCGTGAGGCTTCTCTAAGAAGCTGCAGGCTTCCGAGACTCCACTGGGAAACAGAGCATACGTTCCTGCATTCCCTTAAAGAAATCTGGGGTTTCCCTTGGGACTTCTACTATCCTAGTTCTTCCCACCACGGGCTGATGCTCCAGGGATAAAGCGCTGGCCCCCTTTCTAAGTCCAGGCAACAGACCTTAGTTACATCCAATCTTCTTTTGAATATGCTTTGTTTCTTTAAAAAACAAATATTGACAATTAGTTTCTATCATGAAAAAGTACACATGCAGGGGCTTGATTCCCTTTGCTGGTGAACTTTAAAGAGGGTGAGATAACAGCTGACATCTCTTTCAATCCTTTATATGGTCATGCTCTGATTCTAATGTGAAGGTTTTCTATAAATTACTGACTATTAAAAATTACATTATGTTTGAATGGAAAAACACAGCTTATGACTGCAAAGTACATATAATTTAGGTTAGGTCAAGAAAGAATTCCATAAGGAATTTGCTCTAATAAATTAGAATGTGATGTTGTTTGAAAAGGTTTTCGTGAATTTTAAACGCAAGCCCTGTATTCATTTGTAATGTGAGGAAAGATTTTGCTAAGGTGAAAATTTGGTTCATTCTTTGTCCAAACTTTCACAAATGGCACATTATGGGAGTACTCATCAGTCAAGTTCAGCTGTAGCACAAGGCACATTGGATACATTTGAGTTTGGGTGCAGAGGCATAATTTTCGTGAGGGTAGCTGTATTTCGTCAGAATAAGTTCCCACCCAAATGGTTCATCATACTCTAAAGTGCCAGGCTATTTCTGCAGCATTTGCTTTAGCCAGCTGATATTTTTAAATAGATGTTATCACTTCACCGCTCTGTCCACCTGAACATACTTGGCTCCACACAGGCTGGAGGAGAGGTCTAGGGGATGAAAGGGTGCCCATTAGACTCACCATGTAGTGTTTTCTCCTCCACCATAGCATTTTCTTTTTGAGAATGTTAATCTGTTCTTCCCCATTAAGACACAATGTTCTTTATTTTTATAGTAGATTTTGCTTCTCATTATAAAATAATACATATTCATCATAGAAAGTTTAGAAAACACAAGAAAAAGAGAGAAAAGGAAAGCCACCTTTAATTCTATCACTGAGAAATTCTGCAAATATATTAGTTAATATTCTTTTATTCTTGTATTTTTCTTGTGCTTATAAATATGTCTTTAAAAATTTTTTAAATGACAACTTACTTAGTTAGATGATCTACTTTTTTAAGACCAATATGTCACAAACTTTTCCCCAACCCATTAAATATTATTCCTTTTTTTAAAAAATTAGGGTATATTTGCTTTACAATGTTGTGTTAGTTTCTGCTGTACAACAAAGTGAATCAGCTATATGTATACATATATCCCCTCCCTCTTGAGCCTCCAATCTCACCCCTCTAGGTCATCACAGAGCACCAAGCTGAGCTCCCTGTGCTATACAGAAGCTTCCCACTAGCCATCTATTCTACACAATATTCATCACTGCATTGAATTCTATTTTAATAAACATTTTATCTTAACATAAGAAGACAATGGACTAGAGCTGTTTTAAGTTACTCACTGCGAAAGCACTTTCTGTGTAATTCATGATTTATAGCACTGGACATGTGATAAATTAATGGTCATATTAGAATTTTTGGATAATTTTTCTATAGCTAGTCTCTGTGATATCTACCAAACTATTTTATAGTAGTGACTTCCTACCCAGAAAGTAGCTGTAAAAAGTAACTGCAATACTTGAATTTGGAATCAAGTTCCTAAAATTTGCAGAACTTTTGCGATAAGTCTGACTTTCTCAATGTTTGCATTCTTAAAATCTTAAAATCACTGCAGTATATTAGGATAAAAACCATCTTAAATACTCCTAGTTCATCCAGTTCACCCTAATCTGTTCACTTTAATTTGTATATCTTAATCTGAAGCATCATTGTACCTGAATCTGCCCAGATTATGTCTCTGAGTTTTTAATATCTTTAAAGGAGGTCCTACAATTGTCTTTGCTGGTACCTGCCTGTGTTTAATAACTCCTCTGTGCATGAGTTCATTGTAGCTCCCGTACAACTTAAACCTCTCCTGCTGCATTCTGGTTACATTTCCCTCTCTCATTTTAATGTAAAGGAAGGACAGCTGGTCACTAATTCTCTTTCAAAAACACTTCTCAACTTGTCAATGAGGATAGCCTGCCGAGTAGACTAGACATCCAGTTGGGTTTCCATGCATTCCAGCTAAGATGACTGTCAACGTGCCAGACACATGATCCCTTCGGTGTCAGTATCATTTCATTTAATATTTATTCTCTCCTACTGAGTGTATGGCGCTCTAAACAAAGTGTTTACCGTGAAAGTGATCTTCAGATTCAGTGAGACCAGTGTCACCTAACGTGCTACTTAAGTCTTAATTGTAGTGTATTTGATGCCACTGAAAGTGATAAAATGAAAAACCACTTAGAAGTGACTACTTCCTCGTTTATGTTTACTCAGCCAGTGAGGACTAATTGTTGTGTTGACAACCCATGGCTTCTACTTCATTGGCTAATTCTGTTGTCATTTGAAAAGTTAATTATAGTTTTCGTGATGCCTTTGTTTCTCCTTCCATATTTTTAGATGAGATGATGTCTACTTTAACTTTTTTTTTTAATGGCTTGACCTTACTGAAATGAATTGTTTTGGGCTTATTTGCTTGCGTATTGTTTACCTCCAAGAGGGCAATCCTTTTTGTCTAGGACACATGCAAGTGTTTCCCCCCAGATCTCACAATACCGTTAGCTCCTGTTCTTGAAGCAGATAGAGCATAATTGACATTTCCATTCTTGTCATCTCACTATAGTTCTTCATTTCAACCATCCTGTTATTGGCTTAGAATGACTTTTGTTAAGTTTAGGAACGAACTATTTGTTTTTATTTTAGAATTTGAGTTTTTTGCTCCTATTGTTTTGTCTTCCCCTCCCCATTCATGCTGTTGATAAATAAATCGATGCTAGCTGACATCAGAGTCTCTCTATGTGCCAGGCATAGGTATAAATGTTTACATAGGTAAGCTCAGCTAATTTAACTCCCCTTCCCTAAATCCTATGAAGTGGAAACTGTTCTTATCGCCTCTTTATAGATGAGGACAGTCTTCAATTAGAATAAATAACCTGTCCAAAGTTACATAACCAGCTGTCCACCTTGTGCTAATTGTCTTAAAACAGGGATATACTTGAAAAAAATCTTCAAGGGAACTTAGAAAAGTCAATACTTAGACAAAATAATTCGGAGCATAATCAAGAAAGAGACCACCCCCAACCCACCCCCCAAAAAGGGGAAGGATTTTCCTGGGCTGGATGGACTGTCCCGTAGGGAAGGGGGTGAGATCAGAGCTGGGTGCTCTGTATCCTCCTCCCCCACTGAATTCTGGGGAGGTGCAAAGCCCAAGGGAGATGGGAACAAAGAACTGGCCTCCAAGATTCCAGGGCCCTCACACAGTCTAGAAGTAGCAGGAAGATTCTCAGGCATCTCAGACGTATAAGAGGGAGCTGCAAGAGCTGAGTCCATTCATGACCTGAGCGAGACGAATAGCCTGCAATCAGAGGCCCACGGACATCTCAACAAGGAAATGACCCCAGAGATCCACAAACTCTTCACCGGTTCCCCACCACATAGTGCCCAGAACTTAGACCCAGACCCCCCAAAATATGAAATCAGTTGAGGCTGAGGTTCTACTACCCTAGTGGAACACTGGCTTAAAATAAGAAATTAGGGGAGTCATTGAGACATCTAGACAGTTGCCTTTCTTGCACACCTGACACTACACATATTGGGGAGCTGACCTGAATGTATCTGATGCATTTGTTTAAAGTGTTACCACTGCTATGGAATCATTTCTTTAACAAATAAGCAGTAAACAATAATACAATAAACAATAAATTTAGTTTGCAATAAGCAAACGTATTTGGCTTTCTTCTGTAAGGAAGTAAAAAGTTTTCCCAGACACTTGTAGGGTCCCTGGCTTGGTCTGGATTAGACTGACAAAGACAGATCAACAGTTGAAAAGCAGACACATTTATTTAATGTAAATTATACATGACACGGGAGCCTTCATAAAGAAATGAAGACACAAAGAAAGGATTAAACATGAGTGTTTTTATGCTAGATTTGTTGAAAAGTGCCTAGTCCTGGAAAGATAGGTTATGATAAGGAGTACTAGGTAAGTGTCGTAAACAGGGGGCAACTTAACAAGTCCTGTTCATTGGGATTCTTCTCGGCATCCTTCCATCTTGGAGACAGGATGCTCCTTTCCTCTGGGTGTAGTAGGGAGGGCACCTGTCACATGAGGCTCTTAGGACTTGTTTCAGAGGAGAAGGGCCGGGGTGGGGTAGGGGGGAGTCAATGTCTCAGAATCCTTCACCTTAAAATAGTCAATATGTCAAGGTACCATATTTGGGGGTAGTGTGTTCTGAACCCCTCACTTCTCTCCCATAATAATTGTGTAGTCATTTTATGATAACCTGACTGATTTTTAAAACTCTCCTGTGTATGTCATTGGTTGCTACTTAGAGATATCAACCCGGTTCAGAGTCTCTGAGTAAGTACTCACATTTGGAAGTCACCCTCAAACTTCGTATCACAGTGCACAGAGTTGAGACGTATTACTTAAATGAAACTTAGCAGGCAAATCTAGGCTTGCAGAAGGCAGAATAGTGGTCACCCTGGGTGAGGGGAGGGTGGGTGACTAGAAGGGAGGATGAGAGGGTGTCTGGAACAGTGATGCTTATGGGTTGAATAGTGACCACCCCCCAGAAAAAGTCAGATTGAAGTCCTAACCCTGGTACCTGCGGATGTGACCTAGTTTGCAAATGGGGTCTTTGCAGATGTGATCAGGTTAAGGCCCATCATTAGAGTGACACACAGGGGAAGGCCCTGTGAAGACTGAGGCCGAGATTGGAGTGATGTGTCCACAAGCCAAGGACCCCCAAGGATTGCTGGCCGCCCCCAGGAGTGAGGGGAGGCGCCCAGAACAGGTATTCCCTCCCAGCCTCCAGGAGGAACCAACCCTACCAACAACTCGATCTCTAACTTCTGGCCTCCAGAACTGTGGGAGAACAAATTTCTGTTGCTTGGAGCCCACCAGTTTGTGGCACTTTGTTTCAGCAGCCTTAAGAGACTGACATGCTGGTGGTGTTCTGCTCTTGGTCTGAGCACTGGTTATTTGGGAGTTTTCAGTTTGTGACAATTCTCCTGTGCCCTTATGAACTGTGCACGTCTCCCTTGTATACAGTACTCCAACAAAAAGGTAAAAAATATACGTGTATATACCGCAAAGCGTTATGCTTGGATGAAAGCGAGGAAAAGGCCCTTTCTTGTGCTCAGTGACAGAAAGATTTCACTCTCTGTGGCCCCTTCCTTCATGTGCTTCAGAAGAAACCGTGTGGAAAAATGATATAAGAAGATGGTCAAAATAGAAACATGCAGAGAAAATGGGTGTAACTGAGGAGGGTTTTCATCACGGCAGAGAAAGACCCCTTTTTAGAGGGTAAATAAAAGGAAACAATAGTTTGCAAATTTAAAGGAAATTTGATTTCTCTCTTAAGAGCTTATCTGCTCACATGAGCATCCCTGTTAAGTCAGCTGTAATTACAGCTAGTTCTCGGCCAGACCCTTCCTTAATGAGACTGCAAGCACTTCTATCAGCACGGGTTTTGTTTCCTAATAGGTGCCCCTGGTTTGTCGTGGAAGCTTCCTCAGATAAGAGAAAAAGGAGAGTGGAGGGAAAGGAATAGAGTTGGAGCCGCAGGGAGCCTCTCCGGGCACTGGAGACTCTTGGTAACTTTTCTTAGAACTGTCACTGGTATTAGCTTCTAACCCATTAAACTCGCTTACAGGAGCGCCTTAGTCAATGAAGCAGGATATGGCCTTTTCTTGGCCTCTCCATTCCCAATCCCAGCAAAATGAATGAAACACAAAAAGTTCACAGGGGAAATGGCTGGGGAGGCCGGGTTGGGAGCTGGTGTCGGAAAGAGCTTTTAACTTGTCTTAACATTACTGTCCTTTTCCATTTCAACTTTTATCTGCCCATTAAATACTTAAAGTTTGCTCATCCATCCATCAAAAAGAAAAAGAAAAAACACCAAATGATGTGTGAAAAGATCTTCTAGGTGTTGCTAGGTTTAGATGTCGTCTCTTGGATTGTCTAAACAGGATTCGCTTCTCATCAGGATATATGGGCTCCTTTTTAAGAACAATTAATTGTCATTTGTGATTTTTAAAAGCACTTAGCTTTGAAACGCCTTTAGAAGTATTTCAAATCATTACTGTTTCTGACAAAAGGAAGAGGTAACTATGCCGAAATGTTACGGGGTCAGTGTTTTTACAAAGGATGAAGCCTATTTAAGATTCGTTTCTAGTGATTTACAGAGTGAAGGTGTCACAGATCATGAAATATCACTCACCCAATTTCACATAGCTTTCTATGGAAAAAGTCAAGTTAATTATTCTGTTTATGGCCTAAGAACAAAACATTTAATAAGGGATCTGGAGCTTTGATTACAAAATAATGCAGTTTATGTGTCATAGGAATATGTATCTGTTTACTAAATGTACATGTTAGGACCTTTCTCAGATGTTTACAAACTTCATTCTGTTAACTTCCAAAAAGAAACTTGATTCTGTAGAGGGAAATGGGTCCTACCGATTAGATGGATTTTCTTCAATTTGACTAATAGGATCAAAGTGAAGAAAAATGTTAGTATGAAGGCATTCAAGTAGAGCCAGCACTCAATCCAGATCACAGATATGATTTATTCACTCATTCAGATAACAGTCAATGAGGATATTCATATGAGCTGTCAACGATGAAGTCCCCTCACCAAACTCTTTACAGTTTTGTAAAAGATAGGAACGTAAGATTAAGGCAACTTAAATACACTTCAAGACAGAGCATGAAGCTGTTTGTAATCTGTAAATATTAATTGCTGGGATGCTGGGGGTATAAATAAAATCCCCAAACACATGAGACAGATGCATTTACTCCACCATTACACAGAGACTATGGAATTCTCCAGGTTTGCCCTCGTTAACCCTTCTCACCACCTGTCTGGGCTCAGTGTTACCAGGCGTATAACAAGAAGACTGGATGACTAGGTCATCTGTTTCCATCTTTTATCTACTTTATCACTACTATTATGATTATGTTTTGGAGATCGAGACCACACTCTGGTATGGAATTTGAAGAAGCGCTGCGTGCTCGCATATCTTTAGGGCAGCATGATTTATTAGAGCAATGCTGATTTTTTTACACAGTTCCTCTGTTTTCAATATTAGTAAACGGACCGGCCAGGGCCATGGCCACACACTACACTACTAGCAGGAAGTGGACAAGAGTCTGAATCTAAATTCCACTTTAGACTCAAGCACTCTGTTCATTTCATTCAGCAAATGTAGTTCTCACTGTGTGCCAGGCTTTGCGCCGTGAGTTGGGACCACAGAGACAAAAAGCCCGGCTGCTTGACCTGTCAGTGAAGTCTAGGATCTCCTGCACATAATTCTACATCCCCGCGTTTGCTTATAATTGCTGCCTGTGTCCAGCTCAGTGACTTAACTGCAATCTCCATCACAGCAGAGCCAGTGACACTGCTTGAATGAACGAGTGAGTAAGGGAATGAGGCCAGGCCCCTGCCCAGAACAGCCACAGCCTTACAGAGGAGACGCGTACATACACACCTGGGACAGAGCCGATCTAAGTACACGAATGGGTGTAAAACAACAGGTCCCTGGGGTCCAGAGATGGATGAACTCATTCTGACTTCAGGAGAAGGCTGGATGTGGAGAGGAAGGATCTTCAGTTTCAAGTGGAAAAAAAAAAAACCCTTTTATGTAGAAAATTATGGTAAACAGATGCTTCCTCGCCCAAGTAATTACTTTAGAAACTCTTGAAATTGCCTAGTATCCCACCTGCATCCCAGCAACCCATGTGTTCACTGCCATCCTTTCAACTAACAAAGTAACTTCATGTTCCTGGTGAGGCAGCGGTCAGGAGACTCTGAGCGCTGTGTTCCTGAGTTTACGGAAGACACAGTTCGTGCTCCAAATGCTCTCTTCTGCTGGTTTGCTGTGGCAGCATCCTTTACTAAAAACAGGTGTCACATTCCCCCTAGGGAAGTCCCATCTCTCGGTTGTATGCTAAGAGCTTGGTCCAGAAGGAGCCCCAGAAGGATTTTCCTTTCCCTGCCAACCTATATGGGCTTATCTGTTGAGCTCACCTGGAGAGCATGCAGAGCCTGGGTTTGAGAGGAAAAGTGGAGGGAGATGCCAGAGTCCAATAGGAGCTTGAGGATGCTAAGGCAGGAAGTGGTCCAGCTGGATGAGGACATTCCTGGAAAGTAAAAGCAGAGCAAACCTCACCTTGTTTAAATTTATTTATTTATTTATTTTTGGCTGTGTTGGGTCTTCGTTTCTGTGTGAGGGCTTTCTCCAGTTGCGGAGAGCGGGGGCCATTCTTCATCGCCATGCGCAGGCCTCTTACTGTCGTGGCCTCTCTTGTTGCAGACCACAGGCTCCAGACACGCAGGCTCAGTAGTTGTGGCTCACGGGCCTAGTTGCTCCGCGGCACGTGGGATCTTCCCAGACCAGGGCTCGAACCCGTGTCCCCTGCATTAGCAGGCGGATTCTCAACCACTGCGCCACCAGGGAAGCCCCTCCCCTTGTTTAAAATGCTGTCTACAGCACAGCCACATTGGAATTTGAAGATCCTCATATAAAGCCAGGAACTGTATTTAACTCCTAGCCCAGACAGAATTCTTTTTTTTTTTTTTGGTATTTAAATTGTTTGAAGACTCCTTTTCCTCTTAATCTGCTAATTCTTGGGAAACTGGTCAGCTCAGGATAGCTGCTGATAACACTATCTACACTAGGCAAGATCCTTTTTTGAAAAAAAAAAAGTGTTGAAATATTATTTTGTGCTTTTTCTTTCCTGGGTATTTTTCACTCAGCAGGATTTCTGCAGATAGCCGTGGCTTAGGGAGATTTTGCCTGAGGAATTTCTGCAGGGCTAGAAAGGAGAAGCTGCTTCCCCTCAAGGATAGGTCTCCTTTTGCAGAAGAGAAATCATACACAGGAGGCTGCACCTGCTGTGCTGTGGGGTGCACGTGAGTGCCCAGGTAGGGAAAGAGTGGGTTCGGGATTTAGAAGGGGGAAGAGGTCTTGTGTCCCTCCCCCGGTAGGAACCTGAGCCCTGAAGGAGCCTGGCTGAACCTGCCATGTGGGAACCGGGGTAGCTGCCTCTGGAAGGATCCCCACAGGCTCTGGGGACTGGAATGACCCAGTCACATCTGAGATTGCATTTCCCATCATGGCGCCGGAACCAGGGGACAGGGAGTGTCTGAGAGGCTCGGTTACAGAAAATTAAGTAACATTCCTGCCCACTTGTGACTAAAAGGCATTCCTTCTACAATAATTATATTTATTGTTTTGTATACAACACACCGAGTTCAACTGATCAATTTCCAATTTGCCAATGTATCAAAATAAGCATGCTTATGAACTGATTTTAACTGAAATCCTGTTATTTCGGGAAGTGGAAAGATATGCATAGGCACCTAAATGTCTATTTCTCCCTTCATTATTTAATATATTTTGCATTTAACAATGTTAATTTATATTTCACAACAGAACAACAAGGGAAAGAAACCCAAACAGGTTTTTTTGATGCAGAAAGTCATAGTTTTAAAATATAAGAATCTTTTGAAAATCCTCTTGTAATCTATTTTGTGTTTTGATAATAGAGCCTTTTATGACAAGAACAATGTACATAGAAGGGTTTCTTTAACTGTTTTTGTTGAATGGCTGAGCTAGTTGATGAAAGAGCATCCCAGACACTCTACAAGTTAGTTTATTGGAGTGTAGAGTGGCACAAATTTTGGAGAGCTGTTTGGTAACATTTGCAAACATCTTAAAATTATTCACAGCTTTGACTCAGAAACCCCATGTCTAGGTATTTATGCTAAGGAAGTAATTACAGACATACGCAACAATTACTAGAAAGCATGCTTGGCTGAGTGAGGTTTATAAAAATAACATTAAAAAATTGTAAAGGATGTTAATGTCCCAGAATAATGCACTGGCCAGGTAAGAAGGATCCATCATATAATGAAATGTAATGCAACACTTATACATTATAGGAGTATTAACTGTATATTCTTTGTATATTTTCAAGATATATTCAGGTGTTCAAACTTACAAAGTATCCTCCACTACTAGGTCTATCTCAGTTGTTGTATGTGTTTATGTGGTTTTGATTTTCTCCTTTTTACCTGTATCTTCTTAATTTTCTACAATGACCAATCATTACTCTTAAATTAAGGGAAAAAAACCTCAATAAAATTAGTTAAGACCCTGCATTTAAAAAGGAAAAGGATGTGAATATAGATCATTGAATTTCTTTCTATTCTATAAAAAGAAAAAATATTTTAAAAGAATAATGATTATCTTGTATCAACTAAAGTTTATCCTGCTTAAGCTTTAGTAACAGACTTTAATCTCAATAACTTTATTTATTTATTTGCAACTAGGTCAAATCTATTAATATGTGATATTTATGTCTCTGCACGGTTGAAGCTGCAAATCCTTTTTTAAAAATTTTTTTTATAGGAGCTTAATTGCTTTACAATGCTGTGTTAGTTTCTACTGTACAGCAAAGTGAATCAGCTATATGTATACATATATGCCCTCTTTTTTGGATTTCCTTCCCATTTAGGTCACCGCAGAGCACTGAATAGAGTTCCCTGTGCTATACAGTAGGTTCTCATTAGTTATCTATTTTATACATGTTTGTTAGTTTTAAATAGACTTTGTGTTTTAGAAAAATTTTAGATATATGGAAAAATTAAGAAGATAGCTCAGCAAGTTCCCACATGTCCTTTACCATTTTCCCCTATTATTAACATCTTATTACAATTATGAACCAGTATGGATACATTATTTTATTGAAAGTCCATAGTTTACTTGAAGTTCCTTAGTTTTCACCTAGTGTCCCTTTTCTGTTCTGGAATCTCATCCAGGACACACATGACATTTAGCTGTCAGGACTTAGTTTCCTGGTGTGACAGTATCTTGGGCTTTCCTTGTTTTGATGCCCTCGCAGTTTTGAGGAGGACAGGTTAGGAACCTGGTAGGCTGCCCCTCTACTGGAATTAGTCTGATGTCTTCTCATGATTAGACTGGGGTTTCAATAATACATTAAAAAAAAAATCTTTTCCTCCAGCTTCCCCTTCAAAAAAATAATCCATACCCTCAAACATCACAAAATTCCCAAGTCTAAACCCAGGGCAATGTCTTGTGTCTTCTCATTCATTGACAAATATGCAAAATGACACAAACTCTGGCTGTGGGCCTCTCCGCTAGTAACCTAACCCCTGGGTGCAAATAAACATCTATTTCATGCAAGTCCTATCAGTGCAGGAGCCTGCTCTCTGGCCTCCTGGGTTACAGGACACTCTTGTCAGCTGCCTGCCCAGCTCCTCCACGGTTTGAATTTTAACAAGGCTGTGAAACTTGCAGGTTAGAGCATATTGCTGCTGTTTCCTGGTTCCGTTTCAGTTAGCCTCCCAGCTTTGTGATTTTGACAGGCGTTTCAGGCTTGAATGGAATGCAAACACTTGGAGACAAACACCTAATTATTTTTTTCTTCCGTAATATTGTCACTTGTAGAAGAGAGTACAGTTTTTAAAATGGGAAATATTATCACATGATGAGGAAGAAAACTTTTCATGAAAGCTGTCCTAGTCCCATGACTCTGGAGTTTTGGTGAGCGCTCAGTAGGGAAGCTCCTCCCAGGGACCTGTAAGCTGTAAGGAACCCATTAGCAGATGAGAGTGAACTCCTTTTTCTGCTTCACAGATGTCTCATGTCCTTTGGAAGACTCCTGATCTCTTAACAGAGATCCAGAACAGCCTTTTAGTTAGAAGACAAAAAAAATAAAGTTTTGCCGTTTAAAATAGACGTTGATACTTTCTAGCATCTTTGTCACCACCTGGTAGGCTGAGCTCTGAGGCATGCTTGAATCTCAGCTGCAGACCAGTGGGGAGAAATCCTGGGCTGGAGAGAAAAATTAATAGAGCTGACTTCTAAAGGAGGGTTCCATAATAGAATTTGTATTATAAGGGAAATGGGACTGGGCCAGTCCTAATTCAAAAGATGGTTTGCGGGGACAGAGCCTGCACTCTGGAGGATGTGATGGGGTCCAGGCTGGGGGAGAGGCATGGTAAGAATTCCACTGGGTATTAGGACCAAGGCCAGGCAGTCAGGTGTTTGCGAATAAATTCTAAAATCAGTATAGTACCTTGGGAGCACATCAGAACACTGAGGCAATAATCCAGACGTCTCAAAAGAACGGCCAGTGCAGGACGGGTTATAAATTGGTAGCATGGTGAGCTTGCAAGAGGGCTCAGAGCTACAGAGCAGCAAGGGGAATTCCAGATTGCTGACTTCCTATATTTATTTCAAATATTTTTCCTGATGTATTATTTTAATAATAATTTGACTCATACATATTAATTATGAATTAATATCATCTTAATCTTCTTTAATTTTTCTCTGAGCTTTTGCATTTGGAAAGTTCTACCAACAAATCAGAGAATGATTCACTTATAGTTTGTATTTGTTATTTTTTACATTTAATTATTTAAGACATCTAAAATTCAATTTTTAATATATGGTACAAGGTGAGAATCTAGATATATTCCCCATCCTTAGTTAACCAAGTTCCCCAGCATCAACCACTGAAGAAAGATTTTAATTCCAGGAAGAACCTGGTCTCACCTAATTTTGTTTCACAAATGCCTAGTGTGGGGTCTGGTCTCTAGTGGTTGCTCAGTTAAACATCCGTTGAGTGAGTGAACACTTCTGAACCTATTCCTGTCCCCAGCGCCCAAGGAGCCCCTCCCATCCTCAAGCCGTTTGGTCACATCTTATGGATAACACATTTGCTCTAATAAGGACTTCTTTTCGAGATGGACCTACAGTTTGACAGTGTGTAATGATTCTGATTAATTCATTAAGAAGAGCTAACGTTCTGAATAGTAAACAGATGCCGGGAATTAATACCGATCATCAAGGTCTCACCCAGGCTGCTTCCCAGAGGCAAGAGCTTTTCAAGCAAAGCACCCGAGCGCCTGTGTATCTGGCGTCTGCCCGCCGAAACAGCTTCCATGAGTGAGTCCCTGGCCAGCTTGCCTCGGTGGCCATGCTGAGGGCGATGATATTTCTACCCTTCCCTCTAACAACACTTGTCGGTCACCTCCAGTTGGTCTCTGTTCTGGAGAGAACACATTTTTATATTTTAGGGCATCTTTGCATAGTGTTGAGGAATAAGACAGCTTCCCATTCAACACCTGTGATGTGGATTCCCTAAACCTCAGTTTTCTCATCTGCAAAATGAGGGTAATGCTAGCTAACATTTACCAACCCTCTACTCTGTGCCTGGCACTGTTCCAAGTGCCTTATATTTAGTAATTATTTAGTGCTCATAAAAACCTCTATGTGGTAAGCACTATTTTTATCCTCTTTTACAGTTGAGGAACTGGGGGCATACAGAGGAAATTGACCTACGTTAGGCTAAACAGCTACTAATGGCAAAGCCAGACACTTCTGACTCCAAAGTTTGAAACCTTAACCACAGAGCTACACTGTCTCGCAAACAGGACAAATAGTACCCACCTTTGAGAACTGACATTAAAATCAAGTAAGATACTGTATACGAAATGCACAGTGAACCCTGGATAGGTGTCAGCCCTGTACCAGGAAAGCCTAGTCCCCTTGCTCACTGCTCTTCCTTTCCTTGGGGGACACAGATGCTCACATCGTCCCTTCCTACATAATAGTGGTGGTGAAGCTTGACGTACAGGAGGCTGGGACCACATCACAGGGTCCTCAGTCAGATCTGGAAGATTAGGAAAAGCTTTCCAGGGAGCACGGGGAGCATTATTTGTATCTGCAATTGTTTGAGGGCAAAAAAAAAGCCAAAATAAAAATCTGCTTCTCTTTTCCCTCCCAAAACTCAGGGGTGATTTTCCCTCCAGCTTCTGGCTATGTTGCTTCCTATTCTCCCATCCCCTTCCACCACTGCCCTGCCTGTCACCTTTTTCAGAATTCTCTGGAAAGGACAGGACATACCCGAGCACACAGCCCTCATATCCATCTGTTCCACAAACACTGGTGGATGGGGGAGCACCCAAGAGTTTAGCTGAGTTAGCCCCATGTGATATGGAGAGCGGGAGAGAGAGAGACGACTAAAGGGCATGAGGATGGCGTGTTTTTAGGAACACTCAGACTTCTCACATTTTAAAAGATGATAATATTTAATTAGTTATCTGGGTCTCATCATGATTTTCCAAAATCAGCCCAGCATGGGCATTGTCCCTAAAGTGTTATGAATCCCAGGTAAATATATATGTATATACACCTGAGATGATAACCTTTATTTATTTTTTTTAATAAAATTTTTATTTTATTTATTTATTTTTGGCTGCGTTGGGTCTTCGTTGCTGTGCACGGGCTTTCTCTAGTTGCGGTGACTGGGGGCTACTCTTCTTTGCGGTGCGCGGGCTTCTCGTTGCGGTGGCTTCTCTTGTTGCAGAGCACGGGCTCTAGGCGTGCGGGCTTCAGTAGCTGTAGCATGTGAGCTCAGTAGTTGTGGCACACGGGCTTCAGTAGTTGTGGCTCGTGGGCTCTAGAGCGCAGGCTCAGTACTTGTGGCGCACGGGCTTAGTTGCTCTGTGGCATGTGGGATCTTCCCGGACCAGGGCTCAAACCCGTGTCCCCTGCATTGGCAGGCGAGTTCCTAACCACTGCGCCACCAGGGAAGTCCTGACATGATAACCTTTAGATTCACTTGTAATCTTTGTAGAAGGTAACGTATTACACTGAGACAGCCCTGATGAGCTCTTTAGTACAAGTGCCAGCTCATAAAAACTTACCTTTTTACCAGAAAGGTGTTTTTTCTTGTTTTTCTGTGTTCTCTTAAATAATTGCAGTGGTCTGAGGCTTACCATGCCACAAAGCAGCCAGTTTGAATGTTCTGCATCTATAATTTCAAATGTCTTGACTTTCAGTAACCTAAAGTCTACCTGTGATTGTAATTTCTAACTATTGGTCCATGTTCTGCCCTTCAGAGAGAAAAAGAAAGTATATGGTTTTTTTTTCTGTAAATTTCATGGTTTCTCTTTGTTCTTTGGATGAACTAATGTTAGTTGTTGAGGATCTTATTTATATTCTAGTAGGCAAGTTATGCTAAGTGTGATACCGAAGCATGCATTTTTATATTTCGGTTTATTTTGCTTATTTTAAGTATGTTGTTACCTAGAAACTTTTGAGTAATCTTGAGAAAGTTGAGCATATGACATTACAAATTATTTTTAAAAGCAGAGTTACACAGTAACATTGTTTTCCTGTTGCTTCGCAATTTGTGTTCATTTCAACTTAACCTATACAAAGATGATACCCTAGAAAATGAAAATAGTTTAAATAACAAGATCAAGTATGACCTTAGTAATGGAATTCAGGAGGAATCTTTTATAAATGTGTTTACTTTTCTAACGTACTTGTAAATATGTAAAAAATTTATATATTCTTTGGACATTAAGATGTCTTATTTGCTTTTAAATGTATTTTATTAAATATTAGAAATAACAATAATAAGTACATTTTCAAATATCACTGACACTTTATCATAATTTTTATTTTACTTCTTTAGGTTAAGATATATTTTTTTACATTGCAGGTAAATTTAATAATCTTTTGTAAGAAGGTTGTTTTCATTGTCTGTAAAATATTTTTCTATGTTAACATTTCAACAGAGGACAGGGAAATGAAAATTGCCATTCAGATAAAATCTTTCTCTTAGAAATATGAAAGGTAACATGAAAACACTTTGTTGGATTTAGGGCAATTCTGATTTAACATTCTGTCAGTAATGCTCTCCCCTTGAAGACCTACCCAAGGGATTGGATACCTACCGATCCAAATGGCTGTGACGTTACTTTTATTTGGGCTTCATTAATTTCTTTTAGATTTTCCCATTCCTCCAAATGTGACACGTGGTGTAATTGTCGACAGTTTATGTGATATAGTCTCAGATCTAATTCGTGGGGATTTTCATATAAGTGCTTAATGATATGTTTGAAGAGATGCTATTGAATTCAAAGAACATGGTTAATTCTCAGAAACATTAATTTGATTTTAATGTAACTTTCTCCCCTCAGGTTATGGTTGATTTCTTACCTTGGGAAAATCCTAAGTGAGTTTAATTCACTCATTTTGAAAGTTTTCGCATTTAGCTTCATGAGGCTAAGATTTTGCAAATATATTCAAAGCAAAGCCATACTCTTAAATTTAACCCTTTGGACATAACCTCATTTATTTTACTTTTAATGTCAGAGATAATAATGCAGAATCTGCAATTTTAAAACAAATGTTTAAAAGCACTTTCTTTAAGTGATCATTAATCACACGTGTAAATTTTATCTTCTAACCTTTGGAACATTAAAAAAAACATAGCATTTATTCCCTGTTTTACCAAATAATATTATTGTGCGTCTGTTGAATATGCAGTTTGGCTTTCAGGGACTTTTTGATCTTGGGTCAAATTCTGTGTCCTCTTAATTATCTGTATTGTTAGACTCCTTTTGTTTTGTTGCTTGAGAAGAAAATGAAGATCTTTGACATCATTTATTCTGAAAACAAGTACCCAAGTGGTTTAACAAGAAACATCAAGGAAGCAACTTCTGCCCTGCTGGTTTGAAAATCCAAAATCTTCTTTGCAAATAGGGTCATTCACTGGTTACAACTGGATCAAAAAGTAACAAGTCTTGTCTAAATCTTTAGCCTAAAACCTCCCCCAGCCTCTCCCAGATTAACTCTGTTGTGCCTGGATTAACCTCTCAGAACCCCAGTATTGTTTCTCTTCATTACATTTATCCCCATGTCTCCTATTGTCTTTGCTTTTCATTAGGGGGAATAAACAGTAGAGGGTTTAAGCTGCCATAAGCTTCTCCAGCTTGGAGTACCTATTTGAGCTTCATATTTGACACTGGTTTCCCGTTTCTACGTAAACATTCATTTGGAATCCAATAACCTTGTCAATAGACATCATTAGCGTGGAGTGCTGAGTGGGCTGTGTGAGCGAATACCAGTGAAGTCTCATTAGTTGTAGGAAAACCTAAAGCCAGAGATGACAGTTTTGCAACTGAATTAATGGTACGTTGACCCATTTTGTTATAAACAAATTGCAAAGAGTATTAGCGCATGAAAACCATATCCGTCTTCATATGATGAATTTAGAAAAGTACAGTATGTCCCTGGAGCCTATCAACAGACAGTTATTCATAATACATTCGAGTCTTTCATTTTATACCAAATCTTTTAAACAGATTGGAATATGACATGCATTTAACATAAATTTGTTGGCAGGGCACTGGATTGAAAAAGACAAAGTAAACATAACATTATGCTGGCTGTGGATAGAAATCATTTCATTCTGATCTCCAGTTACCGTTTCAGTTAAGACAGCTATTCCTAACCTTGTCCCAAAGGAAATTTGACATTGATTAGAAAGGCCACGAGCGTAGGTCTCTGGACGAAATCCTGCGGAAGGACGAGAGTGATGTTATTTTTCTTAGAAATGGCATGACAAAGACTCAATACTGGGAGCCTTCCATGATGTCATAATTTGATCTACTAGCTGGCCTGCCTGCCAGTAAGTGACTGGTTAAGATCTAAGGGAGCCTTGCTGGACTCACCATACAAGTCTTGCTCTTCTTGTTCCATGTGAATTTAATCTTGACATAAGTTTAGAACCCCCCAAAGATTAGTCACCCTGTCACGATGAAGTGAAAATTCTTACAGAACTGAGATCTTGAGATCATGGATTATCTATGGTTTTCCATTGTTTCGTAGCTTTTTCTATTCCCCTCTTTTGATAACAGTGCAGAGAGCCCGGGGCTTTTACTTCATCTCTGAAGATGATTCTCAAATGCAAATCTATGGTTAGGTGCAAAAGGTTAGCACTCATGAGGCTTTCTGGGAAAGGAAGTCAGTTCTTACTATTATTTGTATTAACAGGCAATCCAAAAGGAAAAACAATACTCCTACGTCCCTTTCCCCAATATACAAAATGAGTTTATCTATGTGTGAATTTTGACTTTGCCACTTTCATCAGAAAGAACATTCAGGGTTTGGGGCTGGGCTAGAACCAGCTCCATGATTTTGGGGGCCCAGTGAATTATTGAAGATTTCAAGGCTGGCAACAGCAGAGCATTCGACCAAGGGCAGGGCCATCCTAGGGCTCATGGCACCAGTCCTGCTTGGGGCAAAATCTTAATGCTATTCAATGGCATTTGCTTAGGGGGCTGAGGAATGCCTGACTCCTACCTCAAATCCCAGCCACCCCTGCTTAGCAGGCTTCCGAGGGAATTACAGGCATAAGTGACAATGGGAGAAAACTAAAACTCAATATACCATCCTGTTATTTGTTGGCCTTTCACACAAAATCTGCAGAGCACTTTGGTAAACCGGGCAGGAGAATGCTGCCTAATTCAAAGCCACAATCTCCTCTTCATGGCCCTAAGCCCAAACTCAGTTTTAGAATCTCACCATTTTTCCCCCCAGGCTGACTTATTCTGAGAGTGGAGCAGATGAAAGAATCCAAACACAAACAGCAGAGCTCAAGGACACAGAGCGAAAGCAAGCTGGCCTTAGGCATGGGAGGAAACCTTAGCTCAGTGGACCATTTTGGCCAAAAGGAAGCAATACGAAACCACGTTTATGAGCATGATATTTGTTTTGTTTTGTTTTTAATTTTTATTGGAGTATATTTGAGTTACAATGTTGTGTTAGTTTCTGCTGTACAGAAAAGTCAATCAGTTATACACACACACACACACACACATATATACTCTTTTTTAGATTCTTTTCCCATATAGGTCATTACAGAGTATTGAGTAGAGTTCCCTGTGCTCTACAGTAGGTCCTTATTAGTCATCTATTTTATATATAGTAGTGTGCATATGTCAATCCCAATCTCCCAGTTTATCCCTCTCCCCGCTTTCCTCTCTGGTAACCATAAGTTTGTTTTTTACATCTGTGACTCTATTTCTGTTTTGTAAATAGGTTCGTTTGTACCATTTTTTTTTTAAGATTCTACATATAGGTGATATTATATAATATTTGTCTTCTCTGTCTGACTTCATTCTGTATGACAGTCTCTAGGTCCATCCATGTTGCTGCAAATGGCATTATTTCATTCTTTTTTATGGCTGAGTTATGTTCCATTTGTATATATGTACCACATCTTCTTTATCCATTCCTCTGTTGATGGACATTTAGGTTGCTTCCATGTCCTGGCTATTGTAAACAGTGCTGCAATGAACATTGGGGTGCATGTGTCTTTTTGAATTATGGTTTCTCCAGATATATGCCCAGTAGTGGGATTGCTGGATCACATGGTAGTTCTATTTTTAGTTTTTTAAGGAACCTCCCTACTGTTTTCCATAGTGGCTGTATCAATTTATATTCCCACCAACAGTGCAAGAGGGTTCCACACCCTCTCCAGCATTTATTGCTTGTAGATTTTTTCATCATGGCCATTCTGACCAGTGGGGTGTGAGGTGATAGCTCATTGTAGTTTTGATTTGCATTTCTCTAATGATTAGCGATGTTGAGCATCTCTTCGTGTGCTTCTTGGCCATGAGATGATATTTGGAGGTACAGCAGCCTCACTCATGATGCAGTTGGTCATGGAGTTTGACCGAGCAGATGCACTGATATTTCTGGACAGGGCTAAGCAGGGTAGCAGGGAGGAGAGGATGGGAGAGAGCATCGTCCCCACCTCCTTGAATGCAGTCAGGAAAAAAATGGAGAAAAAATAAGTAATTTCTCTCAAGCATTTTTCCAATGAAAGATTATTAAATTCTCTCAACTCTATGAAAATAACAGATGTTCTCTGAGGAAAATATAAAAAAATAAATAATTAAAAGCAAAAGCTAAGGATAATAACAAAGAGAAACCATACTGAATCTTCTATTGCCTCACATGTCAAATATAAGTGGTGCTCACGTTTTGGGGTATATCTGTTCTTACGTTTGTTTCATGCCTTTATGATCATACATGTAAGTTAATAAACATTGGCACTACGCTGCATGTAGCCTACTCCTCTTGCTTAGCAATATATCATGAGTGTCTTTATGCCAACAAATGTTTCTCTGCACCTTTATTTTCAATGGCTACCTAGTGTTCTTTCATAGGTATTTGCTTAAATCCATTTTCTGAATATTTATGCTGCTTAATAACTTTAGCTGTTGTAAATGATCTGGCATGAATGTCCTTGTATGTATAACTTCCAACACTTCTGGTTATTTCCATAAACTTGATTCCTAGAAATAAAGTTACTACATCAGATGGTATGCTACATCAGATGGTATTTTAAAGACATTTCCTACGTTAGTGACAGCATAGAAATTTGCAATTCCACCAGTAGGGTTAGAGAGCGATGCTTTCTTTGGCCAGTGCTGGACATGGTCATTCTTTCTCCATTTTTGCCAGTCTGTTTGGAGAAAATGTTATCTTTTCATTTTAATTGCGTTTTTAAACATTCTTGGTGAAGTTGTTCCCTTTCTGCCATTCTTAAATAGACAATAATCACAAAATATAAATTCTCTTTCAGTTTTTAAAATGAACTTTGTTATCATGATGCCTACATTTCAAAGAAGAATTTAACCCACTGAGTTTCTGAAATAACAAAATGTTTTTATTTCAAGAAGTTCAGTTGTATATGTCAACTTGGAAGTTTTTAAAATACATTAGGGCTTTGATTACAAAGATGTCTCTTTTAGAAACTGTAAAAGATAGAATAAAAGTATGGTAGTAGGCTGAATTGAAATTGGGAATTTACTTTGGCCTGAGAGTGTAGCGTGAACGTGGAAGTTAAGCCAAGCTGAATCAATGTCAATCACAAATATTGGAGACATATTCAAGTAAAATAGTTTAGGAGCTACATTTAAAAGTTAATCAAATTAGTAACTCCCAGATATTTACAGACATTCAATTAAATCTAAATAAATATATTGATTGCAAATTTGCCTTGTGTATTATTATTTAAATTCAAGAAAAGAGCCATCCAGTAGCCATGCAGTGGAGCTGACACCTCTTTTCATTAGCTTTATCTCCATGATGACCATGAAAAAGGAATTCTTTCTCTTTCCTCCTGAAAAAAAAAACCATGTTTTCAATTACTCTTTCAGTTTTTAGAATCTTTTGAAAGATGGATGCATGGAAAAGATTGACGCATATTCCAAGTGAAGAACCTTCCTTTTTAGACACAGAGTGGCTCATGAGTGTGTCTGTGGCTCATTCATGGGGTGTCACCAAGACACATTTTCAGGACATACAAACTTTTGAACCAGATCCATTAATACTTTTTTTTCCCCCCGAGCATGAGCTTCTACAGTCTGGGAGATGTGAAGGGTTCATGATTTTCTGCTCTCATTGTCATAATCTGATGTTTGTATCTCCAAAGGCACTGACCAGTGAACTGTGAATCCAAAACAGAAGAAAGAAAGTGAGGAGGCCCCTGAGGAAGCCATGTGGATGAGTAGCCCTGTAACCTAAGAGTCTACCTCTGGACACAGGTCAGTTACCATCATTATATTTATTGTTGAACGTGTGCGCTGGTCAATGGATGCTGCTTTCAACACACGGGTCTGTGAAGGGAATTGACTAGGATGCAATCAGGAGGAAATTTGGAGGTGGGAGAGACTAAAATAGGGTTAAGAAATATTTCAAGTGATTTGTCAGTGTACTTTATAACAGGCTTCTGTATACGTGTGTGCGGCCATAAGGATTTTTGGTATATCGTATTGCATTGGTAGAAATCGAAAACGTTGATAATTGTAATTCGGAGGGCACACTTCACTCAGCAGGACCCTTGGAGAGGCGGGAAGGATTCAGGTGTGGAAAGAAGGGTCTGCGCTGCTCTTGACTTCCTTGTGACCACAGAATGCTCTAGAGTGGAACGGGGAGGTTTGTGCATAGAACAGCGTTGCAAAGGGTTTGCAATGTGAAGAGGAAACTCGTAGAAACAGTGTTCCTGAGAAGCCTTGGCCATGGGTTAGCCTGTCATTTCTTTCTTCAGAACGACATTCAAAGGAAATTTTTAAATGTTTGTGAACACATACTGCTTTCCTTTCCTTCAGCTCACCAAGGCTTCATAGAAATAAATCTGGACGGAGTCAAGGAAGGGGGGCACAACAAATAACCAGTGTCTAATTTTAGGTTATTATCCCTCATCCTTCTTCAAACCCTGGAACATGTTCCATTTCTCTTTGGAAATGTTAATATCTCTGCCTGGCATGTCAAGAGTGGTAGAAAGAACAGTTTGACCTAATCAGCCTCATTTTGCACAATAAAGAAAGCTCAAAGGAGAATGTTTAATTTATTACCATTGTGAAAAAAAAAGCTCTGAATTATAGATTATGATTCTTTTTATGTGATCCCTTTCTGAAGGTTTTTAAGAGCTATTTGCTTTGTGGCTCTTTATCCAGAAAAAATCAATAATTAAAGATAAAATTAAGGTATTCTTATTAAATTAAGTATAGAACTTTATGGCTTAGACAGGTATACAGAGAATATTATAGTACAGTGTTTTAAAAATTATATATTATTATTTTTTCTAAATAGAGATATCTGCAGACAACACATAATGCTTTGGAATTGGAATTATGAGGAATTACAGCCCAGTTTCAAAATGCAAGGATGCTAGTCAGAGAGACCCCTGAATGATGAGTTTAAAGGTCATCAAGGGTTGAGGGTTGGTTTATACCACTAACTTGGAAAAGCCTCCCTTACACCAAACATAGCAAGGTGGCTGCACAAAGCAGATCACACAGCTGTGACCATCAAAGATACATAGACAGTCCCCCAAATTTGAAACTGCCTAAGGCAAACAAGCAATGAACATATTTCTACACTACTGACGGCTGAGATGAAAATCAGTTAATTTGGAAGAATCATTATAGAAAGTGAGCATTAAACTTTCCTTACCCACCCTTAAAAATGCTTATACTTCCATCATCTATTTATCAACTATCTATCATGTATCTATCTACCTATCTATCTATCTATCTACCTGTCAGCACATATATATGTGTATAGATAGGTACATAGACATATACATCTATGCATCATTTCTATATATCTATACATAATATTTCTATATGCACAAGCATATATCTATATATTTGTTTATATCAACATACAGAAAGAGATTTTGATTGTTGTTGTCAGGATGAAATGACCACTGTATACATTGTTTCATCTCAAACATTTGTCGCTTTTTGGAAGTCTACGACTAAGGCCAACCAACCTCTCTACAATGGATTTTCCTTACAGAAAAAGAGAAGAGCTATGGATGGATAATTATAGATATGGATACAGATGTAGACACATATACTTCTTTCTCCCATTCTGTCCTGAAACCTGAAGAAGGAAGGCAAAGAATCCCATGGGATACACTGATCTGGGAGAGGAGTAGTCTTCAGAAGAAATGTCAGAAATAAAGTCAGAGATGGTTAATAGGTATATCCCCTACAATTTAAAGAAAGTTCTGCCCCCACACAGAGGAAACTGGCCAGGTCAAAAAGCGCACGTTTCACTTGGGGATGAGGTGCTGTATTTGAGTTGACGTGACTGTGACCTTAGGAATAGATCATTTCTGGGTAGACCTGGATAGAATAGTAAATGATATCTGGGTAGAACTGGATAGAATAGTAACTGATATCTGGGTAGAACTGGATGGAATAGTAACTGATATCTGGGTAGACCTGGATGGAATAGTAACTGATATCTGGGTAGACCTGGATGGAATAGTAACTGATATCTGGGGAGACCTGGATGGAATAGTAACTGATATCTGGGTAGAACTGGATGGAATAGTAACTGATAACTGGGTAGACCTGGATGGAATAGTAACTGATATCTGGGTAGACCTGGATGGAATAGTAACTGATATCTGGGTAGACCTGGATGGAATAGTAACTGATATCTGGGTAGACCTGGATGGAATAGTAACTGATAACTGGGTAGACCTGGATGGAATAGTAACTGATATCTGGGTAGACCTGGATGGAATAGTAACTGATAACTGGGTAGAACTGGATGGAATAGTAACTGATATCTGGGTAGAACTGGATGGAATAGTAACTGATAACTGGGTAGACCTGGATGGAATAGTAACTGATAACTGGGTAGACCTGGATGGAATAGTAACTGATATCTGGGTAGACCTGGATGGAATAGTAACTGATATCTGGGTAGAACTGGATGGAATAGTAACTGATATCTGGGTAGAACTGGATGGAATAGTAACTGATAACTGGGTAGACCTGGATGGAATAGTAACTGATATCTGGGTAGACCTGGATGGAATATAACTGATATCTGGGTAGACCTGGATGGAATAGTAACTGATAACTGGGTAGAACTGGATGGAATAGTAACTGTTATCTGGGTAGACCTGGATGGAATAGTAACTGAAATCTGGGTATACCTGAATGGAATAGTAACTGATAACTGGGTAGAACTGGATGGAATAGTAACTGATATCTGGGTAGAACTGGATGGAATAGTAACTGATATCTGGGTAGAACTGGATGGAATAGTAACTTGATATGTGGGTAGACCTGGATGGAATAGTAACTGATATCTGGGTAGAACTGGATGGAATAGTAACTTGATATGTGGGTAGACCTGGATGGAATGGTAACTGATAACTGGGTAGAACTGGATGGAATAGTAACTTGATATGTGGGTAGACCTGGATGGAATAGTAACTGATAACTGGGTAGACTGGATAGACAGTAACTGGATGGAACCCAGTTCCACCAACTGCGTGACCTGAGGGAATTCCCCTAATCTGTCTATTCCTCAATCTTCTCATCTGTGAAATGCATACTTCTAAGTGGTTCGCGTAATGGGCTCAAACAGCGTCTGGTACACAGTATGCCCTCAGTAAAAGTTAGTTGTTATTTACAAGGAGGTGAGAGTACGGATGATGTTTTGCGACCACACTGTTCCTTTCCTGGCTTCTAAATTAAATGGCGGGAAGTATGCCTGAGAATGTTTTGGTCACTTTTTAAAAAAATTCTCCAAAATACTTATGTTCTCCCCAGTTTTTCTCATGACATCTTGAAATCTAAAATTCTTTGTTTCTTGTGAAGGTCACTTGTTATTAGAGACATTTTAGAATATGTAACAATACCTGGAAAAATATTGCACACATTCTTTATTTAACCCAATCCTGACCTTAAGACTTGTTTCTGGGGTGCTGCTATTCTAGCATTTTAGCGAGGCTGGCTACAGGAGGGTTCCAGCTTATGGACCATGGAATCATACGTTCACCAATTCTAATTTCTCTCCCTTATTCTTCAATATATAGATGTGGGCAGACAACAGCTCCTAGATCTCAAGTATCATTACAATATGGGGAAATAGTATCTACCTCATAAAATTATTAGGAGAATTTTCCTGCTAGTAGTAGAAAAATATTTAACAGTGCCTAAAAAAGTGTTCTGTAAGTATTAGTGTTTATTGAGTATAGGATTAAAAATATTTACCCATTTTCCTTTCTCTAAATTCAACATTAAGCTATTACACTGAAATCATTGAACTATGGAGTATTCATTAACAACCTAAAGTTATATTTGTAACTTGAAGTTGGCCTCCTTAGGGAAAGGTGCTTTAGACTACTTCATCTTTATATGCGTTATATTTTTTTTATGACATCGTATTCTGTGTATTCTGCCTGGACAAGGCAGAAAATTCCTTTAGAGTAGGGCCTTCTTCATTTTCGCACTGCATTTTTAACAGTCTTTGATGCAGAACTCTCCAAGGTTAAGGGCTGCGCTTATGCCTTCTGTAACTTCCCAGAGAGTCTATCTGGTGCCCTGTAGGCTGCAAACAATTGCTTTATTTTATTTACTGACTGAATTAGATAATTAGGCTGTTATTTGAAAGGCCCATACCAAATGGTTTACTATCCCAGCTGTGCAGAGGTAATGTTAAATTCAAGAGAAACATATATTTTCAGTGTTTATTTAACTGGAGTCATGGCAATGTACAATGACCCACACCAGGAAATATTTGATTACTTAGACAACACTTAGGGGATATATAGCATTTTATAGATTGATTATTCCTATCTTCTATATTTCTGTTGCCTTTACATACAGATCATTAGGCAGAAATAGCTCTTGTTTCAGACCTATGTAAATCTTTCAATGGGAAGCTAAGGCACTCTGGTTTAAAATGTTACACTACTATATTTAATGAGATTACCTTATAGAGTATAAAGTGAGAAATAAATTATTTGGGGAAATTTAATCAGTGATGCTATAAAAATTAATTGCAAAAGACTGGGCTCATTTAACTTCTGTTGTATAAAAATGGTCAGTGAAGAAAAATACGGTTAGTGCTAGTGTAGGGTAAGTCTGTCAATAATTGTCAGGTCCTATATAATACTGAGTTTCAAAGAACTAAAGGAAACTTGCTTAGGTTTACTTTTGTAGAAAACATACAAGTGTGAAATCGTTTTGCATAATGATAATCTCAATATATATTTTTGTAAGACATCTTTTGTACTTTTTCCCAATATTTTATTATGAAAATGCTCAGATACAGCAAAGTTGAAGGAATTTTTAGGTGAACATCAATATATTCGCCACCTGGATTCTATCATTAGCATTTAGCTTAAGTTCCTTTATCACATGTCTGTCCATTTGTCCATTCCTCTCTCCATCGATTAATCATCCTATGTTTTGGATGCATTTCAAGGTAAAGTGCAGATATCGTTGTATGTATCTGAGATATTTAAAGTAAGTTGCAGATAGGGTAATTCCTCCTAAGTACTTAAGCATGCGTATCATAAATTAGAATTTAATATTCACTTATATTCTTTGGATGTAAGATTGACATTAAATGAAACACACAAATTCTAAGTGTACATCCTCTGAATTTTGGCAGATGTTTACACCTGTGTAACCCAACGACCAATCCAATGCTATCAAGATACAGAACATCACCTTCACCCCAGAACATTCCCTCTGACCTCTTCCCAGTCAATCCTCACCCACTTTCCCTGAGGCAAGCACTCTTCTTATCTTCTTCCATCACAGATGATTTTTTCCCTCCTCTAGAATTTCATGTCAATACAGGATGTTTTCCTTTGTGTATCACATTTTTTGCTCAGCATAATGCCTTTGAAATTCATCCTTGTCGTTGCCTGTATCCATCGTTCATTCCTTTTCATGGCTTGGTAGTATTCCATTGTGTGGATATACCCCGGACTGTGTATGTGCTCTCCTGTTGATGGATATCTGGGCTCTTTCCAGTTTGGGGCTGTCGTGAATAAAGCTGGTATGAACGCTTGGTACCAGTTTTTTGTGAACCTATGTTTTTATTTCTTTTCGGTAAATCCCTAGGGATGGATTTGCTGGATCACACTGTAGGTGATTATTGAGTTGTTTTTCTTTTTTTTCCTAATTTTTCAAAACACAGTCTATGAGGTGAGCACTATTATTATCGCCGTTTTACAAATGAAACAATATGGAAGTGTTATGGACACAGGTAATGTGATAAAGCCAAAGCTTGAACCTGGTAATTTAACTCCAAAGTTCGCATTTCTAGCACGTGACGGGCAAAGAAGTAGGAAACAAATCTGGAGGTATAACCAGGAGGCAGATCATCAAAAGCCTTGAAAACCAGTTTAAGGGATTTAGGCTTTATCTTATGTGGGGAGCCTCCTAAGTTATTCATTTCTCTGTTTGCTGCTGAGGGTTTTCAAACAAGGGAGTGACATGCTCACATCTGTGCCCTGGGAAGATGACCACATTCCCAGTTGTGTGGAGAGGGGCAGAAAACACGAAGTTTAGTGAAGCTTTAATTATGATATCTTCATTCAATTATTCAGCAAATGTTTATTCAGCACGTAGTACGTATAAAAAGGTATTCCAGGGCTGGGAATCTACACTGAACAAAACATCTCCCATGAAGCTTACATTTTAGTGGATAGAGAAAGATGATAAACAAATAAAAATACATAGTCTACCAGGTGGTAACAAATCTTTGGAGAACAACAAAGCAGGTTAAGAGAGAAAGAGGGTTTTGTAGAGAGTGGGAACTGTTGTGATTTTATTGAGTGACTCAGGAAAGCTTCTAATCAAGGAGATGAATGCAGGACCTGAGTTGCCGAGGAAGTGAGTTACGCAGATGTCTGGAGAGAGAGTCTTCTATTTTATGTATTCAGAGGAAATAGCATGTGCAAAGGTCCTGAGTCCAGAGTTGCTTGGCACATGGAAGGAACAGCTGGAGGAAGAGAGTAGGAGACTAAGTCAGTCGCTCTCAAAATTCAGTACCTTATCCATTTTAAAGCCTCAAACTAATTCAGAGCAAACCTTTGGTCATATCATGTCATATTGCAGTTTTTGCAGGTAGAATATTCAAATCACTCTATTTGTTCCACATTCTGCCTTTCCTAATGAAATTAACATTAAGTACTATTTCTGTGCTTTAAGTTGCTTTTAAAATCCAGTAAAATATAAAATACTCTCTAGACAGTCTCCATAGCTAAGGATGGATGCATTTACCAATGTAATTCTTGAATGTACAGTACTTTTAGTGTTTGATTGTACCTTGCTTGTCCTTGTGCGGTCGGGTCGCCGGGAGAACCGTCTGGGAGAAATCCCTGAGTCCAGACTCCATAGCTGAATCCTGCTACTCTCTTGTTTGGTGAACATGACCCTAATATTTAGTGGCTTTGAAAGGGATACACTTCAGAAAGAAAACAGTGCTGTTGTTCTCCTTGTGGATTGAAAATATTTGCAATACATCTTCTATAATTGTTTCTTCCTATTAGCTGATCTACAGATCAGCTAGACCTGCTTTCACCCCTATTTCATTTTGGGCTCCCATGATTGCTCTCACACCCTGCAGTTTTCCCCGGTCTCTCTTCCTCATTTGCTTTCCACTGGAAGCTGTGGCTTGAAACACCACCATCTGTTTCTTTTCGGTGAGAGAACTCCCACCGTAGGCGTGGAGAGGCAAAGATGTGGAAGCTCGGATGCCAGCCGGCTCCCTGGGCACGTTCCAGAATGGAGAACACTGGAGTGAGAGACTCAGGTGTCAGGCTAGTGACAGTTTACAGGTGGGCGGGGACAGAGCTCGTGTCTGTTAAATGGTTTTCTTCTGCTCTCTCCTGGAAGACTGTGGATCACCCCTGAAGAAATTAGCTAAATGCTCCCCCGGCCTCCAGGGGCTCCCTATTGTGTTGATGCAAAAGGCTGGGGCTGTGAGGGGCATGATTTAGTGAGCACAGCAACTCAGCGTCCTTAAGTCCTTCCTAAGAGCCTTACTGAAGACGGTCTAAAAATGTTGACGTCACCCCCACCCCCCCAGAGACAGCTCTATCAGAGATAAGGAAAGAGTCCCCCAGAGAGATAAGAGGGAACAGCCAGGAGCTCCCATAGCACAGGTGCCCTTGTCCCCTTTTGTCCTCATATGAAAGCCTCTCTGGGAGGAAAAAGAGAATCCTATATTTGTAAAGGTCCCTTTTGTTGCGGTAATCAAGACAGCGCAGAAGCCAGGGAAAAATGTGTGCTTTCATATTCCTTAATTCTCTGGCCTATTTTCCCCCTATTTTTAAGCTCCTTTTCCAGCAGCCATCTCTCATCCAGCTTCAGGAGAAGCAAGATGGATTCTAGTTCCTGGTACATTATTTTCCCTCTCGTAGAAGTCTTAACTCACATTTATGCGTAAGGACACAAAGATGCAAACTTGTGAAGTGGCAGAGGAACTGATTTAAAAATCAAAATTTTTGCCCCTCTAGACATTTTAAAGTCTAAATTTAACCTGCAGTAATTTTTATTCTAAAAATTTTATTTACTGTTACTAACGCGTAGTTGACTAAAGCTTGATATAGTGAATGCAGAAAGGATGTTATTTCATTACATTTTAAACACCACATCAACAATTTGTATATAATTGCAATTAAGAAAACAGATGGCAATGTTTAGAAAGAAGAATAATTTATTATTATGCTTTTCCCTGTTTTATTTCTAGATTTTACATTTTATTTCCCAATCTACATTTTGACCAGAGTGTATTAAAACAGTAATTAAAAAAATAAAGGGGTAATTCTCCCATTTTGCATCCTATTTGTAATCAATATAGGCTATCTCATATTCTGTCTTTGACTATATTTAAGCCAACATCTTTTTTTCTGTCTTTTAGAAGTTGTTTTCATTTTCTAGAAATGCTAACCTGCTTTCCAGACTGATGTGATTCTGCCCTCTTCCTTCATCTGTTTATTTTAGCTACATTGCCTTTCGCCTCTGAGCTGTGTAACCTCCCACACCCAGACATTAATCATTCAGCAACAAACATCTTGGGAAGATGGTTGAAAAATGAGTTAGAGCCTGGAGTTTTCTGCTTCGTGTTCAAACTGAGCTTCAATAAAAAACCACTTTTTGATAATTCTTCTTTTTTAAAAAATTAAGCCCTACCAAAAAAAAAAAAAAATTGAAAGGGCAGCATTGAAAGAAGGAGGCTATTTGCCTGCCTTTTATCAGCTCCAGCATCTTAGAATATGAAAAACCACTGCTGCCACTACGTCTTTGCTCCATCCCAAATTGGGCAGGAGCGTGTTGCCCCAATGGGGAAGCTTGAAGAACCTGATTCACGGGCATCCTGGTCCAGGAGAGAAAGGAAGCCCAAAGGAGAAAGTGAGGGAAATTCATTTTTGTTTGTCTGATGTATTTTTGTTGACTAAAGTATGTTAACACGGCTGTAAATCTCTGAGGAAGGGAGTGAACTCTAAAGAGAGAATCATGACAGACCCTTCAAAACAATCTGTTCTGCTATCGTTTTGGAATGTGAGGCTCCAATCCTTTTCTTCTTTACATACTATGTGTGGACTCTTTGTCGTTGTTTTCATTGTTATTGAAATGAAGTGGAAGGATTTAAAGAGTTCTCACACTTGTAAGCATTGACAAACATTTCTCTCCATTATGTTTTGACCAAAGCTATTCTAGCCCTTTGCTTATCCTTTAATTCTTACCTACTACCATGCGAAGGTCTCACAGCAAACCCAGGAGATGTTAATTTGCTCCTAAGATGAGTAACGTTACACATAGAATATTTTTTTTAATATATTTATTTATTTATTTATGGCTACATTGGGTCTTCGTTGCAGTGTGCGGGCTTCTTATTGCAGTGACTTCTCTTGTTGCAGAGCACCACGGGCTCTAGGCATGCAGGCTCAGTAGTTGTGGCGCACAGGCTCAGTAGTTGTGGTGCACGGGCTTAGCTGCTCCATGGCATGTGGGATCTTCCCAGACCAGGGCTCGAACCCATGTCCCCTGCATTGGCAGGCGGATTCTCAACCACTGTGCCACCAGGGAAGCCCCACATAGAATATTAAAATAGAGAAAAAACAAGTAACAATGGTTCATGAAACACAGACTTAATTGTGTCATCTCCCTCCCAAAGTCACCATTCCTCCTTGCCTTCGGCAGAGCCCGGGTTGGTTACTCAGGCCTTCAGACTCCCCTCCCACCTCAAATCTAGTCTCAGCCTAACTCAGACCTCACTCTCACCGCCCTCACTGTCTGCATCACCCATGTCACATCCCACTCCTATGGATCTTTCTGCACTTTCTCAAGCAGATCTTGAATTTACAGCCACATCCAAATCTTTTGCTCCATTAGTTTCCTTCACTTGGGTTGTCTTTCTCTCTCTTCTCCTCTTGAAAGAAAATGTTATTCATTACCCAAGGTTGAGTTTTCTGAGAAATATCCTGATCTAGCTGGTCAAAATGAATATTACCCTGTTTTGGACTTTCATAGCACTTTATTAGCTCCTCTGCTATGAATATGATGGTAATTAGCGTTGTATTGCAGACAGCTGCACGTACTCTGCCTCACCATGAGATTTCAGATTCCTGGAAGACGACATTCACTGTGTATGGAATTGAAATAGCTGTTGTTTATCGAGTGTGTATGCGTATTGCCCTGTTCGTAGATGTTTTCCATGTTCGTATTTATTGTGAATATGTCATAAAACGTTGATGAATTCCAACTTCTTTCCTTCTGTCCCATACAAACAAGCACATGTCAAGTATCAAATTACGCAGTAATCCACCATGACTGTATCAAAAGAAATAGTGCACATTAACATAAGAATATGTGTGAAAATGGCCTGGAAATTACAAAGCACAATACTTACACTAGTGGGTGTTACGCAGAGAACTTTAAGTATTAACCCCACAAAACCATGCTTACTTCTCTCTCTTCTCCAGCCATGGAGATTATTTTATTTCCTGAGGTTTCACAAACCATTTTTCCTTCCTTCGTGGGTCAGCATACTACCTTAGTGCCTTTGAGATCAGGCCGCTGGTCAGGTTAACAAGACAAGACACCTCTTCGACAAGACACCTGCTCTGGTCAGTCTGCGGCAAGGCGGAGAGGCAAAACCAGGTCCCATGTCCAAATAGGCAGGCTGATGCTGCAGGCCCTTTCTCTACTCACTTGCTCTTTCCATTAGCTTGGAACTGAAATAGGCCTGATACCTTCATGTTCTCTAAGGATACTGGTCTTGCTCATCCTGAGGACGTTGGAGGACTTCTGGACAGTTCTGGAGGTATTCCTGACTTACCTGGGGATTCAGAGGCCTCCTGTGGTACTTATAAAATATGTTCACAGATCTTTAGCACTCCTCCTTCAAAAGGTGGAGATTAATTCTTCTCCTCTCGAATACGGACCTGAATTAGTCATTTGATCCTTATACATAGAATGTGGCAGAAGTGATGATGAGTAACTTCTGAGGCTAGGTCCTAAAACACAGTGTTGCTTCTGCCTTGATCTCTATCTTTTGGGTCACCAGCCAGGTCACAGAGGTAACCTCTTAGCTCTTGGAGAGGTTATCACAGAATGGAACTGAGATCTTTTGCCGATAACCAGCACCAATTTGCCAGCCATGCAAGTGAACCACCTTAGAAGTGGGTGTCCCAGCCTCAGTCAAGCCCTCAGAGATGACTACAGCCCTGGCTGACATCATGATTATGGCCACTTGAGAGACCCTGGCTGAGCTGAGCCAGAACCTCTTCAGGGATGGTCTCTCCAATTCCTGATCCACAGGAAATCCAAGGTAATAGCTGATCATTTTTATTTTAGGCCACTAAGTTTTGGGGTACTTTATTACCTAGCTACCTTTAAATTAACACAGAATTTGGTATCTGGAAGTCCTGCCATAACAAACAACTAAAAATGTGGGTTTGGCTCAGTCTGTAGAAGGTGGATGAACATTGGGGAGAGCTTTCATGAAAGCTTCAAATGCTTGGAAGAGATTGTTAATAGAAGCCTGATTGTTTTGACAAGACTGCAAGTGAGAGCTTAAAGGAAAGTGAGGAAAATATTATTAGAAACTGGAAGTGATGTATTCTTATTTTGTAGTAGCATAAAGTTTAGCAACACTGGTGAAAATAGCATGAAAGTAGAAAATGGAGCTAATGAATTGGAGAATCAAGGTAATTTGTAGGCACATTATTAGAGCGGTTACCTGTCTTCTACTTGCTGTTTACCATAAAATGCAAGGAAAAAGAGATAAACTAAAGGAAGATCTATGAAGCATAAAGGAGACAGGAATTTTTCATTTTAGAAATCCCAGACCCTTGAGATAACAAATGATACTAAAGCTAAAAATGATTCTAGGGCTAAGATCGAACCCAGACCACTCCCAGGAAAACATGATATGAAGCGGTAGCCAAAGATGTGACTATAAACTCCTTTGTTAAGACTGCAGAAATATCAAATATGTACCTCAGGACCATTCAGAAACTACGTTTCTGAAAAGCTTAAAATTCTTGTTCCTCATCAGTCTCAGAAGAAGCCCGAGGTAGAGAAAGGCTTATCTCACAAGACCTCCATGGTTGTGACTTTTGTCTAATGGAGCGAATACTGACAGGAATCATAGGAGACCCACAAAGTTTTTAAGGGAATTTTATTAGCAAAAACATTGTTTGCCTGAACTATAAGGGACAGAAAGAGTAGAATTGAAAAGAGGCCTTTGGAACCCCTGAAGTTCTACAAACAAGAAATAGAAAACAATCCAGTTGAAAACACAAGCTGCCTTCTATGGAAAATAAAGAATTATTCAGAGGAAAAATCTAGAGGGTTGGCGGGCAGAGCCACGAGCTATGGAGGATCATTCCCAGGCCTTGACTCCTAAGCAAGGAACTGTCAGCATGTGCTCTGCTAGATTTCAGAATTTCCATGGACCAGTGACTCCTCTGCATCCTCTGTTTTACCTTTTTTTTTGCTGTACGTGGGCCTCTCACTGTTGTGGCCTCTCCCGTTGCAGAGCACAGGCTCCGGACGCGCAGGCTCAGCGGCCATGGCTCACGGGCCCAGCCACTCCGCGGCATGTGGGATCCTCCCGGACCGGGGCACGAACCCGTGTCCCCTGCATCGGCAGGAGGACTCTCAACCACTGCGCCACCAGGGAAGCCCTGTTTTACCATTTTTAAAACAGTATTTATACTGAATACCCAATCTTATCTCATGATATTATATAGGTGTGTGGCACAGATAATTGTCCCTTCAGTTGATAGGCCTTCAGACAGGGAGGAACTGCACTCAAGGAACCACATCTGTGAAGCTTCATTTGCAACAAGATTTAATTTAGCCAGTACTTGAGTCCAGTTGCAGCTGTAAGAAATGAGATTTGTGGGCAGTTTTGGAGGAGGTGTGTATATTTTGCATGTGAGAGGAAGGTTAATCATTTGTTTTTGGAGGGTGGACTCTTGTGGTTTTATAATACATCCAAAAACTCTTTGGTGTTCCTCCTTTCAAATGGCAGAGCCCAAATTTTCATCCCTAGTATATGGTTCAGACTTAGCGACTTAGTTCTAACAAATAGAATGTCACAGAAGTGACAACATGTACCTTTTGATGCGAGAACATGAACGGCAATGTTACTTCCTCCTTGATCTCTTTCTCAGTCCGCTTGCTCCGTGAGAAGCCAGGCATTGTGTGGGGAGGACATGCAGGCAGACTGCGGGGAGGTCTACAAAAGAGAAACCGAGGCTTCTTCCCAACAGCCAGCACCAGCGCATCAGCCGTGAGAGCAAGCCACCCACCCCAGAAGCAGATCCTTCAGACCTAGCCAGACCTTCAAATAACTGCACCATGGGCCAACATTTAGATTGTAACCTTGCAAGAAGCCCTGAGTCAGAACCGCTCAGATAAGCCACTCCCAAATTCCCAGCCAACAGTAGTAGTTATTTATTGAATTGCATAACCAATTCCCCCCAAATTTAGTGGCTTCGAGAATTCAACATTTATTTTCTCAGTTTCCTTGAAGCTGGGATCCATGAGGACATTTGCTAGATGTTTCTGGCCCAAGGTCTCTCAGAAGGTCACAGTTAAGGTGTTGACTGGGCTGGAAGGTTCCCTCACGTGGCTGCTAGGGAGGCCTCAGTGCCTCACTGACCATTGGCAGGAAGACTGCATGTTTCCTCCAGTGGGCCTCTCCAGGGGCCACTTGATGTCCTTACACATGGCAGCCGGCTTGCCTAAAATCGAGTGATTCACGAGAGAGGGCATGGGCACCACAGTGTCCTTTATGACCTGGCCTTGGAAGTCACACATTGTCCTTTACACAGTATCCTACTGGTTGCGCAGGTAGCCATTCACAGTAAAAGAGGACCATACAAGGACATGAAAACCAAGATGTGGGAATCCCTGTGGGCCATCTTAGAAGCTGGCTGCCACGGTGAGATAGCAAGCGGTTGCTATTAATTCCCCTGAGTTTGGGGATAATTTATTATGCAGCAAGAGTTAACTAACATACAAACAGACCAATGTGGAATATTTTGTTTAGTCCTGATGATTCTAAGTGCGGGTGTCAGTGCTGCCTGTCCCCTCCGTCCATGAAGTACGCGAGCTGGCACAGACAAGGAGGCACGTGCTTGCCCCTGTTTTAATAAAGCTCTCTGGTTGGAGTGGTGTCCTGGAGACCTCAGAATCTCTGGAATCAGCTTGACATCCCAGCAGCTGGTGCCTGGGTGTCAATCTTGGCAGTTCATTAGCCAGTTTTATTGATCTGTTTTCTAATTTCGTATAAGTCAGGTTTTACAGTTTTACCTAAGTTCCAATCTTGGGTTCTAAAACCTTTGCATTCCTTCTGGTCAACAAACGTCATATGCCTTTAGAACAAGCTTTTTACACCATGCCTTTTCAAATATAAAAGATCCTGGGTTTGTTTCCTATCCAGGCTTTTTCCGGAACACTATAATGTAAATCAGTCTCCCCAGATAGAACGCAGAAATAGGGAAGATCAGGGAGGACAGCATGTTGTTTCCAACAAGGTGGAAAATTCATCTGAAATGACAGAAAGCCTGGGTAATGACGAATCTCTGAGGATTCGTGTGTCACAGCAAACTAGCTGACTGGTGTGTGCAATTGAACTACGGCTTAATATCAATTCTTACACTCCCTTTTGAATTGAAAATGAGGCAATTAAAAGTTACTAAATCCCTGGTTTTCAGTTGCTTCTGTTCCCCTTGGGTTTGCCATAGCCCAGTTTTATGGCTCTTATTTTGAGAAGCCCTGTCTTGCAAATTTGAAAGTTCATAGACTCTATTTTGAAATGGGCTTCATTCCAGAAATATGTTTTACTTTATTATTTTCCACGCCTTCTGGGGATACCTTGACAAACATGGCAACAACCAAAGACTTCCTGAAGTCTAATGTTTTTTCTGGGTCATATGATTCTTTTCAGTTTTCATCTGGAGGGGTTTTCTGATAACAACAGGTTTGGCTGGCGGAGAAAATCCTGTTGCCTTAACATTGACAATGAGTGGAATTTCAGTGCACTGGTGGTTATTTGCTTAACACAATAGAAGTTGGTGCAGACTGAACTTGCAAGTGTCAAACAGACTGTGTGGGAAAATCTTTATTACTGCAAATGAATCAACAAACACTTCTGAATGCAGAAACGCTGACAAGACTGTAACAAACAATTTGGCCAACTTCAATTCATATCCAAAAATTAAACTGGATGGAAAAGATCCCTATGAAGAAATGGTTAAACGTTGAAAACAGCTGGGATCTGCAAACTAAGAAGGAAAAAACCCCAGAAGAGTCAGTGAAATGAAACATTAGAAACACAAAACAATATGCAATTAATAATACCTGTCTCAGAGGCAGGTTTGTTACAAGGTGGAAACCACAAAAGAACAAATGATCAAAGGAGATGCTCAAGTCCTCAAACTCATTACTCACACACGCATCCTGGAGCGTAAAGCAAACAGTGATTCGGTTACACAGAGATGTTTTATCTTCCAATATTCCTAAGCTTGTGGCTCTGTTGGGTAAACAGTTTCCAAGTGGATATGAATTTCTTGAGCCTGAAGTGTCTGAGTTTATTGGCTAGACTTAGCTTTTCAGATAGGACTTGAATAAATCACCACCTTACATCATGCCGGGTTCCAACCCAGGAAGGTTTATGAGGTTACAAAGTCAAGAGCAAGGCCTGGACACGAAGCCAGGAAGCTGGGGGTCTGGGCTGCCCCACCAATTTGGGACCAGTCCATTTCATACCGTGAGTCTCAATTTCCTTATTGATAAAACCCAAGTCTCAGTTCCTGTCTGCTTCACAAGGTTGTTGAGAGGTATCAAAGGTAATTAGACACGCACCACACACACAAAAGTCCTTTAGAATCCATCTGTTTTTTACTACTCCAGTCAACGAAGGGAAGCTTTATGGAGGTCCCAGGGCTGTGGGATTTGGGCAGGTGGCCACTCTGCAGGAGAAGAAAGAGTTGGTGTAGGGGATAGCACACTGTAGTTGATCAAAATGAAAACGCACGTAATAAGTTCTAATACCTAAGATAAATACTATTATTGTCCTCATTACTTAAGTGACATCATGATGTCATTATGTCCAATGATGTCACTTGCCTTCAGGAAAGCAGGGAGAAAGGCTGAATCCCGAGTCTACAAGTCCTATTCCCAAGAATTCCTGAAAAATTCGTTGATTCCTTACGTCTCAATCCGGCCCATGTGAATCTCTATTGTGGCTAGTCCACCTCTGACCAGAGTGTAATGAAATATTCTGCATGGAGAAGGGATAGAGTATCTTTCCAAGCATTAGGAAACACAGAAACGTCTTCTAAACACAAAGGATGTCCTGGTTATTTTTGGAGATTGTGCTAATACCTGCTGACTGCCACTGGAGCAACGTGTTTGCATTGAAGATGCGATAGGACAACCATGCTGGGAAGGTCATATCTTTGACCTCAAGGGGTTTACTCTCTAGTTCAGTAGTTTTGGCTAACACCGATGATGAGCAGGTAATCACCAAGCCCTCTGTGACATGTTCTGCTCCAGAAATGCAATACTAGTTGAGGGAAATCCAGTTCCCTGAGTTATAATAGCTAGGGAAGCCTCGACCCAAAGGGAAGAAACATGTGCATTTGAAGTCCTATAATTGAGGGATAGACAGAAGACTGACCAAAGTAGCCTGTGTCCAAGGGACAACACCTGAAAGTAAAGGAAGGACCATAAAAAGGACTCAGAACAGTTGGACTCAGTTGATCACTAGGCAGCCGAGACTAGCAGGAAACTCAGGGTCTTTGGAGTCAGGTAGAGCTGCATTCAGATCCTCTTCCTGCTTCTTCTTTGCTCTGGGCAGGTGACATCAGATCGATAAGCCTCGGGTTTCATGTCTATAGCAAAGCATGCTCTGTAGGCTTTCTGTTCAGCTTGGCGCATAACGAGCAGTTCCACTAGAGGAGGCAAGGACTGTTGCCTCATTTTGCAAGTGAGAAAAATAAAGCCCCAAATCCAATTGTCGTGAAATTCAGTGGCAGTCTGTTCAACCACTGTCTTTAAATTGATGGCTTAAAAGTCCCAGATGTGCGATGTGTGATAAGCTTTCCTCTAGTAATGCCAAGCTGACTTTGCATCAGAAAGAACACTTATGAAAATCTCAGCTAGCTGTCTGTCTTTTGAGGGACTCAGTTTGGGCTTAGAGAATTGGGGGAAAATGTCACAAATTTTTAATTTGTAAAGTAATACTCAAAGTATTTGTGATCTTTAGAAAATGGAATTTAATGCTTATGAGTTTATTCTTTTAACCACCGGCAGTAAACACTAGTTAAAATAATGAAATTTGAAATGATAACTTATTGCCATGTTCTAATGGCCAGAAATTGAAAGAAAATTCCAGAAGGATAAATAAAAAGTCAAAAAATTTAAAAGTAAGATAAATAAAATGTCTTTTATTGCCCTGTTTCCTATTGATATTGAAGAGAGTTCAGCTACAAAGCAGAATCACCTTAACTTTTTATAAAAATATAGAGATATATATATTTAAATCTTAGACTTCAGTGCAACTACAGATAACCCAGCCAACATTTTAAATCACGACAGATATAGTGCAAACATCAAAATACATTGCGTCAAATTAGATTAAATCACAATTGATCTTGTCAATAAAAATACATTGAAAAATACATTAAAAAATTTTACACTAGTAAAATACATTTACTAGAGCTATCCAGTAAAAAAAAAAAATCAGTGTTGCAGCAATGAAAATGTTTTCAAATAAGGGACTCCCTGTCTCTTTGAAAAGAGATTTTTTTTAAAAAACCAAATTGCTTATTTTTAGTGCAAAGTTTATTTTTCATGAGCACACTTGTCTTGAAACTAAAGGAATGTTCTCAAGGAAGAAGAAATGTTGTTGAGCTTCACAAGGGGAAAATCCAAGCTCATTTCTTTCCTCTCTCCCCCTATTACAAAAAAAATAACATTTTCTTAACTAGCTTATTTTGGGGCACACAGAACACTCTCAGCTTCTTCTCTTTTCATTGTGTTTGTTAGTTGACAGGACCTCCAGGTGAAAAAATGTTTTTAATAAAATATATTCCCTCACCCAGTGTGGCATGGAAGGTAACGGAACGAGAATAAAGATGTTCATGCTGGCTCCTTGGAGATATATAAGATGTTCCCTTTAATCTTTTTGATCGTCCCTGAATTGCTGATTGCATCTCTTTTCTCTCCCAGGCACAAAAGGGAAGCTTAATATATTTATATATGTACATACGAGAATATACAGCCTGTATTAGGCATGCTCATTTGCTTTCTTTTTTTACCTCTCTCTGTTTCTGCCTTTCTTCTCACTGTGAGCTGAAAAATGGAAGCAATTTGCCGGAGCCCTTCCTAAAGCTCAGCTATCCGGCATCCTGAGTTTTATAATTGCTGTGATATTTCACCCATGCCAGCTGAGATGACTGAAAACTGTTCCTGAGCTATAGTGGGAGTGCTGGTATGCTGACATGTCTTGGGCAGCAACCTCGAAATACTTGTGTTCCATTTCTCCTCGCACACAGAGGAACTACTCCTGCAATCATGCAGGAGTTCGTGGGTTTGAGGTTAGGATCCCCTGCCTCCTCTGTGACCTGAGACATGAGCGGTCACTGTTGAAACTGCTCTTGAGACAAAGTGAGCATCTTAGGTAATAACCCTTCATCCCCTTTACAGCTCTGTATAGAAATCCACACTGTATGTGAAGATACTTGGCCCCTGTTATAAAAATTAAGTATCCAAATAAGCCATCAATTTTAGGATAACAAGTTGGTCTGTGTGTGTATGTTATTTTTAATGTTATACTTAAAGTCCCTTCTCTCTTAGAGCAACGTCTGAATTGGTGATTAGATGGGAATTCCACCGTCTCTCTCGCACTTGCCCAGACCATGGTCGTTCCACAGCCCGTTGCATGCCTTTCCCCAGGACAAATTTATTTCCATCTAACTTCCAAATGGATGATTCCCTTCACTGTTTAACTAATACACTGACAACTTCCCCTCGATTGCATTTTACTCCATAAATCCATTACTGCCCCATTGTCACTCTGTCATATGTAAATATATTTAATCAAAAGAGAATTACCTCTCCATCATTTATAGTGTTGATCACATCAAAGCTGGAATCAAAGGTGACAGAGCACGGGATGTTCATTTATCAACCCCTAACCTAAATCATTCCCCAGATCTCTTTTTCTGGCTCCTGGCATTTTGTCATACTTTGTGTCTCTAGGGCTCAGGAAAGTTCTGGATACCTTCATCCCCTATCGTATGTTGCATATTCTTTGCTCAGGTAATGAAGAACTGACAGTAACTACAAAAACATGAAGCTCTAGGTTCACCTGTACTTTCAAGTCATTTGTACCAGTTTGATGTCAGATAGTCCCATTCATCCATCTCACCCATGACAGGTGCCTTGTTGGAGCTCGTCCGTGACAGGTGTCTTGTTGGAATAAAGAGAACAAGGCAGAGATGAGTAAGATATGGCTCCTGCTTCAAGAAGCTCAGAGTCTGAAAGAGGACCAGGAAACACAACCCCTGTGCTGCTGGCTTGTTGGACAGCAGGCTGCGCAGTTCCGCTAGGAGTTCCTTGGGTACCGCTGGGCTTCCGGGGATACTCACGTGCTCCCCTCTGGCCTGTGTTATCACAGCATCTTCTCTTCCTGGTCTCTGATCTGCAGACCAGATGCTCAGGGCTCAGGTGTTAGTGGAAGCCCTGACGGAACAAACCTTAACAAAATGAGGACATTCATTTCTGCTTCCAAATGTGGGCGCCTCCGCCTGAGGGATTTAGGTGTGGTCATTCGTGCAGCAGACAGAAAGGCCAAGAGAACAGCTCACACACGCAAGTGCCCTGCAGGAAAAACATGAATTCTTGCACTTCAAACTATACTCAGCAGTGTAGTAAATTTATAATAATACTAATAAGAGATTAAAGAGACATTTTGTGTATATATATTTGGTCTTTATTACTGTAAAATGTCAGTTCTTTGATACTTTTATGTATTTACTACTTTTTTAATAGATCTTTATTGGAGTATAATTGCTTCACAATACTGTGTTAGTTTTTGTTGTACACCAAAGTGAATCAGCCATATGCATACATATGTCCCCATATCCCCTCCCTCTTGAGCCTCCCTCCCACCCTCCCTATCCCACCCCTAGAGGTCATTGCAAAGCACGGAGCTGATCTACCTGTGCTACGCAGCTGCTTCCCACCAGCTATCTATTCTACATTTGGTAGTGTATATATGTCGATTCTACTCTCACTTTGCCCCAGCTTTGCCCTCCCACCCCACATCCTCAAGTCCATTCTCTATGTCTAAATCTTTATTCCTGCCCTGCAACTAGGTTGATCAGTACCATTTTGGGTTTTTTTTTTAGATTCCATATATATGCTTTAGCATACGGTATTTGTTTTTCTCTTTCGGACATACTTCACTCTGTATGACAGACTCTAGGTCCATCCACCTCACTACAAATAACTCAATTTCATTTCTTTTTATGGTTGAGTAATATTCCATTGTATATATGTGCCACATCTTCTTTATCCATTCATCTGTCGATGGACATTTAGGGTCGTTCCATGTCCTGGCTATTGTAAATAGTGCTGCAATGAACACTGTGGTACATGACTCTTTTTGAATTATGGTTTTCTCAGGGTATAATCCCAGTAGTGGGATTGCTGGGTCGTATGGTAGTTCTATTTTTAGTTTTTTAAGGAACCTCCATACTGTTCTCCATAGTGGCTGTATCAATTTACATTCCCACCAACAGTGCAAGAGGGTTCCCTTTTCACCACACCCTTTCCAGCATTTATTGTTTCTAGATTTTTTGATAATGGGCCTTCTGACTGGTGTGAGGTGATACCTCATTGTAGTTTTGATTTGCATTTCTCTAATAATTAGTGATGTTGAGCATCTTTTCATGTCCCTCTTGGCCATCTGTATGTCTTCCTTGGTGAAATGTCTATTTAGGTCTTCCACCCATTTTTTAATTGGATTGTTTGTTTTTTTGATATTGAGCTCCATGAGCTATTTGTATATTTTGGAGATTAATCCTTTGTCTGTTGTTTCATTTGCAAATATTTTCTCCCATTCTGAGGGTTGTCTTTTCATCTTGTTTATGGTTTCCTTTGCTGTGCAAAACCTTTTAAGTTTAATTAAGTCCCATGTGTTTATTTTTGTTTTTATTTCCATTACTCTAAGAGTCAAAAAAGATCTTACTGTGGTTTATGTCCAGGAGTGTTTTTCCTATGTTTTCCTCTAAGAGTGTTACAGTGTCTGGTCTTACATTTAGGTCTTCAATCTATTTGGAGTTTATTTTTGTGTACGGTGTTAGGCACCACTTATTGAAGAGGCTGTCTTTTCTCCATTGTATATTCTTGCCTCCTTTGTCATAAATTAGGTGACCATATGTGCGGGGGCTTATCTCTGGGCTTTCTATCCTGTTCCATTGATCTATATTTCTATTTTTGTGCCAGTACCATACTGTCCTGATTACTCTAGCTTTGTGGTATAGTTTCAACTCGGGGAGCCTGATTCCTCTCAACTCCATTTTTCTTTCTCAAGATTGCTTTGGCTATTCAGGGTCTTTTGTGTTTCCATACAAATTGTAAAATTTTTTGTTCTAATTCTGTGAAGAATGCCATTGATAGTTTAATAGGCATTGCATTGAATCTGTAGACTGCTTTGGGTAGTATAGTCATTTTCACAATGCTGATTCTTCCAATCCAAGAGCATGATATATTTCTCCATCTGTTTATGTCATCTTTGATTTCTTTCATCAGTGTTTTATAGTTTTCTGAGTACAAGTCTTTTGCCTCCTTAGGAAGGATTATTCCTAGGTATTTTATTCTTTTTGTTGAGATGATAAATGGGATTGTTTCGTTAATTTCTCTTTCTGATTTTTCGTTGTTGGTGTATAGGAATGCCAGAGATTTCTGTGCATTAATTTTGTAACCTGCAACCTTACCAAGTGCACTGGTTAGTTCTAGTACTTTTCTGGTGACATCTTTAGGATTCTCTAGGTAGAGTATCATGTCCTCTGCAAACAGTGACAGTTTTACTTCTTCTTTTCCAATTTATATTCCTTTTATTTCTTTTTTTTCTCTGATTGCCATGGCTAGGACTTCCAAAACTATGTTGAATAACAGTGGTGAGAGTGGACATTCTTGTCTTGTTCCTGATCTTAGTGGAAATACTTTCAGTTTTTCACCATTGAGTATGATGCTTGCTGTGGGTTTGTCATTTATGGCCTTTATTATGTTGAGGTATGTTCCCTCTATGCTCATTTTCTGGAGAGTTTTTATCATAAATGGGTGTTGAATTTTGTCAAAAGCTTTTTCTGCATCTATTGAGATGATCATATGGTTTTTATTCCTTAATTTGTTAATGTGGTGTATCACATTGATTAATTTGCATATATTGAAGAATCCTTGCATCCCTGGAATAAATCCCACTTGATCATGTTGTATGATCCTTTTAATGTGTTGTTGGATTCTGTTTGCTAGTATTTTGTTCAGGATTTTTGCATCTATGTTCACCAGTGATATTTGTCTATACTTGTATTTTTTTGTGATATCTCTTTCTGGTTTTGGTATCAGGGTGATGGTGGCCTCATAGAATGAGTTTGGGAGTGTTTCTTCCTCTGCAATTTTTTGGAAGAGTTTGAGAAGGATCGGTGTTAGCTCTTCTCTAAATGTTTGATAGAATTCGCCTGTGAAGCCGTCTGGTCCTGGACTTTTGTTTGTTAGAAGATTTTTAATTACGGTTTTAATTTCATTACTTGTGATAGGTCTGTTTATATTTTCTAATTCTTCCTGGTTCAGTCTTGGAAAATTGTACCTTTCCAAGAATTTGTCCACTTCTTTGTGGCTGTCCATTTGATTGGCATATAGTTGTTTGTAGTACTCTCTTATAATCCTTTGTATTTCTGCAGTGTCAGTTGTGATTTCTCCTTTTTCGTTTCTAATTTTATTGATTTGCAACCTCTCCCTTTTTTGCTTGATGAGTCTGGCTAAGGGTTTATCAATTTTGTTTATCTGCGCAAAGAACCAGCTTTTAGTTTTATTGATCTTTGCTATTGTTTTCTTTTTTTCTATTTCATTTATTTCTGCTCTGATCTTTATGATTTCTTTCCTTCTACTGACATTAGATTTTCTTTGTTCTTCTCTCTCTAGTTGTTTTAAGTGTAGGGTTAGATTGTTTTTTTGAGATTTTTCTTGTTTCTTGAGGTGAGATTGAATTGCTATAAACTTCTCTCTTAGAACTGCTTTTGCTGCGTCCCATAGGTTTGGGGTCATTTTGTTTTCATTGTAATTTGCTTCTATGTAGTTTTTTATTTCTTCTTTGATTTCTTCAGTGCTCTCTTGGTTATTTAGTAGTGCACTGTTTAGCCTCCATGTATTTGTGTTTTTTACAGTTTTTTTTTTTTTTTCTGTAATTGATTTCCAATCTCATAGTGTTGTGGTCAGAAAAGATGCTTGATATGATTTCAGTTTTCTTAAATTTTCCGAGGCTTGATTTGTGGCTGAAGGTGTGATCTGTCCTGGAGAATGTTCCATGTGCACTTGAGAAGAAAGTGTATTCTGCCACTTTGGGGTGGAATGTTCTATAAATATTGATTAAATCTATTTTGTCTATTGTGTCATTTAAAGCTTGTGTTTCCTTATTTATTTTCTGTTTGGATGATCTGTCCATTGGTGTAAGTGGGGTGTTAAAGTCCCCTACTATTATTGTGTTACTGTTGATTTCTTCTTTCATGGTTGTTAGCATTTGCCTTATGTATTGAGGTGCTCCTATGTTGGGTGCAGAAACACTTAACAATTGTTATATCTTCTTCTTGGATTGAGGTTTTGATCATTATGTAGTGTCCTTCCTTATCTCTAGTAACAGTCTTTATTTTAAAGTCTATTTTATCTGATATGAGTATTGCTACTCCAGCTTTCTTTTGATTTCCATTTGCTTGGAATATCTTTTTCCATCCCTTCACTGTCAGTCTGTATGTGTCCCTAGGTCTGAAGTGGGTCTCTTGTAGACAGCATATATATGGGTTTTCTTTTTGGATCCATTCAGCCAGTCTGTGTCTTTTGGTTGGGGCATTTAATCCATTTACATTCAAGGTTATTATCCATATGTATGTTCCTATTACCATTTTCTTAGTTACTTTGGGTTTGTTTTTTGTGGGTCTTTTTCTTCTCTTGTGTTTCCCGCCTAGAGAAGTTTCTTTAGCATTTGTTGTAAATCTGCTTTGGTAGTGCTGAATTCTCTTATCTTTTGCTTGTCTGAAAAGCTTTTGATTTCTCCCTCGAATCTGAATGAGATCCTTGCTGGGTAGAGTAATCTTGGTTGTAGGTTTTTCTCTCTTATCACTTTAAGTATATCCTGCCACTCCTTTCTGGCCCGCAGAGTTTCTGCTGAAAGATCAGCTGATAACTTTATGGGGATTCTTTTTTATGGTATTTTTTGTTTTTCCCTTGCTGCTTTTAATATTTTTTCATTGAATTTAATTTTTGTTAGTTTGATTAATATGTGTCTTGGTGTGTTTTCCTAGGGTTTATCCTGTATGAGACTCTCTGTGCTTCCTGAACTTGGGTGACTATTTCCTTTCCCATGTTAGGGAAGTTTTTGACTATAATCTCTTCAAATATTTTCTCAGACCCTTTCTTTTCCTCTTCTTCTTCTTGGACCCCTATAATTTGAATGTTGGTGCATTTAGTGTTGTCCCAGAAGTCTCTGAGATTGTCTTCAATTCTTTTCATTCTTTTTCCTTTATTCTGTTCCTTGGGAGTTATTTCCATCATTTTGTCTTCCAACTCACTTATTCGTTCTTCTGCCTTAGTTATTCTGTTATTGATTCCTTCTAGTGTATTTTTCATTTCAGTTATTGTGCTGTTCATCTCTGTTTGTTTGTTCTTTAGTTCTTCTAGATCTCTGTTAAACATTTCTTGTATTTTCTCAATCTGTGCCTCCATTCTATTTCCGAGATTCTGGATCATGTTTACTATCATTACTCTGAATTCTTTTTCAGGTAGATTGTCTATTTCCTCTTCATTTATTTGGTCTTATAGGTTTTTACCTTGCTCCTTTATCTGTGACTTTTTTTTTTTTGCAGTCTCTTTTTTTTTTTATTAATGAGTGGGATCGTGTTCCTATCTCACTGGTTGTTTGGCTTGAGGCTTCCAACACTGAAGTTTGTAGGCTGTTGGGTAGAGCTGGGTCTTGGTGCTGAGATGAGGACCTCCGTGAGACCTCACTTCAATGAATATTCCCTGGGGTCTGAGGTTCTCTATTAGTCCAGTGGTTCAGACTCAGAGCTCCCACTGCAGGAGCTTCCTACCAATCCCTGGCTCATGAATCAAGATCCTGCAAGCCCTGTGGGGTGGCAAGAAAAAAAGAGAGAACAATGATAAAGTAAAAACTAAAATTAGACTAGGAAACTAACAGATATATTAGGAGGTAAAAGAAAAAAAAAAATGGGGGAAAGGCCTTGGCTGTGGAGGGTGGGGCCTAAGCAAGGGCAAGGTTTGGGCGGTGGTCAGGGCATATGCTCAGGACCCACAGGGCTGGAAAAGGCCCTGGGGGCCATGGGGGGTGGGGCTTAGGCTCAAGGAACAGAAGGGACCCGGGCGTGCCCCCCACCCCTAGTCTCAAAGGTCAGGGGACCTCACCTGGGAGCCCAGCAGGCTTCCTGGGCTCAAGTGGGCAGGGCAAACCCCTCCTCTCCTTTCCTGCTCCTCTGGTTTGGGGTCTGGGAGGGCCCCTCCTGCCTGCCTCTCCTGATCTCCCCTGCTTCGGGGGCATCCATCCTGTCTGGCCTCCACTTCTCCTCCCCCTCAGTCCGCCCACATCCTACCGGTTCACTTGGGGGTTCCTCCCGTCTCCTTGGGCTTCAGGGTCTCCCACCAGTGGCCGGCAGGCACCCTAGTTGTGGGGAGATGCTAATTCCGCATCTTCCCATACTGCCATCTTGACTCCGCCCCCGATATTTTTATTATCTGGGATAAAAAAGGTACTATTTGAAAAGAATATTTTATGTCTTTTATAATTAACATAATATAGACAGCATAATGCATGAATTAGAAGACAAAACAAAAGCAAACAGCAGCTGATAAAAACTGGGACTTAATCAGTGTTAACTATTATTATTGTTGATTAACTGAGTACAGACTTTCTCCCCTTTAGCCCAGAATGAAGTACAGATGTTGCTTAAGGGCCTGGAATTAGAAAAATTAGAAGTATCTTAAATGGGAAGGATCTCCACCCCCAGAAAGTGGGCCAAACTCTAAACCCCTCTTAGATCTAAGTCTATCAAACATGCTTGAGATGAGCACACACATTTCTCTGATGAGTAATGTGCTTCTTGTATGGCATTCTTTGCAAATTTACTGCTGATCCCCCACCACAGTGTGTGGGATGACATTAACTATGATTCAGGAGGGATTAGTGTCTACATGGTGGTATGGAGAAGGAAGACAACTGAGAAGAGGTGGATCCCATTCAAAATGGAACCTATATAGGATGATGGACCGAAAGACACAGAAATTAGAAATGATGATGTTATAACAGAGAGGTTTTTGGCAAATGTCACACTTTTTATAGCTTTTGTTTTTATTTAGAGTATTTCCTTCTAGCAATATCTCTATAAGGAGGGGACTGCCACTAATTTCTTTGCTTTGAGTCACAGAATAAATAATGCTTATTAATGAAACATCATTAGGAGAGAGAATTGTGAGTCATTTAGAAGAGAAACATTTTCAGTGATGGTACTTTGATACTGACCTACTGACCGGTATTTCCTAGGACTGTAATTTTTTTTTTTTTAATTTATTTTTGGCTGTGTTGGGCCTTCGTTTCTGTGCGAGGGCTTTGTCTAGTTGTGGCAAGCGGGGGCCACTCTTCATCGTGGTGCGCGGGCCTCCCACTGTCGCGGCCTCTCTTGTTGCGGAACACAGGCTCCAGACGCACAGGCTCAGTAGTTGTGGCTCACGGGCTCAGTTGCTCCACGGCACGTGGGATCTTCCCAGACCGGGGCTTGAACCCATATCCCCTACATTGGCAGGCAGATTCTCAACCACTGCGCCACCAGGGAAGCCCATTTTTTTTTTTTTAAGTGGTATTTTTTTTTCTTCTAAAGTTGAAATATCTTAATAGTTCTTATTGATTTTGTAAGTAATATATTCTCATTAAAAAACCATAAACAATACAGAAGCCCATGTAAATAATAGTAAGTGAAAGTACTATTTCCCAGTAATATTGCTAACAATTTGAATTATATTTTTCCTGATTTTTTTACACACATATTTATTATTGTAATAAAATTGTATCATATATATTGCTATAGGACCAGATATTTCTGCTTAACATAATGCACACATCTTTCCACATTTATCCACGTAGATATACTTATTCTTTCTACTAGCTTCATTGTGCTCCCCTATATAGATTTATTATAATTATGGATGACCCTTGAACAATGCTTGGGGGAGGGTTAATCCGAGTATAATTTGTGATCAGCCCTTCGTATCTCTGCATCTGAGGATTCAACCAACCACAGATCGTGTAGTACTGTAGTATTTACTATTGAAAAATATCCTCATAGAAGTGAACCCAAGCAGTTCAAAGCTGCGTTGTTCAAGGGTCAACTCTATTTACCCAATCCCTGTTGGTGGACATTTAGGTAGTTTCTTCATTCTAGTATTGTGATCATTTCTGAGGATGGCCATAATAAAGTACCCAAACTGGGTGGCTCAAAACAAGAGAAATTTATTCTCTCTCAGTTCAGGAGACCAGAAGTCCAAAGTCAAGGCATTGGCAGGGCTGTGCTCTCTGTGAAGTCTTCTAAGGAAGGATCCTTCCTTGCCTTTTCCTGTCTTCTGGTGGTTGGGGCAATTCTTGGTTTTCCTTGGCTTGTGGACACATCACTCCAATCTCTGTCTTCTTGTGTCTCTGTCTTTATGTTTCTTCTGCTTTTCTTATAAGGACACCAATCTTATTGGATTAAGGGCCCACCCTACTCTAGTATGACCTCATCTTAACTAACTGCCTCTGCAGTGGCCCTATTTCCATTCTGAGGTTCTGGGAAAGACATGAATGTGGAAGGGGCGTGGGGAGGACAGTGTAAGTATTATAAATAAAACTCCATGGAACAGATAATAAACAAACTTATCTGATTAATTCCTAAAAATGGCATTGATACCTTGAACTGTATGACATTTTCAAGGCTTGTAGTCCTTCTTTCCAGATTTTTCTCCTGAAAGTTTACATTCCCACAGAGTACTCTGCCTGGTTTTTCCACATGCTTGTGAACAATGGGTACTGTTATATTTGCTAAGATACTAGGTTAAAAAAAAAAGATGTTTTATTGTTTTATTTTGAATTCTCTTGAGCATTAGTAGGTTGAACATTAAAACAACACACAACAGATTTATGGTCATTTGAATCCTTTTATGACTGACTTCCCATTTTGGTTCTTTGCTATTATCCTCTTATGGTATTCATCTTTTCTTAATATTTTAAAAAACTTTTTCATGTATTACAAGTATCGAACTTTTATCTGTCTTTTATGTTGCAAAAATATTTCCCATTTGTTACGATTATTGTTGTTTGTATTCGTAGTTTTTAATAACTTTATTTTTGCCTCACAGTTTTTATGTTTTGCTCAGTCAAGTGTGCTGGTCTTTCCTTCACAGCTCCTTTTCTCTAAAATTATAAGACCTCCCACTCCATAAGATTTTATAGGAGATTTCCTGGGTTTTGTTGGTAAAAACATCCAGCTCCCTTCAGGTCCTGTTTTCCCTACCTTGTTTTGATGCTCAAACACTGGAACATTCCACACTGATTGAGCCTCTTTCTTTTTAATCCCAGATGCCCTATATCAGAAATTCTTCAAAATTTCTGGCCCACTGATGGGCCTATACTCTGCTTTCAGGATGTTGCAATTTTTTTCTTTCTTACGTTCCTATGTCTTCTGTCATTGCCATGGAATTTGGGGAAAGATTTGAACCTTACCATAGACTCGATTTGCCATCTGATAAACAGAGGCCAGTACTCTTTAAATAATAGATATTTTTAAAAAAGAAAATGCTTGTTGACTAGGAAAATGGACACATATGGGAGTTGTAGATTTTACATGCACCAAAGGAATTAAGTAAATTCATTTCTTTCCATTTGTATAGTTTTGTAATGGCTTGATGAGCTCTACAAGTCTGGACTTATCTTTAAAAATAAAGCATAAACTTAATAAACAAACACTTAGAAGATGAGGACAATATTACAGGTTTTCAGTTGCGAAATAGAAGCACTCATTTAGTACTCAACGTAATAGTTGGTTTTTCATAAAGCATGCTAGTTCCCCATCTACTCCAGCCTCTACTAAAAGTAGTTCACTGTCTGCCAAAATGCTACTGTCATGTGCTTTCAATATTAACCAGCTTAACTGCTCTGCAGCTCATGGTCAGAGGGTTTATAGACTAAACTGAGCAATTTCTGCTTTTCCTTTTATTGTCAATCTGATTGTGTCACACCCTGCTTTCCTGCCTATCTCTTCTGGCTTCCGAAGCTGCCAGCCCACTGAGCTTCCTTCCGTTCTCCTGTCTTCTTCTGCCTCACAACCTTCAAGCATGCAGTTCCCTACACTTGGAATGAGCCTCATTCAGATAAATCCTGTGCATCCTTTACGTCTTAGGGCTCTTTCCAGGGAACTCCTTCAGGGAAACCTTGCCACATGCTCCCAGGCTATGCTAGATAGTTCATTACTCACCATCATGCATTTTCCTCCTTTCCTCCATAGCATTTATCAAAGATGTGGAGAAATAAAGACTGGAATGCCAGTATATGAGCTCCAGGAAAGCAGAGAACATTCAATACTATATTTTCAGCCTCTCAAAAAATGCCTAGTGGGTCATGGATATACAATAAATATTTTTTGAATGAGTGAGAGTAAATCTAAGTGATTGAGAGGATACCTGCAAGTTTCTTGTGTGTGTGTATTGCATTCAAGAGTGGAGGAGGTGACTGTGGTGATATTCAAATGTGTCTTCTGCCCACCAAAGCTCACCTGGCCATCCAGGCCTCTGCCCAGTACAGTGGTCATTAGGAAATCGTCTCTTTTCCCTCTCTAAGAAGACTTGGAATGTTCCATATGTCCCAACACACATAATAAAAATAAACACTAGGAAGCTGGTCTCCCAACATCCATGCTGTGGTTTTCTCCATGGGTTCATCTTCACTTCAGTATGAGTAACACAACTAAAACACTTAAAGAATTGTAACTTCTTTAGCAAACCTTCAGACCTATAGAGGGCATGTCTGGGAGGTCCCCCAGCTTGGATTCCTCCTGTCTGTGCCCTGTGGCATGGTTACACTTCTTTCTGTATAAATGTGGACCGTTCACCAGGTAAGCAAGAAACCAATCAAATTTCAAACTGTTATGAGTCACTTAGTGCTCTAGAAAGAATTCACTGGAAGGGTGTCAACCCCACAAAAAGGGGTTGCTTTTATGCGTTTTCTTCTTTATGTCTGCTCAAGTGTCATGTGCATGATGATAACACATGTTGGTTGCTCTACATCCCCATAACAAGAATCTCACCATGAAAATCGGCAAATGTTTCAAATCACGGCTCCCTAACCCCCTCTGGAGAGCCAGCTAGTAGGCTTTTACCAGCACAACACTGAACAACATATGAAAGCTTCCGCTCTTCAGAGAGCCATATGGTCTTCCACTCTGTGTTCTCAAAAAGCCACATCAGTGCCTGCATTGCCTCTTGGCCCAAATTTCAGCTATTCTAGCTAAGTTTGCATCTCAACTGTGTCTTTCAATTTTTGGTGATCTGGGAACCCAAATTATCTCTTAAACGTGTATCTTTCATACCCTGAAGGATCATAATTAACCTGATTCTTATTAAAATTGAGAAAAGAAACCTGGGGGGAGCTTGTGTCGTAATCCTGGTCCCGGCACTCCCTAGGCGTAGGGTCTGGAGCAAGTCACCGACCTCTTGGTGCCTCGCTTTCTTCATCTGTACAGTGAGGATAACGTTCCTTATCTTCCAGACCTTGCAAGGATTAAATTATAGGGGTGTGTGTGTGTGTGTGTGTGTGTGTGTGTGTGTGTGTGTATAGTTGCAGGTATATATGAGTTAGAATAGTGTCTAGCTTATAGTTAGTGATTAATAAAAATTAATTATTTTTCTTTTGAAATAGTTTTAGACCTACAGAAAAGCTGCAAAAACAGTATAGTCTCTGTGCATCTTCTTTTTTTAAAGTTTTTAAAATTTATTTTATTTTTGGCTGCATTGGGTCTTTGTTGCTGCACATGGACTTTCTCTAGCTGCAGCGAGTGGGGGCTACTCTTCATTGCGGTGTGTGGGCTTCTCATCACAGTGGATTTTCTTGTTGCGGAGCACGGTCTCTAGGTGTGTGGGCTTCAGTAGTTGTGGGACGTGGGCTTAGTAGTTGTGGCTCACAGGCTCTAGAGGCTCAGTAGTTGTGGCGCACGGGCTTAGTTGCTCTGCGGCATGTGGGATCTTCCCTGAGCAGGTCTTGAACCCGTGTCCCCTGCATCAGCAGGAGGTTCTTAACCACTGAGCCACCAGGGAAGCACCTCTGTGCACCTTTCAATCAGCTCTTCCTAATGTCAACACCTTGCATAACCATAGCACATTTACTGAAACTGGGAAACAAACATTGTTACATTGCTGTTAAGTAACCTGCAGACATTTTCTAAATTTCGGCAGTTTCCCTGATCTGGTTCTTTCCTCCATGAGCCCAAGTTGCAATTATTGTCACGTCTCCTCTGTCCCCTCTAATGTGTTAGACACAAAAGCTTGGAGAAAAATGGACTAACTCTGGCAGCCTTCTCCAAGAGAGGCCGTGAGAGTTGGATTACACACAAAGAGAGGGAGGGCAGAGGACCTCTCCTGAGTGTGGAAAAGTGAACTTCTTCTGGCCTGCGTGCAAAGGTCTAGATACTAGTGTGCCCAGAGATGGGGTCAGAAGATGTCGGTGCCTGGAAATCTTAGATAAGCTGCACCTTCCTTCAGAAATAGCCAAGGGAAGGATGTTAGAAAGGGAGTATCTAGTTGAATCAGATGCCAGTGTCAAGGACTGAAGGAGTGCTTGTGTCACCTTGGGGAGGTGAGTTTGGTGCATTGCCCTCCGCTCCCTGCCCCAGGTGGGTGAGTTAGCCTTCTTAAGTGTTTCATGGCTGTGGAAACCTGCTTGTTAAGTAAACCCTGATTTCTTGGGCCCAATGGGCGTAAGTAAAGCCACCAATAAAATCTTTAATGAATGTTTCAGAAAGTTCACGTGTGACTGTCTACATAGGACAGTGATGTGAGTGTTTGGGGCAACTGAGTGTGTAACGTATATTACTGAGGAGAAAAAAATAATTATCTATGTATCCATTTATGGCTTATAATTTCTTTTCAACATAACCTAAATCCATCAGGCTCTATTTCCACTTTCTAGTTCACTTGAAAATAAACCAAGATGGCATCAGCTGAGTCAGTGGTCATGCAATTCCCTACTCCAGTGGTTTGGTGATCTCCATTGTCTTTCCCCCTGCAATTAGATAAGTAAAAAAATTCCCATTTAAATGCTGGTGGACATACTCATACGTATTAGCTTCTGGACACCACAGCAATTAAGACAGCATCTGTGTTTCTGTGTGATTTGCACACAGAAAACCCTGGAATTATCAGTTCTTCTTTTAAACATAAAGAGTGGATTAGATACATTTATGCCAAAACTAAACATCAAAGTCCAAAATGAACAAAATATTTTGGTAAAATATGAACCATCTTTTGTCCAGTTCAGGTTGAACTCATACCCATTACACTTTTTCAAGGTGGGGGAAAGCGGTCTATTTAACGTTGGGATAGCTTTAACTTCCAGGTCCTGGAAGAAGTGCTAGGAGTGAAGTGTTTACCAGAAGAACTGAAATAACCAGGGGATAGACTTCCCCATCTCATCGTGCTTCTAGCCTTGCATCTCAAGCCAATACTGAAATGGAAGGTTTGGTATATTTTAGAGTTGCCTAAGGAGCTAAGGATTCATTGTCATCCTCTTTATTCCATGTGCACACAGGCAGGCATGCACACACGTACACATTGCAGGTGAATTCTGGCAAACAGAAGAGCAGAGTGAGGACTGAACAGGTAAAGCAAGAATTCCCCAGCTGCAGTTCATTCTTACAAGATTTCGTACAAGATTCGTACAAGATTTCCGGCTAAATTCTGCAGCTCTGAAAGGGTTAGAATGTCTGGAGAAGATTCCAGGAAACATGTAAACTCGAATCTTTTATTTGTTCTGTACCTCCAAACTTCCTGCCCCTTACAGGTCCCCTCCATCACTAAGCAGGACAGGGTTCCCTTCTTGCCTTGCAATCTTCCCATTACCACCTCACCAATTAAAAGTGAAAAATTGTGCTTCAACTGTGAAAAGGTTCCAGCTTCTAAAGCAGATAAGCTGGAACCAAAGGCCCTCTTTGTTCATTTTTCTTTTCTCCGGGAAAGCTACCTTTAAGGGTTGCAAGAATATAGCAAGCAATTATTCTAAAAGGATGTGCTTTGAGATTTTTAATTCATTTTAATCTTCCTTGTATTATGAAAGCTATACTTCTTTTTAAGGCTTTCAGACAGCCAGCTTAATTTTCATATTGATTCTTTGGGGACAAAACAAAACTTAGTAGAAACTGAATGGAACATGTCTCTTTTGTGGTGAAGAATCTGTGCTTGCATTTAATTATAATGCAGAGAAACGTTCCTTCCTAATTAAACATTTAAATGAAGACAGAGTATAAATAGAAATTTTAAGAAGCGAGCGAGCACAACATAGTTCATCCACCCCGAGATGAAGGTTCTCATCAGTCCTTATTTTTTACTCTGCCCAAAGCAGATGTGATTGTCCAGAGTTTTAAAAGTGTATCTGCACATTTTAGAGGAAAAATGTTCAGTGCGTACGACGATTACTAAATTAGCAATATTCTTCACTTGCACGGACTTATCAAGGAGGGGCCTCAAAGTGCTTTATTATCTAATTAAACCTCACAACATGCTACAATTTTATTAATATAGAAAGTGAGATACAGCAGAGTTGAGTGTCTGACTTTATTGTGTAAGATGGAAAAAGGTATGAGAATATAAAGGAGTTTGGAAATAGAATACACTTTAGCCACTGGGTCATCCAGACCTCTCAGGAACACATATTTCTGTCTATTAGAAAATTTGGGAAAACATAAAAGTCAATTTAAACGGGGATACTCAGTTTTCACATTGATAAAATAAAAACTAACAGCCTACTGAGTCATTAGATTAGGTCCTTACTATGAGACCTTATTTTTTCCCTTTTCTTCTCTTACTTTTATTCCCAAATACACCTTTTTGAGCCAGAGAGGATGCTACCCTTCCTCTGGTTATCAGAGTGATTTTTGCTCTGCTCTAGGACAGGACATAAACATTAAATTTTATTTTTCTTTGGTACAGAGTTGTTCAGTATATGAAGCGCTGTGAGGCTGTGCTCTCGCAGGATGCCCGCTCACGACAATCCTTTGATTGGCTAGAGAACTTAGCGCGGTGCCAGGCACACGGTAGGTGTTGGATAGATATTTACGAAAGAAAGGAAAAGCCCCACCCAGGAGCATTTAGGGCACGTGGAAGAGCGTGTGACATCCCAAACAGAAGATAGTTATTCGTTACACCTCATGCTGGAGTGGCTAAGCATTTGGGGGAAAATCCCCAGTAGAACAGTGATATGGAAATACACACTGCAGGAACATGCCAAGAATCGACGCAAAACAATCAAGTCCAGAACTGTATGTATGGATAAGACCTGAGTGTGTGTGTCCGTTAGCACTATTGTTTAATAAAATCTCAGTGGTCTAAAATAATAATCGTTTGTTACTGTTCATGAATCCACAAGCCAACTGGGCAGTTCTTCTGAGCCGGCTGGCCTCTCCTGCTTGGTTGGGTCTTGGCTGGCTGTAAGCTGGTCCCCAGTAGCCTGGGCTGAGGACCTTGGCTCTTCTCTGCGAGGTCCCTCAGCCTCTAACAGGCACATCCAGGCTGCTGAGGCAGAGAAAGAGCAGAAGCACACATGACCCCGTGACACTGGCACACCATCACTTGGGTTATACTCCTCTGGCCAAAGCAGCAAGGCGGGGCCAGAAGAAAGGTGGAGGAAGAGAGTTCAACTCTTTACAGGAGGTGAAGGACCTGGTACAGGGAAGCCATTAATTAGGGCCATCAGTGGAATCGCTTTCCCACATCAAGTGACTGTCTGATTGGCATTTCAAGTCAGTGCAGAGAGACCTGTATGTACAGTGGGGAAAACGACTAAACATCTAGACCTAAATAAATAAAAACTATAGGGGAACAGAAAAAGAATATTATCTTTATAAACTTGAGATGGAGAAGGTCTTCTTAAGATGATACAAATCTTAGAATTTTTACCAGAGAAGATAGAGTTGTTACATGGAAAGTTAAAACTTCCATAAAAGATATATGACAGCATAAAAAATGTTAAAAGATAAACTTCGAAATTGGCAAAAATATGTCCAAACTATAACCATAAAATATATTTAATATTTAAAGAACTTTTAAAATCAGTTTTTTTAAAAAGACTACCAATGCTATAGAAAAAGTTTTAAAGGATATACAGAAGAAATATGTTGAAGAAGAAACGTAAATCGCCAACTAACACATGAAAAAAGAAATGATAAATAAAACAATAATGAGACTCGTTTCATTGCCAAAATTGCAACATTTCCAAGGGTTATAGGATAGTCACTCTCGTGCACTATTGATAGAAGTATAAAATGAAACAGACTTTTCATCTATAGACCATATAGATGCAGGATTATTTAGTAATATAGTTATATTTAATAATATAGTTACTCAATATGGAACCTTGTAATTCATTAAACTTATTACCCTTTTGTTTGTTTGCTTAACCATTACATGATCCCTGTATGCTACTTTGCAGATGGCGAAGTAAAAGTAAATTAAGTTTCTTCCAAAATGGTGATTGTAAGTTGTGTCTGTGAGTTATGTGCTTGCTCTCAGAGACTTTTATTGCCTTGTAAAAGGTATTTGAACTTTGTAGCCTATTTTAATCTGTAAAATAAAAAAAGTCTTGCCATCTTTCTCCTCCAAAAGTTAAAGGTCGGTTAATTTGTCCAAATTAATAAAATCTGATTATCTTCTGGGCTTGGTGGTTGTTTACTAGTGGTGGATGGCCATGTATTGACCCAGAAGTGATGGGTAAAAATTAATACATCCTTCTAATAATGTTTATTGTTATTTATTTATTTTTTTGAGAGTTATGTTTCGGACACAGCATCTGGTAATTAGCAATTACTCAATAACTTTTGATTGACGGATTGTTTTATATATTGATTACCTCATTCAATTCTCACTAGTTAAGCTTTATAAACCCAGCCTTTTATAGGAGAGAACTGAAACTCAGAAGCTAAACAACTTGCCTGAGGTTACTTACCTAGAAAATGGCAGGGTTCACAGGAAGGCTCCCCTTCTCCACGGCTTGTGCCTGTAGCTGTGTTCAAACTGAATTCAAATGCTGACTCCATGCCTTGCCTCTATGTACACCTTGTAACATAGATAGGAGCTCAGAATGCTTTTCAAACAAAAATATAACTTTTTAATAAAATTAAATGTAATAAAACTTCTGTGCTATCCTTTAAATCTTCAGTGATTAAGTTGCACTAACTAAAAATTGTCACTTCCCATCTGCCTCTACAAGGATTAGGTCACTGGCCACCGCAGTTGCTGACCTTCAGCACAGCCTGAAAGGAGTTCAGGGGTGGAGATCAAGAATGAGACACTGTGCTCTGGGAAAAACTGGCAGAACAGGCCTACAGATAGTTAGATATTTTCAGGAGAAGGTTTTATGAGCCCAATTCTTGCATCTCCTCATATCTAGAAAAGCACTAAAATCCTTCATGGTGACATCTGCTCCTCCTGACTTGCAGAAACCTTCACGAGACTAGCAGAAACCTTCGGCAAAAAATATGTGCTTGATTGCATGTACTCCACCTTCATCAGAATCTCATTTATACTGACTTTCCCCCCTACCTCTTTGGAGCAGTTTCTCAGAGCTATCTGTCTCCCAGGCTATAGTCCTCATTTTGCCCCAAATAAAACTTAACTCACAACTCTCACGTTGTGCATTTTTTTCAGTCGACAGTTGAAATTTTGTACAAAGCTATTATGAATTTAGATAACTACAGAAGTCTTGGGGGTATTTTTCAAATTGTTAAATGAACGAAAGTTTAGTATGAGAGTCAAGTCCCTGGGCTTACCTGGAGCAACCTATTAAAATGAAAAAGCAGAAGTAAAATTATTTTCCCGTCATTCATGTATATTTAAATGATTACTTGAAATGGTATAAAACAACTTGATCCTTAAATGATATTACATCTGCTTCTGACACTTTATCAAATTAGAAAACATATTTCTTGCATCGCTGAGAGTAAGCCGGAAGTCATTATAATTTTTGTTGCTTCTTTGCTGGTTTTCCAGTACGTCTGGGGTTGGTTCTCCCCTGGTCTGCTTCCTCTTCGTTGAACGGGGTTCCAGCATGTTTTCCACCAAACTGGCGTCAGGAACTTTCAACAGTGAGAGAGATCTCCAGGTGCTAAACCTTTTCTGTGAGCAGAAATCATTCCAGGGCTTTCTCCTGTTAATATTTCAAGTAAATGAATAACACAGCTGCATGAGCCTTTCTGTTATTTTTTTTTCCCCTTCTTCTTCCTTCCTTCCTCTCTTCCCTTCTTTTTCTTTCTTTTTTTTGCATTTGAGATGTCCCTGCTTACTCTGGAGACAAATTTGGAAGAAACACTGAGGATTTTTAATTTTTAAATCCACTGAGTAGTATTACGTTCATGTAGTGATTTTTGAAATACCAGATTACACTTTGCTTCTTTGTTTGAGTGGAAATGTGAATACTCCGAAGGTTCGGTTCTGCTAGAGTCACAAATCATATAGTTATTTATTTTTCAAAGCTCAGTGTAGTAGGATATCAACGTAGTTTATAATCATCCAAACAGATATCCTTTTGGAGACTCCCCGGGTTAAGAGGACTGAAATGTTTTCATTCGGAGGAAGGGGTTCATTCATCCGTAAATCTGTTTCTAGGTAGTGAAAAATCTGAGCATTTGCGTAAATCACCGGCGAAGAAAAGTAAATGACAAAGGAGGATTTCATTAGCACAGACCTCTCAGACTACCTGAAGGGCTTGGAATGCCAGCGGATCTGGTTTCAAGTACCTTCTTACCTTTACAAGACAATTATCTTAGGCATTTCGGGAGAGAGAAAGAATCCTACCATGTTTCTTGGCAACACTCCTCACATATTAACTAGCTGGATCCTCAAAATAAAATGCAGCTGAGCAGCTTCTCTTGACTATTTGTATATTAAGTATCTATCTGCAGAATCCTCCTGTGTTTCATCGTGCATGTGGGAATTAGGTTGCGTTGAGAACGTTTTCTGAATGACTCCTGGAAAACCAATGATTATAACAGGACAAGGCTAATCAGAAAGCTCTCTCTGTAGCAGGGCACATATTGCAAATCACTAGCACACAGATTTCAATTTGCTCCCATCATGAAAAAGGAAACTCCTGTGGATTGAAAAGGGAGGATGTCGGATCCATGATGGCAGCTCTGACTGATGAAGAACATTAGCCCCGGAAGGTTGAAAACGAGAGGCATTCGCTTTCCGTGCTGTGTATACAGGCACTAGGTGTTTAGCAAACACAGAATTCGCGAAGGGTAAGATCATGTAGCTGATTACCAGGCTAGGATTTCACCCCTGGGCTCTGCCACTAGGCTGGCTCAGGTTTCAAGGGTTGGGGGTCTGCTTCAGCTGACCTGCTTGAGGAGATTAGTTCATTTTAGAAAGGACCCTGGAAATTCTCAGCCCGACTGCATGAGTGTCTGTGTGAGTGCGTGCACACAGGAGGATTCCAGTGCTGCACGTATGTTACTGTATTTACCTTCCGAGTCAGCCTCTCTCTTCTATCAAATTTCCAAGAATCACTCCTTCCCCATCACTTCCATGGCTCTGCCCAACGGCTGCGATAGTTTCCAAGCTCAGTCACGGATTCGATTGCCTTCTCACTCCATCCACATGCCTTTTCCCCCCTTCACTTCAGTCTCAGCATCAGCACCCGGACATCTAGGAGAAAATAATAAGGCATTTCCATTCTGGTTGAAGCAGAGAAAGCAAACATGCACATCGTCCCCCCATTAGAAGAGAAGTTAAAAAATAAACTGAAATGCTCAAAAAGTCAGGTGTCATTAAGCCAGAGAATTACTCAGCTCTGGAATTCTCATTTAATCACACTGCTTCTGGAATCTCATAAACATTGGTCTTGTTTTTGTCACTGCGCGCGGTGACAAGGATTGGAAAGTTTTATAGTTTTAGATGGGACATGGTCCATTTATATGAGAAAATGTATTAAGGTACACACACCTGCATTTCACTTTCTCTTCTCTAAATCTCTCAAAGTGAAGTGACATTTGTCACAAATATTGAGAATTATGACAGTATAGCGAGATTCAGTATTTATTTGACTCAGAATAATAACAACACGAATAGATGATATTTTAGGGGTCTAAATGCCAGTTATTGTACTAAGCTTTTTACATATATTATCTCATTAAATTATTCAATCCACTCTGTGATACCGATTTGGTTATTGTCCATGCTTCGCAGAAAAATATGAGTGCTACCTAAAAAGTTTGAACAATTTCCCCAAAGTCTCACAGTAAGTGGTGGAGCGGGTGAGCATCTATTTGATGCACATGCATCGTTTGAAGTTACCATATTACCTAACAGCTGCAAAAGTAAGATAGTAGCAGAAGCAAGGATTGTGTACCTAGCAAGTTGTCCAGGCACCTGCGCTTCTTAAAGATTGGTGTGGGTGGGCTTCCCTGGTGGCGCAGTGGTTGAGAGTCCGCCTGCCGATGCAGGGGACGCGGGTTCGTGCCCTGGTCCGGGAGGATCCCGCATGCCGCGGAGCGGCTGGGCCCGTGAGCCATGGCCGCTGAGCCTGCGCGTCTGGAGCCTGTGCTCCGCAACGGGAGAGCCACAACAGTGAGAGGCCACGTACCGCAAAAAAAAAAAAAAAATTGGTTTGGGGTGATTTGGGAAGAGGTGGTTTGATATTGGTGGGCAGGGGTATAGGAATGGTTAGAGGAGATCATATTATTAACAAACACTATTGACGAGCTATGTACCAGGTGGCACAATAAAGCCAGTGTGTTTCTTCTCTGATTCTCCCCCAAGTCATCCAAGGTCTAACTGGGGAGAGAACACTTACTGATGCACATACTGTGATGTTGTTAGTGCCATGACATTTGAACACACTGTGCCTGGCATTAGCTAAGTGACATCCTTGGACAAGGAGAAGGTTGGGACAGACACTTCTCATCTCTTTCTTCAGCAGCCAGCCCCCCATGTTTTATTCTCCTGAGACAGTGGCCTAAGTCAACCTGGGTAGGTCAGATTGTCAGATTTCTTGGGTGTATCTTTTATTAGTCATACTTTCTATCTGCACCCTATGTTGACCTGCGTCTACTGTCCTAACTTCTCTTTTAAGACACATAGTGCCAACTTAAAAGAAATGCACCACATGAGAGTTAAGTTTTATTTGGGGCAAAATGAGGACTATAGCCTGGGAGACAACATGTCAGATGGCTCTGAGAAACTGCTCCAAAGAGGTGGAGGGGAGGGAGGTCAGTATATATGTGATTTTGGTGAAGGGGGAGGACATGAAATCAAGCATATATTTTTCTGCTAGTCTCGTGAAAGTTATTGCTAGTCATGAGGAGTAGACGTCACCGTGAAGGATTTTAGTGCTTTTCTAGATACAAGGAGATACAAGAATTGGGCCCATAAAATCAGCTCCTGAAAATATCTAACTATCTGAAGGCCTGTTCTGCCAGTTCTTCCCAGAGCACAGAGGGCCTCATTTCTGCTGTCCACACTGAACTCCTTTCAGGGGGTGTTGAAGGTCAGCAGCTGCAGCAGCACATGATTTAATCCTTGTAGAGGTGGACGGCAAGTGCCCATGGCAAGTGCCAACTGTAGTTGACTGTAGTCTGAGCAATCTGGTCTAGCGAAACAAGCAGGACCTAAGAGTTACACAGATGTGAGATGCAATCCTGGCCCAACCCCTTAGTAGCTGTAGAGTTTCAAGCAAATTATTCTGATTTCTTTGAGTGTCTGATTCATCCACTAACAAGTGCGGTTGAGTTATTCTGAGGCCTCGTTAGATAATGTATGTAAATTATGAAGACTCAAATGATTTAATCCTTTTTGAATCTCTGTTTGCTCAACTAATACATGGGGTTAAACTATTTTAAGGACTGGTTTAGATAATACATGTAAATTGTAAAAACTCAATTAGATAATATATGTAAATGGTCTTATCCAATGCCTGGCATATGTTTGATACTTGATAAACACTAGCCATTACCCCGCCCCCCCCACCCCACCCCCCCTCCCCCCACTTCATATCATTATTGCTGTTGCTTATTTTGCTTTGTTAGGAAAAATTGTCAAAGAGTTGGAAATGGACAGAGGGGTTACTGGGTATCCTTTCAGTTGGGTTCCGGTCATTGTGCAGCACTGTTGGGTGGAACTTTCTATGCTCACGCAGATGCTGTGCATCTGCCCTGGGCGGTATGGTAGCCACTAGCCACCTGTGGCTATTGAGTCCTTGAAATGTGGTTACTGCTTACATTTTGTGTCATTTTAATTAGTTTAATTTTACATAGCCACAGGTGTCTAGTGGCAATGGTACTGAACAGTGTGGGTCTAGCCAACTCTCTGGGGACTGATTTTATAGACGTTTAACCTTTAATTGCCTTTCTGTTGACTAGGCTGTTTTATAACTCTTTAGGGGTAGAAGTTAAGTTATAGAAAACTGGTATGAATGCAAGTGATCCTTGTCTACAGCAAAGCAAATAAATTTGGTTCAGTCTCTACAACTGACTTCTTCCTTACAGAAAAGATGATCCAAAACATTGCATTTAACTTCCCTGTTGGATATTTATCAGTTCTGCATCCATTTGTAAATTCATTTCAGCAGTCCTGATTGCCTACACCTATGTCTAATCTTTAAATTCTTTTTTGAACTGATTTTAATGCCTTCCTCATTCCCTCTTTTATTAATGAGTTAAATAAAATTTTTACATATGTTCATTTCATTTTTACATGAAAGGGATGATTTTACCTTGAAAAATCAAGTGTGCTCACCTATTTATTTCCCAATAATCCTTTCATTTCAGAGCAGTTAAGTGGGGAAATGTGAATTTTTTTCAGTGTAACCTGTATGTGTGGTAGCTTATATTATTGTATCTATTTTTCACTTGGGGGTAGAGAGCATAGGAAATAATTTAATGTAGTTATTTCAGAGATAGTATTGGGAAATGAAAAAAAAAGAAATCAATTCTAAACTTAGTGCATGAGTTGGCCACTTGTACGCCCTCTAGAAACCTGCCTTCATGGATTGGAGATTGCAGGGCTTAACTACAATGTCACTGCTCATTTCGTTGGCTTATAGTTCATGGCCATAAGAATGGAACGGCTTGTGTCTTGAGTTTGTTCATAATATCAGCTGAAACTTGAGAGTATTATTAGATAGTGTGGTGTGGCACTTGGAAACACAGGAAGTATTGGTCCACTTTGAAAGGAGGAGATAGAAGGCTTATCACAAGGTTCAGTTTATTCTTCTCCGGCCTCTGTTTCTAGGTAAGTTGTACAAGTAAATATACAGTTGCACTTCACTAAGAAAATGACTTGGAATTAGAAACAGAAGCATTCCGCAAATCAAGAAAACACTTGAGTCGAATTATGTCAGGAGAGTTCTGCAAGTGGAGTGAAAGTTTGAGAAATGACAAAGGCTTTTAAAATAACTGACATAACACATACACAACCCAAGTTTTATATATCAGACAAGGTATAATGAACCATAACCCTTATCTGCCTCTGCCTGGAAATGTTTTGTGGACGAGAAATAGTAACCTGCAGGCTCTCAAATAGTGTTTAAGGTGGAGATAGTACTGGCTTTATGTTCTCTGGTACTGATGCTCCTTAAAAGTGCCCCCCAAAGCTTGTGAATAGAAATAGGTGAATTCAAGGTTGGTTAAAATCAGCTGTAAAACACAGCCATGTGAACGTTACACTAGACTTTTCCACCACCTGCTGCTGTGACAAATGTAACGCCCAGCTGTAGTCAAGACGATTAAAGCAGAGATTCTTGTGTGTGCAGAAAAGAAGGAGGCAAGAAGAAAATAAGAGGCATGCTGACAGAATAGAATATCACCTAATTATGACATCGCTCTAATAACCTTATGGGAAAGGGAAAGGCATTCACAAAAGAATGTTGAGTGAAAAAAAGTAGAAGACAATTTTATTGAGATTTTACAGATCCAGTGACCACTAAAGATGCAAAATGGATATATTTCTATGGTTTAAGAATTGGAACCATAAAAGTCTTATTTTTCTAAGTTAAAATTTTTTCTTTTATCATCCTTTAAACTTGATTTCACAATACATTATTTATGTTTGAAAACAAAGTGAAAAACGTGAAGAAAAGAAGAAGGGAGGAGGGAAAAGATGAAAAGGAGACACAAAGAATAAGGGAGACAAAAGTGAAAAGAAGAAAGCTTAAATTAGAAACAAAAGGCAGGGCATCCAGGAGGAGGGAGGCCCCGGAGTCACAGAGCTGCTGCTGCTTTCTTTGAAGGCTGGGGCAGCCACGTCGTGGTGTGTGTGACCAGGGAGGGTCCCGTCCTGTTTCCCTCCCCGCTCAATTAAAACGCCCGCCTCCCATACCTCGAGGGTCTGGCAGAGCTTCTGGGTTTTGTTTTGCCCCCTCCCAGCGGCAGTAACACAAAACCCTTTAGCCCCGTGCAGGCAAAGGGAATTAGCGTTCCTTTGGTAACCTTTGTCTTAGTAAATTAAATTGTCTGAGCAGACGCCTGGAGCACTATGCCCTGCGGGCACGCTGCTCTCAGGCCGTGTCATCAAAGGCGATGCAGAAACCGGGAGGCCCTGCTGCAAGAGCTTAGATTCTTTTATACGGAAGACGTTTCCGTAAAACTGTGACTCTCTATCTGCAGTTGGGTAGCAAAGATCTCCCTTGTGAAGTTTCCAAACACACACACACACACACACACACACACACACACACACACACGAAGTGTTAGACAAACTTAAGTCCAAAGAGAGATACTCATTGCATTTTTCATCTAAGAGGAGGCAGCCAGAGATGAACAGGTAGCTGCGGAGAGCTGGTGATGGACCCACGCAGGCAGATCTAAACGTGCACAGGCGGTGATCTCCTGGCTCCCTCCAGAAGCACTTCAGATGATTTCTGTGATAGTTTATAATGTCGTATTTTCTGTTCTTAAATACAACTCTCGTATAACCAATTTGGATTACATCTTGGCAGAGTTGTAAACCCTTGGCAGGGTTTTTTTGTTTTTTTTTGGTTTTTTGCTGTACGCGGGCCTCTCACTGCTGTGGCCTCTCCCGCTGCGGAGCACAGGCTCCGGACGCGCAGGCTCCGCGGCGGTGGCTCACGGGCCCAGACGCTCAGCGGCATGTGGGATCCTCCCGGACCGGGGCACGAACCCCCGTCCCCTGCATCGGCAGGCGGACCCCCAACCACTGCGCCACCAGGGAAACCCTCTTCAGTTTTTTTATGCTTCTTTAGGGCAGTGGTCAAAACACGAATCTACATAACCCTCGTGATTTGCATGAAAGTGTTTATGCAGGTTGTAGATGCTCAGATGGGAAACCACGACATGGAATGATGCCTTCGGGGTTAGAAAAGTGCAGCTCTAAGCTCTGCCCCTCACCAGTTTATGACCTTGGGTGAACGACTTCCTCTCCCTAACACTCAGTTTCTTCACTTGTAAATGGGAGGGGATGGAGGGGGTGAGGGACACTCCGACGTCACTCTCTTCCCTTCCTCCAAGCTGCCTGTGCGCCCCATTGGCAGAACCCAACTGGAAACAAGGAATCCACTGAAATAATGCACACAAATCAGGCTCCAGATGGGACAAAGGGAAGATCTCCAGGGACAGGTCATGTAAAGTCTCAAACAGGATGTCAAGGAGTTGGGATCTTAGCCTACAGGTGATTGGAAGGCATTTAAAGTTTTAGAGAGATTGCTCATCAGTACTGTATGGGGATATGGTGGGCATTTCCAACTACTCTGCTTCCCCCACCCCCCACCTTTATTTAAGCCAAAACAACAAAAACCAAAAAGAGTTCACCCATTTCTCCCACCCTCCAGCCCCCACCTATGGCAACTGCCTCATTTCATGACCACACAACCAGCTCCCCTCATTGGATTCAGTGGACTGTGGTTTTGAAGAAGATGGAATTAAGTAGGGCAAAGTTGGAGGCAAAGGTACAGTGAGAAGGCTAATGCGGTGATTAACAGGATGAGAGCCTGAACAAGGGTAGTGTTGATGGGGATGTAAAGGAGAGGATGAATTTGATGAATAATTTGGAGGTAAGATATGGAGACTGAGGGGGAGAAGTCAAGGATGAACCTAGGTTTATTGCTGGAGTAGACAAATGTATCACAAATGAGATAGGGAATGCAGGCTTGGAAGGTGAGGGAGGAAGATAGTCAATTTTATCAATTTAAATTTGTAAAACATGATTATAAGAGTCATACAAATTTAAAGTCATCTTGATCTTAATCAACATCAAGACTCATAATTGTTCTACTTCGAGACCATCCATGATCTTGTCTTCATCTTCCCCACTAGGATGGCATCTAAAATTATAGCCTTTGAAAAATATTGCAGGTATCATAATTTTTTTTGTCTCATGCTTTTTCCCCTAATCAACCCATATTCCATATTTTTATGGTTGGAGGGTAGTTCACATTTGATTGCAAAGGTTTGACTATAGATAATTTTAACTGAAGCACAAAATAATATTTATTTAATTTATTATAAATATTATCCAGATAAAGTTAGAAAATTAATAGTCTTGCACGCCTGGATTTTTCTTTCTGGAACTGTTATTATGAGTGGCCTTAGGCAAGCTACTTCTTACTCAGTTTCAATAATACCTAGCTACTTGCAGTGTTTCACAAAACACTCCCCTACTGGCAAAATGCTTTGCAAAATTGAGGTCATAGGTATTAATTATTTCATGTCCTAAACAAGGATGCAACAGACATTTTGTTTCTAGGACAGGATGGTAGTTTGCTGCAATGCTTTGTTCTCCCGTGTAATTATAGATCACCTAAAAAGTATATTTAAAATATGACTTTATGTTGAAATCTTCTAAGTAATATGTTCAAAAGATAATTTCATTATAGAAACGTGCTTTCTTTATTATCTTTACTATTCTCTTGTATAAATACTGGACTGTGAGTACCTTAAATTCTTATGTAAATGTGACTATTCAACACTTATGCTTGCTTTGCCCTACTTGTTACTGGTGATTTTGTCATTTAATATACTAAGATTTTTATTCGCAAGGCATACCGGCTAGAAGGTGTTTGTTTGGGTATTTATTTATTTATTTGGAGCACTATGTTGGTAATTGCAATAGCTTCCACATTAGCCGTATCTATTAAAATAACCCTGCACTTTCAGTTAAGCTAACTCACCAGTCATGGAGAGTTTACAATATTTATTGGCTGATTCATCTGATGTGACCTGAAATTTAAAAAAAAATCTTTACTAATTAGTACTATTTGTGCAGAATCAATTTCTTAACAGAGTGATGTTTTTACTGTATAAAGGTAAATGCTTAAAACAAAAAGTACCTCGATAGATGTAGGGACCTTCTTGCTCCACATTCAACCTTCACGGTCAGGACTTCGGGACTGGTGCTTGTTCAGCCTTTGCAAGCACTGTCTGCCTTCTCCTGGGACCTCTTCTTGATACTGGCGCTGTGTTGGTTGTACACTGGGACTTGGAAAAATGCTCTGGAAGGCTCCCTTACTTCTGGAGAGAAATCCTTTAATTGGATGTTTACCCCATTACCCCAAATAGAACTTAACATTGTCTTGCTAGTTTTAGGGGTCTTAAGCCCCTCCTAGGGCCTGGCGAAATCCTTCTAAAAGCTCTTGCTTCCTGCCCTGTCTTATCTTGTCACTCAGTAACTCAGTGGGGAGCAACATGGAGTCACACCAGGATCCTCCAAAGCGGACTTTTCCCCTAATCAGCAAGCTTTTACATAGCTGCTCTGCTAATATGCCACCCTTCAGTTTTTCTGCAGGTAGTTCGAGTTTTATGCGGGTGGTTGAAGAGTTAGACTTTTGCCAAAGAGCTTTAGAGAATGGCCGTCAGAAAGGAAACAGAAAGGAAAAGGCTATAGCATTTTTTTACCTGATTGCATTTTTTCAGTTGAAAATGCATTTACAATGTTGTGTTAGTTTTGGGTGTACAGCAAAGTGATTCAGTTATGTATATATTCAGTTATATATATACATGTTTATATATATATGTATATTCTTTTTCAGATTCTTATAAGTTATTACAAAATATTGAGTATAGTTCCCAGTGCTGGCTATAGCATTTTGAATTGTTCCTGTTCTATCCAGATATGTTTCTGGCAAACAGTGTAGTACATAAAAGTAGTACAGTGTTCTACATAAGAAAGTATAGAAGATAATACTTTCTTTATCGCCATGATTTAGAGAGTACAGCTTAGTCATTGGAGGCATAGGTATGCCTGGCCAGTTTATCTGCCTGACAAAATACAGCTATTTTCTTCTTACAGGGCTGCAGTTTATGATTATTGATGAGGTGGAACATAAGGAATTCTAGCTTCCAGACACTCTTATCTGTTGTGTGGGGGATGATCTACAAAGATATAATTAAGCCTACTTCTAAAGAACTCTCAAAAAAAAAAAAAAAAACCAACGAACTCCTGTTGAACGGGCGACAAGCTTGTCTTTAGGGTTTGGCAGGAAGCAGAGTTAGGAAATAGCCCTCTTGAAGTCTTGTCTTCGTGGACATGGATCCACTTAACCGTATTTTCACTAATAGCGAATTTAAAAGGGGTCTCAGTAAATTGATTATGATTTTGGTTATGGACTGAATGTGTTCCCCCCCCCCCCCACCATTCATATGCTGAAGCCTTGATTCCCAGTGTGCTGGTATTTGGAGGTGGGGTTTTGGGGAAATTAGGTTTAGATAAAGTCATGAGGGTGAAGCCTCAATTAGGATGAAGCCTCAATTGTAAGGACACTCAGTTAGTGTCCTTGTAAGAAGAGGAAGAGACACCGGAGCTCTCTCTCTCCATCTCGCGGGCACACAGAAAGAAGACAGCAAAGTGCAGACAGGAAGTGGGCCCTCCCCCAAGAACCATATCTGCCAGCACCTTGATTTTGGACTTCCAGGCTCCAGAACTATGAGAAATAAATGTCTGTTGTGTAAGTTCCCCCAGACTTACAGCAGCCTGAGTTGACTAAGACAAGTTCTCTGTCTTATCTACTTGAAAAGAGATGTAAGAAATCCAGAACTGTGATTATGTTGAGTTGGATCTGTCCTCCATTTCCTTCTTCTGTTGTGATATAGTTTATTCCTACACTGAATCAGCGTCAAGCAACTGCAGTAACTGAAATCAAACATGCATCTTTTTATGAAAAGTTTGGACAGTCTGAGGACCAATGAGACAATATTACCATCGCAGCTCAGTTGATGTCCTTGGCAATGACTTCATCATCATTTGGCTTTGAAGGAAGTGAGAAAGTGGAAAAGAAGGTGAAATCTGATATGCACATCTTCTGAATTACTCAGGTCAATTGATCTTTGCAGAAATACCCTGCATCTCCTTGCGTTTTGATTTTATTGTTATATAGCTAATCTCAGAAGGGAATGGAAGGTCTAAAGGAGCAAAGGGTCTTTGAATAAGGAGAGCCATGATGGGCCATCCAGATACTGTGGGTCTCTCTACTTTCCTTGCCCAAAGGAAAGTGACCTTGGGCTGATGCCTCTGGAATCCTTTCCTCCCCAGCCCTCAAACCAGGAGTCCCAGAAAGACAAAGCTAATTGGTCCAAGTTTCCACATCCTCCCGGCCCTTCCCTCCACCTCCCTCTGGGCTCTCTGTCCTCACCCCACCAGCTCCAAATAAGAACAAGCCAGTCTGTAGACCTTCCATTCAAGAGATGCCAAAATTCCTTATCAAAGCTTAGTCTGCACTTTTTTTTCAAGCACTGCAATTTTAAGCCTGACTTTTTTGGCAACACTCTTAGAAGAATCAGAGAACTCTGGGAGAACAATTTGGATCTGAGAGAACAGTCCTTGAACCTACTTCTCGTTTAAGGCATTCTGGGGACCAAGTTGCTCCTTTTGGTGGAGGAATGGGGGAAAAGGGGTGATTGCTCTCTTCTGTTTACAGGGTCGCCACTTTACTGCCTTAAAGGCCAATCAAAAACCAGAGGAGGTTTCCAGTCACGCTGCTTTAATTTCAGGCTGTTTTTAATTTTAGGAGAATGAAAATTCCCTATTTGGTAATTTCCTTTCTTGCTCAAGGTTTGTACTTTTACAAGGTTTCCCCTTCTTATTAGCTTGGCCACTGTTGCAGCTATTGTAACTCAAATGTTGACAAAGGGTAAAAAAAAAAAAAAAAAGGAGAAAACAAACCTCCCTCCCCCAAACTCCTCCAAAATAAAACCACAAAAAACAAATAAAAAAGATATTTTTTGGCATGTTGCCTTCAAAGGGTGCAGTTCCGGGTAACAAAGAATACAACAAGTCTCCGGAGTGTAAGTGGAAAGAGCGACTTTAATCTTTTGGAAAATAAATAACTTGAAGTTATCTCAAAATATTTTCAAAGGGACTACTATGCCCTTAGGTCCTTAAATCCTGGAAGAGTGAGGTATTTACTCACCACTGTTTAAAACCTTTACTTCAAACATTTTTAGATATATTTCTTAGCCATCTACTTGATGTGTCACAAAGTGACCTTAGCGACCATGGACTTACAGCACATACAGCATAGATGACCATATCCTGTGGTCTCTGTTACAGATCAAGGTGTATCATATAGAATCTGAAACAGATTTGAGAAAAAAACTTAGATATCCAGATAGTTTTTGCTATGAAACACGATTCAACTTGCAGATGTATCACCATTGCTGAATGCTAATGTTAAAAACTTAGATATCCAGATAGTTTTTCCTGTGAAACACGATTCATTTTGCAGACTTATCACCTTTGCCTAATGTTAATATATTTTGCTATGTGTCAGGAACAAGGCTGGGCTGTGACAATACAGAAACGAATGGGACACAGCCTGTGCCCTTAGACTATAGAGGAGAGGCCGGTAAACAGGATGACCAGGGAGACACCTTCACTGAAAGACAGGGACACAAAGTGTGTGTTTTTTGTGTACACAGGGGACTCGCTCACTCAGCTGGTGCATGGGGAGGATGTGGACTTGGTCTGTCTGTCTGTCTGTCAAATTTCTCAAACCAGGATATGAGACATCCTTAGGGAATGGGGGTTTTTCCCTGAAACAACCTCAGTGGCAGTGAGGGGTGGAAGGCGTCCCCAAGCGTCCCAGGCCTCGCCCGCAGCAACACTTGGCAAGCTCCGAAGAATCTGAATTCTCATGTGTCAACCTGAAAATTAGTGGAAAATTTGTATTCTCTTCTCTAACCTTAGATCCTATCAAACAAAACTGTTGATAGGTCAAAAACAAGTTTTTTAACTTTTTACTCTATATTGGAGTACAGTTGATTAACGATGTTGTGTTAGTTTCAGGTGTCCAACAAAGTGATTTGATTATGCGTATACATGTATCTATTCTTTTTCAAATTCTTTTCCAATTAGGTTGTTATAGAATACTGAGCAGAGTTCCCTGTGCTGTACAGTAGGTCCTTGTTGGTTATCATTTTAAATATAGCCGTGTGTACGTGTCAGTCCCACACTCCCTAAGTATTCCTCCCCCTTCCCCCCTGGTAACCATAAGTTCATTCTCTAAGTCTGTGAGTCTGTTCCTATTTTGTAAATAGTGGTCATTCCCTAGAGTGCGAACATCTGAAAAGAATGCTTTGCGTGATTTGCCCTTTGTATCTTATCTTGCTGTTTCATGCCCCTGTGCCACTGCTGTCCTGGGGAACGGGTGTGTGTGTCAGCACCCAGGGGTCCACAAGATTGTTGGGAAGGGCTGGGGTGAGTGTCCACATAGGGGAGCTGGACCACCAGGTGGACAGGTAAGCATGGAGCAGAGCTCCCTTGAGCTGTGCTAACAGTGTATAGGTGAGAAGCAGCCCTGGAGGATGGGGCAGGGGTATGACCCAGTTATGCCTGAATTAGGGGAGAACTGAAGATGGATTTGAAAGCCAGAGCCAGGAGTAAAAGGAACAGTTAGGAGATGAAAGTTGACACAAGGTGAGAGAGAGCGGAAGAAGGAGGACAGGTATTTAAAGCTTTGTAAGGGTTAAGAGCAACAGGACTTGCTAAGTAATTAGAAATGGGAGCTAAGGAGGAGAAAGAGTCCAAGACAAACAATAGCAATTGCCTATCTTTATTGAGTGTTCGCGACCTGCCAGGCCCTGCATGATGCATTCTGCTTGGGTTTTCACTGAATCCATATTAGAAGTCTCTGTAATGCCCGTTTCCCAGATGAGAAAATTGAGGCTCTCTAAGAGGTTATGTCACTTGCCCAGGGTCACCGAGCTGGTAAGTGCTTGGTCCAAGAGTTGAATCCAGGTTTATGCTTAAATCACTGAGCAAATCCTGGTGCTATTCATTGAAAGAGAAGAAGGAGGAGAAGAATCACAAGAGAATAGGACATCTGCTGAGTTTTTACTATGTGTCAGATCGTAGTCTAGGTCCTTTCCAGAGATTAACTGACTTAATTTTTTAAAAAACTCTCCGACAGCTATTGTTTCCCCCATTTTACAGGTGAAGAAACTAAGGCACACAAAGAGGAGGGGTACTTTGACCAAGGTCACACAGCTTGGAAAGCAGAAGAGCCAGGATTAGAACACAGGCAGTCTGGCTCTGGAGTCCATGCTTTTAATGACTTCATCATGCAGTCGGCCCTCCATTATCAGCGGGTCCCATAACCGTGAATTCAACCACCATGATTCAAAAATATTTATTCAAAACTCCCAGAAAATTCCAAAAAGCAAAACTTGAATTTGTCATGCTCCAGCAACTGTTCACATAGCATTTACGCCGTATTCGGTATTATAAGTAATCTAGAGATGATTTAAAGTACACAGGAGGAGGTGCGCAGGTTACACGCAAACACCACACCACTTTATATAAAGAACATGAGCGTCCACAAATTTTGGTATCCGTGGAAGGAGAGGGTCCTGGAACCGCTCCCCCGCTGATACTGATGCACTACTGTACTAGAAGTTTGGAAATGTGGTACAAGGTACCTGCCCATATCCAAAGAACAAGGTCCTTCAATGAGTTCGGTTTATTGGTCAGAGCTCAGAATAGTGATCTGGTCTAGGGACATAGAGCTAGGGTCTAGGGTCTAGGGTCTAGGGACATAGAGCCGGGGTCATTGCCTTATAGGAGAAATTCAAAATCTTGGAAGTACGTGAGACCACCCACAGACCACCATAAGCTGCACGTGTTACACTGATGGAATGATCCTATCCATGATTATGGGGCTTCTTAAACCTCCTCAGGCAGACAGAGCACCATTTACATGTCTAAATAAAGGTATTTATTAGGTGGTTGGCAGCATGAAGCACTGCCAGCCACTCCGCTGTCTCAGAGAAGTTGTCACTGTCACCACTGATGTATTAATCGCCTACACGTGGTATTTGTTTACATGCAAAAGTGTAATAGAACTGAGAGTCTTGGCAATGCGTTTATTTCATCACAGTTTTTATTTTATCTACCGCCCCAGTTTTTGGTGGATGGAAAATGCCAGTATCTTACTTTCTGAGGATGTGGTGTTTCACAGTGTTTCAGAGTGAAATGAAGAACCAAGGCAAGTAATTACATAATTAAGAGAAAAATATCATTTGAGACAGTGCAATAGTGGAGGGAAGAGTAATTACTTTTAATATTGAATTATCTCTCCCGTTGTCTCAATTCTCTAGTCTGTGTCATGATGTCTGTAGCAACAATACAATCATTTGGAACAAAACTTAACCACTTGCTAAAATATGCACGCTACAGTGGGAATGGAATCCATGTAAATTCTTTCCAAAAGTCAGTCTTTTTCTCAGAAGGGAGCATTCAAGAATATGTTGAAAATAACAAAAATACTGTCACAGGATGTTTCTGAAGTTTAAAGGTAAAACATTTGCTGTACTTTGGGTTCTTTGTGATTGTGTCTAAACAATGTCAAAATAACTAGTTAGGAAGTTATGCATCCAGTGAAATAGTTACTTAATTTGTGGGAAATTGAATCTGGTAAGTCGACTGAATCCCATTCTGTTTTGTTTCTCTTGTGGAATCATTTAAACCGGTTTTAGTGCGTAGAAACAATGTAAATGAAAGTGAGACTCTCAATATTTGATGTAAGGTTTCCATGATATTTTAAAAGAGCCCTCCCTGCCAAGTCTTTAATTTATTTGTTTAAACTCACAGAATGTTTAGAGCGACTGGGTGGGAGAGATGTTATTATTCTCACTGTGAAGAAGAGACACCAGGCTTCTGAATGCTGACGTGACTTTTTCAAGGTCAAGCAGCAGCCCTCAGGGGCACAAACCAGATATTAAGCAATGTCTTCCATAAGAAATCCAACTTTTGGGCTTCCCTGGTGGCGCAGTGGTTGGGAGTCCGCCGGCCGACGCAGGGGACGCGGGTTCGTGTCCCGGTCCGGGAAGATCCCACATGCCGCGGAGCGGCTGGGCCCGTGAGCCATGGCCGCTGAGCCTGCGCGTCCAGAGCCTGTGCTCCGCAACGGGAGAGGCCCGCGTACCGCAAAAAAAAAAAAATAAAAAAAGAAATCCAGCTTTCTTTTCTGTATCAGATGCTTCTAGGTAAACACTTTCTAGATCACAGCCCACATCTGATAATGTTTTCTATCTTTAGCTGTTGGTGATTTAGTGGCATAAGTGGGAAATGGTTAACTTGATGGCATTAGTTAACTGCGAAGATAAATGCGTTGTGTTCATACCCAGGGAGCATGTGCCGTACTTCTAAAAATAAGCACCACCCTAACTGATAAGGATTTGCCCTGTGCTCAGGCTGTGGTGGGAAGAAATAAAGGAAGAAAAGCCTTTTTTGTTTTGGGGTTTTTTTGGTCTATCATTTAAATCGGAGAGCTTCCCACCCCCCTTCTGAAGGAGGCTATTTAGAAAATGGTGATTCCTGAGGACCAGCCTTCAGGACTTCTGAGAAACTCCTTGGTGTTTCAGCCCCTATCCTAGGAGGACCTAGTCCTTTAAGTCTGTTTAGCTATCATCTGTGACAGGCGTCTGCAAGGTTGAAACCTGTGTTGATATTTCCTGTTGATTTTTCTTTTATTCCTCCCACTGAATGAGTATTTTTAAAAAAACAGAAAAAGATGTATCCCAGGGAAGCAAACTCAGCCTTCAACCAAGCTCAGTTTACGTTTAGAATTGGGCTCATGAAATGGTACTAGTCACTATTGATAATATAGACAGAAACTTTTCTATCAGTGAATTTGTTGTCACGTGTAAAGTCAACTCAGGACACATTATGAGGATGATATACCGTTTCCTCCATGCTCTGACATGTTTTGGAAAATCACGTAAGGAAAAATATAAACATGTCCAAGTTATGGTTGAAGACTTTGTTCTGCTTGAGAAAAACAGATTGTCTTCCGAATTCAATTGGTTAATTGGAAATTATTCTATTTTCCACTTAATGAAGTCTTCATTGCCTGAACTGTGATCCCTTTTCCTTCTTATTTTTGAATTCCTTTTCCCCATCATGGGCTCTTCTTTTTTTTTTTAAAGATACCTTTTTAAAAAAAGTTTCATTTATTTATTTATTTAGTTTTGGCTGCATTGGGTCTTCATTGCTGCCTGTGGGCTTTCTCTAGTTGCAGCGAGCAGGGGCTACTCTTCATTGTGGTGCGCAGGCTTCTCATTACGGTGGCTTCTCTTGTTTCGGAGCATGGGCTCTAGGTGCGGGCTCAGTAGTTGTGACATGCGGGCCCAGTAGTTGTGGCTCGCAGGCTCTAGAGCACAAGCTCAGTAGTTGCGGTGCATGGGCAGAGTTGCTCCGCGGCATGTGGGATCTCCCCAGATGAGAACTTGAACCCGAGTCCCCTGCATTGGCAGGTGGATTCTTAACCACTGCGCCACCAGGGAAGCCCCCATCATGGGCTCTTTCTTCTATCACAGATTTGTGCACACGCTGTCACAACTGGACAGGACCGATGCTTGTTAATGTCTCTTCTTTGTTGTGAAAATGTATAAATGAATCAGCATTCAGGAAATTTTTTTTAAAGGCTGATTTTCCTGATTCTGTGGCAGTGACATTTTTGCATTGCATTTGGAATAGACGGTGTCAATTTTATTGCAGTCGGGGTTGGGGAAATGAAGGAGAACGGAAGCCAAGTCTCCTTCAAGATTCTCATGCCCTGACTTGTCTGAAATGCCAGAAGCTCTAGATTCTCATAATATGAAACGTAATGTGAATGGTAAGAGACCCAAAGGTTTATTTTCATTTTTAAAAAATTGAGGGGTTGTTATCATATATACATGTCTCACTAAACCTGGGTTACAGAATCCACATCTGCTTGAATGTGTGCAGGCAGGTCGTTTCATATTTTCGTTCTTCTTCTTCCTGCATAAGATGTATTATAAAACATGCCAGGAAAAAGAAATCTAATTATGTTGTTTTTCAAATCAAAACTATTTAGGCTTTGCTATATCTTGAGACTGTTGAGAATATTTTAAGATCATAGAAATAATCCCAAAGTTTCCAAGAATAAATACCGGGAACTACTCAGCAAACCCAGCTATTTTAGTTCTCCTCCATCCACACTTCTCTTTGTCTGTGTCTGTTTCCAAACCATGATCTTTTTATTTCCTCTGTTATTAAAGATAGCTAGGATTATTCTTGAGTAGGTTCACGTCGAAAAAAGGCTATGCCTTTCATTTTAAGACGTTTATGACTTTGTAAATGAAGGAAATAATGGGATGTGAGAACAGTGGTGTTGCTAGCATATCCTGATGTTGGCTACATTGACATTTAAGCTAAAACCTTGGCTCAAATCCTGAAGACCATAGCAAGCACAGGCAAGGGTGGCTTATGAGTCCCTGTATTCAGTCCAATGCCAGTTGTCTGTTTACAAAACATACTTATTCCTTAAGATGACTTCCTGGAGCCTTTGCATTGGTGTTGGGTTTCTGAGCCAGCACACACAACGCCCTGGAATTTAAAGAGGCCGGGATTATCCAGTCAGCCAAGCAAAAGGGGACGAGTGAAAACAAAGCAGAAGGAAAAAGGATTTCTGTGAGGATCCGTTGGTTATCTGTGCCTCTACCATCCCTGAAGGACTGTAAGATGGACTCCATTATTTGGAGAGGCCAAAGGTCACATTTTTAGTTTTTAAGGCAGTACAAGTAACAGTTGGTTACTGAAGACATGCCCTTCCCTCTGGTTTCCAAATTGGTTTTTATTTTCAACCGGTTTGCAGTCCACGGGCTGCAGGACCGGGCTTGGCTTGGATCTGACTCATGTCAGCCTTCCCTCACCAGGTGGAAGTCAATTGATAACGCGCAAAACTGATGATTCAAGGCAGCAATGTGGTCATATTATTTAGAGATATGAAGATAACCAGCAAAAACATTAAAGACGCAAAGTCTATAAAAGTGGTCCATGGCTCTGGGGAGCGGGGCTGCTAGGGGCAGGACGGATCAAGGAACTATTGCTTTTCTTTGTAAGCCCCGAAGTATCTGCTTTTTGTTTGTTTGTTTTTATTATTAAAGACATTGTAGGTGTTACTTCCATTAAAAACAAATCCAGTTTGGGGATTAGCAGATACACACTACTATATATAAAATACACAACAAGGTCTTAGTGTGTAGCAGAAGGAACTGTATTCAGTATCTTGTAATAACCTATAATGGAAGAGAATCTGAAAAAGGATACATATAACTGAATCACTTTGCTGCACATCAGAAACTAGCACAACATTGCAAATTAACTCTACTTCAATTAAAAGAATCCATTTTAAGTAAAAAGTTTGTTTTCGTTTCTAAAATAATTCCCATGACATTCATTCCACTTTTTAAATGGAATATAATTTTTACCCATAATTTAAATGTCCAGATTAAGGTATTTTTTCCCATTAATAAATATTTAGTATCTGGGCCCCAGGGGAGGAAGAAACGGTCAAAAGCACTTTGTTATAATACATTTTGCAGCAAAACAATAGTCGAATGAAGGCGAAAAGGGAGTTTGTGATAAGAAACAAAACACTGAGCTTTTTATGTATTTATTTCTTTACTACTATAGAAAGATTTCAGAATACAGCTTAATAGTTATTGGGACGTATTCCCCGCCCCCCCTTATTGTCTCTTTAAAGCCCTGCAACATTCTTTAACATTCTTAATATAATCCTAGGTTATAGCATAAACCTGGTTAAGAGTATGCACTTTGAAGACATTGGATTTAGGCTGCTTAACTTTTTTTTTTAATAAATTTATTTATTTATTTTTGGCTGCGTTGGGTCTCCGTTGCTGCGCGCGGGCTTTCTCTAGTTGCGACGAGCAGGGGCTGCTCTTTGTTGCAGTGCACAGGCTTCTCATTGCTGTGGCTTCTCTTGCTGCGGAGCATGGGCTCTAGGCGCGCGGGCTTCAGTAGTTGTGGCTCGCAGGCTCAGTAGCTGTGTCTCGCAGGCTCTAGAGCGCAGGCTCAGTAGTTGTGGCTCGCGGGCTCTAGAGTGCAGGCTCGGTAGTTGTGGCTCATGGGCTTAGTTGCTCCGCGGCATGTGGGATCTTCCCGGACCAGGGCTCGAACCCATGTCCCCTGCATTGGCAGGCGGATTCCTAACCACTGCGTCACGAGGGAAGCCCCCAAACTTGGGTTTAAACCTTGACTCTTCCACTCTGCTGTCTCAGTTCACTCCCCCCCCATCCCCGCTCCTCCCGCCCCACCAACCTTGCATGAAATGCATCTCATACTAGCACTTACCTCACAGGGTTGGCATAAGAATTAAATTGATGATCTATTTAAGGGGGTTGGCACATAATAAGCATGCAGTACACGTTTTATTATTGATGAGGAAAGCAAATAATTCAGCAATGATGTTGCACAGCACAGAGCAAGTATACAAAAGTCACGTGGCAGCCTTGCTGTAATATGAGTCAGGTCCATTTTCGAGTATTGCCCCGTGTCCTGGAATCAAGCTTACATTTGATCCCTGCTGAATGGATGCTGTCTTCACAAATCTCACAAATCCCAAGCTCCTATCAATAGCTGAAACCAGTAAAGCAAAATGGTTTAGGAAAGGATGTTAGTTTCTATCCAAGAAACATCATAAAAGAGTTCTCTCCTGCCTTCTAGTTTTATAGGGCTGATTTTATTTTCTCACAAAATTGGGCATACTTGGTAGTTGTCCAAATAAATGCCCAATAAATAGTTGAGCAATTATGTCCCTAAGGACAAAAAAATTCCAAAAATTAGGACCCGAGGGAAGATCATTTTCTCTCTGACTTACTTTTTTTATTCTAGTTTCTTGGGAAAGAGCCCCAGGTTCCTTGTGGCCAGAGAGACAGCGGGGCAAGGAAAACTGTTTCCCTTGGATCCTCTACACCTTCTGTTTGAACTGTTCCATGACTTGGCTCTCCTCTCTTCCACCTCAGGCAATGCCACACGATGCTTTCAAATGTGATCTCTGCCCAGCTTCAGGGAATTGGGCCCAGTATGAGGCAGTGACTGTCTCTGTGTCACACACACACACACACACACGCACACATGCTTGTAACAATAAAATATACGTGTGTTGGTTCTCAACCCTGAAATGAGAAGTCTCATTTTGGCATTTTCTGATTTTGCCTTTAGCTTTTCCAGTAACAGACGTTTTATATGTTTATTTATTAGAAGAAAACAAAAGGAAGTAGAAAAATCAGGGGAAAGGACAGTGGGTTTGTGTCTGAGGAGATGGAAACCATACATCCACACATTCATTAGGTCTTCTTTAAGTATGTAAACAGTTATTCCCAATAAGTCGTCGGTGAAAAGTGGATAGCATCTTTACCTGTTTACCTACCGATGGTGCTTTAAGAATTTGAGCACCTAATCAGTAATAGAGATGATAACTTACACCTCTGAAAACAGAACATACTACTATTATTTCCCAAAAGCTGATTTCAAATCTGGATGCGTTTGGGAAGCTCTCTTGTCTTCTGACCTCTTGTCTCCCAGCCCCCTCTCCACTGTGGCGCACCTCCCCCCATCACCCTTGGTTTGGGTTCCCCAGATCCCCAGGCTCTCCTTTGCCGGATCCACACCAGTCCTCAAGCCTAGACCACTCTCATGATCCATCTCCTCTTTTTTTGGAAGTAGAGAGTGAATATAAGAAGATTTAATTCCACTCTGAACGAGACCAGCTACGTTATTTGTGGGGTCTCAATACAAAATGAAAATCTGGGTCCCCGGGGGAGGTGAAGGAGTCAATCTCCCCTTCCTTAGTACTCTGAGGGTCCCAGAGAATGACTTAGGGCTCCTCGGTTGTCTTTATCCAAACTGCTCTTTACACGGTTCTCTGCAAGGTCCCTGTCCTCTACCCAAATGCTACTGAGAAATCTATGTAAGGGACTGTTTCCAATGCATTGGATTGGGTTCAAGGCCGCCTCATAGCCTCCAGGTTTTCCACTGCAAAATGATACCACATTTACACAGATACTAGTTAAACAGTCAACCTATACTCACCTAAATGGAAGCTTGGCTGGTTGGGGAGTATCCTGCACTCCTGAGGTTGTGCATCTGAGCTTCTCTGCCTTTACACATGCATGAGTTGAAAGGCTGAGAAGCACAGTTACAGTGTCCCCTCAGGGGTCCTAATCTTGGAACCAACGCTGATGAGAAAGGCATCCAGAGCCCTGGCACAGCCAAGATGGATATTATTGCGAGACTTCTTCTGAATATGCAGACTTCAGGGGGCGGAAGTAGAACAGAGCCGAGAGGGAAAGGGAAGGATGGGGGCCAGAGAAGATTGATCCACATGGAGCTGAAGGAGAAAGGCTGAGGAGAGATGGTAAGCAGGCAGCAAGCATGGTAGGGAAGCTGAGGGAGGGGTCAACAAGCTAAGTCTTCAAATATATTTTCATGTGGCAAGACGCTCCTGTTGTATAAACCCGATGCTTGGGGAGGGTTGGTTCCCTAGAGGAACTGGATGGGACAACACTCCATAACAATGCACATTCTTTGCAGGAGAACCAAGAAATTAAAACGTCCCAAGGGAGTTAGGATAGACACTCTTAATAACTGCGATTGGGCATCAATGGGAAAACTCAGTTGACTGAATCACAATTCATTAATATTCTTTCAATTTATCATATTTGTTTCATTCAAACTTTTTTCAAATGTATCATAAATGTTGAGACTGACATAGGCTGAATTTAAAAGTTTCAAAGCTGACATTTCAACTCCTTTTTACTTTCAGTTTGTGAATACATATTCCATACCCATCACCCATTATCTATTAAGAAACGGATAAAGAACCATTTCCTGGTAATCATAGATCACCCCAACATTCATAGGCATAATCTCGGAAATTTTATCCTTGAAGAAAAAAATGTGAAAACCTACAAGTATCTTAAAATTGACACTTGAAACAGAAAGTGTTTTTGTATCCCTAAATACAGCATTTTTCTGCCATGCCTGCCTGGGTAGGGTTAGTCTCTACATTGTTATGGAAATATTTTTCTTCCTTCACATCTTATTCTTAGTTATGTTCTTTTTGTTCAGACATCTAAATCTGAGCTAGATTGGGGAAGGATAGAATTCTTATTTCTGACAAATGTTATTTGGGAAGAATGATTTCTTTTCCCCAAGTGTATGTAGGAAGTAAATTTATTTTTTAAAAAAAGGCACAAAGGCACCCCTAGGCTTAGCAAATAGGGATATTTAAATATTTTAACATCTATTTATAGTTTATTATGTAAATTTACTTCTCCTCTTAGTAGCCTAGAGGGATAAGGAATATTTATTTGCCCAGGAGGAAATATCCACAGGTGATATATATGTTCACATCTGGATTTTAAAATGTTTCTCACAGAGTGATCGTAGGTCCTTTTGCTACAGTATCACCAGGATGCTTATTTAAAATGCAGATTCTTGGTCTTTGACACAGATTTACACAATCTGAACCCCCAGAATGGGGTCCTTGCTCAGCAACAATTTATCGGTTGAGTATAATTTAGATTCTGTTTACCTACGTTTTTTGTAACAACTATTTTGACATAAATTATATCCATGTCATTAATTCCACATCAGAAATCACAGAAATTTTATCAATTGCTAATTAATCGTGAGTAGAGCGATTGACTTCAATTATTGAAGGGAAAAATTAACATTTATGCAATGAGGCTTAGTAATATGAAAAAGCAAGAATAAGAAGTGGATTCTTGTCTGATTCTTATACTTCGCTGACAGAGTACTACTGTGAGGCACAACTGCAAAAAGGAAGAATAAGTAGTTAATGTTTAATCGAGACGATAATCTCTCTGCAATGCAGGTAGTCTATGAGATTCCCGTCCATGTGAAACACAGGTGAAGTTGAATGAATTAAATGGTTTAAAAAGTAATTGGATCGCAGGAATCTTCTTCCACTTTGTTTTATCAAAATGGCAATAGCCCTGCCACATTTGCTCTCGTTTGACTTTGGGGAAATGAAATTTGACACAGAAGGATCGGTAAGGGCAGGGTTGAGTTTGTTGGTGTAATATATAAATTGTACTGATTGAATTATTCCTGAGTCTTCTCCTCAAGCGTACCGTGAAACCTCCTTTACCACTTTCTGATTTATAAGGCCATGAAGAACTCCACAATGCCTTTCCATGAATTCATAGTTTGTTAATTGCAACAATACGAGAATAGGTTTGTATGTATGCGGGCGAGGCAGGTTAAATCAGTTGACGGATGCACGAGGGCTGGTGAGAAGGTACCCTGCCCTCTACAGCTCAGCCGTGTTCCCCAAATTCTAGACCTGGCTCCCCTCTTACTATCTGTGTGATCATTAACACAACAAAGCATTTAATTTCTTGTTTTTTACACTATAATTTTAAGCTACATCAGTGGTTTCCAAATCTGGCTTTTAGAAAGGAAGCTTTTAGAAAACATGGATTCTCTGTCTGACTCCCCCAAATTTGTATTCAGTGTGTAGTGAAGAATGAACTAAAGAGTTCTAAATGAACTAAAGAGTACCTAAAGAGAGGTCTGGCCTTTGCCCTTGGCTACTAGGAGGTGCTCTCCACGCTCCTGGAATGTTCCTGCCTAAGAGTGTCTTTATTTGCCTGGGATTTTTAGCCACTGGACAGTCTAACAATATGACTTATGATGGGGGGTTTGGGGGAATACTCAAGTTAATTTCAATCTTTGGAGTAGCCAGAGAGAAAGGGAGGGGCTGGGGAATACAGGTCAGACATTCAGGCAGGATTGGATGGAGGAGCCCTTGCAGAATCCCTGGACACCAAAACTCTGGGTGAGCTTCCCTGGGTGGTGTTGCTCTGTGCCCATCGTCCACCTGGATGCAGGGATGATGATGCTTCCTGATTCCACCTTAGGTGTCTCTTCCTTCTCCTGGATCTCTTTTGCCTGTAATAAGCATGACCGTGAGTGTAAGAGCCTTCAGTGACTTCTGTGAGTGGGTGTGGAGACCCTCCAATGTGTAGTCAGCTGGTCTGAAGTGCAGGTGGCCCCCGAACCTGCAGCTGATATCTGAAGTGAGGGTGGTCTTGTGGGGTTGTTTCTAAAGACTTTTCAGTTCATCTAACTCATAGCATTCAATATACAGTCATACCGTGTTTTATTGCGATGCGTTTTATAGTGCTTATGGATACTGAATTTTCGACAAGCTGAAGGTTTGAGGCAACCCTGCCCTGAGCAAGTCGACCGGAGCCATTTTTCCAACGGCGTTTGCTCACTTTGTGGCTCTGTATCACATTTTGGTAATTCTTGCAATATTTGCAACACTCCACCAGCAAAAAAGATTACGACTTGCTGAAGTTCCAGATGATGGTTAGTATTTTTTAGCGATAAAGTATATTTTAATTAAGGTATTCACATTGTTATTTTAGACATCATGCACACTTAATAGACTACAGGATACTGTAAACATCACTTTTATATGCACTGGGAAACCAAAAGCTTCATGTGACTAGCTTTATTGCAATATCTGCTTTATTGCAATATTTGCTTTATTGCAATGGTCTGGAACCGAACCTGCAATATCTCTGAGGTCTGCCTCTATTTGAAAGGAGCTGGAAACAGTTAAAAACAAGAACTGGAAGGGTACTGCCGGGCTGTGTTATATCTAAAGGTCGTCTCCAGGTCTAACGATATTTCTTTACATATTTTGTCTGTTTGGCGTATGCATTTGTTTTTTTATTTAGACTTCAAGGGCAGAAAGTTGAGTGATTCATGTTCCTTAACTCATGGAACATTATCATTCTTGGTTTTGTTGTATTCTCTATTTCATTGATTTATCCTCATACCTACACTATTTCCTTTCATCTTGTTTCTTTGAGTTTATTCTCTTGATCTTTTTTTCAGCTTCTTAAGTTGAATGCTTAGCTATTTATTCCCCAGATTTCTTGTTTGCCAAATAATTCATCATAAGCTACGTGCTGTTTGAGGTGTGTGGCACACACTTTGGCCTGTAGTATTTTATTGCCCAGTTTAAATATCCCAAAATTTCCCATGCAATTTACTCTTTAACCCCAAATTCATTTAGTAACCACCTATTTAGTTTCTGAATATCTGGAATTTTGGTTAATTCTTCTTTTGTTATTGACTTCTTATTTTAATAAATAAAGTCAGAGGTCTTGGGTCATTGTTCTCTACATTTGTTATTTCATTAGAAATGGCAAAATAGTGATTTTATAATTCTTTTATTCCTTCACATGTATTAGCCAGAATTCTTCCGTAAAGAAGAAATATCCCTCAGCAACCATTTTCTTACCCTGAAATACGGTTGGTAAAAGACATTCAGGATGAATGTTTAATTTTCTTGCCTTTATCAGTTTTCACAATCATGGGCTGGTATCTTAGGAGCCTCCAGTGGAGACCAATGTGTATATTTTAATATTAAGAACCCGTGAGCGTTCATGTGCTTGAAGTGTTTCTATTTATTGTGTATCATTATTCTTTTTCATGCTAGCCCCCCAGCCATTAGGCCCATGGGTGCACCTTTAGTGTCCCTGTGTCCTCTTAATAGGATTCTGTTAGTCTTTGATAACTTCCTTACTTGCTGGCATGACAAGAAGTTTAGCCAGAAAGAGTTATTTATGAACTTTCTACCTCAGATCTGGCATCTGTGCCCAGGCTTTAATGGGAATTATTTTTCGAGACCCCAGGTTATAAGTGTCTCTAAGCTCACTGCTTCTAGCCTGCAAAATACATATAGTTTTTAAAGCAAAACACATCATAAAATTGTCCTGATATTTCCAATTTAATATTACAAGGTTTCTAACTTACCTACTTTATTTTATTTGCTCAGAAAATGTGCTTTTCTCCTTCTCCTATGGAAAAGAATTTATTGTTTATCCTTATATTGTTTCATTGGAAAAAAAAAATTCCCTTCCCCTTATTTACCCAAGATTTTAAGTAACCACTATGTCTACTTTGCTTCTTTTTAAAAAACAATATAGCCTAGAGATCAATATCATGATACAGAGTTTCTCTTTAGTCTCTTTAGTCAGCTGTGTGTACCCCAGCTTGTGGATCAAAGATTGTCATCCTGTTGATGGTCATTTGGGTTGTTCTTAATCTTTTACTATTGGAAACAAATGGTGAAAAACTACCCTGAGTAAATTTCATTTTGTATTTTTTTCCGTGTATCTTTGAGATAGATTTAAAGAAGTAAGACTGCTGGGTCAAAGAGTTAATTCATACGGAACTTTTCGATATAGAGCCAGACTCCTCTCCCTGAGTGTTGAATAACTTTGCATTCCCACTACCAGTGGTGAAAGTATGTATTTCCCCATGGTCTCACCAATAGGTTATGTTGTCAAATATTTGGATTTTTACTGGGCTTATAAGTAATGCAAGTCTCCCAATGCAGTTTAATATACTGTCATTTCCCCATTACTAACTAATTTTTCTCACTCTCACTAAATTCTCTCACTCTTCTTGTGGTTTTGTCAGTTGGTCCCTTATATACTGTGAGGCAATATTGTTAGGTCAGCAAATGTTTATAAAAATAAAATTCTAAAATCTACTGTTATTTTGTTATATAATGGCAGTTACAGAATTTTCAGCTTGAATTTTTATTTTGTGTGATGTTAAAATCACTAACTTGGCTTTCTTTGGCTTACATTTGTCTGGAGTATCGTTCTCAATCCCTTAATTTTCAAACTCCCTGGATCTTCTAGTTTTAATGGTGTCTCTTGTAGACAGCAATTCGCTCAACTGTTTCATCTGCAGATCACAAGTCTGACAAGGTCTTGATCGTTCAGCATAATCCATTTCCATATTTCCATAGTCAGATGTATTGTGCCATTATTTTATGTTTTATGAACCACATATTTTAATTTTTCTCCTTTTCTGGTTTTTTTTTTTTTTTTTTTTTTTTTTGCAGTACACGGGCCTCTCACTGTTGTGGCCTCTCCCGTTGCGGAGCACAGGCTCCGGACGCGCAGGCTCAGCGGCCATGGCTCACGGGCCCAGCCGCTCCGCGGCATGTGGGATCTTCCCGGACCGGGGCACGAACCCGTGTACCCTGCATCGGCAGGCAGACTCTCAACCACTGCGCCACCAGGGAAGCCCCGCTTTTCTGTTTTTTTAAAAAATAGATTAATATTTCCTTCTTTTGATTTAAAAATCATACATTTTATTTTTATGCCTATGGTGAGTGTCCCAATTTTAAAAAATTAAAAAAAAATAGGCCCATAATTTTTTGTATTTTCTTCATTGATTTTTAAGCTTCTCAGTATCTACGTCTTCATCCCTAAACAAAACAAAACAGAACCAAACACAATTAGAAACCAGACAGAGCAACCCAAGCCAGATTTTTTCTTCAGTTTCTACCCAGGCAAGCTCACCCTTTCCCATGATGTCAGTTTCTGCCTTTTTTCCAAAACAGCAAAAACAACAGTTATTTACTCATCTGTGAATATATATAGATTTCAGAGAGCCTCCATTTATTTTTCTTATTTCTGAGCCGTTTCTATTAAGAGAGTTCTGTCTACTAAAACTTCTGCAGATGTATTTGATTGAGAATATAACTAAGTGGGAAAATTCATGTTGCAAAGTGATTATCAACACTGGAAATAATGACCCCATTGTCTCCCAGCATCTTGTGCTGCTGATGAGAGGTCTGATGGCTACCTGATTCTTATTCTGTGGTAGGTGATCTACTGTTTCCTTCCAGATGCTTTTAACTTGATGGGCAGCCATAATCTGCCCTGGATTATGACTAAAAAAGAAAATATTGCAAAGAAAACGCCCTCCCTCGAACTATCCTCATTTATACTCCTGGCAACTAGTGTTCTGGGCCATCACTTTCCCACATTCCACAGGAAACACCACCTTTTCTCTCCCCAGGCTGTCGAATGGCTTTAACATCAGTCTCTTACATCCATTAACTTCTCATCTCTCTGGATCTCCAGAGTAAAGTACTGGGGGGACAGCTGCTCCCACTAGTTTGTCAGCCTGACAGGAACTGGAACAGCCCCCAATTTCATTTAAAACTTAAGCAAATAGTCCAGTTTGTGCATGTGGCTTTCAACCCAACTTGTGTAACTTCCGAGTTATTTGTTGTTGTTGACACTATTATTTGATTCTTTCAACATTCCCCCAAACCTGCTTCTGTTTCCTTGATACCTGATAATTATATGATTGTAATATAGATGATCAGGTCTTTGTCATTATTAGAAACATTTTCCGTCAGTTCGGCTGTTTTCTTCATCATTATGCTAGATAATAAGCTACATTCAGTAGGATGAATTTGATTTTGAAGAAATTATACCTCTGGTTATCTGATCTGGATATAGAGCCCTGATTCGTTATCACTAAGCAGAGGAAAGCCTTTCAGAGGTTTTGGTGAAAGGAGAATTTATTTCCTCTTTATCCACTTCAGAATGGTTCTCCATGGAGCTATGCATACACTCCCAAATATTTTCTCCAGGCGACTCAAAGGCTGGAACATTACCCTCTATGATTTCTTTTTAAAGTGCTGACAGAGCTAGATGTTTCATAAGCTGAAATCCTAAAGAGAAAATCTGGTCTGAAATCCAGCCTTGGGTAGAAAATGTTTGAAGTCACAGATCTTCTACTCACTCCCGCTATATGTAGGGATCATAAATGTGGGAAGAAAGAAGGGAGACTGTTCTGATACAAAATTATTGGGGTCAGTTACTAGTTTTTGAAGTTGATTTAAATATCCCTTATTTTGAATTCTCTTTCTTATACTTTCTGTCCATCTGTTCATCTCTAATTAGAAAGATAATTTTGGCAAAAGAGAACTTAAGATGAGAGAGTGAAGCCCCCTGACAGAGGGAACCGTGGTCCCCGAGGGAGAAAAGTAGTAAATATAGTGAGAAAAATACTGAAATCAAAACGTCTGTTTGAGACAAGATGGATAATGCAGTTGTGAGAATAGGGGTGTATGTGAAGCAGGCAGGCTAAAATGATGAATTTAATCTAGGTCTCTGCAAAAATAAAGCAAAATTCTTCAGTCTGTGAAATCTTCACACCTTTTTATTGTGCGTGTGTGTGTGCACACATATTATCAAGACTTTAATACAGTCTTGGCTTTTCTTACTAAATCAGATTGTATTGATAACTATAATCACAAAAAGACTGGGGGCACCAGAAGCCAATCCAGAAGCATCCCTCATGGTCTGCACACAGTCTAGAGTCAGGCACCAGCCAATTCTGATCCACAGCCGGAGCCATGGGCACGTAGGTCACCAGGAGCTCATCACAGAATGTGTGCAGCTCCCATGGTCAATGCAGTGTGTGCTCCTGGGCAGGGAATGGGGGGTGGAATTCACTACTTTTAACATCAAAATATCACCAGTATTTAACAGATGAGAAATCGTTAAAGCAATTGATTTCATGTTTCGTAAATCATTTTAAGTGAATAAATAATGCATAATAGCTATAGAAATTTAGAAAAAAATCCCCTATAACTCCACAACTTAGAGATAAATATTGTTTGGGATTTGTGGACATTTTCCCCAGTATTTTTTCCTATATGTTTTATAAATCAGGTGACATATGCAGAATTCTCTATCCTGGCTTTTATAGATTATATATCATGTTTTCCCACTCACTAATTACTTTATAACATAATTTTCAGTGGCTGTATAATATTCCATTTTACAAATGTGTTATAATTTGCTTTGCCTAATGCCTTTTAAATTTGAGACATTATTGTTTGGGGAGTTTTAATAGGAATGAAGTTAGAAGGTCTAAATAATTTAACTGCTTTTTGATATATCATTTAAAATATTTTGGGTTTTCACTCCTTAAAAGGGAGTTACTAACACGTGTATGTCATCTATTAAGACACCAGAAGCTACTCAGGATAAATAGAGAAGATAATTATTATAACCAGTTGAAATGATTTTAATTATTTTATTCAACTTTGAACTAAATTATAGTTTACTCTGTTTTTAAAATTTTCAGTATTCCTAAGGCTTGTTGAGAGATGGCCCCAATCTTACATTTTGCTTTGCTCTGCTAGGCAGTGTGTTTACGTGTGTGTGCTCGTGTGTGATTTTCATTTAAGGATGGAGGAAATAAGGCATTAGGAATACATGGTGCTGGGAGCCCTTTTTTATTTTTGGTCCATACTAAATGTCCTAGGCTATTTCCAAAGCTTTGCTTTAACCCAAAGTATTGAAGCCTTAATTTTTAGGACCCAATGATTCATTATGTGTGGAATTTCATTTGAAATCCAGTTGAAAAACATTTGAAGAGCTCATCCATCTTGAGTAGTGATATCCTAAAATCAATGGTAGATTATGTCATCTACAGTGGTAGCAAAATTAAACATTGTTTTCCTTTATGCGTTATGGTTACAAAGTAAAATGATACTCTTTCAAGTACATTCTTCTACCCATGAAAATCCAACAACCCTCACACGTTTATTGAAAAATATAGTGTATTAGTCAGTGTTCGATCAGAGAAGCAGAACCAACAGGAGAGGGAGAAGGAGAGAGAGGACAGACAGATGTTTCCATTATTGCAGAGAATTGGCCTATGTGTCAGCAAGGGAGGATGGTGAACATACTGCTACCCACGAGCGCGAGCTAAGAGGCATGGAGTCTTCAGGCTCGGTGAAGCCCTAAGCCCACTTTTAAGGGGTTCACTTGATAAGGTCAGGCCTGTCTAGGATAGTCTCCCTTTGATTAATGTAAAGTCAACTGATTAGATGGGAATCCCCTGGTGGTCCAGTGGTTAGGACTCTACAATTTCACTGCCGAGGGCGTGGCTTCGAGCCCTGGTCGAGGAACTAAGATCCTGCAGGCTGTGAGGCATGGCCAAAAAAAGTCAACTGACTAGGGATTCTAATCACACCCACAAACATCCCTAGATTCGTGTTTGATTGAATAACTGAGAACTGTGTTTTAGCCTAGCCAAGTTGCCACATCAAAAAGCCATCCCATATGGAAATCAAGTAAATTGGGTCTAAGTCCAGTTTTCAGTGCTCATTGAAAAACGTCTGACAACCTTCATTTTTTACTTAAATTGTTGAGCTGAAAGAGTTAAAGATGAAAGCATGACTTCTGACGATTCATTATTAGTCCTCAGTTTGTTGGCTTTGCGTGGCATGCACAGTTAGAAATACCCGAGCTTTTCGTACTTTTACTTCACGTATTATCAACTTCTACAGTTCTTCTTTAAAGCTCTTAGCCACCATTTGCATTCATATTAATATTTAATACAGTTGTGGCTAATATTATCCTCTGAACGCTTTTATGTAATAATAGCTTTGCATTTGCACAATACCACTCTTCCAAGGGCTGTGAGTGCTTTGTCGACAGTGAGCCAGATTTCTTCCCCTGCATAAGCTGTTCTCCATCCACCCCTAGAGAAATGTTAGCACTTTAGAACAGGACCTCGGTTTGTGCTTGTAGCAGAAATTAAGTAGTCAGTGTTCTTACAGCATAAGATCCTTCTCCAGTAGGTCCTAGGAGATTATTCAGGGTTTTAAGCACTTCACAAAGTCTCATATGGAATAAGTTATTCACTACAAAGTTGTGAAAGTGAGCATAGGATATTGGACATTAAGAAAGTCAGTGTTTTTGAATAATGGATAAGTTGTGGCTAGAATAAAACATTGTTCAGGTCAGTGGGATTTTCCAATGGTTTTAGGAAAGAAGCCGGTGAAGTTTGGTTAGGGTTGTAGCCTTCTTATTATGTACCAAGGAGAGAATGTTCATAACTAGGAAGAGGGATGTTCTCAGCTGTAAACATTGGGGTAACTGAAATGTCTTCTCTGTCTGGAAAAAGAAGAACCATCTACTGTGTTCAGATGAAGATACTATCAGTGATATGTCCCAGGGAATGACATCATCTCATTAAACAGTAAACCAAGCTGATGCCACTGGAGAGAAAACACTCAGCTGGGGGGTCGTGAAATTTCTTGCTGGATTTGGACACAAATAGCTTTGCAGTTTGAGCAAATCACTTAACTTCTCTATTTCTGATCTTCATTGATAGGGCTGGAGAATTGGTTTAAATGACATTTCTCAATGCTTTTGTGTCTAAAAGTCTAAAAAAATGGATTAAACATGTTGAGTGCAGCCAACTTTGCCTAGAGAAAGGGTATGGATATTCCTATTTGATATTAAAAATGTTTCATATTTTTATCCTTAAATGCCAGATATTTTCAATACTTCAGGGTTGCCAAGACAGAGTGTAATATAGTACACATTGACAAGTTTCATATTTATTATAGAAAACATGGTGACTTTAGTTAGTTTTACATACTGTAATATTCTTTTGAAGCTTGGTACAATTATCTTTTCACTTCCAAGGTCAAATGACAAGCCTAAATTAATTACTTAATTACCTTAAAAATTATAATACCATGGCTAATCTTTTGGATTCTCTAGGATGTTAAATTCTCTTAAACATTATAAGCACTCTGCATATCAAATATACAAACAGTTATTCCCAAACTCAACACAGAAGTCTTCATACAATGAATTGATTTATGTCATCCATATACTTGATTCCAAACCTTTCTGGGTTACTTATAGTCCCCTATTTATCTTTTATGGAAACAACTTCCTATCCCAAGTTTAAGTTGAGTTACATCATTTATAGGCTGAGCTTATGGACCCAGAGATTTTGGCTGCAGTGGTAGACATGCAGGGCAATTTTTCTCAGAGTGACTAGAGGCAGATCGAACTTTCTTTTACAGTCTCTTGGTCAAACCCTAGAAGCGGGATGGATTACACTTTGATTTGAATGTGCGACTCCTCTGATTCTCAGCTCTGACTTGAGCCTGCAAACTCTGCTTGGGCTCTGTGACTCCCAACTTGAAATCAATTAATGACTAACGCTAAACAGCATTTACTCTTTGGTATTATTCCAGATTTTCTTCATACTCATCTTAGAGCTATTTAAAAGTTACTGACGAGGACGCTACCCAACTCTTGTGTGTGTATCTGACCGTGGCATAGCCTCAGCTTCTTAATCCATTTTGATGACAGTACAGATTTTCACTTTCAAATTTACTGTCTCATGTGAGCCTTTTGGTGGGGAGGACAAAAGTATTAAAGTTATTCCCATTTCTATCATGATTATCCCTAATCTATTTTGTTGAGTCTAAAGGATATCCCTGTAAACTAATACAGTAGCTCTGAGGTACATGGTGGGTCTCGTTAAACTTTCGTTAAATGAAGAACTATTAGCTCTGGATTTATATTATACAATATCAACATTGTATAATAAATAGCTTAATTTCTTTATTTCTGTAACTCAAAAAAATCTGCTCCAGGATCCCTCTGAGCTGGTAGAAATGTGAACTCTAATCACAGTGAAGTGGAGTGTGGACCTCGAGGTGGTGAGTTCTGCCGCTCCAGTAACAGGCTGGACAGGCACCCCAAGCCCTGACTCTCACGGGTCACATCACTGGCCTCCATCCTGCAGGCCGGGCCTCTTCCTTGCAGGGTGAGACATAAAGTTATGAACGCTGCTTCTAGACAATCTTACACAAACTTGGGAGGAATTGTGTCACTCTACTGCCCTCCCAACCAACTTAAATCTCTCTTTCCTAAGTCTGGGCACCTGGTTCCAAGCCTTCTTCGTCCTATGTCTGAGGAAGTCATCTGAGTGTCCTTGCTCCTGACTCCAGATACCCCAGAGTCTTGGCTTTTCCAAATAGCCTGGGTTGGAAAAGCTTCTAATTCATGGAAACTTCTGTTTTGTCCCTAAAAATCACACACACGTGCACATGCACACACACACATGCACACAAAGCAGAGAGACACAAAGTCCTTACTCACTTGCTTAGATGGGCAGAAAAATAACAACAGAATAAAGAACGCGCAGGAGTTAATAAGTCGACAAATAAACTTGAATTATTAATGATGATTATAAAATACTTTAAATTTAGTGATGTATATTTTACAAGATGCCTTCATATGTATACCATGTTTAATCTTCGTAATACCTTGTCAAGAAAGAAATCACAACCCCTGTTTTGCAAGTGGAAACCCTGAGACTCAAAGACTTAAATTAAGCGCTTGTCTTGAAGGCTCACAGATGTGTGCGTGTGTGCATGTGTGTGTGTGTTCTCAATGGTGGTGACACATTAGAATAATCAGGGAAGCCAGTAAATAATGCCTGTGCCCAGGACTCACCTTAGATAAATGAAATCGAAATCTCTGGAGACGGCCTGGCACTGATATTTCTTTTTAGGTTTCCAGATGATTCTAATATGCCAGCAGGGATGATTACAGAACCGAATTTAAAATACAAGTTTTCTGATTTCAAATGCCATGTTTTCGATGTTATATCAGAGTAATCGTTTGAATGTGGCGACTGAGGATGTAAATTCTTGCTTGCTCTGTGAGGTGGGGGCGACACGGTTTCCTTGGACATTTCCCGGAGCGCACAGCCATCTGGGGAGAGGGTCTGCAGCAGGAAACGGCGCGGGTGATAAGTGAGGGTGGGGCAGAGGGAGGGGCGGAGGCAGGGGCGGGAGGGACAGAGTACCGCGCGCTCCAGGAAGGCCCACAGGTCCGCTTTCTTTCGATTGGTTTTATGTGAGTTAGCGTTCCTAAATGGTGTGGTGTCATTAAGTCCAGGGCATTTAGAGTCCATGGGGCATAAACATTGCTCACTAAATTCCAGTGTTTGGAGTGGGATCTGGATAAGGAGTAGAAGACCTGAGAAGCTGCAGCTCTTTTGTGGAGGGAACTGGCAAGTGTGCTTCGCGAGGGTGATGCATAATGTCCTTCTGATGACAGTGCTCTCTGCTATTAGGCTTCTTTGTCATCATCAGTCATTAGTTCCATCACCTTTGTCCCACTAGTATCTATTTTGTACGTGGGGAGGGACAAGAAGAAAGAAAAGACAAGCAGTGATCTCTTGCTATGCTCTCGCTGCATTATTTATGACGCAGATTCTTAGGGAAGACTGAGCTCCATGATCCCATGATGAGCAAGCAGCATTCTAGTAAAAACAGCCTTCCCGTGTTAGGGCTCTGGGCTTCTCACCTGAGTGATACTAATTGCCCTCTATCAGTTGGGAAAATATATTTAGAAATGCAGTTGAACTCATTTGAAATATGTCTGCTTTGTTGGGTGAAGGATGGGAATCTTATTTACCTAAAAGATAGGTCATGAGAAAACCATAATTCAAAAAGAGTCATGTACCAAAATGTTCATTGCAGCTCTATTTACAATAGCCAGGACGGACATGGAAGCAAGCTAAGTGTCCATCAACAGATGAATGGATAAAGAAGATGTGGCACATATATACAATGGAATATTACTCAGCCATAAAAAGGAACAAAACTGAGTTATTTGTGGTGAGGTGGATGGACCTAGAGACTGTCATACAGAGTGAAGTAAGTCAGAAAGAGAAAAACAAATACCATATGCTAACACATATGTATGGAATCTAAAAAAAGAAAAAAAAATGGTCAGAAGAACCTAGGGGCAAGACGGGAATAAAGATGCAGACCTACTTGAGAATGGACTTGTGGATATGGGGAGGGGGAAGGGTAAGCCGTGACAAAGTGAGAGATTGGCATGGACATATATACACTACCAAACGTAAAATAGATAACTAGTGGGAAGCAGCTGCATAGCACAGGGAGATCAGCTCGGTGCTTTGTGACCGCCTGGAGGGGTGGGATAGGGAGGGTGGGAGGGAGGGAGATGCAAGAGGGAAGAGATATGGGAACATATGTATATGTATAACTGATTCACTTTGTTGTAAAGCAGAAACTAACACACCATTTTAAAGCAATTATACTCCAATAAAGATGTTAAAAAAAAAAAAGGTCAGATGATTAGGAGAAAACCCCATGTAAAATATGTGCTTTCAGACCTTTTTTAGGTTTGGTTTTAAAAACTCAGGTTCTGTGTAAAATGATACAGTCTTTTTCATGGAGAATGTAAAAATTTAAAGATTCTAAGGGAGCTAATAAGAAAAGGCATTGTTTGTAGAATAAAGGTTTAATCAGAAAAGAATAAAACTTGGAGAGAGTGTTTTCAAAAAGAAAAAGATAGAAAAAAGCAGCCGTTAAAGAAAATCCCTGGAGGCAGTCAGGTGTGGAGGGTCTTCTAGACTCAGAGATAAAAAGCAGACTGGTTTCTTATTACCTTAATGCTTCCTGCCTGCCTGGGTCCTGAGTAAAGACTGGAGTCAAGAGATCAGAGGGAAGAGAAAACACTTTCTAGAATGATAAGGACAGGCATGCTGAGAGACCGATGTTTAATTAGCGCAAGTGGCCACAGTAGCTGAGTGGATCAAGGTGGGCCATGTAGGGAAAAACCCTGGCAGATGGAAGAAGCAGGAGTGGCCTGAGGTGACAGTTTGGCCTCATGTCCCACGGCGGAGGTTCCTGAAATGCATATGAGCCCTGATAGGGGTACGACCCTAAAATTCAACTTCACACCTGGCGAGGAAGACACATTCTAAGAAGGGAATGGGGAAAATGGCAGTGATTACATTAAGCTTATGATTAAGTAAAGGCTGAACAATTAACATTTTTCTTAAGCATTAAAAAATATCGTAGTCTTTAAATGTATTTTACGTAGTATTTTTTGACTTACAGCCTGTTTAACGATTATACTATGTATAAAAGATTAACGAGTAGAGCTCTGTGCTAGTTTATTTCTCTCACTCACTAGTTAAAAGCTTGGTAGTCAGGACATTCCAATGAAGGACGCATGTGTGCGATCCTCTAGGGAAAGCCTGTCCTTTGATGAGGGGACATTAACTACTGACAGGTAAAGTCACCATCTCAGCTGTAACATGGCCATTACAAGCGTTTACAGCCCTTTTACAGGGCTGAAAAGCCACTCAGGAGATTCCTTCATTCGTTCAACGCATAATTGCATGTACTGTGTGCAGGGCACTTGCTGAGACTTGGAGGTCAAGAGATCCAGAACACCCCGCCTTCGGAAGCTCCAGTCTAGAGGACAGATGCGTGCAAGCTCAGTTACATGTGCTGCAGAAAGGGTCAACTCAACACACTGTTTCAGAAAGAAGTGGTATGTGGTCTGATCTGAGACACAGGATGGAAGTAATGGGAAGAGGAATGGCTGCTTTCCTCACCAAAGTCAATTTATTTACAGATTTTCAGATTTATAGTTTTACGGATTTTTAGGGAAAAAAAATTCTCTTAAGCACACGTGGTATTAAGAAGGCGAGTTTTAGAGCCGCTCTGGGGTGAAGAGCCATAGGGGTTTGGCAGGTTGCTTACCTTTTCAGAGCTGCAGGGAGAATTCCAGCTGTCACAGGGAGACATTTGATGGTTACAGGGAGTCAATGAGAGAATTTTGCAGGTAAAGCAATTGGCATATGGGAAGTGATGGACAGTTTGTAGCTGTTCTTATGACAACGTCGGGAGAGGAACTCTGAAAGTCCTTCCCCTCCAGGTCTTCCATCCCCATCTGGTGGCAGAAACCTCGCTACCTTCAGTCTTGCCTCCGCCCAGTCTGCCCACCACACCACCACCAGGGCCATAGCTCTGAACCGCAGAGCTCCCTCCCTGCTTCCCACTGAAACCCTGGCTGACTCCACTCACTGCCTGAAGACAAAGTCCCCTTTCCCTGCTTGACACACAAGGCCGCCCAGGACCCACCAGGACCTCCTGTTCCCATCTTATCTCCCGCTCCACTCCTGCCCCTCTGAAGCTTCTCCTCCACCCGGACCAGACACCGAGCGGGACCCTGATCCCCGTACGTCCTTCCCCGACCCTCTTCCTCTGCACCTGCCCTTTCCTCCCTTGCGATGCCCCTTCCCGTCATCTCTCTGTAAACATCTTTTAAAATCCCAAGCATTCATAGAAAAGCTCTCTGGCCATAACCCTTCCATGGTGACATGTCAATGCTCTGGACTCAATGCACACAAGTGCTCGTATATTATGAGATAACTCGACCTGTTCATGGCCCCCTCTCCCTGTCTGTATCACAGACTCCACAGGGTCTCATATGTGCCTTTGAATTCCCAGCCCAGTGCCTGGCGTGTAGTCGGCCTTCAGTTATGTTTATTGACTTATATATGTAATTTGTTTTTTGCCGATTTGGTTCAATGTATATTTACAGATTCTTGTTTTCCTTAAGATAAAGTCCTGACAGTTGCTACAGTTTGTTGTTAGCTTAGCCGATAATTATACATCCTGTTTCGGGCAGTTTATCTTCATCATTGCATAACTTGGAATCGATTTGCTCGGCATCATAATTGGAGTCCCCTCTTCTCTGTGTCCTTGCATTGTCTGCAGTGACCTATGGGTGTCTCAGAAGCGGTGTTGTCATCCCTCTCTTCCCTGGTCCTTTTGATCCCACCCCCACCCCACCCCCGCCCCGTGCCCTCTGACACCTTTGACCATTCGCTTTAATTGCCCTCCATCTTTATTATGATTTGCTCTGTGTCGCTTTGAGGTCCCCTGTTTCCAATGTCATCTGGTGTCCCCTGATGATATATCCTGGAACTAATTCAGTGTGTCTGGAATATGCATCTATTTGTCAGAATAACCTGTGCTCATCACCTCCGCTGTCAGGCTAATAGCACTGGGGGATATTTATGGGGCTTTGCAGCCACCACAATGGCTCCTGCTGCCTCTGCTGATTGTTTCTCTGATACTAATGTTTGGATGTTGGCTAATTTTCCTAAGCATACTGCCGGTAAAATAGTGCTATGATAGAAAAGTCCTCTCTACGGAGATACCTATTGGCAACTTCATCCTGCATGGTTTCACGAGTCTGTTTCCACCCCCACCCCCACCCCAGACTTTCTAATCTTTGAAGCACCTTTGACTTTGAGTTTCTTTGTAGGACATATTTGAAACAAATCATTGTTTCCATGCTTATCTTTATGTCACTGTCTTAAGTTTAAATCACTGATTCCATTGGACGAAAATTCAAATGGAATAAACACCACAAGGCAAACGTTATCACCTCTCACACCCCCAAACCAAAAGGTGGTTTGATACACTGATCATTACCTTTGACTTTCCCATTAGTTTCCTGCCATCACTTAAAGTAATAACATACTTCCTGCTCTCAGTTTAACAGGCAGCCTCTATTCTTGGATACTTGTATTTTGATGTCACCCCTTTCCTTTTGCTTGGAAAATTTGAGTCACTGATTTCTTTGATTGACTTTTTTTTCTCCATCTGAGCCTTTTCTATGTCCTTTTTCTCCATGTTTGTTTTACCTAATCTTGTATTATTATAAAACCTCATGGGAGGGATAAATTAGGAGTTTGGGATTAACATATATACACACTACTATATATAAAATAGATAAGTAATAAGGACCTACTATATAGCACAGGGAACTCTACTCAATATTCTGTAATAACCTACATGGGAAAAAAATCTGAAAAAAAATGGATATATGTATATGTATAACTGAATCACTTTGCTGTACACCTGAAACTAACACAACACTGTAATTCAACTATATTCTAATATAAAATAGAAGTTAAATGAAAATAAAAAACCCAGCTCATTACTTAGCACTCCACAAATTTGGAAGCTGTGCTAATTCAGAGCATTGTATGTGGAAATATGTCTCTTTTTCTTAATGTGACTTAAACGACACAGCAAGCCCAGAATCCACTTATATCAGAGTCTGTTGAGACAAACCACCGCCTTCTCTTGTGTGACGTCATCAGTCAGTTCCTAAGGGGAAGGAAAGCTGGGTCATCTTCCTTCTTCCCTAATAATCGCCACTTCCTTGTGTCCAGCTTTCCACCTCCTATCCCTCCCACCCCGTGTCCCCAGACTCTTCTCGTGTCCCCTCCAGCTTCCTGCGTTATTACCTGGCTCTCAGCTGGGACCACAATCTCCCCTGCCGCCCCCCTGTCATTGCTCTATATCTTCTCGCACTTCATGTATTTCGAGGACAGAGCATGGCATTGGCTGTCTCCTGGCCCCTCATTGCTCCTTTCAGATCCCAGCTCCTCCACTTCTCCATCTGTAAAGCAAAAACGAAGCAACAACGACAAACCCTGGATCTTTGAGACTCAAGACACTTCACACTAATCTCTGTCTCTTTCTCCCTATTGAGATTATCCACCTTTTAATCAAAAACATCACAGATTTCGCACGTGACTTAGTCTTTTTCTTTTCCGCCAAGGTCTGTCATCCATGTGGGCGACCTCTGTACCTGCGGCCCCGTCCACCCATGACTTTCTCACCGCTGCAGACCTCCGCTCACTTGAGCTCGTCACTCCCGTGGCACACTGGCAGGCTTGTCGGGAAACACCACTGGGAACACCTCCAGAGTCTTAATCAGAGCAGTGATGTGGGACCACAGATTTTCTCCATCCTCTGCTAACTTGTTAAGCGACTTCCGCCAGGTCATTTCGTCCATCCAGCTGAGACTTCTGCCCTTTGGTCTTCCTACTTTTCCTCCAACTGCCTCTCCTTGGTCACCCAGCTGACACTGAATGCTCCGTCTTGTTAATAATTCCTGCCAAGCCTGAAGCCCTCTTGCCTTTTTGTTGCTATTGTTGTTGTCGTTTTCTCCAACTCATCTGACAAAAACATCACCTTGGAAGGACCCAACTACCTCATTCTTCTCTGCCTGGAGAAAGCACACATCAGGGGAAAGTGGTTCTACTGTAAATTCATGATCACTAACCTGCAGTGCTGCCGGGAAATCCTACTGGATTTTGTTGGTCAACATTCCTCCGTTCTGCACCAGAATGATTTCAAATTCTTTCCAGTTTCCATAAATCTCCCGCACTTACCTGGTCCCACACTCCTGGTTGGTGACCTCATTTCTTGTTTTACAAATGGAAAAACTAGCCATCAGGTAGAGATCCCATCATCTTCTGAAAAACACAAACAAACCTACTTCAATTCTGCTCACTCTGCCTTCCCTTCCTGTGACATAATAAGGCAAACGCATCCATTTATCTTCCCGACTCTACCTTCTGCCATCCTATCCTTTCTCTCTGGAATGTCTTTAATTTCTTTTTTCTCCAGAATCACTTTTTCTTTTTTCTCCAGAATCACTTTTACTGGCTCTTTAATATATTTGCATTCTACAGAAATTATCATTTAGTTTTAAAACCTATATAGGCACCATCTATTTTAGAAAGGCAGTGGAAAGGTGTGGTTAAGGGCATAAAATCTAGAGCCATATTGCCTGGGGCCAATGCCCAGTCTTGCTACTCTGTAGCTTTGGGGCTTAGTAGGTTATTTAAACTGTTTATGCTTCAGTTTATCTATAAAATATGGGTGATGACCATACAGTTTTGATGGATTCTGAATCAATATACAAAAATGATTAAAAAGATGTTGGACATATTGTAAGCTTTATACAAGTGTTTGCTATTATTATTAGTTTGTTTCCTAATTGGATCACAGATTTACTTACAGTTTTTTGCTTGTCCTGAAGTTTATAATTACATGCCTTTTCCTTAATGGCCTGAGCTGGACCATTTTCTTTCTAGATCTGCTCTACACCTGTTCTGCTCTCATCCTGGGACTTGAGTTTACCTTTTCTTGGTTTGCATCCATTGTTTCCTGAAACTCACAATTTATCCTTTTGTGTTTTTTCCCATTTGCTTTTGCTGTCTTATATTTGTAAGAAGTTTCAGAAAAGGGTAGGTGGAAGGTACAATTTATGGATCACTGATTGTCTGGAAAGGTGGTTAGCATCTCACATTTGATTTATAATTTGAATCCCAAATCATTTTCCACCAGGTTTTAAAGGCATTTCTCCACTGTCTTCTTTCACCAGGGTTGCTGATAAGGTATCTGATAGCACTTTCATTCTTGTTCTTTGATAGGTTTTGCCCCCCACCCCCCACCGTCCATAGAAGCATTTAAGACTTTTAACTTTTTTTTAATATACATTTATTTATTTATTTATTTTGGGCTGCGTTGGGTCTTTGTTGCTGCACGCAAGCTTTCTCTAGTTGCGCTGAGTGGGGGCTACTCTTCATTGCAGTGCGTGGGCTTCTCATTGCCGTGGCTTCTCTTGTTGTGGAGCACGGACTCTAGGCACGCAAGCTTCAGTAGTTGTGGCGCACGGGCTCAGTAGTTGTGGTGCATGGGCTTAGTTGCTCTGCGGCATGTGGGACCTTCCCAGAGCAGGGCTGGAACCCGTGTCCCCTGCATTGGCAGGTGGACTCTTAACCCCTGCGCCACCAGGGAGGTCCCAAGACTTTTAACTTTGCCCTTGTGAAAAGACACGAGGCTATTTCCGCATCCATTTTGCTTTATACTCGTCAGATTCTTTTGATTTGAAGATGGGTGACTTCCTCTAGGATTGGAATTCTTTTCCTATTATGTCTTCATAATTTCTTCCTTACTGTTTTTTTCTCAGTTTATGAGATGTATTATTTGAATATTACACCTCCTGGATTTGTTCCCTATGCTGCCTATGTTCTTTTATATTTCCTATTTCTGTCATGTTGTTCCACATTCCTGGAGATTTCCTAGATTTTATTTTCTGTCCCTTTTATTGACGTATTTTTTAAATTTCATCAGTCATATACAACTCCTCACCTGTTCTTGTAATTTTTTCGTAGAATTCTGTTACTATCTTAAAATAGAATATTTTTCTCAAATCTTTCTCACCTTATTAAGAAGTCTTTTTTGTTTGTTTGTTTTTCCTTCTGTAAGGTCTCTTGATTGTCTGAACTGTGTGTGTCTTTCTGGGTTCAGTTCTACTGTTAGCTTTTTCTCCGTCTTACTTTTTCATACGGATGTGGTTCCTCCTTGATAGTCGGCTCCTTTTTAAGACAGAAGGATTGGGAACTGGGTGGGGTTCTCTGCTGTATTGCAAGGAAGTCCACCTCCACCTCCACATTCAGCCTTCTCCTTGTCATGGGGCGGACTAGCTGGGGCCCCTGGAATGTGGATCCAGTCTGTTTCCTGGCTCTCTTGGGCGGGAACGGGCAGAGAGAGAGCCTGCTGTCAGCCGCAAGCTCCTCCTTCCACCTCAAAGGGAATGTCAGGACCAGCAGAGCTGTGCTCTGGAGGGCCAGCGCCCACATTTTTTTCCCTTTGGTTGTTGTTTTTCTGATGTTAACCCCCTGGTTACCTATGCATGTCGGATCTTCAGTGAAAGTAGATATTCATGCGGTTCTCTGTTGCCAGCCGCACTGTTTTTGTTTTTCCTTATTCTCCCCTGTACCTGATGCTTTTCTCCTGTATCACATCCTCTTGGTGTGGATGCACAGAATCGGCCCACTTCCTGGGCCCCTTCACGGAGGAGTGTGTTCTGGCTGCTCTCTCTTGTTTCGATTCCATGTGCCCAGAGGCTTGGCTTTCTGTTTTCCAATAACTCATTGATAATGTATATCTGATGATGACTTCCCCCCTTTTTTTTCATTCTTTTTTAAAAATTGAAGTGTAGTTAATTTACAGTCTTGTGTTAATTTCTGCTGTACAGCAAAGTGATTCAGTTATATATAGACATGCTTTTTCATATTCTGTTCCATTATAGTTTATCACAGGACATTGAATATAGTTCCCTGTGCTATACGGTAGGACCTTGTTGTTTATCCATTCTATGGCTAATAGTTTGCAGCCGCTAACCTCAATCTCCCCCTCCGCCTTTTTTTCTTTATAGCTACAGATTTATTGCTTTTTATACTTCTTATGGACGTTAAGACAAACGGGAAGTGATCCACGCACTTATTTCTGCCAATTTGAACTTGCAGCTCTCATAACTAGTTTAAAAATTCATGAATGAAGAATTCTTTTTGAGGAATTATTAATTATTAGGTACAAGGCTTGAGACTTTCCTCTCTATCATCTCATTAACTTCTCATAATCACCCTAAGTAGCCCCATTTACAAATGAGGAAATTGATGTTCAGAGAAGTCTATTAATTGCCTGAAGTTGCACAGCTCTTAAATGGTAGAGCCAATATTCGAACTCAGGCCTTCTGATTCTGAGTCAGGTGTGCTTTTATTTACAGTATAGCTGAAAACAAACTAGTCATCTTGGACTTGGGGAAAGGTTGGAGATGACGAAGAAAAAGGGATATTTGTACTTAATCACTTGTGTGAGATGGACCTTTCTTTTACAATAGGGAGCAAACATCAACTCTGAGCCTGTCCCTGGGAATTCACATAAACAGGGAGAGTAACTTGATGGTCAGAAACAGGAGAATATTTTTGAAAACTAAAAACTTTTGAGGACAGAATTAGGTCCAAAATGGTCACAAAGGGGAGACAAGAAAAAACAAATAGAAGCAGAGTAAGTTTCACGGGGTTAGGGTTATCAGATTCAGTAAACAAAAATATAGGACACCCAGTTAAATTTGAATTTCAGATAGACAATGCATAATTTTTAGTATATGTCCCAATAAGAAACCATTTGTTGTTTATCTGAAATTCAAATCTAACTGGGCTTCCTGTGTTTTATCTGGCAACACTACATAGGGATAAATGCATTTTCATGAATTTTAGCCTTAAAACTTACACAGTTGTAGGACAGGGGACTCTGATAGGGGTTTCTGTGAGAAGACTTAACTGTTTAGATTGATTGCAATATCAATATGACTCTGTAGTGTCCTTAAAAAAAAGAATGAGATCTGAGGCCATATTTTTTTTAAAGTATACCCCCTAAGGAAATATTTCTCAATATATGGGCTGAGGAATACCTGCTCATCATATGCAGCTGTCTGGGCCCCTAGAAACCGGAATGTATAAGAAAAGGGCTTAGAAATGTCCATTTTTAACAAGTCCCCTAGGTAATGCTTGGATACATACAAGTTTCAGAATTACTGATGAAGAAAAAAGAGAGGTCTCATCGGGTACTGGTCAGGCCACACCTAGCCAACTGTGTTCAGTTTCCAGAGCTGCGTGTTACAAACACAGATCCTGAGAAATGAAACTGGGGCGCTGAAAGGCTTTGCTAGGGTGTTCTATGCGAAACATCAGAAGGGGCCAGCACTGTTTAACCCAGAGAATTTTCAAGAAACATGAGAGCTTTACTCAAACATTACTGCAGAAGAATTGGCTTTTTTTTCCCCCAATGTGTGCCCAGAAGTTAGAATTAAGATCAATAAATAGAAATTACGAGCAAGGGTGGGATTCATCATAAGGATGAATTGTTGCACCATTATTCTACCTAGAAATGGAATGGACCTCCTTTAAAGGGACTGCTTCTCCATCACTGGGGTGTTTTGAAAATGAAGGATGAAGGCTTGCCAGAGATTCTGTTGAAGGGATTCCCTCAGAGGCTGGCCTTAGGGTGAATTCTCTGAGTGAGCGCCAGACACTGCCTGAGGCCCCTGCCCATAAATCTCAGACTCAATATTGAGAACCAGCATGTCTTCACTGAGATGGATAAAAATCATTAAAGGGCCGACATTTCTTAAAAAAATAACCAGCCCTCTGAATTTTGACCAGAGGAGAAACTGTTGATTGTGATATATTGATTTTCAAAATCACGTTGGACTCGGGTGAATGTGAACTTAAGGCTCTTATTGTGGAGATGAGAGAAGCAACGCCATTGGCACAGAGGTTTTCTTTCAAAGGCTGGGTTGGTTCATGGGGCAGACTGTAGGAATCTCCTCTTCCAGAGTGATATCTTTCTGCCAAGACTGAGTCAAGTTCAGCTGAGGTGTGAAGTGGACAGTGGGATAGAGAGAAATGTCGAGATTCCATATTACTCTTGGAAATCATAACATCCTTATTTAGCTTTTAAAAATAGTTTTCCTTTCAAATTAAATGTGAATAACCGGGAAGGCAACACATATTTCTTTGAAAACTATGAAATTCTGTATTTATTCTTTTTAAATTTGAAATCTTTGAAAGTACGGGGTGTATTTTACACCATCCAGCAAACTCACGTTCCATATTTGAAGTGAAATGTGATAAAATATCTTGAGAGGAAAGGAAACACCTTTGAGTTAAACCCTCAAGTTCATGTCAATTTCAGCGGGAGATGCAGCTGCTTAGGAACTAAGGGTTTTTTTTTTTTCCTTTTCATCATACAGTGGATTTTAAAAAGGGAGCCCACTCATTACTCAGATGAGGTCATGAGGTCTTAACTCACCCAGGTGAGTTGATTGACTGCGGTTCTGGGGTTTCCGCAACCCCTGTGCTGACTTTGGTTCAGGCCCTGAGTAGCCTGTTCATCCTTCTTTTTCTTGTTATTTTAATAGTCAGCCTTTGTCTTTGTCCTGTACTTTCCTTTCCTAAGGAAAAGACAAAAAAAAAAAAAAAAAAGTAAGCAAGAAGAACTGCCAGATGTTTGAATAGGGAGTAAACAGCTGGAGAGGGGCGCTGGGTTGGGTCACGGGAAAACTGAGGAAATATCAGTGCCCAGGAGGCTACCCTGATTATTAATTCAGTTCCGTGGTCTGAGGCTGGGAAGGGGAAAGAGAGACGGGGTGGAGGTGACGGCGGGGGTGAAGAGAGGGCGAAGGAAGGGTGGGGCTTGTGTGGGAGAGGAACCCAGAAAACCTGGCCTTGGCCCCAGGGAAGGAGGCCAGCGCCCAGGCTGTCAAGGAAAGCATGCTATTGTTAATTTCAATGACTCTGGTAAAAGTTGTAGAAGACCCAGAAGACCAGACTGGAGATGCAGCTTTGTCCGAGGATGGGGCTTCCCGTGGAAGCTTTGCCCGCCACTTAGAAGGGGTTAGATGCCGGGTCCGCAGATAGAGCTGTGAAACCTACGACGCGGAGAAGGATGAAGGTGGAGGGAGGAGAGGAAGGATGCCCGTGGGGCGGAGCGCTGGGACGCCCTCCTGCAGGGACCACGTGGAAACCCGGCCAGGAGCGCCCCGTGGGTGAAGCTGCCCGGCGGCCCGCAAGGCGTCTGCCCAGGTTTGTTAATGTTCATTGAAGGCGCTCTGGGTTCTCTTCTGAACATAGTCCTGGACGTTGTGCTGCTCAGCGGGATGGAATCTAAATTAAACAAAACTCTGAGACGAAGAAGTCAGTGACTCTTTTTGGCCTTAGAGACAACACGGAGTGAGGCGTGTGAAGGGCCTCCTTCAGGGGGTGTCACGGAAACGCAGCGGATTTTTCCAGGAGCCTTCACGTCTTCCGACTGCATTCTAATATCTAATTTGATGCCAGAATGTTTGTTTCTTTGGTCAGAAACTACTCCATGTAGAATTGTATTTTTATTTTATGTCCCTTGGCGTGTAGAACTGGTAGGATTTACCTTTCAAATAAAGAGACTGTGTCCGCTGTTATATACTGCCCTCTGCTGGCCGCCTGGATTGTGTTTGACCAGCTGCTGAAGTCAATGTTTAAGAATGAGGTTGGATTAATTTAAACAAATAAATAAATTTGACTTTTTTTCTCCTCCTTCTGGGCAAACCTAACAAAAACCAACCACCCCCCCCCAAAAAAGAACTAGGTTGTTACCACATTTAAAATAATAAAGAGATTGAAGGATGTTATTTCTTAATCTTTCTACATCCTCCTAAACTCATAGTAAAAATTTTAAGGTGAAACCAGAGTTCGGCACTCTGATATTATCTTTCTGCTTTAATGTGTTTAAGAATGTTCTTAGGAGACTAGGAGGCTAGAAATTCCTGAGTTAATTTTTATTTATTAAAGACCAAATCATACAACTTTGCAAAATATTGGACCCTGTCAGCAGTCCTTGGTATGTAAAGAAAACGTCTCAGTCCAAAATCAAAGAGTCAAATGAAGAATGCAGCAAAACATCTTTGAAACCCAAACCAGACTTTGTAAGACATACTTGAGGTATGGCTTCTAAATATTAGGGTATGTGAGACAGCTCTCCAGCAGCAGCCACCAGACATGTCATGCTTTGTAATAACTTAAAACAAAAGTTCAGAAACTGTGGATTCATGCTTAATTGTCAAAGGAACTGAGATGGAGTGAGAGTTAGTCGCCAAGCCTGGGTTAGAATTAATTGTCTCAAAATCCTCAGCCTATTGCTTTGTCTGCTGAACAAAGCTCTGTCTTTCACAGTAATTAGGAGAAAGAATTTGGTGTGTCAAACACTTTCTTGCAAAACCAAGGTTGAGTGGTGAATTCTAACTAAAGTCATTTTATTATTAAAAGAAAGCCAAACACACTTTACAAACATCTTTAAAAAGGGAAGCCACAGCACGGAAATGGACTGATCATTGTTTATGGAAATGAAGTCTGTTTTAGAGTTAGCTGTGTTCTGTTGTGGATAATTATTTGGGGGTTTGGAGGAGCCTCGTGTGGCTTTTTCCTGGGTTCTTTAAATTAAATAGCACATCTCCATTCCATTCTGGTTGAGTAAACTTCTTCAGGGTATTGGGGTGTCACATCACTTCCTGGATGAACAGTTGGTTGCTGAGCACAGGTTTATTGAAAGCAAGAAACTCGTTTAAATAAGTCTTTGGTCACGCTGTCGAGGGGGTTAACTCCCTGTCAGCAGCGCTGCACATGCAGGGGGACGTTCCTAAAAGAACCTCTGCTTCTCTGACGATGTAGGTCTTAGCGAAGCCTTTTCTGTGCATCTAAGACTTTGTGTTTATTTTATTACACACAGTCTTAATTTGAGTCTGAAAAGGGCAGCTCCAGGACAGACATAAAATTAACTTCTCTTTCAGTGTCCTAACCTTCGGGTTTTAATTTATTCACTTGTCAATCTCATGAATGCCTCATGAAGTCCAGCCATTGATTTCCGTGGCCAATGCTATTTTTCCTGTTTATTATAATATATTGTCCCATTGTTGCCGGCCGTTTGCCCTCCGTTAAATTTCCCACACAGCGGACAGGAAACTGCTCCACAGCCTCAGACTTCCTTGGATTGATTTTCACAGAGACCGGGAGGGACCTGCCCACTTCTGGGTCCTTTGTGCCGAGGCTGCCTTGGCTCTGTAAACCACTTTGGGGACACTTCCTTCCAGGCACCCAGCGCAGACGGCCTCCTGGGCTCAGTCCCACGCAGCCCCTGGGAAAAGCTCCCTTATCAGCACCGAATATTATGTCATTTCTTTTTAACATACGATGTTTATTGTCTTTAGAGCCCGCTCTGTGGGAATGTTCTTTTCAAGGGCGACAATGGGGAACCACAGAACAAACCTGGTGAAATCACTCAGCCCTGGCGCGTCAGGCCTTCCAGTCCTTCGTAATCAGAAAACAAAACCCTCAGCCACAATGCCAACGCTGTCTTCACGCTCTCTGGCTGCTGAAATATGTATTAAAAAAAAGCTTTATCACCAGTGCATTATCCACCCCCCTAAATGCAGGTTATTAAAAACACTGAGAACCATTTGGGATAAACGGGGAAACCTAAAAAAATCTTCTTCTTTTTTTTTTTTTAAATAAGTCAACGTTTATGTTACTATTTTGAGTTTCACTAAACACTTTCTTAAGCTTTTCCAGGCAAAGTCAGCATCTAGTTGGGGTTTAAGAGACACCTGCACTACATGTACTCAGATCTTAGTGTGAAATACTTTTAAACTCAACAAGTTGTCTTAGACAACACAGATGGTGTTTTGTATTTTTTAAGAAGTAGAGCACCACAATTGTTGATTTGCTAACTTACGTGCATACCATCAAACTCAACACGTTTTTTTTTCTTTTTGTAAATTTGCCTCCTTAGGACACGTTTATTACAAAAGATAACACACAAGGTAGTAGATAACTTATTAAAAGTCAGGTGCCATCCTTTGAAAATGATGATTAATTTACACTCTGAAATTATGTTCCCCTAAGGAGCTCATTATCAATTAGAAAACCTCCTGCATTAGGTGGCTGACAGATGAAGCCATTTCCACAACCACAGCTACAATCCCATGGAGGCATCTATATGCAAAGGACACTTTGGGATTTGGGGGTTCTTCTTTTCAAGTGTAGAAGATTTCAGAGGTCATAGAGAAAGGTGTAAATTTTGTGGAGGCTTTACCAAGGGAGCTCAGTCAGAGCTGTCAAACAGATGGCTCTGTGGGGAGGAAACTCACTTTCTACTTCTGAGTTGTGATGGTACAGAGCGAGTCATTCCCCCTGTGAAAATCAATAGCCAATTTATAGATCTAAGGACGGAATTAATGGTTTTGATCAGCTGAAAACTAAATCTTGTTCATTTGCATCAGCAATGGGCAGTATTCCTAGAGTTTGACTGGGTTTCATTAAATCATTTCCAAAGTTTTGACTTGGTTGAATCGGCCAGCTCACAAATAGGTTCTCAGACAGGACGTTACAGGACAAGTTTTTTTTTTTTTTTTTCCCATCTCACTTTGAGGTCCTCCTCTTCATACCCTTAAAATTGGTGTCTCCTGGGGTTTTATCCTTGGCCCCCTAGTATCCTTTCTTCTATCTCCCTGGGTGATCTGTTTTACGCATTGCTGTTGTACTCTTTTGGAAACCGGAAGTCACAGGTATTAGGTCTGCATTGAATCTTATTTATATCCCTGGAACAAGTCACCTGGATGGGAGACAAACTCTTCATTTTACCCTCCAAAATTTCACTCAGTTGTACTCTTCTCCTTTTGGGGGGAGTAAGGGGGTCTTTTATAGTGAATACATATGAGGCATCAAAATGAGATGACCAGATAATTTAATTTGACATGTACGGATATTGGGAAATGTCCCAGATAGGTTCTTCTTCGGGTGACATATTGGTAAATGGAATACAGACCGGGAGAATTTCCTCCCCCTAGTAAAGTGATTGATATTGTAATTTACAGATTTGAACAGATTAATAACAGAGCCATGTAGGAAGCAAGCTACTATTTTAATTATGGATTTCAGCATTCATTCTCTAATGGATATTCCTGCTGTCGTATTTCTCACTTGCTCTCTTCTTAGACCATAGTTTCAACATTTTATAAGTTTTGGCCAGTATCAGCAGATTATGTATATTGGATCCAAGGATTTTTGTTCATAAATTTCCTTACACAGTGATTGAAAATAATCCCAGATATAAGGGTATAGAAATGTTCTGTCAACTACCCTTGAGAAAATGCTCGTTGTTCTCCTGGGGGTGTGAATAGAACTGTGGTCTCAGGTGGTCTCCTGGCCCTCTGACTTTAGGCTGATCTAAAGAAGAGTGGGGGGCTTCCCTGGTGGCGCGGTGGTTGGGAGTCCGCCTGCCGATGCAGGGGACACGGGTTCGTGCCCCGGTCCGGGAAGATCCCACATGCCACAGAGCGGCTGGGCCTGTGAGCCGTGGCCGCTGAGCCTGCGCATCCGGAGCCTGTGCTCCGCAACGGGAGAGGCCATGACAGTGAGAGGCCCGTGTACCGCAAAAAAAAAAAAAAAAAAAAAAAAAAAAAAATTACTCAAAAAGGTAGATTTAAAAATAGAATATTTTATACATAACTTAAAAACTCAGGCTGGGATATTTCTGTCTTGCAGTTATGGCTCTTCAGGGAATGGGGTGACCTGCTCAACCATTCTGAATCTTCTCACAGTGTAACATTAATCAGAAAATTACAGCTCCTTAAGAAAGTTGTCTGGGCACATGATGTTCAGTACAGATGGGGTGGGAGCAGATGAGGAGGGGGCAGAGTCATCTGATTCCTTTGCTTGGGAAATCTCAGGAATTGGTGAGGAGCTCCCAAGTCATGTTGATGAAAAGGACACAGTATAGGGCTTCCCTGGTGGCGCAGTGGTTGGGAGTCCGCCTGCCGATGCAGGGGGCACGGGTTCGTGCCCCGGTCCGGGAAGATCCCACGTGCCGCGGAGCGGCTGGGCCCGTGAGCCATGGCCGCTGAGCCTGCGCGTCCGGAGCCTGTGCTCCGCAACGGGAGAGGCCACAACAGTGAGAGGCCCGCGTACTGCAAAAAGTAAATAAATACATAAAATAAATAAAAATAAAGAAGAGTGGGGAATTTAAATTTGTGAGGAAGGAAGGCCACTGGGGGGCTGGACAAAGGATTCTAGTGTAGTCAACTGAGTGTCTATTTGGGGAGATGATCTAGGAATACTCTAGAATGTCCGGCTTCAGTGATCGTTTCCTTGATAGTACTGATATCTACGACTGGGAAAATGTTAAGAAGCACCAGTCTTAGTTGGAAAGATGAGTAGCTCCAAAGCTCAGTTGAGGACATGTTGAATGTGGGATGACAAGCCTGTGGTACATCCAGACATCCACGTCCCAAGGGCCTTAGCTCTGAGCAGGGAGAAGGGATGGGGGCCAGGAAGAGTAGTGAATCTCCCATCCCTGACATCATCAAAACCTTGAGGGCACAAGATCACCCAGGGAGATGATAGAAAGGAGACTAGCGGGCCAAGGAAAAACCCCAGGAAACCCCAATTTTAAGGGCACGAAGAGGAGGACCTCAAAGTGAGGTGGGGAAAAATTGATGTAGAACAAGAATCGCAAGAGGATAGAATCATAGACATTGTGTCAGTGAATCCTTGTTACAACCTTTACTCGGAGCCATTTGTCATGGAACGGTGTCTCTTTATCTGGAAACTTCATGAGGAGTTGATAAACTCTGGTGAGGGGAGCATGGGGTTATGTGGCTTGATCCATTATATTCTCCATAGATAATTTATATAAATTGTACAGTAAGAAGGAGCTATAAACATAGGAATGGTCTTCACTCCGTACCTCTTGGTCTGGTCTTGAGAATTTTTTGCATGCTTGTTTCTTCATACTATTTTCGATAAAATATGGAAGAACTACTCCCCTCCCCCTTTTAGCGTCTCATAGGACACAAAATAGATTGCAGCACCATCACATCGTTGTGAATCATCTCAAAAATGAAAGAGCAGGCAGGTTACCCCACGAGGGGAGAGCATTTTTTAGGCTATGTTCCTGGAGATTGACTTTGAATGAATTTCTTTTCTTAGGTAGCGTTTTCTCTGCCTGAATTATGAAATAGTTCAAGGAAATGGACATCACCAGCAAAGGGCAGGGAAGATGGTAGGTGTTTAAATTTCCAGGAAGTAAATGAAATTTGTTAACAATCAAACAAACAAACAAAAACTGTAGCTTTGGAATCCATCACTGCCTTAATTAAAAAAATAAATACTAATGAATACATTTGCACTTTGGAAAGGAGAAGGGACTCCCCTTTGATGTTTGGCCAAGGAAAGCTCTACAATACTGAGTGATCACAGCGATTCAGGAGGATAAAGGCTGAACAGAGTCTAGGAGCTCTGATGATAAAGACATCTTTGCTACCCTTTGCCAGAGTCATTTCTGTGGAGGCCTAGAGGCAGAGAGCAGATGGTAGTCAGAAGAAAAATGCATGGGAGGTGAGGAAGGGAAGGAAGGGAAGGAAGATGTCACTCTCATCACTTTGAAGCAGCTTGGCTGAGAAGAGAAAGAAAGCTCAAAGGGTGGGAGCTAGAAAGCAATGTAGAGTCAGAGAGGTTTCTATTTATTAATTTCAGTTTGGGAAGTAAATGGGGATGGTTGGAAGTTGAGAAGAGAGAGAGAGAGAATAGTAGAGTGTACAAATGGGAGAAAAGTTGAGCCTTCTCTCTTCCTAGTCATAAGCGATCTTAATAATCACAGTCACCAGCCCTCCATGACTGTCCTGTTTCCTGCCCAGATCTCTCATCTGAGTTCCAAGTGACACAGCCACCAGGATGTCCCCACCTGAAGCTATGGCTCCTAGGTCCTCATTGACTCTGAAAGGAGGATAATTGAGCTTGATGAATTTCAGGGGACTGCCCTGGACCCATGAGCCCTGGACTTCTCCATTGCAACCGCCCTCCAATTTCTCACCCTCCTTTGATCCAAACTACGTGTGTTGCCAGAGGTTTTTCTAAAGCACATTTAATTCTTTTGGTTAGAAATTATTTAACAGTTCTCCATCAGCTACATTTGGATAAACTCCAAATTCCTTAGCTTGGAAGATAAGACCTATCCTACAAGCCTCTTTACCAATCTGGTTGTACCCTTTCTCCATATACATCTAATTTCCAGTCATGCCAACTTGTAGCTCACTAAACATATTGTATGGGCCCTGGAGAGTGTCAGCTTGTCTTTTCGAGATTCAGTCTAAATGTTAGCTCTTCTATCAAACTTTCCCAAATGGTTTCAAGCAGTTAGCCTGGTCCATTCTCGTTTTCTGTGTTCTACTTTTCTTCCTTGTTTTCTCTTGTTTATCTTTCAGCACATACAGGGCTCCCCCCATGACAGCCTTTGCATCAATAGCACTGCCCGATGTCACGTCTGCCTCTTCCAGAGTATTTTAAACCTTCACAACAGCAAAGGTCAGGTAGTATTCACCATTGTACTTCCAGCACTTTATAGAAATGTTATCTTCTTATTAAATTTAATAAAATACAAATAATATCCTTCCATGGCTAATGTGTCTGTGTTCCAGGTACGCAGTATTATATAGACAAGAGATATCAGACTAACCTAGGGAATCATCTTAATTCTGTGGGCATCTGTAACAATGCCTAAAGCAGAATTTTAGACTCTTTGATGGAACCAACACAAAACAAATAGTGAATTCTAAAGACCAATAGCATACCTGATAAGAGGAAAAAAAAAAAAGCAATCAGTGAGGCCCAAGACTGAGTCTTCATTTAACTTCTATAAAGTAAAAGTGTCTCATCTTGAAAAGGGCACTGTGACTGGAATGTGTAGAACACTTAATAATTAAGATTATCACTAGACGTTTCTAATTCTCAGTGTCTAACTGGCAGAGGTTGAGGTAACCAGATCCTCATACGATTTTTTGCTAACTTGTACTGTAGTCATGTCACTAACCTGTTGCCTTTTAACAAGCTGATCTGACTCTGTCATTTCCAGCCAAACATTCAGACATTGCTGCCTCATTTTCCTCGCCTCAAAGTATTAAGATTTTACCTTCACTCTTTGGTGTACAAATGAGACATTTTGAGCATGCGGGTAAAACACAGCTAGCTGGGTGAGCCCTTGGGGGTGGAGTGTGTCACACATGGTCAAGATATTTGCAGCTCTGGGGCTGTTTTCCATACTAGACTTCGTGAGGTGACAAACAATCAGCATTGTGCTTTAAATTAGTGCATAGAAACCTGCTCTCACCCAGAGAATATTCTGGACTTTTTTCCCTTCTCAGGGATTTTGCTCTCCTTTTTTCTCACAGATGATTTTACTGTAGAGCTAATACTTCACTCTGCCACCTGGGGTCTCAATGTAAGCTGCTTTACTCTCAGATATTTCACTCTCAGAAAGGGATTTCACCTCCATCTTTCCTTCTCTCCTCTTCCTACTTGTCCTTCTGTATCACTGGCAAGAGAAGAAAGGTTTTCTCCAAACATTTTTTTTTGCATTAAGGTATATATTATCAGATTTCTACATGGCTAACATGGTCCTTCCAAATGTCTGCTGCAATCTCCTTTTTTCTTACAGTCCTCAGATTTCCCGAAGGACTTAGGTAAAGTTCCCGTAGGATTGAATGAGAAGGTTTGGAGTATAACCAACATATGTTCTTGGAACACACAGAATCAGTCTCCAAGGAGGGGTTCTATCCATCTCCAGTATCTTTGAGCTCATAGTCTATGTGCGGGCAGTCCATACGTCCATTTGCCCACCCTTCTCTTGTCTCCTGTGGAGTTTTATGACAGTTTCGTCCTACCCTCTTTTTTTTTTTTTAATTTTTATTGGAGTGTAGTTGCTTTACAATGTTGTGTTAGTTTCTACTGTACAGCAAAGTCAATCAGCTATACGTATACATATGTCCCCTCTTTTCTGGATTTCCTTCCCATTTAGGTCACCACAGAACACTGAGTAGAGTTCCCTGTGCTGTACAGTAGGTTCTCATTAGTTAACTATTTTATACATAGCATCAATAGTGTATATATGTCAATCCCCATCTCCCAATTCATCCCACACCTCCCCCATGAGTCTAGAATTCTCAACTTCCATAATTCTGGGATATGTCACTTTCCAAGTGTGTCCGCTGTTTCTCTCAGGAAGTCAGTGGAATCAGTTTGCAAATAGGACTCTGGCAACTTTTTCATGGACAGCTTATCCCAGGAGGCTTTGCTATCCCAACACCTTTGCCTGCCACTGACCATACGTCTACGTCATGGAGGATTGTAGGGTATACTCATGTCATTATGTTTGCCCATATTCTGTCCAGGGTTAAATTGTAGAAATATAGATTGATTTAGTTTCCCCTTATAGTTCTTTTGAATCTTTTGAATTATTTGCGAATCTGATGAAAAAATTTTGTAGCAAATGTACCTGAATTGCAGATTTTACCTTCCATTTTCGGGACTCCAGAGACCCTGAAGTCCTCTGGTCCATATACCTTCTGCTTTAGAGATGTTATTTATGTGAACAGTTTGCCTCCTGTTGTTGGAAAATGGAACATTTTTTCTTCTGTCTCTCTCTGGATTCATTCAGAATTGTTCACAATGAACTTTACCTTTGTGCCCAAAGTTATCAGGTTTGAGAAAACGAAAGACTTCAATGGTGATGGCTACTCCAAATTTGTAACATATATTCATATGGTTACCAGTTCAAAATTGGCCGTTGTATTAAGAAAGGAGTCATGGAGGGACATCACATTAGAAAACGGAAAGGAACAAACCATAAGAAGGCAAACCCTGTATGGCTATGACTATAATTGCAACTACGAAAATATCAAGGAAGAAAAATGGAATAGAAAAGGTCAATGGAGATAGTAGTGACTAATTTCCAGCAAAATAAGTAAGTTCAGTAAATGTTACAGTTATGATGGGACTAATTTGTCTCATGAGACAGTACTTTGCTCAGTTTTAATTCAAAAGAGTACTTACTACCCAGCTTCAGTCTAGAAGCTTCTTTTCTCTCCCAAAGGGTTAGGCTTCTCACTTAGAAAAATAAGTTCCTTATGCTCTGTCCATAAAAGCATCTCTTATTTGGCGAAGAGTGAGAGTTACAATATCATGCTGACCTGTTTCATGCTACACACCCAGGGAAGGTTGGAACGAGAAGTTCTATCAAGATGCTATTCTTCAATCCATCACAAGATCATTTCTTTTCCACCGCACACAGTAAGACACAGCTGTGCACTTAACTATTTAACCAGCCAAGGCTGAAGCAATTAGGCTCATCTTTTTTTGATGTCCTGGAAGAGATGCCTGGATGGATCTCAGCTGCCCTGTGGTGATGGAAATACAGTTCCAGCTGACTGCAGATGTTTTTACAGTTGGTCCCCCATTAGTTTAAAATTCTCCAAACAAATAAAGCTTGGCCTTACAGCTTTTTTCATTTTAATTTATCCTCAGATTAGAAATCATGTTAGTTGGTTCTGTTTAATGCACTCTACTGATTAATCCATTTCCTTAACTCGATTTGAGCACTTTAAAACCACATTACAGGTGCAATACCTATTTCTAAAGATTTCTTTTTTTTAAAAATTACTTTCCAAGTCTTTAAATTTGCTTTTAAATCTCTTCACTATCTAACTGATTAGTTTTCTTGAAGGAGACTCTCCTTTTTACCATAATTTCCTTTTCTTCCTGGAAGTGATTGAGGGAGTGAAGAGTCCTTGAGATGTTGTGAGGATATTAGCTACATAAGATGAGAAAATGGGAGCTGAGCTATGAATTTAGACAAGAATTTGTGATACATGGAGACATGCCAGAAAGAGACCATCAGAGGAAGTCAGGTAATTGCAGTGCTAAGTTATGTCTTCCCCTTTGCTATTGGTTTAAGAGAACTTTCCCTCTCATGAAGGGAAATTGCTACCAGTAGCTATTTATTAGATGAGTAGTGATTTCTTTCTTGGTTAAGGTCAAAGAGTAAACCAAACGTTCACTCAGAAACATGAGTACGGTGGGGTGGGGTGAGAGAGAAAGAGACAGAGACAAAGAGAGAAGGAGAGAGAAAGGGAGAGAGAGGAAGAAGAGAGAATACATTGTGTTGATCTGATCATTAGCATCAAGGATCTGTTGAAATTGGCAAAAATTATTTCTTCATCACTTTATGGCATTTTTTGCCAGTAGGACTGAGTGCTACTCTTGATGCAACAGAGAGAACTTTTTTCTTCAGTTGAACAATTCAGAGGTAAATGAAGATAAATGTAATGTAACTATCAGTCCCAGACCATCCATGAAAGAAGCCACAGAAAAAATGCGAAGGGACCTAGGCTAGCTTTGGCTGGACAAATCAAGTGTTGGAGAAGTACCCACATATTCTTCGGAATGTGGCCCTGTGCCTATACACTGCTCCCCTTTACAGCAGTGGAGGCAAATCTATCGGCAGGCGTATTATCATTCTTGGCCACTCATTTTTTAAATGTTTTTACCCGTGGACCATTTGCTATTGGTTCCACAATTATTATGGGGTCGGATGTCATGAGTTTTGATGATTTTATTTGATATTTGTGAATTTATCAAAAATGTTCTGAATCTCGGTAATTTACATATAGTTCCACTTTAAAGGAGTCAAGCTAAAATACAAGAAGACATCAAAGATAGGGAAACCAAGGCAGTTTATAGTCTCTTAATTTTTTAAATGAAAATTCCAGGATTTTGATGGTCATTTCTTGACATTTTCCCCAGTAGATAGATGTATTCATTCACCTTCACATCCTTAGCATTGCTTTCCAGAAAAACAAAGCAGGGGGTGGGGGGCTGAGAACAATTTGTCTATCAATTCACCTTTTATGTGTTTTTAAAAGGTCTCCATGTTCAGAAATCTTTCAGAAACTTTTCTTCATAGTCAAGAAATCTTCAAAATGATTATATTGAATAAGAAAGTTCATTTTTCTCTAAAATCTCAAGTAAAAATTGGCAGAATGCCCTTTCTCATCAGTTACTAAAGATGCTGTTTAAGTAATTGAGTTTGTCTCGTTCTTCATCTAAGAGTTCTCTACGTTCTCACAGGCAAAAACCTCTTTACAGAGTTTTAATTTCACCTTCACCTTTCCTGCTAATTGGCCATTACATACTCTTGAATCAAGGAAAGGTGAAATCTGCTCCTGATTAAAAAATAAAGCAGGTTGGGCTTCCCTGGTGGCGCAGTGGTTGAGAGTCCGCCTGCCGATGCAGGGGACACGGGTTCGTGCCCCGGTCCGGAAGGATCCCACATGCCGCGGAGCGGCTGGGCCCATGAGCCATGGCCGCTGAGCCTGCGCGTCCGGAGCCTGTGCTCCGCAACGGGAGAGGCCACAACAGTGAGAGGCCCGCGTACCGAAAAAAAAAAGCAGGTTAAGGACACTGGACTATTGATCTCGCCGAAGGTTGAGCATCGTCCTAATCCCATTGATCAGCACGTAGGGGCTACCGGAAGTGACCTCCTTTAATTTCTTTTCTTAAATAACTTCCTGTTTCCAAGAGATTCTTTTACCTCCCTCATGTGCTACTTTAAGACATCCCACCCTAATCGAGTGTCAATCTGGGTACAGGAAACTTTCCCAATTTTCTTTTGAAATATTTCCAGATTGTCCCCTTGGCTCTGTGAACACTTGAGCGTCAGGGTCATCGTTACGTCATCACCTTGATTCCAGGAAGTCCCTACCGTATAGAAATAACAAAACTAAAGCCTGAATGTTCCTCCTCTTTGTCAGAACTTGAGTTCTTCTGGGTCAGCCAACCTGATGTGGAGAAAGGAGAATCATTTAAGGTGAATAATTTGGAAGATCCCTCACTGCCTTGAAGGGTGAGGGAGGAAAGCTTTAAATATGACAGATTTCTGATAGGAGGTATTTCTTGAAGTGGAAAGTAAGCTAGACGGATGAAGTGGAAAACTGAGCATAAAAATAAAGGAATGTATGATCCAATTTTTATATTCTGAGAAGCTCTAAATATAGCTTAAAAAGCGTTTTAAAGCCACATGGGCCGTGCCAGTACATGACAGGGGATTGGAGCAAGGCCTGGCTAGATAGCATGGCTGAAACCTTCCCATGGCAATTTTCATGACCTGTTAAGATAGCAAAAATATTTTATTTTTCACAGACATAACATAGAAAGTATGCGTGTTCTGAAAAGCCACCTCAAAAGTATTTCTCTACGTGCTATGGAAAGTTAGCCTAGCAATAGTATATTTCTCCAGCATCTACAGAGAATCAGGTAGGAAGGAAGTTTGCTTTTATCTTAACCTTCAAGCTAACTCAAAAACTAAAATAATATCATGCTTTATTGTTGCATAACCTACTTCAGCGCATCGACCCTGCTTCATGTGTGTCCCAGCACTGTCGGGCTGGACACAACAGGATACAAATTTACAGACACTTTCCACTCTCTTCTCTACATTTCCTATTCATCTTTGGGATGGTTAATTGTATGTGTCTACTTGGCTGGCCACTGTGCCCAGCTGTATACTCAAATGTTACTCTGAATGTCTCTGTGAGGGTGTTTTTGGATGAGATTAGCATTTAAGTCAGTGGACTTGAGTAAAGGAGATTACCCTCCATAAAGTGAGTGGACCTCATCCAATCAGTTGAAGGCCTGAATAGAATAAAAGACTGGCCTCCCCTGAGCCAGAGGGAAATTCTCCAGCCTGGCAGCCTTTGGACTTGGATTACAGCATTGAGTATTCCTGGGTCTCCAGCCTGTGGGCCACCCTGCAGAATTTGGACATGCCAACCCTCATTGTCCTGTGAGCCAGTTCCTTAAAATAAATCTCTCTCTGTGCAGACACATATCCTATTAGTTCAGTTTCTCTGGAGAAATCTGACAAATACACTCCTTTTCCCCCTTCCTTCTTTTCCCCAACTCACGTTGCACCCATAAAATGCTTTCCGTTGACCTCAGGTTGTATTGATGCGAGAATCTGTCAGGTCAAATATTATCGCTCTCCACAAGGAAGGGTGAAAACCTAGAACTGAACACAAAAATGGCCTGTGTCCCCAATTGACACTAAAAGCAATTAAATTTTGTCAAGATATTTATGACACTTATATGCCAATTATTATCAATTCATTTCCAAAGGACATTTAAGTAGAATAAAAGGTGTGCTTTGTTTTATTTTGTCTTGTTTTAATAAAAGGTAGTTCTCTGAAAAGTATATCACTGAGGGGATAATAGAAGAAAAAAAATTCAGGGTCAAGTTTCAGAGCTGTATGTCCTGAGGAAAGGGTGGGAAACCTTGCCGGGCATCTGGTATACCAGACATGGTGTCACCACCCGACGGCCCCCTTCTCTTACACCACCAGTTCAGAGTGACCCTATAATACTTCCTAATTTAAAAGTCCTTCACGGGCCCCCTTTTGTCAGGTGGATAAACTCCAGGGCACGTAGTTAAGCCTGCAAAGTTTTTCACCATCTGGATAGGAGGCCAGGTTCCATCTACCTCCTCCTTCCCAATCCCACTTTATTTCAGTCCCCACCAGGTCACTGAACGTTTCCCAAATGTCATGTTGGTCCACACTTCTGCCTGTGTGTGGACCCTTCCATCTGCCTGGATGCCCTTTCCCCCTGGAGATGCCTACCTAGTGTCTCAGCACAGACATTTCATCTGACTATAGACTTTCTCTGAAAGCTGTATTCAGTTTTTCTCTAATCCCGTATTACATATTTTTTATAAAAAATATATATATATATATTTTAATTTTTTTTTGCGGTACGCGGGCCTCTCACTGCTGTGGCCTCTCCCGTTGCGGAGCACAGGCTCCGGACGCGCAGGCTCAGCGGCCATGGCTCACGGGCCCAGCCGCTCCGCGGCATGTGGGATCTTCCCGGACCGGGGCAGGAACCTGCGTCCCCTGCATTGGCAGGCGGACTCCCAACCACTGTGCCACCAGGGAAGCCCTATAAAAATATTTTTGACAAGGTGCATTTGTTTACATGTATATCTATGTCTCCACCACTAGATGCTGCACCTTTTCAAGAAGGTGACCATTCCTTATATACCTTTGCACATAGCAATGCCTGACAATAAGTAAGTGCTCTATTAAAAGTAAAAAAGAACATGTACACAGCTTTGACAGCATTAGCTTGAGAATATTATTAACAAGTAGTCCTTTAGCACTTTCAAATATCTCCCACTCGCATGAGGATAATGGAAGTCTTTTCAACAGAAATACAAGAAAGGAAGGAAGGGAGGGAGGGAGAGAGGAAGGAAAGTACAGACAAATAACAGAGTTCCTTATTGTGTAGAAAGTGTGAAAACCTTTATACTCATTACCTTTTTAGAAGGAATTAGAAAGAGCGTTAGAAGAGAGATTAAGAAATGAGAACTGAAATTGTCACTAAGAATGGAGAAACATGGAGGGCTGGTCTTATCCCATCTCCGAAAGAAGGAGAGCAGGAAGAAATGAGAGAATGGCAGTCCCCCATGAAGGAACCACGTGGTCACGACCAACAACGAGAAGGTGAAGAGAATTTCAGGGAGGCAGATCCTCGACTCTGAAACTCTTTTTAAATCTCTCCTATGGGCAAGGTTTGGAATAATACACTTCAAGTCCACTTCAGCGTTTGAATTCCAGGGCAGTTCTCTTTCAGTATCCAAATGTGTTCTCAGTACCTTATTTTGAGACTCAGTATCAGCTTTAAATTATTATACTGAATAAAATAATCAGGTTGTGTTTTAAGAGGTTTTTTTTTTTTTCAGTTGTTAACATAGAGTGCTTGACGTAGCATAAAGCTCGCAATTGGTTAAAGTGGAAAGTTGACTTCTTAGTATAACAGTAAACATTTTCACCTTCTGAGGTGTGAGCAAGGATTTGAGTTGGGGTTGCCTCCCCCTTTACTCTGGGAGGGGTTGCTCTGTGGGCTTTGGAATCTAGCAGATATGAAACGTGGGCCTACTGAGAGTCGCTGGGGAAACTTGCTTGACTCCAATGCTCTAAGTGTTCTCTTTCTTAAAATATAGATTGACTGGCGTGATACTCCTCACCTTCTGTACTTAGAGGAATGGTGGTTTTTCTTACAAATGGAACTGAACTATACTGCTTTTGGAAAATGACTGTTTGTCCCAGGAAGGGGTGTGTGTGTGTGTGTGTGTGTGTGTGTGTGTGTGTGTGTGTGTGCCCTCATGCAGGTGCATGTGGACTTTCTGTCCAGGAGATAATCCTGAGAGAACAGGAGAATCTCTGAGCAACAGCAGGAAAGGATAAGGAGGCCATTCTTTACCGCTGACCACAAAGAAGGTCAAGTACTGGAGGCTGCCCTTCCAGCCTGCTGAAGACCTACGTGGCCTTGCCCTGCACCGTGTAGCTCACACTCAGCCAGTCTTCCTTGGACACCAGAATTGGATGAACAGTCTGTCACATGTTCACTTGGGTGTCTGATCTCGAAAGTAAAGACCTGATTGACTTCAAGCCCACTTCCTCTTTCTTCTTCCATATTACAGCCAAAGGCAAATTCATCCTCTAAGCTGCTTGGGTCAGGAAACCTTGGATTCATCTTTAATATTTCTCTTTCACTCACAGCCTGCATTCAGTCTATCAGTAAAATTTGAATCTACCTTCAAAATACTACTCTTCCATTGCCAGTTTCAAGGGCTAATTTACTATCATCTCTTCTGTGCATTATTTCAAAAACTTTCTAGTAGGTCTTCTGCTTCTGTTTTAACCCTACAGTGTGTTTATAACACAGCAGCCTAAATCATATCGCTTTAGTCAGATCCTTCAGTGTCTTCCCATTTCACTCTGAGTAAAAGGCAAAGCCTTTACTGTGGTCTCAGTGACCCTGTAGGTCTACACCCACCCTCTAACAGCGTTTTGATCAAGATTCTCCCTCTCCTTCACTCTATTTCCAGATACTTCTGCCTCACTGCTGTACCTCCCACCCCCGAGGAAGCCCTACCTCAGGGCCTTTGCACGTGCTGTGCTTTCTGCCTGGAACACTCATCTGCTACATGCTAGCCGCATGTAAACTCTCCTACATCTCAGAGGTCTTTGCTCCATTCTGTGTTCTGAGTCCTTCCCTGACAAGCTCCAATGAAAACGGTGAACTCTCCTGAATACCTAGTCTCTGTACTTGCTTTAGTTTAGTGAGTTACTTGATATTTTACTTCTGTATTTTTAATATACTATACTCCAAAAAATATATAAACCCTATAAGGGTACATATTTTTAATCATTTAAAATTTATTACTATAGTTCAGTGTCTACATTTTTTCCTGGCACTAATACTTATTGAGTCAATAATTCTGAGCCAAAATAACGTTTCATATTCCTGTCTTTCAGAGTGGTACTCAAGGCAGGGAAACTTTAAGCTGGAATGATAGAAGAAATGAAAAAATTTCCCTCCGTTTTAGCATGCATAATACGAGAGATTTATAGGCATGTTTCTGGATATTCTTGACAAAGAGCAGAACGTCATGAAGCTATTGAAATTCTGCAGATTGCAATATTGTATTCTAGACCAGGCCAGAGAATTTCTCTTGGGAAATGTGGGTGTTTAGGTGATGTGGGGGGTGAGGGAGCGGGGGTGGTTAAAGCTGGCTGGGCTGTGTAGACCAGTGGTTAGATGCCCTACATCCTCAGACTCAGGGGTAAGCAAACCGTGTTGATGGTGATAGTATAGAAACAGGGAAGTTAGGGTTCACTCTATGGACCCCAGAAAAGACAGCAAGCAAAACAAACCGCAGAAAAGTCATTTCGTAGTGTGTAATGTATTTTAAAGTAAGCAATACAGCCTGATTCACCTTTATTAAGACATGATAATAATACCTGCACTCTTATGAAATAGCTTGGAAATCAAGCAAAAGAGCCTCAAGGGGACCTCCTCCCACGCTGTTTCCGACCTTCTCGTGTTTGTGAACTGGCGTCTCCGCCTCCTACGGGATGCAGCAGATTCACAACCCACTAGCAACCTAAATTCCAGGTTATCCTGGTGACACGTAGTCACATTAGAAAGCCATGCTGTGCTTTCAAGTGAGTCACAAGAAATCCAGCTTGTCCCAAACAGGACTCACCGTCTTCTCCATTTACAAGGGCTAAAGTTCCCATATCTTAATGTCACCTCCTTGCAGACGTAAAATCTCAGGGTGATTTTTTTTTTTTTTTTACATCTTTATTGGAGTATAATTGCTTTACAATGGTGTGTTAGTTTCTGCTTTACAACAAAGTGAATCAGTTATACATATACATATGTTCCCATATCTCTTCCCTCTTGCGTCTCCCTCCCTCCCACCCTCCCTATCCCACCCCTCTAGGTGGTCACAAAGCACCGAGCTGATCTCCCTGTGCTATGCGGCTGCTTCCCACTAGCTATCTACTTTACGTTTGGTAGTGTATATATGTCCATGCCATCTCTCATTTTGTCACAGCTTACCCTTGCCCCTCCCCGTGTCCTCAGGTCCATTCTCTAGAAGGTCTGTGTCTTTATTCTCGTCTTACCCCTAGGTTCTTCATGACATTTTTGTTTTTTTCTCTTAGATTCCATATATATGTGTTAGCATACGGTATTTGTCTTTCTCTTTCTGACTTACTTCACTCTGTATGACAGACTCTAGGTCCATCCACCTCACTACAAATAACTCAATTTCATTCCTTTTTATGGCTGAGTAATATTCCATTGTATATATGTGCCACATCTTCTTTATCCATTCATCCAATGATAGACACTTAGGTTGCTTCCATCTCCTGGCTATTGTAAATAGAGCCACAATGAACATTTTGGTACATGACTCCTTTTGAATTATGGTTTTCTCAGGGTATATGCCTAGTAGTGGGATTGCTGGGTCATATGGTAGTTCTATTTGCAGTTTTTTAAGGAACCTCCATACTGTTCTCCATAGTGGCTGTACCAATTCACATTCCCACCAGCAGTGCAAGAGTGTTCCCTTTTCTCCACACCCTCTCCAGCATTTATTGTTTCTAGATTTTTTGATGATGGCCATTCTGACCGGTGTGAGATGATATTTCATTGTAGTTTTGATTTCCATTTCTCTAATGATTAATGATGTTGAGCATTCTTTCATGTGTTTGTTGGCAGTCTGTATATCTTCTTTGGAGAAATGTCAATTTAGGTCTTCTGCCCATTTTTGGATTGGGTTGTTTGTTTTTTTGTTATTGAGCTGCATGAGCTGCTTGTAAATTTTGGAGATTAATCCTTTGTCAGTTGCTTCATTTGCAAATATTTTCTCCCATTCTGAGGGTTGTCTTTTGGTCTTGTTTATTTTACACCTCCCTCTACATTGATTTAATTGTCGAATCTTGCTGAACTTGTTAAAATTGGTTTTCTTTTTTAATCTTCAGTTTTGCGCTCCCCCCGGCTAGAACTTCGTAAATTCACTCAGTCTATTACAACTAATGTCTTTGCTTCTTGACTGTTTCTTTCCATCCTGGATTCTGCTATCAGAGTTGTCTTTCTACGCCAAAAGTTCTCAGCCAAAAGTGCTGTGACTGTCATGTAAGCAACACACTGACATGGACAAAGCCAAATAGTCACCTTCCTTCCCCGCAATTGTAGGCAGAAATAAAGCAAATATTGCTGCATTTTTTTGGTGTGATAGTCGTTAAAATATTTTAGAACATGAAAGTAATGAAATCAGCCATTTGAAGATATAAAAAATGTCATTTAAGTGGAAAAATAAATAAATTGGCAATTTTGATTTTAAACATTTTTATTTTTATAGGAAATAAGTCAAACATACTGAAAAGCAATGAAAATAATATAACTGATATCCATGTATCGACCACCCAGATCTACCAGATGTTGACATTTTGTTACACTGGCTTCAGAGTTCTCCTCTTTGTTTTAAAGAGGAAAAAAAGAGACAGCTAAAACTGGGCTTCCTTCCATTCCCTTCTCTTCCTCTCCAGAGGCTAAAGTTTTGTATATCATTACTGTGCATATGTTTGTACCCCTATTATGTTTATATTATAAGCAATTTCTATGATTACCCTGCTTACATTTTTACTGAAATTGTATCACACTATATTTACCCTTTTGCACCCTACTTTTTTTGTCATCAACATATATTGGTACATGTTGATACAGTTCATTTAATCAACTGGCCTTATGGGATTCCAGTATCTGAATAAACCCATCTATTTGTGTATTCCCCTAGTAGGGGATAGTAACTTTGTTCCAATTCTCTCATTATTTCACTGCTACAAACCTGGCAGCAGCAAAAATCCTTGTGAATATCCTTGTGCACATATGGTAGACCTTCTAATCTAGAGCAGAGAAAGTTTGCAATCCAGAGGAAGGCCTCCATTTAGTGAATACACCTCTTCATCTCTCCAGATAATATTGCTCTCCAGACGGTTGTATCAGATCGCCCAATAGTACTGTATCAGAGTTTCTTCTCTCTTCATTGTCACGTACAGAATGATTAATAGTTTTTCCAGTCTGATGAATTGAAATCGAATTTCATCATTGGTTTAATTGCATTTCTCTGATTCCTACTGATGTTGCAGGAGTATATTCATATGTTTACTAGCTATTCTGATTTTCTTTTCTCTGCAGGGCATAATGTTCACAACTTTTGCCTACGCTTTCATTGGGTTGTTTGTTTGTTTCATTAACTTGTAACATATTCTATATTCTAATCTCTCATAGGTATATGTGTTATATAGATTACAAATATTCTCTTCCAGTATATACTTTGTTTTCACTTTATTTGTGTTGTTTGTTGATCGCAGTTTGTTTGAACTTCTTATTTTAATTAGGCCAACTTTATCAGACCTTAGTATTTCATTTTGTATGTGTATGAGCTTTACTTAAAAGCTGCTCAACAACAATGGCATATGCCCTATATTTTCTTCTATTTTTAAAGTTTATTTAGTATTAGAACTCTTAATCCAAATGAAAATGTGTGTATGTGTGTGTGCACATATGGTTGAGAGAAAGATCTAGTTTCATCATTAGTATTTGCACAATGATCTTTGTAGGTATTTTGAGGGGTTTATCATATTTCTATTGATTTGCAATGCCATACCTATCACATATCATGTTCCCTTGTGAATGTGGGCCTGTCTTTTTATCAAACATATATTTTTAACAAAATAATTTTATGTAAAACTAATTCTAAAATATCCATTTATGCTTTAGTGCTTTTTTTGTATTTATATTGTATTTTGCAATAAAAAAAGATTTAAAACATAGTTTTGAGCTTTTTCCAGATCTCAATAACATGTATTATACAAATTTTTAAAACTCAGGTATATACTATTAAACAATAACGATACAAATCCTTATTTAATTTAAAAGGTATAGAACTTACACACTTTTACATGTGATCTGTAATATAAATACAATATTGCCAATTTCACATAAGTCATGACTTTGTTTACCTTTGATTTTGTTAAAGTGAATGATATATTTATAGAGTTAATCTAACCCAGGTACAATGCAGATGTGAATGCCCTTTGAATGGACCCCTTTGTCTTCCTAAATTATCTATAGTTTAAAATTAGAAGGTAAGATAATATAACAAATTAATCTTAGCATTAGTACGGTTAGATAATAGTATTAGCCCTATTCCCATGATAGTGAATGTTTTCACTGTAGCTGTGTCAAGGATAAGCTGACTGTGACCCAGCCCAGTTGTGTGAGAGCTCCGCGTGATTTCTGCTCTTTCTCTCTCATATAAAATTATTTGAATGCAAGTAATTGAGAGAGTAATTATTCTAAGTTAGTAGTTTGGCAGAGGTGCTTACTGCTCCCTAAATATCCATGAGCTCCGCCAAATCTCCCAACCTTCTTGCAGTCATGCAGGACCATGTGACTAGTTCTAGAGAGTAAACAGGTCATGAGAACTGCAGATGGCACCGTAATGAGAGGTAAAACCTGGACCCTTGAGCTTGGGGAGCTGCTGCTGGAGAGAGACCACTGAATGCCCTTTCATTCATAGGCAGTGGTCTCGGCGTGTAAAAGAAGTGCATTTTTTTTTTTTTTACATCTTTATTGGAGTATAATTGCTGTACAATGGTGTGTTAGTTTCTGCTTTATAACAAAGTGAATCAGTTATACATATACATATGTTCCCATATCTCTTCCCTCTTGCGTCTCCCTCCCTCCCACCCTCCCTATGCCACCCCTCTAGGGTCACAAAGCACCGAGCTGATCTCTCTGTGCTATGCGGCTGCTTCCCACTAGCTATCTACCTTACGTTTGGTAGTATATATATGTCCATGCCACTCTCTCACTTTGTCCCAGCTTACCCTTCCCCCTCCCCATAGCCTCAAGTCCATTCTCTAGTAGGTCTGTGTCTTTATTCCTGTCTTACCCCTAGGTTCTTCATGACATTTTTTTTTCTTAAATTCCATATATATGTGTTAGCATACGATATTTGTCTTTCTCTTTCTGACTTACTTCACTCTGTATGACAGACTCTAGGTCTATCCACCTCATTACAAATAACTCAATTTCATTTCCTTTTATGTGTTAAGCACTGATATTCCAGGGTTGTTTGCAAACACGGCATCACGTATCCATCCCAACCAAGGCAAGTGTTACACATACGATGTATTTCTAAGGGTGGATGTGAGAGTTCCATAAACCCACTGAAAGATTTTAAAATATTTTTATCATGATATAAAATAATTTAAATTAAGCACATTCCAGATGGGTCATTTAGATCCTTTTTTCTTCTTCTTCAAACTATGGTCCAGCAACATTGACATCACCTGGGTGGGAACTTGCTAGGCTCTCAGAACCCACCCGGGCCTGTGAGTCTGCATTTCAATAAGATACCTCGGGATTTGTTGCTACATTTTGAAGTTTAAGCAGCTCTGATTTAGGTGATTACCTACAAATATTACTGACTCCCAACTTCAGTGCCCAAATTGGCTTCTAGGTTTACCCTTTCATTGTTGCCAGTTAGTGCTATTTGAATTTCAAATGCTAATCAGAAAAGGACAAAGACTGTGTTTATGAAAATTAAATAATTAGCCCAGTGAGTTTCTGTGAGGTTTTTCAGCAGTTAGTTCAACTAGGGAAAAGTGGTGGGAGATTTAAGTCAGCACATAGTACCTGGTAGTTTAGGCAGATAAATCTTAGAACTTGGACCATGACTGTGAGAGCTGTATTCATATTGCACACGGTGCCTTAATTTTTGTAATCATCATTCGTGTTACATTCCTGCTGTTATTGAGTTCTATTAGCGATATAGTTTTCTTTTTATTTAATTTATAAATTAGTTGGGATTTTGCTGATGTATTATCAGCATAAAAATAAAGAATTTATAAATTGTTTGATGTTTGTACATCAATTTTATAGTAAAAACGATTGGTAACTGTATTAGTTTCCTAAGGCTGCTATAACAAATTTCCACAAACTTGGTGATTTAAAGCAAAAGAAATTTACTCTTCCATAGTTCTGGAGATCTGAAGTCCCAAATCATTATCCCTGGGCCCAAATCAAGGTATCACCAGGGCCACCCTCCGCTCAGAGACTCCAGGGGAGAATCCGGTCCTTACCTCTTCCAGCCGCTGGTGGTGGCCAGTATTCTTTGGCTTGTGGTCACATCTTCAAGTCCTTCTTTTTTCTGTCTTCACATCACCTTCTTCTGCTTTGTGTCAAATCAGTCTGTGCCTCTTTTCTGTGAGGATACTTGCGATTGCATGTAAGGCCCACTAAGATAATCTAGGATGGTTACCCCCATCTAAAATCCTCAATTTAATCACATCTCCAAACCACCATCCCCCTTTTTTGTCATATAAGGTAACATTTACAGGTTCCAGGAAATAGGAAGTGGCTATCTCTGGTGGTGGTACTGGTAGGGGAGAGGTAGGTGTAACATTTTTCAACCTGCCGTGGTAACTTTATAATGAAAATGATTGGTCAACACTGGAGAGTCATTAGAAGTTTGTTTCCTTTTTAAAAAAAAATTTCATATGCTACTCAAATTTGAGAAAGTCTATTTTTATGGGAATAATATTGATTATAGTTTAATTTGTATAGCAAATAAATAATTTGCAAAATTTGATACCTATGATGTTCTGCCACAGAAATGGGAACAGGTGTCAGAATGTTAGCAATATACTGGATTTGAGCAATTGCTTTAAAAGGAAGATTCTAATCAAATTATTCTCATTTGGCATATAATGCCTTTTACAACTTGTCTCTTACCTAATTTTCTAGTTTCAGTTTTTACTGCATTTTCTTATTTTCTCCTCCTTCCCCACCCAGGCAGACACGAAGGGGCCACATGCAGATAGAAATAGTGGAGGATAATAATCTGAAATTTAGTCCAAACCAGGGCTCAACAAACCTATCCAGTCACCAGGGGAGGGGTGGGGCAGAGGAGCTGACCCAAATAAGTGGAGGTGTTGGATGAGAGCAGGGGAGGTGATTCCTTTCATTAACATGGGTGTGATTGTCACCTTTGTCCACATAAGGCAATGTTGAAAGCACACCTGCATTAGGAGTGATTGACGTACAGTGATTGATACCTAACTACTTAGTGGCTCCAGAGGAAGAGTTAATCCTGGTATGAATATCTCGAAGTGATCTCAGGGGTGGGCCTATTGCTGGGGCAGAAGCTGACTTTTATTTATTTTGGATTTATTGATATGTATTTATCAATATACATATCTGTAAAATTGGTGAACTTTGATAAAATAAGGGATGGTATTCATTTTGCTTTTGTATCTAGAACCATGAAGACTAAAATATTTTGTATACAGTAGGAGCTCATTAAATGCATTGATCGTGAATACCTTTGTTTGGGTCAGAGGCCATTTCACACATCAAATGCTTTTCACCAGAAGATTAAAATTTTGCTAGAAAGAAAAGCTACCAACAAAAAAGTAAAGGTTAAATCTGAAAACTGACTAATTATAGGATCCAGAGGCCAAGCTGTGATTTTTTTTTGGCTAAGTTCAAAAACAGCTATTGTAATAGCTTTGGAGATGATTCTAGGTCAGTTGTGTGGGTGTCTCTATTGCATTGAAGTTATCCTTGGAATCTTCCTCTTATAAATGAAGTGTTATTTTATTCTTAATGACAAATTGGAATAGAATATGGTCCAATACCAGAAACTTATTATGGTGGGAAAATAATGCTGCCTAAGGATTATGTGGACGACATTTTGCATTTAAAACAAATCCAATGCACTTTGTCTTGGGGGATCAACTCCAGATTTTTGTTAGGTGTTTAGTTTTGGAGGCTCTTTCTGAATTGACGTTTTCTTGATGTAAAATATTCGTGGCTCAATTCCATTTCTTTACTGACAGTTGAGGGGAAATCTAATCAATAACTTACTATATATTCAGTTGGCTCTCAAAGAAAGCAATGTGATGAATATCATTCCTTTTGTAGTTGTTATATTTTCACATATCACATGGTTCAATCCCAGACATAGGATGATTTGATCCTTGAGTTTAATTCTTCTTTCTGAATTTGAGTCTGTGGGCTGATTACAAAAGACCACTTACTATGTCTTCTTTATCGGGTCAATGACAACTGTTCAGCATGTGGGTAGGGTGGGCAGCAAAGTGGGAAATGATAAAGGTATGGAGATAGGCCTTCCTGAGAGGGGAGGCTTATGCATCGGTCTCCTAGGGTCTCTGTAACACACACTGGGTATATTAAAACAACGGGAATTTATCTTTTTACAGTTCTGGAAGCTAGCAGTTCAAATTAAGGTGTTGGCAGAGTTGGTTTCTCCTGAAGGCTCTGAGTAGAATCCTTCCTTGCCTCTTCCTAGCTTCTGGTGATGGCTGTCAATCTTTGTCCTTCCTTGCTTGCAGCCAGATCCCTCCATTCTCTGCTCCGGCCTCACAGGGCCTCCTCCCTGCCTATCTTTGTCTTCATGTGGACGCTTCTCTCTGTGTCTTATAAGGATACCAGTCATATTGGATTAGGAATCACCCTACTGCAGTAGGACCTCATCTTAACTTGAGTAATTCCATCTGCAATGACCCAACTTCCAAATCAGGTCACATTCTGAGCTACTGGGGGACAGGACTTCGACATGCATTTTTAGGGGGACACACTTCCACTCATAAGGACTTCTGATGGAACATTCCTTTCTAGAAACAACTCTTGATTTTTAGAGCAGCAATTTTTTGATATGTGCAAATTGCTTTCTTCACAAGCAATTTTTTGATATGTGCAAATACTGGAAAATAAGAGAGATTAACTCACAGGTTACAGGAAACACAACCACAGAACCTTAGAGCTGAAGGATATCTCAGAGAACCTTAAATATCTTAACTGCTTCTTTTATTTAAAAATATAAATATAGCACATGTTTATGGTAAAAACAATATTCAAACATATTAGAGAATGAAATTCCTCATACACTAGTCCTGGTCTTTGGAGGAAATCACTGTTAATTTTTATATTTGTTCTTTCTGAAATATTCTATGTGTATTTAAGAATATATATGTATATATACACATAATGTATATATACATGAGTGCATGTATATATATGTATAAATGGAGTTATACTAAATATGCTCCTTTGCAATTTGCCTTTTTTAATTTTATTATAAAGCTTGTAGCCCACAGGTATAACACACTAGTTTTCAAAATGAGTTCTATACAGCCCTGGGCTACACCCAGGTGTTTCTAGGGCTATAAAAATTAAATATTTATTTTTGCCAAACAATTAAAATGTATGCTGCCTGAGGGTCCTTTTTATTACTTTCATCTTTTTTTTTTTTATATTTGGGGGTTTCGTAATAAGATTTCCTTTGAAAATTAGAGTTTATGGCAAAAAAGGAAGGTAGATAGAATAGATTAGAAAGGATTAATCTATTTCAGTTCTCTCATTTCAATGCTGAGGAAACAAAGGTCCAGAAAAGGGCATTAAAGGGCTAATGGGAAGCAGTGTGTGCCCTGCTTTGCCCAGAGTTCTACACAGTAGCTAGCGCGCCTGTAATCAGTGAACATCTGATGCCATGTTGGTGGTATCTTCCTTTTTCTTCTTTCTGTTACTCAATGCATGGATCACTTACCTGGCTCTCTTGTCAAAGGTAGTTCATGTGGTCACACGTAGAGACTAAACCAGGTGGAGAGGAGATGAAGCCGTAAAGATCAAAGTAACGAGGAGAAGATGCGGGAACGGAGAACGTGGAGTCTTAGAAAAAGACAGAGTGGAGAAGACAGAGTGGGTACCAAGGGGTGGAAACTGACATCTGTTGGTCAGAGATTGAAACACAGAGTTGAGAATATGATGGAGAGAAGAAGTTCTGGGTGATGAGATGCAGCAAAGTCTGGTTGTGAGTGAGGGTGAATGAAACGGGAAAGGAGATGGAGGTCATGGTAAGTGAGCATGTGGAAACTCCACGTGGATACCAAAGAAGTTTGTGATGCTGGTGGGAGCTGGGGTGTAGAGTTGTCACCCTTTGACAACTCAAAGGGTGTTGTCACCCGTTGACACCCTTGTCACCCAACAAGGATGTCATTGTCACTCTTATGACAAAGCCCTCAATGATGGGAGAGCCAACCAGGAGCTTTGGCGATGACAATGACATGGCAGGATTTCAGGACATTGTAGCAGGAAACATTACATAAGGAGTGAAGGAGTATGGAGGCGAGGAGGGAAAAAACCTCATTGCTCGATTCCTTGGTGCTGAGGCTTTGAAACACAGCTGCTAAAGAGGGCTACGAGGGACATAGCTTCTGGATAGGACTATAGGAAGAGGAAGACGACGTGGGAAGTACATTTCAGAGAAGGTGAGGAAAACTAGTAGAAGGGAGGTCATCTGTGAGAGGGTAACAGCAAAGGGAAAGCACAGGGAATCACAGAGGGACAGTTTAAGTGACTGTCCCCTGGAGAGAACTAATGAGCAGTGACACCACATTTTGGTAAGTGGGAAAGGATGAGAAGGACGTGGGACATGGAGTTGTTCTTTGGCCTTCAGTCACCTGACGGAATCCGGGATGGAAGTTGACCCCTCCCAGCCAACTCCATCTGAAGTGTGCAGGGCCAGAGAGTAAGGCGCCTCTGCTCAGAAAGTCCCCTCATCAGCATCCCTGGGTGCTGGCTGCATGCTTGTCTCTGTGACAACCTAGGGGCACCGTTCCAGGCTGTGAAGGAGCTGAGTCTATTGTGGGGTCATGGAGGTGAACACAAAGTGAAAACTGCCTCAGAACTGTGTAAGCACAACAACATAGGAGTATGTGTAGAAGGAACGTTGCCTCATTCCGGTCCTGTCCAGGAAGGCTGGTGATGGTATAAGAGCCTCCAGGAGGTTGGAGGGCAGAGCAGATTTCAGGCTTCTGGGTGGACTGTGGGGGTGGCTTGAATGTTACCGTTGTACAACCTCAGGGTCCTTGAATGCTGGGCTGCAGAGCTGGGTAAGTCTTCTGCTCATGAGCCTTTGAGGAGGAACTGAGTAACCCCCTGAAATAGCTGGGCAGGAGTCAAGCCCTAATGAAAGGAAGTCCTCGCTTCTCGCTTAGGAGAGGGTTCTGTTCTTTGCATGGTCAGACCTGCATGACTGTTCCATGGACGGTCACTGAGAAACTCTTCAAGACTGGTCCTAACAGAGGAGAAGGGACCCACCTCGACAGAGCCTATAAAACGATGCTGTAAACAAGGTCCGACTGACAAATGCCCAGCCATCCATATGGCTCATTTAGGTTGGTAGGTGCATGTACATTTCAATTAGCATCACCAACATTATTTTCATGTTAACTTACTATTGTTAACACATCCCCTTGTCATTCCCTGAGAATGTCAAAGGACAGAGTGTAATGAAAATAGACGGAAAAGATGAGATGAACTTCTACCCATCAGGCTATCAACCTTTGGATTTCTTTTTTTTTTCTTCATAGTTCTTTTCATTGTCTTTAGCAATGTGGGAAACCTTCCATTAGGTATTATTGTAAAGTGTTGTGTAGAAGATGTGGGTTTTGATGAAAAGTGCCCCCTTGGTAGATAAAAGAGGATGTCCATCAGCCCTAAACCTGGAGAAACAGGTGTGAAGGATCACTCCAGGTCCTCTGTCAGACTCTTTTAACTGCTCTGTAACAGAGTGATGGGGCTGCAGATAAGGGGAAATAAAGAGAATCTGTGTGGACTTAGGGCTTTTGATCACGGATCGCCCCCAGCAACTGATTCTGCACTGACCTTAGAAGTAAACAGTGCCGGGACCAGAATTGCTTGATAGTTTAATAAACAATCTCTTCAAATGAAGAATTGGAAAGGCATTATTAGCATGACCATTGACACTAAAATAAATATGCTTTCTTTAAATATATAAATATGACCCCGAAGGATTAGAAAGATTTTATCACAAAGCAGAAAGATATTTAAAGAGAACATTTTATGACCATAGATTTATAATTCACCAGTTGGTCTTAATACTTACATGTGAAGCATATTGATAACTCGGAATCTTTTTAATATTTTTCCAAATATTGCAATCTGCTTTCTGGAAATGGTCTTAAATAAACCAAACCAGTGTTAAGATCATGAAAGAACTTAATTTTTCCCATTTTTCTATGTGTGCTATATCATTTTTTTCTCAAACTACCTGTGGTGAGAAACCACATTTTAAAATTTCCAACTCATGGCAAAACCATATATTTGTAAAATACAAAAGAAATGAAGTACTAGGAAAATGAAAAGAAAAGAAAATATGTACAAAATACAAGCCTCAATTTTTTAAAAATTTATTTTATTGAAGTATAGTTGATTTACAATGTTGTGTTAGTTTCTGCTGTATAGCAAAGTGATTCAATTATACACACACACACACACACATATATATATTCTTTTTCATATTCTTTTCCATTATGGTTTATCACAGCATATTAAATATAGTTCCCTGTACTGTAAACAAGCAGGACCTTGTTGTTTATCCATCCTATGTATAATAGTCTGCTTCTGCTAACCCCAAACTCCCAATCCAGCCCTCCCCCACCACTCTATTCCCCTTGGCAACCACAAGTTTGTTCTCTATGTCTGTGAGTCTGTTTCTGTTTTGTAAATCAGTTCATTTGTGTCATAGTTTAGATTCCACATGTAAGATATCGTATGATACTTGTCTTTCTCTCCCTGACTTACTTCACTTGGTATGATAATCTCTAGGTCCATCCATGTTGCTGCAAAAGGCATTATTTCATTCTTTTTTATGCCTGAGTAATATTCCATTGTATACATGTACCACATCTTCTTTAGCCATTTATCTGTTGATGGACATTTAGGTTACTTCCATGTCTTGGCTATTGTAAATAGTGCTGCTATGAACATTGGGGTGTGTTTATCTTTTTGAATTAGAGTTCTGTCTGGGTATATGTCCAGGAGTGGGATTGCTGGATCATACGGCAACTCTACTTTTAGTGTTTTGCAGCACCTCTATACTGTTTTCTATAGTGGCTACACCGATTTACATTCCCACCAACAGTATAAGAAAGCCTCAATTTTTTTTTTAATTGCTGGATTTAACAGACATGAAATCAATCTGTCAAAATAGTTCCTGTCAATTTCAGTACCTGTGTAGCTCATGACAGGTAGCAGTTTGGGACCAGCATCTTCGTACTGAGAAGCACAACTTATCTGTATAAACTCTCTGAGCAAGCAGGCCTTCAGTCCAACCAAGACACGTCCACCCAGTTCCTGCTGGAAAAACAACCCGATGTCCCCGGCATAGCCTTCAAGATGAGCCAGTCCCACTTTCCATTCCTAAAGGGCTCAGAGTTCGATGCTGAATTTCTGATGAATCAGATACTCTCTAACTCAATCCTACATAATTTTGTTGGAAGCCTCTTTTGTTGAATAATTATTTTTAAATGTAAAATAATGAATTCAATCATTTAAAAATGCCCTTTTCCCCCAAATCTCTTTTTGTAATGAATTTTTTTGTTATTGAATAATTATCCACATGTATTTCAGTTCACATCCTAGATTTCTTTTCTTTCTTTTTAATATATACTTGGAAATTCCCTCATGGTCCTTTCTTTACAGATTTCCTTTCTTGTTGTTCAACAAGAAAAATATCCTTGTACCTTTCCCTCTGCTGCTAAGCTTCACTTTGTTTATCATTTCAATGGTATTTTGATTTCTACTATTACTAAAGGTGATAATTGTACCTCTTAGATTATCTTGATTCATTTACCAAGATATTTTTTATGTAGTAAAGTTGAAAATGTCAAATAGTCCTAGATCCCCAGGGACCGCTTACAAAATCTCACTTTATTAAGCTATAACATTGAAATGTAATTACTCATTGATTGATATTTCGGTGAAACGCCACCATTATGTCGGTGCCCATGTTACTTTATTTTGACCTCCAGTCCTAGTTCACATTTACTCAGATGATATGGGAATGTTACAAGGGACAATAAACTTTATTAGTGAAGAAATATGATGCCATTTCTGCCCTCTAATTTACCAGGCTATCACTGGTGTAGGAAGAAATTATAAAACTTTGACAGCATTTTGCTCCACGACGGTCTGTGAATTATTATCTAGCACTACGCGCTCTCCTCCGTCCTTGCAAATTGATTTTTGGATGATTTGTTCCGGTTTTTCCAGGTAAGGAAAATAAGCTGATGCCTGTAAGTTCCAGGGTCATTGTTCATCCCATTTTTAAATCTAGACACTGTATTTGCCCTTTTCAAGTCCTCTGGTGCTTCGCCAGTGTCCTCCATGAGTCCTTAAAAATAATGGGCGGTCACCTGATGGCTGAATATTTTAGCCAGGTTCTCTGACATAATAAGCTGTTAGTCCTATGCATTTGAAAAAAAAACAGGGAGAGGGCCCAAATCAACAAAATTAGACATGAAAAATGAGAAGTTACAGCTGACACCACAGAACTACAAAGGACCATAAGAGACTACTACAAGCAACTCTATGCCAATAAAATGGAGAACCTAGAAGAAATGGACAAATTCTTCGAAAGGTACCATCTCCCAAGACTGAACCAGGAAGAAATAGAAAATATGAACAGACCAGTTACAAGTACTGATATCGAACCTGTGATTTAAAATCTCACAACAAACAAAAGTTCAGGACCAGATGGTGTCACAGGCAAGTTCTACCAAACATTAAGAGAAGAGATAATACTGACCCTTCTGAACAAATCTATTCTTTTAAAATGTTTTTTAAGTAGAAGGTAGCGGGAAGATGACATCACTAACAGGATAAAGATAGAAAACCATTTACTTACGGGAGCGTGTTTGGTTCTGATAAGAGAACACCAACCAAGCTTTGACAGGAAAACTCCATTAAATGCAATTTCAATTTTTTCTTATACGAACGCTATATTGTATTCAAATAGTGGCATGCTAATTTTGTGCCCCCTCCTACATGGGATACAAAACATGAATAGCGCTTGTCTCTCTTGCCAGGATTTTAACCAGAACTGCAAATCTGTGTGGCCCGTAGAGAGGACCAGGCTCTTGGCAAAAATTGGCTCAGCCCATCAGGATAGAACTGATATTCGGATGCTGGGAAAGCAAACGTGTGCTCTCTGAGGGCAGAGACCCGGTTTCTGTAAGAGCTCCAGGAGTTCAGTGTGTGCTGAATGAATGACCTCTACACAGCCCTGGAGGTCGGCTCTGCTTGGGCTCAGCCTAGGTGACCCTGTGGCCTGATCTGACCGCTGGGAGGTGTAGGTTCTTTTCCAGCTCCTGTGAGGATGCTCTCAGATGCTCCCCACCCAAATCAACGCTGTGTCCTCACCCGCTGCGGGGAGGGGATTTAGTGCAGAGCTCTTCTTCGATCTCCACTCACCTCTCTGGATCACCTAATGAAGGGCCTGGACCTCCAGGGAGGCCTGTGTCTTCCAGTGTTATTTGCAGGGCCTTTGCACCGCCCCCCCAGTGACAAGAACCTGAAGTACGGGAACCTCACACCCATTTTTTGTATCTGTGTCTTCTGGTACCCAGTCCTAAAAACTAGATGTTGAACTAGTCATCTGGCAAGCTCAGTTAATGGGTTAATTTGCTTATAAAATATTTAAGAAAAGCATATCTGTGTCCTGAAGCAGATAGACATTTACATACGTACGTCTGGCTAGTTGGAGCAGTACTGTTGCAAGATCCCTCCTAACTTTCCGTTTCTGGGAGAAATAAAATGCTTGTTTCCCAGGCTTTCCAGACCATCTGGACTTGTGCAGGTGGGGAAGCGCATTTACTGAATGAAACTCTCAGTGTCTCTGCTGAAGCCAGCCTCTCCTCCACCCCTGTCCCAACAGCCAAAAGTGATAGGTAGAGAGACGTGTCATACCCATCTGCATCCTTAAATGCCAAGCACCACTTCTACAATGCCTGGGTGAGTACATCACTGATCATCTATTTCTCTTAGATCTCAAAGAGGGGCATTTGGCACCTGGGGATGTATCAAGCATACCCAAGTCCCTAATGATCAATGAATAGACAGTCAGATATTTAGCATACTTGGACCACAACTCTATCTGAGTAGTGTGAGAAGGTTAGGATAACTGGTTCATATGCTTTTGCCTTCATGTGTTCACCGGCATCCGACTTCCTTCCATCGGCCCACGTGAAAAAAAAAAGTATTTATTTTGTCTATATTGATGGCCATTCAGTGTTTAATTTTAGGTATTATTGTTAAAATACTATATAGGCATTTTTGGTAAAACCTATACGTTATGGAAAGCATGTCATTACAATTGGCAAAACTTGTAGTAAGAGTTTAGTTGTAGCTACTGGGGCACCTACAGATAACTAGTTTTGTGACAACAAGGGAATTTGAATCCTGAACTAGAGAAAAAGAGAAATGAAAGGGGAAAGGGAAAAGCAGAGAGAGAGAGAGAACTGTTTCATTTTCTACCTAATTGCAAGAAAAGAAATGGGGCCCTTGGCGTGCCTTGAACTGGAGGTGACCTGGCAGGGCCCGTCTCAAGGAGCATTTTGTTATATAATTTAATGACCCTCACATACTTCTATCAAGGTGTCTGAGGCATTTTCCCCCTTTCATACAAATCTCATGGTAACCTTTGCTCCCCAGTGGTTTAAATCACATTCTTAAGGGATTAAACTGTTATGACAAAAGAGGAATGTTTAGATACTGTGCTCTGCAGCTCAAAATTTGTCAGATTAGAAACTGTGTATTGTATAATCTTTAGATCAAAGAAGCTCTCTAGCAAAGCTTTATGTCTACTACAATATTTTCCCAACCTTTGTTGAACCTGAATTGTTTTGGATTATCTCACGTCGGGTTCACTAAGTACGCCTAGACTAATGTGCAGGGGAAAGCTTTCTTCCAAGCATTTTAAACATTTTCACGTACTAAGCTCCAGCCAGGTATTCGCTGACGGAGCCGGGCAGCCTGCCTTGACAGTCTTTGTAACTTCAGTCCCATAGGGGATGCTGTTCGAGATTATGACAGCTAAAACCCTGTAGGGCAACCGTTTACCTTGCATTAAGAACACTGCTCGCTTTCTTTAACCAGCTGACCAGAGTGCTCCGTAAAGAGGCCTTTTTATAGAGTTTTTACATCTCAAAGGATTAGGTATCATTACCCCGTTGGAAAAAGAACAGTTCAATTTTCTCAGAAGAATGGTTTGTCAGAGCTGGGCAGTTTGTCCTTATCCATCTCTAAATCCAGCAATCATGTTTCCCAAACAGGCACAAAGCAATGATCATTCAAAGTTCAAACTGCCAATTAATTTAGAATCTGCTCCCTGAATTCCTTTATGATTGTACTTCCATGAATCCAGAAAGGCAGGCGTGAGGTCAACTTGATGGTATCTATTATAAATATCTTTGTACATTAAAGGAACGAAAAAAAACGATGCCAGCTTTCTTTCAGTGGAAGGTATTTTCAAAATCATACCTATTGATGGATAAAATGTTTTGAAGGGGAACCAAAATTAAGATTAAGTGCTTTAAAAATCACTTTTTTGATATAATGAAAAGGACAATGCAAGGCTGTAGCACGTGGTAAATATAAGTTGATTGCATTTATTTCTGCACGTAAGGCGTCTTTTATTCATTTATCATAGAGTGTAACGTGCATTGTTGAAGAGATGAATGACTATTATATTCCAGTAAAGCAGAAGACTATAAATATAAATGCTGTTTTCTCTTTTAGACCATCATCTTTATGGTAACACGCTGGTATATTTCTCAAATGAGTTATGAGGACCGGTTTTGAAAGGGTTTTGAAATTTATTGTTACTCAGTGAATTATGTTCATCATATAAAATCCACAGGAGAAATGTCTTCTGATTTTTGGTATTAGGAAGAGTTGTGGGGTTTTTTTTTAGCAACTACTTTGCTTATAACTTAGGAGCACGGCATCTCCTGCATCTGGTCATTCCCTCCGAGTTTTCTGACTGCTGGAAAATGTCAATCTAGGTGTGTGATCTGGCTTCAGCAGGGTGTAGAGGCATTTGGGGACTGCCTTTGTAACCTAACTTCACTCTCAATCCCATTTTACTTTTCAACCTTTCACGTTACCTTTAGGTTATTTGTATTACCAGTCTTAATCAACTTCATTTTGTTATATGGTACCCATCTTTGTAAGTTCACATGCTCTTGGGAGCAAGGAAAGGGGAAGGCGGAAAAAAAAATAGGGCTTATTTTGTTGTAAATAATCGTGTGAAATAAAAGGCAAAAGTTGAGACTCTCCTGTTTTAGCAGGAGCTGCACATCAATATAAACCTTCCCAGAGTCCCCCAGCAGTGTCAGGGACCTGGCCTTGTCCTCCAAACCAGCCAGCTGGGCAATGATAAACCTTCCCCTACAAAGGTCTGTACTGTAAGAAGTTTCACGGTGTCAGAAAATATCCTCCTTGTTTCCCAGGATGCAATGCTTTACTGAGGGAGACACTGAATATACAAAAGTAGAATTCTTTCAGTAGAACTAACATTGATGTTGATCTAGACAAAACTCACTAGTTTTGCAGAGATATCGTTGTGTCTGCAGGTAAAGGAGCTTCTGGGATGGTTGAGGAGAAAGGAACTGGGGAACTCTGGGGAAACTGCTGGAGTCTTAACTCAGGGGTCAAGGAGAATGTAGGAAGCAGTCAATAGGGTACCGGCCACGCCTGGAGCCTGGACGGCGCATCGAGATTTAGAATATCTGGCTTTTCCCCAGGTTAGGGTCGTTAGAAGGCTTAGCAGATTCAGTTTGGGAAAATGTTGTTGTTCTTGTTGTTTTCTGAATAAAAAATGGAAGAGAGGTTCACAGTTACAGAATATAGGAAATAACCACTGACCAGTTTGAAAATTAACGTCCTTAACAAATATGATTTATTAAAGAGTATTTTGTTCTTGCTTTTCTTCTTGTAGCCCCTATTACACATAACCCTTATGGCCATCTTGAGATGTAGTCATCAGTGTTCCCGATTTACAGATGAAACAAACACACAGAAACACTTCTGTACTGTCCCTCAGCAAATCACGACAAAAGCAAAGCTTGAACCCAGGTCTATCTGATTACAAAAACCATCGTCTTAACCACTCTGTGATGTATTTCATGGGGTGTGTTATGTTGAGTCCCATGAATAAATGCTACTTTCATGCTGTTTTTTTAAGCTGTACTGAAATTGATAGACATTGCTTCCACTTTTTGGCTATTATGAATAACGCTACTCTGAACCCGTGTACAAATTTTTACGTGGACATACATTTTCATTTCTCTTGGATAAATACCTAGAGTTAGAAATGCTCAATGACATGGAACTCCATGTTTAACATTTGGATGAGCTACCGAACTGTTTCTGGAATGGCTTCACCATTTTCTCCACATCCTTGCCATCCTTGCCTTGGTTATAATCACTCTAGGGTGTGTGAAGTGGTGTCTCATTGTTGCTTTGATTTGCATTTCCATAATGTTTTAGGATGTTGAGCATCTTTTCATGTGCTTATTGGCCATGCAGTACATCTTTGCAGGCTGCCCCTCCAAGGAAGTTACCATAGCCCTAGACTGGAGAGTCTGGGAGAGGGGGGTCTGCATGCATGTTTGCACCCATCTGGAGTGGTACTTCCACCACGGGGAGCAGAGGACTGGGGAGGGAGTGGGTGGTGACTCAAATGCCACAGACTCCTGGTGCTCTTACTGAGATTTGTAGATATTCTTGAATAAACGTTTCTCTCTTTTTTTTTTTTTTTTTTTTTGCTGTAGGTCCTTAGGATACTTCCTGGGATTTTGGTTATATGTGTATGTGTGTGTGTGTGTGTGTGTGTGTGTGTGTGTGTGTGTGTGTGTGTGTGTGAGAGTGTGTTTAGTAATTTCCCCCATTTATGATTATTTTACTAGGAAAATTGTTCACTGAGCTCTTCACACTGTCACCTCTGATTATTTTTTAATACTGACTTTCTTGATGACTCATTTAGCTTGAGGTCAATCGTAGCTGTTACTGGATCCTTCTGCTACTGGATCCTTGGATTTTGGATAGGAATTGGATTTCCTTCATGTCTAACTGATTTTACATTTCAATGACATGTACTTCTGATTTCCTTTTGTCATTCAGCTTCGAATTTACTCATATTGTCTTATAAAATCACATTTCCAATTGATATGGTGATTTTTCACTTTACATCTGTATTTTACAAAGTGTTAGGAATTCTGCCCAGTGTAGCATGTAAGGAATCATAAGAAGTAATCCTTTCAGCAGCCAACAGAATCTTGCAGTAGCTTCTAAATATATCTCAGCATTTGATGATTGGGTTCTCTGTTCTTCCACATAGATCATTAATATGTAAGTCTAGTGGCATGGGTTCTACAGTCATTTTTATGGTACAATCCAAATTCACATTGTGCTCCTAGCTGACTATCTTTAGTACAGGACACTTCAGGAAAAGGCTTAACTACACTATTCAGTACATAGAAACCATGCCACACGCTCTCATCAGCCAGCAAACTGGATCATGATAGCGCCACAGAGGTCAGACTCCAAAGCCTTATCAGTGTTGACTGTCCACGTCTATTGTTTTTCTTTTGTTGATGTGGCTGCCAGGCTCTCAGTGAAAAAAAATGTACCATCTTGCCTCATTTGCTTTTTACAAAGCCATTTTGAGTGTTTGGTGGTGGCATGCCCCTGCAGTGCTTACAGACTAAGGATTTCTGCGCATATGTCCCTGTGTGTGTGTGCTGAGGATGTGCTGGGGTGATCAGAGGGGAGAGAACTTCTGGGGGATCGTAGCCCCACTACCAACCTGTGTCTGTGGCTACGTTTTGTACCTGTGGCTCTTTTCATTGCTAGATGTGTCTAGAATGTGTAGGTATTCAATATATTTGTGGAATAGGTTAATAGATTCACATCCAATTTTCAAAAATAGTTTATTCATACTTCCATTATATCATTCCTGCTTATATTATTAAATTTAGTTTTATCAATTTTATCATGTATCAGCATCATATTTTAAGCACCCGCTAAATTATATATATTGATCTTATAAGTTTTCATTTCAATTTTTCCTCTTTTGCCTTCTCTACCTTATAAATCGGGCATCAGTGATCTTTTCCCTGATATACCCCACCAGCCCCCAAATCCTGCTTCTTCCTCCCCCTCCCCCCTTGGTTGACAAGCTCGCTCTCGCCATGTCACCACCCCACTGAGGCTCTTTCTAGATCTTCTCAGTGACTGTCGAATTAAGCAAACACCAAGTCCTCTGAATGGCTTTTATTATCACGCACACCAAGACCCCAAACCACTTTCCCTAGTGTCTTTCTCCCCTTTTCCTCTACGTGTCCTATGTGATAGGTCAGTGCTCAAACCCTTCCTATCTTTGCTCAGTCTCAGTTCTCCTCCCCAAATTCCCACTCACTGCCTTCTTCACGCCCAGGCTTCACTCACTCTTCACCACCAAATACTCTGTCCTCCTTACTTGAATTCCCTGGGCCCCGGGTACATCTCTTCTGGTGCTTATGGCCTGTATTCTGGGTATTTGTTTATGATCCTTAATAGGCTGCATGGTCCGAGAGCGTTTTCCCCCTTCTTTCCAATCCTTGCCAAGCCTGGGACATTTGTCTGCCCAGAATGACTGCTTGAAAGCAGGTTTAGTGAATTACACAGGAGCAGAGTTCTCTGGCTTGTAAATTTGGTTCAGTAGGAGAATTGGGGTTCTGGGGGTGCTCAGGCCCACTGTCTCCCATGCCTAGATTTCCTTTTCTTCCCAGACATTGCTATTCCTCCTGTAAACTCATCTCTTCCTTGATACTCTGGCATATGAACTTTACAAAGAGGAGAGCTTGGTCCCTTTGAACATTTTTCCTTCCCATTTCTTTGAAAGCTTACGATGGGATGATTTACATCTTAATTACATAGTATTTCATGCCACATTTTATAACTGGAGATTCAATTTTTTGCTTGATCTTTCATGTTCAAACTATTATCTCTTAAACAAAAATAAAATGGCTCACCATCCAAACATACTTAGCTATGTAAATAGAAGAACTTAATCATGTGAGCATTTTTAATCAAACTGTCTCGGTAGTCTGTCAACACTGGTTACACAAACAGGGCTACAAGAAAACCTGTAGAAACCCTATATTATCAGAGAAGTGCATTGTGTGCTTTTCAGTTTAATTTAGCAAGAAATAGCAATTACACCTTCTGAACATTTCAGCGGAGGGACTTCTTAAACATGAATCAAGTATTAGGATTACTACTGCGGTGATTCCATATTTTATGACTCTTTCTCTAGTTTTATGGTAGTTTTATTTCTTCAGTGGAAGCATTTTTAGGTCTAATAAATTTTTGCAGATATTAGAGCATTTATTTAATAAAATAAAGCAAGTTCCTTTGCTTTGATGTTACCTACAAAAGCATGTCTTGACCTGTTGGGCCGTAATTAATGAGTTTGTGATTTGTCGTGAAATCTTTGGGACCCAAAGAAATGCGTTTTAAGAAACAAATATGTCTTGAACCTTCTAGAATACCTTCTCCTCCTTTGATTTAGAAAAAAGAGTAACATATTCATAATCGAGGGAACTTAGAGGCCTCTCCCTGAGGTGAGCTGAAATAAGATTTCAAAACGATGTCGGGCTCTCTATGCTTGTGTGGCACAAAGATAATTATTTGTCATAACTGTTGTTGCCTAAGGGAATGTTAGAATTAGGGAATTGTACTTTCAAATAGATATAGTTTATTACTTTCTGCATTATTTTAAGCTTACATCAGTAAGCTTCCCTTTAAATAAAGGGAAGCGTTTTGTTTTCTTTTTTTTTTTTTTTAGTGAAGATAACAGGTTTATGCACATAGCCACTATTCTATTTTTTAAACTTTTCAAATTTTACAATAAGGTTAACCAAAACACCTCTTAATGCAAATACATCAGCACCTGGTAGCCTATTTTAGGCCTCTGTGATAGATTGTCATCTTCTTGGTCATTTATTCCACTAACCAAGATTTCATTGTGTATGCACATTCTTCAAGACACTGGGTCAGATAAGACTTGCAGAATTTTGGTTAGGACTCAGTCTTTTCTGGATAAATTTACAGGTTCTGGGAGAACTGACCATTTTTTTAATTCATGTATTTCCCCACTTGTCAAGGATGAATGTCATGCCCATCAGGCTTTAGTTCTAGAGTTTGTATTGAAAACTGGTTATTGACTCAAATTGAGATGGGTAATGTTTTGTCATCTCATGTTTTGGTAGAAGTTTTCATTGTGTGTGAATTACTCATCCTTCAGTTACAATCCCTCTGAATGTTTGTCATCAGGATCATGTAAGGCCCCTTCTCCTCCATTTTTTTGAGAGTTGCTGGGTTGATAGCCAGTGTGTTTACTGAGCAGCTCTATGTGACCATCGTATAGATGTAGGGTAAAAACTCCCACATCATCTGGATGGCTATAATCTTGTTTAAATGTTGACAGATGTGATATCTATGTAATATATATATTTACTCATGTGTATTATAAATAGTTATACACATCTGTGTTTGTCTTCATATGTATTATGCCTCTTTCTAAATATTTAATGAAACATTTAATCAGACCTCTTCAAATGAAGATATTATATTGGAAAGGGTGACAATTACGTTGTACATAAACAGTACTTATTCTTACATTTAGAACCTAAGAGAGAAAACTCAAAAGGAAATAAATAACCAAGGTTAATTGCACAAAGTTAATTTATATTTGTTTCCTTATTTAAAAAGACAAATAAAACATATTATTTGATCAAAAACCTTAGACCATGCCAACATTTAGAGTAAATAAGAAGATATAAAAAATCATGAATCTCAGCTAGGTGATAACTTTTTATCAGATGATATCATTCTAATTTAATATCATTAGGATACACGAAATATACATGTTAAGCCCATGGATATGTAATTCCCTACTAATGTAATTAAGATAATATGGTGTCTAACCAAACTCTCCCAAAATGAAAATGCTCCTAAGACTGTAGTTCACAGATCATTTGGAGCTTTAGAAGTTCTTTGTTACATTGTCTCTTTGTTTACATCTTGGATCCAAACTTCTCTGTGAAAAGCAAAAGCATTATATCCTGCATTTCACCCACCAGCTTCAAAATCTTAATTACCTGTTATTACTTAGAAACCATTATAAAGAATTGATTAGATAAGTTGGCCCCATTATCTGCAAAATTGACCTTACACTGGAGCTGATTTGATTAAATGGCTTTAGGTTGCAGTCAATAAATAATCTTGGTGCTGAAGAAACTATCTTAGGCCAGCCCTTGGCCGGAGGGCTCTACCAAATAACATGTCAAAACCTTACTCTCGGGCTTCCCTGGTGGCGCAGTGGTTGAGAGTCCGCCTGCCGATGTAGGGGACACGGGTTCGTGCCCCGGTCCGGGAAGATCCCACATGCCGCGGAGCGGCTGGGCCCGTGAGCCGTGGCCGCTGAGCCTGTGCGTCCAGAGCCTGTGCTCCGCAACGGGAGAGGCCACAACAGTGAGAGGCCCACGTACCGCAAAACAACAACAACAACAACAATAACAACAAAAAAAACCCTTACTCTCTCTTTGCTCCTCCCTCACCCCATAGCCGCATCTTCATTGTCTAATTAAGAGAGGACATAAAGGCTCCATATCTGTAATAAAAAGTAAAAACAAAGCCAACAACATTCAAAAGGAGGTTCTTGAGTTTATAAGCATTTTCTGGTTGGTTTTTGATGTGAATGCAAGTAGAACGGGCCGGTGCCCTAGTCAGTGGATCTCAAACTTGCAAGCGTTTCAGAATCTGTGTTGAAACACAGATTGCTGGGCCCCAGTCCCCTGAGTTTCTGACTCAATAGTCTGGGTGGGACCTAAGAGTTTGCAATTCTAACCACGTGCAGGTGACACGGGTGCTGCAGATCCCAGGCCCACGTTTGAGAACCGCTGCCCTGATTACTTGCTGCTTCTGGGCTCCCCTTGGAAACAGTCAGCTTTGCCTACTGCTTTCAAAACAGTAGTCGGAAATATACTCAATATTATGTTATAACCTATAAAGGAGAAAACTCTGAAAAAGAAGAATCTGAATTGCGTCCTATACACCTGAAACTTACACGATATTGCAAATCAAGTATACTTCAATAAAAAAATTAAAAAGGAAAATATTAAAAAATAAAAACAGTTGTGCTATCTTTTTTTTTTTTTTTTTTTTTTTGCGGTACGCGGGCCTCTCACTGTTGTGGCCTCTCCTGTTGCGGAGCACAGGCTCCGGACGCGCAGGCTCAGCGGCCATGGCTCACGGGCCCAGCCACTCCACGGCATGTGGGATCTTCCCGGACCGGGGCACGAACCCGTGTCCCCTGCATCGGCAGGCGGACTCTCAACCACAGCGCCACCAGGGACGCCCCAGTTGTGCCATCTTAAAGGAAGGTTTTTCCTTTCTTCATTCCAAAAAGGAATCGCATAAATGCTGTTCATGCATTTTGTTTACTTTTGTGGTGCTAGTCTAGGTTACTAGATAAAATACAGGATGCCCAGTTAAATCTGCCTTGAAGATAAACAGTGAATAGCTTTTCAGTATAAGTATATCCAATGGATAAATTTGCTAAATTTGGAAATCCTACATTGAGTTATAAGAAGTTAGATCCTAGCCTATTGTTTTGTCCTGAACTATATAATCTTTCCAATTAAGCAAATTACCATCTGAATAGAAAAAATATGTATAGTCTATGATGATATTAAAGTTTCCTTGATATTTGAAAGTAAAAATAAAATCTGAGGTCATTGTGTATTTTAAATAATAAAGCTACAAATTTGAGATGATCACTTTTAGTTCATTTTATTCTTTAATGCCTTTTTAAAATGGTTCTCCCCAAATTAAGGCAAGTGCTACAGTGGTCAATTAGCAATCTGATTTCACTTGAAGAGGTTTAGAACACACTACAGCTTTGTGGAATGAGAAAAGCAATGGCAAGTGTGGAAAGTCGGAGCTGTGGCCCCATTGTAATCACAAGTCACTGTGGGACTTCGAGGAAGCCAGTGGTCTCCGTTTTCTACCTCGTGAAGAGGATTGCAAGGGATCAAGGCTGCACATTTGGTAAATATTAGACTTCAGAAACTCAGTGTTGAATTGGGGCTCCTTGATCACCGTCAAGCTGATGGATGACAATCCAAGTACAAAGGTGTCGCCCGTGTGGTTTTCAAATGATGATGGAGTAGACGACCCTGATTCAGATTGATGCATAACTTCTAATAACACTGGTTGGCGTTTTAGGGGTTAACAAGCATCAGACCTGTGAATTCTTAAATGTATCGAAATTCTCTGGCGAAGCTCATGTTTTCATCTTCCCTTCCATGCAAAAGAACATTTCTAGTAGTCAGAAATTGATTGCAATATGCTCTGGCAGGCACCCATGTGCTTCTTATTCATTGAAAAGAGAATGAGTTATTATTAGAAAGCCAAGCGGTGGCATGGATTTGAGAGATTTCATTAATATTTTTTGCCTCAGTATGATTCCTTTAATTGTCTGACATGACAAAGACACGTACTTCCATCTTTCCAGTATACAGTCCACGGTATGTTCTTTTTGGCACAAAAGCTAATAACTGAGCCCAGTATCCATGACTTTAAAATAGTGCTTAAGGTTGATATAGCTTTTATTTTTACGGAGTGCAAATTTGAGTTGCTCCCAGGTTGAGAAATATTTTCCATGAAGAGCTACGGAAACTAAAAGAAAAATGATGTTGACTTTGGTATTTAGGTACTTATACACGAGAAAAAGCTTTCAGGAGATTATTCCTTAAAAAAATGCCAGCTTTCCAGGATTTCTTAGTAATCATACTCTAGCCTACAATTAAAATTTTAAAAAATGCATCTAGCTTTTTGGACTGAAAGCCAACTCAGGCGTTGTTTTGGAACATCCCTATTGAAGGAGCTTTGCCACTAGGTTTGCTGTAAATGAGGCAGCATTTGCCAAGCTGCTCAAGTAACACCCCAGCTGCACAAGTGTTCCTGTGTCTTTCAAACATTTTCACAAGAAAACAACCCATTTATTTCTTTGGTAAAAAAAAAAAAGTTCTTATTGCCAATCCACTCAAAGAAAGCTTTGGAGGAAAACTCCTGGTACATAGGAAGCCAATCTCTTTCTTCCTTGTCTCCCTGAGTTCACTGCAATTTGAACTCTACCACCACCATCCACCCCAAAGTCATTAGTGGCCTCCATGTTGCAAATCCAATGGCCTTTTGAGTCCTTGTGTTAGTTTTCTCTCAGTAGCATTTGATAGAGATGATACTCTGCTTTTTTTTAAATTTATTTGGCTGCTCTGGGTCTTAGTTGCAGCACATGGCATCTTCATTGCGGCATGTGGGCTCTTAGTTGAGGCATGCGGGATCCAGTTCCCTGACCAGGGATCGAACCCAGGCCCCCTGCATTGGGAGCACGGAGTCTTAGCCACTAGACCACCAGGGAAGTCCCGAGATGATACTCTGCTTGAAGATGTTTTCTTTTCTTGGTTTCTGGGTTGACTTCTCGTCTGGGTTTCCTCCCATCTTCCCAGCTGCCCCTCCCCAAGCTCCTCTGTAGATTTCTCCATCTCCCTGACCTCTACAAGGCTCAGAACTTGTACTTTCCTCTTTCCTCTCCAAGCCCTGGGTGATCTTATGGCTTTAACTATCATCTAGATTTATTTTCCAGGTTTGTATCTCTAATCCAGACTTCTCTCTCTAGACCCAAGTGTCCAACTAACTTCTTGACGTTCCCTCTTGGCTCCCATTCTGAAAATAGGTAATAGGCCCCTGATATTTCCTGATATTCGACCTCACTGTCAACACAATCCCTTTCAGGTAAGGGACCTTATTCCTCCAGTTGCTCAGGCCATATGCCATGGCATCATCCTTGACTCCCCTCTTTTTATTTTTTCTCAATCCTTGGGCCATCCTATCGAAAGGGTCATCTCAACCCCCATCCTGGTATTTTATATTCATTTTTATTCCTTAGCATTTAGGAGCATCTAATATATTACATATTTACTTTTCATCTTATTGCCAGTCTCCCTCCAGTCAAAACATTCTATCAAAGCAGAGGTGTTTGTTTTGTTCACTACTCTATTCCTAGACCAGGGACAGTACCTGACGAAAGTACTGGTTTCAGTTGCCAAATAAATGTTTTTCTGAAAAAAAAAAAAGAGTGACCGAACAATAAATTACATTGAAGATAGGCTTTACTAAGTTTAAGTGTGATTAACACAGTTAATAAATATGATAAATAAATCTCAGTGAAGTAGCAAAATTATCTCTTTTAACCCCAGATACTGCAGTGGGAGAAAGAGATTGTTAAAGTTGGGAGGGATGCAGAAAACCGTCATCACAAACATATTCCTAAACAAATACCTCATTTATGAAATTCTAGATAATATTCCACCCAGGAATAATTCTATCTTTGCACAAACCAGAGAATTCTATAAAATTTCTCTTACTTTTTTTTTTTTTTTTTTTTTTGCGGTACGCGGGCCTCTCACTGCTGTGGCCTCTCCCGTTGCAGACGCGCAGGCTCAGCGGCCATGGCTCATGGGCCCAGCCGCTCCGCGGCATGTGGGATCTTCCCGGACCGGGGCCCGAACCCGTGTCCCCCACATCGGCAGGCGGACTCTCAACCACTGCGCCACCAGGGAAGCCCCTCTCTTACGTATTTTATTTTTACAACAGGTGTTTGTTCAGAGGGCATTAATCTTAGAGAAGATCAGATTTTCTGGCACGTCAGGGGTATGCGGAACAGCAGTTAGGAGGAGAAAGTGCTGAAATGACAGAAATTCAGTGGACGAAATCCATAAAATTTAAAGACAACTTTGAAATGAAAGATGGATTGAGTACCATCTGCAATTAACATATCCACCCTTATTAAGAAATTTGGCCAAGTTACAAGACCACCGGGAAAACTAACAGGGGAACCAAAACAAGAAGAAAGACTTTCTTAAGGCTGCGGGTTTATTTAGTGGCTGGTCATTCCTTATGGCTTAATTCCCATGTATTTTTTCTTTAGTATTCTCCTTAATATGCTTCATCATAGTGTTCCAGTAGCCTCAACTTTCTTGTCATATATGAGCCTCAGCTCAAAAGATCATGTAAGGTATTGTTAAAGGGAGGATCTTGAACTGGGTATGCAGTTACTACCCTACACGCATTGGGGAAAGAAAGGAAAAAGCACTTTATTACAGAATGGCAACCAAATAAGACCCATGGCAAATGCTAATCTTAATTTATAGCTAGATAAGTACCAGAACTAGTGGCTGGAGCCATATATGTTCAATCTCATCTAATGCTCACCCTAGGACATCATAGGCAATTGGCGTGGTGAGAATATGAAGGTAAAGATGTTGGCAGTGAGTCTGAAGACTAATGATTAGCTTTAGTTAGCACTAAGAATTTGTTTTTCAAAGCCAGCGAGATTCGGTTTGGAAAGGAAGGTGGGTTTACCATGGCAACAGGCACTGTCTACGACTCATGTTTTCCCGATGCCCTGGAGATTACTTGAGTCTTCCTTCTACTTATATTTCCACGGTTTCCTACATTGTAAGATTTCTTTCCAGGACCACCGTTCTTGAATAAGAGCATGGCAAATTGTTCCTGGGTTTCGGCAGTAGAGAAAGAGAAGCTACCAAAACAAATCTTAAGGGAGGGGGCATTGTACCTGTGAAGGCAGGAGATTAATTGCTGATCTGGGATTCTTTGTTACCATCCTCAACTCCACCAATGTAATCTAGATAAAACGATCTGGTCCAGTGACGTGTATGCATTTGACCATTGTGTGCATGAGAAAGAATATTTTAGGACGAAATAACTCAATTTTTGGAATAGTTATTTAGAAGATCCATGACTTTTTTCTTATCAGTAAAATAATAAGACACGCCTACTTCTTCCAATGTTTTCATAAATTTACCAACCTTGAGGCATAACAGGCATAACTTCTTCCCATGTTTCTACCCTCTCTTTATCTTTATCTCAGCCTATCTGTTCCGATAGGCTTACTGGGGGATACTCCTCCGCCCTTCCCCCAGAAAAGCTTCACTTCATTCAACAGGTTCTTTGAAAGAATTTGGTTCATGGAGGTTATCAGCAGTACAAAGTCTACTCCTTAAACCACACTTCTTTTCCTTCTCTTTCTTTTTTCTCCCGCCACCATCCCAACCCTGCCATATTGCCTTGGGTAGTACTCTGCACACACAGAAGGCACTTAACATATGCATTTCATTGAGTATTTAGTAGCATCCATGAGGTATGTCGTTGCTATTATTGCTGCCAGTAGAGGGGAAAAAAAATGAGAGGGTGTTTTACAGTAACGTGGTGGCATCACAAAGTTCACAGATAGATTTTCCTGTTGAAATGTTTTTAAATTAATGTGTGACACTTCACTGGGTATCATTTTGAACACAGCTATAACTTCTGAAGAAAATAAATCACCGAATCAGACAATGTTTATTAGCCAATGTGCTGTTATTTCCTAAAGCACTGCTTCCATTCGTGATAAAATTGGCAGCCAGGGGAGATAAAGAGAGTATTTGGAAGCGTTTCATCCCTGGGTCCCAGATGAATTGCAGGAATACAGTGTGTATTACATGAGAAATGCTGTTCTTTAATTTCACTGTGATGTTTTAGAAAAGTACTGTTTTTAAAATATTAATTATCTTTTCTCCAACTGTTTAATTAAAACGTTTCATGATTAGGATAGTAAGAGGGAAAGGAGCATTCGTCCATTTATTCTCCTCCTTCCTTTCAACAACTAGCGCCTGATGTCTGCAAAGTATTAATATGTTTCTCATCCTTTTTCTTTTCCGTGTTCTATAATAATTATGCAACTGGTCACGCTGCCTTCTCCCCCGTGATGGGCAGCATATCTAAGTTTTATGATAGCTTTTCTGTGGCACTTGGGGAAAGATGAAAGAGCCTGTCCCATGGCAGGTGATCGAGGGCCAATGCATCACAACGTAGCTCTGAAGCAGGTCGGAAGGATGCTGTCCTGTCGGGATCTGCAGGTTCTCTGTAAGGCAGGCTTCCTCACATTGCTTCCACTTTCCACCTGAACTTGCTCGAGACCCTGTGGGTTTTGGCTTTGCCGTGCGTGTGTCTCAGAAGCAACAGTAGAGAGCAAGAGGTTTGGCTGGTGGCCTGTGCCTTTCCAGTTCACTCCTTTCCTCCTACTAGAAGCCAACAGGTCACTTCATCACAGCCCTCGGCAACCCCCCAGACCCATCCCTGAGAATCTTGCAAACATCCGATTTTCCGGTCCATTATTCCCCTTCTCCCTTTTTCCTCCCCACCTCATAAAACTGCCGTGATCAGCAAAGATGAAGAACAAATGCTCAGTGATACAGGAGATGATCTGTGATTTGGGGCTGGAGCGCGAGAAGGGTATCTGGTGAGTCTGGGGTTATCGCAGGGAAGGGTCCTACAGCAGACCGCTTTCTCTTCCAGTGACCATTCAAAGTGAGATCATTCAGTCCCCTTGAGAAGAGAAATGTAAATGCAGAACATAAGTATTTACAAATAAAATGCATTCATCTTCATCGAGAAAACAGACATTGCTGCAACATGTATCTCACATTTCTAAAAGGTGATGTGAACTTGGCGCTTTCTAAGAGAAAGGGTGATGACTTCCCTGGAAAACTTGACCCGTCACCTCCTTTTCCCTGTACCCTTAGCCCCCCAGATAAGGTTTGTTCTTGAGACACTTTCAGTATTTTGCGGATTTCATTTCAAATTCAGAGCTCTCTTTTTCTTAAAACAGTTTATCGTAAGTATTGTTTGATGCATCTTTTGTCAGAAACACGCTACAGAGTAAGGCGATCTCCTCGTGTTGGGTCTTCCAGGTATACAGGGGGATGAATTACCTGGCCGCCAGTCTGCATGTGCTGTGTGGGATGCTGGTGGCACCCGGGTAGCGCAGTGAACGCCCCAGACTGAGGTTTCTTCCTTTATTCATTATTCAGAGCTTCCTGCAATAAGCACTTCCGCCGTCTTTTAACCTCATCCAAGTGTAACCTCGCAGTCACGATTCCACATAACGTGGACAAAGTGTGCTGGGTCACAAGAAGTTGGCCTCTGGGGAAGTTGTTATTGTCGGGATTGAGCTGAAGCTAAGATGGCTTAGAAGGGAAATTGGTGCATAACAACATTTCCCTACTTTCATTTGCCTCACAGCTGGGAGGAATCAGCTCCTTCCACAAGCCCAGGCTGCTGCTGGCCAGCTGGCCGGGAGCATCGCAGAGCAGGAGTGCCAGACCCTTAACAGCTGTATTACTGCTTATCCATCTGCAGCACAAGCCATATGCCAAACCCCAGAGTAAGTGGGGAGGGGATCCCTTTAGAAAGAGATTTTCAAAGCCGCAGAGAAAAAGCATTTTCTCCTGTAGCGCACAGGCTTTGATCTCATATTCTCATGCTCCTTTATCCCTCCTTTACCCAAGCTGGACACCCTACATCCTTTACTGTTGATGCAAAATAGTAACGGGGCATTTTGCTTGGTCAACTTCGGGAAGTCACTTTCCAGGTAACTTGTAAAGAAACCTAACACCTGTTTGCATTTTTTTCCAAAGAATCATATAATCATTTAATTTGGAAAAACCTCTCATGATCTTTAAAACTCTTTATCACAATGTTTCATCGTAACACCCCATTTAGAACTGTCTCTGAAAAGCACAGAATAAGTACCTTTAGGAAATATTCCAAGATTTTCTTCATCATAGTAACTTTAGAAGTTTATAGTCGACAGTTAGGAACACCAGATCCCAATAAGACCCTCTAGTCCCTTTCTTCCCTTCCAAGGTCATGGAGGATCGTGAGAATTGAACTTGTGAGACAGTCTGATCAGATATTTCATTTTATAAAAGATGCCCATTTAAGTAAATGTGCATTCTAGAATGAAGACTGTTTAGAATAAGTCAGTCACTTACAGAAATTATTTCCTACTGGAAATGAGAAGAAAATGTTTTGTGAACATCTCAAATACAGACGGCAAGGGGCCAGTGACCACGAGAATATGGAAGTGCTCCCGGGGTCACTGAGAGATGGCAGAGCCACCGTCTGACTCAGAACCCAGCTGCCTTTGGAGCTGGTGGAGGGTCTCCTGTGGACACCCTCGCCGTCCTGAGCACTCATGGCAGTCCTTGTGGAGGCGATGGGAAGAGCTAAACCTCCATCGCATTTTTCCCCCTTTATCTGCTTTCCATTTTGATTTCTGAGTTTTCCCCCATTACTATTAAGAGCAATATTTCACATCTGCTTTCTGCTTTACTGTTTCAAAAGTGTCTATTCATAAAATAGTTCATTTAAAGAGACGTCCAGTGCAGAAAACTGTGATGTTCTTTGGAAAGTGACACATGCTGGATGAAAATGACCAGGTCAGCACTATTCAGTGACACATTTTTATATTATCCTAAATATAAGCCAGGGAGCCTCATGGCAGAGTCTTTGCGTGGAGCAGCATTTGAAAAAGAGTCTGGCTGTCAAGCCACAAATAAAAAAGAATTCTGATGTTTACATTCATTTTCCAAATAACATGGAAGGAAATCCATTTCTAATTTTCAGCAACACTTCTTAAAAACTCTCTTTCTCCACTGTCCACTTGTTTACTCTTTCTCAATTCTCCAGATTCTGAATCACAAAGAATCTAGGTTGGCAGAATCGTTGGCTGACATCATAGGTGTTATGTGTGTGTATAGTGTATATAGCAGGTGTTTATACATATACATATATATAATACACATACAGATATAGTATTACTCATAGACATGTGTGTATACACATACAAACGTACATATCCACTATATACACACATATAATACTCATGAATATAGAATAATGTATACACACACATGCAAACATATGCACGTGTGCTTCACTTTAAGCACATCTATGCATATTAAAAAGACTAGAAGTAATCTTAGCAACACATACTTGTTATTTATCTTAGGATTGGTGGAATTGTAGATAATTTATTTAATTTCCATTTTCATTTGTTCTCCAGAAAGTCTGTAATGTGTATGCTAAAACATGCCCCCAATAGCATGATTGCATATGGCAATAATCTTTGTCCTCGTCAGGAGTGGCCAGAGTTTAGAGAGTCTAGAGGAATAGCTCAACATGCTCAGTCTAGTCAATAGGACCCCAGTGAAGGAGGGGCCCCACCCACATATCTGGAAGAGGTTTATGGGGTGTACAGAGGAGTGTGAAAAATGAAAAATGTGCAGCAGGGCTGTCTTGCTAATCTGCTGGGGATGCCACCAAAAAGTAGCATGGATGGGGAGCTTACACCATCGAAATTGACTTCTTGCAGTCTGGGGACTGGAAGTACAGATCAAGGCAGGATTCTGGTGAGGGCTCTTTTCCTGGCTTATGGACGGCTGCCTTCTTGCCATGTCCTCATGATAGTGGAGAAAGAGAGAGAGCAAGGGAGACAGAGAGGGAGGGAGCTCTCTGGTGCCTCTTCTTATGAGGATGCTAATCCCATCCTGTGGGCTCTACCCTCTAACCTCACCTAAGCTTAATCACTTCCCTGAGACCACATCATGTTGGGGGTTAGGGTTTCAACATATGAATTTGGTGGGGCAGGGCAGGGGGGGACAAACATTCAGTCCATAGCAGTGGCCATCCATCGCTCTATTTTAATAAGTATTCCAGGCTTCTGAAATAGCTCAGAGGGAGGTTTTCAGGGACACACAGCTTTGTTTCAGTCCCCTGACACTGAGGTGGCTGCATGGCAATGGCCACATGATCCATGAAGAGGTAGCACAAATGCACTTTTGGAGTCCCCTGGGGTGAAAGGTAACATTATCCTAGAAATGGCCAAAGAAAACCTTTCAACACAACATGCTATTTTCAATTCGGTGCAGATGATAGGAAAAAGGCATGCACAGAAATTAAAAGAAAAACAAATTCAAAACAGATGTTAGGAAATACCTTGCTCCCCAGAGGAGGGAAAAAAAAATAGATGAGAAGAATGTTTACACTAGGTAGTTTTCTGAGCTAAGAAACTGGGATAATCATTTAAAAATAGAGACTGGGTGCTGGGCTGCAGGAGAGGTAGGTAGATGCTAAACTTAGGGTGAGAAAGGTGACCTTCCATAGATGAAAACAAACCTGGTGCGAGCTGGTGGGTGGACCATACCCTGCTGCCCCACGGCCTTTGTCTCTCCTTGGGTGTTTGAAAGGTGTGTTCAAGTTGTGTTTATGAGACAGGAAATACATGTTTTAGCAGGAAATAAATCTGTCCCTACACACACAGATGGCTGTGTATTTCATTAAGTTGGGAGCCAATGGTGCCCCTTTCACCTGTGTTTCTACTTTTGATTCCAACCCATTGACAGAACTTTCCAGACCAAGGCCTCATAGCTGGTTTTCTGAATGACTCCAGGTCACATTTACAGACCAAAATTTCCTGAGTGATTATCGGTGGGTTAAGTCCTCACTCAGCTGCGTGTTTAACACTCTCTTTCATTTCAAGGGTGAGCATCATAGGGGCTGAGAACCTGAGGGGAAATTTGGGGCCAAGAAAATTTCAGTTTATTTTACAAATGCGAGTCCAAGGAAAAGCCAAACAATTTTAAGCTCCTTGGACACATCATCGTGGGTTGCTATGCACCACTGAGTCACTCCTCAAACTGGCCCATGCAAGAAATTAGACCACCATAAAAAAGAATGAAATAAGGCCATGTGCGGCAACATGGATGGACCTAGAGATGATCAGACTAAGTGAAGTAAGTCGGACAGAGAAAGACAAATATCATATGATAGCACTTATATGTGAATCTAAAATATGACACCAATGAACTTATCTATGAAACAGAAACAGACTCCCACACATAGAGAACAGACTTGTGGTTGCCAAGGGGGAGGGGCATTAGGGAGGGATGGAGTGGGAGTTTGGAATTAGCAGATGCAAACTGTTGTATATAAGACAGATAAACAACAAGGTCCTACTATATCGTACAGGGAGCTATATTCAGTATCCTGTAATAAACCATAATGACAAAGAATATATACATGTATAACTGGATCACTTTGCTGTACACCAGAAACTAACATGACACTGTAAATCAACTGTACTTCAATAAAAAATAAATTTAAGTAAAAGAAAGAAATTAGGCTGCCGGGTCATGATGTTTGAATAGAGGAAAATTTAGAAAGGCAAGATTTGGATAAATTTCAGTGTGAAGCTAAAAGAGAAAACAAACCAGAAAATGTAGTCCCTGATGTCCAGACGTTCACAGTGTAGTGGAAAGTTGGTGAAGGCCTCAAAGGATAGAATGGTGAGTCCTGACAAAATGTCACGCAAAATGCTGTCTCCTTCACTGACCCCTTCCCAGTGCCTAGCAGGAAGCTCGCCATGTCATATGAGCTTGGTAACTCATGTTAAAAGAATAAGTAATCCATGCTTTGTTCAGATCACTCCCACTTTTTCTCTGTTTTTCACACAGCACACTATTATTGGATACATCTAGCATCGGTTTACACACCTTTTCTGGAAGCGTCCTGGGACAGATGCCTTTCTCCCATGTCCCCCACCCCACAAAATGTGTTTTTCCCTCCTCTGAACTCTCATAAACCACTGGACATGCTGTTATTATAGCAATTATAATATTCTATTGTGATGAAGTGTCTACTTGTCTATTTCCCTCAGAAAAGGCTACCCCTCCTTGAGTCAGGAGAATGTGTGACTGCACTGCTTATCTTTAAACCCTGGCACATTTTCTAGCATAGAGTTCGAGCCCAATAAAAGTTTACTAAACTGAAGTGACCTGAGAAATTGTCTTAGTTTGGGTTCACCCTCCCAAAAGAGCTTGACACGAGGTCTTGGGTGCAGGTGGTCTATTTGGAGGATGATTCCAGGCATGCAGGCATGGGGAGCGAGACAGGGAAGGAAAAAAGCCAAAGGAAAAAATAATGCGCCAATAAAGGGTGCGTGCGCTGTGAGCAACTGGGGCTCAGGCCCTCTTGGGACCACCTGGGAAATCGTATTGCATGCAGCGCAGAGCTCTGTTCCAAAGGGAGAGATGCCGGCACACTTATCTACCCATCCCTCCAACCGCTAGTAATGGTTGCCCTGGAGACAGCAGCCCACCGCTCCTTGGCTGCCCTGGCTGTCCAGATTGTGTGGCTCTCGCTGACAGTAGCCTCTCTTCAGAGGGCTATAGCTTAAGAAAATTCAGAACTATAAGGAGATTTACAACTGATGCATGCACGATAGAGATAGAAGGGAACCAGAAGTCTTTCCTGCTGCCTCAAAGAATACATGCTGGCATGTTTTTACATTTTCTCAGGCTTGTTTTAAAATTGAAGTATAGTTGTTGTACAGTATTATATAAGGTACAATTTAGTGATTCACAATTTTTAAAAGTCATACTCCATTTATAGTTATTATAAAATATTGGCTATATTCCCCATGTTGTACAATATGTCCTTGTAGCTTGTTTTATACCTAATGGTTTGTGCCTCTTAATCCCCACCCCAGTATTGTCCCCCTCTTCCCTCTCCTCTCTGACAACCATTAGTTTGTTTTCTATATCTGTGTGTCTGCTTCTTTTCTTGTTATATTCACTAGTATGTTGTGTTTTTAGATTCCACATGTAAGTGATATCATACAGTATTTATCTTTCTCTGTCTATTTCACTTAGTTCTAATACCCTCCAAGTCCATCCATGTTGCTACTAATGGCACGATTTTGTTCTTTTTTATGGCTCAGTAATACTCCATTGTATATATGTACCACATCTTCTTTATCCATTCATCTGTTGATGGACACTTACGTTACTTCCATATCTTGGCAACTGTAAATAGTGCTATGATGAGCATTGGGGTGCAGGCATCTTTCCGAATTAGTGTTTTTTTTTTTCTTTCAGATATATGCCCAGGAGCGGAATTGCTGGTCATGTGGTAGTTCTAGTTTTAGTTTTTTGCGGAACCTCCACACTGTTCTCCACAGTAGCTGCGCTAACTTACATTCCCACCTACAGTGCAGGGGGCCTCCTTTTCTCCACAGGCTTTTACTAGTCCTCACATTCAGAACCATGCACTTTTAGGGCATCATGTTAAGTTGTAGAAGCTATATAAAAATCTGTGTCTGATATCTTTGAAAACCCTTAGATATTTATTTACTAATCCTCATCATGTCCTCTCCTGGGCCAGAGAGTTCATTTTACAGGTAGGAAACATCGGATACAGAAATGAAAGGATTCACAGTTAGTGATGGTGAGAGAAATGCAATTTCCTGACTTTTAACTTCGACACACCTCCTCAATGCAGCAACATATTGAGTCAAGCAAGCACATCCTTTCATATAAGACACAGTGAGGGAATTGCTGAAAAGGACCAATGAAAAGTATCACAGTAATGGAACCATCTAAAAACTGATGGTACCCCTTTGCAGCAGATTTTTATCAGGTTAGTTTATTTGTAGAAATTTTTTCACCCTCATTATTATGTTTGACTTTGGAGTGAGGGGAAACTTGATATTTTACTTGGTAGAGAGTTAACCTGATTTTAAATTTAAAGGTTGAGATGACAGAAAAGAGCATGGGTGATAGTTACAAAAGAGAGGATTTCAAAGATTTGGGAAGCTGTCTAATTGGAGATATAATGCTATATTGTAAAAATAAAAGAGCTTTGTGTTTTCTGTAAGAAATATTACGACTAGTGCATGTTGGCCGTCTTCGGGTTGAAACTGAAACAAGTAAAAGGTTACATTTTGAGTAAGGACACATCATATTCTGGGGAAGAAAACCGTATAATAGGGACTCATTGATGCTATGACATTAAGTCACTTTGGGATCACAAGTGAATCAAATCTAATATTTGAGAAATAAGTGAATAAGAAGACCCTATTTATGAATAGGTTGCCTCAAGAAATAAGGAATGCAAGTGCGAGGAGGTGATTCTGGAAATTTGTCTTTGAAGGTGTCTTCACAAGTCAACTGAGTCAGCACAGCTTTATTGGTGGGAAACTTCAATCCTGTCTAATCACACTGTCAGCGGTGACCTTCTCATGGATAAACCCAAGCTGTACAAATAATGATATAGTAGGTAACAAAGATTAAAGCTATTTAGGAAAGATAAATTCCATGGTATCAGGGCAGAAAAGTCAATAATTTATTTGGTCTAAAACACATTCTGCATATCTGCAGAAGCCCAGTAAAGTAAACCAAGGTGGGGCAGGTGGGTTGGTAGTTATCCTGTTCTTAAGGGCGTTAAGATCTTGGGAAGACGTTTGTAAAGGAGTATTGAGTTATTCAGACACATGTACAATCTAAATACAAGACACAGGTCTGGTTTATCCTCCACTGTAGGCTGGGAACACCCATCCCCCCACCCTTCCAGTCCTGGTCTTAAATAGGCCAGAGAGAAAAAATAAATGATCATTTTTAAGGAATCACAGCCTCTCAGGATTAGAAGTGGCATCAATATTCAAGTTTAATCGCTCATGTGAAACTTAAGGCTTTTCTATACTATCCTTATCAATGGTCTTTAGGTATGTGCTTGAGTTTTAGCATCATTGAAGCATCTCAAACCTCCTTGGTTTATTCTGTAGTGAGATATGTGATTGCCCTGTTAGCTTACAATTCCTTGAGTATTTCCCAGTACATACCTAGATGTTCTTACAATGTAGTCTCAGGACATTCCAAAAATGATCTTAAAGTACAGAACATTAAATTCATCATTTAATAAAATATGCAACTCTCAATGCAGCTGAAGATGCAGTTGGCTTTGGTTTGGCAGTTAGTCACACTACACTGTTATTTATGAAAAGCTTAATCCACCTAGGACCTCACAAGGGTCTTTTATGCCTACTACCACCAGGGCATAAATTCTCAGTTGTCATCTTGCAGAAGAAGATTTGAAAATTGAAGGCGGCCTAATAATTTTGAAGCCAGTGGGTAACTTCATCAGATTCTAAGTAGACTGTCTGTGCCTCTTTCTGACCTCACTGCCCTGGGACACCAAGATGGTACGGCAGGAACATGATGTGGGCTGCATCCCTTCCCTGCTATGGCTGCCTTTAAAGTTCCCGCACCTGCATGTACGTAGAGTAGTGGTTTTCAGGTGGGGGCAGTTTTGCACACCACTCCCCAGGACACATTGGGTAATGTCTGAAGACATTTTTAGTTTCCACAACTAGGAGAGTGAGCTGACATCAGGAAGACAGAGGCCAGGGATGCTGCTACCATACAGCCCCAAATGTCAGTAGTGCCAAGTGGAGAACCCCTGATGCTGACCGTTATCATTACTAACAATATCAATTCAGTGCCCTCCTGTGTGCGTTGCTGTACGTGAGAGTTGGGTTGAATTCTTGTCCTCGAGGTATTAGGCTCTAAACCAATCCCGATCAGTGGAGTGTAGAATGTATTGAGAAAAAACACAATAATAAATACAAACATGTTTATCACTGTATTTCCAGACACATTTAAAAAGAAGAGCTGTGACAGTTTCTTCTGGGAGATTAGATGTCAGAAGTTCATTAGATTAGATTCACAGTTAAACCCACACAAGTAAGAAAATGTGAGCCCAAATGTGAATCTTGAGTGCTGGTTTCTATAATGTGGACTATATGTATTAGGACCTATGTCATTCAAGTTGATACAAGCTGTAATCCTTTTAGTTAGGTCACATTAATTGCAATTCCAAGGAGGTAAAGATTTGTGTAAGGCTCTACTGCATCTTTTTTAATATATACTTTGCAATCTCACATTTTAGATTGTGTGACTTCCACCTTAGGTAGCCCCTATAGAAACGTATGCTTTCTGTGAAAATATTAGTTAATTATTCAATGCAGTAATAGATTGTCCTGGTCGATTAGTAAATAACTTGATGTACTCTACCTGTTCCAAGTGATACCTATTTTTATTGCAATGTTTCTTCCCTCAAATTTAAAATTTTGAGGTAAACGCTCAGATTCATTCATGAGTCTCTGACCTGACCTCTTTTAAAAGCCCTACCACCCTGCAGGCCGCCATAACAATACATGTCACGATCTTCATCCTTAGCATTTCCTACATTATATTAAAGTGAGTGGGTCTAGGACATTGTGCTGTTCATCCTGCATCCTCCACCTCTCATAGTCTACTTGAGTAAATATTAGTTAAGTTAAAAATACCAACACTCCATATTTATAGGTTCTTGTGCAAATGGGGAATATTGAGCCAAGTTGAGTCCGAGGCCAGAAAGTTCCTTTAGTCAGAACAATTACTTGCCCATTCATTACATCACAATCACTAACATTTATTAAGCATGTACTATGTGCTAGGTGCTATTCCAAGTTCATTCCAGGTGAGAGTTCACTCAATTCTCACGACAGCCAAGGAGGTGGGTATCATGATCCCCATTTTAGAGTTCAGGCACATAATATATAAGTTGCTCATCTGCTAGGTGGTAGGCACTGAACCCAGCACTAAGAATGTACAGATTAAACAGTACAATCTTTGTCCTGCCCTTAAGGCATTTATAGTCTACAAATAAGCAAATAGGGAACACAGTATGCTGTAATAAACATCAATAGAGGCTGTAAAGGACGCTATAGGGAGGCTTAACCAAACCAGACTTTGGAGTTCATTGACAACTTGCTGCTAATCCGAGGCCCGAGGATAAGGGAGATCTCCTGAGAGGGGGCAATGCAGCACAGGGAGTGACGTGGAGAGTCCCAGGTACATAAAGGGGTCAGCCGGCTACACAGTGTCGGGGAAGGTGATGGGGAAGAAGGTTGGAGAGGTGGCAGGAGCCGTGCATTACTGCCTTATTCGACATGTTTAGTTTGCACTTGACTCTAAGAGCAATGGAGGGCCATTGTAAGGTTTTGTTGTTGTCATTTCCCATTGTAAGATTGTAGTCAGAAGAATGACCTGATCATTCTTCAGTGCATTAAAGAAGGATTACATTGCAATATGGAGAATGTATTAGAAGCAAGCAACGCTAGGACCAGAGAGAGCAATTGGAATCCTGCAGGGTACTGGGTAAGAGGTAATAGTGAACAGTAGGGCAGTGACAGTGGGCATGAGGAGAAGAGGCAAGCTCAAAAAAATATTTAGGTGGTATTTAGGTGGTATCACTGATGGGAATTTTGATGTGGGAAGCAAGGGAGGTGAGGGAAGCAAAAGGATTCTTGCTTGAGCGTCTTGGTAGATGGTGATGCCTGCCACCGAAACTTGGGATCGAGAGAAAGTGGGTTTGATGGGAGTAGGATGAACTTATTTAGGGACATTGGATTTAGACCTTACTGGGAGATATTCAAGTGGTGATCTTCACTAGTTAGAGGGATATATTCATCTAAATCTCAGGATAAAGATCTTGGCAAAGAATATGAATTTATGAATCAGAATCCATCAGTGGTAATTAAAGCTGGGGATGATGGAGCAGAAAGGTGTATAAGGTTAAAAGAGCAGAGGAGCTGGTACAGGTAAAATAGAAAAAGGTCACGAAATAGACTGAGAAAGAGGAATCAGAGAGTCAGGAAGAAAAACAGGTTTAAGGTGTCCCTTAGAAAGCGCAAGTAACTGAGATGTCCGTTGATTGGGAATTCGGTAAAATGCTGATGTCAGGTGACAGAGAACAAAGAGACAGTCAACATAGGCACGGCTTCAGGGAATTTGGAATTGAAGTAGTGAGGAGAACCAGTGAGGGGAGAACGGTTTCAATGGTGGAAAAGACAATCGTGGTCTAATATTGACATGAAAGTGTCTGTAGTGAAGGAGATGCAGAACATTTAATAAAATGAAAGAGAAGAAAGGAAGGGATGGCATCCGGATCACAGGTGGACACATAAAGGGTGAGCTTTGATTCAGAGGAAGGCTTCACTTCTATGGTAACAGGCATGAAAGATTAAACATGGGTTCCGATGCCAGTAAGTTTGTAGGCTTGGTCTTTTCGCCATGCGTGGCATCTTAGTTCCCCAACCAGGGGTCAAACCCATGCCCCCTGCATTGGGAGTGCAGCCTTGACCACTGGGTGGCTGGGGAAGTCCCTGGGCTTGGTCTTTGGATGTTAAAGATGTTTTCCACCTCTTCCTCAATGTCTTTTCATTTTCCTTATCGGAGATGGTCAAGTTGTCTGCTGAGAGTCCAAACTAATTACAGTGAAAAATAGATTAAGTAATGGGGGGAAATGGAAGACACAGCATTTGGCCTTGAAAAGCTTTCTGTTTCTACCCAAATGTAGGAAACAGCTAAAAGGGTATTTGATGAAGGCAAATAAGACTGTGTTTTAAAGAATCAATCAACTTGATCATCATAACCTAGACTGGTTTGAGATGAGAGGATGCAGAGACGTGAGTGGATTCAAGAGACATTTTGGAGGTAGAATTCATCGTACTTGGTAACTGACTAGAAAGGGGTGTAGTGAAAATAGGGGAAGTTGGAGTTGATTCCTCTGGGTCTGAGTTGAGCGACTGCATAGCTGGGAGAGCCAGTCACTAGGTGCTGAGGAGAGAATCAGGACTCAGATTTGGACATTTCCAGCATGAGAAACCTGTGTGACTTTAAAAAGTTCCAATTGTATGGTTGGGTCTAGAACCCAGAGGAGAGGTCTGAATGGAAAGTAGGTCAGGGAGTTTGTATGAGGAATCTTGGGATTAAACCAGAACATCCCTTTAAGATGCGCAAATTGAAGGAGTGAAGCCAGCATAGGAGACAGACAGCTAGATGGAAACCCATGCAGGAGGGGGTGGGAACATGGAGACAGAAAGGACAGGGGCCATGTCGTACGTGACAGAGCAGCCGTCAAGACTGAACTGCGAGTGTCCATGGGAGTAGCTTGCATGACTCTCTGCATCATGGTTACAGCAGGCTCTGAGCTAAGAATAGACTGAACTTGAGTCCCCCATAGAGAGATGGGGCTTCTGTGCAGGGTTGCATTGAAGCTGGGACCCAACCAGCCTGTCCTCGGCCACTGTGAGCTGTGCGAGTGGACGGTGGGATCCAAATGCCGACACTGAAAGAAGATGGACCCCGACCACGCCAGCTACATTTCCTTGACTAAGTAAGATCTGTCCCAGAGGTGTGCTAATCACTATATGCCTCATGAGATCAAGCTTCTGGTTCTCTCTCTGACATGGGACCTGTTCAAGGCCCTGGATGGGCCCTAGCAATGTGGTATTCGTCATTTTGTATTCTTTTTGTTAAATGGGGTATAAAAGATTGTTAACCTTCAATCTCTACAAAGCCTGGGTCAGCCCCTGATCTTTACCATTACTTATGTGAAAAGAGATTGATGGAGGGCAGGGAGGGATAAATTGGGAGTTTGGGATTAACACATACACACTACTATATACGTACAAAATAGATAAACAACAAGGACCTACTGTATAGCACAGGGAACTATACTCAGTATTTTGTAATAACCTATAAAGGCAAAGAATCTGAAAAAAATAGATATATATGTGTGTATAACTGAATCACTTTGCTGTACACCTGGAACTAACACAGCATTGTAAATTAACCACACTTCAATAAAAAAAAGAGATTGATGGGTATTTTTGTTTATATTTAAGGAAATTGCTAAGCATACCTTTGTTATGTATAATATAGTGTAAATTTAATTCTATCCAATGAATTGTCTTCTAATCTTTTAAAAAATATCAAATGGAAAAACAGCATAGGTTTTACATTTTAAGAAGTACCAGATAAATCCAACTGTCCTATACTGCCACTCTCATGGAGTCAAGATTGTGAATGTAAGGGAATAACATTCATTCAATTTATCACAAACAGAGGGAAGTATCTGTCTCCCTCGGCCACTCTCCTTTAGCTTAACACAAGCAATATGTTTGGATTGTGACTAGTTTAAAATGTAAACTTCTAAAAGTAAAGCTGGGCAGGTTGGCAGCAAAATATTGGTGGATAAAGACATGAGCTCCTTTTTTTTTTTTAAGAATGCACTTGGAAGTTAATCCTTAGAGTTACACATTCACAGGTCAGAACACGTGGTGAAAATGAAGATTGAATGTCAAGATTTGTTTGATAGAAACAAATTAATATGTATTCCAAGTAGCAAAACAGAGAATAGGAAGAATGTTCGTTGTATGGTTTGTTTCAGGACACCACCGTAAAGATTGGTAAACTAACAACCTCTTGTTTGACATTTGCAGGAAGGATGTTGGATGGAATAAGTCTCCTTGGCCTTCTTGCCTTGGATCTGAGGCCTTATTTGGGCATATTGCTCTGTGCTATATGAGCAGATGCACCACAAGAGTAAATAAAACTCTCTCCTCCTGGTGTCTGGGTCCAGATACTCTGAGGTCAGGATACAGCCCTTTTAACCTTCACATACACAGCACAGCAAGCACTGAGCACGGTGGAGGGGACCTTCAGGTGAGATTATAAAAGCAATTCGGAGTGCAAAGGGCCAAAGAAAAGTATCTTAACTCGGGCTGCCATAACGAAATACCATAGACTGGCGGGGCTTAAACAGAGGTGTTTATTTCTCAGAGTCTGGAAGCTGGAAGTCTGAGATCAGGGCGTCAGCAAGGTCAGGTTCTGGGGAGGGTCCTCTTCCAGGCTTGCAGATGGCCAGCTTCTCACCTTGGCTTGCAGGACAAAGAGAGAGTGCTGGTCTCTGGTCCTCTTCTTATAAGGGCATGACTTCCATCATAGGGGCCCCACCCTCATGACCTCAGCTAAACCTCCTCACTTCCCAAAGGTCCCATCTCCAAATATCATCACAATGGGTGGGTAAAGCTTCAACATATGGATCTGGGGGGACACAGCTATCAGACCATAACAAGAAGCAAGTTCAAAGCAAGAAAAAAACACTACTGAACTTGGGACTATCTGTCCACCTACAGGATCACTCCATTTTTATATGAAAACAATTCTATTGTTTTGATTTCTTTTTTTTCTCTCTAGTTTTTTTCTTTCTTTCTAATTTTATTCCTTCTCTCCTCCCTCCCTCCCTCCCTCCCTCCCTTCCTCCCTCCCTCCCTTCCTTCCTCCCTCCCTTCCTTCCTTCCTTCCCTTCTGTTACTGGCATCAACAATTTGCAATTAATGGACTAAAAGTTATTCTGTTTTTGTTTTTCCTGAGGTCAAACCCATTAAAGGCAAATGGGCTTTAAGCAGCCCTTCATCCAACTGTAACTTAATCTGTAATTTTCTATTTCTAATATAGAAAAAAAGCCCTATATGCAGAAAATTGAACATGAATTAGACAATTCTTTCCTATTAAAAGATGAAAGCTTAAGGGATAAAAGAATCCAGTGTGTCAAATTAAAAACGAGTGTATATAATATTTTAAATAAGTGTCGTTTAAGCTGTTTAATAGAACCTACCTGAGGGTACATGAGACATAGGTGACAGTAATAGTTACTAGAGCACTAATAGTTCAGCTCTCCAAAATGAAAGTTTTAATTGCATCCTTTAAAAATTTGACCATCAAATATTGTAAAGATCTTTTCTAGAAAACGCGCATGCACATTTTTCTTTATGTAAGTTTGACGCTGGCCAAATCATAGGTCAGTAATTAAATGCTCGTCCGTTTATAAAATTGAAAAAAAGGCATTTAAAATCATTTAGCGTGCATTAGCCCAGGAAGTAAAACATTTTGCTCCTTACATTCCTACGTATTTGGCCGATTACTTCACTTATTCTCAGTTATTAATGTTGATGGGACACTCTTTATTGTAATATGACAGGTTATTAAATCTTAAGGCCACCCACCATAATTTACGTTGCCATAGTTTGTAATACTGGAATCAGAATCGGTACTTAAGACGTTCTTGTGTGGGACAGAGAGGAATGAATAGCTTCTTTTTTCTCACTGAAAGGCCTCCTTCTTTCTTCTTCTGTTTAGGAGAGCTTTGGCTCTACAGGAGCTTGACCTGACATTTGGTCTCTTTCAACATCTGACTAGACCCTTTGGAAACTCCTCTGATTGCTTTGCCTTTATTGCTTTTCCCTTAGCCTGGCTTGTCGAAATACTTTATCTTTACATAGACACCCACCTCTGCTTCCTGTTTCAATCACTTCTATGTCATGCTAAAGAGAAAACAACCAAAAGAAAATACAATAATTAACGCTGGCAGTGTTGGGTTCTTTAAAGAAGTAAAGCTCCTTAACTGTCAGCTCATGAAACAGTCTTATTTTGTAGGTTGGTGTGACTTTATACCAGTATAAAAAGCATAATTGTTACGTATAATAAAAAGGAATAAATAAGGAATTACTGACTTCAACCACCTAGGCACTAAAATGGCCAAATTCCTGACCACTCACCCCCTGAGGCTTGCTCTTTCCACACTGTTCCAATTCAACAATTGACAATGTCTTCTTTTCAGTTGCTTAGGGATCAGATCGAGTTATCTTTGGTGTCTTTCCTCTCACAGCAAATCCTGTTCACTTTACCTTCAAACTATCTACAATCCGAGTCTTTTCACCACCTCTGTGCATCCCACACTGGTCCCAGCCACCATGACACTGGCTAGACGTCCTGTAGCCTCCAGGCTCTTTCCTTCCGTTCCCCTTTGCCCCCTTAGAATCCACGCTCGATAGATGATCCTTTTCTTATCTGGGCCGATTGATCCCCTCTGCTCAATCCTGACACTTCTCACACAAATTCAAGCAAAAGCCAGAGCCTCCGAATGGTGGCCTGAGGTTTCTGACCTCACCCCCTTCCCCTCCAGCTTTTGTCTCTCCTCTCCCACCCTGGACCCCTCGCTGATCTTCCCAACTCAGGGCCTTAGCACTTGCTATATTTTCCACCTGAGAATGTTCTTCCCTCCTTTACCATTAGGGCTGCTACTTCACCTCTTGGTGGTTGGCTGGTACTCAAATATCCTGACTGCTTTGTTAAAAAACTTCAACCCTCCTATCACATGCTATGTACACATATGATATATTGATACATTGTGTATTTATTGGACGTCTGTTTCCCCGTCCGCCAATGACCACCATAGATTGTGAATGCGATGACATCAGAGGTATGACTCTTTTATCCAGTGATGTACCGTCAGTGGGAGAACGCGTACATGGCGCATACATGGACACGCCCCCCCCCCTCCAAAATACTGGCAGAATGAAGAGTTGATAACGAATATTTCTAAAATCTCTTCTTAAAAACGTCTGTAATCCTATTTTCTCTTCCCTGCAGTAGGGCTCCCTTTATATGACTTAAGCCCTCCTGTACCTAGAATGCCCGTCACCCATCTTTGCCTATCCCACGGGCTAGCTGCTCTTTCTGCATCTAAGTCGCTGGATGACACCTGCTTGAAATTCTTTCCCCTCTTCCAGAGACTTACTGGTGCCGTGTCATGCCTTGTTTCTTGTGTATTTATGTGTCTTAACTTACGTGTATGTTAAATTCCTTTAAAGCAAAGGACATACCTTACCCAGGCCTTGGTGCATCTTGTTATTACTATTTGCTCAAGAAATGCTTGTTGAATGACTAAACGAAGATGTGAATAAAGGGGAAAGAAATGAACGAAAAATGCTGTGCTCTTTAGCAAATAGGAAGAGTGTACAAAACTTGAAAAGGATTTATTTAGAGTTATTAGAAAAATCTCAAATACATATTGATGCATTATGCTGCCCATACTTTTTTTTTGCTGTACGTGGGCCTCTCCCGTTGCGGAGCACAGGCTCCAGATGCGCAGGCTCAGCGGCCATGGCTCATGGGCCCAGCCGCACCGTGGCATGTGGTATCTTCCCGGACCGGGGCACGAACCCGTGTCCCCTGCATCGGCAGGCGGACTCTCAACCACTGCGCCACCAGGGAAGCCCTGCCCATACTTCTTAATCATACTCATCTTGGGTGCTTTTTCATCTGACTGAACTTCTTTTGGATTATTTATTCAGAACTTTGTGTTATCAAAGCTGAGTCACATTTTAAAGGTGAAACTTCTTTCTTCCCCCTACCCCAATAATGATTCTTTTTTTCCTATTGGAGGTTAACTTTTATTTATTACTTTTTATTTTATTATCTTTAATTATCTTTGGTTTAAGTAAATTAAACTTGAAGAAGTTTTCTAAACAAAGCCAAACCATTATCACATAGTTCTTAAAGGAAATTTTTTTTTTTTACACACTAATTCAGGTGTTTGTTACACAGTTTATTTTTTATGTAATTTAATGAAAGCAATTTATATAACTCATGATTGGACTACTCAGGAAAATGGAATAATATTTAAGCTTTCATAACAGGAGAGTTTTTGTTCTTCAGTAAAGATTACAACAAAAATTCCAACTGGGAAAACTCTTTCTTATAGATTTGTTTTGAAGTTATGTGTATGTGAGTTTATTGTGTGTGTGTGAGTCTGTGTATCTTTGTGTGTTTACACATAAAATATCTGTTTAAATGATATATTTATATGGTGGAATCAGCCCATGTTAAAAAAAAAAAAAAAAGCCTGATGTCCTGGAAAGATTTTTCACCTAGAAATCAATAGACATTAGTCCTTACATAGTAACATTTATGTAACTGCCACTATGTATTGAACGTCTGTTTTGTACTCAGTGCTCTGCACCCATTAATCCTTACAATAAATGTGTGAAACAAGCGCTATTATCCTGTTTTGAAGATTAGGAAATGGAGGCACAAAGAAAATAAGTGATGACAATGACAATCATCAGGACCAAAGCCATTCAGCTGATAAGGGTCCACGTGACTCGAATGCCCATGTACTGAAGTTTGCCAACAAAATCTAGCTCTGTCATTAGCCAGCTTTGGTATCTCAAGAAGGTCAGTTGATGGGTACAGTGTAAATAGTGCCCTTTAGAATGACCCAGTAGAGCTGCCATGCTTCTATGAGCCTCAGTATCTTTACTTGTAAAATAGGTACTGTAATAGCTGTTGTGTTACCTCACAGTTGATTTACCGTAGAATGTTCACACCATTCAATAAATAACACCAGTGTAAATCGTAGTATTATGGCTCTATTTTAAAGTTTATAAATAGGAGTTTCAGGGTTCAGAAGGAGGTTCTGGGAGAGTAGAGCATCTGCAGAGGACATGGCAGCTCTGCACCCTCACCCCATGCCTCGCCCTGTGCATCTCTTCCATCTGACTGTTCCTGAGTTATATCCTTTTATAATAAACCAGTAATCTAGTAAGAACAAAAAAAAAGATATAAATATAGTAAGGTCAGTATTCTAATTTGAATTATTTCACATAATTTAGTCTTAGTAGCACAGATACAGTTTATCCTCAGATCAAACAACCCTGTTCTGACTACTAATTCCTCTCTTTCCATTATATTACTTATGCACATTAATTTTTCCCATCCTAGATCGTTTGCTTCTTTGAGGGAAGGAACTACCTATTTCTCCCGATGCCAAGCCTTCCTGGGATGCTCAATTCTAAGATTCATCTAAGTAATTTATTTCCAGATCTGGGATAGTTTGCTCTCAAACGTTTCCTTGGTTTATGTTTTAAGAGTTCACTTAATTCCTTTGATTTTCAGGTTGACCCCACTGCAGCCGTGTTACTTCAGACTCTTTCAGATTTCTTGGCTAAGTTCATACAGGGTCATAAACAAATCTTTTAATTATATACTTTTCCTGTTCCTGTTTTTATAAAACATGATTAAAACTTATTTAAAAATACAAGATTTAAGTTTTTTATTTCAACTGACAAGAATTGCCGGTAAGATTTCATTTTTCTAAAGTCAATATTTTTGAACTATTTTAAATACATTCACAATATATGGGCTTAAACAATCTGGGAGGTGTGAGGGAAGTAACATTACATACCACTGCTTGGAAGAATTCCTGGTGAAAAACGGATACCTTAGACCTACATGGGATGGTATTTGTTATGTAGCCACCTGGTGTGGAGGGAAGAGTTCAAATTCTGAAATTTGTTCCCAGCCTTCCCCTTACCTCACCCATGAGGAAGGGTAGGACTCAGCTCTGGGTGAATGGGAAGCCAGGTGCTTTCCCAGCTGTGACCCAGCTGCATGTGTTCTCAGCCTGAACCAATGGAGAAGTGTAAGCCATCTTGAATTAATCATGCTTTTACCTTGTTGGAGGAACCTCCACAGCTGCGCTGACACTTGACCTCGGACCGAGTCTTTCTTAATGACTCGCACGCATGGACAGAGGTGGGGTATGCTAACACAAAACTGCAGGGATGACGCTTAATCCTCAGCTGCTACACAGGATGGGCGAGGATGGGCCTTGTTAAGGTCTGTGCAAAACCAGGGATGGAAAGCAGAAACCAGCCCCACATTTGTTTTTTCTCTCTTTCTCCGTATTTAGTTTAGAACCGACAGTGGACTCTTAGACACGTCAATTCATGAGATTCAATACTGTAGAGCCAATTACCGATTTTATTTTTTAAGAAACCACAACACCTTCGCTCTGGGTACCATCCTCCCCTGAGTATCATGCAGTACCTACCTACCATGGGCCTCATGTGACAATCCTGGATCCTGTGCAGGACAAAAGCGACCTAACACCTATTTTTTACCTAAGAGCCTCTGAGGGCTATGTTAGCTTAACTGGGGAGTAGTTAATAAGTTATCAGGAAGAATTTACCCATGTATATTTTAACGGTCTTTTATCATATCACCACAAACTATAAAGCAATAAAACACAATAAAGAGTCATTCTAATATTAGTTTAAATGATTTTAGAAACAATAGAATTCACTGGCCAACTGTGTCTGAAAACTTTTGGTGAAAGCCAAAGTGTGATGCCCTTATCTTGACTTTTTTCAGTTCATTTCTTTGAAGCCTAGTTGTTTTATGAATGTGCATTGAAACGTAGCTAAAGAATTCCATTGCAGTTAGAACACTTACTTCAGTGGATGCCCATGTAAGTAACCTGCAGTGAAGACATACTTTGCTCTCTACGTGGTATGCTAGGTACAGAAGTAACTCTATTGAAACACTAATTTCTGTGGCCAATATGAACTTACATCCTTTCCACAAAGGACAGAAAAGTAGGTACTAGCAAGTCAAACAAACATAGACATCCCAGTTAGTCAGTTTAAGGGCAAAATGTAAAGTCTATTCTATGAGTCTGACGCATTTGCTTTGACAAAATGTGTACTGTATCAGACCAGAAATCTAGGGAAATAGATTTCTCAACACAAGTTCTTTCACCAGGTAGAATTCTATAATAAGCAACACATGAATCAGATGTAGAAAAAGTTAAACCAAACATAATAATTCAAAAGCATTTTTGCTTTAGATTTGGGAAAAAAGGAAATCAACCTGAATTATTTGTGTTTTAGAAAGTGTATGCTTTCAGCAAACACGTAACACACACATACACGTGCACATACACGCAAGCGTACACACACATAAAGACACATATACACTGAGCATACATTTACATACCAACATAAATTACTGTTAAGTTCACTCTTGGTCAGTAATAAAATGCAAACGAATTTTTCTTTCTCTTGAATTGCTTGTATTTTTGTTCTGTGGGCCCAAGCATATGCTCAGCTCACGTGAGGAACACTCAGTAGATAATTGTTAGCTTTGACTTAACTGAATTGAACGAGTTCAGGACTGTGTAACAGAATCCCTGATTTAGGGAAAGCCATTTACATTGGTAGTAGTGGACTAAACGAAGTAAACATTTTTAGTGTCAAGTGGTACGTTTTCCGTGGTACGTTCCGTTTTCCGTGGTACGTTCAGCACTTACGTAGATGCAGGCACAGGGGACAGAATATCCTAAGGTTGTAAAAGCGTGTTGATCATTGGCTTCTAAAGTAACACCTTTAAAAAACAAAAACAAGTGACTATTTTGATTCCCTTTGTCTTGTTCTATCTTCAGCTTCTCTGACACAGTATCAGTTTTTCTAATAAATCTCTAACACAGGAAGGAAACAATGCCTAGCCTTCTGGAAGTGGGGCAAACTGTTAACTAAAGCAAAGTGCATCATTTTGCCAAACCTGGGGAAAAGTTAACATGAAAAGAGGACAAGCTAAAACAATTCTTAGGATTTTGTTCTGTGAATTTCCAAATGTGGCCTTCATTTCCACGTAAAGATCTTTGTAGAGTCTAAATTTCTCTTTCAAAGCATTCTTTTTGATTTTTTCTCATTGAGGAACAAGCAAACTACAGAGAGGGCTTCTATTTTTTGCTCTTTAGGTTAAACCGGCAGAAGCAAAGGGTCTCTGTTTTCCTGAAGTGTGACACCTCCTACATGGAAACGAGGACAGGATAAACTGGGGCATCTGAAGTGACCTCTTCCGGGCAGGATGTGGAAGTGTGATGCGTCTCCTTGAGCAAGACCTTCCAAAATGCTTAATCTAAGGTAAATAATATTTCAGTATCCTCAGGTGGAGAACCAAAATTCCTGAAAGCTTTCTTGGGCAAGGAAAAGGTCAGCAAAAATAGCCAAAATAAAGTGGCAAAAACCAGATAAGATTATCACACAACAGACCTAAGAACTGCCTGGTGGTGAAGGTCAGACTCTGCAGAAATGTTGGGTCAACAAGCGAGCCATATAGCAACCAGGGGTGTATGTAGTTTATTGGTCTCATGGAAACAAAATATTGATCAGACAGGTAGTGCCACTTAATAATCTTCAAATGCTTGGCAGATAATTGGTTACTGATTTGAAGAATACAGCAGATAATTTTTAAATAATTTCTTCGGTGTGAAAAAAATCATCATTTCAGTATACTGAGCCCTGAACAATGCGAAGAATTGCAAATTGCTAATTCAAGTGGTTTTATGGTAGAGTCATAATTCCCTTTTAAGATAGAAACCTTTATCAGGAAGACGTTCAGGGTTGGGTCTTTTCTTTGCCTTTTGAAACTATAAAAACAGATGAAGGGCAGGGCAAATGTAAAGAGAGTTACATGTACACAAATCCACCCCAAAACAGATACATTCACGTAGATTCATAGGATATTTCCTGCAATTTTGCGTTTATCATAAAAGAATGGGGAGTCTTGGGTTTTAACCATAGAGTAGATTCGACTCTACTTAGATTCCAGGCACGAATACAAATTTTTCTGCAGATGTAACACTTTCTCAAAGGGAAATCCTTTTGAAGTCTAGGAAAAAAGCAGAGACCCAGGTGAATGGTTTTTCTCTGAGGACTGAGCTTACAGTCTGGCTCATTGAATAATATGGACCAGGTAAGGCATTTTCATAAAACCTGAGACCATGATGATTTTCAGCTTGCTTTTTAGAATAAAGAAAATCAACAGTGGTATTTTCTGACATACAAAAGCCATCCCTTTTCCCACCATTAATTATTTGTCTGATTTTAGAATCAATTCGGTATTTACCGGACATCAAAATACCTTAAGAAGGTCTCCTCTACTCCGTGTGTCTCTCACCCACTGACAGTTTACTTTGTGTTCAGAATTTGCATAGAGCTGCCAATTGCATGATAAAAAGGAAAAGGAAAAGGAGTTTGTTTTTGCTTCTTTGGTTTCAATTAACATCTGCCATCTTCCTGACCTGAATTCTGACAACACAATTGCTATGAAATATTGGTCTGAACTTAAAACCAGAAATCCTGAGTGTAGGTTTCTGCCAAATAGGTGCTAGTTAGAACCAGCTGCCTGAAGCGGAACTACTAAATGCTTGAAGGTTGCCTCTGATCTGAGCCGGTCTCTGACAGAGCCCTTTAAAAGGAGAAACTTCCAGTGCAAATACGACTCCAGGATGGATGAAGATTTATCTGTAGCCTGATCAATGGGTCATTTCTCTTCTTGTTTAATTTATCATTGGGTAGATCCCAAACCTAAGCAGCAATAATGAACGAGAGCTATATTTAGAAACTTAAAGCAATTGTCTTGGGATTTAGATGGTGGTGGGAAAGTGTATGCGTTTGAGGGTGTGAAAGGAAAGAAATGGGATATCAGTAAATCCGAAGACTACAATTATAGACACAAGTTTGGGAAAGAGGCCTTAACTGTGGGTGTATGATGGAAATTGCAAGTCAAAACAGTCTCAAGGGCTTCCCCGGTGGCACAGTGGTTGAGAGTCCGCCTGCCGATGCAGGGGACACGGGTTCGTGCCCTGGTCCGGGAAGATCCCACATGCCATGGAGCAGCTGGGCCCGTGAGCCATGGCCGCTGAGCCTGCGCGTCCAGAGCGTGTGCTCCGCAACGGGAGAGGCCACAACAGTGAGAGGCCCGCGTACCTCAAAAAAAAAAAAAAAAAACAGTCTCAAATCACTCCTCGACGTAATTGTGCCACAGGTGACCCTGAATCATCAAAAACAATCAAAAGTTTAACTAATAGAAAAAATTCTCAGTGGGTAGAATTGGCCATGGTTATCTCATTAAGCACACAGTTCTGTTTTCGACATAATTAGTCATCTAATTACTCATCCAAAATTAGTTAGTGCATTCATATGCCTAATTAATTATAATTTCATTCAAACTGCCCTGTTGGTAATGCTTTTGTTCTCTGTTCCAACAAATCAAATTACGGAGGGACAGATTTGATTTGGAAATTGGTTTGGGTTGAGTAAATTGGTTTGGGTTGAGTCTCATCTTAAACATATTAAAATATTAATGAATAAAACTGTGAGAGTATTAATTTCCATAGTAAAGCTAACTCACCCAAATGTTAAATATTTCCAAGGAACCCCGGTTTCAAACGTGAGAGCCGTGAATCTCCCAGAGCCTCAGAGGGCTGAGGATGAAAGAGCAAAATCTGAGCTCAAATATGCCTGTTACTAGGGGTGGAACCCTGTGCAAGTGGGAATGAAAATCAGTGCAGCACAGAAAACCTGGGGGTGGAAGGCCGTTGGGTTTCTTATGAACAATACAGACTGTTCCCTGTTGTTGGTGCATTGTTCATGGCTAACCGGGAAAGATTATTCTAACAAGATGGTTTCTAAAAGTTGTTTGATAGTTAATCTACAACTTTAGTATTTTTCCTGGGAAAAATATTAAGCAGCTCTTTTTGGGGGGATGGACCGTGCACTAGTCACTACGCTAAACGTTTTGAATTTTGACTCATTTAAACCTCAACTGGCCTTTGAGGAGGGTACTGTTGTTGGCCTCATTTCACAGAAGAGGCACAGAAAGATTAGATCATGTGCTTGAAGCCACCAAAGAGAAGCAATAAAAACTGTTCTCTTAGAAAATCAGCCTTTGTGCAATCTTTTATGAGTTTTGTCCAGGAAACATCGTGGAAATAAAACACCTCTGACTATGAAGATTGATTATGAAGAATATTAATAAGGATTGGCTCTTTTTTCTGTTTTTTTTTTTTTGGCCATACTTGTGATTTGCATCCACCTTCATGCTGGACCATGGAAAAGGTATCAGACAGTTGCCCACTGCCTGCCTCAAAGTCTGTGTGTCCTAATGGGACAGTGTATGAGATCAGGATCTTATCTTTCAGAAAAATAAAGGATAATTATGGAGGCTCCCTGCTTTGAAGTAAATCTGAATTCTAATAAGGAATGAGAAGATGAAATGAAGAAGAGAATGCTGGTTGCATTCAGCCAATTGCTGTCAGAAAGACAGGAGTGATGGGACCAACCTTGAGAATGCTCACCCGGTATCTGTTACTAACCGCTATCCCGACAAATTGTCCCAATTCCTGAAATACTGGGCTGCTTTAGTATGGTTTAAGGCTGGCCTTGAATTACCACCTCTACCTTAACCTTAGAACTTACAGCGTCTCTGGGACTTGTCAACACCCTCCAAAGTAGTTTGTATGCAAGCGTTCGCTGCTTCATGACTTAGTTAAAAAGAATGCAAACACGTATGAAATATCTGTATTTCCATGCTGGTTGGATCATCGTGAGGCTAAATAAAAGGCAGCATGATCTAGTGGCCAGAGCACTCTAGGAGGCCCGACTTCTAGTCTCAAATTTGTTCCTAATTAGCAATGTGACATGGCAAGGCACTTAATTTCCCTGCATCTCTATTTCTCTTTTGTAAGATGAAGGGATTGATCTTTTCAGGTCTAAGAAAATATGACATGAATGACCTGGCAAAAATGATTTCACTTCAATTGCTTTATGCACATAATAGTAATAAGAATAGAAATAATAATGAACACATCATCATAATAATGAATAATAATAATGAGCAACAGGGATTGCTGGAGGGCAATAAGTGAAATGATGGTTTGGATAATATAAAATGACTTGATGAAGGAAATGACTTTGATGTGTAAGCATATAGTCACCTTTGTCCTTCCTCTTTCAAAATTAGCAGTTAAATGCATTCCCTGGACGCTTTACGCACGAGAGAAGACTGTTCATTTCTAACTACACTGTAAACTGTGTTAAAAAAAATCTACTTTTTACAAAATGGGCCACTGACTCATCTTTGTATTATAGTTATAAAAGGAAAAATTTAAACTCCTCAAGGGAAGGAGACAAAGCAAGAGAACCCAATTACCTGGCTGAAACTGTACAAATATCACTTCGCACACCCAGCCTCAGAACAATAGGTATTGTAATGAATTACCTTTTTCCATGAAAGGCCTCAGTTTCTATCCCCTGGTTTGCTATTTTCTCCTAAGGTTGCCATCCTGTCTGAGCTATAAAGACATGATGCATTGGTTTCCTTTCCTTGTCTCCACCTTTTGAATTTGGTACAAAAATTAAACCATTCATCTTCTTTTTTCTCAAGAGCTTTCTTGCCTTAATGAATATTTTTTTGAGAAGGAAGGAAAGAAAAGAGTGAAGGTGAAATATACAAAGAGACTAGGGAAAAATCTTAAAGGGGACACAAATGTGAGAGGATAAAGGTGAGAAGGAGAGAGAGTCAAAGCAGAGAATCAGAAAATTAGAAGAGAAGGGAAGGGGCTACAACGCAGGGCTCTGTGCACATCCTTCTTCATTTGTTAGTTTTCCACATCCCTCTCTTCCCCACTTTAACCTTCTCTTCCTTCTCTACTTCGGCTTGTGGGCTTCAGAACTCAACCGAACTAGAAAGGCTCCTTGTCATTCTTCCCAGATCCTCTTTGAATGAGGAAATAAAATCAAGTCTATGCATAATTGCTCTGTGCTGTGCAAAAAACATTTTCCTGAAGGGAGCTTTATACTGTATTCATTTCAGCTACTAATGTGTGTATAATATGCCTTCATTCCTAATTATTTTGTCACCATTTTGTTAAGTGTCCAGGATCTACATTTGAACTAAGACACTTATCAAATTAACACAGCTTCATGGTTGATATGTTCAATTTCTCACCACTGGACTTTTTAATTTTCTTTCTTTTTTTGTTAATTAACTGGCTCCTTTCTGGTCCTTTCCCCAAATCATACAAAGAGGAGAACAATACCCTTGTTTTACATTCATGAATACTTTCCATAAATACCCAGGCATTAAGGGTTGCTAAAGAGTGCCCTTTCCTGCAGCAACGTTTTCATTGTAGTCTTTCTTCCTTGATTTCTAACCCATCAATGACATTTATTTATTCACAGGTTAGGATCTTCAGTTCAGTTGGAAACAGAAAAATTTTCATAGCTTTTTCAACAACTAATTGCTTGAACTCAGCAGTCTCAGGTACAAAAGGAAAGGAACTTTGCATTAATGAAAAGAAAAGGGACATCTAAAATTCTAGCTGACATTAAACTATGAAAAGAAGGAAGATAGGTTATTTTTTTTTAAGTTGTCAAACAGAAATGGTAGAAATGAAGGAGTAATCGCAGAATGAAAGAGGAAGTAATTATAAGACCCAGAATAATTAATTTCTTAAATTCGCTATAGAGCTTATTCATTGTGAAGTACTTTGCACAGTTTCTGTCATGGATTAAGGGCCCTGAACACATTTGTTTCTACACAGGAGGGTGGCAGTTTGCCTCCTGTGAGATTCAGTGCTGCCTCGGAGCAGATTCTGAGGCAAAGTAACCATATTAATTCTCAAGTTTAGAAATTCATCTTGATGACACCAAACTGGCTGAGGTGATCTGTGTGCACCCCCATCTGGATAAGCATCATTTCAAAACCAGCTTTATTGAGGTATAATTTACATACCATAAAATTTACCCTTTTAAGTGTATGACTCAATGAATTTTAGTAAGTTGACAGAATTCTGTGAACTTTACCATAATCCAGATTTAGAACATTTCCATCATCCCAAAAAGATCCTCTGTATTCATTTCCAGTCAATATCCATTTCTGCCCCCTGGCCCAGGCATCACCAATCTTTCCTTATATATTTGCCTTTATAGACACTTCATGTAAACAGAAGCATGCAATGTGTGGTCTTTTGTGTCTGATTTCCAGCACTTACCCTCACCTTTACTGTTAGAGCAGTTTTTCCAACAGGTTTGTTCTAAATTATGGCCCCTCCTACAATCAGTTTTGCCAGTTCTGCTCTATTGGGTGGTAACCTTCACTGGTTATAAAGATGAACAAGCACCACATCATGCTAAGGTGAAAAGGTAACTTTCTATTTTATTCTATAAATTTATTTATTTATTTTTGGCTGCGTTGGGTCTTCGTTGCTGTGCGCAGTCTTCTCATTGCTGTGGCTTCTCTTGTTGCGGAGCACGGGCTCTAGGCGCGCGGGCTTCAGTAGTTGTGGCACGTGGGCTCAGTAGTTGTGGCTCGCAGGCTCTAGAGCGCAGGCTCAGTAGTTGTGGCGCACGGGCTTAGTTGCTCCTCGTCATGTGGGATCTTCCTGGACCAGGGCTTGAACCCGTGTCCCCTGCATTGGCAGGTGGATTCTTAACCACTGTGCCACCAGGAAAGTCCGAGGTAACTTTTTGAATGATTAAAAGAATATTACCAAGAGTGGGAAGTGAGAACAAGCACAACTACAAGAATGGTTGGGTGTATGTATAAAATATTTATTTGGAAGGAAAAAAATGGCAGCATTTAGTGTAGCATTTAAAAAAAACTGCAGAGATGAACACTGATACGTGTGACTTTTTCTGAAGACATTTTTAATAGTGTATTATTTTTAATTTTTAAAATAAAATGACCAGCAATTTTTCCAAAGTACTATTTTATAGTTACTGAATTTAAAATGGGCTCTTCCTTGTGGATGATGTTTGATTTTGTTTTTTTAAACAAAGTTTTCACTTATTGAGGGGTTTGACTGCTCAATATCATAGCATACTGTAGTATTTTTACAGATTCAGGATTGTTTCTGGGGAAAAATCCTGACTGAAATTCAGTGGAAACACATCTATGGTCTTGAAATAAATGTACAAAATATTGGGACCTTCCATTCAAATGAGGTGGGGATACAGCCAGTGATAGCCGGGCCATATTGGAGCCCAAAGTGAAAGGTAACGTTTGTGCCCTTGTATTCGTGCTTTTATTATTTTTAAAATAAATTTTATTTTTAAAAATAGTTTTAGTATTACAGGAAAATTAAAAAGATAGTCCAAACAGTTCCCATATACCACCTTACCCAGTTTCCCCTGTTATTCATGTCAGTACGGTACATTTGTTACAATTAATAAACCTATCTTGGTACATTATTACTAAGTAAAGTCCATAGCTTATTCAGATCACCCTAGTTTTAACCGAATGTTTTCTTTCTAGTCCAGGATCCTGTCCAGGATGCCACATAACACTTCATCCTCATGTACCCTTAGGCTCCTCTTGGCTGTGATAGTTTCTTTTTTTTTTTTTTTTTTTGCGGTACGTGGGCCTCTCACTGCTGTGGCCTCTCCCATTGAGGAGCACAGGCTCCGGACGTGCAGGCTCAGCGGCCATGGCTCACGGGCCCAGCCGCTCCGCGGCATGTGGGATCTTCCCGCACTGGGGCACGAACCCGTGTCCCCTGCATCGGCAGGCAGACTCTCAACCACTGCGCCACCAGGGAAGCCCTGTGATAGTTTCTTAGACTTGTTTTTGGTGCCCTTGACAGTCTTCAGAAGGACTGGTCAAATATTTTGTAGGACTCCCCTCTGTTGGAATTTGTCTAGTAGTTTTTTCCCAGGATTTGACTGGGATAATGTGTTTTAGGGAGGAAGACCACAGAGGTAAAGTCCGTTCTTGTATCATATCAAACGTACACGCTGGCAACATGAATTATCACTGGTGATGCCAACCTTGACACCGGACTGAGGTCGGGTCTGTCAGGTTTCTCCGCTGGAAAGTTACTTTTCTCCCTATTTCCATACCGTCCGTTTTTGAGAGAAGTCACTCTTCACGGCCCATATTTAAGCAGAGGGAGGTTATGCCCCACCTCCTTGAGGGTAGCATATCCACATAAATTATTTGCATATTTGTCTGTTCTCCCCTATTTATTTATTTACTTATTTATTTTGTCATTTATTTATATGAGTATGAGCTCATAGCTGTTTGGATGTTTATTTTATACTTCGGGTTATGTCCCAGTCTATGTCGCTGTTCAAATTGTTGTAGTCTGGGCCATTGAGAGCTCCGTTTTGTGGTTCCTGTGTCGCTCTGGCACCCCCATCCATGTAGGGTTTGGGGAGTTTTTGCACTTTTTGTTTTGTCGCACCACCAGATGCTACAGGCACATCATGTATATTTCCTGCCCCTGTCATAAATTCAGCCAGTTCTCCTGGGAGCCCTCCCTGATTCCTTTTCCTAGACAATGGTATTAGAAACCAAGATCTGGGCATTAGATGTGCTTGTTGCTTCTGCAGTGTCATTGCTTCTAGTTTCTTCAGCTGTCAGAACAAGGAAATATAAGTTATGCCCCTGATATTTTGAAATGAGAAAACACACTTTTTATAGGAGCTGAGATAGCTGGTAATCTGAAAATAAATTCTTCTACATGAATAATATACTCATTTCTGATTTGTTTTCATATTAACATATGTGAACATTTCAGATTGAATATTTGCCAGGTAATTCCATTTAGGATACTTTCATTCAACAGATATTTTCACAACATTCTTTTTTTTTTTTTTTTTGCGATACGCGGGCCTCTCACTGTTGCGGCCTCTCCCGTTGCGGAGCACAGGCTCCAGACGCGCAGGCTCAGCGGCCATGGCTCACGGGCCCAGCCGCTCCGCGGCATGTGGGATCTTCCCGGACCGGGACACAAACCCGTGTCCCCTGCATCGGCAGGCGGACCCTCAACCACTGCGTCACCAGGGAAGCCCCACAACATTCTTTTGAATGTTTTTTAGGGGAATTAAATTTAGATGCTGCAAATTTATAGCCCTTCTCAGTTTAATTTGCTACAAAGTATTAATTTTCTCAATTAAAAATAGGAGCTCTATCAAATAATATTTATGGTAAATCAACTTATTTCAAAATGTAATTATAGAATATCACATTCAAATCTTAAATACCTTCTACTTCTCACCATTTAATGTGTTTGGTTCATCCCTTGCTGTTATAGAACACTGTACAATGTCTTCCAATTCAGAAGCATTGTTTTGAATTATCATGATTTGCTAAAAGCTTCAGAAGCTGACTTTTTTGGGGGGCGAGTTACTCGAGTTATCAAATAATGTGATTAAAGATTTTCAAGTGATTTTGAACAAAATTGCAACCAAAATATAAAAGATCCTGTCGCCAAAGTTCAATACCATTTTAGATATTAAACTGGGATTCTTCAAGGCTCAAACATTTCAAAACCTGAATAATGATGTATAGCAAATGAACCGCCATGCTGACATATTTTTTGTATTCCCATTTTGGAGTCGTGCATCTACGGATGAATACAGCAAAATCATTCTCATCCTGTATTCAAACTATTGAACTTATTTGGATACCAGTTATGAATTATATGTACATTGCAACCAAGTTCACAGATTTCTTAGTTTAGTAAAAACATAGTCTTACCACAATGCTGTGCTTGACCAAAATTTATATAGCGTTATCACTAAAAACAAACAAACCAAAAAACAACAAGAATACATTGCAAGAATACAATGCAATCATGTGCCACCCTTGACTGAATTAATTTCCAAAAGTCTTACTTTGATTCTGTGAACTGGATGAAAACTTGGAACTCTTACTGAGATGCACTCCTTTTCCCTCTGCAGCCTCTGATGGCACTAACATGAAACTGGAACCATTTAACTCTTTGACACACTCTTCTGCCAATGGAGCCAACGCATGAACCTGCTTCTCTTTTCGTAGCTTCAAACAGAAACCTGGACTTAAAAAGAAATGAGTGAAATTAACTGAAACAGGGGTTCCTGATCTAAACGAAACATGCTTCACTGAATAATATAAAATGGACCTTTTCTAAAGCCTTTAAATAATATTTGGGTCAAGCCTCAAAAATAAAAATAACTTTGGGAGTAGATGTTGATGCTGGTCCAGGAGCTGTTGGTGGCATCATATCGGCCCTGCTCCTACCCCTTCTACGGATGGTAAACGTTGAAAAACAATCCAATCCTGCAAGTGCATCATCAACTTTCCTGCAAAATGGAAACCCAGTACCTTATTTTCATTGAAAAAGAGCTTTTTTTATTCAGTTTAGAGTTGCCCAAGGTATTTATCGAAAAATAAGAAACAGCATCGTACAACAATAATAAATAGTTGCTTTTTTTTTTTGCCCTGTCCATTGAAGAGGGCACAGAGTCCTCCCTATCTGCTTGATGTCACGACAGTTCAGCCCCTACCTCCTACTCACAGCTTCACATCATCTCACCTAGAATTTCTCACATTTCCTCTTGAGCCGATGCCTTGCAATTCCACTGGTTTCATGCCTCACATAGCACAAGGCAGTGGTGGCTGTTTGGGGATGGCAGGCTGATGCAGTAGTGCCAGATTCTTCCCTACTGCCCCGAAGACTGGAGGAGTTAGCTGACTAAATCCGCTGGCGTTTGAATCCACTTGTTTATAAGGAATATCCTACACGCTCCCCTGAAAGGAAAACCAACACATACGGTCATCCTGGTGGTCTTATGCACGTGTTTCAGCCATGGAGAGTCAGGGCCAGGAGCTCCCACTCTTCGGCTCATGGACCACTGGGCACCTATGCGTGGGCTTCAGGGAGATCACAGGCCTCCGAAAATAGTGCACGTAATGCTGTGATTGAGTGGTCCATGGCTTCCATCAAATTGTCAAAGAGGATAACTGCTATTAAGGAAAATTATTTGAAACTTGGAAATAAAGAAAAAAGATGAGTGGCATGCCCTTTCTATATCATAGTGGGTTATTGTTCACCAAGCCCGTCCAATGTTTATTTAACACATTTGACTTTGTTGTTTGGTCCTCTTTGATTACAGTGTAGGCACTATGAAGTTGCATGTTAACCACAGATTTCTGTTCAGTAGTAAAATCAACCCAAAAGATTTCTGTTTTATTGCCCTGTGGGTCATTCATCATTTTTGTACTTAACTTACCCATATCCCATTCTAATATTCTGCTTTTTTTCATGCATTTCCTGAGGATGTATTCAAACTCCTCTCCCTCAAATGTTTTTGAATCCAGCTTCACCATCTTCCTGGTTCCCTCACTAATCAATGAGTTGAATAAAATCCTTGAACATCTTCCTTCTATATGGGTGCATGTAGATATATTTAACTTTCTGGAAATTATTCGTTGACACTTCAAAGCATGAAGAACATCTGATGCAGAGGGCCACGTGAGAGACAAGAGGGGTAAGCTTCTGCAGCTGCTACCCCTGACGTGGAGTTTATCATGCAAGGATAAGGATGTGCCCTAATGTAAATGTTTAGGAAGGAAGGAAGGGAAACTGGCTTTTCTTCAAAAATCAGTGACAAGCGAGAGCCTCTGTGTACGGTCGGGCCGGCTGTGCAGCTCATGATTCCTGGGGTCCTTGGACGACGCAGCCTACAAGATCCTCTGTTGTGAAACCAAGTCACAGCTGCAAGAGCCTGTGCTCAGGAGGGAAGTTTTTAAGGATGGGGCCCAACAAACAACACTTCTTTCCATATCCAAAGCATGTCTACACGCAGAAGCACACACTTCAGGGCTGGCAGATCAATCCCAGCGGGAGGGAAATGCAGTAAAATCCATGGTGGGCTCAGAGCTTCACTCATTTATAACTTTATCTGCTCACACATGCATCAATTCATTATAGCATTCATAGGGTGTTTGTGAGTGCTTTCTCTTTTTTTTCATAAAATATTATGCAGTTTATTTTTTTTTAATTTATTTTATATCAGAGCATAGTTGATTAACAACGTTGTGTTAGTTTCAGTAAGTGCTTTCTTGGTGTCAGGTGACAGTCTGGGTTCTGGGGTTTCATGGCAGATATGGGTGGAGGGTAAAGAAATTAAAGAGACAAGTAGAACACAGTAGACTTTCAGGGATATAATGGGGGCCAGGTGGGGAGGATCCCTACCCACATTATGGAGGAGGCAAGGGCCCTGGGGATTCATCAGAAAGGATGAAAACATAGTTGGAGAACGTTTGAGGCCAAATGAAAAGTACATGAAAAGTACATGCAAAGAGCACAGGTGGGGCCTTGGTGGTGCCTTAAGAAGGTGGGAGTGAGGGGCACAGCATTTTAGAGAGATGGTGGGAGAAAGGATGCTGAACAGCAAGCAGGGCCACATCATAAAGAACCTTGAAAACCATCTTGAAGAGCTTTGTTTTGATATTTTCTAAATAGCGCTGTTAGCTAGATATCAGTGACTGTCACACGGTCCGGCAGCACTGTAAGGAAGAACTTTGGGGTGTTGTGCTCCAAAAGAGAGAGAAACCTTCCTCCATCTACCTTCCGCTTCATACATGAACTTCAGACTTGAATTGTGAACAGAGGCATGAACTCGACCCTCAAGGCTGGGCAGTACCATCCACATCCCTGAAATAACTCTATGATGACAGGAACAGATATTGATCAAACCCCAGATTACTTTCCATGGGAAATAAGCCAGCACGGGAGATATCTTAAAGGAGAGAATAGAGGTGGGCAGAAACCATGGACAATGTTTACCTGCTGAAGGGAAGGGAAGGGTATATTCAGGGAAAGATTTTTAAAACGTATTTTGAAGAGTTTTAAAAAGCAATTTTAAAAACATTTTAACATTTTGAAATACCAAAGTTTTTCATTTGTTTCTAAGCAGCAGGAAACAAGTGATCACAAACTAATTTACCACAGGTATTGAGTTGCACTCGATAATTGGCCAAAAATGGTGCTTTGCTTTAGAATATCTCTCCCCCAAAAAACAACCTTTATAAATATTCTCAATGCAAACTTTTCAGGAACAAATCTACTTCAAAGAAATGTAGAAAAGTACCAGAGGCTAATTTATCACATGTGAAATTATATATGTGTAACTCTAAATGTGTTAGTTTTATGACATTTTTCCAGACTATATTTTAGGATCATTCTCTCTATATTTTTTTTAATTTTAGGTTTTTTAAAAAAAATTGGTATCATTTTTTTTTTCATTTTTTACCAGTTGGAAGGATTAATTGCAATTGATTTCTTTGAACACTCTTTAGTGGTTAGGTCATCACTGAGACTTTTCTCAGTATAAATCCCTTAGGCCTTTTAATCACAACATGTGTTATATTCTGCACACCCTAAGGGGAAATAATCTCCTTAACAGTGCCACCTCCATCCACCCAGCAGGCATTGTAAGCGAAGCGAAATGAAGGAGAAGACATTCTAGGTTTCCCTTAATTAATTCCCCAATCTACTGCTGTTTGTGTTGAGAAAAATCACAACCTAGCTCTGGAAAATAAAAAAAAAGTTCAGGTGGAATTTTGGTGAATTTAAAAACTGAGCTAACTACTGCAAGGACCTAAGACCATCTTTATTTGAGAGTCGTAGATTTCTTTAGAGTCCTATGTGTTATCTGCACTGCTCAGCTATTTTGGTAGAAGTGTTGAGGGCTAAAGAAGCAAATCACTTTTACTTAGATTTTACAAGTAATTATTTACGTGCATACATGATACTGATGCTGAATCCGGCCTCTGTACACTGACACCAAATTAAATCTCGGGAACAGAGTTTTGGATGAAGTAGAAAAGAATAGCTTTATTGCTTTCCCAGGCAAAGGGGGCCACAGTGGGCTAATGCCCTCAAAACTGTGTCCCAGCATGGAGGGGCTAGTGAGGAGTTTCATAGGAATGGTTCAAAGTAGGAGTGATCAACTCGTGGACATTCTTCTGATGGGTTGGTGGGGAGGTAATTGGGAGTCGGCATCATCAACCTTCTGGTTCCAACCGGTCTGGGGTCTCCGTGCTTGTGGGCAGCATGCCCTTGACTTCTCCCACCTGGTAGGGGTTTCAGTATCTGCAAAAAGCTCAAAGGTATTGTTCTGTGTATCCCTTGAGGGGGAACCAGGACCCTGCCCCCAAGGCTGCACTATTGTTTCCTGACTGCTCCTCCCTTGTCTCTGCATCCCCTTGCTTCCCTGATTAGCAACTGTTTGAACCTGCCTGTTGGAACTCAGAGAAGGTCAAGGAGGCTGAATGAAGCCTATTTCCTGCAAGCAGGGAACACAGAAAAACTTTTGTGCCCAGGGACCCCACAGGGTCCTGCTGGTCTCAATACATGATAGGAAATTTCCAAAATATATTGTGCTTTTTATATAAGCAGAATGATGCTCTGAATTTTATCTATCAATATATATGTAAAAATAGACATATACAAACTTATGCATGCATGGAGAGAGTCAGAGATGAACAGTGGAAACATTGAACTGTCTATTCAGAATTTTGCAGAGAAGCTAAGGAAAATAAATGCACTTTCAACTTTAAAACCTGCTAATTGATAAGTGAGAACATTCCTAGATTTTCTTCCCATGAAATAAAGCTTAGGTGAGAATGAGTGAGTGTTTCAGCCCCTGGCTAAGAATGCTCTGTTAAGGCTTTAGAGAAGGGAAGATAATAGAGCTTGTTTTAAAGATGGGCAAAGTTTTTAGGAGTGGAGAAAAAGACGTTCCTTTATGGTTTGGGGGGTCGAGGGAAGAAATTTGAGCCAAAGCAAATGAATAAAAAAGCCCGCTGTGAACCAGGATAGGAGAGTTACAAAGATCTGGGTTGGAGATGACACTGGAAAGGTGGTGTTGGTCCATAATAGAGGGCTGAGGAGTCTGTGCCCACTGCTAGAGCAGACAGGAAACATCTGGAAATTCTGTGCAAGGATGTGGCTGAGAGGTACCAGTCTAGCAGGAGTGTGGAGGACGCACTGAAACGTGGAAACGTTTGTGCTGAAACTACTGCTGCACTTGAAGGCTTGAACTATGGTGATGGCAGTGGAGGGTAAAAGGGAAGTTGAGGTGACAGAGGCAGAGTGGAGGAACACAGTAAAGAAGGTGGAGTTTGAATGTCTGGCTTGTTGATCACTGTGTGTCTCTGTGCTAACACAGGGCCTGGTACAGCATAGAAAATCAGCAGGTGTGGACCGAGAAGCTAGGAAGGTGACACCAGGGTTCTGACCTTAGGCACCTGGAAAGGATAATTCTGTCGTTAAGAGGAAAGGAAGCAATGGGACACGAAGCTGGTTTGGGGTAAATATAATCATTTAAACAGATGGAATGGGATGTGAGGGTATTCTACCCAAGGAAGAATAGTCAGCAAGGAAGGCAGCTCAGGAGAGAAGTTTGATGCTGTCGATTACAGGATTTGGTGTCTTTCATACGAAGACAGTAAGTGCAGTCCCGAGACTGGATGATACAGTGAAGAAAGAGAAAACAGGAAGAACAAGTTCAGATTGAAATTTAATGCAGCTACCATTTAAGTTCATCTGCACACCGGCATTTACACGATCTCATGTAATCAGCACTATAATCTAGTGAGTTGGGCACTAAAACCTCACACGAACTGGAGGAACCCGAGGGTGAGAAAGGTAATGTGGCAGTTGAGGGTCACAGAGTTCCTGACGACCACGTGCAGCTCTATGTCCCTCAGGGCACAGCAGCATCAGAGCCCAGGCCCAACGGGGAGGTATTGGAAACTGACATGGAATCTACAATCATCCCTGAGAATTTCAAATGTAGTTTGGTTTGGCTGGATGTGACCTGAAAAGCAAGTGAAAACTAGACCACGCTTTGTCCCTATTCTCTTTTCTTCATTGTTCATTTCCTGCTAAAATTTCCAGTTCTGCTAGTAACTTTCTGTGTATTTTCAGTCACCAGTTTAGAGATCTCATATCACAGTTCAAGCAGGAGCCATTGAAACAACTTAGAAGGGAAAGTGTAAATCTTTTCCCAGAAAGAGACCTATTTATAATTTTCTTTCTTGAAAATATTTAAGGGCTTATTTACGCTTTTGGATTCCTTTCTTCTGATGTGCATTTTTATATCACTCTTAGCAGATGGTATCAGGTCCAAGGCAATCTCTTTCTCCAGCTACCCCCAGGAGGCAAGCAAATAGGTACTGAATCACACTTAAAGTTACCCACACCCTGGCTTTCTTAAGTCTTTTACTCATTACTATGATTTAACAATGAGGAAATGAGATAAATCCTAGTCCAAGCATATAGCAGCGTGTACACCAAGATGAACAGAGTGGACTTATCAAGGTATCAAGTCCTCAAACGCACAGAGCATCACAGAGAAGAATCTCTAATTGTTCTTCCAAGGAGGTGAGGGTCTGAAACCAAGAAGGAATCCTTGACTAGTTCAGGGATGGGGAGAATAAAGGTAAGCTCAACTCACAAATGTAGTGCAACTACTGGGACTCGAGATTTATTTTTCTATCAAGTAGAATTTAGACCTGTTACATTTCTTATAATAGTTTATTGCACTGAGATATCAGTTTAGCTCAGATCCAGAAACGTAGAGAGTAGGTTGATTGTTTTCAAAATAATTACTTCATAATTTTTCTCACATCGTCTTTGTTCCCAGGTGATAAACGTATTTCTGACAGAAACCTGTATTTCATCTTTGAATCTCCAATCGCCTGGCACAGAACTAGACAGACAGTAAGTGCTACAAAAGGTTTGTTGAATGGATGCACGACTAAGGCAAATATCAAGGTAAAATTCCAAGAACGTGAAGCCAGATGACCTTAAAGCCTCATTTACCGTCTATACTTCCATCCTAAGACAAAGCTCACGTGGTCTGTGGTCCTGCTTTTGTCTCCATCACTAACCCCACCCCTACCACAGCACACATAGAACAAAACCAAAAGAAGTTGAAAGATAAAGTTTATTAAGACACAGATAAAAAGAGTCTGAAATTTGACTGAATTGATCAGCTGGATTAAATAAAATAGGCAATATAGTAAACACCGATACAACAGTGAAACAGCAACTTACTCTCTAGACTATAATTTTACTGCTTCCTCCGTGTTGTAAAATGATGTTTCTCAAACTGTGACTGAGGCCATCAATGGCTAAAGACATCAGGGTAAGGGTTGCAGTGGGCTTTTTAAAAAACTCACGGAAGAGCAGTGAACTGTGGTCAAGAGGTAAAAGGAGATTGGGAGTTTGGGGTTGACAGGTACACACCGCTGTACTGACAATAGATAACCGACAAGACCTACCATATAGCACAGGGAACTCTGCTCAGTACTCTGGAATAACCTAAATGGGAAAAGAATTTGGAAAAGAACAGATACATGTATATGTAGAACTGAATCACTTTGCTGTACACCTGAAACTAACACAACACTGTTTGTTAGTCAACTATGCTCCAATATAAAATAAAAAATTTTTAAAAAGAGGTAAAAGGAGAAAATTCATGAAACTTGATCCATTTCTATATTTGTAAGTGACTAGGTCATGATCACATGATCCCTAGGTTTGAAAAACCCGGATATGGAGGAATGATAAAATAAATGATGCTTTTAGAGTTAGGAAACTTACATTTTTTCTAGATAAAAGACACAGGAGTTTTCTGCCTGGTCATCTTCGGCAGACCACAGCTAAGCTCTGACAACTTGCTAGCAGACCGATTCTGTGAAATCACTGACTTGGTGTGACTATCGGCATAGCCTCACCATATAGAAATCACCGCCGGGCTTCCCTGGTGGCGCAGTGGTTGAGGGCCCACCTGCCGCTGCAGGGAACGCAGGTTCGTGCCCCGGTCCGGGAAGATCCCACATGCCGCGGAGCGGCTGGGCCCGTGAGCCATGGCCGCTGAGCCTGCGCATCCAGAGCCTGTGCTCCGCAACGGGAGAGGCCACAGTGAGAGGCCCGCGTACCGCAAAAAAAAAGTCACTGCCTTTCGGGTGGCATTTTTTAAAAATACTGTAAAACATCGCTAGTTGCAGGAAGGTCAGGCTGATTCAATCCTTTCACAGAAAAGCCTGTTCTGTTAAAAGATCACATGAAAAGAAAAGCACCTTCGTTCCATTCTCACCCCTTGGCTCTCGGCTGGCAGGGGGAGGCTTAGTGCACCTGTTAAGCGCTTCACAGAATCGCGTGGAAGTGACTGCCAGAGGCACACTGCTGGTTTGAATGCAGATCGTGGCCGGAATGGCTTAACAAGAATTCATTGACCTTTGCTGCCAAAAATGTTCATTCATTACCCTTCATTTTCTTAGAAGACCCATTTTCACATAGCTTGCTATTAAATATGCTCTGTCTGCGTTTCCTTTATGATTTTGTTATTTATGTTAATAGTATTTAGTCGGTATACATGTACTTGTTCGTTCATTCATTCATTCACCTTCATTGAATTTTGACAATGTTCCAAGTTCTGTGTTTAGATGCCAGGGAATAAGGAGGCATGGTTTCTGCCTGTTAGGAATTTCGCAGTTCAGTGGGGAAGAAAGACGAGCGGATGAATCGTTACAGTAGAGTGTGGTGAGTTTCTTGATAGGGTGCTATGACATTGCTGAGAAGGGATATTAAGATTAGACCAGGTTGGGCTTCCCTGGTGGTGCAGTGGTTGAGGGTCTGCCTGCCGACGCAGGGGACATGGGTTCGTGCCCCGGTCTGGGAAGATCCCACATGCCGCGGAGTGGCTGGGCCCGTGAGCCATGGCCGCTGAGCCTGCGCGTCCGGAGCCTGTGCTCCGCAACGGGAGAGGCCACAGCAGTGAGAGGCCCGCATACCGCAAAATAAAATAAAATAAAATAAGATTAGACCAGGCGTCAGGGAAAGTTACCCTGAACAGATGATAACTGAGTTGAGAACTGAAGGATGAAGAGTTGCTAGCCATGTGAAGAAGCAGATAATCGATGGGGTTCAAGGTGGTGGAGTGGCCAAAGGAAGACCAGAAGGGTCAGACCATTTAGAATATACCCCGCCCAAGAAGTCACCCTCAGGCCACCTTCTCACAATGGCCTGCTAACTGGTTTCCTTGACTCCAGTTTCCCTACTGTTTATCCTGCACTCCACGAGCAATTTAAGATCTCAAGGCTCTGTTTTCATCTAATTATTTCCCTCAGGGATGGAAGATAAATGTTATTCTAACAGCTAAGATCTCCCCCAACCATCGGCCCATGTCTCTTTCTAACCTGTCTCCTCCTATTCTCACGTATGAATTATAGTCATCACTGATGCTGGTTCCTTGACTGCCCTTATTTCTGTTCTTTCCTCACATTCAATTAACCTAAACCTTGCATCAGAGAATGTAGAGATAATTAAATATGTCAATTCTTTACCCTCTTCCTAGCTAAAATTTTGGCTGTGTCTGTACCCAACCCCTAGTTCCATCCCTTTTGTTTCAGGGGAAAAGACATATTTTCTCCTTCATCTTTCTGACCTTTACTATATGTGCTCCTATGGATTTGTTCTCTCTCTCCCCCTCTCTCTGTGTTTTACTAGGTGATTTCATCCATATCTGTGGCTTCAGTTACTACTCAATGACTGACGAATCCAGAAGCAATGTCTAGCCAAGACTTACCACCTAAGATCCCAGTCTGCATCTGCAGCTGCCCACTAGACCCACAACCTTATTCTAGGAAACACTGAGACTGGAATTAGTCCTACTCTTCAGCTTGAAGGAAATCATTTTAATTACGTGGAAATCGATTCATCAACTTTTATTCATGCAATAATAAATGGTTAGGCTTCCCTGGTAGCTCCGTGGTTAAGAATCTGCCTGCCAACGCAGGGGACACGGGTTTGAGCCCTTGTCCGGGAAGATCCCACATGCCGCGGAGCAACTAAGCCCGTGTGCCACAACTACTTAGCCTGCGCTCTATAGCCCGCGAGCCACAGCTACTGAGCCCATGCGCCACAACTAATGAAGCCCACGTGCCTAGAGCCTGTGCTCCGCAGCAAGAGAAGCCAATGCAATGAGAAGCCCACGCACCTCAACGAAGAGTAGAGCCCGCTCGCCGCAACTAGAGAAAGCCCGTGCGCATCAACAAAGACCCAGCACAGCCAAAAATAAATAAATAAATTTTATAAATATATAAATAAATGGCCATCAATGCCAGTGGAGTCCTGAGATCCAAGAATATGTGCTGTACACACTTTTCAGTCTCATGGAATCCTCCTCTGGGTGGTGGTGTGATTGTTATTTTCACTTGACAGGTAAGTCATTAGTATTTGAGAGGTAAAGTTATAATTTCCTCCAGGCCAAAGGGCTCCTACTTAACAAATCCAGTTACAAACAGATGTCTAAGTATACTTCAAAATTCTGCTTTTAAATACCTCATATACTGCTTTCAAATAAAAATGCTTTTTTTTTTTTTAAAGCATTGTGCAGTAACCTGTGTTCATCTCATTCATCTCATCTCATCACAACAGGTAAATATGTTGTTTATTCTCCTGTTTTGCCAACTAGAAGCTAGAAGGCAAGGAACATGAGGAGAAGCTCTCAAATTAAGTGTGTTCACACAGTGAATGGCAGATCCAGGAATTAAATTCACACGTAGTAGTGCACGTTACATCACATAGTGAAACAGCACAGGCTACCAAAGTGGAATCGTAAAAATCAGACTCTTGCTTCTGAATATGTATTTCAAACTTCAATAAAGTTTGAAGACTGTCTACAATATTGATATTAAACTATTATTTACTGTCTTTTTACTAAACTCATATAGAAGCAGGAACTAGTAATTCTCAAAGTCGCTAATGAAGCTTGCCTTTCTCTTTTTAGTATCATTCTAAAATGAGCATCCTTAGGAATTATTCTCTTTTCATACATTATGACGCTACCACTCATTTGTGATCTGTTATCTGTGATGACAAAATGAACTATTACTGCACAGTTTGTTTTTTTCCCTAGAATGAGAGCTTATTGCTGAGACAGCTCCCACGAACAGGCAGATAACACAGGCTTCAAATGACAGAAAGAGCAAAACCCAACATATAAAATGCCTTACAAACTTAAGCAAGAAAGATAATTTTTTTCCTGAATAATAGAAGGTCATGAAAAGAAACAGTATTATGTTGATTGCTTAAGGTCAATCTAGAGACATGGGATTTTATCCTTGCGGACAAAGATCTCTACCCTGATCCTATGAACTCTCTCACCGGGTCGTAGTAAAAGAAGTCTTATCCCATGTTGTTGACAAATCAAAAAAAACACACAAAAAAATCTCTATAAAGAAGTAATGCTAAGTGACAGAGTAAACAGGAAGAAGATAAAATGATAAATGTTAAAGTTGATAAACTCTTGAGGTGATGGATGTTAAAATTTATGGAAAATTTCCTAGTTCTTTTCAAAGACCAATACAAAGTGGTACGATTTCTCAATTTTCCCCCAGAAGTGATAGACTTAAGAAACATAGGTAGTAGCAAATATAAGCTTTCATCAGTATTTGTACCACTTTTGTTCCCAAAGAAAACATTGTTACAATTCCCTAATTGAGAGTCCCTGGCTGACTTCACTCTTGGTTGGTAATTGGGACTCTGCCACAGGCCAATAGCTCCTGACAGACAGCTTCTGCTGTTGAAGGAGTGACCCCTGGTACAGAGCTGGACATCTGACAGGTTCTCACAAACACATTTCAGTACAGCTTCGTAGTTAGCTCCCTGGCTTTGTCTAAATACATCGTGTAACCAAATCATCCTTAGATACGAAGTTCTGTGCTCCTGACTCTTTCTCATTTTAAAGTCATGTCTCCCTGTCTTGACTGTGGGTCACGTGGTCTCACTGTGCTGTATGCAATACCGTGTTAGCCATTTGAAATGTGATTTAAGGAGAGGTGATAAAATCTTCCTTGAAAGCTGTTCTTGCGTCTCTTCTCAGAAATATTGAATTTAGATACTGATTGATAAATAAGAAAGTCCCAGTGTCCTGTCTGAAGTAGTTTGGGACCCAGAACTGAAAGAAAATTTGTGAAAAGTGTTGTAGTATGCACTTAGGTAACAATTGATTGAAATACATCTTTCTAAAACCCTTATCACATCAAATTAAATTTGAAATGTAAGCATTCAATTTCACAAAAGCTCAAGTTTTTCCTTTTAAAAATTATCTCTAATAATTTATTATGACTTAATATCCAAAATGTCAGTCATGATGATATGCCCTTGGAATCTCTAATACTTACATTTAGAAAACAATTATCTGCTCAATAGTTATGGTCTTTAGAAAAAATGTGAGCCCTCACATATAAAATAATTATCCCACAAAACCTGTACACCTTGGGTTAGCGATTATTATGTTTTAAAGACGTTTGATTCATTTGGGAATCTGATTAATGGGATAAACCTATCCTTAGAAAGGTTCTCCTTTGAATTCCTACTTTTTTTTTTTTAAGTCAAGTTCCATGGGCTAATCAGTGTTTAAACCTTTATCTACCCATCCTTTGGTCATTCAGTTGTGGTTCTGCTAAGCAGCCATTGCTCTTACCAGCCATGGAGAACCATCCTTTAAGAGGTCTCTCTTTACTGCCTCAGAATAAAGAAAGCTGACACAAGTCTGGAGGTATCTCTCTGTAGCCTGCGTGATAACATTACAACAAAAGGCCATCCTAAAATATAGAGTACACAGTCCATTTCTAGCCTAGAAAGATGAATTCTTTTGAGAAGTTCAAACTAGCCTTGCCATTAGCTACTAGTACAGTTAATAACAGGATTTATTCACATTTAGCTCATCAAAGCAAAATGGTGACTACTGTTTATTGAGAACCATTTATGTTATGAGTGCTTCCTATATATCATCTGGGATTTCCAAGACATTCCATCAGAGTAGTTGGTATCATACCTATTTCATAGATGGGGAGCTAGGCTCTGAAAGGTCTAAGTAACTCACTCAAAATCACAGTTCGTAACTGTTTGAGATAGGATTTACTCCCAGGACCATGATGTTACAAAGGCCAGTCTCAAAAGCATCCTGATAACTTGACAGTATTTGAGAGGTGGCTAAATGGTTGTCTTAGGCAGGGTTTTCCATGCAGTTATGGAGGCTGGCAAGTCCGAAATCTACAGAGCAGGCCAGCAGGATAGAAACTCAAGGAAAAGTTAATGTTTCAGTCTTACATCCAAAGGCAGTCTGGAGACAGAATTCGTTCTTCCCTAGGGGACCTCAGCCTTTTCTCATAAGACCTTTAACTGGATGAAGCCTACCCAGATTTTGAAGAATAATCTGCTTTATTCAAAGTCAACTGACTTAATGTTAATTTCATTCAAAAACTACCTTCACAGTAACATCTAGACTGCTGTTTAACAAAGAACTGGGTACCGTGGTCTAGCCACGTTGACATGTAAAATTAACCACCACAATGATCATTAGACAGGAATGTAGTAAAGTGTCAGGTATCTGATCGGTGATTGACAGTTTCAGGGCCTTTCTGAGGTTCCATGAGTTTGTTATTCTACCCATGAGGCAAAATGCAGGTGATATGAATGATTACAACCAAGCCAGGAGACATGTCCTCAAGGAGTTCACCATCAAATAAGAGAATCACCAGGAACACAGAAAAACCCCATTAAAGATGAAGTTCATGAAGTGGCTTTCTTGATTCTTATAAATAGATAGTGGGCCCTTGCCAATGTGTTTTGGTCTTGACCTCTTTCCTGAGCCGCAGTGGCTGACCAGTTCTCAGGATAAGGAAGCAGAGATCAGAAAGGTCAATATCATTAGTCAACAGGACTGGGCCTGAACTGAGATGTGTTATCTGACTCCCGGTCCTTTTCCTGCTGTCTTGGCTTCTGCTTCTACTTTATCAGTCCAGTGCAGTTGGATTAACTGAATGATTCTGGGCGTGAAATCAAAATTTGTGTATAAGTCTGCCCTGGACTTCTAGTTGAATCCAGAGCTATTTAAACATTCTTGACCAAATAGTGACCCTCTTGTTTTAGGCTGTGTGCTTTTATTGCACGTTCAGTTTCAGGAGAAGAGTATGGGGAGTGGATAGTGAGGAAGGAAGAACTTGCGAAGAGAAGGTCGACTGTACAGACTCTGGTGTGACGGATGCTGCCATCATAGGACCTTCATGTCCATGATCTAACCTTGACCTGTGATGCTCCCATGGAAGAGGGTTTTGCTTGTTGCTTGGGACCCCTTGATGAGACCCAAACCTGGGAGTAACCCTGCAAGCATTTCAAGTATCAAGTCAGTTTTTAGCAAATATGATGAATATGCTCCCCCATCCTGGCCTGATCCAAAATTATTCTTCCAAGAAGTCTCAGCCCAGTGGCTGGAAAATAAATGATCCTCTTTTATTCCTAACCAGATTTATTGTGCCACTTGGTTTACAGTCACTTCTTCTTGCTAAAGATCCCAAATCATGACCTGAAGAACAGCAGCAAAATTTTATTAGTAAGACTTTTAATAAACATTTTAAATGTACTTTTAAAATAAGACATTAAAAATCAAGCCAGTCTTCTGAAAAATAAATCAGCCCCCAGCACCTTAGTGTTTCCAATGTAAAGATAAGATTTCAAAAACCAACTTACTTAAAAATCCGAACAGAAACTTCACACCTGCAGATCATCTTAGAAATGTGCAAAATGCAGACACATTTTTAACAAATATAGAAATAACATCCACACATTAGAAATAGAAACTGAGAAACATGAAATCTTACAAACTTGCAATAAACTTTAGAGATGAAAAAATTATATGGCCCCCAAAAGAACAGATCGGTGACTTTTTATCATTCTAATGCTAAGATGAGAAGACATTTACTATCTTTTCTAACACATTAATTTTTACATGAAGACATTTCAAAAATCCCTTGACTGAAAATATAAATTTAAAACATTAAAGATTTTTCTTAGGAAGGAGGTTTTGCTTTTGCAAAACTTGAATGCTGACGTTAATTGCATTAATTCCATGACATTATCCTATTTTATATTAACCTGCTCCTAACCTCTGACCTCATAACCATCACGGCGATTATAAGAGAATTGTTGAGCACCCAAGTGTAGTTAGCAAGAAATAATTAGAAAGCAATATATGATCAAGTATTAAGTAGTGTGTTAAAGTCTCTGAATGCAGCAGCCGTTTAGTTGAAGAGAGGCCAGTGGGAACAACCGGGGGAAATCATGGTAAATTCAGAATCTTCACAAAGGAAATGAAGTGTGCGTTGGATTCAACTGGCATATATAGATACAGCAACAAACTTCGTGTTCGTTAGGCTTTCAGTAAATAACAAGTGGAAAAAATGTTTTTTCAGTTTTTCAAAGTCGTATGTGTATTTTATGGTTTGGTAATGCTAACCTAAGGATTAATACTATGATCACTCAAATAAAATTTAAGGGAAAGCAGTAAATAATTTTCAGTACTTCTTCATTAGCCGGAAACTTTAAAACACCAGCTAGTCAGCAATCTGTTTTTATTACCCAGATGTCCTTTATCTTGCTCCCATTTTTCATCCCCCTTGTCTTGCCCCGAGGCTGGCCCACCATACAGCTCCAGCGGGCAGTGTTCTCTCATGTTCCAGTGGGTGGTGCCCTTGGACTCCCTTGAGTGGAGCCCCTGGGGCAATCCTGGGGAACTGATTCTCGTCCTTATCATTCCTTTTATCTGGTCACCTCCTTTCTGATGTTTTTCCATTCAAATCCACCTCCTAAACGGACACAATAATTATTTTCTAAAATTCGAATCTGACAGTTCTAATTCCTTATGTCACTCATTCCTTCCTTCATTTATTGATTCATCAAAAAAGTACCAAATTCCCCAGTACTCACAGTTTTTTATAAGAACCAGTGTACCTCTCAAAATTTTAAACTGCATGTCATAGCTTTTTTACTTCATTTCAACAAATATTTGATTATTATGTATAGGAACCATAGCCGATCCAGGAACACTCAGAACCTTCTTGTTGGGACCACCCCACCTCTCCAGACGCCCAGCTGTTCTTCACCTGGTAGGTGAAGAATTTTCACTTTTTAAGAATTTTCAGCTATTTCCTGTAAGCTGCTAGGCTGTTGTCTGACTCACAGCTTTAACATCTGCTATTACTTCTGCCTGAAGTTTCTTTTCTGTCTTTTCATCCGTCATGACCCACTAAAACATCTATGAAGCCAAATTACAGGAGGGCAGGGGTTCTTTTAAAATTTTTTTTTATTAAAAAATTTTTAATTAGATTTTAAAATTTTTTATTTATTATTTTTAATTTTTTAGTTGAAAAAAGTTTTTTTAAGAAGTTCTTGTTCTTTGTTCCCTGAGATATTAAAAACACCTAGAACAGTGCTTGGCACATAGTAGACACTCAATGAATCTTTGTTGAGAGAGAAACCTTCAAGATGGCAGAGGTGGGCTTCCCTGGTGGCGCAGTGGTTGAGAGTCCGCCTGCCAATGCAGGGGACAAGGGTTCATGCCCCGGTCTGGAAAGATCCCACATGCCGCGGAGCGGCTAGGCCCGTGAGCCATGGCCACTGAGCCCGCGTGTCCGGAGCCTGTGCTCCGCAACGGGAGAGGCCACAACAGTGAGAGGCCTGCGTACCGCAACAACAACAACAAAAAAAGATGGCAGAGGAGTAAGACATGGAGATCACCTTCCTCCCCACAAATATATCAGAAATACATCTACATGTGGAACAACTCCTACAGAACACCTACTGAACATTGGCAGAAGACCTCAGACCTCCCAAAAGGCAAGAAACTTCCCAGGTACCTGGGTAGGGCAAAAAAAAAAGGAAAACAGAGAGAATAGGGCGGGGACTTGAACCAGTGGGAGGGAGCTGTGAAGGAGGAAAGGTTTCCACACACTAGGAAGGCCCTTCATGGATGGAGACTGTGGGTGGCAGAGGGGGGGAGCTTCGGAGCCACGGAGGAGAGCGCAGCAACAGGGGTGTGGAGGGCAAAGCAGAGAGATTCCCACACAGAGGATTGGTGCCGACCAGCACTCACCAGCCCAGGAGGCTTGTCTGCTCACCTGCTGGGGGGGTAGAGGCTGGGAGCTGAGGTTCGGGCTTTGGAGGTCCAACACCAGGGAGAGGACTGGGGTTGGCTGCGTGAACACAGCCTGAAGGGGGTTAGTGCACCACAGCTAGCCGGGAGGGAGTCCAGGAAAAAGTCTGGACCTGCCTAAGAGGCAAGAGACCATTGTTTCGGGGTGCGCGAGGAGAGGGGATTCTGAGCACACTTAAATGAGCTCCAGAGATGGGCACAAGCCACGGCTATCAGTGTGGACACCAAAGACAGGCGTGAAATGCTAAGGCTGCTGCTGCAGCCACCAAGAAGCCTGTGTGCAAGCACAGGTCACTCTCCACACCTCCCCTCCTGGGAGTCGGTGCAGCCTGCCACTGCCAGGTCCTGCGATCCAGGGACAACTTCCCCAGAAGACACGCGGCGTGCCTCAAGCTGATGCAACATCACGCCAGCATCTACTGCCGCAGGGTCACCCCTCATTCCATACCCCTCCCTCTCCCCGGCCTGAGTGAGCCAGAGCCCCCTAATCAGCTGCTCCTTTAACCGCGTCCTGTCTGAGTGAAGAACAGATGCCGTCAGGCGACCTACATGCAGAGTCAGGGCCAAATCCAAAGCTGAACCCCAGGAGCTGTGTGAACAAAGAAGAGAAAGGGAACTCTCTCCCAGCAGCCTCAGGAGCAGCGGATTAAATCTCCACAATCAACTTGATGTACCCTGCATCTGTGGAATACCTAAATAGACAACGAATCATCCCAAAATTGACATGGTGGACTTTGGGAGCAACTGTAGACTTGGGGTTTGCTTTCGGCATCTAATTTGTTTCTGGTTTTATGTTTATCTTAGTTTAGTATTTAGAGTTTATTATCATTGGTAGATTTGTTTATTCATTTGATTGCTCTCTTCCTTTTTTATATATATATAGATATATTTTTTTTTTCCTTTTTCTCTTTTTGTGAATGTGTATGTGTATGCTTCTTTGTGTGATTTTGTCTGTATAGCTTTTCTTTCACATTGGTCCTAGGGTTCTGTCTGACTATTTTGGTTTTTGTGGGGTTTTTTGTATAGTTTTTAGCACTTGTTATCATTGGTGGATTTGTATTATGCTTTGGTTGCTGTCTTCTTTCTTTTTATTTTTAATTTTTTTATTTTTAATTTTTTTTTATTTTAACAACTATTTCTTTCTTTCTTTCTTTCTTTCTCTCTTTCTCTCTTTCTCTCTTTCTCCCTTCTCTTCTGAGCCGTGTGGCTGACAGGGACTTGGTGTTCCGGCCAGGTGTCAGGACACTGCTTCTGAGGTGGGAGACTGAGTTCAGGACATTGGTCCACCAGAGACCTTCCAGCTCCACATAGTCACAAATGGCAAATGCTCTCCCAGAGATCTCCATCTCAATGCTAAAACCCAGCTCCTCTCAATGACCAGCAAGCTACAGTGCTGGACATCCTATACCAAACAACTAGCAAGACAGGAACACAACCCCACCCATTAGCAGAGAGGCTGCCTAAAATCATAATAAGTCCACAGACACCCCAAAACACACCACCAGACGTGGACCTGCCCACCAGAAAGACAAGATCCAGCCTCACCCACAGAACACAGGCACCAGTCCTCTCCACCAGAAAGCCTACAAAACCCACTGAACCAACCTTAGCCACTGGGTACAGACACCAAAAACAATGGGAAATACGAACCTGCAGCCTGCAAAAAGGAGACCCCAAACACAGTAAGATAAACAAAATGAGAAGACAGAAAAACACACAGCAGATGAAGGAGCAAGATAAAAACCCACCAGACCTAACAAAGGACAAGGAAATAGGCAGTCTACCTGAAAAAGAATTCAGAGTAATGATAGTAAAGATGATCCAAAATCCTGGAAATAGAATGGAGAAAATACAAGAAACGTTTAACAAGGAGCTAGAAGAACTAAACAGCAAACAAACAATGATAAGCAACACAAAAAATGAAATTAAAAATTCCCTGGAAGGAATCAATAGCAGAATAACTGAGGCAGAAGAACAGATAAGTGACCTGGAAGTTAAAATAGTGCAAATAACTACCACAGAGCAGAATAAAGGAAAAAGAATGAAAAGAATTGAGGACAGTCTCAGAGACCTCTGGGACAACACTTAACACACCAACATTCAAATTATAGGGGTCCCAGAAGAAGAAGAGAAAAAGAAAGGGACTGAGAAAATATTTGAAGAGATTAGAGTTGAAAACTCCCTAATATGGGAAAGGAAATAGTCAAGCCCAGGAAGCACAGAGAGTCCCATACAGGAAAAATCCAAGGAGAAACATGCCAAGACACATATTAATCAAACTATCAAAAATTAAATACAAAGAAAAAATATTAAAAGCAGCAAGGGAAAACCAACATATAACATACAAGGCAATCCCCATAAAGTTAACAGCTGATCTTTCAGCAGAAACTCTACAAGCCAGAAGGGAGTGGAAGGACATAATTAAAGTGATGAAAGGGAAAAACCTACAACCAAGATTACTCTACCCAGCTAGGATCTCATTCAGATTTGATGGAGAAATTTAAACCTTTACAGACAAGCAAAAGCTAAGAGAATTCAGCATCACCAAACCAGCTTTACAACAAATGCTAAAGGAACTTCTCTAGGCAGGAAACATAAGAGAAGTAAAAGACCCCCAAACAATTAAGAAAATGGTAATAGGAACATACATATTGATAACTACCTTAAATGTAAATGGATGAAATGCTCCCACCAAAAGACACAGACTGGCTGAAGGGATACAAAAACAAGACCTGTATATATGCTGTCTACAAGAGACCCACTTCAGACCTAGGGACACATACAGACTGAAAGTGAGGGGATGTAAAAAGATATTCCAAGCAAATGGAAATCAAAAGAAAGCTGAAGTTGTAATTCTCATATCAGAAAAAATAGACTTTAAAATAAAGACTATTACAAGTGACAAAGAAGCACACTATGTAATAATCAAGGAATCAATCCAAGAAGAAGATATAACAATTATAAATATATATGCACCCAACATAGGAGCACCTCAATACATAAGGCAAATGCTAATGGCCATAAAAGGAGAAAACGACAGTAACACAAACATAGTAAGGGACTTTAACACCCCACTTTCACCAAAGGACTGATCATCCCAAATGAAAATAGATAAGGAAACACAAGCTTTAAATGATACATTAATCAAGATGGACTTAATTGATATTTATAGGACATTCCATGCAAAAACAACAGAATACACTTTCTTCTCAAGTGCTCATGGAACATTCTCCAGGATAGATCATATCTTGGGTCACAAATCAAGCCTTGGTAAATTTAAGAAAATTAAATCATATCAAGTATCTTTTGTTACCCCAACACTATGAGACTAGATACCAATTACAGGGAAAAAATCTGGAAAAAGTACAAACACATGGAGGCTAAACAATACACTACTAAATAACTAAGAGATCACTGAAGATATCAAAGAGGAAATCAAAAAATACCTAGAAACACATGACAGTGAAAACACAACGACAAAAAACCGATGTGATGCAGCAAAAGCAGTTCTAAGAGGGACGTTTATAGCAATACAATCCTACCTCAAGAAACAAACATCTCAAATAAACAATCTAACCTTACACCAAAAGCAGTTAGAGAAAGAAGAACCAAAAAACCCCAAAGTTAGCAGAAGGAAATAAATCATAAAGATCACATCAGAAATAAATGAAAAAGAAATAAAGGAAACAATAGCAAAGATCAATAAAACTAAAAACTGGTTCTTTGAGAAGATCAACAAAATTGGTAAACCATTAGTCAGACTCATCAAGAAAAAAAGGGGAAAGACTCAAATCAATAGAATTAAAAATGAAAAAGAAGTAACAACTGACACTGCAGAAATACAAAGGATCATGAGAGATTACTACAAGCAACTATATGCCAATAAAATGGACAACCTTGAAGAAATGGACAAATTCTTATAAAAGCAGAACCTTCTGAGACTGAACCAGGAAGAAATGGAAAATATAAACAGACCAATCACAAGCACTGAAATTGAAACTGTGATTAAAAATCTTCCAACAAACAAAAGCCCAGGACCAGATGGCTTCACAGGCGAATTCTATCTAACATTTAGAGAAGAGCTAACACCTATCCTTCTCAAACTCTTCCAAAATATAGCAGAGGGAGGAACACTCCCAAAGTCATTCTACGAGGCCACCATCACCCTGATACCAAAACCAGACAAAAATGTCACAAAGAAAGAAAATGACAGACCAATATCACTGATGAACATAGATGCAAAAATTCTCAACAAAATACTAGCAAACAGACTCCAACAGCACATTAAAAGGATCATCCACCATGATCAACTGGGGTTTCTCCCAGGAATGCAAGGATTCTTCAATATGCACAAATCAATCAATGTGATAAACCATATTAACAAACTGAAGGAGAAAAGCCATATGATAATCCCAATAGATGCAGAAAAAGCTTTTTACAAAATTCAACACCCATTTAAGATAAAAAAATCCTCCAGAAAGTAGGCATTGAGAGAACTTACCTCAACATAATAAAGGCCATATATGACAAACCCACAGCCAACATCGTCCTCAATGGTGAAAAACTGAAACCATTTCTTATAAGATCAGGAACAAGACAAGGTTTTCCACGCTCACCACTATTATTCAACATAGTTTTGGAATTTTTAGCCACAGCAATCAGAGAAGAAAAAGAAATAAAAGCAATCCAAATTGGAAAAGAAGAAGTAAGGCTGTCACTCTTTGCAGATGACATGGTACTATACATTAGAGAATCTTAAAGATGCTACCAGAAAACTACTAGAGCTAATCAATGAATTTGCTAAAGTAGCAGGATACAAAATTAATGCACAGGAAGCTCTTGCATTCCTATACACTAATGATGAAAAATCTGAAAGAGAAATTAAGGAAACACTCCCATTTACCACAGCAACAAAAAGAATAAAATACCTAGGAATAAGCGTACCTAAGGAGACAAAAGACCTGTATGCAGAAAATTATGACACTGATGAAAGAAATTAAAGATGATACAAACAGATGGAGAGATATACCATGTGCTTGGATTCGAAGAATCAACATTGTGAAAACGACTATACTACCCAAAGCAATCTGTAGATTCAATGCAATCCCTATCAAACTACCAATGGCATTTTTCACAGAACTAGACAAAAATTTCACAATTTGTATGGAAGCACAAAAGACCTCGAATAGCCAAAGCAATCTTGAGAAAGAAAAACGGAGCTGGAGGAATCAGGCTCCTGGACTTCAGAATATACTACAAAGCTACAGTCATCAAGACAGTGTGGTACTGGCACAAAAACAGAAATATAGATCAATGGAACAAGATAGAAAGCCCAGAGATAAACCCATGCACATATAGTCACCTTATCTTTGATGAAGGAGGCAAGAATATACAATGGAGAAAAGACAGCCTCTTCAATAAGTGGTGCTGGGAAAACTGGACAGCTACATGTAAAAGAATGAAATTAGAACACTTCCTAACACCATACACAAAAATAAACTCAAAATGGTTTAAAGACCTAAATGTAAGGCCAGACACTATCAAACTCTTAGAGGAAAACATAGGCAGAACACTCTTTGACATAAATCACGGCAAGATCCAATTGACTCACCTCCTAGAGAAATGGAAATAAAATAAAAAAGAAACAAATGGGACCTAATGAAGCTTAAAAGCTTTCGCACAGCAAAGGAAACCATAAACAAGAGGAAAGACAACCCTCAGAATGGGAGAAAATATTTGCAAACGAAGCAACTGACAAAGAATCTCCAAAATATATAAGCAGCTCATGCAGCTCAATATCAAAAAAACAAACAACCCAATCCAAAAATGGGCAGAAGACCTAGATAGACATTTCTCCAAAGAAGATATACAGATTGCCAACAAACACATGAACGGTTGCTCAACATCACTGATCATTAGAGGAATGCAAATCAAAACTACAATGAGGTATCACCTCACACCAGTCAGAATGGCCATCATAAAAAGTCTATAAACAATAAATGCTGGAGAGGGTGTGGAGAAAAGGGAACCCTCTTGCATAGTTGGTGGGAATGTATATTGATACAGACACTATGGAGAACAGTATGGAGCGTCCTTAAAAAACTAAAAATAGAACTACCATACGACCCAGCAATCCCACTACTGGGCATATACCCTGAGAAAACCATAATTCAAAAAGAGTCATGTACCACAATATTCACTGCAGCACTATGTACAATAGCCAGGACATGGAGGCAACCTAAGTGTCCATCGACAGATGAATGGATAAAGAAGATGTGGTACATGTATACAATGGAATATTACTGATGTAATGTTATACCATGAAAAGAAATATTACAGCAATAAAAAGAAACGAAATTGAGTTATTTGTAATGAGATGGATGGTCCTAGAGACTGTATTACAGAGTTAAGTAAGTCAGAAAGGGAAAAACAAATACTGTATGCTAACACATATGTATGGAATCTAAAAAAAAAAAAAACAATGGTTCTGAAGAACCTAGCAGCAGCACAGGAATAAAAATGCAGACCTACTAGAGAATGGACTTGAGGACATGGGGAGGGAGAGGGGTAAGCTGGGACGAAGTGAGAGAGTGGCATGGATATATATACACTCCCAAATGTAAAATAGATAGCTAGTGGGAAGCAGCCACATAGCACAGGGAGATCAGCTCGGTGCTTTGTGACCACCTAGAGGGGTGGGATAAGGAGGGTGGGATGAAGACACAAGAGGGAGTAGATATGGGGATATATGTATATGTATAGCTGATTCACTTTGTTATAAAGCAGAAACTAACACACCATTGTAAAGCAATTATACTCCAATAAAGATGTAAAAAAAAAAAACTTTGTTAAATGTGTGAATGAATGAATATATGAATGAAGGCCCAGCTCATATAGCTTCTCCTGGGCAGCACTGGGAGTTTTTGTTTTTTGTTTTTTTTTTTTTCAGTACGCAGGCCTCTCACTGTTGTGGCCTCTCCCATCGCGGAGCACAGGCTCCAGACGCGCAGGCTCAGCGGCCATGGCTCACGGGGCCAGCCGCTCCGCAGCATGACCAGGGCACGAACCCGTGTCCCCTGCATCGGCAGGCGGACTCTCAACCACTGCGCTACCAGGGAAGCCCCCACACTGGGAGTTTTTTAAAGCAAACACTCCAACAGCTACTGACGTTGGGGAGGTGTTTCAGGGGACACTGGGGACTTCCTGTGACAGACTTTTCCAGTGATTCCTCAAGCATCGCCTGAGGAATCACTCCGGAAAGAAGGAGGAAACGGCAAACATTTGGAAATGGAGTCTGGAAAGTTATGCCTATCCCGTAAGAATTTTCCCTTCTTATGTTCACTTGATTTTACTCATCTGTGACTCAGCTTCTGATGAATCACTCAAAGCACGTTTATCCTCTGTAAGTGGGATGTACACAGGTGAAATTAAATGGACACATGAGGAAAGCATGAAACGAACCTGTAAGAACAATGTCAGGAAAGGCTCAAACCCATGACAAACGAAGTTCATGAGAAATGCTAGAAAAAAATACAGTTTTTTTTTCTTTGTTTGTTTGTTTGAAGCAACAAGAACAAAGAAGGCATGGGCCTTTGGGAAATATGATGTCATGTTGACCAAAAGCTGAACTGTGCGATTCCCATATGGCTTTGGTGCCTTCAACTCTGAGGATGGTCCCAGAGTGCAAAGGGTAGGGCAGCTCTGATGAGGAAAAAACAAAACCAAGTCAGCTGCAAAGAATATTTAAACAAAACCAGTCAGTTTCAACATATTCAAATCTCTCTGTACATGAGCATTACATCTGAATGGGTTCAATAAACATGTGTAATCTCAGAAAAACTTTATAATTTTAAAAAAATATATGGATTCTATGAGGTTTTTTTTTTCCTTTTTTTTTTTTTTTTGGCTGGAGAATGGCAAATAGTACAAATCTTCTGGAATTTCCAGAAACTATAGACTTTTGTGAATTGTGGCCAAAATATACAATTAACTCTTTTCAGTGGATTGTCTGTGAGTATTTAGAAAAGAATCTGGTGATTGTGCGTTCACTAAAAACATGTCAAGCTAGACCCAAGCAATTTAACATTTTTTGTTAGGGTTACTAGGCACGTGTTTCATATGTGCCAGATGCAGTCGACAGTTACTCTCGGATCATCGCAACTGTGATACTGAAATGTTGAAGGAACGGGAGATTTGGGGACTAACCCAGATTTACAACATCAGGATGCCATCTGCTGTTTAATTGTCTGAGGCTGCCACGGAGTTCAAAAGTTCAACATGCCCCTGACTTGAGATCCATCTTTCTCAAGATGTTTATTAGTAACTCAAATGAAGGCATAAAAGACAGGCAAATCTATTTTAGGAAGACAAATATATTTGAGGGATATTTGATATACTGTACTTCATGCACTGTGATACTTGTTATTCCTTTCGGAGTATCTGGGGTGCAGAATAAAGGCGTGTTTGGGGGCTTCCATCCAATTAACCATGCTAGGTGACATGTGACATGTATGATTTCTGAAACTTCGAACTACTTCCGATATGATATAGCTCTTTAGATATTAATAAGATTTTTCCTTATATTGTGACATTTCATGGACTAGATTATGATCTGTAGATGAGAGACCATCTTTATGGCCGTTACAACCATGACGAGCATTGCTAAACCTTTGCACACCTGCCTCTCGGTGGGCTCCACTAGATGCTGTGTAAAATTGGCTTGCACAGTCTCTGGGTCTTTGTCATGTGTCACAGCCAAGCTTTGATAGGATTTTCATGAAGAGGAAGCTGACACGTACAGAAACAATATTCAAATATAGGACTCGGTAGAAACTTTTTTTTAGGGTTTACTTCTATTAGTGAAAGACATGCTGTAGAACTCAGTAAGGATGCACCGTGGGGTTGCAGGTTTAGGAGAAATGAAACATCAAAACAGAAGGAAAAGGAACTGATCCTACTTCTCAGAAGGACAAGAATGTGATTCTGAAGTAAAATTTCAGCAGAATGAAAAGCATATACGCTGGAATTGAGACCCAATTCTGGAATCACCTCCTGTGAATTTGTAACCCTAGGCCTCAGCTTTCTCATCAGGTACACAGAGAACACCGTGTAACATCATGGGAAGAATAATAACGTAATTGGTATAGCATTTATAGAGGTTTAGAAAGTGCCGCCACATGCATTACCAACTGGATACAATAACCACATGAAGGATTATTGTAAATCCCTGTTTTGCACATGAGGAAACAGATGCTTGGGGAATTTGAGGGCCTTGCCGGGAACTGTGACCAAGCTGCTCTCATGTGTCGGCATCAGGACTGAGGCCCAGGAACGCTGGGCAGCCTGGGCTTCACTCTCCAATCCCTGCTCAACCACCAGCAGATCAGGTTCTTGACAAGACAGGTTGCTTCCCAAACCACCAAGTTCCTTCCTTCTGAAAAAAGGGGGTTGAGGAGGATAACATTCCTACAGCCAAGTCATTCAGTCATTTCTTTTTTAACGTCTTTATTGGAGTAGAATTGCTTTGCAATGCTGTTTTACTTTCTGCTGTATAACAAAGTGAATCAGCTATATGTATACATATATCCCCATATCTCCTCCCTCTTGGGGCTCCCTCCCACCCCTCGAGGTGGTCACAAAGCACAGAGCTGATCTCCCTGTGCTATGCGGCTGCTTCCCACTAGCTATCTATTTTACATTTGGGAGTGTATATATGTCCATGCCACTCTCTCACTTCGTCCCAGCTTACCCTGCCCCCTCCCCGTGTCCTCAAGTCCATTCTCTACGTCTGCATCTTTACTCCTGTCCTGCCCCTAGGTTCATCAGAACCTTTTTTTTTTATATTCCATATATATGTGTTAGCATACGGTATTTGCTTTTCTCTTTCTGACTTACTTCACTCTGTATGACAGACTCTAGGTCCATCCACCTCACTACAAATAACTCAATTTTGTTTCTTTTTATGGCTGAATAATATTCTATTGTATAAATGTGCCACATCTTCTTTATCCATTCATCTGTTGATGGACACTTAGGTTGCTTCTGTGTCCTGGCTATTGTAAATAGAGCTGCAATGACCATTGTGGTACATGACTCTTTCTGAATTATGGCTTTCTCAGGGTATATGCCCAGTAGTGGGATTGCTGTGTCATATGGTAGTTCTATTTTTAGATTTTTAAGGAACCTCCATACTGTTCTCTATAGTGGCTGTATCAATTTACATTCCCACCAACTGTGCAAGAGGGTTCCCTTTTCTCCACACCCTCTCCAGCATTTATTGTTTGTAGATTTTTTTAAAAATTTATTTGGTTTTGGCTGCATTGGGTCTTTGTTGCTGTACAAAGGCTTCTCATTGCGGTGGCTTCCCCCGTTGCAGAGCACGGGCTCCAAGGGCGCGGGCCTCAGCAGTCGTGGCACACGGGCTCAGCTACTCCGCGGCATGTGGGATCCTCCCAGACCAGGGATCGAACCCGCATCCCCTGCACCGGCAGGCGAATTCTCAACCACTGCACCACCAGGGAAGTCCCTGTTTGTAGATTTTTTGATGATGGCGATACTGACTGGTGTGAGGTGATACCTTATTGTACTTTTGATTTGCATTTCTCTAATGATTAGTGATGTTGAGCATCTTTTCATGTGCTTCTTGGCCATCTGTTTGTCTTTGGAGAAATGTCTGTTTAGGTCTTCAGCCCATTTTTGGATTGGGTTGTTTGTTTTTTTAATATTGAGCTACATGAGCTGTTTATATATTTTGGAGATTAATCCTTTGTCCGTTGATTCGTTTGCAAATATTTTCTCCCATTCTGAGGGTTGTCTTTTCATCTTGTTTATGGTTTCCTTTGCTGTGCAAGAGCTTTGAAGTTTCATTAGGTCCCATTTGTTTATTTTTGTTTTTATTTCCATTACTCTAGGAGTGGATCAAAAAATATCTTGCTGTGATTTATGTCAAAGAGTGTTCTTCCTATGTTTTCCTCTAAGAGTTTTATAGTGACAGGTCTTACATTTAGGTTTCAAATCCATTTTGAGTTTATTTTTGTGTACAGTGTTAGGGAGTGTTCTAATTTCATTCTTTTACATGTAGCTGTCCAGTTTTCCCAGCACCACTTATTGAAGAGACTGTCTTTTCTCCATTGTATATCCTTGCCTCCTTTGTCATAGATTAGTTGACCATAGGTGTGTGGGTTTATCTCTGGGCTTTCTATCTTGTTCCATTGATCTATATTTCTGTTTTTGTGCCAGTACCATATTGTCTTGATTACTGTAGCTTTGTAGTATAGTCTGAAGTCAGGGAGTCTGATTCCTCCCACTCCGTTTTTTTCCCTCAAGACTGCTTTGGCTATTCAGGGTCTTTTGTGTCTCCATACGAATTTTAAGATTTTTGTTCTAGTTCTGTAAAAAATGTCATTGGTAATTTGGTAGTGATTGCATTGAATCTGTAGATTGCTTTGGGTAGTATAGTCATTTTCACAATATTGATTCTTCCAATCCAAGAACATGGTATATCTCTCCATCTTTTGGTATCATCTTTAATATCTTTCATCAGTGTCTTGTAGTTTTCGGCATACAGGTCTTTCGTCTCCCTAGGTAGGTTTATTCCTAGGTATTTTATTCTTTTTGTTGCAATGGTAAATGGGAGTGTTTCCTTAATTTCTCTTTCAGATTTTTCATCATTAGTGTATAGGAATGCAAGAGATTTCTGTGCATTAATTTTGGATCCTGCAACTTTACTTAATTCATTGATTAGCTCTAGTAGTTTTCTGGTGACATCTTTAGGATTCTCTGTGTATAGTATCATGTCATCCGCAATCAGTGACAGTTTTACTTCTTATTTTCCAATTTGTATTCCGTTTATTTCTTTTTCTTCTCTGATTGCCATAGCTCGGACCTCCAAAGCTATGTTGAATACTAGTGGTGAGAGTGGACATCCTTGTCTTGTTCCTGATCTTAGAGGAAATGCTTTCAGTTTTTCACCACTGAGAATAATGTTTGCTGTGGGTTTGTCATATAGGGCCTTTATTATGTTGAAGTAGGTTTTCTCTATGCCCACTTTCTGGAGAGTTTTTATCATAAATGGGTGTTGAATTTTATCAAAAGCTTTTTCTGCATCTATTGAGATGATCATATGGTTTTTATTCTTCAATTTGTTAATATGGTGTATCACATTGATTGATCTACATATATTGAAGAATCCTTGCATCTCTGGGATAAATCTCACTTGATCATGGTGTATGATCCTTTTAATGTGTTGTTGGATTCTGTTTGCTATTATTTTATGAGGATTTTTGCATCTATATTCATCAGTGATATTGGTCTGTAATTTACTTTTTTTGTGTTATCTTTGTCTGGTTTTGGTATCAGGGTGATGGTAGCCTCATGGAATGAGTTTGAGAGTTTTCCTTCCTCTGCAGTTTTTTGGAACAGTTTGAGAAGGATGGGTATTAGCTTTTCTCTAAATGTTTGATAGAATTCACCTGTGAAGCCATCTGGTCCTGGACTTTTGTTTGTTGGAAGATTTTTAGTCACAGTTTCAATTTCATTACTTGTGATTGGTCTGTTCATATTTTCTATTTCTTCCTGGTTCAGTCTTGGAAGGTTATACCTTTCTAAGAATTTGTCTATTTCTTCCAGGTTGTCCATTTTATTGGCATCGAGTTTCTTGTCATAGTCTCTTAGGATGCTTTGTATTTCTGCGGTGTCTGTTGTAACTTCCCCTTTTTCATTTCTAATTTTATTGATTTGAGTCCTCTCCCCCTTTTTGTTAATGAGTCTGCCTAAAGGGTTATCAATTTTCTTTATCTCCTCAACGAACCAGTTTTTAGTTTTATTGATCTTTGCTATTGTTTTCTTTGTTTCTATTTCATTTATTGCTGCTCTGATCTTTATGATTTCTTTCCTTCTGCTAACTTTGGGTTTTGTTTATTCTTCTTTCTCTAGTTCTTTCAGGTGTAAGGTTAGATTGTCTATTTGAGATTTGCCTTGTTTCTTGAGGTAGGCTTGTATAGCTATAAACTTCCCTCTTAGAACTGATTTTGCTGCATCCCATAGGTTTTGGATCATCGTGTTTTCATTGTCATTTGTCTCTAAGTATTTTTTGATTTCCTCTTTGATTTCTTCAGTGATTGCTTGGTTATTTAGTGACGTATTGTTTAGCCTCCATGTGTTTGTGTTTCTTATGTTTTTTCCATGCAATTGATTTCTAATCTCATAGCATTGTGGTCAGAAAAGATGCTTGATACGATTTCAATTTTCTTAAATTTACTGAGGCTTGATTTGTGACCCAAGATGTGATCTTTCCTAGAGAATGTTCCATGCAAACCTGAGAAGATAGTGTAATCTGCTGTTTTTGGATGGAATGTCCTATAAATATCAATTAAATCTATCTGGTGTATTGTGTCATTTTAAGCTTGTGTTTCCTTAGTAATTTTCTGTTTGGATGATGTGTCCATTGATGTAAGTGAGGTGTTCAAGTCCCCCACTATTACTGTGTTACAGTTGATTTCCTGTTTTATAGCTGTTAGCAGTTGCCTTATGTATTGAGGTGCTCCTATGTTGGGTGCATATATATTTATAATTGTTATATCTTCTTCTTAGATTGATCCCTTGATCATTATGTAGTGTGCTTCTTTGTCTCTTATAATAGTCTTTATTTTAAAGTCTACTTTGTCTGATATGAGAATTGCTACTCCAGCTTTCTTTTGATTTCCATTTGCATGGAATATCTGTTTCCATCCCTTCACTTTCAGTCTCTGTGTGTCCCTAGGTCTGAAGTGGGTCTCTTGTAGACAGCATATATACAGGTCTTGTTTTTGTATCCATTCAACCAATCATTGTCTTTTGGTGGGAGCATTTAATCCATTTACATTTAAGGTAATTATCAATGTGTATGTTCCTATTATCATTTTCTTAATTGTTTTGGGTTTGTTTTTGTAGGTCCTTTTCTTCTCTTGTGTTTCCCACTTAGAGAAGTTCCTTTAGCATTTGTTGTAGAGCTGGTTTGGTGGTGCCAAATTATCTTAGCTTTTGCTTGTCTGTAAAGCTTTTGTTTTCTCTGTCAATTCTGAATGAGATCCTTGCCTGGTAGAGTAATCTTGGTTGTAGGTTCTTCCCTTTCATCACTTTAAGTATGTTATGCCACTCCCTTCTGGCTTGTAGAGTTTCTGCTGAGAAATCAGCTGTTAACCTTATGGGCATTCCCTTGTATGTTATTTGTCGTTTTTCCCTTGCTGCTTTCAATAATATTTTTTGTCTTTAATTTTTGCCAATTTGATTACTATGTGTCTCAGCATGTTTCTCCTTGGGTTTATCCTGTATGGGACTTGCTGCACTTCCTGGACTTGGGTGGCTACTTCCTTTCCCATGTTAGGGAAGTTTTCGACTGTAATCTCTTCAAATATTTCCTCAGGTCCTTTCTCTCTCTCTTCTCCTTCTGGGACCCCTATAATGTGAATGTTGTTTTGTTTAATGTTGTCCCATACATCTCTTAGGCTGTCTTCATTTCTTTTCATTCTTTTTTCTTTATTCTGTTCTGCAGCAGTGAATTCCACCCTTCTGTCTTCCAGGTCACTTATCTGTTCTTCTGCTTCTGCTATTGATTCCTTCTAGTGTATTTTTCATTTCAGTTATTGTATTGTTCTTCTCTGTTTGTTCTTTAATTCTTCTAGATCTTGGTTAAACAATTCTTGCATCTTCTCGATCTTTGCCTCCATTCTTTTTCCGAGGTCCTGGATCATCTTCACTATCATTATTCTGAATTCTTTTTCTGGAAGGTTGCCTATCTCCACTTCATTTAGTTGTTTTTCTGGGGTTTTATCTTGTTCCTTCATCTGGTACATAGCCCTCTGCCTTTTCATCTTGTCTATTTTTCTGTGAATGTGGTTTTTGTTCCACAGGCTGCAGGATTGTAGTTCTTCTTGCTTCTGCTGTCTGCCCTCTGGTGGATGAGGCTATCTAAGAGGCTTGTGGAAGTTTCCTGATGGGAGGGACTGGTGGTGGGTAGAGCTGGCTGTTGCTCTGATGGGCAGAGCTCAATAAAACTTTAATCCACTTGTCTGCTGATGGGTGGGGCTGGGTTCCCTCCCTGTTGGTTGTTTGGCCTGAGGCGGCCCAACACTGGAGCCTACCCAGGCTCTTTGGTGGGGCTAAAGGTGGAATCTGGGAAGGCTCATGCCAAGGAGTACTTCCCAGAACTTCTGCCAGCATCCTGTCCTCATGGTAAGGCACAGCCACTCCCTGCCTCTGCAGGAGACCGTCCAACACTAGCAGGTAGGTCTGGTTCAGTATCCTATGGCATTACTGCTCCTTCCCCTTGATCCCAATGCTCACATTACTTTGTGTGTGCCCTCCAAGAGTGGAATCTCTGTTTCCCCCAGTCCTGTTGAAGTCCTGCAATCAATTCCCACTAGCCTTCAAAGTCTGATTCTTTAGGAATTCCTCCTCCCATTGCTGGACCTCCAGGTTGGGAAGCCTGGCATGGGGCTCAGAACCTTCACTCCAGTGGGTGGACTTCTGTGGTATAAGTGTTCTCCAGTTTCTGAGTCACCCACCCAGCAGTTATGGAATTTGATTTTATTGTGATTACGCCCCTCCTACCATCTCATTGTGGCTTTTCCTTTGTCTCTGGATGTGGGGTAACCTTTTTGGTGAGTTCCAGTGTCTTCCTGTCAATGATTGCTCAGCAGTTAGTTATGATTTTGGTGTTCTTGAAAGAGGGAGTGAGGGCATGTCCTTCTACTCTGCTATCTTGACCCAATCTCTCTTCCTTTTCTTTTTTAATTCCTCTTGATTTATTTTCCCATTTTTTCTTGATGAGTCTGGCTAATGGTTTATCAATTTTGTTTATCTTCTCAAAGAACCAGCTTTTAGTTTTATTGATCTTTGCTATTGTTTCCTTCATTTTGTTTTCATTTATTTCTAATGTGATCTTTATGATTTATTTCCTTCTGCTAACTTTGAGGTTTTTTTGTTATTCTTTCTCTAATTGCTTTAGGTGTAAGTTTAGGTTGTTTATGTGAGATTTTTCTTGTGTCTTGAGGTAGGCTTGTATAGCTATAAACTTCCCGCTTAGAACTGCTTTTGCTGCATCCCATAGGTTTTGGGTCGTCTTGTTTTCATTGTCATTTGTTTCTAGATATTTTTTGATTTCCTCGTTGATTTCTTCAGTGATCTCTTGGTTTTTTAGTAGTGTATTGTTTAGCCTCCATGTATTTGTATTTTTTCCAGATTTTTTCCCTGTAATTGATATCTTGTCTCATAGTGTTGTGATTGGAAAAGATACTTGATACAATTTCAGTTTTCTTAAATTTACCAAGGCTTGATTTGTGACCCAAGATATGATCTATCCTGGAGAATGTTCCATGGGCACTTGAGAAGAAACTGTATTCTGTTGTTTTTGGATGGAATGTCCTATAAATATCAATTAAGTCCATCTTGATTAATGTATCATTTAAAGCTTGTGTTTCCTTATCTATTTGCATTTTGAATGATCTGTCCATTGGTGACAGTGGGGTGTTAAAGTTCCCTACTATGATTGTGTTACTGTCAATTTCCCCTTTTATGGCTGTTAGCATTTGCCTTATGTATTGAGGTGCTCCTATGTTGGGTGCATAAATATTTACAATTGTTATATCTTCTTCTTGGATTGATCCCTTGATCATTATGTAGTGTGCTTCTTTGTCTCTTGTAATAGTCTTTATTTTAAAGTCTATTTTTTTTTGATATGAGAATTGCTACTCCAGCTTTCTTTTGATTTCCATTTCCTTGGAATATCTTTCCATCCCCTCATTTTCAGTCTGTATGTGTCCCTAGGTTTGAAGTGGGTCTCTTGTAGACAGCATATATACAGGTCTTGTTTTTGTATCCATTCAGCCAGCCAGTCAATGTCTTTTGGTTGGAACATTTCATCCATTTACATTTAAGGTAATTATCGATATGTATATTCCTATTACCATTTTCATAATTGTTTTGGGTTTGTTTTTGTAGGTCTTTTCCTTCTCTTGTATTTCCTGCCTAGAGAAGTTCCTTTAGCGTTTGTTGTAAAGCTGGTTTGGTGGTGCTGAATTCTCTTAGCTTTTCTTGTCTATAAAGGTTTTAATTTCGCCGTTGAATGTGAATGAGATCCTTGCTGGGTAGGGTAATCTTGGTTGTAGTTTTTTCCCTTTCATCACTTTAAATATGTCCTGCCAGTCCTTTCTGGCTTTCAGAGTTTCTGCTGAAAGATCAGCTGCTAGCTTTATGGGGATTGCCTTGTATGTTATTTGTTGGTTTTCCCTTGCTGCTTTTAATATTTTTTCTTTGTATTTAATTTTTGATAGTTTCATTAATATGTGTCTTGGCATGTTTCTCCTTGGATTTATCCTGTATGGGACTCTCTGTACTTCATGGGCTTGATTGACTCTTTCCTTTCCTATATTAGGGAAGTTTTCAACTATAATCTCTTCAAATATTTTCTCAGTTCCTTTCTTTTTCTCTTCTTTTTCTGGGACCCCTATAATTCAAATGTTGGTGCTATTAATGTTATCCCAGAGGTCTCTGAGACTGTCCTCAATTCTTTTCATTCTTTTTCTTTATTCTGCTCTGTGGTAGTTATTTGCACTATTTTAGCATCCAGGTCACTTATCTGTTCTTCTGCCTCAGTTATTCTGCTATTGGTTCCTTCTAGAGAATTTTAAATTTCATTTATTGTGTTGTTCATCATTGTTTGTTTGCTCTTTACTTCTTCTAGGTCTTTGTTAAATGTTTCTTGTATTTTCTCCATTCTATTTCCAAGATTTTGGATCATCGTTTCTATCATTACTCTGAATTCTTTTTCAGGTAGACTGCCTATTTCTTTTGCATTTGTTTGGTCTGGTAGGCTTTTACATTTCTCCTTCATCTGCTGCGTAGTTCTCTGTCTTCTCATTTTGCTTAACTTAACTGTGTTTGGGGTCTCCTTGTCGCAGGCTGCTGGTTTGTAGTTACCATTGTTTTTGGCATTTGCCCCCAGTGGATAAAGTTGGTTCAGTGGGTTGTGTAGGCTTCCTGGTGGAGGGGCCTGGTGCCTGTGTTCTGCTGGATGAGGCTGGGTCTTGTCTTTCTGGTGGGCAGGACCGCATCCAGTTGTGTATTTTGGGGTGTCTGTGAACTTATTATGATTTTAGGCAGTCTCTCTGCTAATGGGTGGGGTTGTGTTCCTGCTTTGCTAGTTGTTTGGCATAGGGTTTCCAGCACTGTAGCTTGCTGGTCATTGAGTGGAGCTGGATCTTAACATTGAGATGGAGATCTCTGGGAGAGCTCTAGCTGATTGATATTACACGGGGCTGGGAGGTCTCTGGTGGTCCAATATCCTGAACTCGGCTCTCCCACCTCAGAGACTCAGGCCTGACACTCAGCCAGCCAAAGCACTACGACCCTGTCAGCCACATGGCTATTTATTTTGTGAAAGTCAGCAAAACGGGACAGCCCCAGGCCTCCCTCACTGGAGCTCAGGCAAAGTTGTAGAAAGTACAGTTCCTGAGGACAGGCAGCTTAGCTGCATTCCATTCAATCATTTTTTATCAAAGATTATGTTTATCTTGGGACTTCCCTGGTGGCACAGTGGTTAAGAATCTGCCTGCCAATGCAGGGGACACGGGTTCAAGCCCTGGTTCGGAAAGATCCCACATGCTGCGGAGCAACTAAGCCCGTGTTCGTGAGCCCAGAACCACAACTACTGAGCCCACATTCTGCAACTACTGAAGCCTGCATGCACCTAGAGCCCATGCTCTGCAACAAGAGAAGCCACTGCAATGAGAAGCCCAAGCACCACAACAAAGAGTAGCCCCTGCTCGCCACAACTAGAGAAAGTCCACATGCAGCAACAAGACCCAACACAGCCAAAATTATTAAATTTAAAAAATAAATTAATTAATTTAAAATGTATTTTTAAAAGTACAATGTTAAATGTTAATCTCATCCTAAAAACACCACAGAAACATCCAAAATAATGTTCCACCAAATATATTGGAACTGTGGCCCAGCCACGTAAAATAAAATAAAATAAATTATGTTTATCTAAACGGTTTCACTTATTCGTGTTGGTATGAAATGTTAAAACTTCTGAAATATCATAGTCTCACATAGACGAAATATCAGTACTGACTCACGTGTCTTCATTTTTTCTACCTGAACCCAATTTAAGGGCAATTTTCTAAGAACATTTTAAGAAGAATACCTGGCATCTGGTTGCTGTTCCTGTCCATTTCTATATGACCTTTCTCTTCAAAGTTTTGACCTGCATCTTAATTTCCATCTCAAAAACAGCAGTTGCTTCGGTACCTGATGGATCCCTCATATTCTTTTTTCCACTTTAAAAATCTACATCAGTTTCAGAAAAAAAATGAGTGCAGGCCGTCCAATTTTATCTAGAGCAGCAAATCTGTGCCTAGGAAGTTCAAATAGAGGCTAGCCTCTATAGAAACAACTTTTAAATAAACTTAGAAACCGAACTATTTAGACTTTCCATTCTTGGCATATAATACTTTTATTTTAGCAAAGAAAGGACAATGAAAACTTTTCAAGGAGGTCAGAAGTTGTGTTCCGTACTCTAATTTGATTTGCCCCAACTGGAGGGCATTTTCAACACAGTGTAAACAGTTTTCAGCAAACACATTCTTAAAGATCTTTTCAACTCTCTGGTTTCAGTGGACGGTGAGTGGACACATATGTTAATGAAGTATGTTTATTACCAAAGCTGATGCTGAAATCAAACTACCGGCTAGCCTGCCATGTCCATTTCTACCTATGTTGTTGGTACAACCAACTGACTCCTCTTATAGATTTTTCTATGTTCTTTTTCATTCACCCTTTCTTCTTCTCTCCCAAGGAGATAATTGACACTGCCTTTGCATTTCTTGCTTAGCCCGGCTCTGCCTCCTGGGGTGTACTTCCTGCTCCAAATCATGGCTGATGTTGTAGAAATTTCCCCTTCCAGGACCCACCCCCTCAGTTCCTAGTTTCCAAATGTCACATTTAGCCACAGTATTCTTTGCCTCTGGTCTCCATCAAATGCTACTTAAATAATGTTGCTAGGAAAATTGAAACAGTAGTATCATTTATTTTGTTTCTCCACTTATTCTAAAATGTTCTGCTTCTCAAAACAAAACTTTTCGTTTTTTCTATTTTAGAGGAAGAGGAGGCACCCTCATCCCCCCCCCAGTAGTTTGGTCTCCACCAGAAACACCGAGGTCAGTTCAGTAGGAGTTTTGAGTCGATCACATTGAGCTACATTTTGCGGGCATACTCGGGAAAATCCTGTTGATGTAAAACAGAAAATTAAACCAGTTTCATTGCAAGTGTGCATATAGTGTCCTTAAAAAATGGAAAAGCTCTTATTGTCCTTTCTTATATTTTATGGCCAATACGTCTGACCAAAAATCCATCTCCAGCCAGTATTTTTCTATAAGATGGAAATGGAGTGAATGCCCCAGCAGGACGCTGGTGAGAGGAGTGTTCTGCATGTGATAGACGCACACCTGAACTTCAGATTCATTGTTCAAGCAGGAAATCACCCAATTTCCCTGCATTCTATATTTTTTCTCTTTAAATTATATATTTAAAGTGTGCTTTTATAAACGGGTATTACATGATCTCACTTTCACAGATGACAAAGGCTTGGGGGAAGTTAATGCTTTGCTATTATTAACTTATCAAGCAACCGCAGTCCCCAGGCATTCTTTCAGGCAATAAACCCTATTCGTTTTGTTGTTGGCTCACGCTTTATTTTTATGGCCCATTAACCAGTACTGAATTAAAATCAAATTTGTATAAATGATCTAATAGTTTTGCAAACTAGTTAGTCATCTGAATACCCAACACATGGCAATGCCAGAATAAGGTTATGAATCAAATACAAGCATAGATTTTAAATCATTGATGATGAAAATATTCTTTTTTAAAAACTGATAGCCAAAAAGGGTAGAGAAAATGTTTTTTAAAAAAAAAAGATAAATTTGGCACAAACTTTAGCAAACATTCCATTTGCGTACAGAGTGGGATTTGGGGCTGAATGAAACCCACGCTCTGCGTTGGCGACAGTGCAGGTTACAACTTCCTGTTCTTTCCTGTCACTTCATATCGGCTTTTGGAGAAGTGGAAGGTTTCTGGTCTAATTTTTCCACTTCTCAATATTAATACTATCAAAGTGTACTAAAGCTTTACTTTGTGAATCCTTTTACCATCCTGGAAAAAGTAAAGATGAAACAGAATATTTAAATGGGAAATTTTTTGTGATCCTAATGAGAGGTTTGGAGTTCTCTGAACCGCTAATTATAATGATACGATTCTAATTTTTCTTCCTCAAATAATAAGCACCTCTTATTTTGAGGAGAAGAATTTAACTAATTAAATTCCTCCTAAATAAAGGAGGTGAGTCTTTTGGCTCCCATGAGACTTTCCACAGAGATCCCCTCTGGCCTGGCCCAACTGTGGCCTTGTGACCATTCGATGAGGTGGGAAATGTCGCTTGAGATGCATGTAGTCACATGACAGCGTCATCACTGTCTCAGGGGGGTTGCTACAGTGCTGTCATGGATTCTGCTTCCAAATGTTGCTCTCATGGTGCTCAAAACATGTCATTTCACTGTGTGCTTCTGCAAGAAATTTTGCCAAGCAGACATCTGTTTGGATTGAGATGCTATACCTTGAAAAGGGAGGAGTTTGTGTGGTAGAAAGACAGGGCCTTTGAGTCAGAAGAACTTGGCTTTAGTCTTGACCACTAATCACCATTTAAGGTACAGGCTCAATGAACTCTTCACTAAAATGAAGATGAAGCTACCTACCACTGGGTTTACTGTAGGGTGGGGATTAAATGAGATAATATATGGAATATAGTTTGATGCCTGGACATCACAGAAGCTCAAGGATAGAGCTTACCATTAAAAAAATAAAAACAATCTTTTGCCCAGAGAAGAGCAAAAGATTAAACTAATCCAACTGAAGATTCAAATACCTAAGGCTCAACTCAGGCACACTACTGTAAAAAATATTAGTCAGATCCGTTCCCCTATGTGTAGACACTCCATGACTGTGGTAGATAGAAATGCAGACTGATTTAGATGTTTCCTGGTGGTGATGTAAATGCCACGGACAGCATCATGGGATTTTCTAAAATGATGAATAATTCCTGGGAAAGTTCGGGGGAAAGAAACCCTCCCTCAGTTGGTGTATAGTAGCATTCCTGGAACAGACTGTTTATATTAAAATTGTACAAAAAGTGGTTTGCATTCATATTTAAACAGTTTGTTTTTAGGAACAAACATCATTGACAAGTTTCTCTTCTTCACATGAAAGTCCTCTGGGACACAGGAAGGCATGAGGGAGCAGGGACCGTTCTTCATTCTTCCTGGTGGAGAACCAGCCACCCTTTGCAGGAGGGAGCCTTCCAGGTTCCTATTTGCTAACTTGTAGTAGAGGAGCTAGTCTCTTGGCAACCAAGAAACCAGGTCCACCGGTTTTCAAAATCTCCCCTTGGGTCGACTCTTTTCTCTAGAAGAGGACATTCCTTTACAACAACAAGCTCTGTGGGGAAGAGCAGGCCTGGTGAAACTATCAAGGAGAGGCCAACAGGCGGTCCCAGACATGGGGGAGGGAAAAGCCTTGAGGGAAAGTGCTGACAAGAAAGAAGGCATTGTCAAAGGAAGCTATCTGAGCGCTCGAGAACTGGCCCAGGAGTGGGAGCTGTCCCAGAAGGAGGAACTGTAACTGGGAATAGTTGACTCAGCATGCAAAAGCCAATGACCAGGGCTTCCCTGGTGGCGCAGTGGCTGGGAGTCCGCCTGCTGATGCAGGGGACACGGGTTCCTGCCCCGGTCCGGGAAGATCCCACATGCCATGAGCCATGGCCACTGAGCCTGCGCGCCCGGAGCCTGTGCTCCGCAACGGGAGAGACCACAACAGTGAGAGGCCCACGCATAAATAAAAAAAATAAAAAATAAAAAAAAGCCAATGACCAAGGCACCAAGAGGGGCCGAGTCTCAGAAACCAACACTGAGTTGAATCTGACCAAAGAGGCAGGTGGCCCCAAGGAGGGAAGCACAGACCATTAGACTATAACATCACTCTAGTCACCTCCTGAGAAGACTACAGCCCGTGCTTCCCCTCTTCTGAAAGGTAAGGACGAAGCTCCCCAGGAATCCTCTACGTGAGCCCTCTGTCCTGGCCCAGGCCTGTTCTCCACTGGCAACAAGAAATATCTCAACACCAACCATGAGAATCATTCTCTATCCACACAACGTGGACATGGAAATGGATAACCTTCCAAATTAACCTACCTCCCAATGAGGCTACTTTGAAGACTGAGAAAAACAGCAAGATCGTTTTTGCCTTTCTTACCTGAATGTCTTCGATTTTGCCTCTTTCAGTATTATTCTATTAAGCCAAACTATTAATGGCTAAATTGGGAACCTGATAGGTTACATTTGTTAGTATAATGTTTTATAAGTAGTATAGTTGTGGTAGTTTTTATTGTTAAAAAAATAAACCAGACCACAGAATATTGGTTTCTGCTGTTGAACATGCCTCCATAACATCAGCTATACTGAGTTTTATGTGAGACATTTCATACGTGAAACATTTAAAACTCAGGTTTATTGCTATATAACTAGGACTCAATAGCTTCTTATTATAAAATAATATTATTTACCATTATAGTTAATAAAAAGCCAAAAAATTTATCCAGGTTATGTGTTCTGTTTTGTTCAAAGGCCAGAACGTTGGTCACATTCATCAATCATGTGATTCTTAATCCATCTTCACTCACCAGAAGTACAGTCAGTGGAAATTCGGCCTTGACTGACCTCTGCTTTCTCACTCACACTTTATCTATCATATGTGGCCTATCTATTTTGCATTTCTGTGTGTCTGTATATCTTAACAGGAACTCTGGAAGGACATATGTCAGGCACAGGTAACCTGCTACCATCCAGACCACGTGTTTTCTCCTGTTTGTGGCCTCGGGATTGTAGGGAACTTACCTGCCTTGTTCATCCCTGTATCCACAGCATCTAGAATAGTTCCAGACGTGGATTAAGCACCCATAAAACAGTTGTAAATAAACGAAGGACAAGAACAAGTGGGGGATAAGTTGCCCATCCTTATGTTTTATATAAATGCACTAATATTTTTCAAAAGTCTTGGTGCACTAGATTCAGGCGGGCTAAGTGCAACCATAAGTCTCATTTAAACAATCTTCCTATAGAACATGCACATATAGAACACATACTACAGTAGCCTGTGATTTATAAATCCTCATTAGTCATTTTTAATCAACAACTCTACAACATGTATCTCCTTCATCCCAAGCAAGGAGGATGATCACTGTGGAAAACACAGTGAAAAATGGAACCGATCTGCATTCAGTCTCTCTGAAGACAAAAAAAAAAAAAAAAAGAGTTATATGAGGCAGGTCTGGAATTATGAGGTAACTAGAAACTTTATAATATTAGAAATAACTGAAGTCTTGGAGTATGAAGCCTAGAGACTGGTGAACACGTAAGACTTGTCTTAAACATTTAAGGCACTATCATTTTGTGGTGCTGTTATTGGATATTTAGGTATGTTTCACCATGGATAAAGTTAGGGCTCTGAAAGTAAGTATAAGGTAACTGAGAAGTAGATTATTTGATGGTTAAATATTTACAAAGATGTAAGAGGTAGCAAGTTCCTTGTCGCTGGCATGCTCAAGTATGGACTGGGTATACACTTGGTGGAGACTGTGGAGAAGCTCATATATCACACCAGGGTGGTATTTGAACTACTTGGCCTTCGGTATGCCCCCAAAACCTGGGAAATTATGATTTTGTGAGACAGAATCCCAGGCATTATTAAGCCATGAAACTAATTGTGGTACTGGATCTAAGAAACAAATTTCAAGGAAGCTGAGAAGCTTTAGGGTAGCTCTGAGCTGAGTATTTGTGGAGGACTGGGGAGGATATTTAGGATTGGGAGAATGTTCTGAGGAAGTCTACAGAGGAGGGAGAAATCATCAAACACGCTCAGAGGTCAATTTGACTGAAATGAAGGTTCATGTAGAATTGTATTAAAATTGGGCTCAGTGAGGTACAGTGTGATATAATCCGTGGGAAGAGAGAAAATTTTGCCAATTGAGAAATACGACACAAGTGTTAAGTATTATCCAGTTTTCACAGAGAGACTTGAACTGCCAGGTGGAGTGTCAGGTAGTTTGGCAGGAGGTGATGCCCACGTCCAAGGTTGGCCAAAAGTATGAGTCCCGGAAGAAGCCGAGAGTGGGAAAACTAAGATCCCAGGAAGTAGGCAGCTGTGCAAGCAGTTGGCACAAAGGGAAAGGACTCTGGCATCTGAAGAGCCTATTAAGAGAAAGGGAACACCCAAATCCCAAAGAAAAGATGGATCCTCAGCAAGTGACCAAGGTATAAACTCAGATATGGTGCCGTGTACTAAGGTCCCAAAGAATAAGTCAAAAGCCCAGTGAATAGGACTAAGACGTAAGATCGGAGTGGTGCCAGCAAAGAGGGCGGCTTGTTTCTGGGCCTCTCAGATACTAGCCCGAGGTTCCCTAAACATTTATTCCTACTGGGAAAGTTGACCTCAGACCCTGGGATAAGCCTGAAAAAAATAATTAATAAATAAATAAATTAAATTAAATTAAATTAAATACTAGCCCGAGGTTCCCTAAACATTTATTCCTACTGGGAAAGTTGACCTCAGACCCTGGGATAAGCCTGAACTAGACACGGAAGTTCAGGGGTCTTAGCCACAAGGATTGGAAATTAAGAGGAGAAAGAAGCCACCAAGAACAGCAGATGTATTTAAACCTGATGCCCACTCTGATCAGTTGTCCAAGTCACTTCCTGGAACATGGTACTGAGAAGGTTTCAGAAGATATGTTACTACATAGTGTGAAAAAAAAAATGCCACAACCAAGTGATGGTGCCTTCCGTGGGCATGGGACAGTGGTCAACACAGGCATCACATGTTCATCATTCTTGTACAGCAACATTCCAAACTAGGGATGAGGCTTGAATTAGAGTCAGAGAGTGGCAGACCTTGATTACCAGATTGAAGTACCATGATTTTATCTGAGATTCAAGGGACTTCACTGAAAGATCATGGCCAACATTGCTGTGCACTTCTGGTGTTAGATCACAACAGGTCTGCAGAGAAGCTATATTGATCAGGGGAGCAGAGACTCTTCAACATCTGTGTTTGTGGCTCTCAGTTTCCCCTCTAGTGTGAGAAATGAAATTGTGTGCCCTCATGTTAGATTTTCTGTGCAGTGAATTGTAAAAGCCATTGCCAATAAGAATTATTTCATGTACATGTAATCCCATGTGCAGTCTGCTGCAAATTTATTCATGATCTTCTCCAGCTAATATGAGGAAACGCAGCTGCGGTGCCAAGATGACAGGACGATTTATATAGAGAACTGAAATCCACATTAAAATTCTTTGACTTGATCTCCTGCTCTGTAATTTGAAGGGGAATACAAGGGACATATATATATTTTTAAATAACCTTTCCTTGGTTCTCAAATAATTTATAGTATTATTCCACTATTCTCTGCTTCTTACCATGTTTTAAAAAATAACCCTTCCTAAGGTAAGATGTGCAGGTAGAAGATTAGCATCATTGCCCATGAAGTAGCACTTATGTGTTGCTTATGAATATATGGGATAGAGTTCCTGAAGAAAGGACACCAACACCAATGTGTAAACTAAGTAAAATTATAGAATTTTAATCTGAACATTTAAAATATATATGTATATATATATACCCTACTGCAAACACATTTTATAGATGGGGAAAATGAGACCCAGAGATGGTAGAGCCTCAGTGAAGTTTCCATAGCAGAGGCAGAAATAGGACTTGAGTAGACCTGTCATGTGCAGAACCTCTGTGATTTCCTCCGCATCGTGATGTATTTTGAGTTTTCTTTTTTAGAAATAGAACCATCATTATTCTCCAGTTCTAGGATTAAAAATCTCAGTTTTCGTACACTGCACTCCCTCCGATGCCCTCCTCCCCCACCCCTGCTGCCTTACTCTCAGGTGCCAGTACCTGCCCATCTTGCTGACCTACCTTTGCAGTTACTGCTTCCTTTCTTCTTCATTCACTTTCAGTTCCTCAAAGGGACGCCCCTAAGAGAGCTCTCATTCACTTGGTGGCTTTTTAAATTATTTTTTAATTGTTATTTTTTCCTCTTTGTTATAGTCCATAAACCACCATCAGATGTAGATTCATTAAACATGTTTTCTATCATCTTTCCCAGGCACAAAAGCCTTCAATGGCATCTGTTTCCTACTGATTCAGGTCCAATGTCTTTAGAGCCTCACGTTCAACGCCACCCGCATTCTAGCTTCAATCCCTAACCCACTCTTTTCCCAAGAAAATCTCTCCTTTCACACCCCACCCATATCTATAATTTTAATATATATATAGTTATATAAATGTGTGTCACTTTAGAAACTTGTCCACGTTTATTAAATTTCATTTACTCTGCTGAATTCCCCAGAGGCTTTGCACGGAGACCAAGTTCAGCCTGATTCCCCTGTGCTTGGCTTGCTGACCCTTTCATCACAGCTGCTCAGGCCTTTGGTGAGTAAGTGAGACTCTCCTCGCAATTAACACATCTGGTCAATTCCTGACACAAGAGTTTCCTTTCCAGCTGAGTCAGTCTAGTCTCTGCCCCAAGAACACCTACTGCACTGTTCCTTATCTACTCCCCCTCACCCTCCAGTCTCTTTCTCTTCCTCCCTTCCTGGCTGTCCAGACTAGATTCTTTCTTTTCTACTGTTTCAACTCCTGCTTATTCTATGCAAATGCTCTATTTTCCTCATGGAGTCTTTCTTGATTATTACAACTGGAAGAGATTTTTCTCACTCCAGATGTCCTATCACTTAAGAATTGCAGTACAAGACATTTAATGAAATGTGCCCTAAAAGCCTTATATTGTGATTATTTGTTTGCATGTTTTATTTCCTTATGGTTGAAGGTGGTCTTACCAATATTTGTGTTTGCTAAAGTAGTTAGCACCAAATGAAGGAACAAATATGAAATGCTAGTTCAGATTGGGGCACTGACCACATTACTTACAATTAATAATAAAAGAAACAGAACTGACAGTGAAAAGGAAGTGATTATTAGCAAACGAAAACTTGGAAGAATTTCTGAAAGGTAGATAAACAACTCACATATAAGTATTGACTGGTGAGCACTTTCAGAACTCCTCAGAGAAAGATACTAAACTTTCTTTTAAAAAAATAGGAGCAAGTATTAAACAAACACTAGACTTCTCATGAGCACAATCTAATATTTAACAACAATGGAGTAACAATGGTATGAGGGAAACCACATTAGCATTCAAGCATGCGGGCAAAATTAGGTGCTTTCCAACCAAAAAAGGCTCAGCAAGTTTATCTGGTCGGGCACCTTTAAAAAAAAACTATAAACAATTAAAAAACATAAATTCAGGTTACAATACTCCTGGGGCCAATGTGTGTCATGTTAGCAGATCTCTGTGTGTAGACTGATTATAGTTCCGCCCTAACCTATACACATTTATGAGTTAATTGATGGGCTTATTTTCAGGCTTATTTACTTATGTATTCCATTCACCTTTCCAGTAAAGATTTTTTTAAGTTTAAATTTTATTTTGTTTTAATTTTTATTGGAGTATAGTTGATTCACAATGTTGTGTTCGTTTCTGCTGATTCAGCAAACTGCATCAGTTATACATAGATATGTATCCACTTTTTTCAGATTCTATTTCCCTATAGGTCATTACAGAGTATTGAGTAGAGTTCCCCGTGCTATCCAGTAGGTCCTTATTCGTTATCTATTTTATATGCAGTGGTGTGTATATGTCAATCCCAATCTCCCAGTTTTCCAGTAAAGATTTAAGATGAGATAGCTTCTAATGTGTAACCACGACCCCACTTCCCTCATGTCCTCTTGCAGAACGAAACCCTATGGTTCCATTCGGAGCCGGACGGGCTGGTGAGTGGTTGGTTTGCCTGTGAAACACCCTGCGTCTGGGATGTGGTCTGTTCGTTTACTCGTCATTCCATATGGCCCATTGACAGCCGATAGCAACTTTGCCCATCATTACAGTTGGGGAGTTGACAGATGACAGATGTCAGTTGGAGATGGCTCTCTCACACATGGCCAGCCAATCACCAAGCACCCCCCAAAGGTGGGGACAAGATCCCAGCCAACAGATGGCTTGGCCTGTCTTGAAGAGGCAGTAATTAAACATTTTGGCTAGAAATCTCCTTTTTTAGGTTTCCCTTAAGGAGTTGTCATTCAGCCCCATATGCACTGATTTTTCTCCTTCTCCAAACATTTTTTCACACTGTCATTCAGGCACTTGACAGAAGTTCCCACAAGTACGTTTTCAGAGATTCTGGTCAAATCAACTCCAGAAAACCCAAAGATGAAACCTGTCATGTTTAATACGTTGAAAAGAAACAACTGAGTTACAGATAGCAGCTTCATGAAAGCCAGAGGTGGTTTTGGTAGAAGACTCACTGCTTCCTTTAAAAAACCAAAAACAACCCCCAAAAAAAGGATGTTCTCAAAGGCAACTACTTTTCTTACAGCTTTCTTCATATTTTTGGTGATGTTTATGTTTCAAGAAGATTGTTCTTTTTCCCAACTGGGATTCACCATCTGATTGTTTGTGTGAAAAGTCCTGTGTATTATGGCCAAAGGCACGCTATTTCAGATCATGTCCCACAAGCTCACGGCGGAGCACGGGCCTGTGATAGGAAAGAAAAACTTCCTTCCTGAGAAGAAGATGCGGCTTTATCTGGGGTCGCTTCGTCCAAACACTTCATTCAGACCCACTTCTGGGGATTCTCTGCTTTGCGATTCTTTCCATTTCACAGAATTCTTCTTGTGGGAGAAAAACACCATATATGTGTCTAATGGAGGAATACAATCCTTAATTTAAAAGGCTATAAAATATTTTGATATAAACCTGTGAAAAGTGCTACTTGGGGCAAGAGTCCTGTTTATTTTTTTCCTGTTCGCTTAAGGGAACTAACTTTTCTCGAGACAAATGGTAATTTTTTTTAAAAGTCATGTCGAGTAGAGGTTTTCCTAAGGAAAAGAAAAATATCTCTTCCAAAATCTGAATATCTTTGTCTCAGTGAGCGCTCTAGAGAAAAAAATATGTATACTTATATCCATGATTTATTGAAGGAAAAACCGGCTAGGTATTAAATTATGATGATCAACATGCTTGATTTCATCAAATGCTGTGTCTTACAGAACTTTAACCCAAGTTAAGTATTTTTTTTTCTTAAAGAAAAACACCCAGAACCGTAATCCATGGACATACACCCCTGGAAATGAACTGTATATTTTCTGCTTTTTCATGTTATTGCCACCAGTGGCTACACTTATATCTGCGGTGACCACAGTTCATTGATCACTGACACGATGGAACTTCATGGCTTCCACATGTCGTTACCAAATGTGACAAAGATGAGGACCTTTCCATCCATGAATCAGGGATGGGACAAGAAGAGGTACACCTTCAAAAATCCAGAGATGACTACTGGGGAGTTTTGATTGTGCATTATTGGTACAATTTCTTATCATATTCCCTTTAGAGTTGCTGTCATTCATCATCGAAGTTGACTCAAGTTCTTACCTTTAGGCTAGTATTAGAAGGTTTTGCAAGTTCATGCAACTTGTCTTAGTAATGGTCTATTAATCTCCATATCTGTAAACCACACACCTGAAAATCAAGTCATTAGAAATCATATTAAAAATAATCCACAATAATTCTTGCTGTTAGTTTTCTCTTCCAATATTTTTATTTAATACATTTCCCACTTGTAAGAGTCCACAGAATTAGTTTGCCAAAATGAAGCTGTATATAAATAATTCATTTCTAGATGCTTTTCTTTACAATTCTGTAGCTGCTGGCTATTGGGATGTAAGGTAGAGAGCAAAGGCAGATGAGACCCAGGCTCGGTGTCCTTTTAGTCTTAATGCTGGTATGACCAGCTAAGTCTGGGTTCTCCCAAGAGCAGAGCCTGAGCCAATGATGTGAGTGAGAGTAATTTATTAGGAAGTACTCCATGGAGCCAGGAAAGCAGGACAGAGAAGGGGCGAAGCTGGGCAAAGGTGGGATTTGACATGAGGACCCAGACTCTGCGGGTCTGCGGGTTTTGACATGAGGACCCAGGGTTCTGCGGGAGCTCTGGAGGGTGTGTGCAGACCGGAGACTAAGTCCTGGGCGTTGGTCGTTCTGATACCGACCAGAGTTCTTTGCCTTCCCCAATCAATAGAAATTGACTAGAGCCCAAACAAGAAATTCAGGCAGGACTTTATTGGGGCCCCTGCTGAGCCGGGGCGGGGGGGGGGGGGGGGGGGGGGGGGGGGGGTGGGGGGGGGGGGGCGAAAACAAGTAATCATTTTCCTTTCTTGCTCACTCCCTGAAGGAGGGCGAGCTTGTTCCTTACATGGGGTGAGGGTAGGGGTGTGTCCAGGGGTCAGGCCGGAGGGGTGGCTTAGGTGATGTTGGTGTTGAGTGCAGGGGACATGCGCAGTACCCTGCTTTTGCTCCGGGCTCTTCAAAAGTGGCAGTTGGGTTTTTTGGTCTCTTTGTATCTTTTGTCCAAAATTTGCCCCAACTGGGAATGCTAGCAGTTATTTTTAGTCCCATACAGTTTCTTTGTATTTTGTAGCTCAAGGAGACGTTTGTCCAGGTGCAAGCATTGCAGCACTGCAGCAAAGGGCCCCGGGTCCCAGCCTGCCTCACTTCCACACCAGTCCTTGGCCTTGAGCTGGTGGTGGTTTTCGAGGGAATTTCTGGCTGTTAGTTGGGCAGTGAACACATTGGCCAAGACCAGTCTCTGAAGGTGGCCGATGTGAGCCATTAGCAGACAGTTCACAGAAACTGGGAGAAGGATGCTCAGGGCTGGTGAGAGGCACAGGTTCTACGTTAGCTGGGGAGGGGGTGGAAAGGAGCAAACTCTGCGGCGGCACTGACCTTGGGAAAATTACAGTCTCAGGTGACCAGGTTCCTTACCTGTAAGAAAAAAGATGGGAAGGAGGGTTACATAAGAAGACAATGTTGTTGGGAGGATTAAATAACATAATACCTGAAAGTGCCTGACACAGCTCCTCAGGTGCGCTAATCAGTTCACACCTGTTACTGTCTTTCTGTGCTTTTTAAAGTAAACTGCTTTTCCGTATCATTTCCAGGTTAGGAATGTTCAGTGTTTCTGGTTTCCTACAGAGAGCTCCTAATGGTGGCATTTGGGTTATTTATCAATGTGAATCCAACGTTTCCACCAGCCACCCCATAGATCAAAACTGTTCAACCCAGGGACCAAGGTCGTGGGGATCTGTGAAGTCCATGAACCCTCTGAAATTGTGTAGAAATACAGAATGCTCCTTATTCTAGAAAAAGAGCCTATTGCTTGGATAGGCAGGGTGGTGTTGAGCCCAGATTCCAGGTCACACATTTCTGGCTGCGTGACCTTTGACCTGTTCACACTTCAGTTTTGTCATCTAGTAAGGGGAGAGCTTGATCGTGAGACCTCATGGGGCTGTGAAGTTTAAATTAGTAAAAACCTCTTATGTGAAAAACACTGAAGGCACATTGAAATTATGTGCGTGTTATCATTTATATTACTGCTAGCATTAATATAGCATTGTTATTATTACCATCACCATATCATGGTATGCTTAAAGGGGTCTGTGGCCAAAAAATGTCTGGGGACCACAGCCCTGATACACTTGCCACTGTAACCTTGCTGTTCTCTAAAAGCCCCCATACACATTCCTGCATCTGTGCCTTTGCTCTAGTGCTAACTTCCCCTAAAGGGTCCTCTCCTCCTAATACACTGGCAGCCATTCAAGGGCCGACTCGTCTGTCCAGCAGCTGTGTCTCTGGCCCCAGCAGTCTGGCTCTCCCTCCTGTGAATCCCCATCTTACTGACAGTTTACTCAGCCAGTCAGCTATAATCCAACACTTCTGAGGCTACCTTGAAAGTTCCCCATTGTCTTATGTCTCATCCCAGTAAATCCTAAGCATGCAGAGTAGATACTCAAGTACAATGTGTTCAATGCGTGATTTTATTTTATTTTAATTTTTATTGAAATATAGTTGATTTACAAAGTTGTGTAAGTTTCAAATGTAGAGCAAAGTGACTCACTTATATATGTATATATATTGTTTTTCATTTTCTCTTCCTTATAGGTTGTTATAAAGTATTGAGTATAGTTCCCTGTGCTATACAGTAAGTCCTTGTTGGTTATATATTTTATATACAGTAGTATGTATATTTTAATCCCAAACTCCTAATTTATCCCTCCCCCCCTTTCCCCTTTGGTAACCGTAAGTTTGTTTTCTATGTCTGTGAGTCTCTTTCTGTTTTGTAAATAAGTTCATTTGTAACTTTTTTTTTTCAGATTCTACATATAAGTGATATCATATGATATTTGTCTTTCTCTGTCTGACTTACTTCACTCAGTATGATAATCTCTAGGTCCATCCATGTTGCTGCAAATGGCATGATTTCATTCTTCTTATGGCTGAGTAATATTCCATTGTACGTATATACCACATCTTCTTTAGCCATTCATCTGTTGATGGACACTTATGTTGCTTCCATGTCCTGGCTATTGTAAATAGTGCTGCAATGAACATTGGGGTGCAAGTATCTTTCTGAATTATGGTTGTCTCCAGATACATGCCCAGGAGTGGGATTGCTGGATCATGTGGATGTAAATTGATACAGACACTATGGAGAACCGTATGGAGGTTCCTCAAAAAACTAAAAATAGAGTTATCCATGCATCATTTTAATGGAGCTCGTGCCTGTTGCCAAAGTAAATATCAAAGAGCGAACTAGCCCTTTAGGAAGGGATATTAATGTTATGAGTGCCTCATGGAATGCCTGACACATAGTAGGGCTCAATAAGTATTACTGAGAGGATAATACAATAATCAGTAGTCAGGTTCTACTTAAAAGACTATGCTTGGAGTAGATACCAACATTGATGACTTTTATGGCATCATTACTTATTAACATTTATTAAATAAGGGAGGGAAAATATCATTTCCATCACAGTCACGGAGAAGGCAAAGGATTACAACAGAACTGGAAGCAAGAGAGTAGACTTTTCCACACACTACCATTTCTAAAGTGGAAAGTGTCACTAGCTATAGCAAGCTATTGCCTGACACTAAAATAACTGTTTCTGTGGGGCTGGTTGATGATACCTCGTTAGTGATGGAAGATAATGAGATGATAAGGGCAAGATTCATTGGCCTTTCAAAGGCTTTTGATTTACTAAATGACACCATGGGATAAGCTAATTAAATTTGGCTTTTCTCCTGCAGTGATGGCTGAGTTCTGATCTCATTTGATTAGTAAGGAAAATCGGGGGCTGTTTGAAGGCCATCAGCCTGATTTATTATGATTCCTATCTGATGGTGCCTTAGGGCTCAATAACTGATTGGCTTTATTTTATGTATTTTTAAATTATCTTTCTGATGCTAGGGATAAGCCAGGAATTCACTTACAGAGCAATGATAACACCACTTCAAATACTGTTTCCCTTTGTGTCCCAGAACTTAATATGCTTTGCCTTCTGAGTCACTACATTCGCCAACAAGGAAGATTCTGAAAGATAAGCTTACAGATCAGATCGTGAAAACCTTGCTTGGTGACAAACTCCCCCGATACTGAGGAAGGCAAAAAAATCCGAATGAATCTAAGAAAAGCAGAAAGGCAAACAGTTTGATATAATTTAGTTATTCAACAAGTCTACCTAATTGTCAGCTTCCAAGTAATTTGCTGCATGTTCACGCAACTCTGTTTTAATGGTAAAGCCTAGCATTTTTCTCAATAAATACTGGTTTGGTTGGTTCAACCAAGTCCTACATTGAACTACAGACTACTCAGTAATAGGAAGAAATAACTAGACTTGGTTTTTAGACTGAGGCATATATTTAAAATGTTTGACACCTACAAAAAGCTTGTAATTCTTTATTGAATTTGAATTCTATTCTTCATTCACTATAGTTAAATGTAAGGAATGTAAAGCAATCCTCTTTTTAACTATAATGAGGTTGTTTTTTAGAAGAACTTGAGAGTTGAGATTTATTTCCATTAGGCTTTCAAAGACACACCTGTAAACAGTCATTCAAAAAGTTGAGCTAAACTCCAAGAATGAAATAAATCATAGTTCATAACTAGGATTTATAGGAGAATGATAAATTGGGCTCCTGGTCTCTCTATTCTATAATAGAGAACAGCACAGAGTTAAAAGCCTATTAGCAACATACACCTACCATATGACCCCACAGCCATTCTACCCCCAGGCCTTTACCCAAGAGTAATGAAAGTATATTTCCATACAAAGACTTATACACAGATGTTCACAGGAGTCTTTTTGTAAAAGCTGGAAACTGCTCCAACTTCCAGCAACAAGTGAATGGATAAAAATATTGTGGCATATACAGCATATACTATGTTACATGACTCAGCAATAAAAAGATGAATTATTACTATGCCACAACACTGATGAATCTCAATACTGTAATTTTTCATTTGTATACATTTCTTTAAAATCCAATCTAATCTATCGTGACAAAAAGCAGATCAGTGTTTGCCTGGGACTAGGGTAGGGAGTGGGATGGGGCTGGTGAGGGATTGGGGAGTGTATTATACTAGTCAGGGTTCTTCAGAGAAATGGACCAACAGGATGTGTACAGATAGAGCTAGAGGTAGATTTATTTTAAGGAGTTGGCTCCCCACATCTGGAGGGGTCAGTTGATGTTGCAGCTCAAGTCCAAAGGCCATCTGCCAGCAGAATTCCTGTTCTCTTGGAGGATCTCATTCTTCTTCTCTCAAGGCAGTCGACTGATTGGATGAGGCCCACCCCCACTAGAGTGGGCAATCTGCTTTACTCACATCTACCGATGTAAATGTTCCTCATCCAAAAAGCACCTTCACAGAAATAACCAGAATGATGTTTGATCAAGTATCTGAGCACTGTGGCCCAGAGAAATTGATACATAAAATTAACCAGCACAGGGAGGGCCAGTAGTGAGGATGATAAAAGGCCATGCGGACATTTGGGGGGTTCTGTATATGTGCTGATTATCCTGATTTCAGTGATAGTCTTATGGGTGCATACGTAAGTGAAAGTTTATCGATCTGTATGCTTTACATATACACAGTTTATGGTATTTCCATTACAGTTCAAATAAAGTTTTTAAAAAGACAGAGACTTAAAAGATAACAGCTGGGCGGGCCAGTCGGAGCTGTGGAGGGAGAGCCCTCACCTATGTGCCTTCGATGACTTCCGAAAAAATGCCCATTGTCAGAGAAATGAAATCTTAACATATGAAAATAATCTGCAGACAATAATTGCCCCTAGGTTCTACTTTTTAGAAATTACATGATGAAAACAATAGATATGGGATAAACAGTACTTTTGACACTCCTCTGGGCATAATGGAAGACTCTACATTTCTGGTATTAACTATTTTCTTTAAATAAGGTAGTTTTTAAGAAGAGCCTGTTCTTTGGTATGTGGCTTTCTGGCACTGTGCAATGGGTGCAGCACCAGATGAAGACAGGCGTGTCATGTCCTGGTGTACAAATTCACGTTGACAGGGGCACTTTGGGCCAGTGGAGGGTGACTTCTGGCAAGATAATTAACCCTAAACAGAAAGCACGTTCGTCTTTTCCTTCCTCCCCCACCCCATGCCCACCCCCCCACTAGTAATTGGTAGATAATTATTTTAGTAGCAAAACAAACCTTCAAATTATACACTCTTTCTTGTGAAAAAACATGAATTACATTCATCTCATGGTTGTAAATGCTAATGAGACTCTGAGAGGTGTGCTAATGAAGGTCCAAATAGTAAAGTCATATTATTTAGGCCTGGTAGACTCAAGGCCTTCAGAAAGAATGATGAGTCATTCTCAGTAGTAAATGGAGGACTTCTCTGGTGGCACAGTGGTTAAGAATCCACCTGCCAATGCAGGGGACACGGGTTCAAGCCCTGGTCCGGGAAGATCCCACATGCCATGGAGCAACTAAACCCACATGCCACAACTACTGAGCCTGCGCTCTAGAGCCTGTGAGCCACAGCTACTGAGCCCGCGTGCCGCAACTACTGAAGCCTGCGTGCTCTGAGGCCCATGTGTTGCAACTACTGAGCCTGGGTGCTGCAACTACTGAAGCCCACGTGCCTGGAGCCTGTGCAGAAGCCACGGCAATGAGAAGCCCGTGAATCACAACGAAGAGTGGCCCCCGCTCGCCACAACTAGAGAAAGCCCATGTGCCGCAATGAAGGCCCAACACAGCCAAAAAAAAAAAAAAAAAAAAAAAGATATAGATATATATATATATATATATATATATATATATATATATATAGTAAATGGAGGCCTTAAAACAATAACCAAGATGAATTTTGTACAACTTCGTCATCTTTCTAATCCTACACTTCCTCATTGAAAGTTGCCATGAGTCCCTACATACGGGCTCAATAAAATGTTTCTTCTTATGGCTGCTTCTCTCATTGATCTTTCCCTCTTAAAATGGGGCCCCTGAGATGACCCGGGTGAAAATACCCCTCAGAATTTGCCTGGCCCAGCAGAATAAAGATGAGGCTCCTTTGAGAGCTCACGCACACTCGGAATGCTCAACACAGTGTGCAATTAATTGTGTTGTACACGGGAACTGAAGCAATTGCTTATCCTCAGAGCAGATGACACAGTAAAAGTGGAAAGATCAACTCTGAAGACATATAGTAGAGTCATAGATGTGAAGTGTAGTCACACAAAATGCTTCTTTATCCTCCATCTTCCAATTACACCCCTGTCTTAGCCTACATGTGCAGAAAGGCTCTATTCCACCCAGGTCTAGAAAGCTGAGGTTGGAGGAGGGAGGGCTGATTATGGGAGAACATTCTCCTTTTTCTGAGTGGAAAACAAGATGATTTAGCCTAGACTTCCGTTCAAGGTGTATATGCTTCCAGGAGCTGCCGCACTGGGCCTGATGTATCGTTAGTACTCTCTGTGGGATGGTGGCCTCACTCTCATTGATAACCCCAAGGGGATACTCCATTGTGAATCTTAAACTCCTTTGCAGTTGTTGAATAATTTGTATTTTTTCATAACACTCCGTAAAAGAATAAGGAATGATTGACGTTATTACGCCCATTTTGCCTGTGAGGGAGCGGAGCCAGAAGCAAGGCCGTGGCTCGGTGAGGTGCATGCTAGTCTAGGCAGAGGGAGAGCTACACATTCCCTTTTATTGTTGCAAATTAGTTTACTTCTCCTGGGAAGTCTAATTCCCTTCTACTCTCCCATCCACCTCCTAACTTCTTATGACATAAGAAAAGCAATGCTTCTCCCATAAATATTATTGGTCTTCTCACCTCTAACGTTGTAACTAGGACTTAAAGAAATGGCGCACAGGCTCGCTCTCTCTTTTTTTTTTCCTGAGGCAACCCATTCATGGACTGCTATTTCTCCAGGAGCAGTAATAACCACAGTCGGGCTGGACTTTTAAATACAGGCATAGGTCTTCTGTGTTTTCCAACAACTGGGAGGGGAAAGCATTTGCTTAGTATTCATTTATTTTGCATCATGGCAGGGCACAGGGGTACTTTCTAAAATGCTCATCTGATGTCCCCCAAATGACAACCTGTGTTTCTGAGCAAGCTTTCCCACTTTCACCCTGTATGTGTCTCCTGTGATCACTTCATATCCAAACGGGAGAAAACAACTTCAGTAATTGCCGACGTAATTGGCAAGCATGGCTCTCCAGGCTGCACTTACTTGTCATGTCAGGCCGCTGCAGAATCACATTATTCCCAAGATGGTACTATGCATGCCTTTCATTTTCCAACCACTGTGTTAAAAACCCCACACTCCGCTCCTGGCTGATTTCAACGACCCAGATGGTGAGATGGAGGAGAGGGACACACACCTGCAGCCACTTTGCCGTCACAGGGAGGTGTCTGTGTGGGTGTCTTCATGTTTGTTTGCAAACTCTATTGATGAAGTTCACCCTCTGCTGGTCCTCAGCTTCCATAGACTGAGACATCCTTGGGGGTCCTCACAGTACACAGACCCCACAGTGTTGTGTAGGGGGACACAGGCATAGAATTTCTCAGCAGGCTGAGGCTGAAATCACTCATTGTAACTGGGAATAAAATAATGAAGTCACGAGATCACAGAAATCCAAGGATTTGAGAGTTGAAAGGGACCCTAAAGAATATCTAACTTAATTCCCTCTTCATGGATAAAACGCAGTTTGAGTCTCAGTGAGGTTAAAAGATTTAAAAGAGGATAATTTCGTGTTCCTCTCTGTTTTCTTCCTCTTGGGCTTTCAATATTTTTTTGTTTATTTTGTCTGTATGATGTCTTCTTTGAGAATCAACTCTTAATTACACTTGATATTGAGATGGGAAAAGCAGATAAAAGGAAGGTCATTATATCTTTACTTTTGGACTTTACATGTGAGTGCGTGATGTCCAGGAAATTCACATTATTAAAGAATGAAGATCTATCCCTAAGACCATCCTCATGTCAGAATGTAAACTTATTGGAAGGGGTCCAGATTTCTTATTTAACTATTTCCATATTTAAATCAAATCTTCTATCTTCCTGTCTCCCTGCACCCTTTCTTTAAACTTTCTGAAATAATTATACATGGCTGCTCATTTAAAAATTAGATATCAATATATTATCACCAATGCAGGACACATCTGCAAACTCAGGAGATGAAAATATCAATAGAAATTTCAAAAATCTTGGACCTTTCCTGTCTCCGCTCCTGGCTCAGCACCTATTTCTAGAATATTTACTATTCTTTTGGAGTCATACACCTTTTGATAATCTGATAAAGATATGGTCCTTTAGCTAGAAAAATAATATATCCACACACACAGAATTCTGTTCACAACTTCTAGAGAACATAAGATCTCAGGTCAAGAATCCCTGTTATGGATTATCTATAAGAAAGTTAGTCCATTTTTTAGAGTGATTTAATAGCTGAACTTGTGTTTGGAGTCAAGCTGAACTCATGGTAGGTCAACTGATTTTAAGGATAAGATTTTTAGCCAGAACAAATGACTGAGTCTAGGGAAAAAGCCAGCCCAAGATACTTGTAATAACTGAGACCTCTTGCAGATTGGAGTTTGGAGAGTCATCAGTGAAGGATTCTGAGAAATTTAAGGTAGACACACATAAAATTATGAATGGGTTGAAAAGTTGTTAATGAAATGTTTCAATCAATTTTATTATTTCCGTAGGACCAGATGTGGTTAAAATAAAAAGAGTTTTCTCAAACAGCACTCCCATCAAAGGTGAACTGAAGGTCAAAATAAGATTATCCATGCAGAATGTGGCTATTTCAAGAAAGACAGAAGTATGTGATGAAGTTGCAAGGCACACAGAGTACAAGAAAATACATGTAGGGCGCTGGACCTTGACAATCCCTAAGTTTATTCTTTGATGTGATTCCGAAAGAGTTTAGAGTTAGAATCTTGAAGAGGAGAATCTATCAGGCAGATGGATTTTAGGAATTCTAGAAATTCCATTTAGGAATTGTCAAAAACACAGAGAATGCACATTTCATTGAAAGACGCACATACTTTGGTAATTTTACAGCACTAGGACGGGCTCTAAGTTATCCATTTAGAGTCATCATTTAATGCAATTATTTACTGAATAATTACCTTTTTTTGGCATGAGGCTAGACAAGATAGGGAGGACAGTGACCCCAGTTAAATATAAATCATGATTAGTACCATCAAGAGGATTACTGAATAGAAATAATATGCATAAAACTGTTAAGTAATTACACAAGGCAGCATCTGAGTATTGGCCCAAAGAGTGATTTTTAAAGTAGAACAATGGGTTCATGCCCCGGTCTGGAAAGATCCCACGTGCCGCGGAGCGGCTGGGCCCGTGAGCCATGGCCGCTGAGCCTGCGCGTCCGGAGCCTGTGCTCCGCGACGGGAGAGGCCACAACAGTGAGAGGCCCGCGTACAGGAAAAAAAAAAAAAAAAAAGTAGAACAAGAACATATACACACTGCTGTATATAAAATAGATAACTAATAAGGACCTACTGTATAGTACAGGGAACTCTGCTCAATACTCTGTAATGGCCTATACAGGAAAAGAATCTAAAGAAGAGTATATATATAAGTACATGCATAACTGATTCATTTTGTTGTAGAGCAGAAACTAACACAACATTGTAAATCAACTCTACTCCAAAAAATTAAATAAAAAAAAAAGAAGAACAAGAAAAGTGAAGGAAGAAAGAGATGGATGAAAAGGTATTTGGAGGACATTTTTCTGGAGGAGCTGGGAATTAAGTTGGGTCCAAGGTGTGGAGAGGATTTGGATAAAGGGACGGAGTCGGATGAAGTGCGTGTTGTTTTTAGTTTTACTTCGTGCTGTATTAAAATAGTTTCCTGCGCGTTAAGTTGAGGCTGAAGGAGATATTCTGGGCCACCACCAGTTAATCAGCACCCCTAGGGGAGAGATGACTTCACAGCCCAGCTTCCAACGTGATAACCCGAAAGGGGAAGCAGCCTGCCCACGCCCACCTCCCTCAAGGCTGCACGCGGCTCTGTGTTGCAAACTCAGGGGCGCCTGACATTTTGTAACAGGTGTGACCAATTAACTCTGTGACGCTATGAGCCAACAGGGCTGTTTGGTGTCATGTAGACAAAACAACAGCACGAGTGGCCAAATCTGTCATTTTTATCGAGCTATTATTTTGAGGACATGTAATTACGGGTCTCATTTCTTGAGGAAGGCTTTGAGGATGTCTCTTAATGAGAGTACGGGCGTCAGGTGTTCCAGGGGTTGGTGCAGGGGAGATAACATTTTCCTCCAGGGGAAAGGATCGCCTTTTCCAGTGGAAATTCTTACATGGTAATTTCCAAGGAAGGAGAAGTGAATCAGGAAAGGTTGATTATTTATTTCTGAGCCGGGGGGGGGGGGGGGTGGGATTTACAAAGTGAGCGGTTTATAGGACATATCTCAGAGTAAGTAAGCTCTGGTCACCCAAACAATGTCAAACAGATAAATGCCTTACTGAGAAAAGTGGAGGACAGTCACTGTGGGATAGGATCCAGGATGTCAGTGACTTCAAGGGACGGGAAGGGGTCCTCCTGACCTGTGTGACCTCTGTAGATCTGCATGAAACATCGTGGTGTAATGTTGGCTTCGCTCTGATGAGAACGCATCTGCACAGCTTGCATAGCCTAGGGAAGCCTGTGCCGTGATCACCCAGTCTGTCCTGAGATGGAAAATCCTTGAACAAAGTGTGCTTCCTGGAAAGTGTCTAAGAGGCACACATCGTAGTCAAACTATTGTCCCCTGTCACTCATTTCCACTTCTCCTTACTCATGTCATCCACTTCCCCTTCTGCCCAGTCACACCCTTCCTTGGTGTTCACTTTTGTGCGTGCTCAGTTACTTGGAACTTGGAGTCTCTTGATGTGTACGCCCTCAAGTTTCAAAATATGCTCACGTCAATTATGACAATAGGTTTGTTTGTGAATGTGGCTTTATTAGTTTCCCAGGGTTGTTGAAATAAAGTGCCACAGACTGGGTGCCTTAAAATGTATTGCCTCACAATTCTGGAGGCTAAAAGTATGAAGTCAAGGTGTCAGCAGAGCTGTGGTCCCTTGAGGCTCTGAGTAGACTCTTTCCTCTTCCTTGCTTCTGGGGGTGTGCCAGCCATCGTTGGGTACTTCTTGGCTTGTAGAAACATCACCCCAATCTCTGCCGTCATCTTCCGTGGCATTCTCCTCATGTGCACGTCTGCTTCTATTTCCAAACTCTTCCCTTTTATAAGGATAGCGGCCATGTTGGGATAGGGTCCGCCCTAATGACCTCATTTTAACTTGACCGCCTCTGTTAAAACTCATCTCCAAATAAGGCCACCTTCTGAGCTACTGTGGGTTAGGACTCCAACCTGTCTTTCTGCAGGGACACAGTTCAATCCATAACACTGGTATTCAAGAACCATGGGTTGGCTCAAGTATTTTTGAGTTATTCCTGATCTCGCACGAATGGGTTCTAAGAGTAGCAGAACCTCCACCCTGTAACCATAGGGGTGACGTTCCAGACGGTAAACCCGGAACCGTCCTCTGTTCTGTCCCTAGTCAGAAGGTTCACTGTCCCTGGCCTGCAGCAGTTGGCCTAGCACTTGGTCCTATGAAGCCTGCTCCAACCTGATTCCGCTTGACCACTCGAAGCCACTGAAACACTGTGCTGTTTGCACAATCTATCTTTACTGCCAGAGTTTTCATATCACCAGAAGGAAAGAGCTGGGACTTCACCACTCAACTAACAGGTTGTTGTCCATTTTATTTGCCATCAGATGTCTGCAAGAGTGGCTGAGTTTTGCTCTGATCAATTACCCGCATAAGGAGGGTGAGCATGAGACCTGATTTACCTGCACAGTCTTGCTTGTCCAGGTGTAATGACTACTAGTTCTACACCTCCAGTCCCCAAAGGGGCTTGACTTGGTAGCAAGGTTGGGAGACATCCCTCACCCCACCCGCCTCTAAACCACTGGCAGAACGTGATGCTTGTGCTTCATCCCATTGTCTTAGGTGAGATCCCATCAGGGTACCATGAGGATTCTGGCAGATAGAACCCCCAAAGCAGGCATATTGGAGCTGCAGCAGAACAATTCTGCATCCTTGTGAACTTTGGAGAGAGAGGAGTTACCAGTCTTGAAGGGAGACTCATGCTTGAACAAAGAATAGCTCCATTTACAATGCTGCCTTGAAGGCTAGAGGTCCTTTCTCCAAGTTTCTGAGCCTAGCATCCCCCATCTCTACCTGTGGGCCCCGCATGCTGACAGATATTGGGCATATATGTCTCAAGGCCTCAATCCAGATTCACTGTAATCTAGAAAATGTTGATGGTCTGGTTCCCATATTTGGTGGTGTTATGATGTCCATTACAGTAGCCTCAAAAGGAAATACTTGTTTGAATCAGCCTAAGTACATGATGCACAATAATATTGAATCCAAATGGACTCAGTTATCTTTGGTCTGCTTTCAGGTTGCCTGACACAAATATCTGTTTCACCCAGTGTAGGCTCACTGACTTAGGAAAAAAAGAAGATGAAGATATTCTCAATCACTCTGCCCTTCAAGATATATTTTAACTAAGTTTTTACTAACTTAATTATAATAAATAGTTACATAACCTTTAATACGCTATGGGGCACACAATTATTCCATTTCTCTTTTGTTGTTATGAAAACTTCAACATCATTTAGTTTACTCATTGGCATGTAGTAGATATCAAAAATTTGCTAGGTTACATTTAAGCCTCCGTTTCTGTTGATTAACATTTAGGTTAACTGTTGGTACCCATTAGCCTATTAACTACGCAACACCTAGTATGAACTGAACACTGGGATAGTATAGGTTAGGCAGGTTAAAGATTACTTCATATATTTCTTACAAACTGTCTCTCAGTATTCACGTATCACCTTCGTGTGGATAACCTCTGGGACCTAGGACAATAGCTACCTACTGCTGCATAACAAATTACCACGCACTCAGCACTTAAACATCACGCATTTATTTTCTCGCAGTTTCCATGGGTCTGATGTGTGCACTAGGTTACTTCGGTCCCCAACTCAAGTTCTCACCAGGGTGAGAGTCAGGATATTGGCTGAGCCTGTGATCTCATCTGAGGCTCAGGGTCCTCACTGGATTCCACTGGGTGGCAGAATTCCTGTGGTGGTGGGAGTACGATCCTCGGCTCCTAGAGGCTGCCTGATGTTCTCTGCCACGTACCCTCTCCACACCAGGCAGTTTCCTTCTTCAAGGCTGATAGACAGCGTCTGTTGCAGCCTCGAATCTCTCTCTTTATACTCTGATCTCTTTTGCAGTGCTTACCTGATTCCCTCAGATGCGTTCAGAATAATCTCCCTTTTGATTAACTTAAAGCCAATAGATTAGGGACCTAAGGACATCTGCAAATCTCTTCCCTTTTACCATATGTTGTAACCTAATAATAGGAGTGAGAGTGCATCATATTCACAGGTCCTGGTCATGCTCAGGGGAATCAGATTATCTATTGTGTGTACATGAGGGGGCGGGAATCCTGGAGCCTTCTTAGAATAGGGGTGACATTCCATGTTCCTTATAAGAGAGGCAAAACTATTGTACTCATCTGTAAAATGGGCGTTATACTACTTAACTCATGTGAGGATTAAGTGACGTAAAGCATGCATTTATCAAAATACCCGGGAACATGGTCGTGCTCCTGTGACTTATTAAACAGAAAAACACTCAACCTACAGGGGACTTAGTACTGCTTTACATTCCTGCTGCACCCAAACTTAATATACTTCAAGGTTACAATGGTGCCCTTCCTTCCACCTTCCCTCCCAGGACTGCTCAGGTAGATGGATGCCTACATGGGGGGTGAAAAGATGCCCTGGCATTCCTGCAGCCCACAGAGAAAATCTGCTCTGCATTGTTGTGAGTAAAATTCAAGCATTTAAGTTTTGGGGATGGAATGAGGCACCCAGAAGCCATATTCCAAATATTTAACATCCAGTAAGGCACAAGAAATTTCTGATAAAAACAGAGGCCAGGCTGAGATCTGGGCCTCAGGACTCTTGGTGGACATTCACTCTTTAGTTACTGATAGTGATGAGCTTCCACAACGTAAGGGTAGGACTTAGGGCTTGTGATCGGTTGCTATTTACCGCAAGGTATGGAGATGTTTGGATATTTTATCAATCGGTATGCAGCATGTACAGACTAGCCCTAGACTGGTCCTGTTCCTACTTTAAGAATATTTACCCCCCAAGAAAATCCCCAGGAGAGGTAACCTGTTAAACCATTGTCAGTAAATGCTAGAGGTTAAACTATCAGCTCTTGGGGGAAAGGCTGTTTTATGCAAATGTGTTGATAAGATCCAGGTCTTTAGGATGGAGAAGGGAGAGGAGATAGAGATAAAAAGGGGTTGAGTCCAGTCAGCTTTCCTCCAGTGCCAGTTCTTTTTCAGGATTACCACCAACATCTGTTCTGTGCATCAGTTACCTGGCCACAGAGCCCTGGTACTGCTCTCGCACACAGGAGACCATGGGAAACTGGCTTTATTAATTAGAGCACTTGCCCAATGGAACTATTTGCATCCATTCATAATTCCTTGACATCCTTGCATAATAAATATTGGGGTATTCACTCATCTCAAGCAATTATCTAAACAAAGCTACATCCATCACAGGGGTTCATAAACTAGGAGACTCAAGTATAAAAAATTCTAATTAAAGGAAGCCTACTTTTAATAGCAAATGCCCCCTTTCTCATTCATATGTGTTAGGTACTTACCAGCCCGGAAATGAGATGCCAGCTAACATGACACATTAGGGTACAGCAGCAGACGCTCTCTCTTGGAGTGTGGATATTACAGTGGAACATTCAGAAAGCTTTCTTCACCCGCTTGAAGTTCTGAGTGGCCACTCTGAGCATCTTCATCCTACTGTTTGCACCAGGATTGGGGTAGACCAAGCCCGGGGCTCTGGAACTAAGCCTTCTTGTCTGCGTTAGAGGTGTGTTCAAGGAGGCTGTGACCTGTTCACACTACCTGGACACCCAGCAGATGCCAGGCTGCTTTCAACATTGAGTAAAAATCAGGCAAGTTTGAAATTCGGAAGCCACACTGTTCCCTGACCTCGGGGGTCAGAATGTCTTCACAGGACATTTCTGCCTCATTCCAGCTTTCAGTCTTGAAAGACCAGCATGCCATACCCTTCCATGTTTCTGTCTTAAAATGCAAAATATACACACGCCTATCTATAAAATAGATAACCAACAAGGACCTACTGTAGAGCACAGGGAACTCTACTCAATATCTTATAATAACCTATAATGGAAAAGAATCTAAAAAAGTTCTGTATCTATATCTATCTATAAATGAATCACTTTGCTGTACACCTGAAACTAACACTACATTGTAAATCAACTATATTTCAATAAAAATTTAAAACTAAATAAATGTCAAATCATCGCCCAGGCCTGTGTCAGTTCCTCAGGAAAATAAGTTATGCGTGGAAGCAAGCGTCTCTTGCCGCACTTACCTTCTCACGTGATCACAGGAGCCTTCTCCTGTGAGGTAGGTGCCTTTTCCGGTATTGTAACAAAATCCTCCTGTTGACTTCTGACTTTGTCGCAGAGACTTTGACGCCGTTCAAATGAGTTCTTTCTTTGGCCCAATCTCTTCCCCAGCTTTTATTCCTATGGAAAACGGTCTCCTTATCATTATCTTCAAAAATATGATGATAGTACTACTGGGTTATGTACAAATGTGGACGCCACTGTCAGTCCTGGAAACTGTTTTAAAAACTTCTCTTCCCACAGAAATGTTGTCACCTCTAGTTCCACTATTCATTCGTTCGTTCACGGAGTGATACAACATACGTAATTAAGTCCCGATGTTCCAAAAGGCCCATTGTGCCACCTACAGCCTTACCTTCTACCAAAAGTTAATGGTGGTGGGGAAAATAATGAAAGAACATTCCATTTTCTTAAACATGGAGTAAAATACCAGTGCAGAACTTTATTGTTAAGATTTCACAGAACGATATACAGCTGAAAGCAAGTTAACTTCTCTTTCCTAGTCTGAGTCCAATGTCTTTTTGCACTTTTGGGGGCCAAATCTTTGAGAGGCATGGGATGATGACTGCTTTAGACGTTTCTGAAGATAAATATTGATAATGATGATTTAAGGAGGCAGAACCATTCTAAGGAAATTGTGTAAAGGATTTTCAAAATAGAAGTTGACGTGTGAGCAACAGGTGACTATCATGACTGGTATCATTAGCTCCATATCTGAAGGTCTCTTGCTTTTTGTTTCCCCATCTTGAACAGTGAAATAATATTGTCTGCCTGCCACCTGGTTATCAGGAGGAATGAAAGAAGCCTTGCTTGGCATTTGGAATTTTTTGCATCAGATTCATTCTAAGTATTTATGTATTTTATTTGCTTAAAAGAATGTGGAATTGAAAACATCAGTTCTTGGGATTTTTTTCAACAGTTGCACCCTATAGTCTATTGTCAGTCAAATTAACACCAGTTAAGGAATGATTATTGAATCTTTTCTGATGCATTGCATTGTGTAGAACAGCACTGTTGCATGTCTAAATGACAAAACAGCAATTCTCTGCTGTAAACATGAAGTATTATGCAATTACTCTTCATTCTGAGAGCAGCTATCAAATCTTCAGAAGGCTTTTTCTATAGAAAATAGCAAATCAAGCCCTGGTAAAGGTCTCAGTCAGTCTTCAGAATTTCAAACGGCATCTTCCAAAGAAAGAAATAAAACATACGATAATTTTTTTTCTTCAGAAATGTATATTTTCAGAAAATACGTCTTTTAGATTTCCAAAGATGGCGTATTGCTTTGTGAAGAGCCATTGCAACATGTCAGTTGTTTGAATAACACAATTCAAGGCAATATAAGCAACATAAAATAATTATCATGGTAACATCTTGAACTTATAAACTATTTACTCTGAAGAATATGTATAGAGTCACGTAATCTCATTTAGCTGTAAAACCTCTGAAAGTTAGCAGGATGTTGTGTTCCGAAAGGCAGTGTTACAAAGAAATCCTATGTAATTCAAAAGTTGGCAGTAAGTTGAAGGTAGACCCATGCTTCCTATCTCCTATAGAATAATTTTTTATTCATAGTTGTTTATAAGATACTTGGGAAAAAGTGACAAACAAGTTCCTGTGAGGCTGTCTTGGTTTTTTCTCTCCCTTCTTCCTTTCATTCTTTCTCTGCCTTTCATTTCATTTCTGCAGTTGTTTATTCATTCAACAAGTATTTATTGAGAACCTACTACCTTGTTCTAGGTGCTGGAGGTACAGCAATAAATCAAAGAAAAAAAAATCCTACCATTATTGAGCTGGTATTATAGCAGGTGTAGAGAATGAACACGCTCTCTCTTTTTCTCTCTCTCTATAGATAGCTAGATAGATAGATAGACAGATCAGTAAACAACATATATGCATGAAAAAATAAGGCTATTTTCCAACACATAAGAAAGTGAGAAGCATGACGTTGTTTTACAAGTTGCAAATCTCTTTAACATCAGGCTTAATAGAAGGCAGCTGGATTCGCATATCTGCTTTTGCATTCCATCTACCCGTGATCCATTGTTTTGGTTTAAGTATAAGGGAAAACAATCTGGCCTCACACACATATGAGGTTTAAGAAGAGACGATTACTGTAATAGCCTGTTTTTTTTTTTTTTTTTTTTGCGGTACGTGGGCCTCTCACTGTTATGGCCTCTCCCGTTGTGGAGCACAGGCTCTGGGCGCGCAGGCTCAGCGGCCATGGCTCACGGGCCCAGCCGCTCCGCGGCATGTGGGATCTTCCCGGACCGGGGCACGAACCTGCGTCCCCTGCACCGGCAGGCGGACTCTCAACCACTGCGCCACCAGGGAAGCCCTGTAATAGCCTTTTGAGATAAGTCCGGATGTTCTTCTTTGACACTTCAAGAAAACTCAACAGATGATCATTTTGGAAAGGTCAGGTGTAACATGGAACTTGAAATCACACCATTAAACTCTCCACGTGCTGTTACTTTGAAAGCCTTTGGACTAGCTTGTGCTTTGGTTGGATTTTTACTGGTGCATAATTTGATAAATTATTCAGAGCACACATTCCTACTGATGTTTAAAAAGTCATATTTGTTAGTACCATCACTGATCTAATCAGAAAACACTTTGAGTATTGGAAAACTATTAAGCTCACAAGGGCAAACACCAAATGTTCAAAGTTGTAATTTTTGTTCTCAACATTTGGCAACAAATACTGTCAATTGTTTCTCTTGTGATGACCTCATTTTATCCATTTTGTAGAAAATGTCTGCCAGATACCCACGTCTGAATAACCATAGTTCGTCTGTCAGTTGTTTTTTCAAGTAGAAATATTATTCCATGAAAAGAAGCTACTAGTTCAGCTCACAACTCAATATTACTAGTACTTTTCCTTCAGACAACCCATCTGACTTGGATTTGCAACAAAAGCGCTTCATGCTTTCTTCCCATTTCATCATACAGAATAATAAAAAATACCTACTCAAGGGTCAAGTTTTAATAATTTTTTTTACTGTGTAATCAACATATTTAAGTGAAATGAACATTTTTGTTTGTTTGTTTGTGTTTTTTTTGCGGTACGCAGGCCTCTCACTGTTGTGGCCTCTCCCTTTGCGGAGCACAGGCCCCGGACGTGCAGGCCCAGCGGCCATGGCTCACGGGCCCAGCCGCTCCACGGCATGTGGGATCCTCCCGGACCGGGGCACGAACCCGTGTCCCCTGCATCGGCAGGCGGACTCTCAACCACTGCGCCACCAGGGAAGCCCGAAATGAACATTTTTGACTTGCATGCTTGTGCTGCTGAAAAATTCATTGACTACAAATACAGTTTGGTGTCACTGTATTGCCTTGATTGGTGCTAAAGAATCAGCTGAAGTCACTGATCCTTGCTTTTATACCAAGAGGGCAAATGTTGACACAGCATAAAATGTATGTAACATCTTAGTATTATTATAAAAGTAATTGACCTTGCAGCCCCGAAAGATCTCAGGGTTCCCCAGGATCCTGCGACGATATTTTAAGAACTGCTGCTGTAGAACTGAGGTTCTCAAACTTTAGTGGGCACCAAAGTCACCTGGAGGGTTTACTAAAATTCAGATTGCTTGGTTCCACCCCAAGACTTTCTGACTCAGTGGGTCTGGGGTGAACTCAAGAATTTGCATTTCTAGCAAGTTCCCAGGTGAGGCGGATGGTGCTGCTCTGGGGACCACAATCTGAGAAGCACTGCTGGAGAAGAAGGTAAATTCAGTTCTTCACTACACCAGCCGTCTCGTGTGAAAGCTGAGATCCGTGTCTGTGCAGTTGTAAGCATGCCCTACATCCTTGGACCGTTTAGCCTTGCATTTTGCACACAATTATCATGCCATCAATAATTCTGGTAATCAAAATAACTTGAGTAGTGTTATTGACATTGAAATATCTTTTCAGGCTGGCCACTTGAAAGAAGATAGGATATTACAAACATAACATGGACGTGTCATGAAGATATTTTACGAGGTACCTGAGGCACCACTTCTAAGCAAGTTTATCATGTTTAAGATCGTGTGTATTATTTCAAGAATGACATAGCTTTTGCTTCCTGTTTCCTAAAATGTTTCTGGAACCAGCCACGAGGAGACTCCTTGGTTGTGTCTATATGATCCATCCAAGTAGTGCCTTTGAGGACGGCCTCTTTTTGCCTATCCCAGATCTTTCTCAATGTCCTCAGTTTCCCGTGAAAATGAATGAGCCTGTGACCTTATTTTACTTGCAAGGAAATCTCACTGAAACAAACAAGGACTGCTTATCCAAGTTTTAGAACCAGTCTTCAAGGTGACTGTGTCTTAGTAACTTTAAAGTCACTTCAAGTTAAAAAAAGAAGTTTGATGGATGAAGAACTGTAAGGTAGACAAGCTCTCATTTCAAATATCAAAATAATTCAAAATGTCCACACTTTAATTACTTTTGTCAAACAACATGTTTTAGATTCATGGGATGGTTAAACGTTATGAAAAATTGAAACTATTTTTATTTCTGCCGTGATGAAGTGACATTGCATTTCTCAGTATTCCGCTGTTAGCTGGTTCTTCAAAATTTATTGGCATGATATCCCAGTCAGCCCCAACGTCAATCAAATTTATTAAATATTTATTTTCTGCTAAGGAAAAACAACATGAAAGTGAAATATACTAATAACCAAGTGCATGACTGAATACTGAAAGAAGTATTTCTTAAGTGTGTTCTCCAAAGTGTACCTTTTCATTTCACTTAGAAACAATATTTCTAGATCTTTGACACATTTTCGTTTCTCATAGATACAATTTATGTTAGAATAGTCCAAATACATTTTTATTTATTGTGGTTAGGTTTTAAGACCTTCATTACACACTTTTGAATTACAGAAGGATTTAAGTATGAAATTTCATAGCATGCTGTCAAAGAAGGGGGATGCAATCCTGGTGGGATAATATACTAAATCACACATTTTGGCTGTACTGGGTGAAAAATTCTATGGAAAGAAGAATGTCTAAGTTCTTAGGACCAATGAAGGCTTTATTTATCTAAAATTATCACCACCAGCACTGACTTTCAGCAAGTCACAGAGCCGGAATAGGTCATTCTAGGTATTTTACCTGTTTTCGGACCAAACTATTACACTTTGAGTAACACTAACCCATTACATTGCCACGTCCAATGCAAAATTCACCAGTTGGTGACAATGACACAATTCATTCACCTTCAATAGATTTTTGCTTTGTGTTGCCTTTCAAATAAAGTTTTGTACTAAATCATCAGCACTCCCTCACTTTTCCTCAGTAGCATACCTGAGGCTTTACAAGCAGAGAAAGTTCTGGTTTTGCCTGAAATAGTCCTTTCATTTGGAGGGGATAAGCCGAGTGTGTCGGGCCCTCAGCATCATTTGGTTGCAGCATCCCCGTACAGACCTGCCCTGCTGCATCTGGGAGGCCTACACGGTACTTGTTCATCTGAAAGGCAGCTCATTTAGGGGCACGTGGGAGAGTTCTAAAGAAGGGGAAACGACATATTAAAATAGCCCCGAATATTGCTCAATGTCAGCAACCCTGAACCAGATGGATGGACCTAGTTGTGCCTTTTTACCAATCTCCCCTCCTTCTTCATCTTGCTATTCTTCCTTTGGAGGCTTGAAGACTTTGGGCAGGAGGCTGAATGCAAGGGCACCGAGTCATTGCTTGGTGGTGCTGTTTTCTCTGCATTAGCTTTGTACTTTTCTATCTTTGAAAGATTGCTTTTAAGGCATAAGGCTGTGAAGAGGAAGACAACAAAGAATGTTTTCAGGAGGAAAATGCTTGAGAACTATCGGATTAAAGAGTGCTATGTAGGGCTTCCCTACTGGCGCAGTGGTTGAGAGTCCGCCTGCCGATGCAGGGGACACGGGTTTGTGTCCCGGTCCGGGAGGATCCCACATGAGGCGGAGCGGCTGGGCCCGTGAGCCATGGCCGCTGAGCCTGCGCCTCCAGAGCATGTGCTCCGCAACGGGAGAGGCCACAACAGTGAGAGGCCCGCGTGCCGCAAAAAAAAAAAAAAAAAAAAAAGAGTGCTATGTGAAGAGAGGCTCTGTGACGGTCGATGGCTGTTACCCAACTTCTCAGAAATTTACACTCCACCCTTATCACTAGTTATTTCAGAATCACTCATATAGACTAGGGTTTCTCAATCTTGGCACTATCAACATTTGGGACCAGGCAATTCTTTGAAGCGGGGTGGGGTGGGGGGCTGTCCCGGACATTGTAGGATGTTTAGTAGCGTCCCTGGCCTCTACTCACTAGATGCAAGTGAGTAGACGTTCAAACTGTCCAAACCAAACATGTTTCTAGACATTTCCACGTGTCCCTGAGGGAACCACTGCTGTAGCGACATCAGTAGCTAGAAGCCTCTGGGAATCATTAAGAAGTACCTGTTGAGGGCTTTAAAGAAGGTTAATCTATCATCTGAGCAGGATGGATTCTTTATTTAAGCTTTATAATGTACCTATTTATATGATCGTTTTAGGATGTTTTAAATGGATGGTTTAAAACATTGGTCCCCAACCTTTTTGGCACCAGGGACCAGTTCCGTGGAAGACAATTTTTCCACGGATGCTGGGCGGGGTGGAGGTGGGGGCGGGACGGGGATGGTGGCAGGGGGAGGGAATGGTTCAGGCAGTGATGCGAGTGATGGGGGAGCGGCAGATGAAGCTTCTCTCGCTGGCCTGCCGCTCACCTCCTGCCGTGCAGCCTGATTCCTATCAGGCCTCGGACCGGTACCAGTACGTGGCCCGGGAGTTGGGGACTCCTGGTTTAAAAGGAATTTAGACGAAGAAGCAATGTCCTTTAGGAAGCTACTTCATTCATTTTTTTGTTCATTCAGAAAATATTTATTGACCCCCCAGAATGTGCCAGACATTGGGAACAGTAGGGTGATTGGAGGTGTGGATTCTGCACGTAAGGTGACTATGGTCTACAGGGCAGGCACTTGGGCCGGCAATGGCCGTGAAATAGTGATTCTTCTGAGGTAGCAGGATCCCATTTACCTGGAGAGCTTGGTAAACCCCCATTGCTGGTCCCGCTGGGGTGGAGCCAGAGAACGTGAATTCTAACGAGTCCCAGGTGACTTTGTTACCCAGGGAGCCAACTCTGAGGATGACGGCGAAGGAGTGAGCTGTGATAAGGCCAGTTGCTATGGGAATGGAACCGTAAGCCACCCTGAAGGATGTGTGAGTTCAGCGAGATGAACTGGGGAGGAGACCTTGGGGCCAAGGAAGGATGGCTCTAGACACAGTCCTAGAAGTGAGAACCAATAAGGCAGAGCAAACATTTTTGAACAGAAAGCTGTTACTTGTGACGGTGCTCTTGTCACAGTACGGATTTTCAGCTCAGGAACTAGAAAGCTGGGTTTTGTGGGCGTGAAAACACATACAGGAATATTTGGAGTTTATTTGTTTCGCAGTGAGTTTATCTGCCTGCCTTTCCAACTGGACTGAGCATAGAAGTTGGGTGGGGTTTAGTATTTCATGCCATCCCTCAGGCCAATGCTGCCACAGGGAGGGGTCCTCTCCCCTGGACAGCGCCAGAGGCGTACTGATCACATTTTTTCTTTACATTTTTGTTTTCTAGTCTCCATACCCAATGCTTTTTATATTCAGGTTGCAACTTTGAAAATACTAACACAGTCATGGTTTCCTGAAAATATATTAATCCCTCCTCTTCCCATCATACTCACTTTATGGGAGTCTTGTCCACAGAGTTTCATAAGTTGAAAAGGATGCCAAAATCATAGACACAGTGAGCTAAATCTTAGATATGTTGACTTTTAAACATGGAGTCTTCAGAAGTGACTCAGTGATCTCTGATCATCTCATCCAATATCCTCCAAACAACATCTGCTAAACGGTCTGGTAAGGTTCACTAATTTGACTCAGAGCACACAGCTAGGTATGAGAAGACCTAATCTGGTAGGGGATATTAATCCAGGTCTTCTCAAGCCCAGTGAAGGAATCTCATTTCTCTTTGTCAACTTGCTCATATCGGGTGATAAAATTTGTTAAGATATGTTAATTACTACTGGCTACTAACTCTTAAAAAAAACTCTGCAGTTTCTAAAAAGGGCTGGATCTGCTGCTTTCTCCCCTTCTGTTAAGGCCCCTGGCATGTGCACTGAGATGTGTACATGTAGGTGAAGCAGAAGTCCCATCACTCCTGGAGAAGACAACTCACAGACAAATCCATTCTCTGGAATGTCTGCTCCCTGGAGCGTGCTATACAGATGGTGAGGTTTAATACTCTGTTCCTTCCTTGGACACTTAATCTTCATTGACCTCCTTCTTGTTAGAATGTAGAGCTTCTGAAAACTCCCATATGTTGTTCCCCATTCCAACTACTTTAGAACTGCCTTGCAATTCTCCAAAAGGTTACTTTTGTAATATTTTGGTTATGAAAGCATTCTTTTAAATGACTGCAGTTAAGAAGAACTTAAAGTGTCAAAATAATAACACTTTGTAATTATTATTACTTTTATTTTTTTGCAGTACGCAGTCCTCTCACTGTTGTGGCCTCTCCCGTTGCGGAGCACAGGCTCCGGATGCGCAGGCTCAGCGGCCATGGCTCACGGGCCCAGCCACTCCGCGGCATGTGGGATCTTCCCGGACCGGGACATGAACCCGTGTCCCCTGCATCGGCAGGCGGACTCTCAACCACTGCGCCACCAGGGAAGCCCACTTTGTAATTATTAAGAGTTTTTCCTCCCCAGTGATCATGGTGCTTTCCAACGTGCTCTCAAGGACCCACAGAACCACCCAGCTGAACTTGAATTTCAGTTTACCTGTCTGAAAGGGAATCCCTTACCCATAATCAGACCATATTTTGCTTCTTCACTCTTAACTTGAAAGTGAAGCATTTCTGTTAAATCTATCCTGGCATTTTTTTCATAGGAATATTCAAATCTGGTACTTTTGAAAATCGGGTATGTTGCTTTGTAACTTCCAATCACGTGCTCTGCTTTTGAAATTCAATAATCGAAACATTTCCCCTTTCCTCTGTGACTATCTTGTTCTCCCAAGCATTATGTGAATTTCTTAAAATACACTTCCTTCAGATGGATCTCATAAAAATGCTCTACCCTTGTGTTGTAAAACAATGTGGTTTCAGACAGTGGAAAAGGCACTGAGAGAACAAAGCCCTTCGCTTCATTAAACAGTCTGAAGGGCCCATCTAAAGGGCAAAGCCTTGAACGGTTAGGTTATCGCAATGCAAACCTCAGTCCCGAGGACCCCACTTCAGCCAGGGGACCCCCTTGGTGCCTGTGTGTGGGTGATACAGAGCCACAAAAGCTCCGGCCCATTCTAAGAGGAAGACGGGCCTCTTTGTGAAAACAGAGTTTAGCATGTGCTCAAAGCACAGCAGAATTGAGGAAATAATTGACTCCAGTGTTATTTCAAACTCAGGGGATAAAAATCACTTCCAGACTGGTTTTGAGAGTAGACGCATCAGGTAATTAATCAGTACGTATACCACAGTCCTGAAGGGAATCTGCCCGACTTTGATTCTAGATACAAGTACAGATACGGATAACGGCATGGGTCTTTGAAAAAGCTCCATGTGTTTTATTTACTCTTGCCTATACGTGCCTTTGAATAAGCAGCATGTATTTTATTCTTGGCTATTTCCTTGTTATTAATAACATAAATTGTAAGGTGACCAAAGACAGACTAATACTCATTAATAGTAAATCCTGCTCAGAAAATACATTTTGGTAAGTATTATGAGCTTTTAGAATTCTACTGCTCCGAGCTTGCAGTAAAAGAGATAAGAGGAAATCTTTATTGCTCACCCTCGCAGGTAGGCATTTGACTAGTTCTTTGCCAAGTTAGCATACATCATAAAACCTTTTGATCTTCCCTCAGCACGACAGAAAGAAAGTGAATTACAAATATTTATGCAGAGTCTAATGTCCCAGGAAGAATGGTGGTAAAATGTGGAGACCTACAGAACAAATAGTAAAATAATAGGAATGTTTTGAATAGGAAGGCTTGCTACCCATCTCAGCATTGTCAGATTTCTATAGCAAAAAATATCCATGCTGGGAAAATGGTTTGATTATATAAGTAATGATTCTCTTACTCATGGGGAAGTTATTCTGTCCTTGATAACGATCATCAGTTTAATTAATAATTACAACATTTAGGGCTTCCCTGGTGGCGCAGTGGTTGAGAGTCTGCCTGCCAATGCGGGGAACGTGGGTTTGTGTCCCGGCCTGGGAAGATCCCACATGCCGCGGAGCGGCTGGGCCCATGAGCCATGGCCACTGAGCCTGCACGTCCAGAGCCTGTGCTCCGCAACAGGAGAGGCCACAACAGCGAGAGGACTGCGTACCACAAAAAAAAAAAAAAAAAAAAATTACAACATTTAAAATTATGTTTTAGAATGTTTCCCTTTGTTTATACAACGATTAGAGGAAGACTGTGTGAGTTTCATTCTTAACAGATCCTTCTGATTATTCCATGTTTGGGGGACGTGGCAGAAGTCACAGGCTAAGTCTTCTCCCAATGGTGCTTTGCTGTCTGGATATAGAATACTGCATCTGAGGGCAACATGAAGTTGTTTCTGAGTCTTGCTTCTACATATACATTTTCAAAAGAATAAAACATCTTTATGTTATTTTTTCTGGTGGGGAAAATTGTGGCAAAAGTAGGTGATACACAGATTGAAACACAAGAAAATAAGCAAGTGTTATTTGTTTGTTTGATGTTAAAAAAGAAAAACAGTGACACTGCAAAACATTCTACTTAGTGCTAAAAACTTCAGGGTACCCACCTGAACACATCCAATTCTTTCATTCTTAAAGCTCTCCTTATCCCTTTATATTATCCCCACTTGAGATGCTCTATACAGCTGAGAGCAAATTGAACTGAAATGGAATTCTTAGTAGGCATAATTTTCTCCACCTTTATAAAGAATTCTAGGCCAGAATCTGATGAGCTGATCTTATTGCTTCTGCAACAGTTAGGTAAGCTTAGAACTGATCCACCCACTGCTAGAATAGACACGGCTTGAAAAAAGTCACGCCTTAGCCTGTATCAAATGCACTTACCCCGTTTACATATATTTCTGTTTTCTTTAAGTCAAAATCCAATTTACAGAAAACATCATTTTCAGTCTTATCTGTGGTATTAGGAAGATTTAAGCTTGTTTCAAATCCTGTCATTGACCCAAACATCTGTCATGGGTTTGGGGCTCCCTCCCCAGACCTTTACGTGGCGTTTATTCACTCCGAAGGTCTGTGTGATGCTTGTGGGAGCAGGGACACAGCTTCCGGCGTCATCTCACTTTGGTTGTTTAGCCATTCAAGGACTGCTTCCCCAACACCCTGGCATCTAATCCCCTGTGAGCCCGGAAGCCTGGCCGGGCTGGGGCTCATCCAGGCCACATATCTGTTTCTCCCAGGGTCTACCATATTGGTCACCTTGCTCATGTTGGTCATTCTGTGTAGAATGAGCTGGGAAGAGATAGAAACGACATTGAAATTCCTGAGCACAAGTGTAAAGAGGTCACGATGAGGCAGTTTATCAGCAGGGTGTCGGGCACAGAGCTGGAGACAAATAAATGCTTGCTGAATGGAATTGGCTGACTACGTTGCCATTTTGAAGTTTCATTTAGCTTGTAACTTCATGCTTTTCATTGGGCAGGACTCTGTGATTTGACCCCTTTTTTCTTTTTCTCTGAGTTGTTGTGAAATCAATCAAAGTGTCAGCTTTGGTTTACTTTACCCAATAACTTAAAAAAAAATCAATCAAACAATCAATCAATCAATCAACCAATCCTGGCTCAGAGAGAATGAATGATCTATGACTTATCTCAACATATATTCCTAAGAAAACTAAATTTGAAGTGAACAAGGGTAGAGAAGATCCCTTAGATTACTTCAATAGACTTTTACTTTTTTTTCCCGGGTTCAGCAGCTGATTACCATTCATTCCGCCTGTTTTCTTTGAGGCCAAAAGGGAATTCTACTTACTTCACTGTTTCATTGCAATGCATTTAATTTTTCTATTTCATTAACAAAATGGCAATAAAATCGACACCACATGTGTGCAGCCAGGCCGAGACCGAGTCTGAGGTGTTTGATAGTTTTGTGTCGCTGAATGAAATACGTTTGACAAAATCCTCCTTATGATATATTACGCTTAGACTTGCTGCCATGTATTTCCTCATCAGTAAAACATGATTTACGTTGTATTCATCATCGAAATAAAACCCTGAGCAAATCCCCCTCACTGTAGATCTAGATCTTTCACCTTATTAATGATCTTTTATGGCTGTGAACAGCAATTGCTAATAACCACTGTATGTAGATTATAATGCAGTAATAAATAATTATCTCCTGAGGTTATGTACGTGGTGATTTCCTCCCCACTTGAAATTACATGAGGATAAATGTAAGGGTGCACAGAGACAGGATTTCCAGCACTTACATCTAGACAGTTGGGTGATTCTATCAAACGAAACATGCTATTTAAATACCAGAAGGCTGCAAAGCCTTTTACTACCCACTCCAGACCATCCTGGAGTATCATACAGCCCATCTTTCTTCCCCTCCTCCACGGGACCATCTCCAAGCTGCTAGTTCTCACATTCCTTTACTCAACCGTATTACTTGCTATTTCCAGCGTAGTTTTACCTGTAATCCTAGCTGCCCCTGTGCCTTGCGTGAGCTTAATGAGCTCCTGGTCAACTCCAGTGAAACACTTCTTCTCGGAAGCCTTCCCTAGGTCCTATAAACAAAACTGAGCCTTCCTTCTTGTGAACTCCCGTAGTGTGATATATATATATTTACAAAAACTATATATATTTATATAAGATCTTAGCACATTCAATAATGTTTACTTACACGCCTCATTCCTCAAAGGCAGACATTTGTCAAGTTAATCTTTGCACCCAGCAGTGTCAAGCATGGGGGCACGCAAGAGGTAGTTTGATGTATGAATGAATGAAATGTAGTAATTGTAAACATATCTGAAGCGACGAAGGTAGGAATATTGGCGTTCGTTTCTAAGAGTGTTGCTGGGTTTTAACACCCTTAGACGTGCCAGCTGTTCGATCGCTGCTGGCCACCTAATACAGCTAGAGCTGTGGATCAGGGAGAGTTCTCTTTTGTATTTCTTGCCTCTTTTCTGTCTTCCACACAAGACTGGGGGTTCCTCGAGGGTAGAGCCTTTGACTTAGGCCTCCCCGTTTCCCCAGCCTACACTGGCCACGGCACTGGGCAAGTGCCCAGTAAAAACGTGTTGAATGAATGACAGCTAGTCCTGATTTACGGCTGATTCGACGTGTACTTCACAAACGCCTTCTATCCATTTAAGTATTTCAAAGATTTCAGTAATAATGGCAGAAGAGATACTTTCCTCATCAGACCTTCCAGATCAGACTTTCAGGAAGCCTGTGGCCATCCAGGTGGTCTTCTTCTCACAGGGCACAACACAAGACCCAATATATACCCATTAGGTAAAAATATTGAGTCATCTCATATTTACATAAAATACAAACAAAATAATTTGTTAACAACTGCTAGCATTCCCAACAGACTTGCAGGTACTTGAGGTACAAGAAAACTAAAGCCATAATTTTTGCCAGCCCCCTCACAGGAAATACCCTTTATGGAATCTCTCAAAAATATGGATTGCTTTAGCCATTTATAGTATAAAAATCATAGAATTAGAAAGATCTGAGAAGTGCTTGGAAAATGGTATTATTCTGATGCTCAAACTAAAAATTTTAATTTATGAACCTTTTGCCACCTATCAGGAAATAGCTTGAAGGATTTCACATGAAATCTCCACGATATTTGATCCACGTGACTATTTATTTGAGTATCATGTGGACGTGACTAAATTCTAATTTTAGGTTTACCAACTTCAGACAGATTTTAATCTTTCTTTTACCTCTGAGGAAATAATACCGTGGATGTTTATTGACTGACATGAATACACTAAAAACAACGAAATCCTTGTTCTTGATTTGATAGATGATATGATGCACTTGGACTTCTTTTGAAACATTCATGGTAACTTAAGTCTGGACAGAGGGAAAATGTGAAAGTTTCGGAAATAGAGCTGATTTTTGAAAATACGCACCAAAATTAACTATTGTGGAGACAACGTTTAAAGGCTACATCTCAGTCCGTCTTGGCTAAGTTCCGCCCAGTGGTAGATGGTCCACAGCCTGGAGGTCCGGTCCTCGACGGGTGGGGTGCAGAGTTAGTCTCTGCCCGTGAGCACCCGGCCCGGAGCTCGGGCAGAGCCCCTGTGTGCTCCCTGTTCATCAGGCTATAACCTTGCTCCTCCACTGCGCTGTGTTTGTTTAGTCTGCGGCCGAGTGTCTGTCGTGGCTTCCTGGCTTATACCGCTATTCTCTTCTGAAGATGGAATCCTGCCCTGGATTCCTGCTGACATGGGTTGAGCTGGCCAAGAACTTCTCAGGGACTCTGGGTTGTTGCCCATCTCCCCGGCTACTCACTGCCTCAAACCACGTGGTTGTGTCTGGAAGAAAGATCCTGAAGAAGAGTGATTGTGTCGAGTTCATCGTCGTCTTCCCCGTGCCAAACATTTCACCTACTACCGAGTAGATGACAATTATCTGGTCAGTGGATGAAGCAGTACAGCAAGTCTCTCTCTCCCCTCCCCAAATAAAGACCCCACCTCCCTTGTATACTTCTTCCCTTTACCGTCAGCTTTCTCTGAGGTGTCGTCCTCACCAACTCTCTCCCCTTCCACGTTGCAAAAGTCCTAAGTCTCCTAGAAGTCTTATGCTTAAGATTCCTCCTAGGGTGCCCATCTGCCAGACAGTCTTCTCATATAGGGAGAAATACAGATGGAAATCTCTCTTGGGTCGTAACTTAGGAAATTGCCCTTTGGACTGTTAGTCACCCACGTTCAGTCTCAGTCATGACCCCTAACGCACTTAGTTTATTCCTAAATCCCAAGCACCCCAGCCTCACCCTCCTGGGATGACAGACAGTTATTCCTGGACCTGGATCTGCCTTGAATGAGGATGGAGATGCAAACCAGAGTTTCCACAGTGGTTTTCAGGCTTCATAGGGCTTTCTGGAGAAGCGAATATTTCTCCCAAGTAAGGAGAAACATTCATTATCACAGAAGGGCTCAACGATATTCTACCCACTCTGTGATAATTAATGAACCTTTGTAGGCTCAATTCTCCTCATCAGAAATGTAGGTATTACAGAGTTCATCTGAAACGTTTGGAATTGATATCTAATAAAGTATTAAGAAAAATCTCTGTAAATATTATTCAAATTAGGCAGATAATAGCAAAAGGTCTACATGGGAAGGAGTTTACAAAATTCATTAATTTCGGTACAGATTATATTAAATATGGGACCCAAAATATTCTGATAAAAATCTCTAAAGATTTAGCTTGTAGGATGAAATGATCTCAGTGCAATTGAAATAGTTTTAACCAATAATTTTCTGAGACTTTGAAAATTTCATTTAAGTGCTTGACACTTAGGAAAAAGAGTTCACAATATGCGTTACTCTCATATTGACTTAATAATGGGGTAGAATCCTTTTTCCTTATCTGTTAGAAATTTTGAAAGAAAAGTCCTTTTTCTTCATACAATAGTAAAGAAAATTATTGAACATTATAAAAAAATTTCCTGCTGTCTTCCTCTTTAGCATAAAGGCTCCTAGAATGAAAAAATAAAATAAAATCAACGTTGTATTGATTCACTACTAGTTAAGCTGACATATAAGTAAGTTCTGGCTCTTGCTGGTATATTCCCTCGCATGAGGAAATGGACCATCTCGTGGCTACAACTTGACCCTTTAATTTGTCTGGTGGACGAAAACTTTTGGTTGATTTAGACCAGTACTTAGTAGAGTGTTTGACCCCATATTTTTGAAAACTGAAGTCTACATTCCAAGAGGATTGGGAGGTGAGGGGAGAGGGTATCGTGTTCCAGGCACCAGGCTGCTCTGTGTATAAATCAGTCTCATTTTGGTTTTTAAACCATCCTGAAGATGGATATTAATTTCCTCATTTTACAAATGACAAACTGAATCTCAAAGAGCTTAAACAACTATAACAAGAAGACCTAAGTAGTTAGGACGTATCCAAGTGTGGAGCAGAAGCCAGACCTGTCTGTCGCTGCACTTCCCACCTATCCATTTCTTAACCCCACAATATAATCCTAAAATCCTAAAATTTCTGCTCATACTTTTTCACTGAAATAGCATCACCAAAGACATCAACGTCCCTTGAGCTCCCCAGCAATTGGTCCCCTGTCAGCTTTTGTTCCCATGGTTGCCAAGCAGCAGGCATCCCAGTGACCAAATGCTCCTTCTTCAACTCCTCTGTCTTTAGCTCCTCGGAAAATGTTTCCATCCTATTATCTTCTTGTTGGGTCACACCTACGGTGACTTCCACATTCTCCTATTTCCTAAAATGGGCCTGTTTGAGAACTTAACACTGAAATCCATTCTCTTTCCTTCTAATTTCTCCCTTGACAGTTCAGTCTCATAGAATCAGTCATCAAGTTTGTATTGATAATTCCATAATATCAACTTGTAATTTATTCACTTCTAGACAGCTCCACCTGGATGCCCTCCTCTCATGTCTGCCCTATGTCTTGATTAGTTGATACAACAATTTTTTGTAATGTTTTGAACTTAAATCTCATTGTGTGGAACATACACTCCTCTAAATAAATAAAGACCCCGCCACTCTTTATTACCTGTATTGAACTGATTCACATATTTGTTTGTTACCTGGTAGAGAATATAAACATTTAAGTTTGTGATTTCTCAAAAATCAACTTTTCGAATGTCAACTCATTTAGTTTAGAGGTCCACGGATTACTGTCCGTGGGCCAAATCTGGCCAACTGCCTGTTTTTTTGTTTTTTGTTGTTGTTGTTGTTGTTTGCGGTACGCGGGCCTCTCACTGCTGTGGCCTCTCCCATTGCGGAGCACAGGCTCCAGACGCGCAGGCCCAGCGGCCGTGGCTCACGGGTCCAGCCGCTCCGCGGCATGTGGGATCCTCCCGGACCGGGGCACGAACCCACGTCCCCTGCATCGGCAGGCGGACTCCCAACCACTGCACCACCAGGGAAGCCCAACTGCCTGTTTTTATAAATAAAGTTTTATTGGAACTTAGCCATGACCATTTGTTTACATATTGTCTAGGGCTACTTTTGTGCTGTAAGTGCAGGATTAATTAGTGCTGACAGAGACAATATGACCACACACACACACACACACACACACAAATAGTTACTATCTGGCTTTTTAAAGAAGAATTTGTCAACCCCAGATATTGCTCCTATTTCAAATTTCTTCATTCTGAGTATGGTACTTTCTTGCTATAACTCAGTTAAAAATATATGTCGTTACGATCCTTTCTTATTTCACCTCTTCCATTTCTAATCATAGGGATATTCTGGAAATTTGTTTCTTTTCAATGTCTCTCACATTCTATTCTTCTGTTTTCTCCTACTCATCCCCCTGGTCCACATCATAAAGTTCCTTGGACTACTTTCCCTAGTTTTCTACTTTGCTCTTTTGCTCATCATGGGATACCCTCCTTATTAATATTCCTAACTTCACAGAATCACCTTTCCTTCAGAACTCTTGAGTCACTCATTAGAAGATGCCACGGATTCACCTAATTACGTAAAAAGCTTTCATCACAAAAAGCTTTACTGATCATCAGTCTACACATGCCTTAACACATAACACATGCATTAAATGAGGTCAGTGGAGGACAAGTAACTTGTCTAGAATCATATAACCTGGCCATGGCAGAGCTGGGGCTATACCCCTAGTCTCTTGGCTGTCAATACAAACTTCTTTTTACTATCTAGCCTCTCATGCGCAATGTGTGACCTCAGTAACATCTTTAAAGATTTGCTGTTATCATCTTAAATGAACCCTATATTTCCATAAAATATTTCCAACCCCCTCTCTCTACTTTGTATTCTTTCATGGGTCACCTCAAAACCTTATCCTCTGAATGTGCTGTGAGTTTCCTACTTTCTCTGTTCTCTACTTCCCCTCTTGTGAGATTTATCAATTGTAGCAACACTATAAACCTAACTGACTTTTATTATTATTTATATTTTGCCGACTATATTATAGTCTCCCTGACTGTATTAGAATCCTCCCCCTTCTCTGGGATAGAAGCTCCGTTGACATGACTGTGGTGGGATGGGTTTGGGGACACGCTGGAACTTAGGAGCCCCGTGCTGGAGGATGCGGAGGAAGACATCAGGCCTAAGAGACCGAGGATGGTGCAGAGCACTGCTCACAAACAGAGCAGCCCTTGCGAGGTTGACCAGAAGTCCACTCCTTTTCCTTCCAGCCAGTGTTCCTATGCACAGAGTTTGCATCTTGCTGAGAGATGCCCAGCAGGCACAGTGCTTGCAGGATGCCAGGGGCAGGTGGGACCCAGGAGGGCATCCAGCACCTCACTTCAGGATGCAGTGTGGGATCAACACATAGAAGATGGAGTGGATAAGACACAGTCGTGACAGCAGGGCACCAGCTCTGGGAGCTTGGAATCATGTGAAGACCTTAATTCCAACAAAGAAAAAGAGAGCAGAATGGAAGACAGAGCCAGAAATAGTCTAGTTATAAAGACTGGTCCGGTGTGCTGGGGTGAGGAGAGTCCTGTGATTTTGTGAGCACATGGGTTTCTTTGTGTGTGTGTGTGTGTGTGTGTGTGTGTGTGTGAGTGATTCAGTTATACATATCCATGTACCTATTCTTTTTCAAATTCTTTTCCCATTTAGGTAGCTACATAATATTGAGCAGAGTTCCCTGTGCTATACAGTAGGTCCCTGTTGGTTTTCCATTTTAAATACAGCAGTGTGTGAAGTTTCTAAACCTCACAAAACAGCAAGACCCATGGACTGGTGGGTCTGAGGAGACTGACACATGGGTTGCCTTGGTCAGTTCTGGCTGATGAATTAGTGTGGCTAAACCTTTTCGTTGAAGCCAGAATGTCCATTGATAAGAGGGTCTGGGGAAAACAGGGACCAATGAGATGTCCTTCTGCGGTGCCTCTTTCGATCCCGAGGATTTATCACCGTGCTGGTCTCACATCCGCCTCTCAACACATGTGTCGCTGCTACTGAAGAGAACGGCACGTTGTCTTGTGTTTACTTAACGCACTTACAGTAGAAGAAGAGTGGCATGGGGCAGGGGGATGGAGACGGAGCGACAGACACAGATGAGGGTGGAGTGTCGGTGTTTTAACTGCTTACAGGAGGGTAAGTGCTGCGTGGTAGAGATGCAGCTCTTCATTACTCTGCATTAAAAGGCAGACATTATGCGCTGTGAAAATGACATCAAGGAAGAGAAGAGAGGGCAAGGGGAGAAGACAGTGAAAGATCCCCAAGGCCTGGAATTCAATCCTCTCCCGTCCACGGTGGGAATATGGGAATAGGGTAATTGATGACGCAAAGACAAAACAGCATTTTGGGGAGGGAAAGGGAGATGTGGGAGGAAGTGGTGGTATAGAAGCTGACCACCTTTGGAGACAATGTGCTGGAGAAATGTTGCTGTATGTTTTGCCTCATCAAATTCACATCCAGTTAAAGACCGCGCAAGGGTGCTCTGTGTGGGGTGTGACGACCTCTGCAATCAATGGCACCTAGTTCAGTAGGCAAACGGCGTCACCAAGAGGCTCCAGGTCCTGACTACGGCCACACACCGAGCCCTAGGCAGATCCAAGAACATGTTTCATCTTATTCTGACTCCTAGTCACCTGTCGCTTCCACCTTTCCCTATGAGAGAAACAAATGGAATTTATGGTCAGATGAGGAAGTAGCATCCTTCAGAAAGGAACAGGCAGCTTCCGTGGTGGCTTCTACTTACCTAAATAATGGATTAACAGTGAAGGGGAGGGAGGGAAAGTCCTGCTTGGCTTAGAATCCTATTTTAAGGTAATTTTAAGGTCTGTTAATATTGAAATTCCTCTGACATCCGGAGAGCAAAGTGGATGCCAATTCTGCCCCCGTGGCATGTCCTGCTAGCCCTCCCACTCTGAAACCCTATTCCAAATAAAACCCACACGAGTGTTTATTTCAATGATATTCTTTTATAACAAACTGGGATTGGTTCTCAGAGCTGCTGATTGAACACTTTCATTTGCAAACAGGTTTCCCAAAGCTGAGTAAAGCCACCAGATGCAGAGAGAGTGGCCACACCACCGTGCTTGGCATGCTTAATGCAGGCAATATCGTAAACAGCGCTCTGGGGAGAGGTTCCAGAAGTGAATTTAATTGCATTTTCCACTTCCCGTAACAACAAGGGATTAAGCCGAGATGGAACGTCACGGAACCTTCCCCATCCTGTCACCTTAAATCGGGGGGCGGAGAAGAATCCAGGAGGGTGAACTTGCAGGAAGAAACCCCATCGGCTTTATTTGAATAAGTCCACGAATGACCAAGAGCAAATGCATTAGTTTATATTTTACGTTTTCTGGTGGTCAGTTTTCAGTGACAGCCGTCCACTGGTAACTCCCACGTATATGAACAATAACTTCCATCTCTCGTCATGGACTTTTGATTTTAGAAATAAATTCTAATGTGTATTTTCCATGCAGCATCATTTAAATTATTTATGTCATATTGATCCATACAATGTATAATAAGGAATACATGGCCTGGAGAAGCAGATGAGTCTTACTTGCTGAACTTCGGTCCTTTGGGCTATTGTAACGCCGTGAGGCATAAGAACAAACTCCTGCTAAATTAACAAAGGTGGGTTAGGGATTCATTTGCCACGTTCCCGCTGAGGTCAGATTTCCTCAATGCTACACTTCCCACGTCATTTCCATAGATCCTGCCTACAGAGCCCTTTCCAGTGCATGTTGAATGGTGTTCCTCTATATTCTCGTATTTAGTCTTATAACGGCTGGGCTACATCAACAGATTAGAGTTTAGGCAGTTTTTCTCAAGTTGGGTTTTGCCTTTAACCTTGCCTGTGTCAGAATCACTTGGATGACTGTTAGAAGTAAAAAATATTAGTCCTCAAATTTTGAGAATTAAAATTAGAATTTCCCCCAGGTGATTAGCCTACACACGCAATTTGAGAGCTGGTGTTCTACAAAAATACTAAAGGTCCTATTCGGTCTACTCACACAGGCTTTTATTAGGCCAGTAAGAAATTTTTCCACCAGGACATGGCAAGTAGTCCCCAAATGGCATAAAGTAACACTTACTACTTAAACTGGAAGAACACCAGGACTTTCCTGTTTTTCTCCCATAATTTGTCACAAGTGTCAGTTCAATACCAAGCAGCGGATTCCCCAGAACCATCTTCCAAACACAGTCTCTCTGTCTAAAACCAACTGACCTCCAGTGTGTTTAGGGTAAGCTGGCTGCTGTAACCACCTCCCACCCCCAGGGGCTCAGGGCAGTGCAGGATCTGGCCCTCCTGCTCTTGTTCAGAAACCCAGGCTTTTTGCATATGGCGGCTCTGCTGTGTTCTGCCGCTCAGAGTCTGCAAGGGATGCTGTGCTTCCAGCTGGCAGATGGGGGGTGGGGGAGAACATAATGTAAGGTCACATTCCATTGAACAGAAATCAGTCCCAGAGCTCACTTCACTCAAGGAAGGCTGGGAAATACAGCCTGGCTGGGTGCCCACCAGAGAAAGTCCTGGGCTTGGTGAATCCAGAGACAACTTTGTCACACTAAGGACACGCTTAGCATCCTTCCACAAAGCCCGAGTCCTCTCCAGTCTGTTCCTGTCCATCCCCACCACTCTTCAGGCTCCTCTGCATCTCCAGATGGGACTATGATAGATCCCTTAGAAATTCAATTTGATCATTAGGTGAGATGCGTATGCAAAGTGTCCAGGATGATGGGTGGCATACAGAGGTACTTAGTGTAAGGGAATTCCTCCTTGCCTCTGTAACACTTTGTAAATCGTAGTGTTTGAAGCTAATCATATTGTAATTCCTTTCTTTGTTGATAGGTCCTCCTCTAACTTTTTCTACATGGCAGGAAATTTCTTTGATTTTTGCGTCTCTAGTGCCCAAGCAAAGTTCTTAGTAAAAGTGCAGATGTGAGGTCTCTGGGCTAAAAGTCTAACACCTGCCACTACTGGCTGTTTAGTGTATCTGTCTCAGTCTTCAAACCTTTATACGGGGGATGGTAATCCTCCTTACTTTATGGGGCTGTGTGAGAAGTAACACGCAGCAATGCCTAGCAGAGTGTCTGGCAAATAATACACGGGGAATGTTACTCATCACGAGTCTTAGCTCTACGACACGGTGGGTGAAAATTTGATGAAGGAATGTGTGAGACAGAAAAGGTCATGAAAATCTAGCATGATTCAACGCAGCCATTCAGTTCAGAAAAAGCCTCCACGAAACAACTTGGTAGAAATAACTTTGTAGATTTTAGTAGCTCATGAAGCAACTAACTAGAACGTGTAGAAGTGGTGTAAGAGAATACAAATAAATGGCATTTACAATTTTATTGACAAGGCTGTAAGTGCTCCCAGGAAGACCATATGTGCTCCCAATTTAATTTTTTTACAGAAAAGTATTTCACATTCATCTTTTAATATTGCAACATGTAACATTTAGGAATTAACATATCTGAACTCTGACGTGTTGAGATGGGGTTGGGAATAGTGGAGAGAAAAACATCTAATACGTTCTTTAGGAAACCATAGTTTTGATTCATCATTTGGAGCTAAAGTCGAAATGCTGGTTAATATTGCATTTAAAAGATCAGAAAAAAATATGTAGCATAGCTGTCAACAAATTCTTGCCCTTTAGTATCAGTAATTATTAATACTTCAAAGTATACTTGAGTTTGCTTAAGACTGGTTAATAAGAAAACCCTCTTTCTTTCTGCTCTTTAAAAATTAAGCGTCAACCAGGCATTTCTCATAACAATACCTCGTTATGAGCCATAATGTGGGCTTTGATCCCAACACAGGAAATTTTTGTATGCCTGTGCACGCACAGCCCCAGACACGCAAGCAGAATAAATTACTACGTGATTCGGTGACACGTTTGGGGGGCTAGGCTCAGTAGCGTTGACCTGTTTGCTTCGCCACCTGTCCCAACTCCACCCCACATGTGACTTGCAATACTGAAGGGAAAGAAAACTAAACCCATGTTAATAGTTAAGATAGGTGGTCTTTCAAAACATCAGGTTGACCATCCTTCCCCCAGCAGAATGGGTACGCCTAGGCTACTCCTGTGTCCTTGCTCTGAAAGAGATAAGAGGTCCCCAAGGATAAACAGTGCAATGGAAACGAGAAAAGACACTCCAAGGACCGCTTGTGGTGCTTCCTAAGAATGTGAAAATCAGTCAACTCTTAAATTGCCAGTCAGATCAAACGACCGGGCTCCGGTCGACTGGATACCCAAATTGCGCGGGGGCGGATTTAGCAGAGAAAGCTAGAGGTTTCCTCTAGTCTCAGGAGACTGTAGCTGGGTAAGTGCTGTAATAAAGAGGTCTGATCTAAAACACGACCAGATACGCAGTCATAGACTGAAAGGACAGAATTACCGCATCCCCTGAGCCCGGCCAGAACCACACGGCAGGAAGCTAACAGATTTCCACACTGCTTCAGAGGAGCCCTAGATCTTTCTCTCAGAGCTCTCAATCCCTCTCTCTCTTATTCTGAATTTCAAGCCTGCCCCTTCTCCTGAAACGATTCTTTCCTCACGCTAAACGCTTCCACAGTGGGGTTCTAGCCTGGTCTTATCTGCTTTCTCGGTGGTCTCCTATATGCAGTTCCGACTAGACCTTGATGGAGGTGCAAATGCATGGCTGCCCTACAAGCCCCTCAACCTACAAGCAAGCTGGTTGCTTGTTCTGAAAGTCGATGAGGTGCTAGATGGCTGTCTTCCTGTTCAAATAAAAGATTGGTGTGAGTATATTCACATGACGTGCTTTCAGATTAATTGCTACCAACTACCACTTAAATCATGAACCGATTGTGTGAGTGAATTGTATTTATTATAAACCAGTCTACATGGGATCAAGTATAATGTGGCCCAAAGCTGTCTGGTCGGTAGAATCAGATACGCCTTGTTTTGAAATCCGGTGTTGTTACCTACAGAGCTTTATATGTCGACCTTGGGAAACTCTTTGAGACTTGATGTTTTTCATTTGGGACAGCTCCTCCAGTCAGTGATGAGAAGGTACACCTAGGTGTGGGGGAAGAAATACATTTATCCCCAACTTTGGTTTTTCCACACTATAGAGATGATATAATAATTGTAGCTAGTAATCGTTTGCCACATGCTATATATTTCAAAGGGTTTCTAAGTACTTTACCAGCATTTCCCCACTTCTCACAATAACTCTAGGAGCTCAGTATATCATTGTTATCTTTGTTTACGACTGAAGAAACGAAGGTGAAAGAAGGTTGGTGGATTGACCTCAGGTCCCACAGCTGGGTGGGTACGTTGCCGTTTGAACACTTTGGTGCCACAGCCCGTACTCTTTATCGTTGTGGCAGAATCCCACTCAACAGTATACGGTAGCCTACTAGATACACCGTTCCTCGAGCATATATGATGTTCCTGGCACTGTTTTAGGCCCCAGAGACACAGGAATGACCATGAGGGACGGAAATGCCTGTCCTGAGGAGCACCGCTCTGGTAGTTCTAAAATTTATTGAACATTTACTGTGTGCCGGTGCTAGGATAATCTTAGTTAATCTAGAAACTATTCTTAGGATTTTTAATTCCACTTTATAAATAGGGGAAGTGTTATTTCTCGGCTTCAAGTGTTTTCTATAACTATACAGTAGAACAGTAGTAAGACTAGTAAGGGAAAAACATTATGTCTCTGCTTTTTTAACTAATCTGGGGGGTTAGACTCAATTGAAATTTTGATTCAGATCAGTTTAGCTTCTGATGAACTTTTATGTTTCTTTCAAAAGTTTTAGTAAGTTAAGCAAATTAAGCCTAGGCTCACTGACTAGCTACTAAACGTTTTGACTGATAAATATATTGACATGTGCTTTCGATTTGTCGTTCAACAAACTTGGTGGGGGAATGTGGTGGGCTTCATTCCCAGGTCAGTTTTATGGGTTGGGGTTCCTGACGAGAGGAGCTCGTGTGTCAGGAGAAGGCAGCTGTGCACATTTCGGGGAAGACAGACAGTGCGGGAGGCCGGCAGGACACTGGAAAGTGGGGGAGACGTTGGACGGGGAGCTGCCCGGGGAGACTTCATTGGCTGTGTTGCATCTTGACTCAGCTTCTGCTGACACTGATTCACCAGCAGTCACCTGAGAAAGTGAAACAAAGACTGATGTATTCTATGGAGAAAGAAGATGTGGTATATCTACACAGTGGAATACTACTCAGCCATGAAAAAGAATGACATCTTGCCTTTTGCAGCAACATGGAGGGCTTGGAGGGCATTAGGCTAAGCAAAATAAGTCAGACAGAGAGAGACAAATGCTGTATGAGATCACGTATAGGTGGAATCAAAAGACTCACAGAGGGAGCAGACTAGTGGTTGCCAGTGGGGAGAGGGGAGGGGGAGGGGCAACACAGGGGTGGGGATTGAGAGGTACAAACTGTTAGGTATATAATAAGCTACAAGGATATACTGTCCAACACAGGGAATACCGCCAGTATTTTATAATAACTATAAATGGAGTACAACCTTTAAAAATTGTGAATCACTATTGTACACCTGTAACTTATTAATATTACTGTACATCAACTATACTTCAATAAAATTTTTTTTAAAAAGATTAATCTATTTTACACTTTCCTTTGTTATAGCTTGTACCCATCTGTGCAGTTCAGAAACCAGCAGGGGGTTCAGAATGACAGACCAGTTAAGTTTGAAAGAGAAAGGAAAGGACATAGATTATCTCTTCAAACATCGACTCAGATCATCTCTTCAAACATCGACTCTAGGATGACACCAGAGCAGGATGGGGGCAGGACGCAGGCAGTAGCGTCCCCCCAGGGAGAGCCACTGGTACACAGGAGATGCTCCACAAGCCAATGTTGACGTTAGAGCATCTGGATTTGCAAACTGACTTCAAGACTACCTGTGGACCTTCACTGACTACTTCAGTCTTTAATCACTAAGCGTCCGTTTGAAGCTCATGGGAAATTCATTTCTCATGGAAGCTGTTATCCCGTTTGCTGGGTCTAATGGTTATAAAGCTCTTGTTGCAGGCGACCTGCAATCTGCCTCATTGCAGTTTTCATCTACTGTTCCCGGTTCTGCTAAATTTGACTGGAATTAGGGGGTGTTGGTGCCAAAGGGATCAGACTGCCCCCCACCCCATGCACTGCGTACTTGAGAATTTTGTAAGAATGTTCCTTCTACCTCAATATCTCCTCCTCCTGATACATTTTATGTTCAAATTACCTGCACGCCCTTTCCAAGACTGAGAAGGGCAGGGTTCAAATGCGCACATGCTCACATTCGCCCACTCAGCCACTCTGTCAGATCCACTGTTTCTGGTTTTTGTGTATAAATGAAACTGTAAAAAAAAGCATCTGGTTTACAAAAAAAACAACTGTGTTGCTTTGTTTAAGTTGATTCGTTTAAGTGTCCTTGGTGAGAAATTCAGAAGGTACAAAAACACAGTAATTTAATTTGAAGTGATTGAAATTATAGGGATAATAAATCAAATATTTGAATTAAACCACAACACACAGAATTTAATCCATGAAGGATATTGGTAGCCACTCTTTGTCTCTCCTATGATATCTCATCCAATTTAAAGGTGAAAAGTAAAAACCAAGAAGAACGCAGCTCCAGAGTGCATACAATAGTAATTTTACATGCAATTAGAACTAACAATTTCTTTTCGTTTATAAAACACACTCCGATGACCTTTGAGGCTGGTGGCAAGATAGGACATTAGCTTATAATTATGCTTTGATTTGCAGTGAAAAATTGAAATGACTTATTCCCCTCCAATCTAAGAAACAGCAGACTGTTAGAATTAAATTATGAGGCGTTGCTGCCCTCCTCTGGTAAATTTTGGTATAACATTTCTAGAAAGGATTTTTAACAAGAAGCCACATTTTAAAAATCATTTTACACAATAGAAATGAATGTTTTCCTTTATGAATTTACACCTAATCTATTTTAAAAATCATTATTTCATGTGTTTTCTTTAAATTAAAAATGGCAGATAAATCTTTTGAAATCCAGATATAAATTAATGAGGCAGAAAATGTCGGAAAAACAATGCAGGCTGTTAATATCATGCAATTTATACGACATTTTCAGAGAGCACTTAATACATGTTTTCTCATTTAGTCTCACATTATGCCCAGGAGGAAGCAAATCGTTATATATTTTATTTGTTCAACTTCTTAGGTCTGTGGGTGCAGCTGGTAATTGATTTCTTTTCAAATGCAAGTAGTAGACATTTAGTTTGCACGCTTTTGTGATCCAGTTATGTGTTTCAGCCCACAATACCAGCAAGTGACAGTGTCTAAATATCTGTAAACAAATGATGAATTCTCTTGGAATAATACTGATCCACGTTCAGAACCAAAGGGACAACTACACTGTTTAGGGATTTCCACCATTTCATCTTGTCTTTAAAATGAAAATTTTAGATCGAAAGGTGAGATAAGGCACCGCTTATATTTAATTATGATTTGTGATACTCTTAGCATTGACACTTGCTCCAAATCAGAGTTTACTTTTTATTCTCGTGTCCAGAAGAGAAAATTGCATTTATTCTTTGCTTAAGGACTTGAGGGATTCCAGAGTGATTGCCGAACTCTGGTTTATATCCGTGGCTGCACAAAGGGAAATCCAGATGGGGGAGTGTTTGCTTTGGATTTGTGCGAGAAATTTCCAGTGTTTTGTTTTTGTTTGTTTATTTCTCTCTCTTCTGGAAACCACATTTTTAGGGTCTGTGGAAGGATATTCCTGACTATATAGTTGGGGGCATTTCATTAATAAGATTCACCTGGGTAGCGCAGCAAGCAACTCGTTAAGCCTCATTGTACTGCGGGGCGGGGGGAACCCAGCTGCCTTTTATATGTCTTCTTTTATAAAGCCCAAGAGTGTTCTCATGTTAAAGTGTTTTACAGCATTTTGTTTTAGGGCTTAATAACTGAAGTCTAGGGCAAAAAATCAAAGTGACTGTCTTTTACCTCATTGTAGACTATAGCAACTAACATTCTGCTCCTAAAAGGGTGAGCTCCCTGAAGGAGGTTTTCATCCACTGATTCAGTGAACCCAGAAATATGTAGTAAAAGCCTTTTGTGAGGCAGTCTCTCTCTCAGCAGAGAGCATCCTGGGCTGAGTCAACTAGATGTGGCTTTGTCTTCAAAGATCCTGGTCATGGAGACAGTTACACAGCAGATAAAGAGACAAACACATTTACAATTGGGCTAAAAGCACCTGGAGACGGAAAGAAGAGAATGCTTATTGAGAGAGAATGCCAGAGTTACCGGGCCATCAGTGAAGGCCTCCATACGTGTGTGGTACCCTATGTCATCGCATATCAGATGCACTGATTATAAGATATATTGACATTCTACGTTCCAGCAAGAAAAAGATGTGGCTAAACTATAACCCAATGCTTTCTTTCAACTAGAGTCTCTATTTAAACGTATCAGGAGAGATTAGTCTTGACAGGTTTAGATATAGATTTTTTAAATCATAGATCACCTCTGGGTGAACATAGAGAGGAAAATTGAGCAAAATAAATTCGAAAACTTTCACACGTTCAGACTTCGGTTGGGAGTAAGTGGAACAAGAAGAAGCATAAAGACCTGGGCTAGAACTTGAGAGGAGCCGGCTGCTGGGAGAGCAGAGCGATGGGGCCACAGGTGTAGCTGGACACGCGGACAGGAGGCGCTTTGGGAGGAATAGCGGGGATGTTGATGACAATGACTCAGCAGAGCACAGAAGGAGGCAAGAGGGGAAGGAGTAAAAGAGCCTCATCCCAGAGAAGGTCCTGGGGACATGGCCCTGGACTGCCGTGTGTATCGTTCTCTGAGAAGAGAAGGGACCTGCCCTCTGGAAGCACAGGAAGAAGAATGGAAGCTGACCCAGGGAGGGTTTTAGATTTTTTTAAAATAAATTTATAAATTTATTTATTTATTTTTGGCTGCGTTGGGTCTTCGTGGCTGTGCGCGGGCTTTCTCTAGTTGCGGCGAGCGGGCGCTACTCTTCGTTGCGGTGCACGGGCTCTAGGAGTGTGGGCTTCAGTAGTTGTGGCTCGTGGGCTCAGTAGTTGTGGCTCGTAGGTTCTAGAGCGCAGGCTCAGTAGTTGCAGTGCACGGGCTTAGTTGCTCGGTGGCATGTGGGATCTTCCCGGACCAGGGCTCGAACACGTGTCCCCTGCGTTGGCAGGCAGACTCCTAACCACTGCGCCACCAGGGAAGCCCAGGGTTTTAGATTTGAGATGAGGAGATCACAGGGTTTCTGTCTGAAGTTTTCCAATCAACTGAACATGAGGCAAAGTCATCTCCTGAAAAGGAGGATTTGTGGGGAAGAGTTACTGGAGGTTTGAGAATTGAGGAAAGTTATCAAATAATCTTTGCCAAACAGCAAATGTCATTGGAGTAGAAAAGCTATAGTTTTGTTGGACAGATTGCAGGCCCACTGGAGCCCAGGGCTTATGTAATCTTGTGGGCTGGAGGGATCCAGCAACTATTTCCCACACGGGGACAAGCCAGAGATGGACGGGTTTTTTTTCCCATGTTAGAGTTTGCCCAGCAACGATCTTCGGAGAAACATCAAGAGAGAGTGATTGCAAGGAAATAACCATAATATATACTGGGCCACACTCTCTGAGTACTTACTGCGTGCCAAGCTCTGTCTTAACCACTTGGCATAAATTTACCTGCTCAGCCCTTTCAACAGTACTCTGAGGTGGAGAGTATAATATTAGGTACTAACGTCCCCATTTTACAGGTGAGGAAACTTAAGACACAGGCAGGTTAAAGAACTTGTCCGAGGTCACAACAGGTAAGTGTGAGAGCCTGGGATCAATACATCATCGTCAGGAACCTGAGGCTCTGTTGGAAACCCCTGTGTGACAGTTCTTCTAATTATCATGCTTAATCCCGTGATTTCTGCAAGACACAGTCAGAAATAAGAAGAGAGGATACTTGTGGGTAGAAAGAAAATTGTAGGGTGGACAAAGGTCCTTCTTATTATTATATGCTAAGGGTTTAGATGTTCACCTGTGAGGGACCCAAGAAGAGGTAGAATCAATAGGACTTCAGGTCTGATTGAGAGAAGGAGACGTCATCGAAGAGCTTCAACTTTCCAGAGAGTTTCACTGGGTGTAGGAATCACCCAAGATAGACGTTTGAAGACCGTAAGTGAGAATATGTTTTCGATTTTGGCGATGCTGAGTTTGAGATGCCAGAAGGGTGTCTGAGATTCGGTCACATGAGTGTGAAACACAACGGAGAAGTCGGGCTGGATTTCACGACCACTGATAGGTACCGGCTTGTTGCTTGTAGCTGTAGTCACGGAGGGGAAGAGCTCCCCGAGGGGCACAGCGACGGGAAGGGATTGGGGGGAGAGGGGCTGAGGAGATGAAGGAAGAGGAGAGGAGGTGGGGACGACTGGGTGAGAGAAGCAGGAGAGCAATCGGAAGAGTTGGACGCCATGGAAACCACGAGAGGAAACAGTTCAAGGAGAGGGAGGGACCCAGCGCTGCAGAAAGGCCAAGGAAGATGAAGCTCAGACTGTCCACTGAGCTTATGGACCAGAAAGTTATTGGTGACCTCGGTGAGAGACGTGACACTGAAGTCAAGGGGCAGGTGGTGGATTTCAGGGGCTGGGGAAGGGATGGGAAGGTGAAGAGGTAGAGATAGCAAGTACAAACAAGGCTTTGAAAATGCTTAAAGTGGAGGAAAGAGGCAGAGCTGGGGTTATTGGGGGTCAAATGTTGGCTTTAAGATGGAGGATGAAGAATGTTTAAGTCAGTCGGGCTTAGAAGAATTCCCTAGAGAGGGAAAAGCTGACGATACAAGAAAAACTAGAGAGAAAAGTTCCTGGAGGTGCCAGGAGGGGGCGGTGTCCTGAGTGCACATGGGGAGATGGGACAGGTACATCTTCCATGGCAACCGGGGAAGACTCGGCATGTTTGACACACCCGATCAGTTACAAGTGGGCTGGACGTTCATAGCAAGGGATGGAAAATGAAACAGTTCCCCTGCAGTGGCTTGTCTTCTCTCTGAGGAGTGGAAGGAAGCTCATTTGCTGAAATCAGGTGGCTAATAAGAAAGTCAAGGGCGAGGCATTCTGTATTTGCGGTGGTACCAAGCAGCAGCATCGTATCCTGCTTTTTTTTTTTTTCTGGTGCTCTCAGCATCTTGGGTAAAATGTGGAGAAAACTCCATCAGGGATGGACTTTTGACCGGCAGGTATAACGGAGAGAATATGAGTTACGGGTGTGGACAGCAAAAAGAGCACAGTGGTGGAAGTGATGGTTCGAAGAATTTAAACTGGGGAAGGAAGGAAGGAAATAAATTCAGATGGGCCTGGTGTGGGGGTGCCGGGCGTGGACGTCCTCTCTCTGAATGCAGGTCTCACTGGAGTCAAGGAACATGTGCGTAACTGGTATGATGAGAAAAAAGGTGCTTAACTTGAAAATTGTGATCACAGTGGGACTTCCTGCTTCCCCATCCCTTTAAATTTCATACAGTGCAATCTTCTCTTGCTCCTGGGTGACAATTCTTGCCTGTCCCGTGCCTTTTTTTGTTTGCTCGTAGGAAAGGGAGAATCCTACAGTCACTTCGTGTTCTAGAAACAGTTTTGAATCCGTGTTTAGAGCACTCATTCTCATGCGATAATCAAACTTCCAGATGTGAAGGGGGTTACATCAGTTTCCCTCCTGTAGCTCCAGCCGGCTTCAGGATGCAAGACCAACGGAGGGGTGGGGGATTCTTCTCCCTCCTCTGTCTGTCCTTCAACTTATCCTATACCCATCCCTGGTACTTCCTCCAGAATCCACTTGTTTTATCTATTGATCTCGAGTGTATATTATTTTGATATTTTTCTACTCTTCTACGTGTCTGCCTTTTTTCTGTGTTAATGGCTATGTAGATTTGGAATGTACAGCAGAATAATTTATTAAGTGGTAAAAAATAACTCTTCTCTTATCATTTCCCTTTTTCTTTCTTTTCATGCTGATGGCCCAGGCTTTGCCATGCACTCCCTCAAGAAAAACGAAAGTAACTTGAATCCAACAGGTTTTCGGTCTTCTGTGGGAGAACTTAGCCCTTTGTAGGGATCAACCTATATTCTTGGAGGAGGGAGGGGGGGCAAAGGAAGAGGGCTTCTGAACGTGAAGATAGAGGGAAGGCGGAGCCTGGAAGGCGCCCAGAGGAAAGGCATCCAGAATCCAGATGTTTCCAGCCTGTCCTGTGTTGTGGTGACAAAGCACCACAAACTGGGTGGATCAGAACCAGTGTTTGGGATTGACACATATACACTAATGGATAAAATAGATAACTAATAAGAATCTGCTGTATAAAAAATAATCTCAAAAAAAAGAACCAGGGTTAAACAATCTGCCCAAATGTGGATATCTTCCTTTTTTTCTGCTGAATATCCACTATAACAACAACAACAAAGGGAGGAAGATTTATAATATTGATATATAAGTTATCATGCCTATCTCAGAGGACAATCTTGCTTTACTTTCACCCAAGAAGATCTGGGTCTGTGAACAGACTTCATTCTGTGATTTGGTGTGATGGCATAAGTTCTCACTGCAGGGATTCATACTGGGTTTCAAGAGATTTTCAGTTAGATAAATCAGTTCACACTTTGGTACACTGGCCACCTATCTAATGCCCGTGTACAATACAGCCAATGAGTCACCTCCTCCTATGCCTTTAGAACAAAATACAGTGACGAACACCACACTCCTGCTACCCATTTCCATAATCTCACGTTCTTGTCCGTAGCGTCTCAGCACTTCCATGTGGCTTCGTCACTCAGCTTACCGCTTCTACAATCAAGATACCCATTTCAATGGATGCATCTCCCACAGTTCTCTTTGGCTACAGATCCGTTGCACGTCTGTTACCAACGAGCTTTCCAAGGATGCTGTCTGTCTCACCCACGCCTTTCTAATAGCTTAGTAAACTGAGTGTCTTCGAGACCCTGCCAGATGCTGTAGTAAAGGAGAAAGTAAAATATTTGTGTATAATAATCTACCCCAACATTGTTATCCCCCAAGCTTTTAGATTTCCTTCTCTTCCTTAGGGCGGTTCTAGAATTTCAGCCCCATTAAGTTCAGCACATCGTTCAGTCCAGTCATCCCAGTGAACTCTTTCATCCACTTCCAGCTGCTTGAACTAACGCATTAAATTTAAATTCCCAGGGACGTGTACCCCCAAACAATAAGCTTGGTCTGAGCCAGCATTATATTGGTCTTACGGGTCTAGCAATCTCAGAATCCATTCCCACACATATTTGCTACTTTTCTGCCAGTATAAGTTGGCCTGATTTAGCGATGATTTGTGTGTACACGTTGTCTCTTCCAAGATCAAACTTTGCACTACCCCACACAGAGTATGCTGGAAGATGCTTGTATTTAGGAGTCTGGAGGAAGGAGCATTCATGGTAACCCCATCAACAGACTGCCTCTGCTGAGATCTCACACGGGCTCTAAGCTCGGTGGCCAGTCTCCTCGGACAGGGGGAGGGGGGCCCGTCTGATGGCCAAGGGGACTCTGCAGGAACTGGCGTTCAAGACTCATGGTCCTTCTCATCCAAAATCTCACGGTCCCCCTCCTTATTCACCCTTCTCCTTGCCTCACTTAAGAAATGCGGCAACTGTGCGTTCAACTTGCTTTGTAAGTGTACAACCTGAATAACGTCCTGTCTGGCTGGAATCTGGTTAGCGATGATCTGTCTGTGGCTGTAAGAAAGAAGACATTTTTTTCTTTTTTTGCCTGTAAACGTATATTCCTTTTTTATTTTTAAAATTTTCATTCGAGTCTAGCTGCTTTACAATGTTGTGTTAGTTTCTGCTGTACAGCAAAGTGAATCAGTTATACACATACATATATCCACTCTTTTTTAGGTTCTTTTCCCATATAGGTCATTACAGAGTACTGAGTAGAGTTCCCTGTGCTCTACAGCAGGTCCCTATTAGTTGTCTATTTTATATATAGTAGTGTGTATATGTCAATCCCAACCTCCCAATTTATCTTTCCCCCTCCCTTTCCCCGCCGGTAGCCATAAGTTTGTTTTCTACATCTGTGACTCTGCTTCTGTTTTGTAAGTAAGTTCATTTGTACCATTCTTTTTTTTTTCTTTTTGCGGTACGCGGGCCTCTTACTGTTGTGGCCTCTCCCGTTGCGGAGCACAGGCTCCGGACACGCAGGCTCAGCGACCATGGCTCCCGGGCCCAGCTGCTCCGCGGCATGTGAGATCTTCCCGGACCGGGGCTCGAACCCGTGTCCCCTGCACTGGCAGGTGGACTCTCAACCACTGCGCCACCAGGGAAGCCCATGTACCATTCTTTTTTAGATTCCACATATAAGCGATATCGTATGATATTGGTCTTTCTGTGTCTGACTTACTTCGCTCAGTATTTTTAAGGCCACTAATTCTCTGACTTACATTTCTCTGACTATAAATTGAGTTGGGAGTTTAAAGCCCTGCCCTATCTTTTTCTTTCTTTAAGATCTCCACTGCAGTCAGACAAAGAAATTCCAGCCCACAGTCCTTGTGGCCACCATACGTGGATAAATACTGTGATATTCAGAGGCACCACATTCTTTGTATCCTGATACCTTTCTTTTAACCAGCAGGTCACCCTGGGCAACGATAGGTGAACATTTCTCTAGGCATATTCATACAGCCAAAATTGTTTTGAATAAATACATTTGGGACCTTCCAACTTTAACTGTTAAACAGATGTCTTTACTGCAAGAGTTCTCTAAACTTTCATATACTAAAGAGCAATGTGTATAAAACGTCATTTTCCCAGACAATCTTATTGAAGGCAGCTTCCTGGCACCTACTTAGGAAGTGGAACTCTGAGTCTCAGTGTCTTATTTAGCCCCCTTGGATGTACCTGGATTAAATTCTTGGAATGTCTTCCTGTATTATTTTTCCATTGTCGTGTAAGAACTTACCACCAACCTAACTGCTTAAAAATATCCTCATCTATCTTCTCACAGTTTCTGTGGGTCAGGAGTCCAGGCTTGGTAAACCAGGTCCCCTCTTAGACTCTCAAAAGTCATCAGTGAAGTGTCGATTGGGGATGCAGTATTGAGGCCCAACTGGAGAGAGATCAACTTTTGTTTAGAGAATTCCGTTCCTTGGGTTGTAGGACTGAGGGTTTCGGTTGCCTGCGATTGCTGGTCAAAGACCACCGTCAGCACCCAGAGCCTGTCTCCAGCTCCTTACCGTGTGGGCTCCCCGACACAGGCTCCCCGACACAGGCAGCCTGGTCCTTCAGAGCTGGCAGAGGGTGGGGACCTCAGACGGCCAGGACATCTTATATAGCATCATCCTGTCATCACATACACACAGCACATACATCTGTCACCTTTTCCCGATTCTGGGGTTAGAAGAAAGTTACAGAACCCTCCCCGTAGCCTCCACGTACACACACTCAAAGGAGGGGATTACCCAAAACACTGAAACAGGACATGGGGGTCATATGTAGGTCTCTCAAGTATTTCCACCACTCTTCCCTCAGTGGAATGGTCTATTGTTTCAGCTGTTCATGGTCTACTAATTCCCTCACTTGGGGGCGATGGTTAGGTTTGTCCATATTAAACCTAGACCAGGCCGTCAAGTTCCATTTCATGTTACTTGTCCCTTCGGAAAAGACTGCAGCTAGATGTGAGTCCATCGTCGCTAACCCAACAGAGTTTTCTTATCTTTCTCTTTCTGCTGTTCCCATTACTGACTCTTTACCCCCAAGAACGTTCCTGCTTCAGGTCTAGATGCAAAAAGGTCCCAGGGAGGCATGAGAAGCAGGACGTGAGTCAAGTCCTGAACACGGAGGTGTCACAGGGAAAATTTAGAGCCAGGAAATTCTGCAGCACTCAGCAAAAGGAACTCTCCAAGCAAATCCAGAAGACTTCCCCTTGTCGCCAGGCTGATACCCTCTTCACGGGGCACCTATTGCCAGCTATCAATATTCCACTGTGTAAAAAACATTTCCAGGAATCATCCACTCTGGTCCAATAGGGCAGCACATTTTAAAAGTCAACGTCTGCTTCTCTCAAGCTGTTTCTAACTGACTTCTCCATGCCATGATTTGTGAGTGCCCAGGAAATATCATCTTTAATATTAATCAAAGCAGATGTAACTGTTAAGGTGAATCGGGTGCCCAAAATACATAGAACATATACCAAAGCCAAACAAAAACGACTCGGGGTAATTCACGCTTTTGTAATCTCTCTACTTCTTTTCTCCCCCCATTAGCACGGATAGTTGACAACAGCTCATCGAAGTTTCACAGCAGCATTTAGACAACCCTCCCCAACTCAAAACACTCAGCAGTGCTTGTGGTGTCCTCTGCGTTGCACATGCCTTCTTAACTAATTTGCTTTACTATCTTTCCAAGGTATGTCCCTTCCGATTTGAATAACTTGGAACTGAGTGGCCCATCTGGCTCAGCGGAGTATTCCTGCTGGCTCATAACACTGCAGTACGATTGACTACGTTGAGGGTAAAACATTTCTCTGTCAGCATTTTCTAATAACGTTCTCTCTCCTGCCCACTGGGCAGCTCATTACTCTCTAGGTAGAACAGAGAACATAAAAAAAGAGATGTTCATTATTTTTCATAAACTTGTTTTTTACCTAGAACTATTTTTTAAATATAGGAATTCTGGAACTTTTGGAAAGAGAATTGGTTATGATCCAAAAGTTGATATTAAAGTGGGTGGGCTGGAGTATTTAATGCATTTTCCCGTCAATGCAACGATACACATTGTGGTTCAGTTGCTGGCATGGTGATAAGAACCACCATTTATTGACGGTCTACTCTTTGTTAAGTGCCTCCTACGATTTGTCTACTGAATGTCTTTCATTGTCCCACTCTTCCCCTAAATGTCTACGTTTTATCTTTTCCAGAGGTTGGAAAACATGTTCTGTAAAGATTGCAGGGGGTCGACACCTTAGGCCCTGAAGGCCATCCATCACTCCAAGGTGCTATTTTGTGGAAACAGTCATAGACGACATGTATATAAATGGGGCCCTGTGCCAATAAGACGTCTTTTATGGAAACTGAAATTTGAATTTCACATACTTTTCATGTGTCATAAAGTGTTAACTTTTTTTCAACCATTTATGATTTTTTTAAAAATTGCAGTAAAAACACTTAACTCGAGACCTAAAAATTTTCCACCATTAACAAGATGTGAAAGTCATTCTTAGCTCGCACGCTATACAAAAACAGGGGGTAGCTTTTGACCCCCAGGCCATCTTTTGCTGATTTGCATGGGTTTTCTTTCAGTTCCTTGATGCTACTGAACTCCTTCCTCTCCCCTTCCTGTGTTCATGTCCTTCCCTCTCCTTACTCGACAGAGTGGTGATGAACCCTGAAAGCACCAGTGTGTCTATTCCTAGGTTATATTAAAGCAGTAGTCGGACCCCAGGCCAGCTGCACGTCTCTGGTTATGAAAGGGTCTCCAGTACTGAGTGGTGGGATGGGACGTGCAGAATTGCCCTCATTAAGAATATTCTGATCTCACTTTATACCACAGACGATTAGTGAAGTCAGTATACCTCTTTTCCAGGGAGAGTGCATTCATTCAATTATAAGCACCTTTAAAAAAAAAACACTCCATAATCTTATTATTTAAAAGTACTCTTCATAAAAATGTTAATTTTCATTAAGAACCAAAACTTAGTTTTGAGCAACTGTGATCTTTTAGGTTAAGGGAAATATTTTTTTCATACCATGGGGACAATTCACATAATAGATTGAGTAGGTAGTTCATTTTGCAGCTCATAATTTTCTTCATGTTTGGCCTACCTTCAGATTCACAAATGTCTTTATGATTTCATGACATCCTTGCAGGGTATTTTTTTGTATTTCATTTCCCTGAAATTCTTTTCTAAGTTGTAAATTGCTATGGTAATGCTGCAGTTTTGATAGTGTTTCCTGTTTGTTTTTTGCTAGTAGCTAGCGATGCCTACTTGAGTTTATTAGAACTACAACTTCATTTTTTCAACTAATGCTGTATTACCTAACCTATTTGTGTAACTCAGAAGACATAAGCTTCAACTGTAGCCAAATATTTGTGATAACAAATATTGATGGACATAAGTATGGATTTCAGGGTATAGTCCTTGAAAATGGGCCATAATATTAGATAAGATTCTCTTTGGTTTTTCGTTAAGAGTGGTTGTTTATGTATAAAGCAGTCACCCCATGACTCAGAATGGTATTGACTTATTTTGTTAATGAATATGGACACTTGTTCCCTTGCACAATATATTGTGAGGATTTCAGACTTTTGCAACAGATTTTTTTCATCAAGATATGAGGAAGTAAAAGTTTGTGCCTCTTGTACAAAAACAAAACTATAAATAATGAGCTGTCACAACTAGGCCAATTATTTTATTCCTTCCAAATTGGTTTCCTTACCTGAAGGAAAAACAAAGCAAAAATACAGTAAAGCAAAACAATTTTTAAAAACATTTCCAAAGCATCTTCCATCTTAAAAGTCCTCATCTTCCTCCCATTGTTTTTTTTGTTTTGTTTTGTTTTTGTTTTTTTTAGTACACGGGCCTCTCACTGTTGTGGCCTCTCCCGCTGCGGAGCACAGGCTCCAGACGTGCAGACTCAGCGGCCATGGCTCACGGGCCCAGCCGCTCCGCGGCATGCGGGATCGTCCCGGACTGGGGCACGAACCCATGTCCCCTGCATCGGCAGGCGGACTCTCAACCACTGCGCCACCAGGGAAGCCCCACCATTGCTTTTTTATTTCACTTACAGCTATTGAGCAAATGATTTTAATTAGCACACAACTGTGGCTTCTCCAACTGTGTTCTTAACTCTGGCTTCAGGTGTGAAAGAAAGGAGAGTTCAGATTTTAATCACAAGACACCTCTGAACAAAATTCCTTCAAAATAACTCCAAAATAAAATGTTTATCAATAAATCATCAAGGAGCACCTGGGGCCACCAGAAGCTGGAAGAGGCAAGGAAGGATCTTCCTGTAGAGATTGCAAAGGGATCCTGGCCCTGCCAGCACCTTGATTTTGGACTTCTAGCTTCCTCAACTGTGGAGAAATAAATTTCTGTTGTTTTAAACCACCCAGTTTGTGGTACTTCATTTCAGCAGCCCTAGGACAAATACACAGATTTATTTAACTGAGAAGTTCTTTATGTGGGGATAGGGTAGGGGGATTCTCCCTTCCTGAAAAGTCAACATAATCAAAACTGTGGAATTAAATAGCTTCCTCCCCTTTGAAGTGTGATCGAAGCACACTACATAGGGATTAGCCCGCACCGTCTTCTGGGCGGCTGTTGTAATTGTTCAGCCTGCTGAAAAGATACTTTTCCTGCTTCTGATAATAAAAACCAAGCTATTGAGCACTGAATGTGCTAGATTTCCTGGGAAGATGGCTATATATCCAAATAACTACAAAACAAAACAAAGACTTACAAGCACCACGATCTAGGATAAAAAAGGGAGGAGCAATTACAGTTTTTATAAAGTGAATTAAAAATTAATCCAGGGCTTCCCTGGTGGCGCAGCGGTTGAGAGTCCGCCTGCCGATGCAGGGGACACGGGTTCGTGCCCCGGTCTGGGAAGATCCCACATGCTGCGGAGCGGCTGGGCCCGTGAGCCATGGCCGCTGAGCCTGCGCGTCCGGAGCCTGTGCTCCGCAACGGGAGAGGCCGCAACAGTGAGAGGCCCGCGTACCGCAAAAAAAAAAAAAAAAAAAAAAAAAAAAAAATTTAATCCAGTGCATATTATTTTACTTTGTAAAGTATTGAAATAAATTCAAATCTCAACTCTCAATAAAGTATTTCATTCAAATAATTTCAAGTTAATTTGCATCTCTGGGCAGTTATATTCTAGAAAATTTATAGATAAATAGATTTTTTTTTTTTTTTTTTTGCCGTACGCGGGCCTCTCACTGTTGTGGCTTCTCCCGTGGCGGAGCACAGGCTCCGGACGCGCAGGCTCAGCGGCCATGCCTCACGGGCCCAGCCGCCGCGCGGCATGTGGGATCTTCCCAGACCAGGGCACGAACCCACATTCCCTGCATCGGCAAGCGGACTTTCAACCACTGCGCCACCAGGGAAGCCCAGATAAGTAGGTTTTTATACACACATTATATATACAATAGTATCTGTAATTAGTACCACTATTTGCCAAAGAAGAAACATGAATTGGTGTTTACAGCTAGAAAGTCTATGTTACAGTTTTATGAAATTGTACAGAAAATGACAAGCAATATACATAAATATTTATATGTTCTTCATACATATTTAATTTGATCAAGATACTTTACTCATTAAACATAAAAAGTACATGTATATGCACATATATTAATGGTTACAGTAATCCAAATAATTCTTTTTGGTTTATTTGGTCTTTTTTAGAGCTGACCATGTAAGGAAACATTGATCAACCTTAACCTATTTAGGCATTATTCTTCTAGGTTTTTTTAAAGGTATTTTTGGATGATCCCCTTTATTTTTGATGTATTCAGAGATTTTTGAGTTAATGTGGTATTCATTAAAATGGTGAAAAAATGTGGTATTCATTAAAATGGTGAAAACCCTCTATGATTTTTATTTCATTTTCTGCTATCTCAATACACAAAATCCCACAGGAACATAACTAAATTGATAAATTGTACATTGGTATTGACTGTGTCAATAGAACTTCACATTTTGGTGAGAAATCAATTCAAACAAATAAAAAGACATCTACTTGTCTTTTTTATGGGCATCTACTTGTTAGACTTTGAAGTTATGGGCATCTACTTGTTAGACTTTGCAAAGGAAAAGAAATGAAAATTGTATTGAGCTGCTACGAATTGTTCAACTATCCTGACTGACAGGACCCACTGATTTTTTCAGCCATGCTCATGAAAGATATAATGTTTTCAGTTTTCTTTTTCATATAAAATTAAATCGCACTGATAGGAGCGTAATGCTGGGCCCCTAAAATGAGTTGGGCAATGTTCCCTCCTCATATTTTCTGAAAGAGTTTGTATAAGATTGGTGTTATTTTTTTCCTAAATGTTGGAAGGATTCACTAATGAAGCCATCTTGTACTAGAGTTTCCTTTTTTGGAAGGTTCTGAACTTTGAATTCAATTTTCTTTAATAGAGACATGGCTACTTGAGTTATCCATTTCTTCTCGAGTGAGCTTTTGTAGTTTGTAAGCTCTTTAATCATGTAGACAAAATGAAGATCATTGTTAATGGGACAGGTTGAAATTATATTTTACATGATAGGATGACTTTTCTGATATTTCATCCAAAAATATATAACCTCAATCTAATAATGAAGAATAATCCAACAAATACTCATCAGGGGAATTTCTAAAAAATAGCTGGCCTGTCACTTTTGGACATGTCAAGGTCAGGAAAGTAAAGGACCTACTGAGGAACTATTTCAGACTGAAGCTGACAAAAGAGATGTGACAACTTTATGCAACATGTGGTTCTGAATTAGTTCTTTTACGCTAATGGCCACTTTGGGGACAAAGGGTGAAACTTGAATAGAATGCAAGGATTAGATGGTAGTAAGTACCAATATTAGCTTCCTGATTTTGAAGAGTGTTTTGAAGTCATAAAGGAGGATATTTTTATTTATAGAAAATACACACAAAATGTTCAGAAATGGTGAGGCTTCAGGCTGCAATTTATTCTCAAATGGTTTGAAGAAAGTGGGAGAAAAAGTTGATTTTACTTTTCTTGCAACTGTTCTACAAGTTTGTGATTGTTTCAGAGTAACAAAAAAGACTGCAAAGTTTTCCATAATCAGAAATCAATTTTATTAGGATAATAGGAACCCTAAATTAAAAGGGTTAAAATGACTAAGGACTCTCTCAAGATTATTATATTTAGAAATACCAGCTACAAAATTTGGGCAAATTTGGAACAATTTGATTAGTGAACAAGTGACCTGGCTTTCTGGCATTTTTATTTGATAATAAAATGTGAATTGTAGTTCGAATGTTCATTAGGTAACAAAAATCTACAATTTTAATTTTATTATCTAAAGTATTAGGTAACGTTTCATTTTCATTAAAATTCTAATGTGTCTATATTCTTTTATAGTATTTTTATTACATAGTTGTATTTAACTGTGGGCCAGTGAGATTTGGGGGTCCCTCTGAGGCAGGTAAGTGAAAACTACCTAAACATTGAGTTCATGCTCTTGAGATACAGATGTGGTACCTGTAAGTAAGCTACTTATATGGTAGGCAGGTAAGGTTACTTTAACTGATTAATTCTCTAATGCTAAGTAATGTTGAAATAAACTGCTGTTAATTATTTCCAAATCTCACTATATATAATTTAGTTACCATTGGCAAAGTTCCTGGTCTCTTCAGTGTACACTGAAATGGAGACATTCTATTAAGTGGAAATGTACTAATATAAATCTGGGAATTGAGTTTTGACCTTTATATAGATAATCCCAGATAATCTAAATACAGGTTTATTAGTTTAACATTTTCAAACATATTGTTCCTCAACCAGATTTATGTTGAACAACTTCCCTATTATAACGACAATATATAGATTCTTTCATTTCTAGTGAGTTCTTGCTTAGTGTGTTAGCTCATAAATAAGCTTGGGCTTTTCACAATAGTGTCGTTACCATAATGAATAATGCAAATAATTTGCGATTTTTGCGCATAAAACTTAGCTGATGTTATTGAGATACTTAATTTTGGCTTATTCTCAGAATGTATGCTAAAAACCAGGATAATCTATTATATCCAGAATCTTCTTTATGTTCACATGATGCAGTTGTACTTATGATATCATCTAATTGTAAGGGAGTGCGATGAATACTTCTTCCCTTACTAATTGGTAAAACCAACTAGCAATGTTTCCCAAACCTGTTTATTACATACTATTTTGGAAAATAGAAGCAAGTTTTAAAGAATTCACAAGTTAGAATGACCAAGTTTGAAACAATAAAACCCAGAATGTATCTTTTTAAAAATTATACATCTGGCTATCTTTGGTTCTGAAAATCAAGTGAAAAGAAACCGATTAAAGAGTCGCTTAGAAAAACTAAATATTTTCTTAAAACATAGGTGTTTATGAAATTGTGGGAATTTTCCTGATTATCCCAACACGGGTTGACATCATGGAGAATTTCCAACCACATCCATGAATGACTGATGTTGTCACTGAGCTGCATGTGGTATTGAGTTTATAATGAGACATTCTGTAAGTTTATGTGTCCTTAGTAATATCACGAGTGTTCTCTCTTTTAATATATTTCCCTCTGGGGAACAGCAATTCTCTCTATCAATTTTGAGAGAATGAATCGTAATCACTAAACCATTGGGCACAAAGATAATTTGGTCCTTTGCCAATCACAGAGTACATAAAATGAGAAGTATGGTTTCCAATTCCCTTTCAGCCATGTGCCTGTAGCTTTCACTGTTATAAACTTGTCAAAATAGGAGATAATATCTATTATTCATCTTGACCAGCGCCCTGAACACTATGGTAGTTTATTTCAATTAATGTCAACTGGTTTACTTAGGAATTCCATAGCCATGTGGTATGATCATACTTAATCAGTATTGGACCCAAATTTTCATTCTAAGAGGATTGACGACTCTAAATCTGTGGTTAGAACCCTTTATAAATTCTCTGACCTTGAGGACCAAGAGGCAAGAACGGAAAAATAGAAAACCCTTTCACCAGACAATTTTACTATATTTCTCAGATATTCTTGACAATTAAAAATGCAATTTATTTTTATTATTTAAAGCTAAAATTGGATGTTAAACAATATCATCTACCTGGGCCTCCTCCCAGACTGACAGCAGGATTATACTAAGTGTTCTTTAAGGAGAAGCAGAAGGGCCTGGTGTTAGAAAAATCATACTTGAGTCCAAGCACACACGTTGACTATTTGTGCGACCCTGATCTCTCCACACTCTCTCTGAGACTTGAGCCACCTTCAAAAATTTAGATTAAAAAACACCCCTTATGCAGGTTTGTTGTGAGAACCAGAAATGAATTATGAACAACGCCTGACCCTGACAGATGCTTAGAGAAAAATGACGTCTCCCTTTAGCTTTCTTTGTCCTTCAGGGCGATCTGCCCCCAAATTACTCACTTCCCCCCAGAGGTCTTCTTTTCCAAAGCAGTCGTCGTTGTCGTGTTTCGAAAGTGGATGTAACTTTCCCAAACTGTCCCCTTCACCTGGATTGATACGGCAGAAGGACAGGAAAAAAGCCTGGGCCTTGGAATTAGCCACGGCAGAGGTACCCACCGAATGTTAAAGGGAGCAAAAAGTAAAATTCTGTTGTCTACCTTTTAGAGCAGCTAATGTTATCCTAACTAGTAGCACACATCAGTGCTGCCAGGAGGTATCACCCACAGGATGCCTGCTAACATCTCTAAGTGGGCACAGGTTGGCCATGGTCCCAAGTCTATTCTTTCTTCTTCCCGGCTTCTTTTTTTTTTTTTTTTTTTTTTTTTTTTTGCTGTACGCGGGCCTCTCCCTGTTGTGGCCTCTCCCGTTGAGGAGCACAGGCTCCGGGCGCGCAGGCTCAGCGGCCATGGCTCACGGGCCCAGCCGCTCCGCGGCACGTGGGATCCTCCCGGACCGGGTCACGAACCCGCGTCGCTTGCATCAGCAGGTGGACTCTCAACCACTGCGCCACCAGGGAAGCCCCTTCCTGGCTTCTTATTTGATGACTGCTCACTCTGGAAAACTGAGATTCCTTTCTGTCTTTTTTTTTTTTTCCATTTTCTTTTTGCCTTTCACTTGTGTTTATCAGTCATACTCAGAAAAATAACCAAGACCCGTTAATTCTACATCATAATATTTCTCCAGTTTACTCCTTTCCTCTGTCTCATTTGCTGTTGAATTTGTTCAGACTCTCATTATATCTCATCAATGTGCCAGTCCCTTCCTGCCTTACTTCCCTCAGTCTGTGTTATCTCCTGCTGCCAGGGAAAAAAATTTTAATTCATTAAGTTCATTATGCAGTATTAGTTTATAAAAATTCTCTAATGGCTTTCTCTTACTTTGAGGGTCAAATCCAAACTTTGAGGCTGGGTTATAAGACCAGACTCTCGTGTCTTCACCCGTGAGGCTTTCCTGCATCTCTCTGTGCTCTGCAGGAAAGTTCCTTCAGCTTCTGTGTCTTTGCAGATGAACACAATTTCTGTCTGTCCTTTGATTGTTCAACACCTATTTGATTATTAAGATGTGATTTCATCTGTGAAACTTTAATTTCTGCCAATCAGAGTTAAATGCTTCGAGTCTAGTTTGCCACAATCTTTTTTCTTTTTTAAATAAATAAATTTATTTATTTATTTATTTATAGCTGCGTTGGGTCTTCGTTGCTGCGTGCGGGCTTTCTCTAGTTGTGGTGAGCGGGGGCTACTCTTTGTTGTGGTGCACGGGCTTCTCATTGCGGTGGCTTCTCTTGTTGCAGAGCACAGGCTCTAGGTGCACGGGCTTCGGTAGCTGTGGCGCATGGGCTTTAGTAGTTGTGGCTTGTGGGCTCTAGAGTACAGGCTCAGTAGTTGTGGCACACGGGCTTAGTTGCTCCACGGCATGTGGGAACTTCCCGGACCAGGGCTCGAACCTGTGTCCCCTGCATTGGCAGGCAGATTCTTAACCACTGCGCCACCAGGGAAGTCCCTAGTTTGCCATGCTCATGACTTATCTTTGCCTTATAATTGTATGTGTTTCTCCCACTCTGGTCTAAACTGGAAAAACAAAAATACGTCTTTTGTATGTTTCCCCAAAGGCCTAACTTAGTCCCAGTGATATGGAGGACTCTCGGTTTTGGTTTTTTTTCCCAATAAAGGAATGAAGGTCACGAATGTAGGTAGTTTATATGTCTGTTTCATGTAAATGAATGAGTGGAAATATAAAATATGCCTACTCTTCTCAAAATAAAAAGCATTAGGTATTGATTTTAACCTTCAGGTTTTTTTCCCTTTCTGGAAACTTCCATAAAGCATAAAAGAAGTCTCTGTAATGGCTATATGGGAAAAGAATCTAAAAAAAAAAAGAGTGGATATATCTGTATGTATAACTGATTCACTTTGCTGTACACCTGAAACGAACACAACATTGTAAATCAACTATATTCCAATAAAAAATTTTAAAAAACATAAAAGAAGAAAAGAAATGTGTTTATACTACATTTGACTACCATAAGAGACATTTTTATCACCCAGAAATTTTATTGAGGGACCAGAGACTTGGCACCACACGCAACATGTTTGCTGTGTGGCTGACAGGGTCTTGGTGCTCCGGCCGGGTGTCAGGCCTGGGCCTCTGAGGTGGGAGAGCTGAGTTCAGGACATTGGTCCACAAGCTCCCAGCTCCACGTAGTATCAAATGGCGAAAGCTCTTCCAGAGATCTCTATCTCAGTGCTAAGACCCAGCTCCACTCAATGACCAGCAAGCCACAGTGCTAGACATCTTATGCCAAACAACTAGCAAGGAGGGAACACAACCTCACCCATTAGCAGAAAGGCTGCCTAAAATCATACTAAGTTCACAGACACCCCAAAACACACCACCAGACATGGACCTGCCCACCAGAAAGACAAGATCCAGCCTCATCCACCAGAACACAGGCACCAGGCCCCTCCACCAGGAAGCCTACACAACCCACCGAACCAACCTTAGCCACCGGGGACAGACAACAAAAATAACGGGAACTACGAACCTGCACCCTGCGAAAAGGAGACACCAAACACAGTAAGTTAAGCAAAATGAGAAGAGAAACACACAGCAGATGAAGGAACAAAGTAAAAACCCACAAGACCAAACAAATGAAGAGGAAATAGGCAGTCTACTTGAAAAAGAATGCAGAGTAATGATAGTAAAGATATCCAAAACCTTGGAAGTAGAATGAAGAAAATACAAGAAATGTTTAACAACCTAGAAGAACTAAAGAGCAAACAAACAACGATGAACAACACAATAAATGAAATTAAAAATTCTCTAGAAAGAATCAATACCAAAATAACTGAGGCAGAAGAACGGATAAGTGACCTGGAAGATAAAATAGTGGAAATAACTACTGCAGAGCAGAATGAAGAAAAAAGAATGAGAAGAATTGAGGACAGTCTTAGAGACCTCTCGGACAACATTAAACGCACCAACATTCGAATTATAGGGGTCCCAGAAGAAGAAGAAAGAAAGGGACTGAAAAATACTTGAAGAGATTAGAGTTGGAAACTTCCCTAACATGGGAAAGGAAAGAGTCAATCAAGTCCAGGAAGTGCAGAGAGTCCCATACAGGATAAATCCAAGGAGAAACATGCCAAGACACATATTAATCAAACTGTCAAAAATTAAATACGAAGAAAAAATATTAAAAGCAGCAAGGGAAAAACAACAAATAACACACAAGGGAATCTCCATAAGATTAACAGCTGATCTTTCAGCAGAAACTCTGCAAGCCAGAAGGGAGCGGCAAGACATATTTAAAGTGATGAAAGGGAAAAACCTACAACCAAGATTACTCTACCCAGCAAGGATCTCATTCAGATTTGACAGAGAAATTAAAACCTTTACAGACAAGCAAAAGCTAAGAGAATTCAGCACCACCAAACCAACTTTACAACAAATGCTAAAGGAATTTCTCTAGGCAGGAAACACAAAAGAAGGAAAAGACCTACAATAACAAACACAAAACAACGAAGAAAATGGTAATAGGAACATACATATCGATAACTACCTTAAAAGTAGATGGATGAAATGCTCCCACCAAAAGACATAGACTGGCTGAATGATACAAAAACAAAATCCATATATATGCTGCCTACAAGAGACCCACTTCAGACCTAGGAACACAAACAGACTGAACACATACCTGCATTTTTCACATCATTCTTAGTCTCTCAGAATTGGGTGGTATTACTACTTTGGCTCTATATTTTTATTTACTCAAAAATTGTACTTGAGTGAATTTAGAATAAGAATTTTAAAATAACATATGAGTTTATATAGTTGTCCCTATTTTTAATATATCACACATCATCAACAAAAATGGAAATATTGTTTCAGTGCAAACATTAAGGTACTTATTATGATATGGAAATTATAGTCACATGGGGGAAAAGGAAGTAAAGGTAAAGAGAAAAAGTAAAAGAACAATCAAGTCGTCCCCTCTGCCCCTGCCCCGGCCAGCCACATGCTTGCTGGATTGGACCCGGGCCACGGCAGTGAAACCTCCAAATCCTAACAACTAGACCACCAGGGAACTCCCCAATTCAGAGTTTATCTAATGTCCATACAGAATTATAACTTTTGCTTTGGTTTTCCCGTCTTAGCATGTCATCTATTTTGCAGTGAAATGGCCAATGGGAAATGGACATAAGTTGAAATTTGCTTTTCAAAGCCAGTGGCTTCCTCGTTAGCCAGCACTCAGACAACTGGAATCTTGCAGCAGCCAGTGTTGCAATGAGCTGGGGGTTTAAGGAGAGACAGTCACTGTTTCTATATCTGTAGGTCAACAGCCTATATCCACAGATCAATGTCCAGAGTCTGACTTCCAACTAAAGTTTTAAGGGTGAAAGTGTTTGAAGCTGTTATAGCTGGAAATACGGAGTGCGTAAGACACATGCCAAGACACTCACATATCTATCAGGTGGGTGAGAGGTGGATGGAAGGGGAAGAGAGATAAGAATTAGTGAAATAAGAAGGTTAATCAGGAGCCCTGCTTAATCCATTAATTTACTGAGACTTAATTTACTTAGACTTAATCAATAACTTCTCAGCCTTCCTAGTTTTTTTCACTGTGATTTCATTGCATGGAAATTGTAGTACTAATTTAAGACAAAACAGATATCAACTCAGCATAGACATATATTCATACAGAATAAATTTAAATTTACTGCAGTGTTTTTGCTTAAGGAACCAGAGGTACCCTCTTGTTCTCTCTCTATGTATATGTATCTCACTATAAAAATATGCCAGAGATATATAACCCTTTCTCCCTATATGGATGCATATATAGTCAAATACCCGTCTGCAGTTATAGTGAAAATAAGATGCAGTTTTCATTTCTTTGCAGATCGTATGCTTCCAGTTGCAATAACACTGTAAATTTGGCTGTTACTAAGAGAGAACTAAAACAATGCCTGGGACTGATCAATATTTTAATGTTGTCCAGATACCAAATGTCATCTCCCAATTCAGGTATTTGGCATATGGACCTGACACCCAACTACATCTTTCATTTATTTATTTTTTTCCTGGTAAAAGTGAGGTTTTTATTCATTCATGCAAAAATCCATTTTTGTTTTCCTTCCCTCCTCCCTCCCTCCCTCCCTCCCTTCCTTCCTTCCTTCCTTCTTGTCTGCTTTTTTCCTTGCTGTGTTCCTACCTTCTTTTATTTTAATGACTACAGGTCCTAGTAATTAACAGTACCAATTCATCGGTAAGGAATTAAATTGCTTTTTTTTTTTTTATCATGGTGTCACTTAAAAGAACAACTTTTGCTTACTATTTGTGGGTGAGGGGAACAATACTATCTTTTTAATGAAGGAGAAGTCCATATAATGTACCACCAAACATCCATGCAATAAGGAGTAATATATAACCACTTATGTTAGTTGACATTTGGTTTTGCAGTATCAACATATTCTTCAAACGGGGATTTCTCTATTGCAGAAAAAAAAAGACAACAATAAATATGGAGAAATCTGTTTCATACATTTGTGAAGAATATTATTTTCTTGATTTTCAGCTTGTTTTCAGAAATAATTGTTTTAATACCATAATTCATTAGCTAGTATGCAGTGGATATCCACCACGAGGAAAACAGAATAAGACGATGATTACAAAGGTGCAAGGTGGGAATATTTTCTGTGTAGAACGTCAAGCATGTTCTCAAGTAGGGAAACCACTGCAAAGGATCCATGGATGTAGTGAGATGTGGGTCACCAACTGGCTGCATCACAAGTCATCAGTGGTTGTTTCTTGTCTTCGTGAAGGAGTCATTGCCTCTTTGGATTCTTTAGCCAATCGCAGGAATAGCTGCTTTAGTTCACTGTGTCCGTGGAAATGTCATAGGCAAATGGTTACACATTTACCATCATAAATACTAGGCACGGAGACCCTTCCCACGTCAGAGTAAATGTGGCAAGAAAAAAATCTGACCAGAATTACAGTTGATTCCAACTCCGGCTGACTTGCCATTTCCCTTCCCACCCCACCATCTCTTCCTCACCTAAGCGAGAATTTCGTATTTACAATACTGCATGGTTTTTCCCAGTTCTTGAACTTGTCTTTTGGAGGGCTTACCTCCCATGTAAAGTAGTGGTGGTTTGGGTTTACCTTTTTTGGCCACCATTCTCCCCAAACTAAAGCTAAAACATGCACAGATGGAAACATCCAGTCCCCTTATTCCGGAAAAGAATCTTAATCAGTTGCAAAAAAATATTAATAGAAAATGAAACCCCATTGTTAAGGGATGCTATCTGTCATCACTTTGCCCTGTGTCTAGAAATAGTAACTTCTTGTCATCCCAGTAAGAGTGGGTGCAACTTGCATCTTCTGTTGTGTTGTTTTCCTGAAAGAATGGAAATGCCTCTGGCATGAACAGAAGCACAAGGAACACTGAAGAAACAGATAGTGGGATGGTGTTTGCCGGGCAGAGGTAGATGAAGGTCACGACAAACTTTGTTGTGGTCATATACCTTAAAGTCGTTAAGAGGTGGTCAGTGGAAAAAGAGCTCATCTGATACGTTCTTCCCCATGAGTCATCACCCCCCTCCCCCTCCAGTCATTGCTCCCTAACCCTTCTCATCCCACCCCCAACTCCACTGAAATCTGGAATCCCCCACTCATTAGGCTTTACCAAAACTCACTTCTATAAGTCTCGCAAAATTCAATGCAGTTAATAGGCGCCAGAAATAGTACCATTATTTCCATCAATTATAAATGCTGTGCCTGTGTGTGTGCACGTGTGAATGTGTGTTTGCATTTGAATAGAAAACAAATTTCAAAAAAGGAACAAAAACTGGAGAATTTTGCATTTTTGGTGTTTTTTTTTTTTTTTTTTGTATTTGCGCAGACCATTTTAGGATTTTCAGTCTCAACAAAACACTATTAAAACAAAGAATCTAGTAAAATATTTGTGCATGTACTGCTAAACAATTCTAGCAATTTTACTAAGCAATACCTTTATTATTTTGAATATTCTTAACAGACTGGAACAAAACAGTTTTTTTATTTTTTTATTCAAAACAAAATATGCATAACTGTAACGCGTGTCGCAGAGTTAGGTATGATGCAGAGATTAAAGTTTTGTTTCAACAAAAACAAATGCCTGGGGGAATTTCATAGCTAGAAAGTTAAGAACTAAATTTTGTTCGCTAAGAGGACCTTTTCCATGGTTTTCCTTCATCTGCCAGCTATACAGCAATCATCCCTGAAATGCAGTTCCCGAGTGTAGTTAGAGAATAGCAAAGAATGTGAAGTGGTTCTTTTAAAATTATTTGTTTTGATTGTTTGTTTTAAAAACAGCCCTTATTAACTCTTCCTTCCACTGATTCTACTGTAAACTCATAAAAGCCTTTTTTTTTTTTTTTTTTTTTTTTTTTTTTAGAAAGCAAATTCATAGACACTCAGCAGGTAAAATGTTCCCACAAAAAGAAAAAATACAAACAGAGCGATCCGATTTCTCCTCTTGTCTTCAACTATCTAGAGCATGTGAGAGTGGTAACGTTTCTGTACTTGAATGAAAATGGCTAACCTAGTGTTTGAAAAGTTCTTTTTGATAATGCAGAATTGCATACACTTTATACCTGGAGTAATTAAAAACTGTATGTGGGAGAAATACTGGGGTGAAATGGTCTAGATTCTGTATGCTGCAGGTGTCTGAGCACGTCTCCTAGCCCTCCACAATGGTAAAGGAGGAAAAAGAAGTCCAGATTTGGGTCCTCAGAATCCTATTCCTGTAACAATGGCCAAAAGGTGCTCGTGTAGTCCTGCAACAGAACTGAAATCCCAGCGAAAGCCCAGCCACCTGCGGCTTCAGGGCAGGACTCCCTACCTCCTCACACCCCCATTCTGGGCGGCTGCTTCCAGCCACCCGACCAGTGAGGAAGGCCTGGGCCCTTGGAAGGGGGAGCTGGACCAACCGAGTTCACGGTAGTTTTCTTTGCTTTTGTTTTATTTTCAACGTAAAGATGTGCTAACTGTCTGACCCCACCTGTTATGGAGAGCACTTGTTTGTTCAGCTAGAAAGGGCCCCCCTGGTTCTGCTCCGTTGCAGGTTTGTGCAGCAGCGGCTCAGGGGCCCAGCGGAGCGTGCACTGCGCCCACTCACGGCAGCTGCGACAAGGACAGAAGCAAGCGGATGTCATCTGCTGTGGGCGGGGAAGGCCCGGGGCGGGCAGGCCGGGAGGGGTGTGGGTTCCAGAGGCAGGAGGGAGAGTCAGGGAGTTTTTTTATTTTTATTTTTTTGTTGTTTTCTTTTTTTTGTCTTTTTTATTTTTTTATGATTTTTTTTTGTGTGTGTTGTTGTTTGCTATACCGCGAGGTCATAGCCGTCATTCCGCTAATAGAAACTGACAGGACATGAGACAGAACTATCTGAGGAGCACACACAATGACTAGAAATATATATAGAGAGAGCGACAGTGAAAAGACTTAGTTTACCTCTGAGAAACCATCCCCCAAATAAATCCTGTATTAACAAGTGCAAAAACAAAACAAACAGATAAACCCAAATCAAAAGGAAAGCAAAGAAAACCTCCAAACATTAAAACACAGTGTATAAAATGGTGTGAGAAACTGAAGTCACTTTCCAGCCTTTTAGTCCATAAAAAGCTGTGTGTGTGTGTCCTTGTTTGGATTCAGGCCCCTCTTTTCCAGTTTTGCCCTCCAGGCCCTGCACAAAGTGATGCGCGGTCGGAGCACCCAGGCCGTGACGCCGGTGGCCAGGGCGGCAGGCACGCTCCAGGGTCCAGCATCCCTACTCCTTGCTGGCCGAGCGCTCGTCAAGTGCGTGGACGCCCCCGACGCCCAGCGCCGTGGCGTTCTGCGCCGCCGAGGCCGTGAGAACTGTGTGAAGGAGCATCAGCATGAGGACACACAGTCTGAGTCTGCCGGGGCCCAGCCTGGGCGCTGCTGAAGCTGGCAGCGACGTCCTGGGACAGGAGCCGCCTCTGTCCACCGTCCCCTTGGAGGGGGTGTTGGATTTTGCCTCTCTCCTGACGTCACAGCATTCTGGTTCATCATTGGTTAGAAAGGTTTCGTAGAGCCCTGGGGGGTGAAGAAAGGGCAAGGTTAACAGGCGAGAGGAGGATGGGTAGGAAGGCGCTCAGAGCCGACGGCAGCGTGTACTTTAACATCTGATCCACGACCTCTTACGGCAATGGAACGTTTTGTAAAGGAGAGTCAAGTCCGTACAGTCTGGGTCAATGGTCAACCGTGCTCTCAAGCCAGTACTTCTAGGTTCCTCACTGCTCTTACTGTACTCTTGGTGGTCATCCATGAAAGTTCTGGGTTGTGAAGACTACAGGATAAAAGGCTTCACTAGGTCAAAACCAGAACCTAAGGTTCTGGATCAACTTGGTGACCAGGAACATTCAACCACCATTTTCTCTTTAACAGGAATGTGATTAACTAGTGCGATGTGTAAAGTGACACCCACTAGTTATGAGTTAGCATATTTTATTTATGAAACCACCAACCAATCATAATACCAGAGCTACAGGAACCATGTTACTAATCACGTCCTCTCAGGAACCTCACCAAGGCTCAGATCTCCCTTTATGGCTGAATGGGCTTAACATCTACACACCCAAAGCATGACCATTTCCATTTGTATATACTTCTCTTATTCTTCCATTTGCTATTCTATTGATGACTGCCTACATCGAAGCCTGTATTGTCTTTTTATTTTTTTATTTTTATTTTCTGGACCACTGGGGGAGGAGTCTCTGCCTCATCCTTCTCCCTTTCCCATCCTCCAGCATCACTTTTTAGTGATTGTGGGTCTAGCTCACTCTCTCGCTCTCTCTTATTCTCTCTTCCTTTTTTCCCTTCCCTCACCACAGAATCTCTCCTCTTTCTCCCTTCTCTTTTCCCTTCTTCCTCTAAAAACCCACATTGTTCTTATTTTTAAATTGATAAGTGGAGACTTTCGAAGTGATGAAAAAGAATAAAACAACTGGCTATCTAAACCTTCCAATCTCGTTTCTTGCTAGATTATAAAATTTTTACGTGGTCGCTTTAAGCCATTTTGTATCCTTTTTTTTTCAACTTGACTGAAACATTTTTTCATGAGATTTAGCATGAAGTTTCCACACAAATTTTATTCTGTTACTCTCAAGCTTGAAAAACTTGAAAATGACGATAGAGTAATTGTTAGGATTAAATACGATGTCGTATGTAAAGTGCTTGGCTCAGTGCCTGGCACAGAGAAGTAACTTGAAAAATTTGACTACTGTGAATTATAATCACTGTTAATAGTGCCTCATTGGCTCGACGTTACTCATGAAATCTAGACTCCTTTCCTCTCTCTCCAGACTCACTGCTCAGTGCTCCAGACATCCTCAACTCTTGGTTGATCTCAGAACACGTGACACTTCCACCCACATATGGACCACGGCTCAAGCTTTCTTTCTGGAATTTTCTCCATCAATTCATAGAACTAACTCTCATTTCTCCTTCAGGTTCAGCTTACATGGAATTCCCTTTGTGAAGCCTATATTCATAGTCCTGGGCTCCTAGTACATTTTGTGTAACTCTTCAATAGAGCAATTATTATTTTTTCTTTTAATCACAATTGCTCATTTTCATGTCAATTTCCTTACTTATGTGTCACCATAAGAGCAAGAACTATATAGTATCAGCCTCGTGTTCCCAATATGTTGCAGAATGCCTGAATAAAATAGGTACTTAACGAGATTTGTTACATGAATAAGCTCAATATATATTTATTCAATAGTCTATTAAATAATATACACTGCAATCTTCAGTTTCTTTAGAAAAATGACCAAGATATCCTTATAATGATGCTTACAATATTCATTTCTTCTTAGGCATTCAAAGGTAAACTTCACCTTCGCCTAGGTAGAATATGGAAAAAAAACTGAATTAATGAGGTCTGCAGCTCCGACATTTTTATTTTATGTATTTTATTCTTTTTTCAAATAAGATACCTCACGGGTAGACTAATCATTTATTGAAGTATACGTCTTCCAAAATTATATTCTACAAAGAAGAGAGTTTATAGTTAAGATTATAACAATAGAAATCTAAAGGTCATTTAGGTCAACATTTTAGAATGGTAACAGTCGGAATATCTTTAACAATGTCGTCCAGATAAGAAGCTCTTCCGAAGTTGCTCAGAAGCCAGGCGACTGATTTAGACCTAAAGTCATCTCAGAAAAAATAAGGCAATTTGTCAGGTCAATCAATGTACTCTTCTTTTGGACTAAAAACAATAATACTCTTTCTTTTTACATTGTCCATCTTTTTTTTTTTTTTTTTTGCGGTACACGGGCCTCTCACTGCTGTGGCCTCTCCCGTTGCGGAGCACAGGCTCCGGACGTGCAGGCTCAGCGGCCATGGCTCACGGGCCCAGCCGCTCCGCGGCACGTGGGATCCCCCCGGTCCGGGGCACAAACCCGTGTCCCCTGCATCGGCAGGCGGACTCTCAACCACTGCGCCACCAGGCAAGCCCTGTCCATCTTTTTAATAAGAATCTTTATTCAGAATTACACATGCATATTAGTAATCAAATCATTCTACAAGATATTTTATAAGAAAAAATTCCTCCACCTCCTCCATCCCAAATTCTTCCTTCTCAGAGGCAAATACTGCACTTTTTAATTTGTTTCTGTATTGGCTCCATTTCTGGAAATGACCTGTTTTATACTTTTCGTGATTTTTCATTTTTTATCACTATCACTAGTAGATTCCTCCCCGCCCCCAACCCCACCCCAGGACATGTGAGGATAAAACATTCATTCTGCACCTTCTCCAGCCCATAGGTGACCCCCTTCCTCTATGGTAATAAGTTTAATACTTGGTGTTCCTTTATTGGAATGCTGTAAAAACAATTCTCAACTCAGACGTGCAGTAAACTTTCATTTTCCATTCCAATTCCACTTTGTTTTTCCTAGAACTAATACTTACTAATTCTTAGAGTTTTCTACATAGTTACTAGTTCAGCACCCAGTACTTTGCCAGCTCTTTCCTGTCAGTTGTGTTTTCCTGAAGAACTATCTCCTGTAGTCTTTTACCATCTGGACTGGTGGCTTTTATGCCTAGTGCATAGATTCCAGCCTGAAAACTCCAATGAACCTTCCTCTTAGGGACGCTGGCTGCCTCTTTCCCGTGGATTTCCTATCTCCTGTTCCTTACACCTCTTTACTCATTTTGGTGGACTGGGTATCTAGTATTTTCATAAGGACAAACTCTTGGGAGTAAATTTCTGAGAAGCTGTATGCCTAAAAATGTTTACCTCACGTTTAATTGTTTGCCTGAGTATGGAATTCTGGCTTAGAAATTCTTATCCTTCTGCTTTATTTGAGCGATACTCCCATATTTAGTTGTTGAACCTCTGGGACCTGTCCTTTAATATTCTTATCATCTCCCTTGTTCATCACTTCATCCCTGGCTCTGCTTTCTGGAGGATTTGGTGAGCTTTACCATGAAATAATTTTACTGAGTTTTTCTTTTTTTAAAAAAATCACATTTTAATTTCCAAGAGCTCTTTTATATACTCTGAATTTCTTTTTTGAAGTGACTGTTCTCATTTCACAGTTGCAATATATTCTTTTATCACTCTGAGATTTTTACAGCACTTTTATTTGTCGTGTTTTATTTCCTCCCTGCATGCATTCTGTTTTCTCCAGATCACTTTTTTCTCCTTTGTTTGTCTCTTACTTTTTACGTGGGAAGCCCTCCTCACGTCTGTCACCCGGTCCAACAACTTTCTCCAGCCATCTCCAAAAAACAGTTCCCCTCCCACAAAGAAATATGCCAGCACTTTTCTCTGGAGAGGGAGGCATGGGTTATGGAGATCTGACTGCCTCATATACAGACTTCCACCTGCTCTCCCTTATGTCGTCACCTCCTCCAAAGCATTTCATGCTGTCAATTCCTGTGTCTGGAGGGAGTCTTGGATGGAAATCTGGTTGACTCTTTGCTTCTTCTCCGCTGCTCTAGCATTCACTTTTCTAGGTGTCAGCAAATCCTTTCACATGCACCAATTTTCTTTCTAGTTTCTAAGAGGGTTTGGTTGTTCTCTCCTTATCCATTCTTCTGTCCTTTTGGATTTATGCCTAATAACGATTTCTCTTCTCTTGGGTCTGCCTAGGAAACTTTACTGCACTTTTCTCTACATCGGTCTGCTTTGTCCTGATCTCTGACTCACTCCTCCAGCCAGGAATGCTGCCTGTCGCTGGATTCTGCCTCAGTGTCTCCCCAGAAACTGAGGACACAGGGCATCTGCAAAGGGCCAAGCCAGCCTCGGATTTTTTTTCCCTCTGCTGAATCCTTGTTCCCTAACTCCCTCACGGGTACAGTTCTGAGTTCTCTCTAGTAAACCGTCTGGATACAGATGCTTCCTAGGAGAGCCTACCTATAGCAGCCAACACTTCCTCATCCTTCAAAGAAACTGTAAGGACATATTACCAAATGAAAAAAGTTCTCAGACAATCTCATTGCACAAATATATAAGAGATTTGGGATTAGGAAAGGAAAAGAGTAATTTTTTCAGTTAATGAAATGTTGTTCTACAGTTTGCTACAAAATGTTCTATCTGCAATCTCTAATGAATCATTACCTATTTGACATTGAAAATAATAGTAGTAGCAATTATTCTATCTTATAGTACCAACCTCATGAATTATTTCTGAGTATTAAATAATACACATAAACTGTCTAGAACAGTGCCTGGCAGGTAGTAAAATGTCACGTAATATTAATTATTCCTCTTAGAAGTTGGGATAAATAGTAGAGTCAGAATTTATTATTAGGAAGGGCTTTAAGGAACATCTAATTCAAATTCTTTTTCTGTTTTCAATTAGTCTAAGCCACTCACAGAAAAGCCTTATTTTTTACAGCTCAAAACAATTATTCTAGTATAGTCAGTATAAATAACATCTAAGTACAGGAAAGACATTCTAAGGAAATCCTTAAAATAAACACATTATTTAAATATAACCCTTCGTTATCTCAGTAATTTACATTTTGCCATCTTTAAATCCAGGAATATGAGACTAATTTTTCAAATATTTGAACTAGTAATATGCTTTATAATATCTTTCCAAATGCAAAAGTTTAGAAAACAGTAAAGTAAAAAGAAGGGGGAAAATTACCCCAAACCTGATTTCATTAGGATGAAAAAAGAAACAAGAAGAAACTGTTGGAATTTGTTTCCTCAACTTTTTATTAACACGGACACACGTATACAGTCAGACCTCATTTTACTGCACTTCACTTTATTGAGATTCACAGATATTGTGTTTTTTACAAATTGAAAGTTTGTGGTGACTCTATCCAGCCAGTCTAAGGTGCCACTTTTTTCTTTCATTTGCTCACTTTGTGTCTCTGTGTCACATACTGGTAATTCTTGCGGTATTTCAAACTTCTTCACTTTATTATATTTGTTATGATGATCTGTGATCGGTGATCTTTGACGTTACTACCAAAATTGTTTTGGGGGTGCCGCAAACTGCATCCACGTAAGATGGCAAACTTAATCAATACATGTGGTGTGTTTGCTCCACCGACTGGCCATTCCCCGTCTCTCCCCGTCTCCCTCAGGCCTCCCTATTCCCTGAGACAAAACAATATTGAAATCAGGCCAATTAATAACCCTACAATGGCCTCTAAGTGTTCAAGTGAAAGGAAGGGTCACATGTCTCTCACTTTATATCAAAAGCTAGAAACGATGAAGCTTGGTGAGGAGGCATGTTGAAAACGGAGATAGGCTGAAACCTAGACCTTTTGTGCAAGACAGTCAGATTGTGAATGCAAAGGAAAACTTCTCGAAGGAAGTTCAATGTCTACGCCAGTGAACACAGGAATAATGAGAAAGTGAGACAGCCTTAGTGCTGATACAGAGAAAGTCTGAGTGGTCTGGATAGAAGATCAAACCAGCCACAACATTCCCACAACATTAGGCAAAGCCTAACCCAGAGCAAGGCCCCATCTCTCTTCAATCCTGTGAAGGCTGAGAGAGGGGAGGAAGCTGTAGAAGAAAACTGGGAAGCCAGCAGAGGTTGGTTGATGCGGTTTAAGGAAGGGAGCCATCACCATAACATAGAAGTGCAAGGTGAAGCAGCAGGTACTGCTGTAGAGGCTGCAACACGGTATCCAGAAGATCTAGCTGAGAGAATTAATGAAGGTAGTTACGCTAAACAGATCTTCAATGTAGATAAAACAGCCTTATACTGGAGGAAGATGCCATTTAGACTTTCATAGCTAGACAGACGTCAATGCCTTTAAGCCTCAAAGGACAGGCTGACTCTCTTATTAGGCGCTAAAGCAGCTGGTGACTTTGAATTGAAGCCGGTGCTCATTTCCCATTTCTAAAATCCTTAAGAATTACGCTAAATCGACTTTGCTCATGCTATTAACGGAACAACAAAGCCTGGGTGACAGTACATCTGTTTACTGAATATCTTAAGCCCACTACTGCAACCTACTGCTCAGAAAAAGATTCCTTTCAAAATGTTACTGCTCATTGACAAGGCATCTGGTCACCCAAGAGCTCCGATGGAAATGGACAATGAGATTAATGCCATTTCCATGTCTGCTAACATGACATCCGTTCTGTAGCCCATGGATCAAGGAGTAATTTTGACTTTCAAGTTATTACTTTTAAGTAATAATTTAAAAAAGTCATGTTGTAAGGCTGTAGATGCCTTAGATAGTGATTCCTCTGAGGGATCTGGGCAAAGTCAATTGAAAACCTTCTGGAAAGGATTCACCACTAGAGACACTAGTAAGAACATTGCTGATTCACGGGAAGAAGTCAAAGTATCAACATTAACAGGAGTTTGGAAGAAGTTGATTCCAACTCTCATGGATGACTTTCAGGGGTTCAAGACTTCAGTGCAGGACGTAACTACAGAGGTGGTAGAAAGAGCAAGAGAACTGGAATTAGAAGTGGAGCCTGAAGATATGACTGAATTGCAGCCGTCTCATGATCAGACTTGAAAGGATGAGTTGCTTCCTATAGATGAACAAAGAAAGTGATTTAACGTTATCTCCGTTCATTTTAGCATCTTTGATATATCATTGTCCATTATTTTAATTTTTCTTGATCTTTTTATATTTTTCTCTGCACTGTGTTCTACATCTAAGAGTTTCACAATGATTGGAAAGGAGCGTTCCATCCAGTTCCCCTTACTGTCGGATCTGTAGTGCTTGGTCTTGTCTTCATCCTCATATAATAACATTTCCAAACATTTAAAAATGTGTCTTTACCATTCCCTCTGTTGTCTATCATTTGCTGTGTGAACTTAAGTGCATATCTTTTCATAATTTGTTAAATATGTGCAGTTATTCATTTGCCTAGAATTACATTTTTAAAAAATCACACACACTTGGGCAAATTTGTCTAATTATTAGGGTCGTTGATGAGGAAGTTTATCTAAATTTTACTTCCTCCAACTTCTAATCCCTCATCATTTGGGGGGGGCTATATAATCAGATGTTTGAAACTTATTTATTGTCAAATTACTAACATTTTTATATCTTCCCTCCCAGTAATGATGAATAACATTTGCATATCGTTTTATATGTACCTTATTCACGGATTATTTGGTTGCAATTAACAGAAACTCACTGGAGCTAATTTAGGCAACAAAACGAAACAAAACCTAGAGCAGCTAAGGGGAGGAATATGTGAAAACTTCAAGCCTATTCTATGAGATACAAGACTGAGAGCACACAAGGGAACATGAAGAACTAAATTAAGAAATAGCATGGCCATCAGAAGTAGGGGTGCTCCCTATAGCACTGGAATCATCTCTGTTTCCTGCTGCACAGCTCTCCCTCATTTATCTTTGGGCTTTTTCATGGAGATAGGACTTCATTGTTTTGTTCTCTTAATTCGATGTCATAGGGGACTGACTGGAATTGCTGGGTTCCAGTGACATGCTCCTGGGGATGCAGATCGACTTGACATTGGACTGGTTTATGCTGGTCTCATCAGACACACCAGAGAGAGATTCCCACAGAACAAACATAGCCGTGCATGTAGGTTCACTCTCTGAAAGAAAAACGTGAAGTCAGTGTTTTTCTTTCTGCTCAAATATGATATTTTCCACCTTGGAGCTTGTAGGCTATTTCCTCCATTCTCAAAATTCAAGAATGTTTGGAATTTGATCTAATTTCCTTAATTTTGCCAGAATGGGAAGAACCACTTTAATCTGCCAGTAGGAGTGTCTCTAAGCTCAGGAAAGATATTTCCCAGTCTTCGTTTGGTTGTTATTTCTTTATTTTCACCGTGTATTGTGTGCTTTCAATTTATCACATTCCCTCCCATCATTTTTATAGTCTTGGTCTCCACCTTGGACTTTGCCTCTGTTTTCTTCAAGCTTATCCTCCACTTTGCTTACTTCAATCTCTATATGGTTGACACTATAAGTGTACAACATATTTGCAATTGTTTTCTGTTGCCCTGCAATATATATATATACGTATACGTATTATATATATTAATCTAAATTAATTGTTATGTTTGCCTGCTTCCCAGCCAAATTTCCTTTCCACGTTTCTCCCCTTGTTTTAAAGGGTCTATATGTCCTTGAATTTTATTGGGAACAGATGCTGCCTAAAATTACCCTTGTAGTAACTTTTCTTAAATATATGCTATCATTCTGTCTCTCAAACTCTGTCTTCCTTCTTTTATGTGAAGTATATTTTATTAGGTTCCATATTTCATTTTCTCTGTGTTAAAAGTTGAACAGATTTGCCCTCCAAATATATCTGAAAGACCTAAATCCTAGTACCTCAAAAGGTGACCTTATTTGGAAATAAGGTTTTCAGAGACTTAATCAAGTTAAGGTGAGGTCATTGGCAGGGTGTGGAGGGTAGGCATGCAGGATCCACTATGACTTTTGTTGGGTGTTGTTTTGCCTTTTGTTTGTTTTTATGTTGGGAGTGAGTACCTTCATAATTCTGTACTGTGTGTGCCTATGTCTGTTTCTTAATCCAGTGGTTTTAGATCATATCTATTCTCAACTGACAAAGCTGAGTAGATTCATGTCTGTATAGTTCTCTCCTGTCCCATTAATCTCATATTTGGCCATTGCTTTTGTTCTAAACTATGGATACATCTTCTTCCATGTTTTCATCCTGTATGTTAATTTTGAAAATTGAAAGTGAAAGAAAAAACATTCTTAGAGTTCATGCAATGCCACTTCATTACAGTAACATCATTCAAAGGATTTAAGATCTCAGGCAAAATAGACGATTACTTTTGATATTTTATCAATTCATAAAAATTTTAGATAGCTTTATATTTGACTCACGCTTCTCTTGCACATTTTTTCTGAGATTCTAGTTGTCTTTCATGCTTCATATAATCAGGAAAAATATTATATCTTCATCCCTATGTCACTAAATCCATTTCATAATCATAACAATTTCAGTGTTCTAATATGAACAGGTTATTTTCGATGCACAGATATTATCTTATGATTTATTTTACTCCACCACGAATATTGAGAGCCTACATTACCCTCTTTCTTGTAATCCTCTTTTGTTCTACTAGAGTAAAACTACAAGTAATGTTTCACATGGGATATGTAGAAGGTAAATTTTCAAGAACATTTAATTGAAACAGACTTCGTTCTCCTATTTGAAAGACATTTTGCCTGGGTATAGGATCCCAGGCTCACAATCTCTTCTTCTGATAACTTTGGAGGCGTTGCTCATTGCGTCCTAGGGTCCAGTGCTGTGGGAGAAAGTTATGACTATATTTGTTTCCTGTCGATGTTGTAGCAAATTACTACACATTAGTAGCTTGAAACACCACCCGATTATTTACTCACACTTCTGTAGGTCACAGTCTAGGAGGGTTGGCTGGTTTCTCTGCTCAGTGTTAGCAAGGCCAAGATCGAGATGCTGGCAGGGCTGAAGTCCTTTTCAGGGTCTCTAGGGGGGAATTCACTTCTAGGCTCATGCAGGTTGCTGGCAGAGTTTGGTTCTCCACACTTCTAGGACTGAGGTCCTCGCCTGCTGTTGGATGGGACTGTTCACAGCCTCTAGAGGCCATCCTCATCCCTGGGCTTATCCTCCTCCATCTTCAGAGCCAACAGTGACAGTGTGGAGTCTTTCTCATTCTTCTAACCTCTATGACCTCTCCTTCAGCCCCATCTTACCTGAATCTCACATGGTGCCTTTATGACTGACTCTGTCTTCTGTGCTTTTCACAGCCTGTGGGATTAGACGGGACCCACCTAGATGATCCAGGATAATCTCCATATCTCACAACCACAACCTTAATCATAGCTGCAAAGTCCCTTTTGCCACGTAACACGTTCACAGGCTCTGGGCATTAGTTCATGGGCATCTTTTTTGGGGGAAGCCATTATTCAGTCTAACACTCTTCACCCTCTGGCTCTCAAAGACCCACATCCATGCCACATGCAAAGACTCTTCACCTTATCCCAAGGTCCCAAGTCTCAACCCAATACAACTCAAAGTGCACAAATCTCCCCTAAGTCTCATCAGTTCAAACTCCTCAAACTTCATGATCTATATCACCTGGATTAGGTATTGATGTGACACTAAGCACACTCCATCCCAGGATAAAATTCCTCTCCATCTGCGAAACCAGAAAGTAAGTTATCTGCTCCCAACACACGATGGTGAGAGACTAATCGTTGCGGACATTCTGCTTCAAAAAGGGAGAAGGTGGAAGGAAAAGGGGGTCACCAACCCAAATCAACTCTGAAATCTAGCTGCACAAACTCCATCAAGTTTCCAGGCCTGTGAATGATCCTCTGCGACTCTCAGCTCCACCCTCTGGGCTCACATCTCCGTCCTCTGACTCATCTTTCCTTTCTTATAAAAAGTTGCATCTGTGTGCAGCTGAGTAGTTTCACTAGCAAGTTTCCGCCAGTAGACTTTTGAGGGTCCAACAGCCTCCCTTCACTTCATCCTGTCTCTGTCCCTTTCCGTCCAAGCTGGCAGTGTTTTTGCTAATGTAAACTTCTCCATAACTTTGTCAGACTCCTGTCTATGTCACAAGGGTTTACCCCGTTAGACAAGAAGCGCCCCCACAAATCCTCCCTAGATAATCCCTCCTCTACTTTTGGCTACTGCTCAAAGGGCTGAGGGGAATCCATGAGTCCCACCCTTAATCTCTCCAAAAGCCTTTTGTATAACTTAATACTCTGACCTTCCAAACTTTGTGAGGTCTTAGAATGGTTGTACAGCCATCCCCTCAGCAGTTTCGTTTGGTTTTCTCTAGAGTATACTTTCCTGACAGCAATTTGTTTTACCTTTTGCCATCTTGGTAGACTGAGATTGTCCCAAATCATCAAATCCTGGGTTCTATTGTTGAATAATTCTTTTCTCAGTGTATCTCTCTCCTTATGCATTCTATTATGAGTAGCAAGAAAAAGCCAGGTCACACCTTCAACATTTGCTTGGAAATCTCAGCCACAGAGCCAACTTCATGACTTAGTATCTCTGCTTTCCAGATAACTGCAGGACGCAATTCTGCTAAGCTTTCTGTTACTGTTGAAGATGTTTCCAATTTCCATGAACATGTTCCTCATTCCTTTCTGAGCCCTCACCGGCAGGCTTTAACGACCATATTCCTACACCCTGTTCAAGGCAATCTGGGCTTTTTCTATCATGCTCCTCAAAAGTCTTCCAACTTAGGCCACTGCCTGGTTCCAAAGCCACCTGCACATTTCTAGGTATTTGTTACAGCAACACTCCACTTCTACGTACAGAAATCTGCATTCGCTTTCTATTTATAAAGAACTGTCACAGACATCACAGTGGCTTAAAATGGCATCCATGTATTATCTCACAGTTGTATAGGTTAGAGCCTGGGCTGGTTTTGGCTAGTGTCAAAATGAAGTAGAGACATGAGTCAAAACCAACCCAGGCTCTAACCTATAGAACTGTGAGGTAATACACGGATGCCATTTTAAGCCAAGATGATGTCTGTGACAATTTTTTTGTGTGTGTGACAATTTTTTATCAGGCTGAAGTCAAGGTGTTGGCCTTGATTATCCAAACTGGGTCAGGAGGCTGGCAGAATTCACTTTCATGTGGCTGTAGCACTGAGCTCCCTGCTTTCTTGCTGGCTGCCAACTGGAGACTCTCAGCCTCCAGAGACCACCTGCATCCCTGGCTCACGGCCCTTTTCTCCATCTTGAAATCTAACAACAGTGGGTTGAGTCCCTCCTACACCTTCCATTTCTGTGATTTCTCCTTCTGCCTCATCTTTCTGGCTGATACTTTTGTATTCCGTGATTACATTGGGTGGACCTAGATAATCCAGGATAATCTCCCTATTTTAAGATCAGCTGACTAGCCGTCTTAATTCCACGTGCAAAGTCCTTTGAGCCATGTGATGTACCATATTCACGGGCATATCAAGAAAGAAGATCATAGGGGCTAAAATCTTGGCTATGACACAGATGTTAATATCCTTCTCATTTCACTGAAGGCTTGGGTTTGTTACCCTCAGTGAAACCTCTTCGGATAGTTCATATATTCGTTGTTTTCTAAAATTTCAAGAAGATATGTCTACACGTGGCTTCTTCATAGCTTCTTCTGTTGGTCCCTTTCAATCTGACCATGGTTTTCTTCCACTCTGGAGAAATTCCTTCTCGCATTGCTTTGATAATCAATTCCTTTCCCCACTTCCACCTTCATACTCTTTTTGTTTTGTTTTATCCAAAAAGCTCATATGGGGTTGTCCTGGCCCTTCCACATGTTTTACTCTCTTGTCACCTTCAGTTGTCAAGTCTCTCCAAGAGGCAGAAGCCTCCTCAGGGTGAGTGAATGGAGATGAAGTGGATGAATCGCAGCTCCCCTCCTAACACCCCAAAAGTCATTACTAAGAAGGCTTCCTCACATCCACCCAGGGAGCTCATTCAATGTCTAGAAAGTCGATCCCTGGATTTTGTGGGCAGACCCCACACTGCATAGACAGGAATGGGGGTGATCTGTCGGCTCAGATGTCTGCTCAGAGCCTTTAATCCATCAGAGGATTTCTGGTCTTTTTGTTCTGCTTTCTCTATGCCCCCAAAACAATCCATGATCATCAAAGGGTCCTATTGGAAGAACAGTTCCCACGTCTGCTGTGGTCTTTTTTCAGAGCCTGCTCTGAAGGCTCTCACAGTTCTGGTTGCATTCTAGAGTCCTGCATTTGCCTTTTCTCTTCTGTACATTGTTTATTTAAAAAAAAATTTTTAATTATTTTTGGCTGTGTTGGGTCTTCGTTGCTGCGCGGGCTTTCTCTAGTTGTGGCAAGCAGGGGCTACTCTTCCTCGCGGGGCTTCTCATTGTGGTGGCTTCTCTTGTTGTGGAGCACGGGCTCTAGGCGTGCGGGCTTCAGTAGTTGTGGCGTGCGGGCTTCAGTAGTTGTGGCGCGAGGGCTCAGTAGTTGTGGCTCGCAGGCTCTAGAGCGCAGGCTCAGTGGTTGTGGCACATGGGCTTAGCTGCTCCGCGGCATGTGGGGTCTTCCTGGACCAGGGCTCAAACCCATGTCCCCTGCATTGGCAGGCGGATTCTTAACCACTGCGCCACAAGGGAAGTCCTCTGTATATTTTTTAAAACAGTCTCTGTTCTCCCTGTGTCCCATTTTCTAGGTTCTATAGCTTCTATGAATGTATCCCATTTTGTAGTTTTTACTTCAATTTCAAAAGAGTTCGAGACAGGTGGGAAATAAAAGCCCGCTTCAGCTTGCCATCTTGAACCAGAAGTCACACCCGCACTTAAATGCAATGGTTTACTCATCACCAGGACCATTTTTTGCCACCATGTAAATCCTGAGAGTTGCAAGAAATAGTTTTTGAAATTAGCATTTCACCTTTAATAGTCCTTCATTTTTTATTTGCTGCAATAGTGGTTTCACATGCATATAACCTAGGATTTATTTAGAAATAACTTACAAAAAATATAAAATTAGCACTAGTATCCAAATTGTATCCACTTTTTTAAAGGTAAAAATAACATAAGTGACGTGTAGAGATTTTGATAATTTTCTAGGATTATTTTATCATTGGGCTGGTAAAACAATATAAAACGAGGAGTCAGTCTCAGAAATCTAGAAACAAATTTCCAAATCATATGACCATCTGCAGAAAGAATGACTTATATTTAAAATCTTTATAGTATCTTTTTTAAGCAAGGGCAAATTTTAAGTAATTAAGGTATACATTTGAAATAGATTAGTTTTTTTTTTTTTTGAAAGGAGTGGTGGCAAATGTATCAGGTCCACATGATGAATTTTCAGTCTAACATCACACTGAAATCTAACTACTCCATCCTTCCTCTAAACACCTAGCATTCTGCTTATCTCCCAGAGAACAATACGTATTTGTTTAATGAGGGGAAGGAACCAAGGGATCATGAAGTAATACTCTGAGTTGTAAAAGACTGTCTTAATGCGTTGAATATATTAGCACATGGATATAACCCAATAGTAAAATATAAGTACACATATCAGGAAGAAAAGTGACGCAGACTCTCAAGGACGGGCCACACAAGTACCTGCCTATGTAAAGGTCGTTCAGAATAGAAAGCTAAGTGCACATTCGATAGAATAGAGATTGTTTTACAAATGGAAAATCATACGCAATGAAATTAAAATCAAAGGCCCACATTAAAATGGCAAAGAAGTTCTACAAAGAATTCACTCATTTCTTAAGACCATAAGCTAAATTGAGGGATAAATTAGGCATTCGAAGTATCTAGAAGCTAAGCAGGTAACTTCCTCAGCGATGGGTCCTAAATTTTTCTAGGATTGGACTAAAAGAACAGAGACTGTCTTCTGCAGTCAGAGAGGATACAGTCTCAACATAACTAACACATGATGTTAAATATCACATTTTCATTGTTATCTCTCCTAAAATGGTTACAGTGATATTTTTAGTTATGAAAAATTTATTCTAAGAAAATAGGAAAGAAAAAAAGTTCATGGATAAAGAAAATATTTGCTGACCAAATATATCATTTAATTTCCCACCCCATTCCTGATGATGCCTTTTAGGGTGGCCTTCATGTAGACTTTATAGGATGGCGTGGAGGAAAACCATATCAGTTCCCAGAGGAGTGTAGCTGTTAGCATCTGTACAAACCATCAGAACATTGTAGGGCTCAAGGCAGGGGGGCGCTGGTGGGACGGAAAGACTCATGTTCCTCTTTCTATTCTGATAAGTTCCCACGTATCAGGGACTTGTACCAAGTGCAACTAGTAAACGTCACCTGAGGAAGGAATAAGAATCTTGACTCCTCTTCCATTCCTGTGAACCAGCCATGGTTGCTAAGTGCTTTCATTTTTCCACTTGGGTTCCTCTCATAGATGAGAAGAGTGTTTATGGGATTTCATGAGATGAATTTCAAGGATTCAGAGAAATGTGTTTAAGTGTGTCCTATGAATTTACATTACAGGAGGACGTGAAAAACTGGATCTCTCATGGATGTTTCCGTGACTGCATGTTGAGCGCTAGCTAGTTCAGCATTGCTACCCAAGAAGAAAACTGTATGGTCCTCGTTAAGAACATTACCTATTATGTTCTATTTCTATTTATTTGTGTTATTTTTCTCTGTGAAGTGACATGGTGAGGATCACATACTGTAAATCAGTGTCATGTTTTAGTAGATTACCCAGTCTTTTTTTAATTTGGCAATCTTTAGTAACTATGACTCTGCAGAGGAAATATCCTTAAAAACAGGAAACTACGTAAATAAGTCCGCGGCTGCAGAATCTCAAACCATGACTTGTAATTGAAGAGACAGTTTTGCTAGTGCTTTGATCCATCCACGAATGTAGTTAGAGTACAAACAACATTTCCTGCTTTTCTTTCTAAAAAGAAAAACAGACTTTCTGTGTAATCACAGAATACGTACAAAGCTATCCCAATGTCTGTGTCCTGCCTACACGGACACACGTTAATGGCTTCAAGGCATGAAATCACCTCATAAATAGACCCGGACTTCAAAAATATGCTTTTTTAAAATGAGTTAGGGGAAAATTATTTTCCTAATTTGATCACCAGTTTTTGAAACATTAAATGTGAACAAAAGTAGTTGTGATTTTCATCAAAATATTTTTACTCAAAGATAATGCCAAAACTTAAGTTGGTAGTACTCCGACTCTAAGGAAAAGCCAATATTATAGAATCATTTATAACAAGAAAACTGTCTCAATGTGTTAGAGTTGACATTGAACTTAACAAAAAGAATATTAACTAGAATGATTAACTGTCTTTATTTGTCAGATGTGAACTGACAAAGAAGTTTAAAGTAAAAGAGATATGATTATTCTTTTTTGGAGTGGGGGAAATAATAGGATTTAACACTCACTTATGACTCTTATTTGAGCGACATAGAACATCTGTTCTTTTATAATAACAAAAGCATATATTTGTTCAATAGTTTTGATATCTACTGGTTTTCTGCTGATTACATTTTTTTAAATATATAAAGACACATACATATATAGTAAATTGAGAAAATATTAAGATGAGAAAAGATTAGACTGAGAAACTGAGAAAATATGAAGAATAACAAAAATGAGGTTTTGAAGTATGTATCTCTCAGAGGCAAGACGGCACAAATGAATATTCTGAGAAGCCAGGCTCCTTGGGCCCCTTGTTTCCTACAAGAAAACAAAGATGCAAGAAAAGGAAAATGTGCACAGGTGACGACAGAAAGAAAGAAAGAAAGAAAGAAAGAAAGAAAGAAAGGAAGGAAGGAAGGAAAGAAGGAAGGAAGGAAGGGAGAGAGAAAAAAAGAAAGGAAGGGCTTCCCTGGTGGCGCAGTGGTTGAGAGTCTGCCTGCCGATGCAGGGGAAACAGGTTCGTGCCCCGGTCTGGGAAGATCCCACATGCCACGGAGGGCTAGGCCCGTCAGCCATGGCCGCTGAGCCTGTGCGTCCGGAGCCTGTGCTCTGCAACGGGAGAGGGCACAGCAGTGAGAGGCCCGCGTACCGCAAAAAAAAAAAAAAAAAAAAGGAAGAAAAAAAGATTATATATTAAATTAAGAATTAGACATTAGGAGGTGACATAAAAAAGAAAAAAAACGAACGTAAAAAAGTTCAAATACTAGTATTTAGTGACTTGAAACAATAAGGATGTGTAATATTTTGCTTATAACATCGAGAAATACTCATTATAATATGTATGTCCACAAAGGAATGAGAACTGAGAAGTATAATACACCTCTGGCAAGAATCTATGTCGTTAAATCTTTCTGAGTTTTTGGCAATAAATATCAAAAGCCTAAAGTTTTGCAAGCGCTTTAACCTGCCAAGTCCAATTCAATGAGTTTAGGGAAATGAATCAGAAGCGTATGGAAACACTGCAGCACAATGGATGGACCCAGAGGTTATCACACTAAGTGAAATAAGTCAGAAAGAGAAAGACAAGTACCATATGATAGCATTTATATGTGAAATCTAAAATATGACACAAATGAACCTATCTATGAAACAAAACCAGACTCACAGAGATCAGACTTGTGGTTGCCAAGGGGGAGGGGGGAGGGAGGGATGGACTGGGAGTTTAGGGTTAGCAGATGCAAACAATTATATATAGGATGGATAAACAACAAGGTCCTACATATCGTACAGGGAACTATATCCAATATCCTGTGATAAACCATAATGGAAAAGAAAAAGAAAAAAATATATATGTATAACTGAGTCACTTTGCTGTACAGCAGAAATTAAACACAACATTATAAATCAACTCTACTTCAATAAAATTTTTTTAAATGTATGGAAATAAGTATGCATATATGTGCTTAGTAGTATTTTTTTTTTACATAGCAAAAAAATGAACACGAAGAAAAGTCCGGTAGTTAGTAAAACACTCAAGTAATTTACATCATAATAATACACTGTATTATCATGCAAACATTAAATTATGCTATTGAAACATATTTAATCATTCAAACCACTATTCACGGTACAAAATGTTGTTTTCCTATTGGTGGTAGATGATGGATTTTCTTATTATCTTCTTTTTGCTGATGGACACTTATTAAATGCTTTTTTTTCTTTTTGGGTCTTAGTTGAGATCTTTCGTGTGGCACAGGCTCTTTGCTGTGGCGTGCGGGCTTCTCTCTAGTTGTGGCGCGCGGGCTCCAGGGAGCGTGGGCTCAGTAGTTGTGGTGCGTGGCCTTAGCTGCCCCGAGGCATGTGGGATCTTAGTTCCCCGACCAGGGATCCAACCCATGTCCCCTGTACTGGCAGGCGGATTCTTTACCACTGGACCACAGGGAAGTCCTGACACTTACTGAATGTTTTTAAATAATTAAGCATGCATTTTCTAGTATAAATATAATAACAGATATTACTCTACAGAAATGTTGTTGTGAGTTTTTAAGATATTTGATGAAAATGCTTAGATTCTCAGAGAGACGCCATCTTTTCTCGAATCTATTGGCGCTACAGGAACAGTAAGCCCAGCGCTTCTGATGAGGCTCTCCCGGCTCTCCCCGGGCACTTACCAGCAGAGGCCGGCTGGGAAAGGCACGCAGGCTTCCTTGGTCTCTCTGATGAGGGGGCATCTAAGCGGTGGGCAGCTGTGGTTTAGTTCAGGGAACATCCGTCACCCCTCTGGGAACAGCACCCAGATTTTATTTTGGGGAGAAGGCTTCCTGCACTCCAGGGATGGGGTGCAGGTGAGGCTGGGCCAGCCCCTCCCACATGCAGGAGGCCTGGGACTTGCCTTATTGACCTGGACGTTCCGTCTCCCTGGCTGCAGGGATCGCTCAAGTGTGGACACGTGACTTAAGCCACACTACTGGACTCCACGGCGGGACTTCTGCAAACATTATGGCAACGAGGTGATCTCTTCCTGCTGCGGTTCCCAAACTGAGAGTTTATAAACCTGCAGCTGCTGGTGAAATCAACTAACAAAGAGAAACACAGAGCTCAGGGGTGGGGCCGGGGAGCCAGCGCTCGACTTGGGGCTTTGACAGAGCTCGAGAGTTATTCTCTGCGTGGAATCTCTCCTGTATCTCTGTGCTTCAGTATATCTCTTTATGTCAGCATATTTCTACCACCCATCTATCTATCTATCTATCTATCTATCTATCTATCTATCTATATCTATCTAATGAACAATATATTCCCTGCTGTTTATTTCTGGACCGTGAATTCCGTCTCTGCTTCAGTCAGTTCCAGTAGGGTTTCTGCACTTGCAGGACGCCTTACCGACACACACACTCTCCTCATGGAGACACTGTGAAGCTTTAAGGAGACGGTGCATCTTAGGTGCCTGGCTGAAGGTCTTGTGCCGACTAAGCGCTCACAATTAGTGGACAGTAATAATGCTGGGCGTGGTTATAACAGTGGCAGTGAGATGCATACACGGTAAGGTAGCCTGGAAGCTAGGGATGAAATCTTCATCATGGATCTTACCCTTGTTTGGGAAATCATCTGCTTAAACCTGGGAAAACATAGTTTCTCTGTATTCCCTTGCACATCTGTAAATCTGTGATAATTACACTCTCTACACTTACATCTCAGAGAAGTTATGGAGATAAGTGAACGGTTCCTTTCCTCTTCGATATTTTGTTAATACATTACAGGCAACACCTCCAGTCTAGTATTTATTCAATTTGTTTACTTCCACAGATAAACTTGTGTTTCTCGGGTTATGAATCACATCTATTAATCCTCTTTCTATCCCCAGCATCTAGCCCAATAGCTGGTACATGATAGATGCAGGAGGGCAAAATGATGCCCCGCCTCGAAGAGGTTACATCGTAATCCCCAGAACCTATGAATATCTTGTAACATGGCAAAAAGGAATTGAGAATGCAGATGGAATTAAGGTTGCTAATCATCTGACAAAATAGGAAGTTTACCAAGCGAGACTAATCTAATCACACGAGATCTTAAAAAGGGAGAGAGGTTGAGTCCAGCGGGTAAGAGAGATGTGACACGTGAATAACTTGCTTCTCCACTGCTGACTTTGAACTTGGAGCAGTAGGACCACAAGCGAAGGAATGTGGGTGGCTTCAAGAAGCTGGGCACTCTCCTTGGTGGACAGCCGGCAAGGGAACAGGGACCTTGGTCCTACAATAGCAAGGAGCTGACTTCTGCCAACAGTCTGAACGATCAGGAACCAGCTCTTCTCCTAGAGGTTCCAGGAGAAACTTTGATTTCAGCCCGGTGAGATCCAACTTCTGACCTACAGAACTGGGAGATAACGTATCTGTGCCGTTTTGAGACACAAAGTTTGTGGCAATTTGTTAAGGCAGTAATAGAAAACTGAGGCAATGAGTGTTGCGCAAATTTATGTTGAATGAGTGAAAATGCAAGAGAAAATACTTAGGGCGGAACAGGACGCACTTCTTAGGAAGTAAAATGTGGAGGAGAGAATATAGTTTCATATACATCTACCACATTTCTCCTCAGACATTTCTCTCCAGCATAGCAAGCATTTTACAATAAAAGTAGGCGGAGCTTATGACCCTCTGGAGTCGAGAGCTTATGATGAGAAGGTCACGACTGAGAGAAGCTTGGCTACTCCAGTTACAAAATAAATTCTGGTTGAAAAGGGAGAAAACAGAAGAGCAGTGAACTGTGCCAAGTCAGGGAGCCAGATGCCTTGGCTTCGACTGATGGCTTCAGTGTGAACCCGGGGAAGAAGAGACTTGGTTTCTCTATTCTTCAGTTTTCTTTTCTGCTGGATTTAACCACTGAGCCATCATGTGGGACGAATATGACTGAGGAAAGCCTGCGCCTGCTTCCTCACTTGTGCACTTTCCTAGGTGATCACTGAATCCACTAACGGTCCCGACCTCAATCTTCTTTACAGTCCAGACCCAACCGTGCACGGAGCCAACGGGAAACCCACCCTCAAGAGCTGGACGACAGCTCACGTCCTTTCAGCTCTGAACCTCCGTGACATTACATGTGGAGTTTCCCTAATTATATGTTCGTGTTTGCTTCTTTTGTGCTAATTGATGGAGCTCATGATTTCTAATACACTTCCTGCTTTTCCGGATGCTCCATGTATTTAAATTTTATCTCTTTGTGGAAAGAATAATAGAAGCGAACAGGGATGTAAACCATTCTTCTTGTAAGGATTAAGATTTAGAATTTGAAAGCTGTCCACAAATCTCATAAAACTGTTATATAAAATCATGAGTCTGCATTTCCTTCTGACACTACAAGAGTAGGCTGGAAATGATAAGAACAAACACATCTCCAAATCGAAGACAATTTATCTAGAGGTAGAAAGTTTATTTAGCTAGGTTCTCCCACCCCCGCTTTTCATTAGGATTTATTTTTTAGAGCAGTTTTAGGTTTACAGCAATGTTGAGCACCAAGTACAGAGTGACTAGATTTTCCAAAAGAAAAATTCACTAACTGCAATTTCGTGACATGAAAAGTTTGCAGATTCAGGTTTAAAATCTTCTAATCGTGAAGCCACGAAAGGGTGGACACAGTACACACAGCAGCTTTGCAAAGTGAATGTGGTTCTAAATTCCTTCAAAAGGAGATTCGTGAAATTCATGAAAATCATTTTATTTTGCAATTAAAACCGATCCACACTGGTTAATACTCTTTCTTCTTCATCATTCCTCTCTCTGCATAATTATTATCCTCTAACTCCTCTAGGCTGAGTTCTCTCTTTGCCTTTATGATTCCTTTTTATTGCTTCCTCTCCTCTAATCCTCTAGAACTTTTGAAGTACACAAAATCTGTCTTCATAGAAGGGTTAGACATTATTCTCTTCTTGAACAAACAATACTGAATGTATCTGTTCTATTCCAAAATTGCCAGGCAGAGCTCAGAGCCGCCCTAACAAAGTCCCACAGACTGGGCGGCTTCAAAACAGTACTTTATGGTCTCACAGTTTTGGAGGAGGACAGTCTGAGGTCAGAGTGTTGGCAGGGGTGCAGGTGATGGTATTCTCCCTGTGTTTCCCCCACTGTGTTCCCTGTGGGTATGTTTGTGGGTACGAATGTCCCCTTGTTATAAGTACACTTCTGTGAGATGAACTGAGATGTTAGAGCCCTAACTTCCTGCACCTCAACGTGACCGTATCTGGAGACGGGACCTTTATAGAGATGACTGAGTTAAAATGAGGTCTTTAGAGTGAGCCCTAATTCAATGAGATTCCTTATGAAAAGAGTAAATTTGGACACCCAGGAAGACCCCTGGGTGCACACACAAAGGGAAGACCTTGTGAAGACACAGTAAGAAGGTGGCCCAAGGAGAGAGGCCTTTGGAGAAACGAAACCTGCCAACACCTTGACCTTGGACCTCTGGCCTCCAGGACTGTGGAATAATACATTTCTGTTGTTTAAACCACCCCATCTGTGGCGTCTTGTTACATGGCAGCCCTAGGGGATTAACATACCCACTGGGCAGCACGGGATCAGGGCCCATCCTGGTGTCCTCACTTTAACCTGATCACCTCCCTAAATGACCCTATTTTCATATAAGGTCACATTCTGAGATACTGCAGGTTAGGACCTGAACTGGGGGGCAGGGGGCAAGTTAACCTTGATGGTCAGTTTGGGGGGCCCACTTAAAATGTAAATTCCATAAGTGAGGTGTCACAGCGTTCATCAGGCTTAAAGTCCTAGCATCCCAGGTGAGTAAGCAACGCGCATGATGAGGTCTGAACAGCTTTCAACCTGAGTCTTTATCTTGCCTGTGACAGAGGATGGAACGTGAGGGACAAAATGGCTTTCAAAGGAAATACTGATATTCTCTCTGACTCCAACAGGGGGACATGTTGTTAAGGCGCATCTACCTGTCAGCCCCCTTTCTGGAATCGTCAGAATATCGCCGGCAGAGGCAGGCAGGAGGCAGCTGGTGGCCCTGCAGGGTACAACCTTCACCCCCTGGCTTCCTTGGGCTTCTCCCCACCTTGGATGGTCCCTTCTTCCTCATAACAGGGCCCGTCACAGATTGCTCCCCATTAATTAATTCATTCGAAATTTGTTTATTGAGCACCAACTGTGTCAAACAGCTTTCTGGGCACCGGGCATACAGCCATAAACAACAGACATGTTCAGATAAACCTCCCAAAGCAGGAAGAGAATGCTTCAGGATATGAAAATTATTTCCAGAGAAAAGTTAAAAAATTATTTTGAACAATGACTGCATCACGGATATAAACACTGACCTCCTACATCTCACTAATTTGAAGAAAACTTCACATTGAACCCAAAGAGTAAACATTATAATGATCTGATACATTACAAATTATGACTAACAGTAACCATCTCATCTGGTAAAGTCAAGTCGAACCACCAAAAAGACAAGATTTCAAAACTGAGACAAATTGGTTCACTTTCCATTTTTAAAATGTATCGAATGCATGATTTCCTTATGGGACTCAAACGTACTGAACACAAGGCAGAAGGCAGAGTCACAATTATTTAGGCAAACATTTTAGAGACCTTGGGTCCTTGCCGTTACCCTTCAGAGTAACATATTTGTAGGTTTGCATGTGTGCAGTCTAAGAATCTCGCTCACTCATCTGACTGAAAAAGCCAGGCATCTAAGCACAAAATCTTCCAGAGAACAGTGCCAGACAGTTCTCCTTTCTTTAAGCAGAAAGAATGGCCCAGGTAGAAAATATACGTGATGTTTATTTTTAACATAATATGTGATGTTGTGAAATCAGGATGAGTGTGTTGAACTACTGGAAACGGCATCGCACACACCACAGGCTGTGTCCCCACCTTCTCTTTCCCTACAGGGGGACCTTCTCCAGCCGGACAGCAGAAAGGAGACATTTGCTTACAGGTTAATTTCAGGACAGACCCAATGGCCACTTCCCGCTCCACCAGTGATACAGATACTGGACTAATAGCTAGGAAGTGTGGGTCTATCCTGGTTTCTGCAATAATAGGTTGCAGGGGGTCAGCTCTCTTTAATCCTGTATAAAAGCAACATCAGACCAGATGACGTCTATAATTCAGGCTTGTTCTCAAATTGACTGAATCTATAATCACGTGAGGTCACTGCAGTGTCCAAAGCAGTTCAGTGCCCAGGACAGCTACAGGGTGGGGAGAAACACTTCACAGAGAGGCTTCATTGCAGAGATGTTTAACTGCAGATGAAGTTAGTAAACGCCTTCACTGAATAAGGTTTCGCCTGTCCTAGGAGATTCCTCTTCGTGCAGAGTTACCCTTCCTAGACCGAATTCCAGAACTGAAATTCTTCCTCTATCTTCCTACTTTGCTGCCATGTCAGTCATAAACAGCTCTGAGTCTTGTCGGTCACGAAGCTTTCTGGGGATGATGTGAATCTCTGTAGAACAATGTGTATTTCACCCTCCTCCTTGCTCTAGGGAAGCTCTCTAAACGTTTTCTTTCAACCTCCATCTGAGTACAGACCAACCAACTCATTGCCCAGGATGCCCTGCCCTGGTCCCGTCAGAGCAGCATTCAATAGTTCTGGCTTCAGTTAAGGACAGTCGTCCATCCTAGGGAGTTCAGAGGTCAAGACATACCGGCCAGGCCAGCAAGTTACGCTGCTGCTACAGATTACCAGGCAATTGTGAGATGATGTCACTAGGATCCTCTCCAGGTGGCATCAAGGAGGATAGCTTTCTGCTCAATGCACCTGCGGTGCCCACTTACCTGGAAACAGGCCAGGAAGTGGCTGCAGGCTCCGCCCGTCCTGGCTCCAGAAGCAATAAGCTTGGGGCTCCCTGCCATAGAGACTGGACACACCTTGGGGCTGATTCAACTCCACGCCATGCCAAAGCTCCAGGCATGGTTTCCTCAACTCTCCCTGGTCTAACCCCTTTCATTCCTCCTCTTAGATCAGGTAAGGTAGAGAGAGAAAATGCAGAAGTACAACGTGGACTGTGTTGGAACTTCTCCAAGGTTTGTCTAAGTGTGCAGGTTTGGGAGGGTATGGCCAGTTTTATCAGCACACCTGGAGGTAGATGAGTTTATCACCAGTCCTTCCTGGCTCTCCAGCGAGGGGCATCCAGGGGGGCCTGGAGCGAGATGCCAGCCTCCACTAACACAGACAAGGATGGACTCTGCATTGTCTGGTGCTGGGGTGCTTTGCCCTCATTCTGGACCAGGAGGCGCCCATCTGACTCAGATTCTGCCTGGACCAAGGGGCGACCACCTGACTCAGACTCTGCCCTCAACATCCAGGAGGGCTGAATGTGCTGGAGACCCAGACCCATCAGCCACTTGTAGAGATGAGGAAATGGAAACCCAGTGGGTACGACGTTCCAAAATTCATAGCTATGGGCAGAATCCACCAACCTAATTTCTACTCCGGGGCTCTTTCCCTGCATTAGTCCCCTCGCTCAAAGCAAACTTGAACTGCTGGGGAAGCACACGGAGGTGGACGTCGGGGAAGATGATCTTAAGTATGAGGACCTGAACTCAGGTCTCACTATACGAATTTAATAAGCCTCCAAAAGTGCAGTGTTTTAATGGAAGACGATGTCCCAAACACATGACGTTACTACATGCTACGTAAGTTTTTAAAAATAACTTATTTTCATATTTATTATTTATTCTGATCATATTATCTTCCTTCACATTTCTCTTTTGGTCTAAATTTATATATATACATATATATTTATATAAAGATTTTGTATCTACATAAAGATTTTGTATCTACATATTTTGTAGATTTATATATATATATTTTATATATATATATATATATATATATATAAAGACTTTGAATGACATCACATGGTGCTATAACTAGCTGGTATTTCATTATTCCTTTTTCAGAAAAAAAGACCCTTGAGTTTTAGAAAATAATCAAACATATTCACACACTGGAGAAGGTACGGAGATTAAAGATATCATAGACGTCCAAATTAAAATTTATAGGGAGCAGATTTTTCTACTGAAACACTACTTCGGTGAGAAAATCTTTTACATAATCTTTCTAAAAATCTTCATCAACTCCCCAGATGTGAGATAACAGTTTAGGGAATGTTTTTTCACAGTTGTCAACTCTCTCCTGTGAATGACACGCAACATTAAAAAATTCCTTTCTGACTCGATCAATATGCATATCCAAGTATTTTCCCCCATCTTTTTCTCTCAAAGGATTATTATAATGACTTCCCTTGCCTGAGGGAAATAAACCGCTTTAGGTCCCCTGCAGACGCAGAGCCGCGCCACCAGGGGGCGCCCGTCCTCCATCACTTCGTAATCAGACCTGTCACCCTAACGAGCAACAGCCCGCCGTGTTTTCCCAGGAGGCGGAAATATAACCTCATGCTTGTCACAGCTAAAAAATGAAATGCAGAATTTACACAGAATTCTCAAAATGTTTTATCTCCATTGTCAGTAACCCGCAGCAGATCTTTTACTTTACTTTTTCTTTCAATAATTCACCTATGAAAAATACAGCAGCAAATCAGGTAGGGTCTCTCTTATCCATCAATCAAGTGGCAATTTTCGCAACGTATGTTACCATAGCACCCGCAGCCTGAGATGCTCTGCTACTTCTGTGTTGTTAGTGTTGGCTCACCATTCCAGGTAAGCAATCCAGGATTTCTCCAGGGGATTCTAGAAGAATGCGAGGGAGTGTGCAGGGGGGAAACCCACGTCATTATCACCATGATGGGTTGACAGCGCAGAACCCACAAAGGACTCCACCTCCTCACTCTGAAGACGAAGAAACAGTTTCTAAAATAGCAGAGTATTGTGTGAACCCAGCTTGAGAACAGAACCCACCTCGAAAAGTTTTAGCTCAATAAAGCCTGACATCCAATGACGGGCTTCACCCTGACAGCACCTTGGAATTTCTCCCTAATTAATTTCTCAAACACCCCTTCAGCAACGCCTCAGTTTTATCCTCTAACAGAAAAACCAAGAGAGATCTCAGGCAAAGTGTCTTTCCTTCATTACCTAAAACAGAAGCAGAACGTAACAATAGGAGGAGGCTCTTCTCTCCTCTAGTTTTGTGGTTAAAACATCTGTCCTTCACCTTCAGCAACAGCCTCAGTCAAAGACATTGCACAGCCATGGACATGCATTCTCAGATATTTCGTTTTGTAAAAGTAAGCTACCGGCTTGCCAAGGGTCATAGCAGCAGATGACCAAAATGTAGACATTTAAACACTCCCATGTAGGACACGGGTAAGTAATATAAGCCTCATGAAGAAATGATGCAATAGGTTGCATCTAATAACTGACCCAAATTTTAACTAACTCCTGATTATTTAAAGGAGTTTTGTCTGCTCTGAATCCTCTAACTGGTTCCCTGATCCCAAGGACTGAGATGTGCTTTTTTGGATGGATGACAGGAATTCTAAGCATCACTATATATCTAATAAAAGCCTAGATGACGGGAAGACCTGGCGTCCTGTAATCCCAGTCTCTAAAAGATTGGAAAAAAAGCCATAATCACACCACTGGTTTGTCACTATGGAGAAGCACCTTGAACAAAACTGACCCTCACCTGGACAGGATCTGCCGGCGAGCCTTTTGCAGTCACGTGCTCCCTGAGTACTTTTTTGAGATGATTTTTAGAGGGAATCTCTTTCCTTCTGGAAGCTTCTGAATTGGCTGTATTTCCATTAGTAGGGAGACCATTATTAAAGGAAGTTGAAGGAAACTGTCTATTCCTTCAACTCTTGATGATAAATGATGATATTTGTCAGCATACAGAATGGCAATAAAATCATTTATTAATTTTTTTAAAAAAGAGGAATTACTGGAGGCAAGATGAAGACCAACCTACTTGGTGAACTCCTTTTAGTGAAATTGGGTTTAGTGATTGCCATTTACTCATTTCATTGAGGGGGGAGTCCAGCAGATGTGCTGTTCTGTGTGAGCTGAAACGTGGCTATGAGCCTGCTTCCCAGGGGGCCTCAGGTCATGTGCAGCCAACCGGGGAACTAGGAAAAATACTTCCATTTCTCGACTAGACTTAGTCTCATTCTGAGTACAGGAGACGCTTCCTTCACAATGCGTAAAAGGTGTGTGAGATGACTCAATACTTACTCCAAGTACACCTGAAGGGTCAGTTCTTTGGATCTTCATGTCTTTCTGTAAGAGGTGAACCTTCAAAGATCGTGTGACAATGTTTGGGAACAAATGTTTTATATGTAAAAGTCTTACTAGTTTCCCTACACATGTGAGGCCACCGGGCTCCTGGGCAGGGTTTCACCAGTGGCCCCGGGAGCTCACTTCTTCCCAGAAGGAGATGTTCCGGGGACCCTGGTGTCTGGGACCCTCATCGGTAGTGGCATGGCAGCGAGCGATTCCCACCTGCAGAAATCTCTCCTGTTCAAGTCCAGCAGCAAAACTCAAGGGACCTCTGTGACCCAAGGTGGATAAAGGATGGCTGCTAGTGGTAAGACCCAGAAGAATTCTTCCAGGAAGCCTGGGTCACAGCTTAGAAAAGGGGATCAATCTGAAAATTAGTACCATTTTTTTGGTCAAAATTTTTCACAGCGCTCAGGGACCAAATGCCTTCATAATTTATTCTGCACATTTTTGAGAAGTAAGAAAAAGAACATAGGCCCAGCTGACAGTGGGGAAAGAAGAGTCAGATTCCCAAATATTCAGTGATGAGATTCTCCCAGAAAGCTTCTAATTTTCGTGGCATTTTCCCCTGGATCCGACAAATGACAAATCTCTCCTCTTTTCCTATTTGTTTTCCTTAATGATGTAGATGAAAAAATCTGACTTTGAAAGACTCAAAGACAATTAAAAATATAAGATAGACTTTCTGCACATGTGCGAAAAGAGATTAATTTCCATGTTTAGCTTTCTGACGGCCTTGAAAGTGTATAGGGAAGGCGATGAACGTTCAAACCTGTATTTCAGATTCAAACATACAGATAAGAGACCAGGAAGCAGGAGGAGATAGACAGACGCCTCTCCCTTCATCTGAGGTTCTTTTCTGCTCTGAGAATCTAGTGAAGCTGTTGACCTTCTCTACGAAAAAAGCTACATGCATGAGAATGAACAAGAATACAACCTTTACATAAAATTCCAGGAGTTTCTCAGAAGTCCTAAAATCACAGACACCTCATTGGTCCTTAAGTCAAGAGATGAAGACCTTATCTTGATGACCATTTATTGAAGTTTTGTGTGGAAGACAAATAAATGAAATAGCCTGTGACTGGTGAATTCCGGCTCAGATTCAAAGGAAGAAGGTGTTAATATCTTCCTTCCTTCCTTCCTTCCCTCTTCCTTTCTTTTATCTCTCTCTTCTCTCTCTCTCTCTCTGTCTTCCCAGTAGAGAGGAACCATATGAAAAATGATCTCAGCATCAAATCAGTGGAATAACAAAAATAATTGGTAAATCACTTTGCATTCCACAAATCGCTTCCTTACGTACAATGGCTATTGCCTGTGGATGACGTATCTCGTGCAGCTTCTCTATCTGTATTCCTCACTGCAGACATGCCTGAGGGGTATCGCTAACACTAATGTACTAATGAGGAGATGGCGGCTCGGAGAGAATGCATTCATAGAAATAGGAGGAAAGCCCATGTCTCTTAACCTTCATCCAGATATCCTTCCCGTAAGTTTGGGCAGCACAAAAGTCATCCAGTGTGCAGGCAGGCGTTTAGGGGAGAGCTTTGCTGGACAGTCTCTTGACAGCACATCACTTAGAACAGGATGGGTTATGGATAGGCATGGGAATAAGTGCTCTAGAAAGAATCTGATAAATTCTCATGTTGAACATCTCAATATGTCACTCTGCTTAGAAGGGTCTCACAAAGTTTATTATAAGAAGGGGGGTTTTCATGTTTCTTCGTACATATGATGGTGTCTTATCCTTAAAACTTGAAAACTAAACAGGCTACAACTCAAGCCATCCAGTTACAAGGACCCGTAGCACATCTTTACTGAGACAGCGTGAAGCAACAACTCTGATTATCACATTTCTGCAGCAAAGGGGATCGTTCTCACTTGTCTACTCAGCATTTATTTTTAAAAAGCAATCTACTCTTATCCTTTGCGTCTTATTCTACGTCTAAATTGTGTAACACTTATAAATACCCAGAAATTGCATGCTGCTACTGGTGTTTTGCCCAGCCTGAGTCATTTGGTGAAAGAGGTAAACAATTTAACTGGACTCTAATACACATACACACACACGAGTAACTTCAATGGGCATTTCTTCATACTCTCGATACTTATTTAAGATAAAGTAACATAACACTTCTCAGAAAATAGACTTGGGACCTAAACTTGTTACCAATTTGAAGAAGAAACATAATTTTACCGCCTTATCATGTCATCTGTTCTTAGGTTAATACAAAGATAAGGCAGGTAGAACCCAACCGACTCTAAGTCAAATTTAAGCAAATCCAAAGATTGCTGACGTTTTTCCATTTTATCCTTTTACAGACTTAATAATGATGGTGGTCACAGGTAGACGACACATCACGTGGCATCTCCAAATCAGTTTCGGGGTCCCTTCAGGGCTTCTGTGAAGGAAAGCATGGAATAGTCCCAGCCGAATCTTCAGGGTTACATAGGTGGAAGGAAACCCCCAACCAAACAAACACCACAGAAGCAGCTCCACCACGAGAGGCTGGGTGCCAACACCTGCCCCGCACTGTACCTGTACAGATGAAACTGGAGAGTCCCCCGTAGATAACTTCATCATTGTCGGGCAATATGAACGGACACCTCGTCTGAACCTCCAAACAGTATTGCTTGCAAGGAATTGTCTTTCTGCAGTTCAGCTGTGCGACTTCAAAATACTGGGAACACAGCCAGGCTTTGTAGACAATCTGAAAAAAGAGAAGAATCAAAAATAGGGCGGGATGACAACAGTTCTGACTGATAAAGGACATGCTGTACTGTGAGAAACATGCTAGGGCTTCAGGCGGATCATAAGAAAACTCACACTTGGAGACAGCGTATTCACACAAGGCCAGCTGCAAGCGATGTCTTGGCAACAGAGCAAAACATTTTTTGATTGAGCCCTTAAGAGGATGCAAAAGGTAATGTGGCGTTTGAGGGGATGTAACTCATGTGAAAAACAGTGGAGTTAAGCAGGGCCTGAAGTTTTTAAAATCCAATGATATACAAGAAAGGAAATAACTGTGGACCCACCGTGGTTATTTACTGCAGGGTGCGAGAGCCCTGCAGACACCGGCTATTCCCCCCATGGGCACTAGATGGCGCTGATTCCCCTACAAAGATGCCCCCGCGGGCTGTGCAGAGGCGGCTGGTTAGAGCTTGAACTCCAGGGCACAGAACCAGCAGCGGCGGGCATTTAAATTGATGACTCACATCAAATGCATTAAATATCTCATCGTCCGAAAGCCGGGAAACACCCAACCTAAATCAGACACTTTATGTCGTGGTGTGGTGAGGAGAACGAAGAAGGAAACCTCATCAGAGCCGCAACTTGGACCTTTAGATACTGTGATCCACATCGATATTCGATAAGTATTTGCTTAATTTAATAAAACGTGAAAGGACTATGAACTCACCTAGCTCTTTGTTTTTGATAGGTATTTAGGAAAGTAGATACTGAAAAAAATGCCTTTTTCTAATATAAGGGAACAAGTTGAAACTAGGCCCAAATAAAACCATGGCAAGGTATCCACCATACAGATGGCTGTGACTCAGGTATTTCCCAGACCCTGGGCGCTGATGTCTTCTGTTTACCTGTTTCTAAGGTTAATACTAGTCTGGTAAGATTCTGTCGCCTATGTTCTACCTGGAAAGGTGGATGGTGTACCGTTAACTGTACACTAAGAGGTCATAAATACCTGACAATAATAGCAAGAGTAATAGCGAGTATTTATCAATTTCACTCTGTTCTAAGCAAGGTACGTACATTTTTTTCCCATGTAATTCTTAGCACACACAGAGAAGGTAACTATTGGTCACACTTTGCACACAGATAATAATTAGCAATGGAAGTGAGTGGACAGCCTAGAATTCAAGCAGAATCTAGATAACTCTTGTCAGTATCCTGTGAGGAGAATTCTTGTGTCAGGAAAGGGAGAGAAATAAACAGCTCTGAGATACGTTCCATGCCTCCCTTTTAGTTTTGAGGGAGGGGGGTTGAGAAAGTTAGATGTTTTGTGGTGGCACAAAACCAAAGAAACAAGATGATTAACTTTTAAAAGCCCTAAAGGATTTTCAGGGAAAAGCACTGATGACAAATGAATACACCTGTCTTCTTTCAGAAGAACTCCGTAGTATAAGGAAGACCAGAAATCTTTTTTATAATGGCTTAGCCTTCTCCTATGGACAGACATACGAAGTCATCGCTTTTCTAGGTGTCACTGAATTGTATAAATGATTATCTGATGCTAAACAATAATTTTGGGAAGGAACAAAAAAGGTTTAAGGTCTCTGATGATAAATGACTGGTTCAACTACGTTTACCTCCATTTTTCCTGGAGGGCTTGTACTTTCCTCTCTCTGTGGAAGTTACGTTTTCCAGGTAATTATGCTCGTGAAGGACGTCTCACCCCACCCCCGCTCTGCTGCTGCCCCTTGGAAATCACTGCTGACAGTACAACAAATTGTTTGACAGCTGCCATCCTACGGTGAATAGAAAATACTCTCAAGCTACAGTCTAGAAAAGGAACAGACTAGACTATTAAAACGGCCTAAAAAAGAATGACATTTTCACTTAATAGCTGGATAACAATCTTCTCTTTTTCTCCCAGAGCGTTTTCTCATTTCTTATTTTCCCCCCTGAAACCCTTGAGATGGGTTTGGGAAATATTTTACAAATAAAGAACCTGAGTTAGAGAGAGATTATAGTAGCAAATGGACAGAATTCAGGCCAGCACTTCCTTCACTGGGCCCTGGGGTAGCTGGACCTCTTCTGAGAGGAAGCGGAAAGTGATGACAACATGACAAAAGGTGGGTCTCTGGAATCCTCGAGGGGAGGGTGGCAGTTCAGAGGGGAAAGGTCCTAGGGGTCATCTAGCTAAGCCTCTCATTTTAAAGTGAGAACTGGGGCCTAGGAAGACCACAGTTGATGGCAACCTCAAATCCCTGCCTTCTTGGATGTTGTTTTAATAACACAGCACATTACTGGGAAGGCATCAACTGAATCATTCTTAACGTACCTTTATTCTTTTCTTTTTTTTTTTTTTTTTTTGCGGTACGTGGGCCTCTCACTGTTGTGGCCTCTCCCACTGCGGAGCACAGGCTCCGGACGCGCAGGCTCAGCGGCCACGGCTCACGGGCCCAGCCGCTCCGCGGCATGTGGGATCTTCCCGGACCGGGGCACGAACCCGTGTCCCCTGCATCGGCAGGCGGACTCCCAACCACTGCACCACCAGGGAAGCCCTTCTTTTTTTTTCTTTTTTACAAGTCACTTCACCCCAGATCTGCACTTTCCAAACCTTCCCTTGAAATTCTGCGCAGTGGCTGTAATAATCACACCCCAGCCCCGGGCTGATTTCTGGGTCTTCTCTGCACCAACATCACTTTACAAATCCCCTCGGTTTCGCGGGCCTAACTGAAGGTGTGAGGAGAGGAGGGGAGATCCCAGGGAGCTGTGGTCTACTGAACTCATTTCCAGATTCCCGATGAAGACTAGTTTTTTTATTTTTTAAGATAATTCTCAGTTTTCAGGAAAGTTCTGGTTGTAATGGTACAAGCATGGTTGAGAGGAACATCCCAGGAGACAGACTGAGCGAGGGGTCTCTGTTCCCTGATTACGGGAAGTGATGTTAAGCTATGGGACTCTAGGAGGGAGATGCTTTATGTGGCTAGAAATATTGTTCATTACGGGTTATACCCAGTGCCCTGAATAATCATGGTTTTCAGGCTCCTCTTTACAAGTGATGTCATCGTGCACCAGCGTGACGTCAGCATGCACCAGTGTGACGTCAGCACGCACCGGGTCTCACGACCGCTCTTGGTTCTGGGCGTTCCACATGACCACGGCTCACCTCCCGTAGAGCCTTTCACAAAATGCCCCAGATTCGTATTTTTCCCATAGGGGCTTGGATTCTCATTTCTTTTAAGTATACTTGCCTCCCTCCCCCAAAATCTATATTCACGTTTTAGCGCAAGGGAACCAATTTATATTGCAAATATATGTTAGCTGGCTGAAAAAATATGTCGGTTACAATTTTTTATTATTAAGAAAAATGTCAGGTATTGACCGTGGTTGTCATCTTCAAATCAGAAGGCCGTTTTCCCTTTTCCCCCAAGAATTACTAAGGGCTAACTCTTCTTACATGTATACCATGTGTTGATGCGTTTTCTGAGGCCCTTCCCTGGCAGCTCTAACGCGTGAGTGGCGTGTGTCTGGAGCACGCGGGGCTGAAATCGCTGGTTACATAAGCAGTAGTCTGCGGTGGCGACCGCCTCGGGCTAATGCACTTTGATGCGCAAGGCATGTCGTTACAGTTGTGAGTGGGACAGGAGGTCGAAAGAAATGTTCACATGCGTATATCTGAGCGTCTTTCCTTAGCGCTGTGTCAGTGTCTGGTTAAAGCACGCGCGGCACCCAGAAAATGAAAATACGGACATATTTTAAGAGAGAAGCAAGAAAACAAGCCCTGCCTGAGGATGCGCCAGGTCATCTGCAGAAGAATATTCAGAGATGGACAGCGTAAGGAGACAGGCTCCTTGATCCGCCAGATGTCAGCACACCTTGTCCTGCGGGGCTGCATCTTCGCTCCGTTTCCTGCGCCGAATGCAAGTACCTTCCTGTTTTCTCCTGGTGACGCTTCGTGGGTCCTGTGATAACACTCGGTCTAACCCCCTGAACTTCAGAACGGCCCTCGCTTCCTAGCACCACCCTATGTTTTTTAGTCCACCCAATCCATTCTCACCACCACCCTGGGCTCAGTCCCTTCAGGAGAGGGAATCCGTCTGAAGAAGGCAGGGCCAGCCCGGCTCCACCTCTAGTCGGGTGTGATACCTGGAGGCCCACAGACGTGATGGCAACGATGACAAAAAGCAAATCAACTCTTCAAGCTTTCCTGAATAGAGGATGCTACCCTCCAACGATGATCTCGGAAACGAAGGAAGACGGGGAAGAATTTGTCAGTGTGTCTCCTGCACTGTCCGGGGCACACAGGAAGCCAGCTTCTTCTTTCCCTTCTTCCTCGTCAACACAGTAAGTCCCCTACGTACAAATGAGTTGTATCCCGAGAGTGCGTTCGTTAAGTCCAATTTGTTCGTAAGTCCAATGAAGTTAGCCTAGGTACCCAACTAACACAATCGGCCATATAGCACTGTGCTATAATAGGTTTACAATAATTTTCACACAAGTAATACATAAAAAACAAACAAAAAATAAACATTTTTAATCTTACAGTACAGTACCTCGAAAAGTACAGCAGTACCAGCTACGTCACCACTGCTTTTAGGTTTGCTTCCGGACATCCTGGGCTTGAAATAAAGATACTGTACTACTGTATTCTATACAGTACTGTACTCAAGTACACAAAAGCACAACCACTTGTAGAGGATGCACACACGTGACAATGTATGACACGTGAACTAGCTTACGTGATTGGACATGCGAATACGCGTTCCCATCAAGTCTGCAACTTGAAGGCGTGTGTGTAGGGGACTTACTGGACGCCTCCTGCATTGTCTGAGTTAATGACATCCTTGCTTCATCTTGTTTCCCCTCCTCACCTCACTATGGTTTGGTGTCAGCCTGAACTACTGCACAGAAACGTTCTTTCTAAGCAACCTGGCCTCTGGGGTGATAAACGCAGCTGCTAAAATCAGCTGTTTTCTTATCTGACTTCTTGGCAGTAAGGAGCGCTGCTGCTGAAACTCTTTCTTGAAACGCTGGCCCCCGTGATTAAGAGAATCCATTTGCCCTGGGCTTCTTCCTACTCTGCCAGCCACTACTTCATTGGTTGTTTTGTTGTGATTGTTGTTTGTTTCCTCTGCCACTCCCCAAAATGTTGGTGTCACTCAGGCTTCTGTTCTAAACTTCCTTCTGCGCAGTCTTTCGTGGTAATCGTCCACTCTCATGATTCAACTTGGTCTTTAAAACAGTGACGCCTAAATCGTTGTTTCTTTCTCTCTCTCTCTCACCTGATGTGTCTATAAACTGCGTCCTACATGCTTCTGTTTCCATATGCTCTTTAGTATCTCAGCCTCTGCAAGTCCAGAGTGGAATTCAGCACCTTCTCTTCGGGAGAAGCAAGATGAGAGAAATCTGGGAGTCACCCCCAATGTCCCCTTCTATGCTCTCCCCAACCACTTTCTCCCCAGGTCCTATAAGCCTACGCCCTAAATATCAAGGCTCCAAATGTCTTGATTTCTGTTGCCACTATTATCCCAGCCATTCCCATCGCTCACCCACACGACACGTCCACAGATGAGCCTCTGCGTCTTCAGTCCTGATCTCCTCCCCTCCGTGCTGGTCTGTACCGGGCAGTTAGGGTAACCCCTGTGGGACTATTGGATTCTGTCAGCACTCCGCTTTACATCATCCAGGGCCTCTCCGCAGCACTCCGGGAAAAGTTCAAACTCCTTAAAGGACACTGAGCTTTGTGACCGCGCCCTGCTGAGCGCTGCAGCTGCTGAGCCTCCACCCCCACGCTCAGTCTGTGCGCTGCGGCTGTGGAAGGTGACACGCAGCGTCACTAAACGGCCTCGTCCTCAGCAGCCCTGCACCCCTGCTTCCCCTTCGCCTCGCTCACACAGCCCTCAGCCTGATGGGTTCCTACCCATCCTGTGTGACCTCATCTGTAAACCTCCTGCCTCTGATCCGTAAACCCACCCCCGAAAGCCTCTGGAATGTTCTCTTCCTAAGGACTCACACTGAAGGCGACACTCTTTGCTTGTCTGCTTCCCTTTCTAGCCTCCTGTAAAGGGGCCTCGTGCACTTCTGTGTTCCTGGTGCTCTGGGTGTACCTGGGAGAAACTGACTGTCCATGGAACTGTCCTTGGAAATTCACACCATGGCCTTCAGGTGCACAGCTCTGTCGGGTGACCTGGTTCATGTGAGTGAGTCCACCTGGCTCTGAGATCCTGCACAGAGCAGACTCTAACCATGAAACCTGACGTGCTTCCAAGACATTCAATCCTACGGACTCCTTTGGAGGTATCAGCAAACTCCCTTATCGGAGGACAAATAAATCCTATAGAAAGAAACCTTTTAAAGCCCACTTCCTGATTGAACCTCTCTTTCCAAGCAGACACCGTGGTTTAGGTGCTGAGACACAACACGGACTGGGGTTCCAAGCAGAGAAGGATGTCCACACGAAGAGAAGGCTCCGTGGGCGGGACTCAGGGGAGGCCCGCAGAGCTGCCAAGGGCGGAGTTTGCTCTGGCCTTGTCATCGGAAATGGACAAGCTGCTTTGGCTGGGATCATGGCAAAAAGTTTCTGGAGGACAGATTACTCTACCTCATCCCTTTCCAAAACAGTTCTATTGTACTTCCAAAAATGAATTATTCATAGCGATAGAAATAGGTGAATGAAAAGCTCCTGTTAGAGACCAAGCTGTCAGGAACTGTGTGCGCGGGCCTCGGGGAAGAAGGAGGGTCAGCGAGGGCCCAATGGGGAGTGATGGAGGCCAGCAGCAGAGGCCGCATGAGGCCAGGAATCATTTCGCAAAACATCTGATCATGGAGTTGCTGAATATTTCACTAGTGTCCTCCTCTTTTTCCAGCTGGAAAAACCAAGAGAGAATTTAATATCTATATTGCAACGGCTGAGAATTGCCAAATAAGGTATGACTTTCCCGTCCATTATGTCAAATTGAGCTGTGTTTGAGGTGATGGACTCCTTGAATGAAAGCACCATATCACTTACGCAGTACAAAGAAGCCCTCAAAACCCTGAGTCTGTGCACCGCAGATAAAGCTTTAAAGATGATGGGCATGGAATAACTTCGGAAAAATTCAGGTGTCAAGTGAACAAGAGGACTCAGGAAATATGGTCAGCATTTTAATAACACTGTAAGTCCAAGGTAATAAATGATTCTATTAGAAAAAAAAAAAGAAAGGAAGGAAGTTCTTTCATGGAAACCACTTCTGTGTGTCGGCCATGGGTGGACATCATGGTGTTTTCTCAACAGCCTTTTCTAGAATCGGGAAAGACAGGGATAAATGACAGCTTCCTTGTATTTTATCAGCCAAACAATACCTTGGAAATGCAGCAGTGTTACATATCCCACGGTCCTCTAGGTACGCTACGTATTTAACGTGGTCTGTGTTAACTATCATCGAAGTGCCCATGATCCTATTAGAATTGATAGTTTTAAAAAGGCAGTGAGGAAGCACCTCGATATAAATTCAGTCTGGGGCTCCATACCTTAGGCAAGTTGGGAATGTTGAAAGGGGTTTAAAAAGTAGGGAATCAACCTTTTGAAGGAAGAAATGGAAGTGGGTCTGCAGATAAATCTGAGACTAGTCTTCAGCATGTATTCATCAAGGAAATGGGAGCGTCGATATGGTAGAGTCCCCTTATTTGGGAGGACTCACATGGGAATTCACGAAGCAGTTGATTAATAAATGAATGAGTGTTATAATCCACAATCTAGAGTATGTTTAGAAAACACCCATGTATTCAGTAGAACAACAATGAGTAATCAGCACATTCACTAAAACATGCAGCTGTATTCACTTTTTTCATACAAGTAAATAGAATGGGACTTGCTTATCACTGCCTCTCACTTAATAGAAACATCCAATAAAGGTCTAAAGAAAGTTAAGGCATAACTTTCTCATAGGACCCCAAGTAAAATACGGAAAACTTGCAATAATAAAGCAAAATTAGTTATCTAACCATCTGATAATTTTACACAGTCTTACACTTTATAGAACTAGAGTATAAAATGCTCTGGGTATATATCTAAATGTTCTACCTCTTTGCAATACAGTCAAGACATTTCTGTATGAATAATACATGATGACACCCCACTTTACAATATCACAGTCATAAGAGTTGTCAATGAAAACAATAATAATGTCTTCGCTCCAAGCAGGTGCTGCTGCCCCCGGTTGAGTGGACTCTGTGCGTTCTTATTTTCCTCCCAGAGGCGAAGGAACGCTTCTGATTCTGTCATCCCCAAGTCCAAGCTCAGCAGCTATGATTATGGTTTCTGCTTTCTCCTGACACGTCCTGTTCTTGAGGAGCAGGGACAGGAGGGATGGCAGCTCCTTACGGAGACCATGTGCAGACCAGCGCCTTGGGGATGCAGCGGTGCTGTGTGTCATGTGGCCATTGAAACAGGCTATTTATCTACACCTGGTCCTTAGATAAACAGGATCACAGCCAGAAAAGTGCCAGGGAGCCTCTGAGAGTTCATAGCTTTAAAATGTGACAGAGTGAACACTTCAAAATTCTCATTAGAGTAGAGCTGTAGCCGGTTATCATGATGCCGGAAGAGCTAACTGATTTCTACCAACCTTGGCTTCAAAGGTATCGTTCAATCCATCCAAAGCTATTTACTGAGAGCCGACTATTGGCCTGGCCGTAGGAACATACCCTGGGGAGCAGGTTAAAAATGTCATTATAAGACATTTTCCCTGGCCCCCAAAATAGTCCTGTCAGATTAAAGGAGACAAGGCCAGACGTGGTAGGCAGTGTGTTACCATCAGGGTGCTTTGGTTTGGAGAAAGCAGAGGTCAGTGACGACTGAGGGTGGCCGGCGGTTCTGGAGAAGAGAAGGGGACAGTCAAGACGAGGAGTGGCGTGGCATGTCAGAGAGGGGACTGGAGTGGGGGTCAGTGTGCCTGTGATACAGGACAGGGAAGAAGGAAGGGAAAAGGACAGCAGGAAGACAGCAAGGAGGGGGGCAGATAATAACTATTTACTACATAGGCAGACCTAGGAGATACTGTGGGTTCGGTTCCAGACCACCCCAATATGCCAGTATTCTAATAAAATGAGCCACGTGAAATGTTTGGTTTCCCAGTGCATAGGAAGTTATGTTTATATTATACCGCAATCTACTAAGTGTGCAGTACCATTATGTCGAAAAAATGATGTACATACCTTAATTAAAGAATATTTTATTACTAAAAAGTGTTAACCCTTATCTGATCCTTCAGCCTCTTCTGCTGCAGGGTCTGGCCTCCAAGCTGGTGGCTGCTGACTGCTCAGGGCAGCGTTGCTGAAGGCTGGGATGGCTGTGGTCGTTTCTTAAAAGACGACAACGTTGAGGTCTGCCCATCCTTTGATTCTTCCTTTCACGAGCGATTTCTCTGTAGGATGCAATGCTGTTTGATAGCCTTTCACCCACAGTAGAATTGCTTTCAAAACCGGAGTCAATCCTCTCAAACCCTGCCACCACTCTCAACTAAGTCGATGTACTATTTTTAATCTTCTGCTGTCATTTCAACAGTCTTCAGAGCATCTTTACCAGGAGTTGTTTCTAGATCATGAAACTACTTTCTTTGCTCATCCACAGGAAGCAACTCCTCATTCTCTCAAGTTTGATCATGAGATGGCTGCAGTGCAGTCCCATCTTCAGGCTCCACTTCTAATACTAGTTCTCTTGCTATCTCCACCACATGTGCACTTACTTCCTCCACGGAAGTCTTGAACCCCTCAAAGTCATCCGTGATGGTTGGAATCAACTTCTTCCAAATTCGTATCGATGTTGATATTTTGACCTCTTCCTGTGAATCGCAACATGTTCTTAATGGCATCTCTAGTGGTGAATATTTTCCAGAAGGTTTTCAATTGACTTGGCCCAGATCCATCAGAGGAACCACTATCTATGGAAGCTACAGCCTTACAAAATGAATTTCTTAAATAATAAGACTTGAAAGTTGAGGTTTCTCCTTGATGCATGGGCAGCAGAACGGATGTTGTGTTAGCAGGCGTGAAAGCAACATGAATCCCATTGTGCATCTCCATCAGAGCTCTTGGGTGACCAGATGCATTATAAATGAGCAGTACTGTTTTGAAAGGAATATTTATTTTCTGAGTATTAGGTCTCAAGAGTGGGTTTAAAATAGTCAGTAAACCATGTTGTCAACAGAGGCACTGTCATCTAGGCTTTTTGTTACATTAATAGAGCACAGGCAGAGTAGTTTAGCATAATTCTTAAGGACCCTGGGATTTTTGAAATGATAAATGAGCATTGGCTTCAGTTCAAAGTCATCAGCTGCACAGACCCCCAACAAGAGGGTCAGCCTGTCCTTTGAACCTTTGAAGCCAGGCATTGACTTCTCCTCTCTAGCTATGAAAGTCTTGGTCACGTCTTCTTCCAATATAAGGCTCTTTTGTTTACACTGAAAATCTGTCGTTTAGTGTAACCACCTTTATTAATTCTCTTAGCAAGATCTTCTGCAAATACTTACTGCAGCTGCTACATCAGCATTTGCTGCTTCACCTTGAACTTTTATGTTATGGTGATGGCTTCTTTCCTTAAACATCATGAACCAACACCCTCTGCTGGCTTCCAAGTTTTCTTCCACAGCTTCCTCCCCTCTCTCAGCCTTCACAGAACTGAAGAGAGATGAGGCCTTGCTCTGGATCAGGCTTTGGCTTGAGGGAATGTTGTGGCTGGTTTGATCTTCTATCCAGACCACTCAGACTTTCTCCATATCAGCACTAAGGCTGTTTCACATTCTTATCATTTGTGTGTTTGCTGGAGTAGACTGTTAATTTCCTACAAGAACTTCTCCTGTACATTCACCAGTTGGCTGTTTTGCACAAAAGGACTAGGTTTCAGCCCATCTCAGCTTTCAACATGTGCTCCTCACTAAGCTTCATCATTTCCAGGTTTTGATTTAAAGTGAGAGACACGTGACCCTTCCTTTCACTTGAACACTTAGAGGCCATTCTAGGGTTATTAATTAGCTTAATTTCCATAGTGCTGTGTCTCGGGGAATCGGGAGGCCTGAGGAGAGGGAGAGAGACGGGGAATGGCCAGTGAAGTTGGAACACACACAACACTTATCAGTTAATTTGGCCATCTTATATGGACACGGTTTGTGGGTCCCTGAAACAATTATGATAATAACAGCAAAGATCACTGATCCCAGATCACCATAACAAATATAATAAAAATGACAAATTATTAGAATTACCAAAATGTGACAGAGACAGGAAGCGAGCAAATGCTTTTGGAAAAGTGGTGGTGATAGCCTTGATGGACGCGGGGCTGCCACAGAGGTTCAATTTGTAAAAACACATTAAAATGAAGTGCAGTAAAACTGAGGTATGCCTGTACTCAGCTCTTCACCTAGGTAGCAGTGCACTGTCTACGTGAGGTGAGTGTGAGCATTCCCGTTTTACTAAGGTGAAAATTAAGATTCAGAGAATTCCGGCAATTTGGCCAAAGTCCCACAGCAGAATACAGCAAAGCCAGGCTGAGATTTCAGGTCATTTTACCCAGCACCTCTACCCCGAGCAAAATGTGTTTCATTGTACCCCACAGACTTCAGGTGTAAACAAATTCTAACTTCTGATAGTTTATGTAGATTATTCCTGGGTCTTCCGGGGATAAGCTTTGGAGATCTGAACATTTTCAACACTGTGTACTTCACTTCATCTCAAGAAGATATTTCAGCAACTGCTGTGTTAGTCTATAGTGAAAGATTTTAAATACAGCAAAGGATTACAGTGTTTGTGATCTTATTAACACATGCTCAAAACTCCAAGCACTGGTGACATGAGTAATACTACCGTTAATGAGAAAAGGGCCAGAATTATGTCTGAAAACAATTGCCTGTCATTTGAACTAACAGCTACCACCAATCAGAAAGCTACTTTTGCTAGCCCTGGTCCTAAATCCTTGCTGCTCTCTCTTTCTCTTTTATCATGTGAACATTTATTCAACTATTAAATTATACAGAACTGACACCAAACTGTTTATCTTTGAAACTGTACATTTTTCACTCTGTCCTTTTACAATTTTAGTATATTTCCCTTCCATAAATATTTATTTATAAAGTGTTCTGACACACACACGGACATACACACGCACATAGACACACACATTCACACACACACAGACACACACAGACATACACACAGAGACAGACATACATATAGAGACACACACAGACACACACACAGACATACATACAGAGACGCAGACATACAGACATACATATAGAGACACACACATTCAAACACAGACACACAGACATACACACGGAGACACACACAGACATATATACAGAGACACAGACATACACACAGACACACACAGACGTACACAGAGACATACATACAGAGACACACACAGACACATACACAGACATACACACAAACACACACACACAGACATACGCAAAGACACACACATACATACAGGGACACAAAGACACACACACACAGACATACTGAGACATACACAGACACACACACATTTTCTCTACAGTTGGCCAGATCCCATTATCATATCAAGGAAAAAATACCTTCTGCCCTTCCTCTTACAGTGGACTTGGAACAGAGCTATTTCTTTAAGTTCAAAATAAAAACACCCGACTACTTCCCACAGCCATGAACACTCCTTCAGTTTCTCTCTGTGTAGAATTATGACTCCGAGGGCCTTTAGAGCATTCAGTTCCCTTCATAAAAGTTGTTTTCTTGAGGGTCAGTGAGCGGGGAGGATTTATCACAGGGAGAGTCCAAGTTTAAACACAAACCGAGGCCAGAATAACAGACTGGAGGGGACACACTGGGTAAGAGAGATCAGAAAGCAGTGCTATTTGTATGACGTTAAGTCAAGAAATCAGAAAATGCTAGCAAAATTAGAGTGTGATTTTATTCCTTAGAATTTAAGATGCTTTTCCATTGTTTAAAATCAGTTGCAGCCAGAAAATGTCTGTCTTCTGTTACAAGAGCAAAACAAGGTTAATTGCGTATTTACTGGAATTTGTAAACATTTAGATGGAAATTGCTTCCTTCCAGTGAAAATTCGCCAATAACCTGTTTCTTTTCACCTAGTACACATGTGAGAGGTCATTCATTCACTGTGGAACAAAGTGAGTAGGTAACAACATATAAGAGCCTGATACTTGAATTTCAAAGACCTACAGTCTGAAAACTGTTAACGTCAGTTTCCCGACTTCTCATCATTGCTATCCATCTGAAGGAACAGAATGATGATTATAACAAATAGGTGATTTCAGATCTTACAAATGCGACATCTTAAGAAAAGCAAAGATGATCATGACTGACACTTACACAGCACTTACTACGTGCCAGAAACTGTTGATAAAAGTATTACATGTAGTAGCTCCTTTCATTCTCGCAAGAAACCTCTGAAGTAAATAGTAATATTTCTCCTTTTTTTTTACAGATGTGAAAAAAATGAGGCCGAGAAACTTTAAATCCTTGACTGACGTGAGCGAGCTATGCCAAGGGGGCAGCATTTAAACGCAGGCTGGCTATTTTCTGACTAGTTTCAGATCCCATGCACCCAGCCATTCAGCTATGGGACCGGCATGACGACTGCTAGATATTTGACATTCACCAAAGCACATGGTTCACGTGTCACTGTACATGTTGTATGTAGACATTCTTGTATTACATCATTTCAGGAGATTTCTTTTTGGCAAAATGAAAGTATAGACTGAGCAACTCGACATACCATCGGAGCAGCACAGAAAATTCTCTGAGGTCGTGTATCATTCATTGCCAACAATTCTCTTCCTGTTTGAGTCAAAGCTCCAGTCCCTCTCTCTATATCTTCCATTTCACAAAACACAGATGTTGCGTACTTCTGTATGGACTTGTACTTGTGTATAAACTTTTCTCCAATATTTTTTGTAGAAAAAGTATGACCATCTCAGCCTCCAGCAAGCAATGCCGTTGCCTCCAAATTCTGCAGCTCTGATTGGCTGTGAATCAGGCCACACCTGCTTTTTGGTTGCCTCAGTGTCTCCTTTGAAATTGGTAGTGTTGAGGCAGTGTGTCACAGACGAGACTCTTCATTAGGACTGCGCTTTATCTGAAACTTGAAGAGAGCCCTCTGTGTCTAGCGCTGTGCCTTGATCTATGCAGAGTTATTGAATGGGTTAGATTATTGCAAGCTAAAGATGTTCAAGACACAGGTGTGTCAAACCCCTTCCAAGAAAGATGTTTGGTAAATACCATGCCTGCCAGAAGATTTTAAACATCATTATGAATGAACTTGGACCTTCTGATCAAATATTCTTGACGATCACTTTAAGTTAAAATTTGAACACACTGCTTTTCTGAAACATCTTCTCCATTACATCATTCAAGTTTGCATAGTACTGGTAATTTTCACGTCTCTATAGACAAAAACATAGAAATGACTGAAACTGTCAACATCCCCCTCCCCACTGCCAATAACATGCAAGTTTTATATGACGAGATTGACAATGAAATGGAAAAGAATATATAATGGAGAGATAAGAGACAAGGATCCCAGGGAAGCCATGAGCAATGTCACTTTATTACTTGTGATGGGTTGAAGACGCGCACTTATTTGCACTTAGCTTATTTATTTGAGCTCCAGTTAGTAATACCAACCTCCTAAGGTTTTAGGAAGGACAAAATAACCAAATATATGTAGGGAAAAATAAAATACAATCAAATCTAATAAGACTTTGCTGATGGTAGGTGTTGGCAAAGCCCCTGTTTCACAATGCAAGCTCTTTACGTATAACACACTGGTAGAAATAATGAATTGCCTTTTTTATTAACTTGATCATTCCACCAACATCTACTGAGTATTATGTGAAGGGCCTAGGCCAGATACGCTGGTAAAAGGAGTGGTACCGTTATTGATTAACCTGTATTTTTTGGTTAATTTAGCTAAACAGTGGTATCAATGAAGGTTAATCTCAAAGAAGGCTAATGGCAGCTACAATCTATTATAGACTGTTTGGAAAATATATAACACAAGGTAAGGAGGCAGCATGGGATTATGAACATAGTTCCTATCCTTCTACTGAAATAGTCTCCTTATTGCCAAGACGACAGTAATTCAGTGAAATCAGCCCATCCAACACCTCTCTTATGATCTTAGAAGACCCTGCATCTCCTAGAGGTAGAACAGTGAGGAGAACTCAGTGTGAGGAGACGGGGGGCAAGTGAGGGAGAGCAGACAAGGAAAGGCAACCCCATCATCACAGGGAGAAAAAGACCCGGAAGGTAAATGTATACCTCTGCCTGGGGGGCGAAGCTGTGACATAAACCTTTCATTGTGCTCTATTGTCATGTTTAGCTCAAACATACACCAAAAAGAATTCAGTCCTTTTGAGTTGTTTACTTTGTTCTTTGAAACGACATCAAACACAGAGGGTAAGATGCAAGTGGAAGGGTTCTGGAGACTCGGTAGATGATGCTTCTGTTTGTCTGCCTGAAAATCCTCCATTTCAATTAGTAAAGGTTCTCTTCTGCCATTTGGTTATCTTGCATGGTTCAAGCCTACCAGCTTCAGAGAAGCTCTGTCATGTGACTGTTTTATAGTATTTTCTAATATTGTTTTGCCTTTAGCTCCCAGCATAATACTATTTGAACCAGAGATACCGCAGATAAAACAGAAACCATACTTTAGACACATATACTCAAGTATTGAGAAGTAGTAGTAAACCTAGGTGAGCATATTCATTTTGGATTTCATTTAAAAATTTGCAACGAGGAACTATATCATGGAAATACATGCTCATCTAAAATCAATACGAATCATGATGATGGGACCACGTGCTGCTGGAGAAGCCCTTCTCTCCCTGGGGAAAGGGAGTTTTCATCTCATTGGCCCTGTGATAAAGAGAGTGTCAGATCATTTCTCATGCTGGGTGACGCACAACACCTGTAGCATAATTAGGCACTCAAAATCTGTTTGTATTTTAAAAGTGCTTTATATAACTGTTATTATGCACCCTGGGATGCCTTTAGCTCAGCTGCTAACCTTTCCATTGCACAGTTCAAGAGAGCGGGGCAACGAGCCCACGGGCGCTTCACAGTGCATGAGAAATCCAGAGGAAAGCTTGTTTACCAAGAGAAAGCAAAGCTTCCACAGAAAAAGCAGCAGACTGAACCCATGAACATCTATATTTTTATTCCTGGTGTTAAATCAATTCCCCTCTCTGCACCCGGACTCAGGGAGCAGAGATCATTAAGAACACATTTAAGTGCTTAATTAGGTTTTGAAGGAGGTTTCTCCATTAACATTAATTAAAGTCTCCCTGGGCTCCAGAAAGCTCATTTGCCAGGTAGGGGTTTCCCAGGTTCTCTCATCTCCTCGTTGCTGCCTCAGCAAAACTATCTTTCTTGCCTTGGATTCCAAACCAAGCTTCAAGTATGTGCAAGAAAAACCGAAAAGCAAAGGAGCACCGTTCCATTCCGTGATGGAAGTCTTTCCTCCTATGATTTTACCCTTGACAGGGAAGCTGATGATGGTTACCCTGAAATAATGTGCTAGTTGCTGCCCGTGGTTAACTTGTTCCGGAGATGCAGCCTTCCATCTTTGTGGATAGAAACAGTTTTTCATGAGTATGTTAATTTTATTAGGTTGATCCATAAATAATTCCTGATATTCAATGATTCTGATCTATAAAAACGGCAATTTCATACGGCTCAATCTAATAAACTAGAAAGTCTAGATTTTATATAAGAAGAAAAACTACACTCTATCACCAAATCTTTCTTTTTTCCCTCCTTCATCTCTATATGCCCTTGAATTTCAAAAGCGTTTCTATATCTATGCATGTGCCCTAGAAGTACAGAATGTCAGCAATTTTATCTTTGGTTGTTGCCTGTTGGGGTGAAAAAGCCTTTCAATCTTTTTTGTGTGAATATATTGACATTATCGTATTGACTTCCGTATGTCCGTGTGTCTTCTCTTTTGGGTGTTATTTATTGTTTTTGCCCTTCAATGTGGAAGGAACAGTAGGAAAATTACAAACTTCAAGATAATAAGTATTTATTGCTTGTCTAGTAGGTATTGTGAAGAATACAAAGAAGACATGAGGAAGAAAAATGAAAGGGAGCCAGGGAAAGAGATAAGAAGGGATAAAAGAGAAAGATGCCCTGGCCAAGCTAGGGAGTTGAGAAAAAGAACCACTGAGGGCGCCTTAGACGCTGAAACCCCATGACAGCTGTGGGTGGGTTTGCAATTTACCAAGTGAAAGCTAAGTAGTGTGTATTTTGAAATGGAATATTGGCAAATATAGTTTTTTAAAAACTATTTGCCCAGGGCAGGGTAAAGAGGGGATTAGAAGAATGAATTTGTGGTCTAAGACTGTCCATCTGACACAAAAATCTTTAAATAAAAAAATCCCACAGTCCCTCAGTTATTTGCGTATTTTGGCTGCGTTAGCTCAACTGTCTTCTACCACGTGAATGATTTTAAACATTCTATAGGTATAATTTGTCGGAAAGTAGTCGCCCAGATTGCGGCTCTCTTAATGGTTCATACAATCAGTGTTTTTGCCCTGCCGTGCTTGAATAATCGTGCATATTTGAAGATGCATTAATTTTAGACTAGACAAAATTGCCTTTACATAGGAGAGTTCCACATAAAAAATCTACGACTTATGTTTTTCGCTTCCTTCTTCTCAGTATTGCTACAACCGACTACATTTTGGTCTTACTGGTAGCTCCTTGAGGGCTTCTGAGTATAATTACAAAAAAGCAGTTTTTGATCTGTGCCGAAATGTTTCCCTCGAGAGAGTTACTAATTTTTTCTGTGATTTTGAGCACCAAACTTATCTGTGCATTTAAAAGAGCAACCCAGAACCATATGCCATGGCGTCCAGATAAAGGGGAAGGAGAATGGAAAATACTAGGTGCTCTTCAAACGTCGTTTACATTTTCTGCTTAACTGACGACTGCAGACAGCCTCTCTGGCAGCAGAGGAGTTTCAGTGTTTCATCACATGTGCAAGTAGTCTAACATTTTTAAACAATTTAAATTAATTAATTAATTTGGGGTACGCGGGCTTCTCACTGTTGTGGCCTCTCCCGTGGCGGAGCACAGGCTCCAGACACGCAGGCTCAGCGGCCACGGCTCACGGGCCCAGCCGCTCTGCGGCACGTGGGATCTTCCCGGACCGGGGCACAAACCGTGTCCCCTGCATCGGCAGGCGGACTCTCAGCCACTGCGCCACCAGGGAAGCCCAATTTATTTATATTTTCTAATAATAGTTCAAAATGGATGGGTGTTCATAGTGGGTTGGGACAACTATGAAAGTTAGGGCACTTACCATAAGCAAGTTGGATGAAGCAAATTTGATCTAAATTTAAGCATCTGCAAATAAGGTGTGGGAAGAATGGAGAGGTCCGAATGTCAGTCCTGCAGATCATGGCCGTTTCTTCCTTTGCAGTCACTGTTCACATAAGCACTTGGAAATAAAGCCAAGGTAATTGGATGGCTGAGGGCAGGCCCTGTCGTCCCTACCGTGGAGTCTGGAGTTGACATTAGAGGGTGGGCAGATGGGGAATTCAAAAGAAGGGGGACCATGGAGCTCATCAGGAAGGCTAGCAGATAATGGGAAGGCTGCTCTGAGTGTGGTCCTCTCCACATCCAGACAGCTCTTCCATGTTACAGGGAGTCCTAGAGATCACAGACACGGGAGAACAGGGAAACAGTGACGCAGTCTTCCAGGTTCCTTCTGCCTCTAAGATTCTACACTGTTTCACCTAGCACAGCCCACAGACCCAAAAGTCAACTGAATGCCTCATCTTAATCACACATGGTCTTACCCAATCTTTCAAAAATGGCTACAAAAGGGGCTCTTCTTCAGAATACCTAGTGATTTGATAAGCTCAAATTGCTAGATGTGGACTTAAAATTTAGGAAATTTCATTATCTTAATAATGTTTCTCACTCATCAGTGATCTAGGCTGAAAGGCTGGAAGCACTTGCTTGGGCTGGATGCAGAGTACTCAGAGAGCTAAAGCCCCAGGCCAAAAGACTTAGTACGTAGTTGCTGGAAAACTAGTGAAACAGATGATAGAAAGGACCTGTATACTTACTATTTTTTTCAATTATTGTTCTAGACACTTTATATACTGTGAGTGAGAGCATCCTCGATACAATTGCGTTTAGTAGGCACCCCGGAACGCCATCTTCAGAGACGAAGGCACTGAGACTCAGAGAAGTTAAGTCACTTGCCTGAGATCACACAGGTAGTTGGTGTTGGTTCAAGACTTTGAACCCAAACAGACCAGCTTCAGAACCCATGTTCTTCTCTGCCCTGATAAGCTGCTTCTCTTTCAGAGAGCGTGGTGAGTTCAAAGGGAAGCCTTTCAGTTCTATGCCGTTAAGAACAAACACATAACAACTAAAATAGTTAAGCTGAGAAAAGATCTGCTTTGATTCTGAATTTTGAACAAGTATAAACAGAAAGAGTGAGATTCATCTCCAGGTCATATTTTGAAATCTCATATCAGGATGATCTGCGCTGACAAGGAAGAAACATGGAAATATGGGCACAGGGGAAGGTGAGACACAGTGACAAAGGCAAGACACGGCTGAGAAACCAAAGCAAGAGGGTTTCACAGTCATCTATAGCTAGTGTTATTGTCTTTTTCTAGTGAGAAAAGATGACAAGTTAAAACAAGAAGTATTTTTGCTATATCTAAAAACAACAAACCATTTAGGAGAAGGTAGAAAGGTTACAGCATCCACATTCCATAGTGTGGGCCCACGAATTCTCAATCCAGTTCAATCTTCATCAAATCTTGAGTTAAAGGACCTTTTTGGATATTCAAAGAGATAACTGAGTGAAAGACATCCCCAACAGACAATGGCAGCCAAAATTTGGGGGCAGGAAAAAAGGACAAAAATACCCATAAGTGGTTTGCTTAGAGTTCTGAAGGCGTATTTCTGTCTGGCTCTGCTACATGTTACATAAGCAGATCTTACGCACGAAGAGCAGAACAACAACCGAGACGAGCTAAACTGAATTCAGCGCCTACACAACTGCATCTACCACACAATGGCAGAGACGGACTGAGGGAGAGAGAGGGAAGCCCTCCAATAACACACATACAAAGTGATGCTTTACTCCCAATACAAATGATCAAACAGTAATCTTATCTTCTTATATTTAAACAACATTTTGTTATGGAAATGGGATTGTAGAATAATAGTCTTCACTTCAGAAACTACTTTTGCATCCAACCATCTACCCAATGAAAGAATCATTTCTTCTGCATCGTTTTTTCTTAAAACTCTTTGTCTAAAAATTATTTTTCATCCAAAAATGCATACTCTTTTTACAGTCAGAGGAAGACTGGCTGCATAGATATTTCCAAATGTGACAAGGAGTCGAATAATCATAATTGGAAAGAGTATAATACATCAAATATGCATTAGACAACAAACACATCACTTTTTTTTTTGAGTAAGGTCTTTTTATTGTAATAAGATTCTTTATAACACATATGATATATATCATATACATATATACATATACATATAGACACACATTAAGAGCTTAAAAATATGTATTTCTGAATCAAAATATGGACACAGATTTTTTAATTTTGCTGTTCAAACTCTTTCAGATAGTTCATCCAAAGCAAAAGTGGAAACATACCAGAAAACAATAGGCTAGACAGGTACCTGTCTCATACCATTCCCATTGTAGCTACGTTGTGATTACTTTTATTAAGTACGTGAATAGAATACATTGATCCGTGTATACTAAACATAAATCATGGAAATAGGTACTTCTTTAAAATATTTATAAGAAGTCTTTGAGTAATATTTTTAAACTTTATTTTACTGAGACGTCTGCATTTAGATCAACCCAGTGCGATGACGTGTAAATTTATTTTTTAATTTTTTAATTCTTTTCACGTTTGAAAGAGATTTTATTTTTTTAAACATCTTTATTAGAGTATAATTGCTTTACAATGGTGTGTTAGTTTCTGCTTTATAACAAAGTGAATCAGTTATACATATACATATGTCCCCATATCTCTTCCCTCTTGCATCTCCCTCCCACCCACCCTCCCTATCCCACCCCTCTAGGTGGTCACAAAGCACCGAGCTGATCTCCCTGTGCTATGCGGCTGCTTCCCACTGGCTATCTATTTTACGTTTGGGAGTGTATATATGTCCATGCCACTCTCTCACTTTGTCCCAGCTTACCCTTCCCCCTACCCGTGTCCTCAAGTCCATTCTCTAGTAGGTCTGTGTCTTTATTCCCGTCTTGCCCCTAGGTTCTTCGTGACCATTTTTTTTTTTTTAGATTCCATATATATGTGTTAGCATACAGTGTTTGTTTTTCTCTTTCTGACTGACTTCACTTTGTATGACAGAGTCCATCCACCTCACTATAGATAACTCAATTTCGTTTCTTTTTATGGCTGAGTAATATTCCATTGTATATATGTGCCACATCTTCTTTATCCATTCATCTGCTGATGGACACTTAGGTTGCTTCCATGTCCTGGCTATTGTAAATAGAGCTGCAATGAACATTTTGGTACATGACTCTTTTTGAATTATGGTTTTCTCAGGGTATATGCCCAGTAGTGGGATTGCTGGGTCGTATGGTAGCTCTATTTTTAGTTTTTTGAGGAACCTCCATACTGTTCTCCATAGTGGCTGTATCAATTTACACTCCCACCAACAGTGCAATAGGGTTCCCTTTTCACCACACCCTTTCCAGCATTTATTGTTTCTAGATTTTTTGATAATGGGCCTTCTGACTGGCATGAGGTGATACCTCATTGTAGTTTTGATTTGCATTTCTCTAATAATTAGTGATGTTGAGCATCTTTTCATGTGCCTCTTGGCCATCTGTATGTCTTCCTTGGTGAAATGTCTATTTAGGTCTTCTGCCCAGTTTTGGGTTGGGTTGTTTGTTTTTTTGATATTGAGCTGCATGAGCTGCTTGTAAATTTTGGAGATTAATCTTTTGTCAGTTGCTTCATTTGCAAATATTTTCTCCCATTCTGAGGGTTGTCTTTTTGTCTTGTTTATGGTTTCCTTTGCTGTGCAAAAGCTTTTAAGTTTCATTAGGTCCCATTTGTTTATTTTTGTTTTTATTTCCATTTCTCTAGGAGGTATGGGTCAAAAAGGATCTTGCTATGATTTATGTCATAGAAAATACATCACTTTTAAAAGTTGCTATTCATTCTCAAATTAAATGAAGAAACATACCATGATTAAGAATATCTATAGTCAGGCTTCCCTGGTGGTGCAGTGGTTGAGAGTCCGCCTGCCGATGCAGGGGACGCGGGTTTGTGCCTTGGTCTGGGAAGATCCCACATGCCGTGGAGCAGCTGGGCCCGTGAGCCATGGCCGCTGAGCCTGTGCGTCCGGAGCCTGTGCGCCGCAACGGGAGAGGCCACAACAGTGAGAGGCCCGCATATGGCAAAAAAAAAAAAAAAAAAAAAAAAAAAATATATATATATATATATATATATAGTCTATTTGTAAAATGTCAAAGAATAAGAGTTATAGATGATATAACACTATTACCTTATTGTACCACATGAGCTTTCTCTATTATTGCATTCCCTTTATTACACTGTTACTTGAATTATGAAATTATTATACTAATTATATGAGAAATAGAACAGCGATAGAAATAAAGAAGGATGTTGCTGAAAGATCGTTAATTTTCTAGTGCTGTGGACTAAAGTATGGTGTCCAGTATTCTGAGTCTCAAATGAGAAATTAGACATTAAGGCCATTATTATACTTTAAATGGAGCAAGCACAATTAAATGGAACTTTTAGTTTGTTCCATTTTTAAATAGGCATAAATTGACATGCTCTTCCAAACACACACTATCATCTTTCCTTCTTATCTTTTTAAATAAAGCGAATTTGCATCTGGTTGAAATCAAGTGGAAAAGGAGACTTTCCCTAGAGCTTGGGCTAGCCCCTTCTTTCGTTAGGGAAACCTGGTGGCTTTCCTGCATCTTTAGACGCAAGACAACACCACCTGTGCAGTGGAGTCTGAGCCAACCGTGACCTGATTGTCCTTTGCAAGGGGTAACGTGTCCTTGAGGTGGCAGGATTTTGTGTTCTCTGCTTTAATGAGGATGCCATTTTTATAAACATCAAAGACAGGCTGGACAGCCAGCCCGGCAGGCCTGAGAGGTTCAGGCCGCTGGCCCTGTGCTCAGCAGCCGTCGGGTCATGTGGAAAAGCAGCAGAACCGGCTCCTCCAAGATCATCTGTTTTTCTTCACCAAGGACTATGTGGCCTTGCTAAGAGCAATCCCAAGTGACTTTCCCCAATTCCCTACCACTGTGTCCAGGCAGCAGCTCAGCAAAAAAAAAAAGAAGATATTAAGTTCTCCATTAGTCTGCTTTAAAATTTTAAAGGCTTTCCAACGTGGTTATTCTTTTTTCTTTTTTTTTTAGCATTTTTATTGGAGTATAATTGCTTTACAATGGTGTGTTAGTTTCTGCTTTATAACAAAGTGAATCAGTTATACATATACATATGTTCCCATATCTCTTCCCTCTTGTGTCTCCCTCCCTCCCGCCCTCCCTATCCCACCCCTCCAGGCGGTCACAAAGCACCGAGCTGATCTCCCTGTGCTATGCGGCTGCTTCGAACTGGTCTATGTCATCTCTGTTTGGGGTAATTACAGTTTGACTGATTGACTCCCAGAAACCCTTCCTTAGACTTCAGACAGAGCTGATGACTTGACAGTCTTAATGCCTGGATGCCACCCGCTCCCCACACTTCCTTCATCTCAGTGATGCTCTTATCAACGGAATCCCCACTCAGCCTTCCTCCAAATGTGGAAGCCTGAAAATCTCCATGATTAATAGCATCATAGTGCATCAATCAATGAGAGACAGAATTGTACAGAAAAAGAACGTGGAAAAAAAGGCAAGTGTTAAAAATGGAACACACAAAAATCTCCACTGAATTGCGCTTGCTCCATTTAAAATATACTGGACACCATACTTTAGTCCATACCACAGGAAAATTAAAGATTTTTCAGCAACATACTTCTTTATTTCTATCACTGTTCTATTCTCATATAATTTGTACAGTAAGCTTAGCAAAAATCAGTAAGCAATATTCATTGTCAAAGTGCACTGCCTTCCTATTATTGAAATAATTCCAGAAAGTAATCAGTATATATTTACTAATAATTCCACCTTATTAAAAAGAGTGACATAAAAAATCCAGGTCTGTGAACACATACTTTTAAAAACATCCACTGCATCCGGTGCAAAGTAATTTGTTGTGATGATTCAAAGAAACACCATTTTCAAGGACACTTTTAATCAAATGTTTTTCAAACAATTATGACAGAGTTATATGAAATCATAAATGGTAGAGGCTGATAGTGTTCCCTTCAGTTCAATTAATACCTAGTGTGTGTTTACTACATGAAAGGCCTTGGCTTAACACTATCACCTTCCATGGTCTGAAGACACGGGAAAGAGTTTTCCTCTCTTGTAAATACCATCGTGGAGAATGATGCCATTTTCCAAGGACAGAACATCCCCAAAGAAAAGCACACGCCTCAGATGACTTCAGCTTCTTGCTGTCTCCTGGCAGTGCTGGCCAGCAGGTCCCCTTGTCTGCGGCCTCTTCCTCCTCTGACCTCCGCCCGGGTCCTAACTGCCCAAGATGGCCAGAAAAGTGGCAAAGACGGAAGACTCCACAGCCTGCTACTGTTGAGCGCCCTCTGCTTCGGGCTGGACGTTGTACCAGGTCCCGGCATTCCATCTGCGCACAGACAGGCCATCTGCTGAAGGACACGGAGAAGGGTACAGGAGGGCCATAAAGGTCCAGTGAAGGATCGGAACGTCTCAGGCTTCCAGAGCAAGGAGCTCCCGTGTTCCCGACAGAGGAGTCAGTTTCAAATGTTCCAGGGCGGCTGCATTTGGCCGCAAGTCAGTGTCTTCTGAGAACATGCAGGCTCTGGTCAGGATAAAGGAGAAAGGAAGCCTGGTCCCTCTCCCTGGCACAGCCCAGAGGAAAGCAGACCTGCAAACTCCCAGATTAGGAGAGCTCAGATCTCATAATATCTTCATTTTGAAAACAGAAACACAGACACAAAGTGGTGTCTTTCTCAAAGCTACACAACAAATTAGAGAAACGTAAACTGTAAATCTCATCGCTACGTCCAGTAGTTTAATGATATTTGACCAATATAATTATATTCCTGGGACATATCATGTATTAGATATTACAAATTCCTGGGACACATTATGTACTATATAATATATTATATATTCCTGGGACATATTATATATTATATAATATATATTCCTGGGACATATCATGTATTAGATATTATAAATTCCTGGGACATATTATATATTATATAATATATATTCCTGGGACATATCATGTATTAGATATTATATATTCCTGGGACATATTATATATTATATAATATATATTCCTGGGACATATCATGTATTATATAACGTATTTTATATTTCTGGGACATGTTATATATTATATACATAATATATTTTTCCTGTTATTTTTCTGTCCTTGATTATTTTATGGGACATTATGATAAGCACACCCAGAATGCAGAACTTATCCATCACAAATAATTTAGACCAGCAACTTAATTAATCTGAAATTACGGAAATAGAAATTTTTATTTAATAAGGAAAGCTGGAGATGGGTTTGGAGAAAGGGAAATTCTGTGGATAGTGAACTCTAGAACACACATTTAGATTATAAGTATGTGAAACATCAAATTAAATTCTAAGTATGAAAAAAATATAAAAATATTTAGAGATACTGTGCCCTAACTTTGTTGTAATAATCTCAATTATATCCTCAAAAACATACATATAATCTATACTGACCTATCTCTTTATCTATATATGTTATACTGGGTGAAAAGAGTGAGTTGGACCCACGGATCTAGTGCTCAGAAGAGAAACTGGAGCTCAAGACATAAATCTAGGAGACACCAGCACACACACACACAGGTACACTCACATGTATACATACACACACAGGTGTATCTCCCATAGGACACAGAAACATGATGAACAAATCCATCATCTCTAAAAGACAAATATCATATGCTATCACTTATATGTGGAATCAAAAAAAATGATACAAATGGACTTATTTACAAAGCAGAAACAGACTCACAGACTTCGAAAACAAACTTATGGTTACCAAAGGGAAAAGGTAGGGGGAGGGATAAATTAGGAAGTTGGGATTAACATGTATACACTACTATGCATAAAATAGATCATCAACAAGGACCTACTGTATAGCCCAGGGAACTCTACTCAATATTCTATAATAACCTATATAGGAAAAGAATCTGAAAAAGAATCTGATATATGTATATATATAACTGATTCACTTTGCTGTACACCTGAAAGTAACACAACATTGTAAATCAACTATACTCTAATATAAAATAAAAATTAAATTAAAAAATTTATTATCTCTAATTTGAAGGATAATAAAAAGTATAGGTAATAACAGTGTCAGTAAGTCTTCTTTTTTAGAATGGAGCTGAACTCTGTATGAGAGGGGCCCTACCCATTTAGTAGATGTAATTTGTTGCGAGAATCAAAATCACACACTGTAGAACCAGAGCAACACATCTAGGGTTTAAAATCTAAAACTCTGTGGCTTTAGACAAGTCCTTTAACTCTTAAAACCTCCTCTTCCTCTCAGAGTTAGATGACGAGAGCTCTGAATTGTGTCCATTCCGTAAACTCTGTTTGAAAGACGAGAAGGACGTGGGTGCCCTTGTGTTTTCTAAAGTGGGCAGTGTATTTGCAGGTAAGGAGCCGGTTCAGGTACACACGGCTGCGTGGAACACCGCCAGCCCTGCAGGCGCTCTGCTGGCTGAGGATGGCTACTGCCATCAAGGAGTGCTCCGTTCACTGGGGAGTGACACCGGGGCAACTATGTCAACAGAAGGAGCCGTGAGAACACACGTGGCCGGGTGTGGCCAAATGCAAGGTGCCTTGCTAGAGGAGATGGCTGACAGGTAGGTGTGACCGCAGAGACTCAAGAAGGAAAGGACTTTCCAGGCAGATGGCATAAGAGCGACAGTAAAGACCTGTGGAACAATGTGCTTTTGTGTTGGCAGGATACCAGGCAATCTGTTGTTCTTATAAATCGCAGGACAGGCCGTGGGTTCGATGAGACCAAAGAATCAGACCTGGAAACAGGGTCTTGTAAATCATGCCGAGAAACGTAGACTTTATCGTGTATTTGAAGATAAGCCACAGAATAATATAGGACTTTAAGAAATGGTGAGCCTTATGCAGAAATGTTTTAGTTAGGTTATCTTAACAGCTGTGTGGAAGGTGGCTTTACACGGGGCAAAATTATAGAAAGAAAGAAAGAAGGAGAGAAGGAGAGAGGGAGGGAGAGGAAGGAAGGAAGGAAGGAAGGAAGAAGGAAAGAAAGAAGTAACATGCAATATTCAAAAAGAAAAATAATGAAGGCCTGAGTTAGGGTAGCGGCGTTGGAATGGAAAGTAGGAGATGGGTTTGAGAATTTGCAGGAGGCTAAAGAAACAGCACAAAGTGCTTGACTGAATGTGGAAGACAAAAGAAGACAAAAAAAAAAGATTTTAGATTGAGTGTTGTACCAGTTTCCTAGGGCTTCTGTAAGAAAGCACCACGGACTGGATGGCTTGAAACCAATGGAATCCATTGTCTCACGCCTCTGGAGACTTTGCAGTCCAACCTCGAGGTGCCGGCAGCGTCATACTCTCTCAAAGTTTCTAGGGGAGACTGTTGCATGCCTGGCCCCGGGCTTCTGGTACCTCTGGCAGCTGCATGACTCCAGTCTCTGCCTCTGCCATCACCTGGCCTTCCCTCTGTATGCCTGCGTCCTCATGTGGTAGTTTCCTGTTCTTATACGGACACCGGTCATATTGGATTAGAGCCCACCCTAATGACTTCCTGCCTTTAGAGCACGTATTTGGTGCTTATCTATTACCATCTGTATTACAAAGGAGGAGGCTGCCACATAGAAAGATACGGGCACTTTATTCAGACCACACAGACTGCATCACATGTGCTTTAGAAAATATACAAAGAGAACCAACCTCATCTGGGGTAGGAATCTGTAGTACATTTCTGCATCACAGCACATTTTTAAGAATTCTCTGAGAATATAAATTGGATTTTTTTGGTTAGTATGTTAGAATGTGGTTTCAAAATTTAAAAGTGCTTACATTTAAAAGAGGAAATTCCATCTAACTAAAGATATCCTTTGCTTCACTTATTTTTTTACGCTGAATTCCAGTGGAAAAGGAGTGTGTTGGAAGTAAGGTCATCATAACATAGGAAGAATGTCTCCGAATGGCTAGGAAAAGCTCTCTCTTTCTCAGATCTTCCTCTGCTGATGAAGCCACCATGAGACTATTCCCACATGAATCACTCTTCCCGGCTCTGTGGTCACTGCACGTTGAGCTCTCACCCACCCCATCTTGCTTTAGTTCATCGTCTTCACACCTACCTATGAGTTGTATTCAACACAGAAATCCTTTATAGATGGCCCTTTATTTTATCAGCGATAAAACTATCAACCTAAATTTATTCAAGTAGTGTGAACACACAGTCTATTGCTATTTAAGAGTGGAGCTGCAGGCTTTAATCCTCTCAGTAAGGGATACAATCCGCTTATATAGATAACCTGGATATTTATTTATGAATAACAGCTTATGAATTTTGTAGAGAAAACACAAACCACATATATGTTTATTTGTCATGGCAGAAAAAAGAAGAGCTGATATGCCTTTTATCTTGAAGCTTAAAAATAAATATAAAATGTGGCTAAATAAATTTTCAGGACATCTTTATGGGGCCAACCTGATTTCCTCAGAATTTAATTAGACTATAATGGTACTTCAATACCATTCCTCCTCTACACCAACATGGTATTTTGCTGAATGATCCTGATTTCATTTTTGGTTTTGTCCTATGATTAGCACAGGTTACAGAAGTTTGGAGCTGGAAGAGGCTCTAGGGAAAGCAGGGTTATAGGTCAGAACCCTTGGCTTTCCCCCTTAATGTCCTCGTCAGTTGGTGCTTACTCTCCATTTTAGGTTGAACACGTTGATTAATTCTCTGGGACTTAAGTTGCCGGCACCAGAGAAGTTAACATTTCTCCTGCTGTCTTGAGATTCTTCCAACTCTGATATTCTACGGTTGACTGAAGTACGTGGTCAGCAGAGCCAAAAGCGTGGTTCTCCTGAACTATGGTAATTCTCAACGATTTTGATATCAGATGTGAAGACCGGCTGAGCTTCAAAGTGCCACTGGAGTCCTGGCTGATACCATCCAGCTATAACATCTCCAGCAGGTTGGTATGAGATAACAGAGGCAACTGGAACACTTGATATTGGCTTGGAATAAGCACCTGCAGTTTTCATGAAACACAGTGGCGCCTTCTCAATGAGAACAGGAATCCCCCTCAGCTCCTGCCTCGGCCGCTCGCTATCTCTGTGACACGAGCACGTGTGTTACTGAGTGTCTCCATGCCTCGGTTTCTTCCCAGGTACAAAATGGGTTATTAGTGGCGTGCTGCTCCTTGGTTGTGAGGATTTTATGATGAATACAAGAAAAGTCCTTAAGACTGTGTCTGACGTCCAATAGGCATCTGTTGTGCTGTTCTCTGGAAAGCTGACACAAATCTGGGCTCTGTTACTGAATGTAGGCTCCTCTAAAAGTCATTGAATTATTCTGACACTTGCCTGCAAGATGGGAATGTCTATTTCCAGGTTTCACTGCAATCGGTGATGTGAAAACCTTGAAGCCAAAGGGCTGCCGCACAGCGATGAGCGGAGAGTTGGCAGGGAGAGGGACCCTCCCTTTTCCCAGAAAACTCACTACGTGTGACTCTCCCCGAGGGAGGCCCTGGCGGAAGTAGTCAAACATATCCAAAAAAGCACCCTGGCTGGGACGTGTGGGAGGGCCTGCCGGCTCCTGAGCTCTTGAGAAATCTTATTTTCCAATTAGCACTGTTCTTGCTATTGAAAACCCTCCAAATTCTTAAACCCTTGGATGAAGAGAACATTTAGTCGCTCACCCCTGCTTTTTAAATTGCTTCAAATTGGCCTTTCAAGTCCATTCCCTAGCTTACATTCCCAGCTCAGAACAGTACAGAAACATAGCTTCAAACAGGGTCCGGCACGACCAGTGAATGATCCTTGATGAAAGATTTTCTGGCTCTAAGCAGAAAATGGAACTGACCACACTCCCCTCGCCACCCCTGGTCCGCACACATTCCTGCAGAAACCTGGTGTCCTCACCGTGGAGGACCCTTGCTGGGAAGGTCCGTCGGTCCCCCTCTTCCAGGCCCTGTTCCAGGTGGGCGCCCGGCAGGAGCTGTCAGGCTCTGACAGCAAGGAGGAAAGAAAGGGAAATACGGAGGAACAGCCAGACACCTTCAATAAGTTTTCTTGGACTTATCTTCCAGAAAAAGTTGCATTTTGTTTTCGGTCAGCAGTAGATTTCTTTCATAATATTTGAACACGTTATGAATGATATGTTTTGAACAAATTTACATTTATTTTAATTAACTGATCAACATTAATTAACAAAGAATGCATAAATAATTCAAAGTTAGAGCCCTGTGCACTTTATTGGTGTCTCTGTTATTTAAAGATCCCTCTTGCAGAGTGGTCCCACAGGAAGAAGGTTTGGTTTATGGATTCTGTCAGTCTTTAGATGTGAGACTTGAGTGGGTTCTAGAACTCCCTGGGTCATCTCCTAAAAACACTGAATGCGTCAGACAGATGATCTATCAATTATCTTCCTACTTTTGCTCTATTAGCAAAAAGACTACTGTTTCTCCCTGTCATCAATCATACCTCCAAAGAATAAGAATATTTAAAATATCTCCAAGTTGTTCCTTCCCTCCATCACCACTACCAGCTTGAGGCCACGCCACCCCCTCTCAGCCACTCACGCACACTCTGGTCCTCTGGTCCCAATGCAAGACATCTTCACAGGACGGGCAGGGAGTGGGATCCACATTTCCTCGCTCTCTGCTTTCGAGCCTTTGCTGTCCTCTCATTGCACTGGAACCTACAGCCCAAGTCCCGCCTCTGAGGCCTTGGCATCATCTGACCACCGCCTTGCTTTCCGCCATTTTTTCCTTCGGTCTCTCTCCCCTGGCTGCCACCCTGGGCTTCATTTCTCCCAACAGGCTGAGCTCTTCCTGAATCTTATTCACTTTGTTTGCTGGATGCAACCTGCTCTGTCCCCCACCTCTTCCTTCTCCTTCTTCAGATTTCAGTGTAAATGCCATCCCCTGGGAGAGGGCTCCCAGACCACTGGGGTGATTTCAGCTTGGCCCCGACCCTCACTGCCCTTGCTTCCTGTCACAGCCCAGCTGGTTTCCCTGACTGCACTTCTCATAATGTGTGCAGGTTATGCCTTCATGTACTTGATTACCGTCTATCCTCATCCAGATCCCGAGCCTCTACGACCCAGACGTCAGCCTGGGACTGAACCTGTCTTCACTGGTTGCCCAGCATCCAACTTGGAGGACGGTAGGCCCTCACTAAGCATTTTTTAAAGAAATGAATGGACAAATAAACATGCTGGACATCTGTATGTACAGAAAGAGCTAGATTTTAAATTTAAAGCTGAAACATATTAGCTTGAACCATATGAAACGATTATTTTTGTAGGAATACATGGTCAAATATTGAAAATTCCACATGGCTGAACCTCATAGCTCTGCGAAGGATACACAGGTAGATAAAAATAATATCTTCCTGTGGACCAGACCTATGAGGAAACACAAAGAGAAAAATGGTCGAAGGGTGGGAGTATCAAGGACTCACTTGTCAGCCTCTGCTATTTTTCTTCTTCTTGTCATATGATTTGGGAAATCCATTTTAATGTTAAAACACTGAAGACATGATTGCTCTACAGATAAAGACATCTCATGAAATCAGTTAAAGGATACAATTTTGTTAAAAAAAAAGAAAGAGCTAGAGAAGGGCCTTCTGATATTTAATGCCACCTTCCCTTCCAGTCTCCTTATTTGTTTTAAAGCTTTAGTTTTATTTCTTTTACCTACAGTATTAGATGAACAGCCAGCACTGTGTATGTAAGCGGGCTGACGGTCAGGGATCGGGAAACTGAAGGATACTCTGTCACGGCTCCAGGAAGCAGCTGAAAGGGAGGTGAAGAGATGTGACATCCCTGCTTGATTTCCATGCTGTGGGTCCTGTGAGGCACTCAGTTCTGCTGAGGACACACACTGTGTGGCTGGAGGAATGTCCCATTTGTACCCCGCCCCGTCCCCTCTTCCCTAATCCAATCACTGAGGAAAACTACTGCATAAAGCAGTGTCAATAGCTTTAGAAGTCACAGAAATCAGGTTATCCTGGGGGACTGCAGGAAAGTTGCCTTTTGCAGTGAGCTCATCAATGAGAAGGCGTATCAAGGACTTTGCAACAATCTGTGCCATCCTTTTGTGTCAAAATTTGCTCTATAATGTTCCCTCAGAAGGAAGTCATTTCAAATCCTGCAGTAAATGATTCCACTGTTCATACTGAGTCTTGCAGTGACACTGCAAAAACCTGAGTCAGAACAAGGTTGTGATGTTGATAAAATAAATATTAATTGCTATGGTGATTCTGCTGGAGAAAAGAGGCTTCTTGTAATTTCTGATGGTCAAAGAAGAACACCGTCAATACAGTATAGGACATATTGTCACTCTTAAGAGTTGTGTATTCATGCCACTACTTATTTATTATGTAAATACTATGTGAGCTTTATCATGGTGACCTAGCATCTTATGAGAATAGATCCATTTTTTTCCCTCTGAAAGAGAAGATGAATAGGAATTGTAGTCTCACGAAGACTCATTTGTTTGTCTTCATGAGTAGATGTGTTTGTTCCGCTGACACGGACTCTTCATGTCAAAGGGCAAACACAGCCAGTGTTTTGGGAACATCCATGATCTGGGTTTTACACGTCTCTTGAAGTTTAACTCTCATTTCTCCATTCCTTTGGTCTCAGCAGTCTTATTTCCATAGTTGACTCAAACAAAGTCCTCATGGAAGAAAAGAATATCTCCCTGCCTACCTCATAGTGCTGTGATGAAAATACTGAAATACAGAATATGGGCAGTATATGGGAGGCCAATTAATAAATTATAAATCTATTTCCAATTGCATGTTATAAAGACAAAGGAAAGACATACTTGTGTTTGCCTGTGTTTGTTTAGCTTCAGTAGCTGCTAAGAATTACCATCTGATCCTAACTGATAGCAGATAATAAGTATGCTTTTCCTATTTTTCATTTAACAAAGACCCAGGGCCTCACCGAGGCGAAAAGATGCTTCTTGTAATTTCTGGTGGTCAAAGAAGTACACCAGGGCTTCCCTGGTGGTGCAGTGATTGAGAGTCCGCCTGCCGATGCAGGGGACACGAATTCGTGCCCCGGTCCGGGAAGATCCCACATGCCGCGGAGCGGCTGGGCCCGTGAGCCATGGCCGCTGAGCCTGCGCGTCCAGAGCCTGTGCTCTGCAACGGGAAAGGCCACAACAGTGAGAGGCCCGCGTACCACAAAAAAAAAAATTAGTACACCATCAGCACTTTTTAATGTGTTAGCTTAGCAAGACCATGATCATTTTGCAACTTAACACTAACTTTAATTTATAAAGCAGCTATTAAAATAGCTGGAGATCGCTATTTAATTTTGAGTTACCAGAATCAAAGAGACCCGTGGAAGATGTCAGCATGGGATAATTTTGCTATTCGTTATGACTTTGTGACACTAAAAGTCTGTTTCTAAAATTGGAAACGAATTACCCAGTGCCCGTTCAATGAGCGATAGCTATTGTTTTCACCCGAGAGGAGTTATGCCAAAGAAAAAGGCAGTTTTCATGTTGATCCGTAAAGTCATGAATGTGTTGAACTTTTAAAATTTACTTTTCAGTATATTTCTAGTATAGAGTGAAATCCAGTCTAAAGTTTTATTTTATTTGCTTTGTAAAAAGTTAGACACAGAAAATGCTTGTGCCCTGGATCATAATGGCCGCCTGCGTTTAGGCCTCCTGTAATTGACGTGATTGCACACTTACATCTCACCAGGTATAACTCTGGTTTCCAAGTCAACACCTATGAAGAATACTTTTGTCTAATAATATAAATTTACAGTAAAATAAATCCTAAGAAAACCACTTAAATCATTTTATGCATTGACATACTCATTTTGCTCATTTGCTCCTTTGTATTTTTGCCTAGAAATGTTTGCAGTACGAAGCTGAAATCACATCAAAGAGGAAAAATAATATACTGTTTGCCTATCAACCCATGCAGGAAGAAGTCATATTTTCAATATATTTTCCCTCTCAAAAAACTTAAAATAAGGGAATTCTTCCTTGGATATTTAGCCCCAATTAAGCCCCTCCTCCAGTTTAGAGATTTTCGCTTCAGTGTGGATGGTTCCCTAATCCCTGCGTTTACGCCCGACACTACCTTCCTCTGGAGGTCCAGCCCGCATGCTGAATGGCGTTGCCTCCTGGAGGAGAAATTATCCCGTCAAACTCCAGCTCAGCACGTGGAAGACAGGATCCACCACCTTCCCCCCAAGCCAGCATCTCTCCCCTCAGCTCTACTGACTTCGCTGGTACCTGGAGGGTTCTCTCATTCCATCCACATGCCTTTATCTCATTCTGCACAAACAGCAATATTCCACTCCACCGAAAGCCAGAGCACTTTGTACTCTCTTCTTCGGTGCATTGAAAAAAATTCATTTGAAGACACGCTTCAAGCAGTATAAAACAGCCTTTCTTGTAGATTTTCAGGTTGTAAGTATTCTTGCAACAAGAAAGACAAAAATCATTTTCTTCCCCCTTCAAGCCTCAGCTGTTTCCCGGCTTATCTTCAACCCATACCACAGAACTAGTTTTTTTTTTACCATACATTAAGTTGTGCTTTTATTATATTTAGCAATCTTTTTTTTTTTTTTTTTGTTAACGAGGACAGAGCAGGCAGAGTTAGAATCCTATCTGAATATCGAAAATTAAAGCTTGAAATCCTGTTAGAGAATGTAGGATGTTTTTCATTCTTTCATCTTCTTTGTTGTCGCTTTCAAAGATCAAGCTGTTTTTTTTAAATCCTTGTTTTGTTTTTCAGAGTACGGTGAAATGTCACATAGAATTCTCATGGGGTCAAAGGTATGGCTTTCAAAAAGGTCGTGCAACCGTATTTATTTATTCTGATTCCTCATGAGTATCTCTGAAGATTATAATATCAGACCAAAGAACATTTCTCCATTCAGAATGTTTTTGCCAGAATCTTTTGTCACTGAAAACCTACCAAGAGAATTTAAATATAAGAAAATTATGGTTTATGTTTTCTCTGGAAGAAAATGCTACTTTGGAGATTATCCTTGAGGATAAATTATGAAACATCATGCTTATGTTTGGATGGAGGAAAGAGGAGAGGAGAAAGTTTCATCTTTCAATGATATTTTCCAAAATTATAATAAGATGACTAATTAAATGGTAACTTTCTGGATTAAGAAGTACATTTCTGTGACAGTCCTTGCACACATTTATGACATTTTCCACTGAGGTATTTTAAGAATTCTAGTGATTCCATTATGAGACCTATTTGTAAGGATTTATTTCTCATCTCTAAAAATTTACTCAGAGTTGCAACTAAACATTTCCTAGCCAGGGAATAAGTTCTTCTCCCCCAATTTAATTTTTGATTAGTCTGGTCTTTTAATCTCCTTGGATTAACATGAAGGAGAAAAAGAAAACAGTTGGAAATGCTACAGTGAGTCCAGATTAAGGCTACCAATAATCTATTGGTTGAGACACGTAAGGGCAAAGTATTATGTAAGTCGCTTCAAAAGGTGTGATTCCTTTTTCTTCTTCAGTATTGACAGAGGCAAACTTTAAGACTCAAGAATGAACAGTCCACTTATCTTCAAAGTTTTTCTAGTGTCAGCCATTTAAATATAATTTCTGGAAAGATGGTGACAGATAAATCTGTTTACTTCCATGATCCCGACAGACACGGATAATCAGTGTTCTTCGTGAGATACCCCAAAATGAATTTGATTTGCGTAAGTGATCAAAGCGAGTGAGAAAAAGACAGTTCAATTTGCCTATTTTCACAAATACAGATACAAAAACAACTTTACAAGAGCCTTGGTGAAAAGATGTTTAATGGGAAAATGAAAGAGCTGCCTCATAGACTAGGAAAGAAAAGAATATTATACACTAAGATCGCAAGCTAAACGTACAGTCGAATCACATGTGCTTGAAAGAGCTCTCTACTTCTCCAGGGAGACATGAGGTTATCTGTTATTTTGACTGAAAGGGAATTGAATTTAATAAGTTCAATGTAGGAAACAAAACGTAATGATGATGGAATGAGATTAGAATAGAAGAGAAAGCACGGATCTTAAGAAATGACTGTGGGATTTTGAATTCACAGAGAAAGAAGCAAATCAAAAAAACAAAACCCCTCCATTGGCTCAATCTGTCTGACTCCTGGAACAGAGCCGGGCTGAATATAAATCAGTGTGTCATTATGTAGTGTCTGAAGAGGCCACATCTGGGCATTTTGCTCAACCAGCACAAGACAGTAGCTTAGTGAAGAGGTGAAAAGGAGTAGAAAAGATCACTAACAACGATCAGGCATCTTGGAGGATATTCACATCGACAGGAGAGCTTTAAACACCTCAGATAACAAGGTACCCGATCACGTATCTTAAAATTATTATTAATATTACCACCACTTTGCCGTAGCAAAAATGAATGGGTGGGGGAATTATTTAGAAAGGTAAAGACAGAAAGAACATGAAGACAGAAGAATGTGGGCTCTTCACAAGAGAATCGGGGACAGGACTGTCAAAAACCAAAGGGCATGGATTGCAGGGAAAAAGACCCAAGTATTCAGCGAAATCTGGAAAGAAATTTTACGGAAAAGCTTTTACTGTACAATATACAGGTGCTCTCTGGAGCAAGAGACTTATTCCCTTCCTCCCTCTCCTTCCTCACCACTACTGGAGCCCTAAATTACAATTTCAGGCAATGCTGATTACACATCAGAAAGAAAATCATCTATTTATGTAAGAGACATTATCACCAAGAGGAAAATACCATAGGAAAATATTTACATAATTGAAATCAGCTAAAGACTACTTTGTTATTAATCAAACAAAAAAGGTATTTACTGTATCTATTGAATTCATATCAGAAAAAAAGAATTCAGAATATGACCCTCGGCAATAGTTACAAGAATTTTAAAATACCTTTTTTTTTTTTAAACAAGGGAGCATTCTCCCTTGTTTAAAAAATGCATTTTGGCATTCTAGAAGAGAATGCCAAAAGAATGAGAATGACCGTATCTTACCTCATATGGGATCTTATACAGCAGTTATGATAATAGTGACATTAGACATTAACATTCATCTGACAGAATATTATCCATTTTTATTTTCACTAATATCTTGTGCTATAGTTTTCAGAGAGGATAGGAAGGTGGGAAGTACCGTTGTTCATTAGTTTAGGCACATTGTGCAGCTGAATTAGTTCTCCAGTGAATGCCTCCACTTCAACTTCATTAGGATGGAGTAAGTTCAGGAAGCAGCAAACCCAAAAAATCCAAGAAAGTCCTATTTCTGACTGATCAGAAAAGCATTCACAGAATTAGAAGAATAATACAAGACACTGCTCCATTTTGTCTCAGTTTCAAAAGACATATGTTTGGTAAAAGTGGAACAGAAGATTTTGCTTCTGCTGACAGCCGAGGCAGACCAGTGGCCGTCCCCAGTTATGACTAAGTGCCCTCATTACAGACACACCTGCCGGCAGCTACAGCCAATGGCAGCGGCCTCACCTAGAGGGGTGGGATAGGGAGGGTGGGAGGGAGGGAGACGCAAGAGGGAGGAGATATGGGGACATATGTACATGTATAACTGATTCACTTTGTTATAAAGCAGAAACTAACACATCATTGTAAAGCAATTATACTCCAATAAAGATGTTAAAAAAAAAAAAAGACCCGATCTGTAATAAGAGGTTGCAAACTGTGATGTGGCTTCAAAGAACACTGCACACTGCAGATAGGCGATCACTGGCATTTAATTATGGAAACGCCGAAGAACGTGGGGTAATGGATGCAACGTACGTTAAAATACGCTGGGAAGACGTATTGATTTATTTGTATTCTGATGCCAAGAAGGACTTTGTCTAGTCACAACTATTTGGGAGTTACACAGTTGGATTTTGAGAGGAAAGCAAGATTGTTTAGGATGTGTAGGTTTTGATCTCCTGGAAATATCTTAATTCTATTGTATGACTTTTCAAAATCAGTACATAGAAATTTTAAAAGAAGATTTGAACCAATTCATATTTGCTAAGACATTTGAAATAATGAGTCTTTTGTTCTCCTTTTGTACCAGTCCCTTCTCCTCTTGTTTGGTATTTCTTTCTCAGATACTTTCAGAATCATTTACTTCCATTTATCAAGTGATTACTTTGTTTTTGTAGCACGGAAGCCCATCTCTTTAGCAACAAGTTATACACCCAGCAGGTTGTTTCTAAACCCATTTGCCCATAAATCAAAAGAGACACTAAGTGACTGATGGCTAGTGCGTCTCCAGATGACAGGCACAATTGAGGCTGTTTTGCAGACGCTCACATTTTCTCCCCGGGATATCGCCCACACCAGCAGAAAGCCATCTTGCTGCCTTCAGTAAGTTCCTAAGTTTCACCATGTGGTAGGGGAATTCACCTCATCCTACCCCTTTTTAACTAGGAGTCTGTGTTCTCAGCATCTCTAACGCTGGTTTGTATAATATAATCAGAGCAGAGCACTCTAAAATACTAATTCTATAGCTTACACGCCGGCTTATGAAACACTAAGTAGTCCTTAGCATGACTGCTGCCCATTTCTATGACCTAACCTCCTGTCACTATATTGACTATTTCTCTGCAGCCACATAGTTCTCTTTGCATCTCTCTGGATATACCCAGTGCATTCCTGACTCGACACCTTGGGGCATGTGACTCCCTTCACACCATCATTCCCCCTCCAAGGTCTTTGTTTGTCACCTAATTTTCTGCTCAAATGACACCTCTTCAAGGAGCCTTCCCTCTCAACACCCCTCATGGTATCTTTATTCCCGCTGCTTGTATCACCTGCCATCATATTATGTATTCACGTGTTTACCTGATTATTGTGTATCTCCACTAGGATGTAAGCTTGATGATAGCGAGGGCTCTGTCTTGTTCACCACTGTGTTCCCAGTGCACCCAATAGTATCTGCGTATGACAGGTGTTTCATCAATAAGGATGAAATGTGTTTATCTAAACAGTAAGCACACAGGAGCTTGGTAAGAACATGAGGCCATGTGTCTGCAGGCAAGACCTGGGACACTTCCTGTGTTCTGGCCGCTTAATCCTCCGGCAGTCTTCTGCAGGAGATCCTGTTATCCTCGTCTTACAGAACAGAGACAGGGAACACCGCTAGCAATGAACAGAGTCAGAATCTGAACTCAGGTCATGGGAAGCTCACACTTTCAGCTTACAGCATACTGAAAGGCATCACAGGAGAAGTAAGACATGTTGGGTGTTGAAGACTCAGCAGAAGTTGACAGACCAAGGAGCTGAAGCCATGTTACAAGGCGGGGATGGGGGAAGAAGGAGGACAGGTGAGCCGTAGGGAAGGCTTCGTGAAATTTTCTAACACCAAGGACTACAAATTATCATCATCAGAGTCAGGGGAATTGTGGTTTCTGCCACCACTACTTCCATTAATAAAAGACTTCTAAAGTGAGGAAGCCATCTAAGAAAGTCATGACATGACCTGAAGAATGAGACTTTTCCTTTCAGATTCTAGGCATCACTGACAAGGCTTTTGCATCAAGAATTTGGGGGAAATTATATTTCAGTCTTGTATCAGTCAATCACGCAAATACTATAATTCTAGTTATCGTCATTAGCGTATTGGCTTATAACCATAACATGTCCAGTTTAATGATATTAACTCAATAACTATAATTCTAGTTATCGTCATTAGCGTATTGGCTTATAACCATAACATGTCCAGTTTAATGATATTAACTCAATAACTATAATTCTAGTTATCGTCATTAGCGTATTGGCTTATAACCATAAAATGTCCAGTTTAATGATATTAACTCAAGGAAAACACACAGTAGTTGTTAATAAATAGCACTGGACCTATGAAAGTCCATATTTACTTAACCTTTCCTTTTTCAAAGTTGGTTTACTTCTCAAAAAATAGGTTACTAAACTCAGGACATACTCAGTTTATATGAGCTTTCTCATTCACAGATTTTGCAAATACTGTTTCCAATCCTCTACCCCACAGGGAAAGGATTATAAGCAGTGCTTGGGAAATAGCTGGCTATTTCATTCACAGACCTGCAGGTACTATTTTAAACCAGGAGAAATAGACAAATCTTTCAAAGATTGCAAGTCTGCTCCCTGAATGGGGGCATACTGGCAGAAAACAATTAATTCTCTCTTCCCTTCCTATGTCTTTGCTCTTTGATTGGCAAGAAGTTTTTGTCTTTCTTCATTCTCACCAAGAAAGATTTTTCATGTTTACTTCTCCGTTCAGCCCTTTATGTTTTATATTTCCAAGTACTAAAGTAAATTTTAAGTAAGAGTGTTCGTTAGTCTTCAACTTCTCTGAAGCCGCACGGGAGTGCTACACAAAAAAGACTCAGATCCGTGGGGGCGCCTCACTCTCTGAGTAGCAATAATTTTCACAGTCTTATCAAGTCATTGGCCGACATCCTTACAAGGTTTGGGAAAGACCGGAAGGACCAACTCTACTTTGAATTTCTGTATAGATACAGAAATTCAATTGGTTCATACACATAATTGGGAGGGACTAATACAAGATTTACAATAATTAACATTTTTCAAGTTCTTAATATCCGCCAAGCACCTGTATTATATACAGCGTCTAATTTAATGCTCACAACACATAATGTGTTCTTATGTTATTACTATATCATCATTTTATTATGATGATATTACTATTATTACTTTTATCATCATTTATTACTATTGTAATTACTATTATTATTACTATTATTATATTATCATCATTACTGTTATTGATGTCATTACTATTATCACTATTATCAGCATTTTATAATGGAAGCAGCTTGGGTCACTTCTTTGGTTCTGCACACCTAGTAAGTCACGGACCCAAGATTTAAACATAGTTGGTCTGCCTCTGAAACTATCCTTTTAATCACTTTTCTCTATGGCTTTTCTGCAAATAAAGTAGAGTCTTATCGCTTGATCAATGCACTTCGCGGCCACCTAGTACAGGAAGGTACTATCAATGTGTTAAGAAATTTGAGAAATCAGATATTGGCACAGGCAATGAGAACCAGCATTACTGGACCATGTATCCTCAGCGCCGAAACAGGCGCATCAGACAACAGGGATATTCAGTGGTGGGTGGCGTCACTTTGCCCTGGCTGGGAAAGTCCCTTGTTAAATTTAAATTTTTGTTTGCAAACCAGTTGTCTAAGCAGACATAATTAAAAATTAAATGATATAAATTTACAATTAAATACATTATATTAGAAACAAAGGTAATATATGTCCAAGATGCATTACTTCGTATTTTACTCAATTTTACTAGTATCTGTGTTCTTGAAGTTCTTTATATTGAGTGTATTTGGAGGGTGGAAATACCGCGTCCTGGGGCACTGCATACAGTGATGCGTTCGGTGGTGTCACACCGGTAGCTCCAGTTCTGCCACGATGGATGTGTTTACACGATAGAAACAGGTAAACAATGTAAGCCGCAGCTTGATTTATTGCTTTGTTGATTATCTAGTCCTAAGAGAGTGATGGAGAAAATGTTAGTAAACCCAATTAAATGTAAAAGTGCTTCATGTACACAACTGTCACACTGTGAATAGCACAAAAATTGAGGGAATATTCTTCCAACGTTCAACAACTATCGCCCAATCCAGAAGAGAAGCTGCTCTCACGTTACTGCATTGACAAATGAGTGAAGTTTTAATATATGTCTTCACTGTATCACTGTCTTCTTACTAGTTAATGTAACTAAAAATATCAACCAACATTCATGTTCGGTTACACTCGTTTGTCAGCCTGTCAGTCGCAACCATAGTTTGGCTACTCATACAAGAGTTTGCAGAAATCAACAAAAGTATTCTGCGAGAATTGGTTGGCTAAATAGAATTTACAACAAAGAGTATTTTATGTTTCTATTTTTGTAAACTGTGTGCTACCCATCCTCTATGTCAGTAAAATGTATAATAACTTAGGGACTTTCACCCATGAATACCCCTTGGATCTGTTGTTGACCGTCTACCCAAACACCCCAGGGTACGGCAGTAAATAAGGCTGTCATGATCTCGCCTCTCACGGAGAACAGAATCGTTCAACTAATGATAGGAAATGTAAAGTACTTGATCTAACCTACGTTTAATGTTCAGAGAAAACATCAGTGTGTAAAAACAGCTATGAACGCTCATGAGACTCAAATCATTCTTTCTACTTTATTTTTTCTTGATTTAGATTTAATCTCCTAGAGGCTCCAGGAGAAACCACTGGGATAAAGAGCCTCAGAGCATCACTCTGATGGATTTTTCTCTTTGATCCTAAGAAATTGCAGCAGGGAACTCTCCCATCTGTGAAGAGGCCAGTGACCTATTTCCCACCGCCTGATGCCCTGAGGTGGCCAGAGGCCTGGGCCATCTCTGCAGATGGAACCTCTGCAGCTGAGTCACGTGACTGTGCAGAAACGCCAGCTTTGGGGGTCGCGGGGATGGCGAGGGTGGGGGAGGGATAATGCAATACCACAAAGAGCTTCGGCGCCCTACCCACGGCTTCTGCAACTCTTTCTCCTTCCAGGGCTGGAATAGGGGGAAGAACTCGAAGTAAGTCATGCTTTGCTGGAAGCATTTAGCAAGTTACAGAGCTCCTTTTAAAGGGAAAATCTACCTCTGTAGCAGTCAATAAACAGGGAAGGAGCACAGCTTATATATACAGCAAATATATAAATGAGTCCAACCTAGTTCATATTGAACTGGAGTAGTTTCTGAGTGAGATGCCTTGCTTCCCATAAGAATATACTTCTGTGAAACAACCTGGCACACCATTTGGTAATAGCAACAAAATGCAAAGAAAATTTGGTTCTCATCTTAGGTAAAATCTACAGAAATTAAATAATTTAATAGCTTCTAGTGATTTAAATGTGAGCATTATTTTTTAATTTTAGGTTTTTTTAAAAAAAATTTTAGGTTACTAAATCAGTACTTCAAGTAAGAGGGTCATTGTCTCTGTTTGTTTCTTTTGGTTCTATGATACAGAATCTCACTCCCATTGTCTTGCCAAACATTTGAAATCCAAGGTAAAGCAAAACGTTTCACCCTGCCCTGTCTTACTCCTCTGGCTAAGTAGAAGGTTTATAGCTTCTGACTCAAAAGGTCATAATTAGCTTGAAAGATTGGTCAGATCTACAGTGGTAAACTTAATTAGGATAAATACAAAGTCCGCTCGTGACTCTAAAACCTAACTGTGTAGTTACTTGAGGTGTGCTTTATCCATAGCTAATTAACCTAAGCTTGATATTATCCATCGGGATGATATGAACACCAATATACCAGCCTGATCTTGGAGTTCTTGGGAGGAGGGCATTACCAGGGTGGGAGAATAGTATAGGTTTATTTTGCACTAGTTGATGACACACGAAGAGTACTGTGTTCAATTCTTATCCTACATATTGACAAACTTGAAAAGTCTCCAAAAGTAAGTGGACTGGAATGGTGAATCGTCCATAAAAGGAAATACGTTTATGGATAGCTTGTGGAAGGAATCAAGAATATTTAGATGGCATGGACACAGAAAGACCTTTAAGCTACTTTTCAATATTTGAAGGATATTCTCAGTGAAACAGGATGCGTGGCTCCATGATACAAAGTTAAAATAAAGGGCTGCTCTATGTGGCTCTGAGGTCTCCATCGTTAAAGGATTTAGGCAGAAACTAGATGATCAGTTCATGTAGGAATTTAGAGCCTTGAGATTTGGAGTAGAAAGCATTTAGTTCCTTTCCAAATATCAAGTCTGTAATCCTGTAAAACCTTATCCACATGTGGAGACCCAGAGATAATCATAGCAAAAGAACTGGGTTCTAATCCACGTTATGGGAAAAGTTGAGATCAGGAAGCCAGGAGAGGAAGTTTTTGAAACAAACGAAAAAACAAACAACAGAAACAGAGAGTGGGTGAAAAGGAGGCCAAACTAATGATGAAACAAATGTGGTCAGATACCATAAGTCAATGTTAAGAACCAGACTTAGAGGATACAAGGGAATAAGAAGAGGGAATCTAGAATTAAGAGAAAACGAGATGTCCCTGGGCCAACATGTATGGAGGTCACAGTCCAGAAAGTGACAGAGAAAACAGAGAATATGAGCAGGAACCCCAGGTTACCTTGACCCCAGAGACTGAACTACCGCCAGTTACTTGGGTAAATAAATTCCTTATTATTTAACAAGATGTTAATACATATACCAGAGGAAAACATGTCTCAACTACTGCAGTTTCAAAACGTACATTTCAAGGCTGCCTATAACAAGCATAAGACTTTTCCTTTTTTTCTCTCCATTTCAACAAAGTATCCAGGCCTGAAAATCTATCTAGGCCACATGTATCTTTCAAAAGCATTTCTAGGATCATTTGTCGGCCGCTAGATCATTAACTTCTGAAACCTAGATTAATGCTCCCCAGAGTTCAACATTATATCCCACTTAACTCATTTTATACTCACAGTGTCAGATCTGGCTTCGCATTTTATAAACGAATTTTAAAATAAAGCAAAAAGTAATATTTGTTTATTTCAGTGCACTAACAGTGTGACCTAACAGCAGATCACATTTGTTCCTTCTTCCTTTATTTGCTTACATGCTTAGGATTCACATTAAGGAATAAATAAATAAAACTGAGCAAGGCTTCTACATGTTATTATCGCAAATAAAGCAAGCTGTCAGGAGGAACATATGAAGGTTGCAGGATTTCTTTCAGACGACGCTAACACTGTACATCAAACCAGAACAGCAGTCCTTTCCATGGGATCTGTTTCCCCCAAAGAATGCATTCACTTCCAACAGGTACCTCACGTAGACACATAAATCAACTGTCTCCCCCATCAAACCAGAATTTTTCACATGCTGAAATTTTACATTATGATAGGAACAAGTACTGTTTATAAAACTGTCTCACTCAGGCTAACTGGGTGGACACTCCCGACTCACAAGTATTTCCAACATTATCAGGGCAAAAAATATGCCATGGATAATATCTCCAAATCCCATCACTCTTACTGCTGGGCAAGATCACTTCCTTGTACACAGGTGACCTCTATATACCACAGTAATCAAAGTGACAAGTCACTTTACCATATCTGCCGTAACTGGACTGTCTGCACGCAGTGCCCAATGTATGAGTATTTGGGCCAAATAAAGAGAATTATAGGCCTGGTGCTCATACAGGGAGAATGCAAGCCTCTTCCATCAGATGTTTAGTAGTAGGAACAATCTTACACGAGTAGCAAAGGTGAGGAAAAACCAACATCCTGCTTTGCCAGGGACTTTAGGAAAGTCCCACATCCCAGAAAATCATTCCTACCCTCAGAGGACACTCCTTAATCCAGCAGCTAAGTTCCATATTCTGTGTGTAGACATATAGCCTCCCAACACCCCACAAAATAATAATAACAGCAGACACACACACATTTATACTTATATACTTGTATACCTAAACATGTGCGTGTACATAGACTTATATGCACACACTCAACAATGGACTCACAGCAAATGTGTACGTAACTCTTATTACAAAATCATCTTGATTCCATTTTTACGGCTGCTATACTCCATTTATTTGTCAGTCATCCATAGACTCCATCCTATTATATCTCTCTACTGTGAAAATTATTCTAGACCTTTCCTTAGATTGGAACCATGTGAGCAGGGCTTAAAACTTCCTTTTATGTCTAACAGGTATTCACAGTCACCTCACGGCAGTAGCTGATGCAAATCCTTTGGTTGAGTTAGGAACATGGTTGGTCATTCCTTATGAAATTGTGGCCAGATTTCATCTGAGTAACGCACAAAGTACATTTGGTGGATTCAAATACAAAGTAGGTTTAAGAGGAAACGTGTGTCTAAATTTTTTCTCCTTTCATGATATTAAAACCCCTGAATGTGAGAAACATGCCATTGTTTTTAATGTTGTAATCTTTATTTTCTGTAATGACTTAGTAGACTTTTCTTGGTTGTGGTGAATTAATTCTTTTTCATCAACTATGTTGCCAATTTTTAAGTAATTCTTGAGGTCATTTTCGATTAAAAATCAATTCAAAATAGTGGTTTATAATCATTAGTTTATGCACACAAATGATTTGGTTCTCATCACACTTTAAAGATTGAATTCATTTATCCCATTTAATGGGTTTCTATTGGAAACCCATTGGGAAAAGCATAGCGTTTTTGACTAAATTGAAATAATTATCTCAATTTTGTTTATAAACTAGTTAGCCAAGTTAGGTAAAACTAAGGGCCAATCTTGCCCAAGGGAGGCAACTTACCAGGTGGAGAGATGGGGAAATACTTTTTTGTTTCATTTTGCTCTCGACCACTGCTAGTGCTACGGCAAACTTTATACATTCTATCAATCATCAAGTGGACAAGTGTAGCTTTCTTTTATTTGTTAATTGCATAATTAGTACATGAGGCCACCCTCATTTTAAATATTTTTTTATAAATATTGAAATATATTGATTTAAAAAAAGAACAAAAATGCCCTTTGCGACAGCTTCTTCCTGGACCCAATGTCCATTCCCACTTCCTGCTCTAAAGGGAACAGCTGTGAGTAGTTTGATGTTTATCTTTCCTGTGGTTTTTTTTATGCATTTATATTTATATGCATGTGTGGCTACTGAAATATTTTGCAATTACAGTTTTTTAATATATAAATAGAATCACATTGTGTTACTATTCTACTGTTTGATTTAATTTTTTTTTTCAAATATTTATTTATTTGGTTGTGTTGGGTCTTAGTTGTGGCATGACGGATCATTTTTTAGTTGTGGCATGTGGGATCTAGTTCCCTGACCAGGGATTGAACCCAGACTCACTGCATTGGGAGTGTGGAGTCTTAGCCACTGAACCATCAGGGAAGTCCCTGATTTAATTTTTGATTAACTCCTTCTTAGAGATTGATATGATCATATAATGCTCATTGTAATGGTTGTATAGATGCTTTGTAATTTAACTAACCATTTCCTGATTGCTGGGAATTTAGGTAGTTTCTAATTTCTCACTCTTTCAAACATTGTTGTACTGAATAGTTGTGCATGTAAGTTTCTGTGCACTTCAGGAAGTATCTCTACAGGAGAGAGTCCTTCAAGATTACCTACCAGATGAGAAGGCATTATTTTACCTTCTGAGAAATGTTGTCAAACACATCTTTATGAAAGCTAGATATCACCCACCTTTTTAATTTGCCAATTGCTTGTTTTGAAAAATGTGATTTGATTCTGGCTATAATATATATTTCTCTGATTATAGAGATTAAATACCTTATTTTTTGACCAATTATTTTTCTTCCATGAACCGTTTGCACTTTTTCCAACTTTCTTTTGGGTTGCTTGTCTTTTCCTCATTGATTTGTTGAATTTCTTTTTTATTCTCCATCAAGCCACATTACTGAATTTCATTATTATTAACATTCATATATTACTTGATTCTCTTTAGTTCACTGTATTCTTTAAAATATTAATTCAACTACTAAATGTCAAAATTCACTTTAGACATTAACTTTAAGGCATGCCATAGACCTTACATTTTCTAAAACGAACCATATTTAGGGAAATTATCACAATTACTCTGGTCTATGAATATGAGATTATTTTTCCCATGTAATGACTATCTTGGAAATCTTGTCATTTTTTTACAAAGAAATTATATAAGCGCAGACTAAGTAATTAAGTATTTCCAAAGTATATATTAAGAAAGAGATCAGCAGTGCAGCTTCAGCATAGGGAATTAGAGAAATATAGAATGGATAATATTTGGGTTTTCTGTAAGGTGCTGAGAGATCATTATTTCAGATTCTCTCTCATTTATGCTCTCAAGCTTCCTGGAAGCAGTATCAAGGGTTATAATCTCTGTTCCTAAAATCAGCAAGTGAGACAAAGAAACACTCTTGAAAAGCAATCCAGCAAAATTAAAGGTCCAGTGACCTAGGCAGGGTGACGTACCCACTCTGTAAGCAAGCTGGAAATATGGTCTACCCCTTCCTTCCTCCCATTCGACGTCTCCTTTCTGTCACACTGACAGACTTTTAGCCCCCTGCTTAGTGCCTGGGTGACTCTGCCATGTGTATAAAATACTCATATGTGTTTTGTGTCTTTTGCTTAAGTGAAAAATGAACACTTTTGCTGTACCATGTTGCACGTTATAAATGAACACAGCACTTTGCCTGCACCAATCCTGGTAAATAGGTGGCTACTTCTATTACTAATGAACTAGATTCACACTGCTGTACGAACGTCTGTTGTCTTTGTTGGCACTGATTCCTTCTTCTCATGTTGCTCCAGGTTTCCCAGCCTCTTGTTTTCGCTCTTCATCTGTGGAAGAGGAAGAATCCAATACCTATGACTTATATATCTATTTTTAAACTATAAATACAGGAATATAGTGTCATGGGGAAGGCACAGCACAGAAGTTAAACAAAGTCACAGCCTATCACAATGCAATTTCTAACTGTCCCTCTCCCCTGCAGAAAAAGATAGAACGTGAAGCATGGTTATGCACAAGGTCAGCTATGTGAATGACTGACAAAACTCCTTTCTACTGCTCAATGATAGGACTTTTATTTTCAGGTTAGATTCTAGACTCTGAACATCGTTTCCCAGAGAGATGATGACAACAGCCTCAGGCTCCTGTTTCTGACGTGGTGTGTGCGGTATACCCAGCTGGTGGTGACCTGAGAGCCCAGCTGATTCAAATTCCTGCACAGCTGGTGGTGACCTGAGAGCCCAGCTGATTCAACTTCCCGCACAATGTTGACTGAACAAAGTGCTGCTTCAAACCCTGTTCCTCCCTCCTTTTACACAAAGGTTGACTGAGGTCCACAAATACTTCACTATGGGGCCAGTCCTAGAATCTAGGTTTCCCCCAAATCACTTGTCTCCTGGCCAAGGCTCCCTCCGCTATGCTTTATTTCATTTTTCTTTAGAATGCATCAGTTGATCAAGAAATTCTATTGATCACCTATTTTGTGCCAAGCCATGTGATAGAAGCTGGAAACACAGAGGTCAACACAGAGCTTACAGTCTAGCTGGGAATGTAGGTATTACATAAAAGTTGACAATTAAGATGCAGTCATGGAAAGTGATGCCAGAAATACAAACTGATAAATGAGGGAATAAACAGGGGGACTGCATGAGTGGTCGCCAGGGCTTACAGAGAGAGGAGGAGGGAGGTGGGCACGGCTATAAAAAGGTCACGCCATGCGAGGGATTCTTACAGTGATGGAAGTGTGGTTTTTTGTGGTGGTGTATACACAAGCTCACACATGCAATAAAATAATATGCAAATAAACACACACAGGCGCACACAAATGAGTGTGCCTCTGGGTCTGTGGGTATCCTGACTGGGTTAAGATTGGGACTTGGGTAAGATTCCCCTCGGAACAGCCTTTATTCTTATTAGCTTCTAGCTAGTGTTGCAAGCCCAATGGCAGAATTTGGAGATCCTGGTTCTTCTGTTCATGGCTTTTTAGTTCACTGTGACTAGTAAGCTTCCTAAGAAATCCTTGCCAGACTTAAAACAAGAGAGAAGCGAGTAGGATTGATGGATGGATGGATTGCATCATTGTCAATTTCCTGGTTGTGATCTTGTACTTTACTTTTGCAAGATAATACCATCGGGGGAAACTGGGTAAAGGGTACATGGGATCTCTCTGTATGACTGACAACTGCATGTCAATCTACAGTTTTCTCAATACAAAGTTAAATTAAAAAATGGGGGGAGGCATTTACTAATTTAGACTGGTGAATCAGACAATCTTCTTAAAGAAGTCCTGTCTAAGCTAAGACCCAGAATACAAGTTAGGTGGACAAGGAGAAGCAGGGGCCACGAGGATGGTTTTCCAGACAAAAGAAGCAGTGTGTTCAAAGGTCCTGAGGCAGGAAAGCTCGACTGCTTGAAGACATTACAAAAGGGCCAGTCCAGCTAAAGCAGCGAGAGCGAGAAGGGGTCTCATCGTGAATCTCAAGAGTGAACAAGGAGCTAGATTTTGAGGGACATTTTTGTCATAATATGTTTTGTTTTGCTTTTGTTTTGTTTTTCTTTTTCACTTTTCAAGGGTAAACTGTTTTAAGGAGAAGAGTGATATGTTTAGATGAGTGTTTGTCTATTACCTCTCTGGCTGTGGAGTGGAATTGGATTAGAAATCAGGGAAGTGGTGAGTCGGGGGGAGAGTACTTTAGAATCTATGACAATAGCTATGCAAGACCACAAGTACCAAACAAACTGACGGTAACATGGCTGGAGAAAATGGATGGACTCAGAAGGTATTTAGGAACTAAAAGGAATGGACTGGGTAACTGATTGGATAAATTTAAGTCTTGCTGAATGGACAGTAATGTTATTTACTAAAGTCAGAAACTCTGTATAACTGATTCACTTTGCTGTTCACCTGAAACTTACACAACATTGTAAATCGACTATACTCCAAAAAAAATTATATAAAAAAGAACCCCAGCCCCCGGAAAAAAAGAAGCACCTGAAGAAAGGCTGGGGTCAAGCATTCAGATAGCAAGATTGATATTGGAAAGGCTTCGAAGGTAATGGTGTTTATAGTATTTTACAACAGGTCTCTGTGTAAAAGTTTGAATTTATTTTTATTTCTGTAGGTGAATTTCTGTGTGGCTAATCATTCCACAGTTCTTAGAGTTGTGTTCAGACACATAATAACTAAGAGTATCCCTTTTTCTTTTTCACTATATGGTGCACGGCAGAGAGGCAATATCACATCTCAGAGGTGTAACAGCAGGTGCAATATTGGTTTATGTCAGGCAACAGGTACAAGAGAGAAGAGACACCTGCAGAATGAGAGAAGGTGGACGGCACTTGTGATGTAAAAGGCAATTTTATTTTTTTATATGAGGAGAAAATATGTTTTTTTCAAAATACCATTTCTAATTGTGAACGATGTATTTGAAATACAACGTCACAAAAATTTGAAAGATCCTACTACGTGAATAATCAAGCTTCTTTCAGAATATTAAAAATTCAATTTCTTTCTATCTCAAATTTTTGGTCATTCCTTCAACTGAATTATTAATGTTTTCCAAGAATGATTTTCCAAAGGTCAATCTAATTGCAATTTTATTTCTTGAGGCAATACATGCAATATATACCAGGCTAATTTCTTAAGTGAGGCTCAAAGCATTTTTAATACTTATAGGAAAATATTGCATAGATTTTTATAAATGTTCACCCAAAGCTATCACTTCCATTGTTATGAACTTTTAAATAACAAGATATCACTAATCGCTCTACATGCAACTACATATCCTTTATGATTTATAAACTAGCCACAAAAAAATGAGCTATGATTTCTTATGATCAGAAGAGAAGCCCACTGATGCGGTCCCTGTCTATCGCTTCTATTTCTTGCCACTTTCACCCTCGCTGAACACTCTTCAGGGACTCTGACCTTCTTTCAGTTCCGTAACTTGTAAAGTCCTTCCTATACCTGATTCCTGCTCCTTCCCGAGGCAGAGCCAATTCCTCTTGATCTTTTAGGCCTCAAATTATAAGACATTCCTGATCTAAATCAGATCTGAATCAGGTCTAATAAGTCAGCATACCAGTTGATTTTCTTTATTGCAATTACCAGAAGTTCTATCTACCTATCTAGTAAACATTTATCTATCTATCTATCATCTATCTATCTATCTATCTACCTATCATCTATCAGCTATCTATCTATCATCTATCTATTATCTATTAATCTATCACCTATCTATTATCTGTCTATCTATCCAACTATCTATCATCTGTCTATCGTCTATCATCTATCTATTACCTATCTATCATCTATCTATTATCTATCTATCATCTATCAAATATCTATCTGTCATCTATTTAACTATCTGTTGGTTTATTTTCTTCTACCTATAACAGCAGAGGGACCATCTTGTTTATCATCATCGTATCCTCTGGATTTAGTACCGATATGCAGAAGTTGATCAATGAGTAATTTATTGAACAGATCAATGAGAGAAGGAATAGTTTAGAGTCTTGATTTTTCAAGAACTGTTAGTATGATTTTAAGTTTAAATATGGAAGTTTATATTTAAGTCTAAGTTTGAACGTAACATTAAATTATTTTGATGCAATGGATTTCTTAGATGTTTTAGTCAAGGAGAGAAATAAGGAAAACTGGAGATTTTGTTGACAGCTACGTTTTTATAAACGTGGCCACATGGCGAGAAATGTGAGAGGCCTCAAGGAGCTGAGGGGAGCTCTTGGCTGACAGCCCAGGAGGAAAGAGTCACAAGGCCCTGAATTTGTTCAACAACCTGCGTGAGTTCAGAAGAGGCCTCACACTGTGGACGAGAATACAGCCTGGCCGACACCTAAGACCTTGGGAGACTAAGCGGAGTCTCCCTGCTGAGCCAGGGGCCCAGCCTACTCGAGTTGTAGGTCAGTGAGTGGCGCTGTTTCCAGTGGCTACGTTGGTGTGATTTGTTAGTCAGCGAATGAAAATGAAGATACTGTTTTAAAGATGATCTGACAAGGGACTACATTCAGTATCCTGTAGTAAACCATGACGGTAAAGAATATGAAAAAGTATATATATATGTGTATAACTGAATCACTTTGCTTGGCACCAGAAACTAACACAACACTGTAAACCAACTATACCTCAATAAAAAAGAAAAGAAAAGATGATCCAGATGAGGAAGATACCAGCCCAGTGCCTGCCTGAGCGAGTGCTTAATAAATGCAGTTCCTGGGCTTCCCTGGTGGCGCAGTGGTTGAGAGTCCGCCTGCCGATGCAGGGGACACGGGTTCGTGCCCCGGTCCGGGAAGATCCCACATGCCGCGGAGCGGCTGGGCCCGTGAGCCATGGCCGCTGAGCCTGCGCGTCCGGAGCCTGTGCTCCGCAACGGGAGAGGCCACAATAGTGAGAGCCCCGCGTACTGCAAAATAAATAAATAAATAATAAATGCAGTTCCTGCCCCTCTCCTGCCGCTGGACCATTATTTTGCAATTTCATAAACCTCACAGACATCACACTCTAATGTCAAACCTATGCTTTATGGCAAGTTATGCTTTGTCAATGATCTTTAGGAAATGAGGACTTATACGAGCACATAGGAGGACAGATGTAATTGTCTATACTTTATAAAAAAGAATAGTAATGAGACTTCCAGACTCACATTTGGGCACATCTCCTATCTCCTAATCCAGTGCTTGGGTTTCAGAGAGCAACTTCCCTACATTTGCTCACGCTTTGTAATGAAATAACTTCGAAAGTACATGCAGCAAACACACATCTCTCAATATAATAATGTCATATTTATACATGCATAGAGCATACACATGCACACAAATGTGTACACATATGCAGGTATACATACATATATGACAAGTATTCTGACAAAAATAAGCAGACCCGCAAATTTCCACGAAAAGAATTGTCAGTATTTTTTAGGCTATCTGTTCAGTAACATTTGATGATTCCTTATACAATTCTGTATTTTTTTTTGAACAACTGTAGTACAGATGTTAGTTTGCTTAATGATTCCTGCCTTGGATAATATACTTTGTCCAATGATGTTGAAAACTCAGGAAACTATAACTCAGTGTTAAAGTATATTTTCAGTCCTCCAAGAGTTATATCCATTTCATAGGCTATCAAAACCAACAAAAGCCCTTGAGAAAAGTTTCAGGCGAAGAAACAAATGCTGTAAATCACTGGTGGCTTTGAAATGTGTACACATATGTCAACCTGTTAGAACTGAGGAAGCTGAGGGCAACGGGCTGCTGTAACTAAGAAAATCCTCTCATAGCTGACAGAGAAAGACTGTCACCCATTCAGAGACAAACATTTACTTTGCTACATAAGGTATCTAAGTAACACGCTTTAAACTGTGTTAGCTACCATACAGAAATAAGAATAGGGAAGGCATATACAGGATTCTGTCAATGAGGAAGTGTACGGCACTAACGTGCCTTCACAGTCTTGCAAAGTTATGAGTTCGTGGCTTCGTGTAACATTCTCTCAAGCAGCTTTGGGTTGTTTACCCAGACCATGCTCCATGTTGTAGCTTTTTTATTAATATTATTCTTAAATTTAACTTCCTCTTTTAAAACTTTTTATTCTACATTGGCGTATAGTTGATAAACAATGTTGTGAAAGTTTCAGGTGTACAGCAAAGTGATTCAGTTATACATATACATGTATCTATTCTCTTTCAAATTCTATTCCCAAATGATGGCCAAAGATTATCAGCAATGGTGTCAAGAATCAGAAGATCCGTTACAAGAGCTATCCAGGAGGAGAGACTCAGAACATGTACTTATTGTTGTCCTTGATAATTGAATAAGCATTTTTTAACAGATAGAATGATCTGTAGCATATATAACGAAGAGGTAGATGGGGGAGAGAAACAACAGAAAAGGAGCTGTCTTTAGATCATGAGAAGGAATACTGTGCAGAAAAAGTGAGTTGAAGACGTTAGAACAATGAGAGACAGAAAAATACTGCATTTCTGCAGATTATTCAGCTACATAGCATTTTAAGGAACAAATTGGCAGGCAGTAATCAGAAATGGAATACTGATATTGAGAAGGGCACTGAGCACGCCCTGAGACAAGCATGGAGAAATGAAAGTAGCAGCAATGTCTACCAACAGTACTTACATCCAGTAGCCAGAAAACGGAAGTAGGCTCTTACAACACAACACAACACAGAGTTATTCTGAGCCATAACAATTCCTTTAGATGGCGGTGTGTCTTGGAGAGCTAACTTTGCAAACATCCTACGGTCACTCACGATAACCACCCACATGTGGTCTTGTGTGCTACCGGAGAATAACTGAGCCACAACGTCTTGATTCAGTAAGGTTGTGACTTTTTTAGAGAGGTCCTTCATTCCTTCTTTTCATATATTGATTTTCTGGATAACAAAATGGAACTTTCTGCCTTATTGGGCTTTTAAATTACAGTCATCTTTTAGTTCTTCTAAACAAATTATATCCAAAGTTTCGACCAAATTTTCAATATATTGTACAAAGGAGCAGGAAGTGCTTGCCTGTTTGGCTGGTGCTAATTTAGCTTTGTGATCTATGATTAGGTATCAGGAAGTTTTCTTAACTGACTGCTGTGTTAATAAAATGTTTTGCAGCATTATGATTAAAAGCTTAGTTTAGGATTTCATAGCATTGGTGTGTAAATTTTCTAAGAGCTTGTTTTTCTCATGAATGGGAAATATACCCTGATTTTACATTAATTTTGAATTAAATTTAATTATGAACAACTCAGCAATGGGTTCAAATATTGTTTGCTTGGTCACTTGACAGCCAGAGCTACTCTGTTCTTGGGTGAGTTCCTGGTGTGTTATGTCCCTTTGATTTTGCTCAACCATTTATTGGCTATGTTGTGTTTGTAACCTTTTTCTTCTACAAAATATTTATGAATTTGTCAGACACACACACACACACACACACACACACACACACACACACACACCAGGAGCATCTCTTTTAGTAGTTCATTGCTTCAGCTGCATTCCTTTTCTTAGTCGTAGAATATTTTTTTAAAAATCTATAATGAATTGATCTTAAGATAAAGATGTTAAATAAACAATTATTATGCTCATACATATAATATGTCCATGACATCGTCAAATTTTAACTGGGACATTCTTTTCCAGCTAAAAGGTCACTTTCTCTGTCATTCCTTGCAGCCAGACTTATCATGGGTCTAAGTATTACCCAATGAGAAACAGAAAAAATCGCAGTGTCCTTATAGGAATAGGATATGGCTCCTTTGCCTTTGCCTTTTTCTGTCTGCTTTGCTGGTGGATATGACAGCTGAACCACTGGCACCATCTTGGAACATGAGCATCTTGGAAACCACATATGGGGCAACTGCTATACAGGGGAAGCTGGGTCTCTGATACCATAAAGCTGCCCTCCCAGTTCTAATTGCCTATGTCTACTTTATTTAACTGAGAGAGTAAGAAATTTCTATTTTGCTTAAGGTCCTGTGGTTTAGGTCTCTGTCACTTGTTGCCAAATATAATTCTAATTAATCGAACATCAGGACCTGATGACTTGAAATAAAAAACTAATTAAGGAGTGGAAATAACTTTGTGAATAAATATAATATTCTTATTTTCAATAGGTTTAAAGTGTCTTTTTATTTATGCAGATTTTTATTAATGCAGGTTATTATATTTACTGAAAACTTCTACCATTGGACCAATAAATCAGTCTTACAGCACCATGCAAAAATAAAATTTAGATGGGACAGTATTATCCTTTGTATATTTTTAGTCACTAAACAAGAAAAAAGAAGCCACTGACACATTTATCTGCCCATCTAAAAAGGATTTACAATGAAACAGGATAGAAAGCCCAGAGATAAACCCACAAACATATGGTCGCCTTACCTTTGATAAAGGAAGCAAGAATATACAATGGAGAAAAGACAGCCTCTTCAATAAATGGTGCTGGGAAAACTGGACAGCTACATGTAAAAGAATGAAATTAGAACACTCCCTAGCACCATACACAAAAATAAACTCAAAATGGATTAAAGACCTACATGTAAGGCCAGACACTATCAAACTCTTAGAGGAAAACATAGGCAGAACACTCTATGACATAAATCACAGCAAGATCCTTTTTGACCCACCTCCTAGAGAAATGAAGATAAAAACAGAAATAAACATATGGGACCTAATGAAACTTAAAAACTTTTCAACAGCACAGCAAAGGAAACCAAAAACAAGACAAAAACACAACCCTCAGAATGGGAGAAAATACTTGCAAATGAAGCAACTGACAAAGTATTAATCTCCAAAATATACAAGCAGCTCATGCAGCTCAATATTAAAGAAACAAACAACCCAATCCAAAAATGGGCAGAAGACCTAAATAGACATTTCTCCAAAGAAGATATACAGATTCCCAACAAACACATGAACGGATGCTCAACATCACTAATCATTAGAGAAATGCAAATCAAAACTACAATGAGGTATCATCTCACACCGGTCAGAACGGCCATCATCAAAAAATCTAGAAACAATAAATGCTGGAGCGGGTGTGCAGAAAAGGGAACACTCTTTCACTGTTGGTGGGAATATAAATTGATACAGCCACTATGGAGAACAGTATGGAGGTTCCTCAAAAAATAAAAATAGACCTACCATATGATCCAGCAATTCCACTACTGGGCATATACCCGGAGAAAACCATAATTCAGAAAGAGTCATGTACCACAATGTTCATTGCAGCACTATTTACAATAGCCAGGACATGGAAGCAACCTAAGTGTCCATCGACAGATGAATGGATAAAGAAGATGTGGCACATATATACAATGGAATATTACTCAGCCATAAAAAGAAACGAAATTGAGTTATTTGTAGTGAGGTGGATGGACCTAGAGTCTGTCATACAAAGTGAAGTAAGTCAGAAAGGGAAAGACAAATACTGTATGCTAACACATATATATGGAGTCTAAAAAAAAAAAGGTTCTGAAGAAACTAGGGGCAGGACAGGAATAAAGACACAGATGTAGAGAATGGACTTGAGGACACGGGGAGGGGGAAGGGTAATCTGGGACGAAGTGAGAGAGTGGCATGGACATATATACACTACCAAATGTAAAATAGATGGCTAGTGGGAAGCAGCCGCATAGCACACGGAGGTCAGCTCGGTGCTTTGTGTCCACCTAGAGGGGTGGGATAGGGAAGATGGGAGGGAGACGCAAGCGGGAGGAGATGTGGGGATATACGTATACGTATAGCTGATTCACTTTGTTATACAGCAGAAACTAACCCAACATTGTAAAGCAATTATACTCCAATAAAGATGTTAAAAAATTAAAAAAAATAAAAAGGATTTATTTCCATATCCTACTAAGGTTTTGTTTTCCACCTGAAAATTTAACATAATTAAGATATGTCATTAAGATAATATATTACGATAGACAGTCAATTTGGTTACAAAGTAGAACTGCAAATATTGAGATGGGACACCTAACATGTTTACTGTCTTCTGGGATGCCAAGTGACAGAGCCTAAGAGAAAGAAAAATGATATCATAAAAGAAACAAGAATTCTGAAAGAGAAGAATTATAAGCAGATTTCCTAGGGAAATAACCTCCTTTTAGCTGCAATCCATGGTACAGAACAGAGCTGGCCTCTCTGTGAGAGAACAGGACATTTCCCAAAGCACAGATGCTGAGCAGACATCCTGTAACCTCCCAGGATCACAGAGGTGGAGTGAAATGTTCTAAGAATACCATCAACTGTTTGCAAGTTCCTGTGGGTGTGGGAGTTCCTCTGCCTTGTGCGGGGAAGAGGAATCTTTATGCTCATTAGCTTCTCAACGGCATCTGTGATCGCACAAAAGTTCAACACTACCACCCTAGAGAGGTCTCAGAAGAAAAGGACCTGAATCTCCAGAGGTCTAGCAACATTTCTTTTTCTAAATTTTAACCAATATTGCACTTTCATACAAAATTTTGTACTGGTGAAGCTGTGTTTTTTAAATAGATGCCCACAAAGCCCGGATCCGCCCTTGCTACTGCACATCATGAAGATCCCTGTGGGAGCCGAAGCGCTACGTTTCACACACTAGGTAACAGCAGAGCCGTTTCCTCTGGAACACCTACACCTAGCGAATCGTGAATGACTTGGTCATGCTAATGCAACGGAACAGGACAATATAGAAGAACAAAACGAAACAAAGGTTAGAGTCATATTTTTAGGAGACGTTACTTCCGATCCAAATCTTTTCTGCCCATTCTCTGGGTTATAGAACATGAGTAGAACTTTTAGGATGTGGACCTGGTATGATGATTGAAATATTTTGGAAAGGTGGACTCTGGCATTGTAGGGGAACACTGGACATGTAAGAGGACACCGGCAAAGTGATCAGTTGGAAGACCATGGTGGTGGAACAGGTAGAACTGATAGAGGCCTTGTGGGGTTGGAAGGGAAAAAATGAGAAGAGAAGGAAGGAAAGCGTTTGAGAAATGTTGCAAAAAATGGCAGGATAGTATTGAGTGATTGGTTAAATGTGGCCGAGGGAAAAGAGAAAATTCAAATCAGAGGCTCCCCCAATGCACCTGTGTAACTGATGGATAAAGTGCCTTATACATAGTATGGTTACGGGTATACAACATGCATATAGTTTCAAAAGTTGTATAAAATACAGTTTTTTGGGGTTGTATTTTGTATATAGTTTTTGTTTTACCAACAAACCCTCTCTAGGCATCATTCCATTAACTTTTGTTGACCATAATATTTTAGAGGTAAATTATTTTAAAAATTAAAATTTCAAAATTATGTATACATTTTTCCCAACATCTCTCTAATGGGCCTAGAAAGGTTGTCTCTCAAAAGTTGTGTTCCAGTCAGTAGTGTTTAAATGCAAACGATATATCTTTCCTGTCTCCAAAGCAATAAACCATGTTCTATTCTAGGGAGATAGGCAAAGGAAAAGCATCATTATTGGTCCTGCACTTCTGAGACCAATCAAAACATGTGTCAGTCAAATTGCAGGCTTGTCTGGACCCTCATCCAAGTATTAGGTAATGTATTCGTCATCTATCGTTGCAGACAAATTATCCCCAAACTTCACACCTTAAAATGGCAAACGTTTTGAACCTCACAGTTTCTATCGGTCAGAATCTGATCATGGCTTAGCTATGCCTCCAGCTCAAGGCATCTCATTTCTAGTGCTGCCAGATAAAATGCAGATTAAATTTGAATGTTGGATGAACAACAAGTAAGTTCTCAGTATAAGTGTGCTAAACATTGCATGGGACATAATTATACTGAAAAAATTATCGTTGTTTATCTGAGATTCTGATTTATCAGAGCATCTTGTATTTTTATCTGTCAGATCCGAACACATTATCCGTGAGATTACAGTGAAGCGTTGGCTGGGTCTACTGTGTCTCAAGACTCGACTGAGGCCGAGAGAGCCCCTTCTGAGCTCACCTACGCGGTTGTTGGTGGGCTTCAGTGTCTTGTGAGCTGAGGTCCTCACTTCTTTGGGAGCTGTTGGACGGAGGGTCTTAGTTTCTGGCCGCACCACATGGGCCCCTCCATAGGGCTGCTCACAACGTATGGTCTTGCTTTCCCCAGTGTGAGATCCAAGAGATGGTTCAAATGGGAGCTACTGTCTGTTCTATCCAAATCTCGTAAGTGACAGCCCATTCTTTCTGTCATATTCTACTCATTAGAAAGAAGTCAGTAAGTCCAGCTCACATCCAGGGGAGGGGGTTAAAGGAGGGTATGAATACTAAGAAGCAGGGATCAATGGAGACACCATGGAAGCAGCCCACCATGGGTGTATTCCCAATGAATTAATGTTTCTAAGCTCAGAACAACACTGAAACGCATAGCTCATATTCTTCCGTGGGTTACTCCTCTCTCCCCTCAAAACATGTCCAAAATAAGAAATAATAGGCTACATGACCGTAACAGATTTAGCACATAATCAGCTAAGTGCATTTTGTAGGATTAATCATAAAGAACGGCAAGAATAAATGACACGGAAACTCATACACATGAATTCTGGATCTAATAAAAGTTATTTTAAGGCTACCTTTCTATAGACCTAGTTCAACATAGAGAGATTTTTACATGCCTCCCCTTTTGATGAGTGTTAAGAAAACCAACATACTCCATTCCATCTTTGTATAGGTTATGACAGAAAATTAAACTTTTTTTCCAAACTGCATCAAGAGATAAATACATCATTTATAAATTAAAAAGTCTAAAATTAGGGCTTCCCTGGTGCCGCAGTGGTTGTGAATCTGCCTGCTAATGCAGGGGACACGGGTTCGAGCCCTGGTCTAGGAGGATCCCACATGCCGCGGAGCTACTAGGCCCGTGAGCCACAACTACTGAGCCTGCGCGTCTGGAGCCTGTGCTGCGGAACAAGAGAGGCCGCGATAGTGAGAGGCCCGCGCACCGCGATGAAGAGTGGCCCCGGCTTGCCACAACTAAAGAAAGTCCTCGCACAGAAACGAAGACCCAACACAGGAAAAATAAATTAATTAATTAATAAACTCCTACCCCCAACATAAAAAAAAAAGTCTAAAATTATGCATTTATATTTAAAATTAAAAGCATTCTAGGGCTTCCCTGGTGGCGCAGTGGTTAAGAATCTGCCTGCCAATGCAGGGGACACGGGTTCGAGCCCTGGTCTGGGAAGATCCCACGTGCCGCGGAGTAGCTAAGCCCGTGCACCACAACTACTGAGCCTGCGTGTCTGGAGCCTGTGCTTCACAACGGGAGAGGCCGTGACAGTGAGAGGCCCGCGCACCGAGATGAAGAGTGGCCGGCCCCCACTCGCCGCAACTGGAGAAAGTCCTCGCACAGAAATGAAGACCGAACACAGACAAAAATAAATAAATAAATTTTTAAAAAATTAAAAGCATTCTATAATCTGAAAGCCATCTTTTAACTTAGCTAATCATATATATATAAGAATTTTAATTCCTTACAATTTTTTCTAAAAATGTTGATTCTGTATTGATGACCCTAACAAGTATATTTTAATCAAAAAACAATAAAGGAAGAGAAACTGTAAAAGAAAATTCTTCAAGAAACATTTCAAAATTAAATTATTTTTCTCCTAAATAAGTTATGCAAGATACAGAACATTGTATTCAATTTATAGTTTTTCACTGGGTTCTAGGAAATTATGTGAACTTTCTGGTAATTAGATAATTGCTTTCTTCTGCTGTGATTTGGAAATAAGGGAGAGTGGGTATCAGCCAGAAAACTTCCAATTTATTTCTTTAAAATTACAGAGGTATTTTTTCCTTCATGTCTTACAGGTATTTTGAGTGCTGTCGTTAAAAGGTGCCTTAATTATTTGTGCCAGTCTCTTTCTTTACACAAATAATTATCCTCGTTATTAATACAGCTATCATTTCAGTTAGCAAATACCATACCCCTTTAAGAGTTAGATAATAGGTATTATTCTTAGCTTTGCCTCAGTTTCCTTCTCTCAGGAAAGGAAGCATGACAAGTTCATCTCTGCTTTAGGCAGTTTCCTCTAAAAACTCAGTTACCCAGAAGGGCAGCTTTCTGTTCCTTCCCTTGGTCAAGACTGAGCTGTTCCAAGTTATCTACAGGCCAAGAAGAGCCATTATCAGTACCTAAATGTGGGTCTTGACTGTCAGGTTCTCATTAGCATGGCGCTGGCAAATGGCTACTTGAAGTCACTCATCCCAGTAATGAAATTCGCTTTTAAAGCCAGTGCCTAAAAGACGGAACCATGTTTCCTGTTTCCAGCTCTCTCTTTCTCTGTGTCCCCAGCCTCTGTTTTGGTCCCCAGCCACATACCATCCACCAATTCCTGGCATTTCTTCTACTCACCTGTTGCTTAACAAAGCATCAGTGAGAGAACTGGTGGGAATGATTGAAAACTATAAGCATCAAATCAAAATGGCTTTAAAGGAACAAGCAAGCTGGGCACTGGGTAAGGGTTGGACGTAACTCTGCCCCACGCCATCCTCATGCAGCCGTCCCATCAGTCCCTTAAGGAGATGTTGTTGGTCCCATTCTCAGTGTGTAAAATTTTTACTGTATAGTTTGACTGTCTCTGTGCCCTTTGACTTTGCCGATTTAATGATTGAAGGGAAAAACTGGCCCAAAGCAGCCAAAGTGTTTCCATTGTATACCATGATTTACAGGTAAGAACAACAGTTTTTACAAAGTGTTTAAAAATGTGTCACAAAATATTGGTCACCCAGTTAATTGCTGGTCACGTTAATGATCAACTCACCATTCAGGCACACTCACGATTTCGAGAGAATTCAGTAGAGGGAGAGTCGGTCACTAGCTGGATTGTTTTATATGCTTTTTAGCCCCATGCATACTCAGAATAGATCTGGACTCACTGTTGATCTCTGCCTTTCCTAAACTCCTGGTCTAATGTTCTTCTGTTTATCATCTGCCAAAGCGGGACTTTTAAAAAATGAAAGTCACTCCTAAAACGTCCATGTTATTTGATACTTGTTTGTGCAGCCAACTATTAAAGAAGATAATATAAGGCAGCACATGGTAAACTCCCTGGAATCGGGGATTATGTGGGTTTTCTCCTCCTCTTTCTCTATCACGCTCCTGCCATACTCTCTGACACTCAATAGCACCACCAATGTGACGAATAAATGAACAAATGAGTTCACAATCTAAGAGCTTAGAGCAAAAAGCACGCCATATATTCTGACCAGATTGGTTAATTCTGGATGCCCAATAGTCTGTTTATGGAAAAGTGAAACCAATTACCAGCTAATTGTAAGACACGAGTTTTTTTCTTTGTTTGTTTGTTTTAAATAATCTGATAATGTTAGTACTTTTACCTGATCCTATGAAGCTACAAATGACTGGCTATGAAGCAGGAGACAATTAGCTTTTGAACATTTTGAATAATGTTTTCCACAGTACATTGGAATTCGCTACCTGCTTTAAAGATTGTGCTCAACTCCTCATGTTATGCCAAGTTCTCCTTTCCACACTGCAGCAAGGCTGCTAGAGCAAGTCGGGAAATAACGCTGATTGGATTCAAGGTAATTGAATGTCATCTATCCTCAGCGGTTTACCTGCTTGTTTGTTTTTGCAGGACATTTTTCTACAAGTCATCTTCACTCTCTCTCCTCCTGATTTCTACGTCAGCCTCTAACTCAATTGAGATCAAGCCATCTTAATTTGAGCTGTCTCAATTTTCTTCCTTTTTTTTCTCAAAACGGTCATCCACTCTCTACTTCCCCAGACATGAGGAATAAATGGCTGCCCCATTCCTCCACCCTTTGTAACCTAAAATCCTCCAGAGATGCTCTTGAAATCTCCTCTTCCCAGACCTTGCACCATCAATTATCCTGTTATCTCTCTGTCTTTAATCTGTCCATCTCTACCCACTCAACTCTGCCTACAAAATGCTTCCTTGTTCTAAAAAGCCCGACCCTCAATCCTGAGTCTTTGCTGCATGCAGTCTTATCTCTTTCCCCTTTTTTATCATCAGTCTCCACAATCTCCACTTGCTACCTTCATTTCCTCTCCACCGGCTCAATAATGACTTGCAGTGGACTCCTACAATTTAATAGAAATAACTGCTTCCCAAGTCCAACAGTTACCTTTTAAATGCCAATTAAGATTGCAGTTTTTCTATAAAAATAGAACTACCATACCACCCAACAATCCCACTACTGGGCATATACCCGGAGAAAACCATAATTCAAAAAGAGTCATGTACCACAATGTTCATTTCAGCACTATTTACAATAGCCAGTACATGGAAGCAACCTAAGTGTCCATCAACAGATGAATGGATAAAGAAGATGTGGCACATATGTACAATGGACTATTACTCAGCCATAAAAAGGAATGAAACTGAGTTATTTGTAGTGAGGTGGACGGACCTAGAGTCTGTCATACAGAGTGAAGTAAGTCAGAAAGAGAAAAACAAATACTTTATGCTAACACATATATATGGAATCTAAAAAAAAAAAAAAAATGGCTCTGAAGAACCTAGGGGCAGAACAGGAATAAAGAAGCAGATGTAGAGAATGGACCTGAGGACACGGGGAGGGGGAAGGGTAAGCTGGGACGAAGTGAGAGAGTGGCATGGACATATATACACTACCAAATGTAAAACAGATGGCTAGTGGGAAGCAGCTGCATAGCACAGGGAGATCAGCTCGGTGCTTTGTGACCACCTAGAGGGGTGGGATGGGGGGGTGGGAGGGAGGGAGACGCAGGAGGGAAGAGATATGGGGACATATGTATATGTATAGCTGATTCACTTTGTTATAAAGCAGAAACGAATACACCATTGTAAAGCAATTATACTCCAATAAAGATGTTAAGAAAAGAAAAAGATTGCAGTGTCTCAATTCTTATTTTGTTGTCTTCTATAGCACCTCAACTAGTTTAGCCCTCTATACATTTTCCATTCTTCATCAGACTGAATAGTACACGATCAATATTGCACTTTATGCCTCTGAACCTTGGAATTCTCCCACTGACAACTTCCAACTGTTCAATTTCCCTCTTTACCACGTAAGGTCCAGCTTTTATTTCTATGAAAATGATCTCTTACTACTCTGAAATTTCAAGGCTCTTCTTCATATGTGTCTTTAAAAACTTCAATTATGTTACTAGTTACTTGTGTAAATGCTACACCTCACTTATGTAGTAAACTGAATGAGGGCTGGTAAGCTTTATATCTTTTTTATCTTTGCACCAATAGTCTGATAATTGGGGTTCCATCAATCACCCAGGAGTGCCCCATGTTGAACCACGAAGATGTTACTGACTTACTGACTGAATGAATGATACATGCAAACATTCGTTGACTGATTAACTTCCAGAATATAATCACAGAAGAATGTAACCTACAGTTTAAATGCCTTGATGTTTGATGGCAAACTGTCTTTAACTTAAAATTTGTTCAAACTAGCTCCAGCGTGCCTTTGTTTTGATACAAACTGAAGAAACATAAGAGACTTTATACTCTGAATTGCCACCTTTACGTAAATTGTGGCTATCTAGATCAAACTAAAGGTCAAATACTAAAAAATAAATAAGTAAATAAAAGCAATCTGTATGCTTGTCTTTTGTACCACTTGTCTACGGAGACTACGAAAATACGAATTCGTGCACCAAACCAAACTAGAAAGTCTCACAACTAAAACTATGTCCCAGTTTTTCTAACTGGCTAAGAGAAGGCATTCGTCAGAAACAGTATTGTAGTTCTTTGTGTCTGACAGTTCGGCAGAGCTTTAAATTTGCTTAATTAATTTAATATTTTCTATGAAATGTTCTATGATGCATGTCCCTCTTTTTATATCCTTTTACATATGCAAATATAAAGATACATATCTATGTAGGGGCTGTACCCCTACAAATACTCATTGGTGACTAATTTAATTTATTCCGAAAACACCTACCGATTGCCTGCTGCACGCAAGGTACAGTGGGGTGCTGTGGGGATATAAAGGTAAATTAGACAAAAATCCGGCTCCTCAGGGACTCCTAATATAATAGGGAACATAGAAATATACACAAATAACTGTGGTACAAGGTCAACAGTGATATGTCCCATAAGAACATTACAATACAGATGAAATGCCATGGGAGTCCTTGAAATAAGGGATGTTCTCTCCCCAGCAGGAAAGGCACCACAGAAAATGTAGAACATAAGCTGATCCTTTAGCAAGTGGTATAAGTTGGACATAGGAGGAATATATTTCAATTAGAGGAGATAAAATGGGAAAAGAAGGATTTTTCACTATCTATCGTCCTGCTATAAGCCTGATGATGCAGAAAGAGACAGAACCCAGATGGACAGCAAGGATTGATGAAAGTGAGAGGAACTGAACACTCGAGCGGTGGTGAGACATCCCTCCCAGCCTGCCTGTATGAAGCAGTGGGTCCACAGTCCCGACCTCTTCTAACCCACAGGCTCTCCCTCTGCACTGACGCACTGTCAGCTGGGGGGCAGCCCCTCAATGGAAGACAGGGGAGGCATCGGGAAAGTGCAGTCTCGGTTGTGATCTTACCCGGTGTACTACAGACCTGACGCTGCCGGTTTGAGCGGCCCTGTCTGAACTCCAAGTTGTCATCAGTAACACCAATATCCCATCCCAGACAAACCTTCTGAGGTCAGGCTGAAATCACATGGGAAACAAGGGAGTGTCTGATGCTAGCTGTTCCTGAGCGCTTGCTACCAAAGCCGAAGTGCTCAGTGCTTTAAGTAAAATGCATGATGCTGTCACCTACGTAAGGCCTGGCTTAGGGCTGTAACAGAGAACGAACGGACTGGAAGAGGCAGAGCTGGTGAACTTGTGACTAGTCAGACACTTGGTTCGGTAGCCAGCCTCCAAGGCCCCTAGTGATTCTGGCCTCTTGGTGTGGCCAGTGCCCTTGTATGAAAAGAAACCAGAACGTTCTCTCTCTCTTTTGCTGTCCAGTTGGGCACAAAGGAGAGGTTATGTGAACCCTTAGAAAGAGCACTCCCTACAAGCCAGGAGGCTGGGGAATAAAACCTACCTTTTTCTCACCTTGATCTTTGACTTGCCAGGCTCCAGAACGGTGAGAAATAAAATTGTGTTCAGTCACTCAGTCTATAGTATTTTTTATGGTAGCCCGAGATAACTAAGACAGTAACCAACTAGAAATTCTGGAGCTCAGAAGTACAATAACTGAAATGAAAAATAAAGAATCGGTAAGAGCTGTTAGTGATTAAAAACAAATGGTAACTGTAGTCTTCACTCCATCTCCACTACCATCCATCAACATACACTGTTCAGAAAACGATTCTGGTACAAAAAGATTCTGACTTATCAGTGGAACATTACAGAAACCACAACACCATCTAGAAATCAATCTGGGCCCCATTATTATGAGTGTGCTTGGTAAACACTTCTTAGTTCAGACTTTTCCCATTCTGCAGCGACCTACACAAATCATATACAACGCAAGCCAGTGTGTTACTATATTTCTCGATAGTCGTCTTCGAAGTCTGGGCTGTTTTTATTTTGTTAGGGTCGCTCTGATACTCTGAATAGGTCAAGTAAGTAGTAAGCAATTCAGGTTTCTTGCAGAATTCACAGGGCTCTTTTTGAAGAAAGGTTTGTGACATTGCATGGAATTCTGATGACCTAATATGAGATTTGTACATAACCTAAATGATCTCCTGACATTTGCTTGAACTGTACATGGTCATTATTAACAAGTTTAAGCTCCTGTGCGTGTTGGGTTCTGTGTTTTCACTGTGATACACAGATACTTCAAGAGACTTGATCCTTGCCTTCTAGGTCTTTCTCTATTAATATCATATAATAAAATACCAAATATAAAACTTTAATAACTAACTCTGTGCTTTTATCATAAAATAATCCTGCCTAATCAAAATTCACGGCTGTCATTTCAACTGACCATACCTCACCTGACCAGTACATAGTGCATTTAACAGCAGACAAGTCTTACGTCTTGGTAGGAAATATATATGATCTGAAAACATTTCTTTAAATGTGTGAATAGAATAAAACAGTGGCACAGCTGATAGTCTCTCTTATTTCTGGTACAAGTTCTCTGTTAGCTATATTTTAAAGTTAAAACAATGACAAGCGCATCGGATAAGGCAAGAGGTGAGGTCAAAAAAACTCAAAGGTATTAAAAGACTATGTGAAATACAGATATGCCCTCATTCTCCTTAATGGTGCCTCATTAACTGTTAATAAATAAATTCTGCTGGTTTTATCTTCACCCCATTGCCATTGTCTCAAGACATTGCACTTTTTTCCCTTCTGTAACATCAAATACTTTTCTTCGTTCCCTCTGATTGCTGAGGCCTTTGTCCAGTGTTCCTGCACACCTTAGCGTAAATAATACTTCTGTTCCCATCACTCTCTGAATAACATACCATGATTTTTCCTCAAAATACTTATCACTGGCACTATATTACATATTTGCTGTTTATCTACCCACTGAAATACACGCTCCATGAAATACAAAAGTTTGTCCTGTTCACTGTTGAATCCTCATCACTTAGGACAGTACCTGGCACAAAACAGGTGCTCAACAATTACTCACGAAAAGAGGTGATAAGTTATTTCTTTTAAATATTCTATTTTTTTGTTCTTTTTGTTTTGTAATGTAATACATTATCAAGGTGTACCATGGTATGCATTTATAACATATGCATGTTACGCTATACTATACTATATATGTATGTTCACACACACACATACACACACACCTATTGGGGAGGTGTGTTCAAAACTGTTTACTAATGGTTTAGAGTTCAATGAATTAGAGGATAATCAGATCTAAATCTGCTGATCCTTTCGGGGCGTGTGGACATCTGAGTGCACACATGCAAACCCATCAGCCTCCATCTGCACTCATCCAGCTGAGAGCCATTTGGAAAGAAAACGAGCTATTTCCTGGATGAATTCGTCACCAACTCTCTACCAGAATAGCTTGGAATATAGATGTTTCAATGACTAAAAGAACATTAAAAAATATGGTCATTCCTGTGAGTCACAAAGTGTAAGTGAATAGATGAATTCAAAGAATAAATGAATTCAAAAGACAAGCCATTCCCTAGGACCAGCAGTAACAGTAACGAGCCTTTTCGAGTGTGGGAAAGTGTTGACTGATCCTTTTCAGGAACTTCCAGGAGAACAAGGGTGGCAGGTAACAGGATACCGGCATCTCCGTGTTCTGATAGGATATTGGTAGAATTATCCTATATTCAGAGGATGCTTGGACTCCAGTAGACTTCACTGGTAAAATTTATTAAGTTTTTGTATTTGCTAAGTATCTTCTACCTCAGAAACCTCACCCTCTCACTCTCCCGAAGAGGCAGAAAACTGAAATACATTTTGCTACAAATTACGGTGAATGATTTCATATCAGGAAACTTATTTTAGTGATTTAAGGAACCCGTGTAATTCCCTCCTCCCTTAAAAAAATAGGGATAAAAGGGAAGAAAAGGTACTTCTTGAATGAACATTATTTTTCAGAAAGAACTTACTGCGATTTAGAAAAACAAATTGATATTGAGACATACCTTTATGTGCTACTTAAATATATCATCTATAGCTTTGTATAGGCTGGCATAGATTTCTGAGTTTAACTTCAAATTTGTATCTCATTGAATTAAAGAAAAAATAGTGCCACTGAACTGACACATTCAGAAAACAAGTTATTAATTGAAGGAGTAGAGGGTCCTGGAGTCCTCACTGGAGACTGTGAGGCAATTTCAGGAAAAAAGGCTGTTTCTCACTCTTAGCTGATTAAGGCTGACTCTTAACTAACTATACCGTATTCTACCATTCATCTCTGCTTTTGTAGTTCCATTATGTTTTGTAGTTCCATTATGCTTAATAACTAGCTCAAATTACAATCAAATATGTGAAATTCTCTTCCTAAACGTGCATCTTTATTCTGGAAGCCAATTCCTTACCCATTTATAGGGATGTGAACAAAAAGGACAAATTACGCTCTGATTCAGTGTTTTCTAGGTGAAGATTTTAGGCACTAAGTGATAATAAGAAGTAAAACTCCTTCCCTATGTGGTTTATATTGGTAATCTGAAGTTACCTCCAAAACGAAAGACTTAAAAAATTACTCAAACCTTGAGGTAGCTATAAATTATTTTTCATGAAAAGTAATGAAAATATTTTTCAAAGCAATGTTTTCTCTCAAAATATTTCAGATATTTTCCTTTAAACAATGAGTACCTATTCTAAATTGATTCAATTTCCAAGTAGAAAACAGTCATGAAACATTTTAACTTCGTACGTAATTCAGGAAGTAAAGATACTGAAATTTAAATGAGACGTAGTATCTCACCGCAGCTACCCTGCTCCTACCGGCGTATGACTCTTTGAACAGTGTGCGTGGGCTTTGTATTTTATGCTGTTCCACCACAAACCAAAGGCTACAAAAAACTCTCCAGGCCTCATTCCCAGCTTCTCACTCACTAGGATTTGACTGGTCGCCATCCTAGCCATCAGCAAAGGCTACAGGAAGAAAAAACTCAACTTTACACATCCAGTAGTAATTAATATGGTAATTAATACTGAGTCATCCTTAGTTAGGCCTCATTTAGTGTTCCCTTGGATTCTTCTGAAAAATGTAAATTCCTGGGCCAGGCCCTCAGAATTTCTGGAGTGGAGCCAGGAAAATGCATTTGTAAGACGGACCCAAGGTTGTTTAGAGAAATAGGCTTCAGGGGAGACAAACCGAACAGAACCAGAAAATATAAAGCGTCTTGTTGGAAATAAAGTCTTCATTGAAAGACTTGGAAAAATATATTATTATATAAATATATACAATATATATTATTTTTTATAAAAATAAGCAGTGATATTTTATGGCATAAGAAGCAAGTTTAGCAAACATTTTGAAGAGGATTTAAACTCCTCTTAGACCATTTTAGCTACACACCTCAATGCCAAGAGAACCTCTTTAAATTTATTTTACTGAGAGGTAAACTCAGCAGATGTTTGGAACGCATTCTCATGGTGTCTGCAGATGGCTACTCAGTTGTACATGCTGTCCGGCTAAATTGAGAAAATTCTACTGTGAATCTCACCCCACCAGGGACCGTCTAGTCACAGAACATAAGGGAGGAGAGGGCAAGAAAAGTTTCCCTGGGGATGCTACAAATAGGAGAGCTCGTTGGATCCCTGTCACTGTTTCTTTCTTTTGGACATTCATTATTTTATTTAATCTGTATACTCTTTGAAGGGTAGTGTTGTTTTCTCCATTCTCTATGGACAAACTGAACTTTGTTGTACGTAATTTGCCCATGGTCACACAGTTACAAAACAGCAGATCCAACATTCAAACTTAGATCTTTATCACATAGTGTCTGTGAAACTTTGGAGAAGCTACTTAATGATAATAAGAATAACAAGAAAAATAATCGCAAAATTTATTGGAAAATCCATTCGTTTCACAAATATTTATTTACTGCCTAACATGTGCCAGGTAACCTTCTGAACACTTTCCATGTCCTAACTCATAGGATCCTCAGTGATGCTATCAGGATGGTACTATTATCATCCCATTCTAAAGATGTAGAAACTGAGGCAATGCGAGATCAAGACCCGTGTGTGCCTGGCTTCGAAACAGAAGCATCAGATTACTTTGATTTTGAACTAAACTATTGGTTTTTGAAATTAAATTTTATTATTTTTAGAACCAAACCCTATGGACATAAAATTCACCTCATCTGTCAAGATCTGATTATTTAACAGTTTCTCTAAAGCGTTCACAAAAAGTACTGGTTATCTCAGTTCCCTTGAAAGTTGGTGTTTTGAACTGTCAATGCAAACTCTGAAATGAACTTTGATTGAATTCCTCTGAAATGCAAGAGCTTAAAGAACTAAAGAAAAAAGCTTGCCAAAGTACATTCTGAAAGTTGTTAAGCAAGATACAGGGAACATTCAAAACATTTTTTTAAAAAAAACAAACCATTGCCAATTCGGCTGTATTTCCAATTATATGTACGTCTCCTTATCTAATTTAATAAGATGTGAATTAACGAAAAAACAAAAAATGTGCCCAATATCATCAAATTAATAGCAGTCCCGCAAACTGTATATTCTCTGCCAAAAAAAACCCCCCAACTCTGCCAAACAAGTACTTGTCCTGCATCCAATTCATTTTCAGTTGTAATCCTTTATAGTGTTTATTTGTATTTTCTTGTAATGTATCAGAAGAGTAAGTGGAAGATACACCACCTGGTACTATTAAAAAATAGCTACAGTTACATTTGTTCATTGCTGATTTTTGTGGGGCTACCTTTTAATAGAATATCTAGTGAATATCAGTGAAACCCAAAATCTATGAAAGTTTCATCTGCTGCCTCAAGGTTGATCAGGAGGGAAGAAGAACAAAGATGAAGGGTAACTTGGGAACTGGTGTTGCCCCTGAAAAATCATTTCATTAAAGCTCTTACTTCAAGCTGTTGGTTTCAGCTCCATGGAGGAAGTTTTTAAGAGAAAGTATTTCACTCTCAATTGACAGATGATGGATATCCGCTGATACCCAGGTTTCATTATTTTAACAAATATTTACTAAGGGATGACACTAGTCAGGCCATCTTCAGGTCACAGCAGTTTACAAACATCAGGGGACAGGGAACATTGGCAGGTAAAAAGTGAGTAAAACTATCATTTTAGGGAGTATCAAGAGCTGATCAAGAAGAGGCAATGTGACGATGGGGGTCCTTAGAGCCAGGGCCCTGCTCCGACACCCGGGAGGACCCAGCTACACAAACGATGGGGAGGGCAGATGTCACCTTAGGTTAGCATTCAAGCAAAAGTTGTCTGGAAAAAGGTCAGAAAATTAATGTCGCATTATCAGTCACCACATGGACCCACGTTGCCCAGAGTACTATTTTTTTTCATTGATTAATAGAGCTGTAATTAATAGAGAAAATACAAATGAAATTCATGTTGGATTTCTCTGACCTACTCATTCTGCACAAAGGACCTCTCCTGAAGGCTTTTATTGTGAATCTCCTTCTGGGCTCTATTATAACTGTTGCTTTTTTCCCCTTTCTCACTACATGGGGGGCTCTCTGGGGAAAAGAATCGTGTCTTTTCATTGGTTTTTCCTCCAGTGTTGAGGACCAAGTAAGAATGTTTGCTGAATCTATTAATGACCACTTCAATAATGAAAATAGTGCTTTTCTCATTTTACCAGGAAAATAATTGCAATCTTATGCAATTCATTTACCCGAGTCTCATTGCTTTCCCTCTAAAATGAAGTGCATCACTGAAATTACCTCTGTATCTAAAACTTATAGAGATGGATAGCTGACCTCAGGAATGTTAAAAGGAGGGGGACAACTTTACCTTTACATTTGACTCAAAAAGGCAGCCAGTCATTTTCAAGAGGCTGGATTTCAGAAAAATGTAACTTACAGGAAGAAAGGCTCTCAGACTTCTGGGAAAATGCATGACTGACAGAATAACTGAAGAAAAATTGAGAGCAGTTCCAGCCGGGCAGATATAATTCTAACTTGAGTTAAACTCATTTACTGCATCATTTCCTACCTTAATAATGAGTCTTACTTTTAATATTTTAATGAAAACTTTTCAAGTTATTGAACAGATGGCAACATGGAGCTGACTCAATGAATTATGGTTGAACAGAATACAGCAACATGGATGTGAACGGTGCATACATTAGGAGCAAAATAAGAAACAGGGCACATTTATAAATATTTCCATGGATCCACACAGGTCAAATAATGTTCTCCAATTCTATGAGGAATTTTTGCAGAACCAAAGGGAGCACTTATTACAGTAAAAGCCATCTGCTAGCCACTGAAATATGTCCCAAACGGTAGTCAAAATCTTTCTATAGTTACGCACTGAAGCTTGGGCAAGTGTGATAGATCAGGTTTGAATTATAATGAGTCAAGAAACATAAATTATAGACAGGTATACACACACACATATCCACACACCACACACAGACATATATGTTTCCTTTGAAAGAACTTTAAACTTATACAAATAATTACAAAAATAGTACAAGAGGTCTTCCCTGGTGGCGAAGTGGTTGAGAGTCCGCCTGCCGATGCAGGGGGCACGGGTTCGTGCCCCGGTCCGGGAAGATCCCACGTGCCGCGGAGTGGCTGGGCCCGTGAGCCATGGCCGCTGAGCCTGCGCGTCCGGAGCCTGTGCTCCGCAACGGGAGAGGCCACAACAGTGAGAGGCCCGCGTACAGCAAAAAAAAAAAAAAAAAAAAAAAAAAAAAAAAAATAGTACAAGAGATTTCCCATATGCTATTCACCCAGCTTTCCTTAGTGATAGAGTCTTACATAACTATAGCACGAGTCTCAGAACCAAGTAATTAACTTTGTATGATACTCTTAAATAAATATTAGAGTTCATTTGAATTTTACCAGGATTTTCCCTGTCTTCCTTTTCCTGCTTTAGGATGCAATCCACGGTCCCACATTAATTGCTGGCCCTTCTTATTCTCCTTCAACATGTGATAGTTCCTGTCCTTTGTCATCTTTCATGATCCTGACACTTTGGATGAATACTGGTCAGTTATTTTGTAGAATGTCTCTCATTTTGGGTTTGCCTGACATTTTCTCATGCTTAGATTGATGTTGGAAAACATGACCACAAAAGTGTTGTCATGCTCAATGTTTCAGGCTCTTTTGTATTTCCTCTGCCCCAAACTGAGACTCAAGCCATTTCTCCAAAGAGCCCTGGTTCCTGTTCTTAGAGAAGGGTATTTAGAAAAAGACTACAATTAAGAATTGTAAATATGAGAATTTACATTTCAAAGCAACATAGTTACCAAACCCCTTTAAAACAAAATTTCTCTCAAATTAGATACCAACTGTGCTTTGAGTTAATATTAAATTAATTAAATTTATTTAATATAAGTATATTATTAGTATTTGAGAAGCAAGAGAGTTTTACGTCTAGATAAATATATAATGGAAGTCTCAGACTGAGCCTAAAAGATTTATGTATATCAGGCAGATCAGACAAACTAATGTGAACCTCACACTGAAATGAAGTTTCATTGGGACTGGAAAGATTTCAGGGGAAATGATTTATACACCACAGGAGTTTAGACAGAACAAAGTGTGTGTATGTGTGGGCTGGGTGGAGAAGCAGAGGAAACACTAAAGACTCTTATTTGCTGAGAGTCTACAGGGAGCACAGTAGCTGCAGTGCCTTGAATTTGCACTGTACTTTTTTTTTTTTTTTGCTGTACGCGGGCCTTTCACCGCTGTGGCCTCTCCCGTTGCGGAGCACAGGCTCTGGACGCGCAGGCTCAGCGGCCATGGCTCACGGGTCCAGCCGCTCCGCGGCATGTGGGATCCTCCCGGACCGGGGCAGGAACCCGTGTCCCCCGCATCAGCAGGCAGACTCTCAACCACTGCGCCACCACGGAAGCCCTGCACTGTACTTTAAAAAAACTTTGTGTTCAGAATGTTGGACACATGTTATCTCAATTGGTGGGGACAACAACCCTGAGAATCAACAAAGAAAAAGTGAAAATGCCCATTTTATAGGTGAAGAAACTGCAGCTTAAGAGGTTCCATGGTATCTACTCTAAATGTTTAAAATGTGGATCCAAGACTAGAGTTCTTATTTTCTCATTTCTAGTCCACTGCTCCTTAAAAACCTTGAACAATAATTATGCTTAAGAGCAGGAGAAAATCCAATTAAAGAAGACAGAGTGCAGTGAGAAAGGAGACCCACAACGTGCTGGCAAACCAAGGGAACCGGGTGTCAAGAGACAACGGTGATAAGAATGTCAATGGCCAGAGAGGGGTCTGGGTTTCGTCAGCTTTGTAGCCCTATGCAAATGTTCTCTAGCACTCATCACTGTGGCTATTATTCCATGAATGCATTAAAGACCATTAGTTAATTATGAGCGCAGGCTAACTCCTGGAAAATAAATACAGAAGTCTTCCAAGGTCTCACTGGAGCCCTTTTCTGAATACACAATAACAAGAACTCAGAAGAGGTCCTTCAGCAACACGATGTTAATAAGCTATTAAAAGAAATGCAATCGGTAGTTTTCAAACTAATAGCTGGTTGAACAAAACAACACTCTCATTCAATCCTATGCCCACTACTCCAAGTCACAGCCTTACACTCAGCAGTTAGCTGGTCGTAAGTCAGCAAATCCTACCACCTCTTATCGTCAAGTTACAAACACTTATTGTGTCTGTAACGTGTCCACCACTTTGCTTTAGGGACCAAAACGAAGCATAAAGAATTTTTTTTCTTTACTATCTTTAGGTTGATTATATTAAGAAAAACAACATAACAAATCATAAAATCTCGTATTTATCTGCTCTTTATTTAGAAAGAACTTCAGAGTATCAATTGTTTGGGTATAAAAATGAAATTAAAATTCTGATTGCCAATAGATTTTTAAAATGAACGACATTATTATATCCACATCCTTCATTTATTTATTATCCAAATGCTAATTTTATTTTGGGGGGTTAAGTTTAAAACTTTCCAAGTCTTTTAAGCTTTGCCCTTCTTATGCTTTCGATGTTGTGGTGAGAGGACAAAGCATGTGTCCATGAAAAATGACAGCTCTAAAAAAAAAAATTAAAAAGAAACAAAAAACCCCCCAAAAAACCCCCCAAAAAACAAAAAAAAAAACAAAAAAAAACACGGGTTCATGCCCCGGTCTGGGAGGATCCCACATGCTGCAGAACAGCTGGGACCGTGAGCCATGACTGCTGAGCCTGCGCGTCTGGAGCCTGTGCTCCGCTCCGCAACGGGAGAGGCCACAACAGTGAGGCCTGCTTACTGCAAAAAAAAAAAAAAAAAAAAAAAAAAAAAAATTACAACTGTGACATAGTGAGGTTGGCAGAGAGGAGCCTGGATCCTTGATGATGTCACTGAGCTACCAAACCAACCCACACGGTCTCCTGGAATACTACACAGGAATGAAAAGGAATGGAGTTCCGATCCATGGAGCAGCATGGATGAAACTTACAGACTTTACACTGAGCAAAAGAAGCCAGACACAAAAGAATACATAGCGCATATCTCCTTACATCCGCAATTCTAGAAAAAGCCAGAAATAATCCAAGGTGAATAACATAAGAAAAGTGGTTCCTTCTGAAGGATGGGCACTGACTGGAAAGTAATAAGAGGGAACATTTTGTAAGAGAACATATTCTACGCTGTGAAGAGGTATAGGCTACCCAGGCATATCCATTTGTCAAAATTGTACTGCTACGATGTATGCATTTTGTCTGTAATTTTTACCTTAAAAATGGTAAAAGCAGCAATAAATCAAGCAGGTGCATGGGGCGTGGGTGGAGGTATAGATGACGTGAGAATGACAGAATGTTGATTACGGCAGAAGTTGGGGGATGTGTGCACGGGGATTCATTAGTTCTATTCCTATTCTATTCTTATTCTATTTTATTCTTATTGTATATGTTTAAAGTCTTCCAAAATTACAAATTAAAAAAAAATTTAAAAGTATAAAAGTGTACAATTAAAAATCAAATAAATTTTTAAAATTATAAATTATAAGTGATCTGAAAGTAATTACTTGTGTCCCAAAGTCCTTTTTTTAAATTAACGTCTTTGAAAGTCAAGAAAAGCTACCAGACGGACCAAAAATAAACAAAAAACCCATGGTGTGACCTCTCACACCGACATAAGATCGATATTGGACCTTGGTTACAGAACCAAATCACAAAGCCGTTCTCCATCTCCCTTCTGTAGCAAACATACACACTTGGGCACCATATAGCAACAGTGGACTCAAAGCCGAGGCCCACTGCCATGGCCACGGTTATGTTTATTGTGACTTATGGCAATGAGTTTGTTATTTAGTATCAATGATGATTGGGTATCAGTGATAAAATCTGGTATTCCAATGATTTGCAAACACTCAATGGATGGATTATCAGTTACAATTTGGGGGCTACGGGAAGAGGCTCTGATGTGTCAACAAAGTGACCACCACCACCACCACTGCCACAACAGCAATGAATGACATTTCAATTTCAGTCAAGAGCTGATTAGAAAAACCTTCTCACCTGATAATATTACCATGAGAATTAAGAGCAACTTCTGTTTAAAAGATACCAAGTCTTTGCAATGTTGACACCTGAAAGCCCTGATGACATTTTTCCTAAATAAAATAAGGTGTTTTTCATATGTATGTCTATTTCCTTCCAAAGCATACATGCCCACTCCCTTGATCAAAGTCGTGTTACATCTGGGGTCTTAGTCGCTTCAATGGACAGAGTGCACATCTGTGATGAGGTGAGGCGCCTCAGACCAGTTGTTCTCAACCTTTACTGCCGTTAGAATTACCAGGGGTCTCTAAGTAGTTAAAGCTCCAGGATCATCTCGATACGAAGTAAAGTCGGAGAACCAGTGGGGTGAGCTTCTGCTGTACCTTGTGCCTCTTTTCCCCTTGATAGTAAGAAACAATGTTTTGTTTTCTACTCTCTTTGCCATGACAACTAAACTATTACCTCCGTTAAGAAGATGCATATTGAAGATGCATAAGAAGATGCTTATGAGACATTTAGAAAAGAGAAATCTTCATCCACTTTATACTAATGTTTTGAATGGACATAATAAACTTGCCGTGATTAATGATCGTGGGCAGTTAATTCCTTAGGAGTGATGTTTTAGACTGTAATCGATGATGCAATTTATAACTATCATTAATGATATTATGATTATCTTCTAAGGAGCAATTAATATTATGAAATATGTTACACCCTTAGTATAATACTATTGTATGTGTAGGGTGGATCTGTGGGTGGAGGACCTAGCATTTGTATCGCTTATACCACTGTATTTCTACATTATTTCCTACCCAGGAAATCACAAGGAATCTCATTAGATTTCTGCAACACTTTTCCTCTGTTTTTTCCTCTTCTTTGTATCCCTGCTTTTATTCTTTTAATGTCCATAGGAATCACAACCAAAATTTTTTTTAAAACTGACAAATATTTGTAACAGTATGAAATACCACCAATAATTTCCCATGAATTACAAACAAAGAGACTCTCTAAGTTTCCAAAAGTTAGAGGGTACAGAACGTGAAATGATAATTTCAAGCAAAGGAAATACAAACACCCAGTCATCTACTGACAGAAAATATTCACCCTCAATTGCTTTTAAAATCAATCCTCATGTTATCTTTACTCCTACAAAAATGCTACAAAAATAAACAAATGTTTCCTAACAAGGTATTGGTGAAACCAGCACTCTCAGACGTTGTGGGTATGAGTGTGAACTGGCATACTCTTTCAAAAAGTAATTTGAAATATATATTAGGGAATTTTTAATGCTCATACCTTCCACTAATTCTACTTTTGGAAGTCTCTCCTAAAAAATCAATCTTAAATATGGAAAACATTTATTAACCAACATATTTATTGCAAAATGACATATATTATTAGCATAGAAGTGACGTACTGGAACAGGGATGACCCATACGCTGTTTTACTCAAGCTTAAATCCATTCATGGATGTTCATATCTCCCTTCTTTTCCCCTCCTTAGCCACCAGCCTCTTCAGACTTGAATTCCATCTTATCTGCCTATTTTTTAATCCCTATAAATTCTCTGAAGTACAGAACTTATTTGACTTCTAATTCAATTTAAGGCATTTAGGCTACAGACCAAGTGTGACTTGTCTGCCTATGTGTCTACCTTTTACAAGAGAATTTTTCCAATAAAAATCTATTTTCTTAAGTCTCCTCCTTAACCAGGGAGTTATTAATGGTGAGGGCATCAACCCATGTATTTTCATATCTGCCTGAGATCTTGTCATTTCATCAAAATGTTGATGAGTGAATAAGCAATACAATGACGAGCAAAAGAAACTCTTGTGTTTGGCGATTGCTTTCTCTGTACACAGAAAAGGTTAAAAGCAACAGACTTGAAAAAAGTGGTTTCCAGAATGATGTCGTTCAACCTTTCTCATTTTCACCTCCCATTCATTGGGGTCCAGAGTTCCTGACTGTTTGAATTCTGCCCAGAAACATTCCTGCTTTTAAATGCCAAAGAGCGTGACCACTATCAGTTTACGATTCTCAGAATTCTGAGAGAAATCCTGAGGCAAAGAAGAGACACTGACGAGAGAAGGGAGAGCTTATTTGACTCAGGAAAGCTTGAGCTGACATTTAACCAACTGTCGTCACCCTGATAGGAGGTCAACACACAAGTCCACAGCAAGAACAGGTGCAAAAAGGTGAATTTGGAGAACATAGTCAATTATGAGGCAGTGTTGCTTAAATTTAATGCAGAAGCTGGTGCTTGGTAGAAACGATTGGCTTTTTTTTTTTTTTTTTTTGCGGTACGCGGGCCTCTCACTGCTGTGGCCTCTCCCGCTGCGGAGCACAGGCTCCGGACGCGCAGCCTCAGCAGCCATGGCTCACGGGCCCATCCGCTCCGCGGCATGTGGGATCCTCCCGGACCAGAGCATGAACCCGTGTCCCCTGCATCGGCAGGCGGACTCTCAACCATTGCGCCACCAGGGAAGCCCTGACCTATTTTTGTGTGGTCATTCCCAATTGTGAGTCTCATTTCACTTACCAGGGCACTGACTATATAATATGATTGGAACAGCTAACATACTCCTCTTAAAAGCACGTTGCTTGTTTAATGGATTTGGTCATCTTGTGGCTCAAATTTCAGCTTCATATTCATTGTGGTGCAGTGGTTCTGTTTTACAATTATATTCATTCTCTGAGTTTTATAGTAGAGAGGATTCCTCTGAAGTAAACACTTATATCCATTTTATTTCTTCATTTTAAGAGCAGAGTACCTGACGGATTATCTCAAACATTCCAGATGTCAATTCCATATGGGTTTTGGAATTGACATGAGCTACCAGCAAGGGATGCAAACGCAAGGCTAGGGTTTTGTGTGTGTGTGTGTGTGTGTGTGTGTGTGTGTGGTGCTGTGTGTGTGTGTGCCTGCACACGCGCTACTTTTTGTTTTGTTTTTTGCTTTTAATGTCTTGGTACTTCAGTATCGATCAAGATGTGATTTCTCCTAAAACACTGAAAAAGGAGACAGATTTTCTTTTCTTACCAGTGACGTTTCTTTATATCAAAGTATCATGATGAATTTCATTTAATCAAATTTAAAGGACAATGGTAGCTCTCCTGACATGAAAATAATGCTGAAATAACACCAACAGCAAAACCCCTGATTTTCTTTTTATATTGAATTCTGTAACTATATCAAGCACCTTATCCTAAAACACAGTGAAATCGTCTGTGATTATTAAAGACCGTATATGAGTGAAAAGCCTGGTGAGAAGTTAGAAAATGTGGCCTGAGGCGAACAAAGGTATCATTCTGATAAGAAAACAACTCTGAGGGAGCCAGATATCCTGAATGACGTTCTAACTTTTTTTTTCCCTATGAAATGAGCTCGATCTTCAGCTGTTCCCATCTCCACTATCAGTACTCTGTGTGTTATTTTTGCTTGAAAATACTTCCTCTACAGGGTAAGTGAAAAAAGAAGTGGTAAAAGAGGTCTAGTACAGAAAAATAATTCCTGTTACCTCCCGGCATGCTTCTCTTAAAGACAAATATGTTTACCATCCAAGTTTAACTGTAATTGAAGTCGTATGTCAATTTTAAAAGAGCATACATATAGTTGATTCACTTTGTTGTACAGCAGAAGCTAGCACAACATTGTAAAGCAATTATACTCCAATAAAGATGTTATTAAAAAATAAAATTGTGGGTTAAAAAGCAAAAAATTAAAAAATTTAAAAAAACTAAAAGAGCCACCTGGAAAGTAAAATGGTTGGTGCTGTTTCTCTAATCTAAAAACTGTCAGATCTTAAAACATATATTTCAGAACTTATAGACTTTCTAATTATTAAAACATCTGTCTTTGTGGCATTCATTAGGTTTACTGGCTTAGAAGTGAACACTGTGGCACATTAGTCAAAAAAGAGTTTTCTTAAGACTGAACTGTATTTAATTGTTCATTAAATTATATAATAATTATGTGATAATCTCTGAGCAAATTCATCATAATTCAGTTCCCAAAAAGTGCTCAATAAAAACCTAAAAATAATTAACTGGCAGACTTCTGGTTTGAAGATGGCAAAATTCAGACATTTCTAAAACTGCTTTCTGCACTTAGAAATCTTAAAATAACATCAAGGAGAATCAGAACAGAAATATAATCTTTTATGAAACCCAGAGACACCTAAATCCTGGAATCACAATCCCTAAAAAATGTGAAAGCCAATGGGGAAGTGGTGGCTGACCTAGTAAGAAATGGATTGCCCACGTTGGAGAATTAGCACAGAGAACTCTGCACCGACTCCAACATTCCTGTCCAATAAGAAATTATCCAGTTAGCTTTGTAAGTGTCTTGCTCCTAATCTCTCTCTCTCTCTCTCTCTCACACACACACACATGTACACACGCACACACACAAAGGAATCACAAGATATTTGAGAATGTTTCTTACTTAAGAAAAATGAAACCAAAACAAACCAAAAGAGAAAACTTGGAAACGCTGTCATGATACAAAGAGCAGAAGAAAATATCAGTACTACAAAAAATTGTATTCTCATAGAAATAAGAGGAAAAAAACCTGCATTCACGACATACAAACTAAGTACTGTGAATAGAAACTACAGAAAAAAGAAAGTCTTCTTTGAAAGTTAAAATACAGTAGCTTGAATAAAACTATTAATAGAACAATAAAGTTTAAGAATCTCCAGAAAATAACAGAGAAAAAAATAAAAGAAGAGGAACAGAGAAATGGCCAAGAGCAGCCTTAAGAACAGGTATAAACAAACATCCAGTGAAAGGCCCCCAAATGCAGACCGTAGATAATAAGGGACAGGAATTTTTTTCAACTATTCATGAGTAATACAAAAGTATTTTCAAGGTCTCATGAGTTTCCAGACTGAAAAGACTGATCATAAGCACAACCTAAATGAACTCTAAAACAAAAACAGAGCAATGAAAGAAGCAAGTGCAACTGCAAGTCACCACGTACTCATCATTTACCAAGTCTGACAGTTTTGTAAATAACTCTTAAACCTACTCACTTCCTCTTGAGCCCCACTGACTCTACCCCAATAAGGGCACCATCCTTCCTGTCCAAGAACACCACGACTGCCTTCTAATTAGGCTTTGGCCTCCAGCTGGCCTCCTGGAATCCACTTTCCACCGGATGGTCTGAATAATCTTCCACAAATGCAAAGCCTTTCATCTCCTCTTTGCCTCAGGATAATGTACTAATTCCTTAATGAGATTCTGCATGATGTGACCCCACTTAGCACTTTTTAGGTTTTTTTTGCGCCACTCCCTTTCTCTCCCCCTAGTTCTACCCTCATCTTAATTCTCCAGAAGCACTGTTTTTCCCTTAGTCCCACACTGAGCAATTGAGCAATTTCCCCCTTTGCCACTCCCATCCCTTCAGCCGTGACTCTCCCTTTGCCCTGTCTTACCCGAGTTACCTCAACATGAATACCTTTTTCTCTTGAAGACCTCCTCCCTGCCCAGTCTTGGTTGGTATACACTTTATTTGACATTGAACTCACCCCACTGGATTTTTATTGTCTTTTACTTGTTTATATTTCCTAATAGACTGTCCATCCCGTAAGGAGCCCTGTTTATTTCTCCATTAACATCCCAGTGAATAGAACAATGCAAAACACTTAGTAAACACTCAAAAATATCAGTTGAATTAAGAAACAAACAAATGAAACAAAGCTCATGCAATTCAAATAATGGAATCAAAGCAATACAACTGCCAACTGATGGAGTAAGGTATCTAGTCTGAAAATACCTTCTCTGTACTCCTTCATTGTGTCAACAATGTCAACCCAAACACTCTCGATGTGATGATTCATGGATTGCCACCCACTCTCTGATGGTTAAATGGACACTTCCAATGTTCACTTCCTCATCTTAAAATCAACTTGAGCAAAACTAAATGTATGACATTTTCTTTCAGATTGGCCCTTTTCTCAATACCCTTTTGTGTATCAAAAGAGAAGATGTGAAAGAATTCACATTGGTTTTTGTTTGTTTCCTTGAAAATGCCTCAGATTTATGCAGCTTCAGGACTACCCTGCTAAGCCAGGCTCTGTGCAGCGTGTGTTTCTGCCACCACGACTTCACGTGCCCATATGGTGAATGACGCCGATGAAATCACCTTGCCCAAACACTGATTTTCACTGAGGCTTTTTCATACTTGGGGTTTACAAGGTTTTCAGGTTGCATGTGTATCTTCCTCTGTCTGACTTGAAAAGGCTTCCATACTCTTACCTTAACTGCTTTCTCTTGGTTACTTACTTTGTCACATAATGTAAAATAAAACATTACAGGCAATTTCATACTGTTATTGAACAAATGCATTTTCCAATGTACTTTTCAGATTTACTTTTGAATAAGTGTTTTCTTTTTTTTTCTTCAGTTATTTCTGAGATATACATTTTAAAGTAATAACTAGGATTATGACTTATAACATTATACCAGAACATATAAGATTTTTAGAAATTTGAATAAGTGTTTTCTATTCTAGAAATTGAAATGTGATTTTCGTAGGTCTTCCAAACTTATCAAATGTTGTCTATGAACATTTTTGCAGCTCCTTCCTATGTTCAGGTTGAGTACCTCTGCTTAGTGTTTTTTTAATTTTTAAAGTCTACAGCATTTCTCCTTGCTTAAAATTATTTTTTTTCTTTTGGTTTATCCTTTCCAAAGTAGTAGAAATAAGCATATTCACTTCCTAATATAAATGATAAATAAAATTGAAGTAAAAAATCTTATAACTTAAGCTACAGTTCTCTGCTTTTCAAAAATGCACTTTATTTGCATTTTACTGATTTATCTGCAACTGACAGCCTCATTTTACATTCTCTGTTGCCAAAGAATAGCACCTAAATCTTTAATTAAGTCATCATTGCAACTATGACAACAAGCCATAAGTGGGAAGTACTGTAACAATTACAAAAGTAAACACCTTCCTTTTATTCTTAGAAATGTAAATGAAAGATATTTTCTAGGAAGAAAGAAAATAGATTGTTTTGTAGATATGGAACTTACCTAACATTATAGTAGAAACATTAGTAACCAAGATTACTTGGTTCAGATTTTGCTATTAGAATAATACTCAGCTTTACATTTAATTTTTATTATTTATGACAAAACTTATCCAGCAAAATAAAAGATTATTTGGGAGCAGAGTTTGATTATTTGGAGATAAGCTAATAATCAAGACAATAATATAACTATTTTCTAGATTTAGCCAGCCATGCATACAATTCTTCATCAAGACAAGAACACTTGTCTATTTAAGTATATCTTTTAATACATTTCTAATAAACATCATTACACTGTATATGTACTTGGATGACAATCATTGTTTTTTAACAAAATCATTCTAAGATCTCAGTAAAAGAGAGACTAAAATTTTATCCATTTTCTTTATGATGTTGATAACAATTTTGCATATGTGAGGTTTAAACAAATTAGAGGTTTGAAAAAATTGTAGAATTTCTGGGAATCATCTTTAGGTTCAAAAATCAATCCAGCTCTTAAACTCTCTAATCACACACACAAAGTTTAAAGTTTAATCTTAGCTTAGACAAGGTAAGAAACATTATGTCCAGAACAGATTGGATGTCTAGTTTCATTAAAGACTCATCAATATTAAGAGTATATACTAGGGCTTCCCTGGTGGCGCAGTGGTTGAGAGTCTGCCTGCCGATGCAGGAGACACGGGTTCGTGCCCGGGTCCAGGAAGATCCCACGTGCCGCGGAGCGGCTGGGCCCGTGAGCCATGGCCGCTGAGCCCGCGCATCCGGAGCCTGTGCTCCGCAACGGGAGAAGCCACAACAGTGAGAGGCCTGCGTACCGCAAAAAAAAAAAAAAAAAAAAAGAAAAGAGTATATACTAGATGATGATATGAAATAACAGCATATAACATGCATATTGATAATATGTTCAAAATAACCTATTTAAAAAAAAGAAATATGAATGTGTTTTTGGACTCTTAACCAATAATTATATTAGACTACAACCTCCATACCATAATCTAGGAAAACTAAACAAGAGACAAAATTTAGATAAAGTAAAGCATTAAAATATTAACTTTACAATTTTTTAAAAAATAAAAAGGTCATAGAAATTCTTTAAGGTAATAACAGAAAAGAAGCAGAGACTAACAAAAGAGTTGAATAGAGCATAAAAAAATTGAATTTCTGGAATGAAAAGTGTTTAGAAAGCATGCAAAACCCAATAGCATAAGTTAATAGAACTACTTTCCCACATGGACTCCTTAGTTATAGAGAATGAAGCCAAGGGACCAGAACAGAGTTAAATGGTTAATCATGCAGGATTCGGGATGGATAAAAAAAAAGAAAAAAATCAGTACTACAAAACAAATCTTGAGACAATCAGGAATTATTTCTACAAGTCTTCCATTATTAATAAATAATCATTTAATGTTGCAAGAATCACACTTTCATTGAGTAAAGAATGGTGGTTTAATGAGCAATTACTAAGTTCTGTATCCTGGGCACCTGATCGGTGATGTGACTAGCTTGTTTGGGCCCCCTTTACTGATTACATGTTTTCATCTTACAACACGAGGTTAGGTTGTACGATCTCTCACGTTCCTTCTGGGTGTGAATCTCTATGAATTTTTATTAATCATATTGTTTTAGGAACTATTACATCTTTAAGAATATTATTTCCTATCAATATTTATAAAAAATTTTATGTGAGTTTATAGGTTAAGGATGTTTAAAACTTGGAGAAATTTACAATATTATTGCACACTGAATTTTAAGGTAAACAAATCTAGAGGACATTTATTTGAAAGGATGGCAAATGTTTTTATTTTTGTTGGTAATGTATTCATTTTACTTTTTCCATCAATTTTAAACATTCTAATTATGGGCCTTTAAATTTGAAAAGTGGAGCTTCCAAGATAAACTAATGAGTTGAAGGGAACAGCCCTGCTAAAGAACAGAACAAGCAATTTTATTTTTCTGAATATCGAGACAAAAATATGAGAACATTGCAGTGACTGATAATGAGCATTTATCATTTTTCCTGTAGTTTGTGCAATTTTCACTGCAGAAGGACATCTCAAACTCCACTGGAAACATTAAATTTGCTTTGTAAGTTGAAGAAGAAGCTACACGTAGCAAGTGTGTTCTAAGTGTCTAAATGCTGATTTCAGGAATAATTAGTGAGATGACTTTCTGAGGATCAGGACATTTGCCAACTTCTTCTCTCTGGAACAGCAACCCATGACCTTTTCAGACAACGCTATGTGGTAGAAAGCTTGTTCTCATCTGGAACCGAACTCTGTTTCCAGTAATTTCTGGGGGTTATTCCTGGTCCTGCATCTGGAAATACACAGAATTCATCCACGATTTCATTAAAACGCCATTTCAGGTGCTTCCACAGACTTTCTTGCTGTTAACACTTTTCTGATTCTACTTCTATCAATATCCCTGTTTAAAATGTGACTTCTAAAACTTAAAAAAAAATACATATTTCTGATTTATTCAATCAATTCAGGCAGGGTGAGATTTTTACGTCCTTTCCTTTATGAACGGAGCCTGTCCCTAATTACTGTTATTTTTCAGTAGCCATATCTCCCACTCCATTGAGTGGCTGTACACTGAATTGTATACAGAATACAGAGTTTTTGTTAAAACAAATCTCCTTGTCTTGTGTTTGTGAAGATTTTTTTTGGAATGTTGATAGCAGCTCTATATTTACCTCCAGATAACCATTATTTCGTGGTCATGCTAATGTAATCTCCCTGTTTAAGCCCAGTATGTAGTACCTTACTGCCTTCAGATTGGCATTTCCCCCTTAAACAATATTCTCTAGAATAAGACTTCAAACAGCTATAAACCTACCTATATGTAGTAAGAAGAAACCTGCATGTCTATATAGTATCTAAAAGGCTGTCATAAGACATTTTGTTAAACGCCTCATGGAAAACAATTAAGACTCCCTAGAAAACAAATAATCTATGCATCAGATTGGATAAATTAATTTTGGATTCCTGTGATGACTTCTTGTTTCTTACATAACCACAAACCAATCATTCAAGGCAAGAAATCAACTCTGGATCACTATTATGCTACCTGTTTTCCTTTTTTCCTCCTTTTTGAATTTTGGAAAAATATTGTATCTGTAATTTTCCAGTAGCTCCACCCTAACTTCTCGTTTCTAGAAAAACACCAAGGCTGGTTTTACCACCACTGACTTTACTTGCTGTTTTCAACTAACATTAAAATAAGCTGTTTCTCTGTTTTCAGGGTTCTATCAATACATCAGATGAGTACTGACAAGCAAAGACCTGATAAGATGTGACAGCTGAACTGTGGTTCCCTACTTTCCAAACTTCCAGCAGCACGATTAAGATCTACCTCCCAACAGAACTGCAACTGCCTCTGTGCTACACAACATCTGATTAGCTTTAAAACAGTTCTATTAAAGAATATTGTATCTATAAATCCCCAGGGTCTCTTGGACAGCTTTCAAAGCTCCAATTTGATTTTAGAACACTTAAACAATCTTACTTCATTTAGGGCTTTAATCTTCAGATCACCATTTAAAAAGTTTTGCGACGATTCATCTGCATTGCTTCTACCTTTTCAGATTTTCATTTCCCGATAAAGGAAATCCGTATATCGGGGCCCACAAAATGGAGGCCCAGCGCAGCTCACAAATTTACACCAAGGTCAGCCTGCACTTACTGGAAGGTCCTCACTGTCAAAGCAACCAATCACGATCCTCCAAATAAGCTTTAGCTAACTTATCTGACCCTGGGAAACAGAGCCTGATACCTTATAAGGAAATCCACGACTCCATAGCGCCATTTCCAAGTTGCCTCTTCTAACCCTCCGTAAAATTCCTCTTGCCCAAACTCGCTCTTGCACAGGAAGTTTCCACTGTACGCCCCAATCCAAGGGTTGCTTTCCGTTGAATAAAGGACATCAAACTCGTTACTAAATTGCATTACTTTTGTCATTTGAAAAGTCTTACACCTCTGTTCCTCTTTTTCAGGCGGATCAGAGAAGGGTTACTTTATCAGCCTTTATTTTCTGATTTTTGCCCCTTCCAATTGTTTCCCTACTTTATCGCTGGAGGGATCATTTTAAAATGTAAATGTAATCATTGCTTCTTCTACTTAAAACCTACCAGTGGCTCCTAATTATTCATTTTCTTTCACATCAGATTTTAAGAGATGAAGATCTGCTCTTCATCAACAGCCCGGGTGCCTGCTACAGTGCTTGTACTGTGGCAAGCCTGCGATAAATACTTGTTGAATAAAATAAATGCCCAATCACTGAATGATGAAACACACCATTATATTCTTCCTTGGTCTTTGGTTTATCCTTACATTTTCCCCTAATCTTTGCTTTTAAATTTGAACTTATCAGAGACACTGTTAGTATGTATCTGCCTTTTATATCCTGTATGGATTTTGTCACCGGTAGGAGAGACAAAAGCAGTTTATAGCAGGTTCATTTTTATGATTGGCAAACACTTTGACAAATGTTTTCCGACACTGACTATTATTTTTTTAACTCATAGTATCTGATATTTTTAATCAAAGATTTATTTCAAATATCTTGTCATTTTAAAACATTTTGCTTTTTATCCATAAATAGCTTTTTTTTTTTTTTTTTTTTTTTTTTTTTTTTTTTTTTTTTTTTTTTAACATCTTTATTGGGGTACAATTGCTTCACAATGGTGTGTTAGTTTCTGCTTTATAACAAAGTGAATCAGTCATACATAAACATATGTTCCCATATGTCTTCCCTGTTGCGTCTCCCTCCCTCCCACCCTCCCCATCCCACCCCTCCAGGCTGTCACAAAGCACCGAGCCAATATCCCTGTGCCGTGCGGCTGCTTCCCACTAGCTATCTACCTTACTGCGTTTGTTACTATGTATATGCCCATGACTCTCTCTCGCCCTGTCACAGCTCACCCTTCCCCCTCCCCATAACCTCAAGTCCGTTCTCTAAGAGGTCTGCGTCTTTATTCCTGCTTTACCCCTAGGTTCTTCATGACATTTTTTTCTTAAATTCCATATATATGTGTTAGCATACGGTATTTGTCTTTTTCTTTCTGACTTACTTCACTCTGTATGACAGACTCTAGGTCTATCCACCTCATTACAAATAGCTCAATTTCGTTTCTTTTTATGGCTGAGTAATATTCCATTGTATATATGTGCCACATCTTCTTTATCCATTCATCCGATGACGGGCACTTAGGTTGTTTCCATCTCCGGGCTATTGTAAATAGAGCTGCAATGAACATTTTGGTACATGACTCTTTTTGAATTTTGGTTTTCTCAGGGTATATGCCCAGTAGTGGGATTGCTGGGTCATATGGTAGTTCTATTTGTAGTTTTTTAAGGAACCTCCATACTGTTCTCCACAGTGGCTGAACCAATTCACATTCCCACCAGCAGTGCAAGAGTGTTCCCTTTTCTCCACACCCTCTCCAGCATTTATTGTTTCTAGATTTTTTGATGATGGCCATTCTGACTGGTGTGAGATGATATCTCATTGTAGTTTTGATTTGCATTTCTCTAATGATTAATGATGTTGAGCATTCTTTCATGTGTTTGTTGGCAGTCTGTATATCTTCTTTGGAGAAATGTCTATTTAGGTCTTCTGCCCATTTTTGGATTGGGTTGTTTGTTTTCTTGTTATTGAGCTGCATGAGCTGCTTGTAAATTTTGGAGATTAATCCTTTGTCGGTTGCTTCATTTGCAAATATTTTCTCCCATTCTGAGGGTTGTCTTTTGGTCTTGTTTATGGTTTCCTTTGCTGTGCAAAAGCTTTGAAGTTTCATTAGGTCCCATTTGTTTATTTTTGTTTTTATTTCCATTACTCTAGGAGGTGGGTCAGAAAGGATCTTGCTTTGATTTATGTCATAGAGTGTTCTGCCTATGTTTTCCTCTAAGAGTTTGATAGTTTCTGGCCTTACATTTAGGTCTTTAATCCATTTTGAGCTTATTTTTGTGTATGGTGTTAGGGAGTGATCTAATCTCATACTTTTACATGTACCTGTCCAGTTTTCCCAGCACCACTTATTGAAGAGGCTGTCCTTTCTCCATTGTACATTACTGCCACCTTTATCAAAGATAAGGTGTCCATATGTGCATGGGTTTATCTCTGGGCTTTCTATCCTGTTCCATTGATCTATCTTTCTGTTTTTGTGCCAGTACCATACCGTCTTGATGACTGTAGCTTTGTAGTATAGTCTGAAGTCAGGAAGCCTGATTCCTCCAGTTCCTTCTTTCGTTCTCAAGATTGTTTTGGCTATTCGGGGTCTTTTGTGTTTCCATACAAATTGTGAAATTTTTTGTTCTAGTTCTGTGAAAAATGCCAGTGGTAGTTTGATAGGGATTGCATTGAATCTATAAATTGCTTTGGGTAGTAGAGTCATTTTCACAATGTTGATTCTTCCAATCCAAGAACATGGTATATCTCTCCATCGATTTATATCATCTTTAATTTCTTTCATCAGTGTCTTATAATTTTCTGCATACAGGTCTTTTGTCTCCTTAGGTAGGTTTATTCCTAGATATTTTATTCTTTTTGTTGCAATGGTAAATGGGAGTGTTTTCTTGATTTCACTTTCAGATTTTTCATCATTAGTATATAGGAATGCCAGAGATTTCTGTGCATTAATTTTGTATCCTGCCACTTTACCAAATTCATTGATTAGCTCTAGTAGTTTTCTGGTAGCATCTTTAGGGTTCTCTATGTATAGGATCATGTCATCTGCAAACAGTGACAGCTTTACTTCTTCTTTTCCAATTTGGATTCCTTTTATTTCCTTTTCTTCTCTGATTGCTGTGGCTAAAACTTCCAAAACAATGTTGAATAATAGTGGTGAGAGTGGGCAACCTTGTCTTGTTCCTGATCTTAGTGGAAATGCTTTCAGTTTTTCACCATTGAGGATGATGTTTGCTGTGGGCTTGTCATATATGGCCTTTATTATGTTGAGGAAAGTTCCCTCTATGCCTACTTTCTGCAGGGTTTTTATCATAAATGGGTGTTGAATTTTGTCAAAAGCTTTCTCTGCATCTATTGAGATGATCATATGGTTTTTCTCCTTCAATTTGTTAATATGGTTTATCACATTGATAGATTTGCGTATATTGAAGAATCCTTGCATTCCTGGAATAAACCCCACTTGATCATGGTGTATGATCCTTTTAATGTGTTGTTGGATTCTGTTTGCTAGTATTTTGTTGAGGATTTTTGCATCTATGTTCATCAGTGATATTGGCCTGTAGTTTTCTTTCTTTGTGACATCCTTGTCTGGTTTTGGTATCAAGGTGATGGTGGCCTCGTAGAAGGAGTTAGGGAGTGGTCCTCCCTCTGCTATATTTTGGAAGAGTTTGAGAAGGATAGGTGTTAGCTCTTCTCTAAATGTTTGATAGAATTCGCCTGTGAAGCCATCTGGTCCTGGGCTTTTCTTTGTTGGAAGATTTTTAATCACAGTTTCAATTTCAGTGCTTGTGATTGGTCTGTTCATATTTTCTATTTCTTCCTGATTCAGTCTTGGCAGGTTGTGCATTTCTAAGAATTTGTCCATTTCTTCCAGATTGTCCATTTTATTGGCATAGAGTTGTTTGTAGTAATCTCTCATGATCTCTTTTATCTCTGCAGTGTCAGTTGTTACCTCTCCTTTTTCATTTCTAATTCTATTGATTTGAGTCTTCTCCCTTTTTTTCTTGATGAGTCTGGCTAGTGGTTTATCTATTTTGTTTATCTTCTCAAAGAACCAGCTTTTAGTTTTATTGATCTTTGCTATTGTTTCCTTCATTTCTTTTTCATTTATTTCTGATCTGATTTTTATGATTTCTTTCCTTCTGCTAGCTTTGGGGTTTTTTTGTTCTTCTTTCTCTAATTGCTTGAGGTGCAAGGTTAGGTTGTTTATTCGAGATGTTTCCTGCTTCTTAAGGTGGGCTTGTATTGCTATAAACTTCCCCCTTAGAACTGCTTTTGCTGCATCCCACACGTTTTGGGTCGTTGTGTCTCCATTGTCATTTGTTTCTAGGTATTTTTTGATTTCCTCTTTGATTTCTTCAGTGATCTCTTCATTATTAAGTAGTGTATTGTTTAGCCTCCATGTGTTTGTATTTTTTACAGATCTTTTCCTGTAATTGATATCTAGTCTCATGGCGTTGTGGTCAGAAAAGATACTTGATACAATTTCAATTTTCTTAAATTTACCAAGGCTTGATTTGTGACCTAAGATATGATCTATCCTGGAGAATGTTCCATGAGCACTTGAGAAAAATGTGTATTCTGTTGTTTTTGGATGGAGTGTCCTATAAATATCAATTAAGTCCATCTTGTTTAATGTATCATTTAAAGCTTGTGTTTCCTTATTTATTTTCATTTTGGATGATCTGTCCATGGGTGAAAGTGGGGTGTTTAAGTCCCCTACTATGAATGTGTTACTGTCGATTTCCCCTTTTATGGCTGTTAGTATTTGCCTTATGTATTGAGGTGCTCCTATGTTGGGTGCATAAATATTTACAATTGTTATATCTTCTTCTTGGATCGATCCCTTGATCATTATGTAGTGTCCTTCTTTGTCTTTTTTAATAGTCCTTATTTTAAAGTCTATTTTGTCTGATATGAGAATTGCTACTCCAGCTTTCTTTTGGCTTCCATTTGCATGGAATATCTTTTTCCATCCCCTTACTTTCAGTCTGTATGTGTCTCTAGGTCTGAAGTGGGTCTCTTGTAGACAGCATATATAAGGGTCTTGTTTTTGTATCCATTCAGCTAATCTGTGTCTTTTGGTGGGAGCATTTAGTCCATTTACATTTAAGGTAATTATCGATATGTATGTTCCTATTCCCATTTTCTAAATTGTTTTGGGTTCGTTATTATAGGTCTTTTCCTTCTCTTGTGTTTCTTGCCTAGAGAAGATCCTTTAGCATTTGTTGTAAAGCTGGTTTGGTGGTGCTGAACTCTCTCAGCTTTTGCTTGTCTGTAAAGGTTTTAATTTCTCCATCAAATCTGAATGAGATCCTTGCTGGGTAGAGTAGTCTTGGCTGCATGTTTTTCTCCTTCATCACTTTCAGTATGTCCTGCCACTCCCTTCTGGCTTGTAGGGTTTCTGTTGAGAGATCAGCTGTTAACCTTATGGGGATTCCCTTATGTGTTATTTGTTGTTTTTCCCTTGCTGCTTTTAATATGCTTTCTTTGTATTTAATTTTTGACAGTTTGATTAATATGTGTCTTGGCGTATTTCTCCTTGTATTTATCTTGTATGGGACTCTCTGTGCTTCCTGGACTTGATTAACTATTTCCTTTCCCATATTAGGGAAGTTTTCAACTATAATCTCTTCAAATATTTTCTCAGTCCCTTTCTTTTTCTCTTCTTCTTCTGGAACCCCTATAATTCGAATGTTGGTGCGTTTAATGTTGTCCCAGAGGTCTCTGAGACTGTCCTCAGTTCTTTTCATTCTTTTTTCTTTATTCTGCTCTGCAGTAGTTATTTCCACTATTTTATCTTCCAGGTCACTTATCCGTTCTTCTGCCTCAGTTATTCTGCTATTGATCCCATCTAGAGTACTCTTAATTTCATTTATTGTGTTGTTCATCGTTGCTTGTTTCATCTTTAGTTCTTCTAGGTCCTTGTTAACTGATTCTTGCATTTTGTCCAATCTATTGTCCATTCTATCTCCAAGATTTCGGATCAACCTTACTATCATTATTCTGAATTCTCTTTCAGGTAGACTGCCTATTTCCTCTTCATTTGTTAGGTCTGGTGGGTTTTTATCTTGCTCCTTCATCTGCTGTGTGTTTTTCTGTCTTCTCATTTTGCTTATCTTACTGTGTTTGGGGTCTCGTTTTTGCAGGCTGCAGGTTTGTAGTTCCTCCTGTTTTTGATGTCTGTCTCCAGTGGCTAAGGTTGGTTCAGTGGGTTGTGTAGGCTTCTTGGTGGAGGGGGCTAGTGCCTGTGTTGTGGTGGATGAGGCTGGATCTTGTCTCTCTAGTAGGCAGGTTCACGTCTGGTGGTGTGTTTGGGGGTGTCTGTGGCCTTATTATGATTTTAGGCAGCCTCTCTGCTAATGGGTGGGTTTGTGTTCCTGTTTTGCTAGTTGTTTGGCATAGGTTTTCCAGCACTGTGGCTTGCTGGTCGTTGAGTGAAGCTGGGTGCTGGTGTTAAGATGGAGGTCTCTGGGAGATTTTCGCCGTTTGATATTATGTGGAGCTGGGAGGTCTCTTGTTGATCAGTGTCCTGAAGTTGGCTGTCCTACCTCAGAGGCAGAGCCCTGCCTCCTGGCTGGAGCACCAAAAGCTTTTCATCCACAGGCTCAGGATAAAAGGGAGAAAAAGTAGAGGGAATTAGTAGAAGTATGAGGAAAGAAAGAAGGAAAGGAGGGTAGGAAGGAAGGAAGAAAGAAAGAAAGAAGGAAAGAAGGCAAGAAGGAAAGAAAGGAGGGAGGGAGGGAGGGAGGAAGGAAGGAAGGAGGGAAAGAAGGAAAAAAGACAGAAAGAAAGAAGATACAGTAAAAATAAAATAAAGTATAATAAAGTTATTGAATTAAAAACTTCTTATTTAGAAAAAAAAAAAGGGGGGACGGAAAGAACCTTAGGACAAATGTTGGAAGCAAAGCTATACAGACAAAATCTTACACAGAAGCATACACATACACCCTCACTAAAAGAGGTAAATGGGGAAAAATCCTAAATCTTGCTGTCAGAGACCACCTCCTCAATTTGGGATGATTCGTTGTCTAAAGGAGGGAAGGAAGGACGGAAAGAAAGAAAGAAAGAACGAAGGTAAAGTGTAATAAGGTTATTAAAATTAATTATTAAGAAAGAAAAAAAAATTAAAAAAAAACATGGACGGATAGAACCCTAGGACAAATGGTGGAAGCAAGACTATACAGACAAGATCTCACACAGAAGCATACACATACACATTCACAAAAAGAGGAAAGGGGGAAAAATCATAGATCTTGCTCCTAAAGTCCACTTCCTTAATTTGGGATGATTGGTTGTCTATTCAGGTATTCCACAGATGCAGGGTACATCAAGTTGATTGTGGAGCTTTAATCCGCTGCTTCTGAGGCTGCTGGGAGAGATTTCCCTTTCTCTTCTTTGTTCTCACAGCTCCCAGGGCTAAGCTTTGGATTTGGCCCTGCCACTGCGTGTAGATCGCTGGAGGGCGTCTGTTTTTTGCTCAGACAGGATGGGGTTAAAAGAGCCGCTGATTGGGGGCTCTGGCGCACTCAGGCCGGCGGGGACGAAGGGGCACAGAGTGCGGGGCGGGCCTGCGGTGGCAAAGGCCGGCGTGACTTTGCACCAGCCTGAGGCGCGCTGTGCGCTCTCCCGGGGATGTTGTCCCTGGATCCCGGGAACCCGGCAGTGGCGGGCTGCACAGGCTCCGCGGAGGAGGGGTGTGGAGAGTGACCTGTGCTCGCACACAGGCCCCTCGGTGGCGGCAGCAGCAGCCTTAACGTCTCCCGCCCGCCTCTGGGGTCCGCGCTTTTAGCCGCGGCTTGCGCCCGTCTCTGGATTCCGCGCTTTCAGCCGCGGCTCGCGCCCGTCTCTGGATTCCGCGCTTTCAGCCGCGGCTCGCGCCTGCCTCTGGATTCCGCGCTTTCAGCCGCGGCTCGCGCCCGTCTCTGGATTCCGCGCTTTCAGCCGCGGCTCGCGCCCGTCTCTGGGGTCCGCGCTTTCATCCGCGGCTCGCGCCCGTCTCTGGGGTTCGCGCTTTTAGCCGCGGCTCGCGCCCGTCTCTGGAGTTCCTTTAAGCAGCGTTCTTAAACCCCTCTCCTCACGCCCCAGAAAACAAAGAGGGAAGGAAAAGTCTCCTGCCTCTTCTGCAGGTGCAGGCTTTTCCCCGGACTCCCTCCCGGCTAGCTGTGGTGCACTAACCCCTTCAGGCTATGTTCAAGCCGCCAACCCCAGTCCTCTCCCTGCGCTCCGGCCTCAGCTCGCAGCCCCGCCCGCCCCGGCGGGTGAGCAGACAAGCCTCTCGGGCTGGTGAGTGCCGGTCGGCACCGATCCTCTGTGCGGGAATCTCCCCGCTTTGCCCTCCGCACCCGTTGCTGTGCACTCCTCCGCAGCTTCGAAGCTCCCCCCTCCGCCTCCCGCAGTCTCCGCCCGCGAAGGGGCTTCCTAGAGTGTGGAAACTTTTCCTCCTTCACAGCTCCCTCCCACTGGTGCAGGTGCCGTCCCTATTCTTTTGTCTCTGTTTTTTCTTTTGCCCTACCCAGGTACGTGGGGAGTTTCTTGCCTTTTGGGAGGTCTGAGGTCTTCTGCCAGCCTTCAGTAGGTGTTCTGTAGGAGTTGTTCCACGTGTAGTTGTATTTCTGGTGTATCTGTGGGGAGGAAGGTGATCTCCGCGTCTTACTCTTCCGCCATCTTCCGCCTTCCCCGCCAGGTGATTTTTACAAACAACTCATAAATAGCTTTTTAAAACTCATTTTAACTTTTCCTTCCTCTAGGTTTAGTATGTTTACCTAAACTCCACAGAGACTCTTTCAAATTTGCATTTCTGAGGTCTCTTTTAAAGTGCTTGACCTTGTAGTTAACTTTCAGATTAGCAGATTAAAGTACTACATTTTTTAAAAATCCCCCTGTTTTAAACAGTCTTCAGGGCCCTCTGTGCATATTCAGAGACAAATTTCTTTAAGGAGATCCCTGAATTCCAAGAAAGTACCCTTATACTAGATGATAACATTGCATAGAGCTATAATTGTTGGTTAATCAAAGCATTCCATTTCTTCACCATACATATACATTAACTCATGGTATATTGTGTATGAGTTGGAAGTGTGTGTGTTTGTGTCTAGTAGATGTACATGTAATCTCATGAAACAGTGCCTAGATTTTCCAGAAATATTTCCCATTTTTCAGTAGTTCATATCACTTCTAAAGAAATCATTGTTCATTGCAGAAGGTATGGATAGAGGAAAGTTATGCCACAAAGTCTACTGTCAAATAACTCAAGGTATGTTATTCAACACCAAGTAGACTGTTTCTACAGTATAATATAAACAAAACCTGGACGAGTCAATTTGCTTACTTCAACCATCTTAAATGATTTTGTCTGTTGCCACAAAGTGGATTTGCTGAAGCAATTGAATCAGTTGTAAAGATGACCACTGCACGCCCCTCCGTCCTGCCAGATAGTCTCTTCAATCAAACACTATCTTGAAATCTTCAGTGGCTTCTTTAAATATATGGAAGTGCTCTGTTGACACATGAGTTATTTTTCATGTTCTGAATGTTTCATGGCACTTAGCAAGTACTATATAATTTGAAACGCAGAGTGTGCATATTATAATATACAACAGCATAATATAATACCATACAGATAAAAATAAAATAATCCGGGCTTCCCTGGTGGCGCAGTGGTTGAGAGTCCGCCTGCCGATGCAGGGGACACGGGTTCGTGCTCCAGTCCGGGAAGATCCCACATGCCGCGGAGCGGCTGGGCCTGTGAGCCATGGCCGCTGAGCCTGCACATCCGGAGCCTGTGCTCCGCAACGGGAGAGGCCACAGCAGTGAGAGGCCCGCGTACCGCAAAAATAAATAAATAAATAAATAAAAATAAAATAAAATAATCCAAATACTGTAATGTAACATAATGGCCTAATAATATAATGCATAATAACAAGTTACGTTTTCTATTTATGTTCCCAGTTCTTTCACGTCTATTTCCTAATTAATCTTCCAGAAAATTCTGTGAGACATATTTTACGGTCCTGATTTGACCAAGAAAAAGAAATTAATGGAAAATAATGACTTGTACAAAATCTGTCAGTTTCAGAGCTGAGAGCAAAATACAGGTGGGAAATAAATTTCTTTCCTTTGACTTCTAACATTGTATTCTATAGTAATTGCTAGTTTTTTTTTGTTTGTTTGTTTTGTTTTGTTTTGTGGTACGCGGGCCTCTCACTGTTGTGGCCTCTCCCGTTGCGGAGCACAGGCTCTGGACGTGCAGGCTCAGCAGCCATGGCTCACGGGCCCAGCTGCTCCGCGGCATGTGGGATCTTCCCGGACCGGGGCACGAACCCGTGTCCCCTGCCTCGGCAGGCGGACTCTCAACCACTGCGCCACCAGGGAAGCCCCAGTAATTGCTAGTTTTAAAGAAAATAATTCTATTTCTCATCAAATCATTTCACTAGCATCAAATCAGCAGAAAAAAGGGATACGCAAAATTTCAGACAATTTTTAAAAAATTTGTAGTAGTAGAGATAATTTTGAAGGCTGAAAAGCTAGGAAGCTGGAATCAGGAAGTTGGTATTTGAGGCTTATCTAAGTCATCTAACATCTAGGAAAATTAGCACAAGTCATTACGTAACAGTGCACCTGAAGCAAAATTTAAGGTGGGTTAGCTCTGCTTATCCAACAAAAACACTGTCTTCCATTCTCCTTCAGACAAACCAGACAGTCCAAGCACGGCTGACCTGAACAGACATTCCTGGTCTATGAGAATATTGCCAACCACAGGCGTCGGGACTCGAAGCTCTCTCGAATTATACTTACTTCAAGAGAAATCATTTTATGAAACGAATGCAATATGAATGAGATCGCCATGGCCCAACTATTCTGTAATGAGTAATATTCTAATAGGCTGCCATTCACATATTTAATACATTCTTTCCTGTTATCAAGCTTGTGGTATAATTACCACTTAATCAAATGTCACTGAGTGCCCTAGATTTGGTAATATATCATTCAGGTTGATGAAACATGACGATAGCAGTACGTTTAGAGCTTTCACTGACTTGAGCCACCAGATCACAAATGCATCTCAATGTGGGTGACTTTTTCACTTCCTCTCCTCTTTACATATTTGGGGTTGCAATACTAGATTCAAATGGCTAATTGATTCTTCTTAAATACTTGACAGTAAGCTTCAACAGCCATCAGATATTCAGGGTGTGATGGTTAATTTTACGTGACTAGTGACTGTACAGGGCACTGTGTGCCCACCATTGTCCCTGTCAGTCCTTCTTGCTAGTGTGGTACCCATCTACCCAACTCCAGGTCATCCTTCAGATCTTAGCCTAAAGTGACTTTTCTCCCCATCCCTCCCGACACACACACACACACACACACACACACACACACATTTTGGTTCAGCTCTCACTGCTATATTGTATATTATCTCCCAGCAACTTGGAATTTTCCTCCCTAGACTTGTCATTCTTCACTCCCAGTACCTAGCATGCTTTAGGTGCTTAAAACAAACTTTTCTTGACATTCGTTCAAATTTTTTTTATAATTATCTAATTCATCTCAACTTAAACTCAAGAATCCAACCGGATATCAGAAGCCCTCACATAGCGCATTTTCCCTTTGTCAATCGGTTCTTACAGGGCTCTTTAAAGGAATGGTTTGACACAACCTTTGGTTTCTCTGCTGCCTGTCTTGCTTCTACAGATGCACAGGTGTTTGGAGGAACAAAATGTATTTCTAAAGGAACAGTATAATGCCTCATAAATCTTTTTACCCATGTTCTAGGGAAACAATTTTCTAATCTCATTTTTAAAAGGAAGCAATAGAGGGATAAACTTGCAATCCACAGCCTAAGCCTCTACATCCACAGGGAGGAAATAAATGAAAAGCACTCATGTTTATGGTGTTCATCCACATTGGTTGTCTAAATCATCAAAAATTTACCTCTTTTTCAGAATCTCAAGCAAACAGAATGCCAGTGCCAACCACGAAGATTTCAGGGACAAACAGGCCAATACAGTATGTCTACAGAAAATATTGTTAGCTAGGTTTTTAATTAGAGATGTAAATTAGAGATGTTTCATTAGTATGATATTGTAATAGACTAGCTTTTATAAATGAAGAGGGGGGTCTCAATAGAGCCAAATTATCAAGATCTTGAGCTATGAAATATTCAAGACCGTAAATACAAACTGACTGTATTTCCTTAAAATATTGTTTGAAACATAAAGCTTGTTAGGAACTGATAATATGTCTTGAGGAATTTAGAAAACCACAATTTAAGCATGAAATCTTAGTAGACATTAAAGTTTGCTTTGATAAAAGAGTTTAAATTTTCAACTCAAGAAAGTCTGAAGCATTTTTCTGGAAATCCAAATGGAGTAGAAAAAAGCATTTCACCTTATTGAATGCAATCTGATGTCAAGTATCATGGAAACATCAGGTCCTGACCTAGGTAAGTGTTTTCCAACAGACCTGATTTTCAACTATCTAACAGCTACTCTCCTAAAAAAATCTGGCTTGCGTCTTTAAATTACTTTTGAGAGAAGTTGTCCCCACAAGTTTTATTGCCTAACTTCACCTTTTAAAATTGTCGGCCATTTTTCGCTGCGCCCCATTTATTTCAGGTTTATTATGAACTGAATGTTTGTGTCTCCCCAAAATTCATATGTTGAAGCCCTAACCCCCCAGTGTGATAGTATTTGGACGTGGGGCCTTTAGGAGGTGATGAGGTTTAGATGAGGTCAGGGAGGGTGGTCCTAATAAATGGGATTAGTGCCCTTTTCACAAGAGAAACCAGAGAGCTTGCTTTCTCTCTTTTTCTTTCTCTCTCTCCCTTCCATGTGAGCATAAAGCAAGAAAGTGGCTGTCTGTAAACCAGCAAGGGGAGCCTCTCACTGCTGTGGCCTCTCCCGTTGCGGAGCACAGGCTCCGGATGTGCAGGCTCAGCGGCCATGGCCCACGGGCCCAGCCACTCCACAGCATGTGGGATCTTCCCGGACCAGGGCACGAACCCGTGTCCCCTGCATCGGCAGGCGGACTGTCAACCACTGCGCCACCGGAAAGCCCTGATCTGGTTATTTTGACTCTAATGATGAAGAATCTGAGACTTCATCTACTTGATGTCAAAAGGGAAATGATGTTGACAAATATATGGACACAGTATCTCTGTGATGTTTGATACTGAGTACCTATAAATATCAACATGATGATATTTCAGTTTTTAATCTCTATTTTCCATATTATGATGAAACATATGAAATTGTAGGGAATCAAATTCATTACCAAGAAAGTTATCAATTGATTCTCAATTGGGGTGAAAAAGACATGAAGGTAACTATGAGAGGAGTAGTTTATATTTATAATCCCAAATGAAAAAGCCTAAAATCAAAGGTGCTGCATATGCTGGGGTTTCAGTTCATCCTGCTTCTACCCTCATCTCTCAACTGGTCTCTCACATCCAGAATTACAGTGTGAGGCTTTTCCTTAGATGCACATCCTGTGCCATCTTTCAAGCCACAGGGCTGTGTCACCATGGTTACACAGGGATACTGGAATAAATGTGCTTCAAGCAGTAATTGTTTCATATTTGTATACAAACAGCTGAACTGCACCTTTCAATTGCAAATGCAATCTGTCTAAATTCAAGCCTTGTCATGAAGAATGCCATAGACTGCTCCAAACAAGAATAAAAAGGAAGATTTACGCTAATAAAATTCTTTCAAATATATGAAAACCTTTCTATCAACCTATCCCCTCGTGTGTCATATCCTTTTCTACCTCTACATCTATCCTCTCTGCTTATATAGTGAATCTTTTCAATGGCTGACTATAACCTGTATCATGAAACACAGAAGATGGCAAAGAAATTACATAAACTATGTAATAATTGCAATGATATAGAATAAGAGGAAAAGAGAACTATAGAAGAAAAGAAGATACTAACAGTTTTAAATATTCACTTTTTCTAAAGTGTCTGAAATCTGGTTTACAAAACAATCGTAATACAATAGTAATCTTGAGACTAGCTTTATGATACTGAACAAAAATATCTTGTATATTGATTTTATTTTTGTTAGTATTTAGGGGAATCTCAAATCTAACCTTCTCAGTAATGTAATATTTTGAAGGCTGTGGAACAATTGTTCAATTCTGAATTCTGAGAAATGATTTGTTCATAGATAATAAAAATGATAAAAGATATAAAGGCAAAGTTCTTACGGCATGATTAATGTTTACTGTGTGCATATGACCACATTTTCCCCCCACGATGACATAAGTCATAGAGGAAACCCAGTCTCAACACCTTATTTCACAATTGGGGAAACTGAGGTCCAGAAAAATCAAGCAACTTGTAGAAGTTTATACAGTTAACTAGTAGCAGAGTCAGTACTAAATCTTATTTTCCTTATGTTTGTTCCAGGCTCTTCCTCTAAGCTTTAGCATAATATTACAATAACTTTTAGATAATTATTCATGAGAACATGAAGCAATTTTTACATGACAGATACAATTTTCTTTCAACTAATAATTAGGGGAAATTACTATGCATAATTTAAAGATTCAGAAGGGGTCAGGCACTTAAAAAGAATATCAAAATGTTTATAAACATTTTCATAAGACATTTCAATTTTATATATCCTAGAATATTAACTCTTAGGGATGAAGAACAATGCATATTTCCAAGGACATCAAAATAGTCAGTGAAAAAACATGAGTAAAACTCATGAAGTATCCCATTTCTATTGTCTGCTTCAGAAGAGAATTACTTGTAAAATATTTATTTTCCAAAGAAAACTGCCAGTAAATTTAAATTTCAATAAAAGAACAATTCCTAAATATGGATATTAATGGTTAGTTCCTAGAATTGGTCCTTTGCAAATACATTCTGCACATAAAACAATCTGCTTTTGAATACACAGATTTTGTAAAAGTGGCAGTAAACAGTCTACTTTCAAAAATATTCACTTATTGGTTCCATAACAACCCTGGAATGATCCTTTCCACACTGTACAAATGGCCCGGTTAGCAGAAGGGACAAAAACACTTACATTTAACCGTAATGCCACCTGGCATTCAGACAGAGAATTTAAACATGTAAGGGAATTAAATCAAAACACTGAAAAAAATTTTTACAGAGGTGCAACAGGAGTAGAAAAACACAACCAGAGAATATATATATATATATATATATATATATTTTTTTTTTTTTTTTTTTTTTTTTTTTTTTGGTACGCGGGCCTCCCACTGCTGTGGCCTCTCCCGTTGCGGAGCACAGGCTCCGGACGCGCAGGCTCAGCGGCCATGGCTCACGGGCCCAGCCGCTCCGCGGCATGTGGGATCTTCCCAGACCGGGGCACGAACCCGCGTCCCCTGCATCGGCAGGCGGACTCGCAACCACTGCGCCACCGGGGAAGCCCCAGAGGGTATATTTTAACCTACTGTGACAGATGGACTTCCTCAGAGCTACACAGAGGAGTAAACCCCTTTCATCGCCAGAGGCCAGATTCCCAGAATACAAATACTGAGTCTTCCGTTCAAGGTCAAACTGAAGAACAGCTAAGATGTGAGCATATTTCTAAGGAAACCCACTGCTGAAACTGAATTCAGTTTCAAAAGTGATTTTAAAACAACAAAAGATTAACACAGTTCTATACCCGATAAAAAATTTAAATAAAGAGTGAAAAAATTAGATTCTCCTCACTCGTGGCAGTTATGTTCTGTTCAGACGCCACAAACACTGAAGTAGTGAATACTGACCATGGCTCTTGGGGGAGCACAGGACTGGGTTCCTGCAAGCTTCTGGTCACAATACTTTCATCAACCGATCAATATGTAACCTTGTTTTCTGTGTGTTTCTGTTTAAGGACACCTTATTTAATATATAATGTGGAGGCATTAACATTGAACTCTAGACCAGCAGCACTGTGACTTGTGCCCGAATGAAGCTGCTCTAACAGATGTCCTTTCTCCGTAAGGCACGTCACAGCCTTCTTGCACTGAGGAACACAAGACACCCCTTCAGCACTATGCTTAGGGGCCGTTTGAAATAGTGAAATCACCAACAAAAAGCATAAAAAATGTGAAAGACATGGCACTAAACAGACTACGAAGAGAGTGCTTGTTTACAGTATAAGAGATGAAACAAGAAGGCAGAGTATCACCTTCTGAGTTGCGAACATGCCCATGGGTGACGAACCTTTCACTGCTCTGCATGTCCCTGAATGAGCACTGAAGCACCCAAGCACTGATTTGGGGGTTACAGATAAGTTTTAGCAAGTAGGTGAATTTGCAAATGCAGGATTAATGGACAATTGAGATGGCAGAATCTGTACATCACATCTCATGACTTATTTACTTTATAACTGGAAGCTTGCGTGCAGCATAGGGGATATGGTCAATAGTATTGTAATAACTTCATAGGGCGACAGATGGTGACTAGACTTATTGTGGTGACCATTTCAAAATGTATGTCAATGCTGAACCACTATGATGTACACCTGAAACTAATACGATATTTTATGTCAATTATACTTCAATTAAAAAAAGATTGGCAGAAGCTGAGAAAATAAATGAAACTCAATCAAATACGTGAGATGTTCCAAAAGATACCTATAAAATGCTTACTAATACACAGTGTGCTAAAATGCTGAGCAAGCGAAAATAAAAAGGGAAGCGATCACTGCTCCTGCCTTATTTTCCCAAGAGGGTAGTGAATGCTTCCAATCTGGAGAAGGGGGTGCTCCTGTTGGTTCATTTGGGTTGTATTTTTCCCTGCTATTCAAGAACTTATTGTAATTTGCAAGTCTCAGAATTTCCCACTGATGAATAATTCAGAGAAAAGGATGTATCTCTATTTCTGTATATTTATTTTCTTCCGAGTTTCCCTTAAATAAAGGGAATGTATTCTGTTCATTCATATCACTGTTTCATTCATGAAGTTATGTTTAGAAGAAACAGCAAATTTTAAAACCCACATTGAAAAGGAAACTGAATATTAATTAAATATTCTTGTTGTATTTTAATTAATGCGATGGTGGATCAAATTCAAGGAAATCCATCTTCAACAATACTTTATTTCACATAGCAGTAATATCCTAAGATTTGCATAGAGGGATATATCAGTACTGTCTGGGGAGATCTTTCCAAAATGGAAACCTCAGAATATGTGACTTTGGTGAATCTGGTCATCTGATTTGATCTTTCAGTTGAGAATATGTGGCCCACAGGACCAAGGACGGAGGTCAACACCTTAGCTCCACCCTCACCTCTCTATTTGGAGCCTTGTCCAATGCCTGCTACACAAGCACGGTGCCACATGAGCTCTGTTTCTCTAGAATGTTCCTTTAAAGCGTGCCCTTGATTTACACATTCTTCCAGAAGGAGCTGTCACCCCCTTAGTGAAAGACCTCAGGAGTTGACCCGAGGTAAGATTATGTTTTTAACCTTGACAAGTAAAAGCAGTGAAAACAAATTGTAGTTAAAATTTGCAATTCTTACTAGAGATGGAGCTTTTATTTACCTCTAGGGCTATGTGTATTTTAGTTTTTGAGTGGCTCTTTACACAAACGGAAAGCAATTTGAGGGCAAAAAATAATGAAGCGACCTAAACGCATGACTTAGGAACAGAACGCTAGGTTTGTTTACTGAGCTCTTGAGCCTATCAATTTTGTGGTGTTTTGTTTTGCTGGGTGAAATGCAAAGCAATATTCTAGGCTCAGGCAGAGTTTGTGATGGAGGCTTATATTACTGCTTATTATTGGTGGTGATGTTTTTGTGGTTTTGGTTTGGAGATTTAAAGATGAGGAGATGGGAAAATCTAAAGGGCTCACTTTCCCGAGTCTTTATAAATCTCTGCAGTGGCAGAGTCAGGATGAGGTCCGGAAGCAGGGATTTGGAGAGAATGCTGCTTTCCCCAAGTCTGCCCTAAAGCCAGCATCAACGCTCACCCAAAAGGTTAGAGAGACTGTTCTGCTAATGAGAGGGAGAGTAAGATGGGACAAAGATGACCTCATCTTAAATCTCCCGGAAATTAGAAACTGTGGCCTTGGCTACCTGAGAACATTCAATTCCTCAAGATTTTGCATTAAATGATACCTGACTTCTGTTGGGCACTGTCACTAAAACAGCGGGTCCTGAACCTCCTGTGTTATACGAACTACAAATAAAACTGACCCAGTGTCTTGAAGCTATCACCCGTCTTCACAAGTCTTCAGAAAGTGCTGGAGGAAGCACATTTAAGGCCCGCCTATTAAATCTCACAGAGCAATGACCTTTTCCTATCTTTCATCTACAACTGAACATCTCCTTTTAATTTTCTACCACTTTAAAAGTGATTTTAAAATCCCAACCGTGAGGCATGTTTGCGACTTTTTCACAGCTATCTCAAAATCTGTAGCTACTTAGAAATATTCAGTATGATTGACTGCATTTCTTTTAACTTCAAGCAAGTTATACTCATCTTTTAATTTATTTTACTGAAGTATAGTTGATTTACAATGTTGTGTTAATTTCTACTGTACAACAAAGTGATATATATATATATACACACACACACACACACACACACACGCACACATATTCTTTTTCATATTCTTTTCCATTATAGTTTATCACAGAATGTTGAATATAGTTCCCCGTGCTCTACGGTAGGACCTTGTTGCTTATCCATTCTATATATAATAGTATGCATCTTCTAATCCCAAACTCCCACTCCATCCCTCCCCCACCCCCTCCCCCTTGGCAACCACAAGTCTGTTCTCTATGTCTGTGAGTCTGTTTCTGTTTCATAGATAAGTTTGTGTCATATTTTAGATTCCACAAGTTATGCTCATTTTTTTCCTTCCCACCAACTGATATACTTTTTACTTAATTAATAAAGATATACTTCCAAAGTTTAACTAGTTCCTTTTTTCAGTTTTGTAAACTACATCTTTCCAAATTTTAACTTTTTTTTTTTTTCAGTTTTAGGAAATGCATCTTGCATCCTTCAGTTAAACCAGTCAGCTAGTGTGGCAGAGAAGGGTGATGGAAAGGTTGGGCAGTGGTGATGGATTTTTCTTGTAATCTTCCTCTTTCTTGCAAACTTAGTATCTTATTAGTATTTAAAATTTAATAAATTAATGAATGGGGACAATGTACTCCAGAACCTTCAGAGCACAAATATTAAAATAATTGAATTCTTATACATACATATATATATATATATATATATATATATATATATATATATTTAATTTGCTGGTTTCTACAGTACAACAGCCACTGAGGTTGTAAAGTCATTTGTTAACATCACATAGAGAAGAGCACAACTCTGCTTCCTAACACACTGCCAGGAAGCCAAGTTGGGACAACTCATTACACGCTATCACCCTACCAGGCCCCATCTGCCTCTTCGTATTAATGCCCTTGAATATGCATTTCACGTAGCACAAAACTGTGAGCAGAGCTCGTTATCAGTAGTAACTTTTTTTTCTTCTTATTATGAAACTACCCTAAAAATAATCTATTACTGAACAGGTTTACAGTTTTTTCCCCACAGTCTAATTCAAGCAACACTCTTCTGCATGGCAAACATAACTTTAGGTGTATAATTGAGCATGATTTGAAGCGTCTCCGAGTCATTTTCTTCCCCTTACTCCGTTTGACAGTGACAACAGAATCAAGTTAGGAAAGTAAGAACACCTTCTGGAGCAGCTGTTTCTAATCAATATTAAAACATTCATGCATAATGATCAATTAAAAGAAACCAGTGTCGTTCTTTTTTTATACCAAATATTAGGCCGTCCTGGAAATAAAGTATCTCCTTTTGTTAACTATGAAAAACGTGTTAGAAGAAAAGGCCAATGATGGGCGTGACACCTCTCATAGTGTGGCCCACACCTTGGAAAATGTAAGGGTCTGAATGGTCAGAAGTTTGTTCTGCTAGATCAGAAAGCCTGGGTCCGGTCCTTTAAAAAGCTGAGTACTGGTTGTCCCTCTCTCAGACTGCAGTGCAATATGGAAATTCACAATTCTATTATTTCTCTAAACTTAATGGCAGTGTGATCACTTTGCAGCAGAACAAAATGTGCCGTGTAAATGTTTGAAGACTAAAACCCAGTGCAGTATCTGTATTGTTTTCAAATGCAACCTCTTCATTTTTAATTTCTTGCATATCTGTATCCTTGAGAGATTTGAGATGTACTGGGGACTCCTCAGTGAACTGCTGAAGTCTGTAGATCTGTAATGCATTTGCTGAGCAAGGTCAGTACTGATAAAGGAGCAGAGGGGGCACCTTGCCCTCGCATCACGCCCAGGACTCCATCCCTCAATGTTCGTGTCCTTGCTCTCCCTTGATCTTGCGAAAGCTCTTTGAGGCTATTGTTACAGCTCCTTCCTCTGTGAAAAAGTCAAGATCCCAGAGCTGAAAGACTAGTGCAGAGAAAAGAGTTAAGAAAAGTGTCCTGGGATTAGAGCCGTTCGCTGCATCACAGCACAGTACAAAGACTTTAGGATGAGAGGCACCAAATATTTATTCTGACTCCACCACTTAATGGTTTGATTTTGAAGGAGTTGCTTAGTTTCTCTAAGTCTCAGCTGTCTTGCCTGTGCAATGAATAATAAGAAGAAATAATAATAATCCCTTAGCAGATGGCTGAGAAATTTTAAAATGAATGTACAAACCTACCACCCTGTCACACACATCTTAGTAACTTAAAAAAATGGTTGCAGATGTGGTTATTCTGGGACAATCCAACATTCAACACTGATTTAAAATCTAGTATGTATAGAGTGTCACATTTCATCCATTATAAAGGTGCATATATTTTCATATTTTAGCATCTCTGAGGTGGGGATGTTTCTTAGCTATAACAACTTAATTCTATGAAATACAGTATAATCTTTGTCTACTTAATAATGAATAATCTTTGCTAAAGTTGAGCTCTTACTATGTGCTAAGCACTGAACTCTCTGCATGCATTATTTGGCCCAATTCTTCTAACAACCCCTACGGGGTAGAACCCCTTTATATAAAAGTCTAAATCTATTTGACGTGGCTGGAACTTAGGGAGGAGCTGGAATAGGGGACTGGGTACCCGTCCGGGGAGTGGGGTAGAACTGGGTTGCCTATTAGTGACTCTGTGACCCTAAGAAGGCATTGAACCTATCTGCTTTCGCACCAGTAAAATAACATAATTATGTTTAAACCATACTTAGTGGTTAAGACATGATGTCTGGAGCTGGGCTGCCTACCTTTGGTTTCTGGCTTTGCTACTTATGACATGTGTGACCTTGGCCATTGACCTATCCTCTCTGAGTCTTGATTTTCCCATTGGTAAAACGGAGCTAAAAAATCAAACAGCACATCATGGGTAGGTTGTCAGAATTAGGTAAGTTAACATTTGCAAAGCTCCTCAAAAAATGCCTGTCACCTACTAAGCACTAGTTAAGATCCGCTACTATTTTTATTATCTAATACGGTTGTGATGTTTAAAGGAGACTTTGTGTAGAAACATCTGCTGCTATGCAATTTTGGGCCTCTTTACCCCTTGTCTTTCCTAAAGATGTATATGTAGAAGAGCCTAACAGATAGAAACTAACAATAAATCTACAAGGTATCAACGAACCATGATGAAATAACAATTAATTTCACGCTGATTTTTGATCTGATTATTTTTGCTTGTCTTTGGTGGCGTAGAGATGTATACGTTGGGTTTATTTAAAATGTGGTAAACTCCCACTAGGTGCTCGGGGGAAGGCAAAGATGCTGGGTCATTAAATTATCATATTTACCTCCTTTGACAGCGCTTCTCAAATTTAAGGAGCATGCAAGTCACCTGTTTGTGAAAATACAGATTCCTGCCCCACCCCATTCTGCTTTGGTAGGTCTGAACTGGGGTCTGGGAACCTGCTTGACCTGTAACTCGATTTGCACTCTGGTCAGAATATATTGTGCTTCACATACTTTTCAAACTGCCAGACGTGTGCTTTAAAAAAAAAAATGGAGAAAAGCTTAACACTTCCCAACACTTGTTGGCGGGAAAGCACATGAATAGATTGTATGTGTGTATGGTGGTTGTGTCAACCCGTATGTGAGTGTGTAAAGATTTTGTTCTTACTAAATGAGTTGGTTGAAAAAAAAAATAGAATATATTGTGATTTTATCCTTTACAAGTCATATAACCCACAGACATGCTGTTCTACAGACCCGGTTCGTTGTATTTACGTGTGTGTTTATGTGTGTGTGTGTGTCCACATGTGCATATATATCAATACAAGTATATGAACATACACACATTTTCTGTGTTCCGCTATAATTTTTCTCATAATTAAGAAAAACACTTTCCTTTTCAATTCTTTCATTACATTTCCTATTCTTGAGGCTGAGCCAACATTAAAACACAACTCTCAACTGGCCACGTGAACGCTGCTGAGAAAGGCGGCCCTGCCCCATCTCCTTCAGAGATGTCGGGATGTCCTCAGAGATCTCGTCTTCAGGGGTGGGCTTTACCACTGCCCCCCACCCCGTCTGTTACTCCCTTCCACAGCAGTCTTGTCACGTGCATTCCTTTACATGCTTCCCATTTTCTTTTCTTTCCCTTTTATTTATTAAGTTAGAAACCAAAGCGTGGAAGGGAGAGAGCATTTCTGGAGAGAGGAATCGTTTCACTGACAGCAGACTGCAGACAGATTGATTGTGTGAACTGTGCCAAGGGCCACACGGCTGCGTGTAACTCGGACGTCTCTTTCCACGTCCACCGTGGCCACTAGAGGCTACATTTTGTCCATTTTCAGTTTCCACGCTTTCTTTACATTTCTGGTTTACTTTCTTATAAATCTCCTTTCGATAAAGTCTGCGGTTTTAAATAGTCTCTGCCTCATCACGGTCTGCCAGGGCAGCTCCCGAGAGCCATTGCGACCGTGTGGCTTAGACAAGTGGCTCAATCACCGTCCTGCAGGGAAGGAACTCTGGTGACAGTTTTTGGCTCTAGCTGATTTATAGAACGAACATTAGTTGGAAGGATTCAGGAAAAGTCTGTTACTGCCCCATTTTTCTTTCTCCTAGAGCATCGCCTTTCCTGGAACACCTACCCGTCCTCCTTCCTCCCAGCGTGCTAGATAACGGCATGATTTCTAACACACACCTGGTGCTGACGACAAGGCGGCCTAGGCCACGTCACTGTCAAAGACAGGAGATGTCTCTCGACTTGACAAAGACACTTCCCGAGAGCCTACCTTTGTAGAAGCTCTTAAATGTTTGGAGCAGGTCTCCTACGTAGAGGATACTTTTCATTTTTGGTGTACTTGAGAACACACGACACAATGGATGAGAACAGGTAGCTTGTGCAGGTTGACCTAAACACACTGAGTGCGTGTGTATATACATGAGTGTATATATATACAGAGACAGAGCGGGAAGCCAACCGGTTAAATTATAGTGCTAATATTAAATATTGGCACTATAATCTTCACCGCAATCCATGGGTACTACGATTTCCTTCATTTTGCAAATATATATATATTTTCCTACACATATATGTGACACAGAAACAAAGACAGACAGAGGGAAGACACCCATCTAACGATAGACAGAAAGATTGGAGGGATGTAGCTGGGAACCAGTAAGTGCCGGAGATTACAGGCAAGCACCGGAAGCTAGGACAGGGGCACGGAATAGGCTCCCCCTCTGAGCCCCCAAGAAGGAACCAATGCTGAGACTCCAGGCTTCCTGACATTTCTGTCATTTTAAGCCCCAGCTGTGGTCCTTCATCATGGCAGTTCTAGGAGAGACGTACACCATCCATGAGGGAGGAACTGTTATTTTCTCCCTCCTACAGAGAGGAAACTGAGACACTGAGCGGTAGATGACCTGCCCAAGGTCTCACGGCTGGCGAGCGGCACAGCTGGAATTCAAATGCTACAGAGATCGTGCTTCTGACTCCTCTGTTTGCTGCCTACACAAATGATAGATGGGAAAGTATTTTTCACCTAAGGTTCAGAATTTAGTCTTTTTTCACATAAAATTTTGTGTTCTTGTTAAGATCTGGTTGAAAGCCATCTTAAGATATTGTTACAGACAGATACTTGTAAGACTCGGTCTTCACAGCCCAAAATTTTTTGCAGAGAATGCACTGTCCAGCAAAACAGTCCCCCTTAGAGCAGGCTGGGCTGAAAAGGCATGATTCTGACAGCAAGAGGATGTGCATGGGAGTGAATTGCTCACTTTGCAAGAAGGCCTCTCTCAGCAAGAGCTCTTGCTGTTTCAATTTCATGGGACATATTACAGCCCAATTTCTATGAAGTGTTTCATTGAGATATGACATTTTTCACTTTTAAAATTCTCTGTATGGGGCTTCCCTGGTGGCGCAGTGGTTGAGAGTCCGCCTGCCGATGCAGGGGACACGGGTTCGTGCCCCGGTCCGGGAGGATCCCACATGCCGCGGAGTGGCTGGGCCCGTGAGCCATGGCCGCTGAGACTGCACGTCTGGAGCCTGTGCTCCGCAACGGGAGAGGCCACAACAGTGAGAGGCCTGCGTACCGAAAAAACAAACAAACAAAACAAAAAAATTCTCTGTATGTTGTTTTCTATGAAGTCATATAATAACTGAGATTTTTCTCATGTGACTATGGATAAACAGATACATCTGTTTATTAGTTACCACCTATATGAGGATTACATTTTACTGTGGTAAAAAAATATAACATATCCTCTTTTTATAAGGATACCAGCCATATTGCACTTAGGGCACATACTCCTCCAGTATGACTTTATCTTAATTTAGGATTATATCTGCAAAGACCTTATTTCCAAATATGGTTACATTCATGGCTTGAGGGGGTTAGGACTTCAACAGATCTTTTGGGGAGACTCAGTTCAACCCATAATGAATGGTTATGAAGACGCAATGGGGATTGATATTTGTAAAAGGCTTAGACAGAGATGTCACCGCAGGACGTGTTTGCTAAATCAACTAAACTATAAATGGTGTACAGTAAGTATATATATATATTGGGGCTTTACAATTGAAATGGAAATTGACAGTGACATTCTTATTTTGCAATGATCTTCGAGTGCTTGGGAAAAAATAAACCAAACAGAAAGGAGATTGTTGAACATTTGCTATATTAGGGCATAGTTAAAATGTCTTATGTTGATGGTTTTTCTTTGAAATTGCTACGACTGAGGAACAACCTCTGATTTCACACAGATTTAGGACTCTGACAAAATGTGAGAAACAACACAGCCAACTCCCTCTAAGGTAATGTAATTAGGGACAACTGCCCATTTTTCTCCCTTTTGGGAATCTGGGGAAGGGATCATGATTTGCCAGTGGGGTCTTACAAGCTATACTTACATTCAGGAGTTCAGGATTAGGTTCATTGTTTTCTTAAATCCTTTTCAACTAGGGGCACACACTTTTTAAAAAAAATCAGAAAGAAAAGTGAATTTAATTCATCCTGGATTACATTCGTCATTATAGTGAAGCAGCCATAAAGTATAATTTTTCATACTTTTTATGGAGGAAAAGGCCCACAAGAGCCATAACGTGGACTTGGGGCTGAGCACATTTCTTTCATTTTCCCAGACTCTTCTCCAAAGAGCCTCTACTGGTGGCTGGGCCATGGCTCTGCTCTCAGGCTTCAGGGCTGTAACTGCCCTGACTTGTGGGGACAGCCTGCTCCCCCCGCCTGTAGAGTCACCCCATCACTCTGTGCTGGACCTCAGGGGCTGCCTGTTCACCTAGGGGACCACCAACCATCTGATGACCTTTCCTTTGTGGACCACAATCTACCTGTTAAATCAAGCATCCTTTGGCAGATCACATTTCAAGTGGACACAAAGTTTAAACTCTATGCCACCCCAGCAGAGCAAATACACATTCTGAGTTATGAAACAAGGCACACAAAATAGCCTGTGTAATTATTACAAGCCTAGGACAGGCTCTGCTTATCCAGTTACAACACAATCTACTTTAAAATTCCATCATCTCTCTTTCAGGGACAGACTATCTAGCCAAGTCAAACAACGATGAGCATGAAATGCCCAGCCCTGAATCGACAGGCCCCTCCTTATTTCTGGATCCTTGTAATAATACAGAGTGCAAATGGAAAAGCCTGCGTTTGAGTCAAATGAAATGCAACAGGCTTTCTAATTACTAACCATACCTCTATCTGCGGCTGCAAATATTGTCCTTGCGCTAATAACCACATCTAAACTTCAACTTCAGCAGTGTCCTCTGAGTGTGTCACCACGATGATAGTTAATTGCTCTTGTCCATGAAATGTGCCAAGCTTTTCAGATGCACGGTTGTTATGACGCAGATGTGCTCTGCTGCCAGGCTGGATTTGGTCTCGTCTGTTACACCTCACAGCAGAAGGGAAACAAGCGTCACCCCCCCTCTGATTCTAGGAAGTGTTATCCCACTGCCATTCGTCCTACGACACCTATTTCAGAAGATTCCGGTGATTCTATTGGTTACATTTAATTATCTGGACACATTTCTCAATTGTTTGTACACTGGAACTAGCTTTGAATGTTGTTTATTTCACTTCCATAGAAAACATAAAAGAGCTTCTCAATATTTGATTGGTTGATCGCTGTGCCAGGGGTATTTTTAGAAGAAAGAGTAATATTACTTGTGTACTTTATGGATCTAATAATTTAATTCATACATGTCATGAAGGGTCAGGTTTTTTAAAGAAACATTTCATTGGCATGAAAAGGGTAAGTTTACTCAGAAGCAAATTTAATACTTGAGCAGATTTCAATAAGTTTCAAATCATTTGAGGAAATTTAAAATGCATATGATAAACATACTTTTCTTAATCATTAATGAAAAGTGTGCACTTATTTCATTTGGTGACAAGTCATATTGTCAGAGGAAGCATATAATATTTTAATGATTCGGGGGAGGGACGTGTGTGGAATGCTATTTTTAGATCATTTGAAAACAGAAGGACAAAAATCAATGAAATTAGCTATAATACACCCTTCATATCTTGCTCATTTCCATTTCCCTCTTATTAAGCCTCTCTTTTGTTTCAGATGCTAACTCTTCCTTTGTAAGAGGTAGAGAGCAGAGATGCCCGGACCAAGACCCCATCCATTCTTTAAGAATGTTTCCGCTGTTCCTTGCTAAATGAGATGACAGGTGGTGTAGTATAAACGGCCAGTGGAATACTGCCTGTGGAGCACGGTGGCGGACACTGGTCAGATACAGAGCTCTTGGCATTCAGGGATAGCTATGAATCATAATCCTGAAGTAGGAGTTCCTGGGGACGTTCCCATTAGCCTGATTCTATCTTATATTTTCTAGTCGATGCATTTTCAGGTATTTCAAAAGAGAACAATTGCTTTCTTCTTCATCTCTCCCTTCCCCTGCTAGTTTCCTCTGCTGAGCTGATCGGAAATTTACAAAATGGGTTCTGATTGCTCCACTCACAGCTCCTGGCCCCGTGGCCTATCTCTGTGGCTCACAAATGGAAGTCATGAATGTCTCTAGTCGAATAAAACTGTCCTCGGTGCCCTGGCATGTCCCCCAGGAGGGTAACCATTCTGTGCAAGATAAGCTAGTGAGACGAGATAAGAAAATCGAGCTAGCTCATCTATTTCCTTCTTCTTGACAAATACCCGCAAGTAGACCCTCTGACCTCTCTGAGGTTCGAGGTTAGCGTGTGTCGCCTTGCTTACGTTCTCTGTTTTGTGATAGCATCGAGAGCTGTAACATCAAGACAAATCCATTTACTAAAACCCGAGTGCGTTTTCACACAGCTAAGCATGCAAAGATACGCTATCTGTCAGTTGCCGTAAAAAAAAAAAAAAATAAATAAATAGAGCTTTGTGTATGAAAACTACTGATCCCCTTGGGAAAGTCCATGACGGGCATATTTTAAGTGATTCACGGGAAAGTGATGTCATTTTTAAAAGTTAGGAGAATAGCCCTTCACACAGCTAACCTGTGTGGTAAATCACCTTTTCATTCACAAAAGAGAGACAACAATGTCTTGTCTCTGAGGGGAGGTTAAATTCTAGTTTGAAATCCCACAGCTGGGAAACCGTGAAAGAACGGAAACTCGAACCCTTAGCTTTGACTTCTGATGCAGCTCTACGACCTGAGAGAGAAAAGTGATCTGGATTTACTTGATGACGTTAATGAATATTTCAGATGGTTTAGATGACTTACCGTCTTTATTCTTGAAAATAAAAAGTTATTTCGTGTGCCGCAGAATACTGCTCCCACAACACGTTCACGCCCTAGTAGAGGAGCCTGTGAATTGAGTCAGGGAACTTAGCAGGTGCGAGTAAGGTGACACCTAACACAGGGAGATTGTTTAGGTTATCTAATTAGTCCCAGTCTAACTGCATGTATCCTGAAAAGCAGAAAATTTTTCCCCACTGGAGGCAGAAAAGTGCAGCCGAAGGGAAAGTCAGAGGAACTCCAGGTGTGAGCAGGATTCCAGGTACCATTTCTGGCTCTGAGATGTAGGGACCGCATGCAAGGACTGGAGAGAATCTTCCAGGATCCAAGAGTATCCCCGGCTGACAGCCAGTGAGGAAATGGGGACCTCAGTCCTACAACCACGAGAGCCCGTATTCTGCCACATCCTGAGTGCCCTTGACTGGGGATTTGTCCCAGAGCCTCCAGGAGAGGCCAGTCCAAACCCACACCTGTGCTTCAGCCTGCGGCGTTCCTGGCAGAGAGCACACCTGAGCCGACCGGGACTTCTGACCTCTAGCCTGGTGCGATGCTTTGTCACGCTTTGCTAGTGTTGCGTCGTTTGTGATGATTTGTCACGGCTGCAATAGAGAACTCATCCAAGTGCTGGCATGCTCACACACACCAGTGACTTGTGTGGGATACTGTGTAATCTGGGTTTGCCTGTTCATTCATCAGTGAACTTGACAGGTATTTGAAGCTATGCTTTATCTTGTATTTACAGGTGTTTGTAAGGGTGGGTTCCTGCCATCAAAGAGTCTGGGCTTCACATCTGCAGTGACATCAGGCACAACAGCAACTCTGCTAGAGAAGGAAGATTCCAGAAAGCAGAGATATGAGAACACCATCATCCATCCCAGCTAGGAGCTCCAACCCCACTATCTCACAGATAGCTAGCGAGACTAAGGGCTTCAGCAGGACATAGAATTGAGGACTCCAAGGCAATTATCATGGCAGGGAGGCCCCGGCAGGCTTGTGGGTAACGTCCACCTTCGTTCTTAGTTTTCTGAGACTGTGGATCACTAAGTTTGTGGATAACTAAGGTGTCATTGTCCAGCTGGGGATGGACAGAAAATAGTCCCTGTATAGTTAGGTTTGTAACGTCAAACTCATTGGTATGTCATCTCAGGGGACAGAGAATAATCGGGCACAAAAAGAGAGTTTTTGAAGCAGAAGCAAAACAAAACAAAAAATTCCCAGAACACAAGGTCAGGGGGATAAATTAAGTTACAAGATGTTCCAAGCAAGGCTATGTATGGGACCAAGTCTCTAACTTCAGTTTGAGAAACTGAAGTCTTGGCAATCAGTAATTTTGGCAAAATGACGATAAGTTCTGGAATATATTTATTCTAGGTTTTTCCAAAGAAACTGCCTGTGCAGAAAGTGCTAACTGGAAATAAAGAAAAGTAAAAGATGAAAGATTTTAGTATCGTAGGACATCTGTTTCTTAAGCAAGGTACGCTAGTGCATTTCATCAAGATTCCCGGCCCTGAAAAATTCTGATGAAGATCTAGGATTGGTGGTTACATCCCCTCTCTCTAACTAAAGGCCCTCTTTACTGTGGCCAGTATTGCCTTCCTGAAAGCCTGTGATATGGTGTTCCATGTGCCCCTTCCTGTAGCAAACACACAGCCTGATGCGATGCTCCTCAGGCAGGTACAGCTGCGGAGTCTAAAACCTCAGAAACTTCATGGATCTTCTGTGAAGCTCTGTAGATGTGACTACTGATCTGAAAGTAGCTACACTTTAGTACTGGTTCATGTCTGCAGTTCAGTCCTCAAAGATAATCTACATTAGATACTTTAGGCATGGGTGGATTTAATGAAAGCGTGGCACTCAGTGACACCACAGGGATGCTCAGTTAATTAAGATTTCAAAATGTCAAGGGTCTACAACAAAACAGGAATTTAGGTCTCTAGTGAGCTTGGTGCCAAAGTGGTTTCCCAAAACTAAGACTCTTTCAGATTGCTATATATCGACCAAGGAAACTTAAATTGCTTGGAAAGCAAAATTACAAGTGGGCTCTTTATCACTTCAAAGTTAATGGTCTATTTGCCCTATTCTACCAATAGTCCTCTCTATTCATCCCCTATCCTTGCTCATTGCTTAGCCCTTGTGATCAGGAAAGGTGATGTAAACACGCAGATCGTGAAGTTGACTCTACCAGGGCAAAGCTTTCGAACAATAACAACTGGCATCTGTGTTTTTAAAAGTTCATGATTAAACACTAAACAACAGTAAATAAAACTCATTAAAATAAAATTCTATTGTTAGAGAGAATTTAACTCTTGCTAAAATAAATTTAACTCATTAAATTCTCTTGTTAGTAATGCTGCAGAGAGACACATTCTGTGGTCAAATCAACAAGGGCCAAACAAATTTCAAACAAATTGTCGAACTCACCAAGAGAATTTTTAGTTTGCCTTTGAACAACAAGTTGAAAAACAAATGCCAGCCATGCCAGATTCACTGATTCTACTTAACTGAAGCCTTTTCTACGTTAGAATCTCACTGTTTAAATAAATATTTGGTGACTCCCATAGTGCCCTGTGTCACATAGATACAGTGAGGGACAGAAAGATGAATCAAACATAAAGTGGCCTGAAATCTAATAAAGAAAGTAAGAGATATAAACAATACACTGTAGAAAGTAGATAGATGTAAAAAGATGTTATGGGGGGCTTCCCTGGTGGTGCAGTGGTTGAGAGTCCGCCTGCCGATGCAGGGGACACGAGTTTGTGCCCCGGTCCGGGAGGATCCCACATGCCACGGAGCGGCTGGGCCAGTGAGCCATGGCCGCTGAGCCTGCACGTCCGGAGCCTGTGCTCCGCAACGGGAGAGGCCACAACAGTGAGAGGCCCGCGTACCACACACACACACACACAAAAAGATGTTATGGCAGGTCTTGAGAGAGAGAGAGAGAGAGAGAGAGAAATTATTTCCAGTTGAGGGACCAGGGAAAACGTCCCAGAGGAAGTAGCTTCGGAGTATCTGAACGGATGACTGGAGAGGAAGGGCATTACAAGTGGAGGACCCTTTTATTTTCTCCACTGTACTTCACTCACTCCTATAAAAAAGAAATGCTACCGCCAAAGTGCTGAGACATAATCTGGAGATAATAACGGCAAATGATGCCGTAGTTTCTTGCAGAGAGCAGTGCAGTAACATATGGGCATAAACCATAGAACTTAGTTTAATGGATCGTTTCTGGAGGAGTTTTCAAATAACCTCTCAGCACAGCTCACTACAGTTTAGGGGTCACTGTGAGGCTCTCCCTTGGCCCGTTATTTGCATGGACAATGCCAAGTTTAGTTCCTGAGCTCAGCAGGCCACTCGGGGTGTGCACTTACTGCATTTGCAATGAGGAAATAAATGAAGAAACAAACAAATGAACTATATACACAATGAATACATGTACACACATGAATATACATATGTATTATGTACGCACAGGTGCATACATGTGTGTACACATAGGTACATATACATGTTTCTGTATATAAATGTATATACATATATAGAAACATCTTTCTGCCCATCTATTTTATATACACATATACACATCTTCCTACCCATCTATCCATTTTATATACTTATTTTATATCATATAATTCAAACAAATTTATTAATCATTTAATAAATGCATTAATAATTTAATAAATTTATTATTAATTTACTTCTACTAATATTGGTATCATTTGATTCCTGGCGTCATCACCTGTTTGCTGTGGCACCATCAGAAAATTACCTAACTTCTCTGAGCCTTAGTTTCCCCAGCTGCCAAACGAAGTGGAGAGTGGAAACTGCCACACAAGGCATTTGAGCTTCAGGGAGATGAAGACGAGGAATGCTCAGTGGCGCGTGGCACTTGGTAAATGCTGGGAAACACACCTCCCCAGTATGTTTAACCCACGTGAATGCCTACGTAGGTCTGTCAACCGCACTCCAAGAGATAAGGAAAGCTAATTCAACTGTTTGGAACACCAGGTCTCCTCCTTTGAGGCCTGAAGAAGATACTCCCAAAAGCATGTCTCTTCAAACTCTCCAAAGAGACACAGTGCTGCAAATGAAAATACAACGTCTTCTGCTATCACCAGGAAAATAAACCATATGTGCGTCCCCTGCACCACTGAACACAGTATATTATGCAAGTGAATTTAGTCAACATCCCCAAAGAGGGATCCATGCGGACATGCAAGCTGGAAAACCATGACAAGGCACAGAATGGACATGTTGGTTTCGATGGGTAACACATATTTTCTCAATTTACATACAGGCTTCTTTGGGACTGGATGCAAAGACAAGTAGCTGGAGAGAAAGCCCACCATTGCAGCGACTTTTTATCAGCATGTCAACCACAAGAGCACGTTGTTCTTAAAGTGTCACTTAGTGCTAATTCCTGATTTTAAAAACTACTTAAAGTCCTGGACATTACTGGAGACGCTGAACAATTTTGCTGAATCTCCTTTTAATCATCCTTTCTCGGCTCCAGCCAGCCCGGTCCAGTAACTCCCCCAGACACGCTCTGAACACTCCCTTCCCTGGAATTGTGTTCACTACCCTGTCATTCTCATAATTCCTTCTTCTCTCTTCTTCCAGATCAACTGGATCCCACTTTCTCTCAGTCCCTTTCTCTTGCCGGGGTTTCTCCCTGGACACCCAAACCCACAGTGAACCTCTTCCAGTGGCACATAATTATACTGTTTTGTTGCTCAGCTGCGCATTGCTAACTGATGTATTTTGTGATCGCCCTACCTCTTCCGCTGGACTTCAAAGGTCTGAGGTAGTCTGGTCTTTGCCCTCCCATCCCATGTTTAGAAGGAATGTGTGATCCAGTTAGAACAAGTGCAGTGGTGTCACTTTATAAAAGACACAAACAATATGCCTTTACAAGTGGCCAATTCTATAAATATTAAAGAAGCATTGAGTAGCATGCTGATACAAGTTTTTAAGTTCTATTCCCTAAAAATTTATCTTCTCCCTTCCTTCCTTTTTCCTTAATGTCAATATCTCTCCACTCTAGGAACCATATAAAAAATGTGGCCGCCTCTAGAGTGTGGCATTCTAATCACTTTTTAAGCGGGGTCAGAATCAAAGTGCCCTGAAGGGCTCCGAAGATCCTGTCTTTGTCAGTCTCCCATCTGAATGGAGTGTGTGTTCTAGGACAACAGAGGCAGAAGGAAACTAGGCAACCACCTTCTATTATAATTTGTTCATTTGCACTTTAATGAATAAATTAGTATGCCACATCAGTACTGCTCCACTGTCATGATAAAACTTGCATTTACATAACCTGTAATTATTTTCACTATGGGCACAAGGGAGAAATTGATTTTTAAAGTTGACCACAAATGTGGTTATGCTATTGCATAGATGTGAGAATTTGCAAATGACTTGTAGCAACATGTGAAAGACAAGGTAAAATTAAATGCATGGCAATAGAAACAATTGCACTGATGATGGGTGTAAGGGCACTAATAAAAAGACAATAAAAGTAGGCACTTGTATGTGTTTACAAGTCAACAAATAGTTTTGGAAGTAAAATGAATCAGAGGCAAAGGAAGTTTGTGTAGAGTTCTAGTTATTTCTGACTCAATAGTGTACAAGAGACTAAACTTGATTCGAACTGTAACACAACTTCCACTAAACTATGGTGTTCAGATCTCAGAAGAATTCAGGCCTCAGTGGTCTTTCATCTTCACTTCCAGATCAAAACCCCACTGGAATCATCAAATCCATTTGGAGCTGAACTGCTAATGAAATATCTCACCCTTTTCACATCAGGAAAATTGGAATTGGTGGAGGCTTAGTTGTTATTTGGCCAGTTCAGTCCATTTTTTTTTTAATTATGAAAACTTTCAAATACAAAGAAAGAAAAGAGAATAATAAAGGAAGCCTCACATCCCATCACCCAATTTTAACTCATACCAAATTATAATTGATCTATATCCAGCACCCACTTTTTCACACTCTGAATTATCTGAAGTAAATATTGGACATTATATTGATATATTTTATTTTAAAAAAACATTTTAAACGTATTTCTAAAAACATCAGCCTCATCAATTATCATGACTAGAAAATATAGTAATAGCTCAGTGTAATCAAATTTCTCTTATTACTTCATAATTTTTAGTAGTATGTTCAAATCAGAATGCAACAATTGTAACAGGCTGATTTTTGAAAGTGTTTTTCTAATCTACAGCTACCTTTCTTTCTCTCTCTCTGTCTTCTGCTCTCTTTCTCTCTTTTTTCTCTTAGAATATTTTTGGTTAATAAGCCATGTCTTTTTTTCCTGTAGGGTTTCCTATAGTCTCAGTTCACTGACTGCCTATCAGGGGTGTTACTGAATATGTTCTTTCTTCCACATTTCCTGGAAATTACTAATTAAATCTATAGGCTTGATCAGTTTCAGATTCCTTTTTTTTTCAGCCAAGTCTTACTTATATACATAGAAATATTTCACTTTGTAGATCAAAAACCAAGAACTTCCTTCCCTTACTCACCAATTCATGGTCCAGCCCTCTGCTATCATGAGTATGTACTAAGCTAGGTAAACAAAAAGTACTAATTACTTAAATATCACAAATGAGTAAGCTGGAGGAATTCAGGGAATGCTTACAAAAGGAAGTGACTTTTGATGGAAGCTTTGAAGCCTTCTGGCTGAGGCTGCTGCAGAAAGTCCATGGAAGAGCCAAGAATGTTACTGGTTCAGGAAATAAGTATCAGATAGTTGGACATCTGCTGCTCAGGGAGAGTTAAAGACCAGAGACATGGACCTAAAGAGAGTAGACGCAGCAACAGATGAGGAGACCATCCCAGGAGAAAGCACCATCCCAGGAGAAAGCAAAGAAACCTTTCCAAGGTCTTCTTTGGGAACAAAGCAGACCTTGGAAAGACCCAGGATGTAAGAATTTGAAAGAGGAAGATGAGTCAAGAAAAAAAGAGAAGGGCTGAGAATGGGAACAGGTGAATCGGAAGAAGAAGAAGAAATAGGACTAGAGGAAAATGTTCAAATCAGAGGATGCTGAAGCAGAAGGCTTGTTTTATAAAGATGCAGGAATAAGGTAAAAAGGGAAGGAATTAATATGTGCAGGTAAGGTCACTTTCATAGGTTCTGGTGTGAGGATTTCAAAGTACCTTGTTTGGGGAACACAATTCAAACCCAAACAACAGTTTTGGGAGGGAGGTGGAGCTCCTACACCCCTGCAAAGCACCATGTGTTCTGATATGAATTTCCATGAGTGTTCACGTGAACGTCCACGTGGGCACACACCCATGAAGCAACCATGTGTGGTGTGAGTGTGGTATATCTGCAGTAGGTGGAGTGAAAGATATGGAGCACATATCTTTGTGCTCATGACACAGGCCGAAATTCTATCTTATATCCTCTTTCATAGAATCGTGACGTTCCAAAAATTCAAAGTCTTATATTGCAATTGGAATCATAAAGTGAAAAAATAAATCTTATTCGGAAAACGATACATCACATGTGTAACACTTGAACCTCTACTAGAATAAATGAAATCCTTTAATACTGGGTATGTTTCAAAATCCTCAAGTCAAGCATTTTTATTTAGTTGGTCCATTCCTATCTAAACTATCAGATAGTCAGATATTCCTCTAAAAATCTTAGTATTCCTACCAAGTACTAATCTTAGTACTTTACAGATGGTCAAAGAGGACTGTATACAGTCATACTCAGAGCGCTGTTTATCCTGGATGAGGTGGGTAAGTATAGTTTATGTGATTTTTTTCGGAATAATATCTGATTTTATTTTGGGCTTGCTTATGTTGAAGATTAACAATAAATGAGAGACATTTTGACTTGTTCTAACGTGGGCTTCAGGATTATAAATAAATTGGGTCTAAATACTTCTTGGATCAGAATTTCCTCAATAGCGTTTATAAATAAAATTGTAAAACATTTCATTTTATTTCAAAGAGAAGGTGCAGTGAAATCTATTTTATGTTGCATATCTCAGTCTTGGGGCGACAGTAGGTAACCCGGAAATCCAATGACAAGTGGCTTCTTGTAGTGACCAAGTGTCCTTGAGTAATACTAGAAATAAGCATAAATGAAATAAAATAGGTATAAACAGGCATAAATGAAAATCTTCATCATTGTACTTTCTGAACATTCTAATGAGTAGGTAATAAGTTATGTTTTGAGTACCATTCATAACATCATATTTGGAATGTTTCTCTTTTTGCTGAGAAACCAAAGCTACTTAGTACTATGCTAAGATATCTTGGTTTATTAAACAATTGTTATAGCTCATAATGCTTGAAAAATTGTACCATGGGTCCCTTCAGCTACTTAAAGTAATTTTGACACGGAGAGGTCCAGGTTGTCTTTGATACAAGCATTTGCTACTAATCTTGGATGGGAAGCGCCGTCTACTCCATTTGACAGAATCTTCCAAAAGCACAGAGGATGGGGAGACACAGCGTGTGGACGTGGAATGCAGGGTATGCTGCTATACGTCAGATCTAAGCCTGCGTACAGGTGTAACACGCATAAGGTGTGAAAACGTTCGTAGTGACATATTTAGCGGTGCTGACGCACCCCGTGGCAATCACGTGGACTCTCACCCACCCATCCTCACTTCGGTGCCCATGCATCCAGACCAGAGGATCGGGCTCGCCCTTACTCTCCTTAAGGATGGAAATGCCAGGCTGCTGTATTCTCAGTACCGAGCACAGTGGCCCGTTCAGATCCAAGAGGCTGTTGTGTTGTTGATCAAAGGAACAAGTGATCAGACAGTAAAATAAGGTTTAAGCAAAGGAGTCAATGTTCTCCTTCTACTTCATGTTAAAGGTAGTCAGGACCTTAAGATAAATGTGGAAACAGGGTCAGACAAAAGCCTTGGTTACAAGTTCACAAACATCTGCTCCTAAAAGCCTGACAGCCTGACCCAGGATGATGTGCTTTTGACGCTGAGATAAAAAGACGGTACTTTTCATTATTCAGGTCTATATCTGAATATGTGAAGGGTTTTAAATGTTTTCTTCATATCTTTCCCTCAAAAATAAGAATAGTAGCATATTCACTTGAGAATGCTCCGCATATATTATGATGGATATAATTTTATTGGGAAGTGATCAGACCAAGTTTGAAAAGGTGCAGAAAAATCGTAACTGCAAAAAACACATCATTGCAAGCTGCAAATAGTATACCAGTGTGAGGGCAGACGCGAGGGAACATTTTGCTGCTCTCCTCTTGCCAAAGAACCTTAATTATTCTCCAAGTTCTCTTTGCTCTAAACTTTTCCTCTGGCGGTGGTACAAAGGAGTTTCACACACAAACACACATCGCTCAGTTCAGTCTTCCACTTTAGGACTGTCTCTCTAGAGTTTTTGTTTTTTTTTTTTGCAGTACACGGGCCTCTCACTGTCGTGGCCTCTCCCGTTGCGGGGCACAGGCTCCGGACACGCAGGCTCAGCGGCCATGGCTCACGGGCCCAGCCGTTCCGCGGCTTGTGGGATCTTCCCGGACCGGGGCACGAACCCGTGTCCCCTGCATCGGCAGGCGGACTCTCAACCACTGCACCACCAGGGAAACCCTCTCTAGAGTTTGTGACCTGAGGAAATGTGGCCAAAGTGGAGAAGCAGCAAAGAACAACAGATGCATGGATGCCATATGTACGGTCTTTTGTTGTCTGCCGGCGCTTATTGACGTCTGGGGCTGCAGCCAGGTTGCTGGAGACACTAACCTCCTCCTGCAGAGGCATCCTGACTAACAAAGAGGATGAAATATTCTCGTGGCCTCATTTGTGGACAGAATCAGATGGTAAATCGAGTGTTTAAATCCAAGCAGAGAGAAATACCCTCCTCCTCTAAAATATCACTAATTTTATAGCTCCCCAGAGCGACAATCTCATTGGCTTAAATAATAACCCCCCAAGCTATGCATTTGTATATATTTTTTCCTACTCTTGTTCATTATTCAGCATTACTAGTCCCCCCAGATGGTGTACACGTTCCCTACATGTCAGGGGCTTGCTGTTTCGTTCTAATGCAATAAACTTGGAAGTTCAATTACCAAGCAACAATGAGATTATGAAGCCCATTGTGGGTCTGTTCTACATTTCCCTGCCTGTTGAATGCAACAAAATAAGTCACACAACAAACAGAGAAATCATCCTAAAGCACATGGAGACACACAGAGTGATAATCTATCAAGGTTTATTTTGATGGAAACGATAGTCACCCTTAGCATGTGCAGAGGATCAGTCCAGAAAGGGAGTTGGTGTAACAGCCTCATTCATGGAGAACTTCTTTGGGACAAATGATTTCTATGAAATCTAGATTCCTATCTACAGGAGAGTGAAGCAGAAAGTACTCACTGTGCTATGATTTTAATGACAAAAAAAATGAGGTTAGGGCTTCCCTGCTGGCACAGTGGTTGAGAGTCCGCCTGCTGATACAGGGGACACGGGTTCGAGCCCTGGTCCGGGAAGATCCCACATGCCGCGGAGCGGCTGGGCCCGTGAGCCATGGCCGCTGAGCCTGCGCGTGCGGAGCCTGTGCCCCGCAACGGGAGAGGCCACGACAGTGAGAGGCCCGCGTACCGCAAAAAAAAAAAAAAAAAAGGTTATACACAGAGATTCATTGCTCCTTATGAGAAACGGTTTCAATATCTAAACTTGAAGTGGGAATTATAATCATCTTGACTTTCTGCCTTTTAGTCTCTTTCTGCTATTAAGTTCTGTAATGCAACGTCTGCTCTAAACCTGCAATCCAGAAAGTCTACATATGTGGAATGAGTAAGTTCATAATAAATATACCATACCAACAAAAGGTCTCAGGCCAACCTATTTTTGAGGCAAGAGCTTCTTACGTAGCCATTATTTCCCCTTTATTGTATTCGCTCAATGACACCTTGCCAGGGCACTAATCCGGACCACTGCTTCAACTCTGTCAACAGACTTTTGCTTTGGAAGAGACGTTGAACCGTGGCATAAAAATTCCGGAATGACGGTGGCTTGAGCAATGTAGAAGTTTACATCTCTGTCACTTAATTGTAAGCCATCCAGGGCTGGTCAGAGACCCCACATTCTTGGGGACCCCAGCTCTGTCTCCCTTGTTGCTCTGTTACCCTCAGTATACAGGTTCCACATCGAAGCAGCTCGTCTATATCGGAGCCCACGACATGACAGAAACATGGACCTCCCTTTAAGACACTTCCTGGATATTCCATAAATCTCTCCTATTGACATCTCGCTGGCCAGAACTTTGTTACGTGGGAAATGAAGTCTGTATTCTGATTGCCTCTGGGAACAAATAACCTCCAGGGGAAGAGAAGAAGGAATATTGGGGACAACTAGTCTCTTATTCGAGGATGAAAGTGAAAAGGCAGGAGGGAAAGTGAAAGTTAAGGCAAGAAATGAAACACTACAATTAAGCTGGATGTGCTTAAATTTGGAAATTAATTTTTTAAAAAACGGAGGGATAATTCCTCTTACCACACATTCCATCACCAACGTAAAAATGTAATTCAGGAATGAATGATAATGAGAAGAGACTGGGTGGGAAAGCCAAGCTCTTAGAAAGAGCCACCAGGCACTCTACTGTCACCCAGGTCTGCACCTCATCAGCTGGTGCTCGTTAAGTCTGCACAGGTAGCTCAGTCCTGAATTAGACTGACCTGAATAGCGGTGTGGAATTCACACTGTCCTGACGTCTTATTTCAGACAGAGGAGATGGAGGACAGTCTCGCCCTCATTTCCTGTTTGGATATATTGATTAAGAGTTTCCTATCTGATTAGCATGTCTCCTGGCTGATGGAAGAAAACCCAACGTGGGAAGAAATTAACTACAAAGATAGCCTGAATTTTGCTCCACCTGGAGAACACACACAAAGCCGTGGCTTCATTGGGAGCCTTGAGGCCTGCAGGATGAGCTACCTGGTATATTCCCATATACCATTTCATCATCGTTGGCAGGAAAGTACCCACAGCTACACAGTCTCACATCCAGTTACACATCCCCTTGTGCCAAATCATGTAGTAGTTCATCTTTACATTCGTAACTGTCCTAAGAGGCAAAGAGGGAAATAGCACTGTCCATTGACAAACTGCTAGGCAAACATCTGCACAGGCTAAGAAAATTGCCCAAATCAGGATTGGGCTTAAACAGTCAGAGAGGCTACTTCACTGTGCAAAAAAAAAAAGATGCATTTACATAAATAATCTTTATTTTTGAAAGGATATCTTTCTGAAGATGCTATCTTTGATTTCAGTACAGCCATTCTACTGAGCACTCCGATTCCCTACGAAAAGCGCTAAATCGTTGAGCACTTAATCCTATGTACATAAAATACAGGGTTCTGTGTACTTGAGGTACATTCATAACTAGACATAAAATGCCTTTTGACGGCTCACCGTAATTCTTAGAAAAACTCACGAGTCCTTGCAACTAGAGCACAAAGGGTTACTTTCCTCTACTCAGAGTTGTAACGCAAATATGGCGGCTTTACCCCCAGCTAAGATCCACATAAAACTCTTCATTATATGGCACGCAATGCTCTTTGTGTTAGTTTCCTGTGGCTTCTGTAACAAATTACCACAAACTTCGTGGCTTAGAACAACAGGAATGTGTTCTCTTGAAGTTCTGGAGGCAAGAAGTCTAAAACTGAGGTGTTGGCCGGGCCACGCTCCCTCCAGAGGCTCTAAGAGGGATTCCGCTCCTTGACTCTTCTGGTCTGGTGGCTGAAGGAAATCCTCGGCCTCCATTGGCTTGTAGCCACTTCACCCTCATCTCTGTCTCCATCTTCATCCGGCCTCTTCTTCCGTGTCTTCTCTTCTATGTGTCTCCTAAGGATTGGATTTCGGGCTCATGCAGACAATCCAGAATGATTTCTTTATCTTAAGATCCTTAATTATATCGATAAAGGTACTTTTCCAAATCAGGTAACACCAGTCCGGGGATTGGGTGTGGATATGTCATCGGGAGGCCCACTACACCCATGCTGGTCAAGCTCACCATGTACATTTTAACATCATCTCCTGAAATGCCTTATATTCTGACCTGTTCGCCCTTATCACATACGTCAATTGTTCACGCAGCTTTGTGCATTTGCACATTCTCTTTCCTCTGCAAGAAATGTGGTTCTCTTTCCTGTCCAGCTTGTGATCTCCTACTCATTGTCTGCCAAAAATTCCCAGTTATGGCCCCCATGTCCCTTTCTTCCAGGGGAAGTTTAGAGCTCTTCCTCTCAACCTCCTTAGCACCAAATGCAAAACTACAGTCGAGCCCTTATTACAACGCATTCTAATATTTTTTTCACAAATGCCCTCATCTGATTGTGGTTCTTCTACCACAGAATGCAAAAATTCATCTTTGCGTATGTTTCAATACTTGGGATATGACAGTTTTTCCCGGGTGTTCTATAATTTTTTTTTAAACATCTTTACTGGAGTATAATTGCTTTACAATGGTGTGTTAGTTTCTCATAATTTTTTTGTTTTTTTTTGCGGTACGCGGGCCTCTCACTGTTGTGGTCTCTCTTGTTGCGGAGCACAGGCTCCAGATGCGCAGGCTCAGCGGCCACGGCTCACGGGCCAACCGCTCCGCGGCATGTGGGATCTCCCCGGACTGGGGCACGAACCCGTGTCCCCTGCATCGGCAGGCGGACTCTCAACCACTGCGCCACCAGGGAAGCTCCTCATAATGTTTTTAATAACTTTTTTGTACTACAAGTAAATTTAGATTATTTAAATAAGCATAAAAGGCAAAAAACAGAATTGCCTATAACCCTACCATTAAAAGTTAAAAACAGGAAACATTTAATTGATGAATGTCTTCCAATATTTATGTATATTTCATTGTATGTACATAGTTGTGGGTATATAAAAAGTTACTAAACTCATTCTGTATGTGTTTTGTCTTCCCAAAACTTAATGAATATTTGTTGAATAAATTAATGAATTGATGAATCAAAGAATTAAAAACTACCACTGAAAGAAAGCTAATATGGTCACAGAATAAAAGGTCTGAAGAAGTCATTACTTTGACCCAAACATAAGCCTCTGTTTGGGTTCTTAAAGATTTATTTTTAAGATCTTATCAAAAGATGTTTGATTACTATCTAAACTGTATACAGTTTTTAAGACTAGAAATAGGAGAAATTCTTCTAGATAGTGAAGATACTTTCTTCTTCTGGTTAGTTTATTCTTGAAGTTGTCTCTTCTTTATGATCCTCTAACATATAGAAAAAGGTATGTTTTCTCCACATTCTTGACCTTAGTGCCTTTCCAAAGACGGTCTTGGACAAACGTGAGAAGATGGTAATTGGTGTCTTACGATAAACATCTGGTTCACTCATTTAATAAACCAAAGGAAGAACAGAAAATAAACAAGCTGTCATGAGTTTTTATTCTTTATGAATTCAAATTACCATGAAGTGCCCTGCAGGAGCAAAAGTGATCACGGGAAGCTTGTAAACAGAATGCCATCCTTCTGAAACATACAAATTTACTTTCCAAAGTTAAATGTCTATTAGCCTGAGGCACAGAAGGTACAAATCTGTGAACCTGACAAAGAATAAAAACCCCAGATTCTTCCTTCCAAACTGTGGTTTGGTGGAAGGTTACCTCTCCCGCAGGTCCTCGTCAGGGGGTGATCACTGAGTAATCCCTGCTTGGTGTCCACCACATTCAGTGAGATGAGTCAGTACTGGCTGGGAGGCACACAGCCTCCTCCCAAATAGTCTTCTTCTGACTCTGGAAGACACTCGAGTTTCCTGAGTTCCTAAGGAGAATTCCAACACGCTCTTGCAAAGGCCCGCTCATTACCCTGTGTTCTCAAAATGAAGAATCTAGACGACTTACAAAAGCCAAATCAGTAGGTGGCGGGCCACTGGAGAGAGAAAATCTACCCCCGGCGATGACAATGAACTCAGCTGGTCATAGACTTCAGTCAGATTTAGTCTGTTCTGCATGTTGATCCAAAAGTAACTTCATGGGAAGGAAAAACGTGAAGGCTTTATCATTTAAAAATTCTCATCCATTAAATGGCTTACCTCCTTCTCACCCCTCAAGCTAGGGTTGGCTTTAAACGGAAACATGGCAGAGTTTACTAAAAGCAAAACAGCAAATGAGGAATTAAGAGACCCAGATTTTAGCTATTCCTCTGGCCCTGAGTTTCCTCTGCTGCAAACATATTGGAAAGCACTGACACAAGAGTTTTGAGACACATTCACAGGAAAAACCCAAATTATAAAACAGCAAATGTGGTGCTTCATTAGAAAAGCGTATTTCATGAGCTTGTCCTTCAACTTTTATTATGATCAAGTCCATCAGACAGAACAAAGATGACATTTTGAAATGAGTAGCTATGACTGAGAGTTGTGATTTTATATAGGTCTTCACAACCAATTTACTTTCTTGTGATTGTAGTGACCCTGAGAAATCGTAATTTAAAAAGAAAAATTAGTAATTAACCCCAATCTAGGATATTCCTTTTTTTTTTGTGGTACGCAGGCCTCTCCCGTTGCGGAGCACAGGCTCCCGACGCGCAGGCTCAGCGGCCATGGCTCACGGGCCCAGCCGCTCCGCGGCATGTGGGATCTTCCCGGACCGGGGCACGAACCCGTGTCCCCTGCATCGTCAGGCGGACCCTCAACCACTGCGCCACCAGGGAAGCCCCTAGGATATTCTTTAATCAGGTAGAAAGAGCAGAAGTTAAAAACTGGCAGCAGTAGTCAGAAAGAAGGAGGCATCTGATGTGTTAAAATTTTATTAAGTTTTAGAAATATTTAAACTTACCTTGTGAAATAAAAATGTAATCAAATTTTCCCAGCCCTCCCTCATCCCAGGATTCTACACAGTTTGAAAATAACCTGGCAAGATGGCCTCTGAGAGTCCTTCCAGCCCCAAAAGTCAGTGACTGTGTATTTGTTCTCTGAGCTGAATAAGATACTATTGACTGAACTCCTGCTTTGAGGCTCTGCAAAGCTCAGGGAAGTTTCAGCTGTATATGCAGCCTCAGAGACAGAAAGATGCTGGAAGGATAAACCACTACAGATGAACTAAGGTCCCAATTTCTTTCATCTTTCAGACTTATGTAATCCCTTCTAATGCTAAGGTTTTAACAATGTGCATGTGATTTAAAGGGCCTTGAAATCTCCTTTCGATCAAATCCTTCTCTGACAGTGTCACAATGCATGCAATTTCTATTTTAGACAACCTTCTGGGTAGGATATACCAGGCCTCTGTTGAAACAATAATAACTCGTTAGGGACATATGACATGCCAGCCATGAACTTCCCAGGGAAACTTAAATATAAACAGTCATTTACATAACCACATCATTCTATTCTCATATTACACAATTATTTACTGAGTGCCTGTTCGTTGAAAGGCACTATAGTTACCTCTAAACTAATTTCTGCCCTCTAGGAATTTGAAATTTGGCAGAGAAGAAATGTTTAATGAAATTACAACACTAAAATAAATCATATGATAGATATCATTAGAAACAACCATGGAAAGACACACAAATGAGGATGAAATAATCAGGGAAGATCTTTGCTTAGATGAGATGAGGGGAAACAATTTGTGGGCAGATCAGTACTATCAAAATGTGTACTACAGAGCGATGGTGTCTGGAAAGGTGCAACTATGCATGACTGTGGACACTTAGATCTCAAAGGCCATGAGAAACTCAGAAGAAAACCTGATTAATTTTGTTCAGTGCAGCATTTCTCAAAACGACGTGGTCGCCCATCTAACTCGTTCACTCTCAGCGACAGCTGTTACTATACTATCAGATACATCTGAGTTGGATCCTATCTCCTCCACTGCTAGCCTCTGTGAGAAGCCATTTAACTTCCCTGAGCCTCAAATCCTTTATCTGTAAACTGGGGATACTAATGCACACTCTGATTCCTTTGGGATGAGTTCCTGTAGTTGTCTGAGTTACATAATCAATATATGGATGATAACGCCTTCCCATAAGGCATGAAGAGCACCTACCAGAGAACAAGGTTCTAGCTGGGAATTCAGTAAATGGGGGCTCCCCTTCTCTCTTCCTGTTAGTCCTTATTAAAGAGAGATGAGACCTAAGAGGAAAGTAACTTTGTGAGAATCATAAGTGAAATGTGGACCTGAGACCAGCACCTAGCACTCCTGGTAGCTGGTTCAGGGTCCTCGATTTCACTTTGAGGAACAGGTGATGCTGACCTCGAGCAGGGAAGACCTGAGGACAGACTGAAGATCCCAAATGGAATGGATATGAGTAAATGAATTAAAATCCCAATTTTTAACAGTCTTTCAACTTGAGCGACTGCTCAGTGATGTGATCAAGATTACAGTGAGCCCGGGGATCCTGAACTTAACCCCTCAGCTGACTTCGTATTACGCTGCAGCTCCTACAGCTGCTGGAAGATGGGACCTCAGCTGGGTCCTAATGTACTGGTCCAGTGGCATTGCTAAACTGGACCAAATGAAAGGGGCCCTCCAGATTTCCAGGGCTCCCTCCTCTGTCTGTAGAAGATCCCCTCGTATCTGACCTCTCTAAGCATCCATCTGGTCTTTCAAACAGCCACAAGAGGGCAACACGATCATCTTTTTTTTTTCTTTTTCTTCTTTTTGGACCTGAGATTTAGTCTGATTCACCACACAAATCTCACAGTGTCAAATGATAAAAGTCGAGGAAATCTGGCTTAGCATGGTAAAAGGTTAAGATTATCCATCAGAACAACCTACCTTATTTACAGTGATTTTCGTTCTTTTAAAAAATATTTATGAAAAATACATTGTACATGATGATCAATATTTTTAACACCAGACAATATTCCTTAAAAATGAAACACTGTTTTTCCTCTTACCACCTAAAATTGCATTTGGAATGTTTCTGACCTTTCCAATGTTTCTTTACTTAACATGTTTTCCATGCTATTTTATAATTATAAAGAATGTATATTACAAAATTTGTCAGTGTCCTCTGTTTCCTCCTGCTTTCCCATGCAAATCCTTCTCTGCTTTAGTCAATCTGGACCAGTTATCATCCCATAAATGCAACACAATTCCCCAACACACCTTTGCTTGAATTGACCCTCCAAGCCACCCATACATTCTGTGTGGAACAATATGCTATCAAGAACGTGGAATTATTTTCAGAGGAAATTTTTTCTACTCTGATTCAGCACATGACTACATCAGAGCATCTTTATTGGGCTAGTTTTCAATTCAGTAAGAGATTAACAAGTAGATTGCCTTTACAGTTCTGGAATATACCTTATTAACGTTTCATTTCATATTACAGGCTAAGCTGTATTTAAAAATGACAACTTAAATATCATTAAGCAGCTTTCACCTGAGAAAAGTATTTTGTAGTCATCATGGAATTGCTCAAAGAAATACTGAGTGAGATGTTAAGAATTACCTCAGTCACAGAGGTAGGATAGATTCTGCCCCCAGTCTCACAAGGTCAATAGCAAACCAAGAAAGAGAATACATTGTCTCAAGTTTTTGCTAATTTATTCTCTCCTTGATCGACGACACATTTTTATGAGATGAGACACATCATATGATTATTTTTTATCTAGCCTTGGCACAGAGGTATACTTTTGTAACTTAAAATGGTACCATCCACTGGTTTTTTAAAATTCACCTTCACATACCTTTGAACTATATAAATGGCTCAATTAGGTTTTCTCTAGTTGTACAGGAAAAAAGTATGTGCATATACCCAATTGCATTCATTTTGACAGGATAAATATAGCACACTTAGACTCTTAACAATTATGATTCAAGGAATATAAGTGAGTAAACCATATGAACGGAATGGGCTGTGATACCACGTGTCTATGTATGCGTATGTGTGTTTAGCTTTCAGGTATGTGGTTTCAAAATACATTCTTCCTACCTAATCATACTCCATTTAACATGCGAAAGCTGGACTTGACATTTTCTATTCAACCAGGCCAATGAAGACAAATTGGAAATTCTTTTAATATTCTTCATGTTCTCAAAGAGTAACTCTCTGGGAAATGCTTGCTCATATTCCACAGAATACACTGTTTATGAAAATGTATATTAAAGAAGAAAAAACATTCCAGAAAATATCTATCATGTAGATAAATAGGAAATATCTCATCTGTGCGCTTTGTCCAATTTCAGTGATGAACTGCTTCATATTGCATATTTTTACTAGCAGTTGAGAAAAAAAATAGAACAGAAATACATGCAAATTGATTTAAGCTTCAATTTTGAATTTTTAAAAGTTTAATATTTTAATGATTTAAAAAAATAATATAAGAACTCTATAAAGAAAAGAAAGAATAGAATGACAAAATAGCTCCAAGTTTGAGGAAAGGATTAACACAGAACATTACTCCCTTATCCTGATAAACATTCACAGCAAAAAAGAAAAGAAAAGAATGTCCTAGAACATTCTTCTTCTAAAAGATTCAGAAAGCATATATCAAACTGGGGTAGAGAGTGGAATTGGGGAAGTGGGAAATGGCGGTGGTGGCCAGGCTCCAAGATGACCCCAATGGTCCTCTCTGCTGAGCCCCCTTCCACGCACACATAGAGGAACTTCCACTTTCTCTTCTTAGCATTTTCTATTTTTTTAGACAGTTAGCATGCGTTCATATAAGCATCGCAAAAGCAGCAACTTTCTCTATCTTGTTTATCCCTGTGCCCCCATGCCTGGTAAAGTACCTGGCACAGGTAAATAAATAATAAATGTTTGCTGAATAAATTCAATGTCTTCTATTAAAAGTATACTGCTGGTCTGATACGAAAATGACCAGAAGATCCTGCAAATATAATCAATCAGCCACCTTCTCTCTTCAGGGGGTTTCTGAAGACTGTAATGTAACAGAGTCCACAAATTATGCCCAATATTTCAAAGACACCTTAGCTTCTATGTGCCATGAGGTGGGCTATAAATACAACACACGTTTCAAAACCCTGAAAAAGAGAGTCCATTTCCAATGAGAGCGCTGCTCCTTTCCATATCTGCCACAGTGGAAAGGACGATGAAAATTTACCTACTTTATCACATATGGTCTAGACAAAAGTGGAGAGAATTGCACCACAAAGATTGATTGCTCTGGGAATTCGTGGTCACTGGCCACAGCCAAGGCCTCCAAATGTGCAGGCATTGCTCTGTGTTTCTCTTGTCAGCTCCCTCCTGTTCAGCACAGTGAAGCTGTAAAACCTTCTCTACTCTCACAGCCTCTTAATACAAGCCAATCTCTCTATTCCCGCCTCGCCCCCCATCTCTCCACCCCCAGTCAATTAGGTTACTTTGGCTCCTGTTCAGCAGAAGAGACAAAAACCACAGAAGGTAGCTCACCCTTCCTGCAGTAAAGCCCATGCACGGTCCCTCCCTGCCCTGGTGGGGAAGCAGCCCTGCCCGGCACTGCTGACCACCAGCTCTCACCTCCTCAGGACCCAGGGCTGAGCAGAAACCAGGACTGGTTACTGTCTCCTGACCTCCTAGGAAGTACCCTTCCTCCTAGGAAAGCTTGGATGAGCCCTGGAACCAGGGAGGGAGGGGAGGTCATGGATTCAAGGACCACAGGAGACAGCTCTGTGTCCTCAGCCCCGTGCCTGCATCCCAAAACGGGTGGTGGCGAATCTGAAGGGACGCATTTTGCTTCTTCCCTTGACAGAGTCTCATCAGTGGGTCATAGAAATCAAAGGAATTTCGGAGGTTCACAAAGACAGGACAGGAGGAGACAGAAATGGACTGGGAGAATGCCAAGGTCGTTTCCCTGCCTCAAGGCCTTGGACCCGGCCCTTATTCTCTTGTGTCTCCAATTTACAAAATGATGAAGTGTTAATAACATTCCTTTCCTAAAACAGTCTTTTCCCCTTGTTCTCTGTCCTGTTCCAGCTTTTATCAGATAGCATTTCTTTACTTAAAATCGGTCTCTTCACTCTTCTTGCCTTTTTTTTTTTCTTTTTTTGGTGGCCCCCCTCAGAGTTTAAACAGAGTTGGGACTTAAAACAAAATGCACAGTAAATCCTGAGCTGCTGCGCACAGGAGTCGCCTGAAAGGTCAAAGTTAAAACCGCTTTTGATTTACATTCTCTGCAATGCTACAGAGAAAACAGAAACAACTTTCTCCCGGGAGTAAACCAAGCAGTTCTCACAATCTGAATCATGCAGAAGAATTCTGTGTGTATACTTGAGATATATATGAGCAGTGTATGGTGGCTGTTACCATGTAACTGCTCCCCAGCAGGTTAGTGATTTAAATATATACTTATAATATGGCCAATTTTGATGGTTAGCTACATCTTCAGATTCAACACACATGCACATACCTCACCAAGTGCTTTTGCATATTCTGAAAGAAAAATTCATTTATAAGCTAACCCTGAGAATAAATTTTCTCTGAGGACTGCTTCACTTTTTCTATCCATAAATACTATGAGAAATTACTACAAATTCTGGTTCCAAGTGAAAAAACATGTAGCTGAGTGTCTGAAAATCTGAAAATTTATCTGAATTATTGTCAGCACTCTTGTTGAAAATATAGGTCAGAAAGAACTTGAAAATACATAGCTAACCCTGCATGAAATTTTAGGTAATACAGCAGATTTTGTCCAAAATTTTTAATATTATTGTTGAAAAATAAAATACACAGGCATTTACTCTTTTTTTTTTAATGCAGGTTTTTGGACAGGAAAACAAATGGTGTATTGATTATCTTGAAACACAGGAAAATCAGGACTAGATATTTTAAATGAAAATAAAACCAAGATCACATTAATTTAGGATGCTTTTATTCTTGGTAGCATTTTGACCAATGATCACCATTGTAGGATGATAAGTCATTGCTAACGCAACTCCTTATTGTATCATGAAAAAATAATTGCTTTCCTAGGTGACTTACAGGACCTCTTCCAAGAAGGAATTATTTTATCTTTATAGACCACCTTGCAAGTTAGAAATCACTTAAAATAGAATTGGAATGTTCCATTTCTTATGCAGCTCAAAAAAAATCACTTCATGTTCTCTTCAGTGATAACCCAGAAATAACCAGAGTAGTGGGCTGTTAATTAATTATAGCTTCTCTTATCACCAAGGAAACGACAAAAAACAAATCGCAACGTGTCGTAGTCCCAGCCCAGGCCTGATTTTGTTATTGCTCTAGTAACTCTCCATTAGTTTCTTAAAACGGTCTAACATTTCTGTTTCCACAAAGTTCAAATGATATGATGTTTCCCACTCCCAGTGCATTTCAGAGTTCGAGGATGCTCTAAGGATTTCAGGTCTGAGAATCCCGCTGGGGGAAAAGCAAAAGGACTACGAACGGAGGGAAGGGGAGTTGCACGCCCACACCGGGATCATCACGGAAGCCTGCCCTTCTTAGGAAGAGGGCCCACCGCCAGCGCAGCCTTGCCATCTGTTAGTCAATTTCACTCCGGACTCGCTGTAACCCACCCGCAGAATTTTCTCCTTCCTCTTCACCACCTCTCATGCAAGAAACCTCATCTGATTAACTGCACCCCAGCCTGAGCACTTCATCCAACACCTGCTCAGAACTAATTAAGCTTCAGACAAACGACACGCCTTCAGACCACCTATAAGAGAATACGCTTCTATTTAGAGAGAAATGAGCAACTGAGTAGATCATCTGGGGTTTAGACTCAAGGCTGAGATTCAAAGTCTCTCTGTTAAATCAGTAGCACATGGAGACGCCCCAACGGCCAAGACGGATGTGAATACGAGCTCCATTATAAAGACCCACTCTCACTTGGGAATTTATCATAAACTCCTTTTAAGTTTCAAGAATATAAAGTCATACACGTGTCAAGAATTTTTTAATGATGGATATGGCCTGTTTTTCATCTAAGATACTGAGAAAGTAACAGATTCTTTCATAATTATATCCGTACATTCAGTAATAATTTGTTGTCATTATTTGTGGTATTTCTGAGTCATTACTGAATATGCCTACTAAAATAACAATTTCTGAAAAGCATTAGTATTTTTAATGTTTCCAGTTCTGAAATTTAAATCAGCATAGCCTGAAAAATTCCAATTTCCCAGCCTTTACCAGATTTTTGCATACTTGAATGCTGTTTCCTTTATAGTACTATTTTTTTAAAACACTCTCATCATTTTTGTATGTGATAGTAATTACAAAAACAAGAAAATGTAAAGTTATATAAACAAACTGCTTTATGGAAAAATCTTGTATGAGGATGGAGTAAAGGAGGAGTTTGAATTGACAGCCTTAACCAATGAAACAAAATTTGGGTACAGATTTGTGTAGCAAGGAGATGTACAAGAACTCATTTAAGGCAGTTCTAAGACATCAAACAAAATGACCGTTCTGATCTCCTCCCCTGAAATTCCCCCCACGCCCCTTTCAGTACAAAAAAGGGATTTTTCCTGAGGGATTATTTTCCAGAAACAGGAAAAGAAAACAGAAAATATTGCATCGCTGAGGAAAAGAGAAAGTATTTTGTCAAAAGATGGAGATTAAAAAGTGCACACGTGTTGGTAGTACTGCTTTGTTTCCATTTCCTTTACATATTTTTTTAAATGTTTTGTTAGAGAGGGAAGTGGTGGTTGAAGAAGAGAACAATAAAGAAAGAAGAAAGGAAATCTTAGCTCTTTCTGCCTTTCCAGGACCAAATTCTGAATGGAACGTCTGGGAATGATAGACATGGGGACCTCCGAGTGGTTTATGGGGCATCAGAGTAGGGGCCTTTCATAGGCTGTTTCCCAGCCATGTTCCTGCTGATGATACCTGCAGGAGAATGGTCCATCTTCCCTTCCCAGGGCTTAGTTCCTTTTGGTACCTCTGCTCAATACCACACCCATCTCCCTAAGCTATCTCTGGAAGATGAGTACCCCGCAGATGCCCATTCTTGAGCTCTTCCCTCCATTCTTGAGCTCAGCCCCTCCAGGGCTGCTTTCTATCCGAGTAAGTAGGCAGCTGGCGGCTGATTCTCCTCTTGCATTTTGCTTCTCAGAACACAGCACTACCGTTCACTGTATTGCACGGGCAAAAGAAAGTAGGAGCCGTAGAGACATCTGTCTCTTCAATTCTTCTCGCCTAATCCATTAGCAAATTACTTTGGCTTCTCACAGTGCTGCTTCTACAAACCATATCATCTCTTGCTGAGCTTCTGTAACATCCTGTTCCCTCCACTACTCACTCAACTCCCTCCACTCTATTCCATCCAGAGTATTTGCTTCCTGAAGCAGCCTGGGTGACCTGTCCCAAACCTACACGCTCAGATCATGTTACACCTCCTCCCAATGCCTGCCAATGGCTTCCATTCCATTCAGAATTAAGGCAACCTCTTGAACAAAGGTTATGAGGTCCTAATAATCTTCCGTCCCATTCAGAATTAAGGCAACCTCTTGAACAAAGGTTATGAGGTCCTCATAATCTAGATCCCTCCTGATTCTTCCTCATCATCTCCAGCTTATCTCTGCCTTGCCCATTACCCTGGAGCCACACTGGTCTTCTTGCTGGTTCTCAAACAGTCCAGCCTGTGCCTTCCTTTCTCAAAGTCACTGCCCTCTCCTTTCTCACCACCTGCGATTATTTGTACATTTAGATCTTTATGCAAATGTCATTTCCTCAAAGAGGCCGTCTTTGGCCACTACTTAAAATGACCTGCCCTTCCTCACAACTAGCTTAGCCTATTTCACTTCATAGTTCTTATCACTCTTTGAAATTTCACTGGCTATATATTCATTTACTTGTTAATTGTCTGTCTCTTCTATAGGAATATAAGATCAAAAAGGGCAGGAACCGTATCTTTTTTCCAAGTATATACTCAGCATCTAGAACAGTGCCTGGAACAAAGTAGGAGTGTCACAAATAGCTGTTGGGCAGATGAATAAAAATGAAATAATCTTTGTGGCACCTCTAGGCATGAGCAGCGCTTCTGATCCTCGCCTGACCCTGAAAAAGAAAGATTTTCTATCTGGTCAGTCACTGTTCATAATGCAAAAACAAACTGGATGACTATACAGCTAGTTAATCTTAATTCAGAGTCGATCTGAATAATTAGAAATTTAAAAAAATGGAACCCTGTCAAATGAATTACACACAATTGGAATTTTATAATAATTAAAGATAATTTAATGAATAGAACTGCAACTTAACAGTTGTATTCATAAAATAATTTAGCAATCTTGGGGGGCTAAAATATTAGTAACTTTGTGAGTTATGAAACAATAATGCCAATACTATTTCTTGCCACTAAAATAAATTCATGTGACAACATTAATAGTCACTTTTTATAACTTGTAATTAATGGTTTATAATCTTGTGTTCTTGAGAAGATTAGCTAATTACATAAGAAATGAGGTAGTCCTTAGGTATGTTAGATGAACTCAGAATTGTTGGTCTATTTGGTTGACTAGTGTTCTAAAAGTTTTTTAACCTATATGTTCCCAGAAAAAAGGAAGAGGATCTTGAATTGGCTTAAAAGGAAAAATCATGTTTGAATAATTGTAGTAACAACCCAGTACAGAAGAGGGGTTTGGCCAAATATTCTTACTGTCTTAATCCGTTCAGGTTACTATAACAAAATATCATAGACTGGGTGGATTATAAACAACAGACATTTGTTTCTTAAAGTTCTGGAGGCTGGAAGTCCAAGACCAAGGCACTGGCAGACTCTGTGTCTGGTGAGAGCCCACTTCCCGGTCCATAGACCACCATCTCTCACTGTGTCCTCACATGGCAGAAAGGCTGAGGGCTCTCTCTGTGGGTCTCTTCTATAAGGGCACTAATCTCATCATGAGGGCTCCACCCTCATGACCTCACCAAGGCCCCACTTCCTAATATCATCACACTGGGGGTTAGGATTTTAACATATGAATTTTGAGGAGACACAAACATTCAACCTACAGCACTTATTAATATTCTGTAATCATACGACCTTATCTCCTTTAATGTGTTTTACTTATTTATTTTATAGTTTTTATTTTGAAATAATTTTAGACTTACAGAAGAGCTGCAAAAATAGTACAAAGAATTCCTGTATAGCATTCACCCAGCTTCTCCTAATATCAACATCTTACATAATAATGGTGTAAATTTCAGAACTAAAAAATTAACATGGGTACAATGCTATACTATGATCCTTCCTCCCCATACCTTTGTTATGTCAGGAAGAAATTCAAGATCCTACATTGTTTTCATTGTCCCACTCCCTTTGTCCTCCAATCTGTGACCATTCCTCTGTCTTTCCTTGTCTCGATGACCTTGACACTTGTGGAGAGAACTGGTCAATTGTTTTGTAGAATGTCCCCCAGTTTGCCAGTGGACACTAAGAGCAGTGTCATCTGTTGTTGAGTTTGATCTTTTTTCCCTGAACTGTTCTGCCCTTACATGATCAGCTTTTGGATAAATGGCTAGTTGTAGCTCTGCTTTAGGGAATAAACACAGGTGTGAAACTGACAGCAGAGAGCTGGGCAGCTTGAAGAAGTGATTATAAGATACCCAGAGATGGCAGACCAGAAACTCCGGGCTGCAGCCACCACTGAGAGGCAAGAGGCAACACCAGGACTTTATATGGCATACCTGAGCTCTTCGTGCATTTCCTGTGTTTAAATACCGCACCTTAGTAGTTGGTACATTTTGAACATTCTGTGACCTCATTAAATTGTAAGGGTTCTTTTCAGTATGTGTCTGTAAGATGTCCGAAGCTTCAAAAAACATGGATATACTCCAATAAGCAACTACTGTTGAGGGTATTATGTATTCCCTGCTGTTTATTTAACACACAACTTTAGGAATAAATGGCAAAATAATTTTGTGACCCTTTTCTTCTAAAAATATAGTCATTGCTTTAACTAACATGTAATTGAGCTAGTAAATTTAGCCTATTAATAATACCTATGATATGATTTCACCTCATTTGCAAACGAAAACTCCATCTGGTGGTGTTCTACTAACCTGGTTAGAATTTGACATGCTTATTCGAACTACATAAACATCAGTCTCTGTGTACATATTCACTTTGTGTATTTAACGTGTAAGATTAATTTTTTGATCTTTTTTCTTTTCATTCTCCTAAAACTATCAAACTTTGAAGTTCCATATACTCAAAAGCTCTACACGTTAAAAAAAAAAGTCTCTGTTTCTTTGTGGGTAATAATTGATGTTTATCCCATTGTTATGCTTAAAAAATATTTTGAGGGAATAAAAATCATATTTTTGGGATAATTCCCATTGCTCTAGGAAAACAATTCACCTGACAACATTTGCTCTTTTATCCTGAGACAATAGCAACAAACGTATGATATAAAAGTGAAGTCAGGGCTTCCCTGGTGGTGCAGTGGTTGAGAGTCCGCCTGCCGATGCAGGGGACATGGGTTCGTGCCCCGGTCCAGGAAGATCCCACATGCCGCGGAGCGGCTGGGCCCGTGAGCCATGGCCGCTGAGCCTGTGCGTCCGGAGCCTGTACTCCACAACGGGAGAGGCCACAACAGTGAGAGGCCCGTGTACCGAAAAAAAAAAAAAAAAAAAAAAGTGAAGTCAAGTTTATAAAGAAGAAAAAAATAGACTGAAGAATAAGTAACTTGGAAAATTAAGGAGCAATTTTAAAAACTGCAAATAGATTATTTAGTTACCTGAAAGATTAATTGGTTGGTTCATTTTTAATGCACTCTCTTAGGGCAAGGAGGTATTATTTCCCTTATAAATTTCAGTTAGATGCAATTAAAAATTAAATGCATTGAGCCAAGTGCATCTATAACTCTAACATCTGTGTGCCTCCACAGAAGACAAGCTTGGGCTCTCATTTTACTTTCCAAGAAGTCTAGGAATTTAGTACCAGAACTATTATATAATTACTTAATTTTGGAGGGGCAAGTTACTCTTCTGAGATTTTATTTTGAGTGGGAGCAATTTTTTTCCTATAATTTATATCCCTTTACAGTGACTAAAATGAAATAATATTTTTCTCCCAATGAAGAGTGAATCCATTAGAATTTAAATAAGTGAAACCAGGCAAGGCATATTATTTTTAAAAATCAGACAGATAATAAAAGAACCTTTGTTTGTCAACATCCTATACTGACTTTTCAATGAACTTCCTCCTTTAAGCGTCAGCATATTAAAAACAGAGCAGCTCACAGTGGTGAGAGAAAAGGTTAAGACCTGTCTTCATGTGCGTGATACAAAAGGGGAAATCAAATAAGTTAGTAAATAGGTTCATATGGAAAATGTGTTGATCTTGCTTTCTAAGGTCTGAAGGAACAGGTAGTTTCTCTCCTGATTATTACGCCTTTAAGATGCGAAGTCAGGCTGCCTGGGTTTGAATCTCAGATCTATACCCTGCTGTGGGTCTGCAGGAAAGCAAATTATTCCCTGTAAACCTCTCTCCATCTGTAGAAAGCAAACGGTAACACCCATACCTACCTTATATGGCCATAAAAGTTCAATTATATAATCAAAGTAAAGCGGTGAGCATAGTTCCGGCACATGTTAAAGGGTAATTAAACGTTAGCCGTTTTTTCCATCATTATTATTTCAAAAATCTCTAAAGTTAACAAGAATACCATATTTCTTCATGTTCAGTTGAAATAAAAAGTATCTCCCCCTCTCTTGTTTTCTTTTCTAAATAAGGAATTCCTTTATTTAACTCTATGAGGAGGAGAGGTAAAGCCAACATTCTTAAGTTCTTAGAAATTAATTGCACTAAGAGTATCTTAAAATAACAGGTTTTCATGCTACTTGGAGGACAAGATATTGTTTTCTTCAATAGTTTGCAATCTGTTTATGCCGATCCTTAGAAAATAGTGTCAAAGGAGCAAATTCCACATTTCCACACTCTTGTCCCATTTATAGAAAGTGATAGTTCACAGTGTATTTTAAAATTTTGTTCTCACTCATTACTGATATGTAAGTTAAACAGAAAAGACTTTTCTTAGTTCAATCCAGACACAGAATGAGAAAGAAATAATACCTCTTGGAATGTGAGCAGTCCACTAGCTCACAACTGCAGAATTAAAACAGTGTGTTCCAACATGGGGCCCTGAGACGGGTGAGGATGCCTTAAATTCTATGAAAACCAGACACTTTCCAATTTTTAGCTTTGAAATAGAGAACAGCTTTCATCTTAAATGACATAAAATCACACCTTTTTCTTAAGCACTATTGAACATAAGATAGGTGTGTCTTTATTCTGTCTTCTCAATGAGAACTTGATTAGGAAGCTTGGCATTGAGGCTGACGAATAACTAATTCAAAGATAGATATCTTCACTCAAGGTATGTTTTCTTCAAAATAACGTTAATGTAATTTCTAGACACTTTATAAATTGAAGTACCTGAAGGCAGTATCTACACACAAAACCTCCTTGGTTGGCTCTCTGTAAGTCAAATCGATATCTTGATGAATGTTTAGCCACTTGTGGCCTAAGAGTGAAATGATTGTGGCCATGATATTTCTTAAGTTTGTGAGCAATTTGCTCTCTCCTAACTGGGCTTTCATACTACTGTTCCACTGCTTGGAAAGTCTTTGCCTATTTCTTCTCTGTCTTAGTCCACTGTGGCTCCTAAAACAAAGTACCACAGACTGGGTAGCTTGTAAACAACAGACATTTATTTCTCACAGTTCTGGAGGATGCGAGTGTGAGATCAGTGTACCAGGATGGTCACGTTCTGGTGAGAGCCCCCTTCCTGGTTGCAGAAGGTGACCTCACAAGGTTGTCCTCACATGGCAGAAGGGGTGAAGGATCCCTTTGAGGTCCCTTTTATAAGGGCACAAATCCCACTCATGAGGGCTCCACCCAAGTAACCTCCCAAAGGCCCCACCTCCTAATAGTGATACAAGGGGATTAGGATTTCAATGCACACGGGGAACATAGACATTCAGTCCAGAACATTATCCTGATCATTGGCTATATGCCACTGAACTGTCACCTTCTCTGGGCAAATCTTCTTGAATCCCCAAGTCTAACTGGCTGTTGATTTTGAGATAAGTGCTCCAGTCCTTGCCCTACTTATTTCGTAGTAGCTAACTGTGTGACCCTTGACAATCATCTGAATCCTATGAAAAGGCAAATGGCTTGCTGACCTCAAAGCTTTAACATTGTGCTGAAATTCCAATGACTCTGTCTGCAAATATGGCCACAACAGTTTCCCTGGCCACTGAGATGTTATCAGAGACATTCCATCCAAGGGCTGGCACCTGTACCTCAGAAAGCACTATGGTTTCTGTGCGGAGAGCTTAGAGATCAAAAGGAAGTAACATAAGATGATGAATATTCCAGAGAAGGGATAAGAGCAAAGTTATCATCTTTCAAGTGAAAGTGACACATTAAAACGAGCTGCAAACAGGCTCTTCATGTCATAGCTGGCATCACAGACCAAAGAATGACACATTTTCTGAATCTAGAAGGACTGTAGTTCATGTATTAGACCTCTCCCCCCGAAAAAAAACACCTTTGACCACAGCATCGGTAGCTGCTTAAAATAAAGAGGACATTGATAAACAGACACATCTTGGGTAGAAAGAATAAAAAGCTCGATCAAGGGCATTTTGGCCATCCAAAGTGTCTTAGAAATTTGGACAAGTCTGACAGAAATTAAATTATTTTTTGGAAGTGATCCAAATGTGAACTTTCAAAACTCAGAGACATTTCAGAAATCTGTGTTCCTCCTGTAGGAATTAATTTGTCTAGTTCTGTGACCACAGGCAGGATGATATTTGACAGAGAGTTTCTGTTCCAGGTTCAACCCCCAACAGGCAACGCCGAGCAGCAGGTCCCTGCCTTACTTCACGGAGCTGAAGTCTCTGGACAAGACATGACTTATCTTCACACCTTTAATGGGCTACTGGCAACCCCGACTGATTGGGGTTCGCTGCTTGCCTGTCTACTGCTGTCTTGTTCAATTGAAAGCACAGTATTAGATTAAAAAAGAAGTTTTCTGGGGTTGTACACTGGATCTGCTCAGTGTCAGGAAAACGAACCTGGCCCCCACCTGCATATGATCCAATTCCAAAGATCAGTTCCGACCTGAGATGAGATTTTCATGACTGCGGTGTCATAAGAGATCAATCTGTCCCCAAAACTGACAGCAGAATTATAGACTCAGAATGTGTGCAGGAGAAAAGGTGTCACGTTTGCAAGTCTGGCAAGTTAACAGTTGCAAGTCTGGTTAGGCAACAGCCCAAATTTTGAATAAATTTGGTTGAAATTCATAGGTATTTGCACTCTTTCTTTTAAAGGTAAGTCATTCTTTAGCATGATTTTAAGAGAGGTCTTGGTGCCCCTAATTCATGGTGGAGGAATCTTCACTGATCTTCTCACCAGAGCTTGTCTCTTCTGGTCCTTCTTTTTCTCTCCTCTGTGCATTTAAAAGGCATCTGTGAGGTTTCCCTCGTGGCACAGTGGTTAAGAATCCACCTGCCAACGCAGGGGACACGGGTTTGAGTCCTGGTCCGGGAAGATCCCACATGCTGCGGAGCAACTAAGCCCGTGCGCCACAGCTACTGAACCTGTGCTCTAGAGCCCGCGAGCCACAACTACTGAGCCCGCGAGCCACAATTACTGAAGCCCACGTGCCTAGAGCCCGCGCACCGCAATGAGGAGCAGCCCCCGCTCGCCGCAACTAGAGAAAGCCTGCGCTCAGCCACGAAGACTCATTGCAGCCAAAAAATAATTAATAAATAATAAATAAATAAGACTCTGTAGAGCAAGCCCTCACCATACCCTTCTCTTGCCGGCCTCGCCCTTCTGTCAATGCCTGTACCATGTCGGCAGCACTAGCCTCTGTCCCCATCTACCTACTCTTAGAAATAAACAGGTGACTAATCTTTGGTCTAGTAATTAAAGAATCAGAGACATAATGTAATGTTCCTGGAATTCCTCTTACCGTGCTTAATCATTCATAACATAGGCCATTTTAAATCTAATCAGAATAGGTTTTCATCTCAAGCAAGAGAGAAGCCCTCATGCATATTCTGTTACCCAGAATCCTTTGTCTAGGGTACGGTACCAAGATACAAACGTGTAGATGTCTCTATTTTTCAAAAGCTCTACGCCAAAGGCTTTATTCTCAAATACTTTGAAAACTGTAAAACCAAGGGGACTACGGCACAGTGCTCACGTGTAAGTCTGTTACACTCTTGTCCGCACGTCTGTCTGAACACTACCTCTTTTCAAATACTTAAGACTTTGGAAAGAATGACCCTATAATCTGAGACAAAGTCAGCATCTCACAAGAAACAAGACCTCGGTGCCATGCAAAACAAATTAGGTGTAGTCCGACACAAGATTTTACAGCCTGGGGGAGAAACTCGTGCCCTGGAGGGAGAAACGGTAGGTTTTACAATGAACTCCTTTTAAATAAAATGCACTTCACCAAGTAAAATGTATTAAGAGGGAATGGGGCCTGCTTTTCCACCCCTTCATCCTAGTGCCTACAGCACGTTGTGAAGGAAAGAAAGAAGCCCAGGCATCAGAGCCTATGAAACGCTACCACCCAGGAAAACACTGTGCAGGGACAGCAAGATCATACTAGTCCACAGGAGAAGGCGTCTCGGGAACTGCCAGGTAGCAAAAAATGCAAGAACATACTATACATCCGTGAAACAATCATGTTAGCTCTTCTCAACTCCTTACAGCTGTAAATATCCTTCAAAGATCGCAGCTCCCTGGATACAGGGACGTGTCGGCACAATGCACTGCTGCAGCTTCGGGGGATGAGAGCCAAGTCTTGGCCACACTTGCATACCCCCGCCCTCCTGTGCTTTCCCCATACTGGACATTCAGAGACAGGCTGCGGCAGTGAGGCGGTATGACAGCGCCTCTAATTTGCCATGTTACCAGGCTGCTTCCTCTGCAGGCAGTCAAGTGGCTTACTTCCCCACACCGGGCACTCGTCCAAATACTTATCACCTTCTAACACACCTCCTAACACCTCCATCACATGGTAGGGGTTGACTTGTGTCACCCTGAAAAGAGTGGAGTCCTAACTCCCAGTAAGTAGCTCCGAATGGACCTTATTTGGAGATTGTCTTTACAGGGAAAATCAACTTAAAATGAGGCCATTAGGGCGGGCCCTAATCCAATATGGTAGGTGTCCTCATGAAAAAGGGGATATTTGAACACATGCAAAGAAGTAAAAGCCATGTGAAGAGATACAGGGAGAAGACGGCCATCTGCGAACCAAGGAGAGAGGCGTGGAGCAGACTCTCCCTCACGGCCTCAGAACGACCAAACCTTGCTGACACCTTCATTTTGGACTTAACAGCTTCCAGACGGTGAGATAATACATTTTCATTGTTTAAGCCACCCAGATGGCGGTACTTCATTGTGGCCACCCCGCCAAACTTATATACATCTACTATCTACCTTATTTAGCTGTCCATTGCCTCGTGATTATTGAATGCCCACCCCCCCACACAGGCTAGTGTGTTAAGTTCACGAAGGCCAAGTTTGGTCTGTTTTGTTCATGAATCTAAGTACCATAACTGCTTAGAACAGCACCTGGCATTCAGCGCTGTTCAATGAACACTTACTGAATAAATAAATCATTTCAAGGTGCCAAAGCTATCATATTCATATGTAATTTGACGTGACAGCTGGGGCTAAAAGCTAAGGAAAAGAACTTGGATTTAATAGCCCAATAATTACTTAATATAGCCTCTAAAAATGTGCCTTGCCCGTTGTTTAAGCATGCAAGTAAAACTTCCTAGGTTTGATTTTTTTCTAACCATACCTCTACTTATCTCACAATTTCTGGATAAAGTTAGTGGCTGGACCACTTTGGTAGTCAAAATATATCCCTTAGTAGAAGATGCAAAACAACTCTTTCCTTTTGACCGAAACAGAATTTGATCCTGGAGAGCTTACAAGCTTTAAATTCCTGAATAAATTAAGCATCTTGAAGCATAAGGAAGATGCAAAAACCCAATTAGAACAGTAATGAAAAGCAGTAATATTTAAAACCCAGTGCTTTAGAATTTACATGAGAAAAGGTTGATTCATGGAAGTCACTGACTATCCAAGACCAACCTTGCGCAATGCTATCGCTTTACAGATGAGAGAGCAAAGGCACAGAGAGATGAAAGAAATGGTCAAATTCCACAAGAACGTGGAGGCCAGATTTTGAGTGGATTGCATGAAGCTAAAATAGCAATAGGGCACTTGCAATACCATCCCTTTTGTAAATCCCCAAATCCAGAAGCCAAGATATATTTGGCCAGGTGGAGTGGGGCAGAAGAACCAACAATAATCAAAGCAGTAGTAGGAGTAGAAGTAGTAATAACAGAGGCTCTTTAGAGAATGGAGGGAAGGACAGGGATTGCTCACTGCACTCAACATTTATTAAGAAATTATTCAGCATTTAATACGTGTTAGCACAACACAACACAAGCGCTCTGGGTGCAGAATGTGGAAGAAGGAACATTGAAGCTGATGTAACCACCACCCTGAACAGGTAGGATATTTGGGGGTATCATCGGAAAGCAACTCTTTTCCTTCTCTTCATGGTCCATTTCAATCTCCTCTGGGTGGGTAGTTTCTTCCCACCTCTGTGGATGAAATCAGGACGGATTCCAGGAAGTGTCTCCTGGCCATCAGATGATAACAGAGTACTTGAGACATATTGTCACTTCAAGTCATGGTCTCAGAGCAGGAACTAAAGTACCCAGTTCAGGGTAACAATAAAAATTACCAAAACTTTGACATCCACTGCTCCCCTGCCTCTCATCACTGGCTTCTTCTCCCTCTCCTGTTTCCTGCCCTCCCTCCTTGTTAACTCTTGCCTCTGTGGAATCTTCAGAGACTCTCCCCCTTCCTTCCGACTCCCTGGAGTGACAACTCCCTGGGGATTCGCTCCCAGACTGCCTCACATCCAGGCCAGTATATTACCTGTCCAGCTGGTTGGCTGTCGGTCTTTCCTCCATCCCAGGCATCCAGCAGGACCTCTGCACCTCCCGCTCCGTCCCTTCAGCTGCTCTGTTTGACAGGCTCTAAAGCGATCCCTTGCTTGCTGTCTTCTGTACAAGCCCCAGGCTAAACAATCATCCTTCTTCCCGTCAAGCTCTCACGATTAACATCGGGTAGAGTCTGCCCCTCAGGCAGAGATTTTTCCCTTTGGCTCTGTTTCTGGCATTGGCTGGAGAGGCTCTCACTGTCCAGATTTTCCAGGGGGAGGAGACAGCAGTGCTTCTCTGCGTGTCTCTATACACCTATTGTCTTGGGCCTGGGCAGACTCTAGAGCGAAACGGTTCCATTTTAACATTCTCTCATACCAAGGCTGTGAGAAGGACCTAGCCAGAGTGAGCAGATGAACAGGCCACGGGGGAGTCATGGCCGCAAGGAGGGGGCAGCAAAGGGCAGAGATGGTACAAGTGGGACATTCCAATGGGGACATCCAATGATTCCTTCTTCATTAAATTATACAACGTATTTTCGAGTTCCCATATGTGCTGGATGCTATGAAAGATACAAAAATATAAGGCATAGACTCCACTCCCCCTCCACCACTAAATAAATTCATAGGCTCTTGAGGAGCTCTGTGAGAAATGAGAATGTTAACGCCTTCAAAGAAGACCAGCTTGTATATGACAAGAAAAACTAATTAGTCAAATTGGTTGCCTTGATGCTCATGGCAGCAGGCAGCTGAAAAGCCATCTTTTAAAGCTGAGAGCATCTACTGACCACACTAAATGAGCTCATTCCATTGGTTACACTTTTAGCTTCTGTGGTGGTGGATGAACTGCCTGATGACCATGGTCACTGGGTCAGCCCTGGGGCGATGCTGGGGAAGGTCAAGACCTTCCTAGCACTTAGGTCGACAACTGCCTCACTGAAGGTGGCAGACTGAAGGCCATAGTAAGCTTCCCAGGAACTACTACTTAATGGAAGAACTGGGGTAAAATGCTCTGGTGCCACCCTTGTTCTTTGAGGTTATGTACTACAACACAAGAGGCAGAGCAGATTTACACCATAGTGGAGATGGGGTTCCAGCAGAGTCTATCCTGGTTAAACCATCACTCCAGGAGCGCTGTGGAGTCTGTGTGTGTGTGAAAAATGCCTTCTGGGTGAAGAGTGTACAGTAGGAAATTATGAATACTAATGGGTTGATTGATATTAATCAGACTGCAGATGTATGTGTGAGTATGTGTTCATTTAAGTACACATAGAATAACTTAAGATAATGGCAGACGCAAAAGGAAGCAAGGGGGTCACGGGGGCATATTTGGAGGATAGAACACTACCCTTTGTGGAAGGTGGACCACCTGGGACGCCAGGTTAAGTTTCAGTTTGCATCGCCCTCTAGACCACAAACATCAGTTGACTGGCTCTAAGCACCGGACCAGTCATCTCAGTAGGGAAACTACTTCAAGGAGCGCCATGAAGACCATCCCTAAGTTGGCTGCTCTGGAGTCCGTCCACAGGTGTCCACTTCTCTTGCTACTCCATGCAGGGCCTGTAGCTGATTGCCTTCTTCCTGTTCCTTACGTTTCCCTTCTCTCTCTCTACTCCTGAGAGATGGTGAGAGGAGGAAACTACTGAGAGATGCTCCAGGCCTCTACCTGTGATCTGTGTGTTCCTAACATTAAGGTGTCACTGTCAGCTGTGGGATGCCAAGGAGCTCTGAGGAGGACTTTGCAAGGCTTTGCAAGCACACTGTCCCCACCTGGTACTTCTGACTTAGACTGGCGTGTGCGTAAATTGCATGCACACATCAACTATCCCAAAGGATTCTCGGGCACTCCTGTCACTGGAGGAAACCCCCCAGGACTGCATTCTCTTTATGCGTAAAAGTTGCTCTCCGGTCTGCCCAAGTTTCTGTCTGTAGTTAAGCATTACTTGGTATAAACACTTGGCTTCCTAAATTTGATTTTTAGAGCTGCCCAAAGACACGGCCTTAGGCTCACCCCTTTGCTCCGTATTTGTCAAGTAGAATAACCTATGACAGTGTCCGATTTTAGACCCTAGGAAGCTAATCCCTGGCTCTAGTCCATTTAAAGTAGTGGTCGTGGAAAAGAGGGCAATCAAAAAGTTACTTTGATGTTTAATATTAATATGTCTTCCTATGTATAGAAAATTCCAACATCCTAAAAATAGCATAGAAGGCTTACGATATAAATGATGGCCATCCTGAAAAGCAGTTACAATTGGAGTGGCTAATACTCTGTTACATAATTGATCCCTTTACAGATGAACTTGACTGATATTTATTCATTCTCCCTTCCATCAGCATGACAATGTTCCAGAAGCAGAGAAATAATGGGTAATTCATATTTCACCCAGGTTGTCCTTTTCAAAAAAAGAATTTGATAGCTTTTCTCTAAACTCCATGGTTAAGATTATAATTCTCACCTTTAAAAATCCATTTTGAAGTGTGGAATGCATCTCCTTGCAAAATGATTATCTTTGTACATATTTTCTTATTACTTTGGCTCTCCAAACAATACACACAAATGTTTAACATTGGTAAGATTAAGATTTCTCCCGGTTATCCAATGGATTCAGAGGAGAGAGATTTTACCCTCAACCCAGAAACAGGGACATGGAATCTTAAATGTCTGCAACATAAACAAACATTCAAAATAAATCCCAAACAGTACAAAGAAACAGACAATGTGAACGAACAGTAATGTTTAATAACTTATACGTTCTCTCATGGATACTTCTTGAAACTGAGTGGAAGTGTTTTAAAGTGGTAGTTCTTACTGTTATTCTTCTTGTTTGGAATAAGTAAATATTGCAGCAGGTTGTACTAGGTTGGAAATTCATTTATTTTTCTTTACTTATTGCTGTTCCCAATACAATTATGTCCACCTGTTATTGATGAGCAAACTTGACCTGTTAACACAGAGTCAATGATTTGATGCCCATAAGGGTCTCGATCGCTGACACACTCTTCAACACGTAGTACAATATCCAGTATATAGAGTTGGTACTTAGATATTTGTTATATGAATAAAGGAATGAATTGATAGTTAGGAAAACATAAGCAACACTTTCTTCCAACTTCAAGAGATGACAGAAACAAAATCATTCTCTTCAGACTTTTTACCAATTACAAAATCCATGTCCTCACTGTTGGCCCTGAGCATTTCTCTGTGGGAAGGAGGCTGAAGGGTGGTAGAAAACGTCCACATTAGAGCAGAAGGTCACAGTGGTGCCGACCATCTTTGTGAGTGGCATGGTCACAGGTTGTAGGATGTATAGTTCCTTCTACCAAAATTCCCATAAAACCAATACAGCTACAGATTGTACGCATCATATTTACTATAGAAGCTGCAGACTCAGTGATGTGGCTAGACACATAGGGCTTGCACTAAAAATTTCAAAAGCAGCTCTATGATTATTTGCTTAATGGGAAGACATGGATGTGGAGGGTTAAATACAACATTTATAGACCTAAGAGGGATATGAATTACGTTACACTCAAGGAAGAAGAAAAATTATGTTGAACCTTTTACATAAACATATATGTATATATAATTGTATATATTATCTATTTTAATATATAATATAACCATATTTGCTTATATATGGTATAAGTGCTCATTTGTATGGAGATATACATATAAAATACATACACGAGTGTATGTGTGTTTGCAAGTGTGTGTGCAAACATGCATACGTGTGTGCACGTGTGTATTCGTGTGTGCGAAAAGGGGCGTGTGTGTATGTGTGTGTCTTCATATAAATGAGCACTTCCTTTGGCTTATACAACAGAATACCCACAATATAGTGAGATGTTCAACATTCCTAACCACCTAACCTGCACTGTACTTCCCTAAAATAAATAACCCAAAATTACAGCAAAACAAAACACACACACACTGCCTAGGAGAGAAGAAATCAGTCCAGCCGATGAAAGAGAAAGGTCCTCTCTCCTGTCTGCTCAGCCCCAGTGTTCCTCACAACACTGTGGCCCCAGCCACGTCACCATCATAACACATCCGCCCTGAGTCTTTGCCTGCAGAACCCGCTTAAGCAAATTCCCTGGCTTGCCACTTCCTGGAAGAGTTCAGATCCTCTTCACACCCACCAACACCCTCAGAGTATAAAGTAATAGGGAAATCCTGAGACGCATTACCAAGCGGAAAAGAAGTAGCAGAATGCCCTAACCCCAGCTTCAATTTCTATTAAAATGTCTACATAATTGCTTTGATTTTCCTTTATAAACCTGTCATAAAAAGACCAAACGAAAACAAACATCAAAAGCAGAAAAGGACAAAAAGGTATGCAATAATAGTACCATTCTCTGTATCTTATTGTTGCAAAGGTGGATTATTTATATAAAATGATCTGTTGACTAAAGTCATTGCATAATGATGCTCCTTTTAAGACTATGTTTCATTTTAAACAATTTTACAAGATCCTAATGTATACTAAAAATGGCACTAGAATTAAAAACGTGCTAATTGTCTGCAATGACATTCATTCAATACCACATTTACTTTATACCTCTACCTCAGAATTGCATACTATGTTTCATGCATGTAATTGCTTAATAAATGATTCACAAATCATCTAATTTTCTAACTTTTAAAACATAATTAGGCATATTAACATGTGTGAATTTAGCCTATTATCAATTAGTTATTCAAATTGAGGCATGGATTATTCAGTTTATTCAACTTAGAGTAGCTAAGTTTTTTATTAAGAATAAACAATTTACTCCGTTTTTAATATATATGATTATGCTTACCTTAGGTAAGCTTAAGATATCAACAGAGAGAAGATGGCCTTCAACTATGCTTTTTGGCGGTGGTTCTCAAACATGAGAAGCGTCTGGAAGGCTTATAATAACATGATTGCTAGACTCGACTCAGAAGGAGGAGTCTGAGAAACTATTTTCCTAACAAGTTTCTGGTTGATACTGACACTGGTGGTCTGGGATCCACACTTTGAAAAGCTGCTTTAGGACAAGGTTAAGCTCAAGGTAATTGCTAATGCTGAAATTTCATGGTACAGAGCGTCAGCAGTTAACATTGATAGATGCAGATAACCAGTATCATCAGATGTTTCAAATTAAAAATCCGTTAATTCCAGTAACTTCAAATTTTTTCAGCCAAGTCATGAAATCAAAGTAAAGTTTTTGGAGATAAATTTTGTTAATAGTGAAACATCTGCTCTTCTTTTTCTTTTAAATTAAGTACACCCATTTTTCAATTCCAATTTTAAGGTACTTTATGGAAAGTTACCTAAAGACAAGATCTTAGAAATGTTTTAACTTTTGAAGAACTACTTTGTAAATTATTCCAAGTATAGTACTAACTGTTATATAACTGTTTTGAAAATAAAGCCTATACATTTTTGCTATATTTGTTCAAAATAAAGTGGAAATTTTTAATCAAAATATTTGATAAATAAAGCATCCAAACACTTCAGCTTTTGTTTTCTTTAGCGCTATTTAGTTATTTTAGCAATTGAAAACAGTGTGTAAAGAAATAGAACTATATCTTTATAAAAGCAAGGAAGGAACAGAATAAATTAACCTGAACACAATAATGTGATAAGAGTTCAACCCATGTTCAAGATTTAATTTAATTTTGATATTCTAGTGGTGACCCTTGAAGCATCCACTCATGGGAGTATCTCTCCACTCATGGGAGTATCTCTCCACTCATGGGAGTATCTTTGGAAGGAACTCCTGTTTTAATTGGGTAAATTTATAATCTGTGCCAGAATTGCATGACATTTGGAAAGGCTGCCTTTTTGAAGTATCTAAAAGTGGTGAAATATTTACAATAATAATAACTAAAAACAAATTGTTAAGTTATGTCACAAAAATACTTTTCAAACAGAGGTAGTATGACTTTAACCCCAAAAATGTGGTAATGTTTGCATTCAAATATTTATCCATTTAAATATAAACAAAGTTATACTGAGAATAAGCTCCAATTACTAAATTGCTCTGAATTTTCAAGATACCTTAGCAACTGTAAAGACAATTTTTCCTCAATTAAAAATAGTATAGCATGGTCAGAGTTAACTGAACATGCTGATGTATTGTGAACATAAAGCAACAAAGTATAAAATACATCTTTGATGAAGATTGCAGGCAATTATATTTAAAAAAATTAAGACCATATTTTAAAAAGCATTCTTCAGGAAAATACTAGAGGCACAGTATTTGGGGGAGAGGTGGCCAATATACCAGTTAAAAGTATGTGGGGCTTCCCTGGTGGCGCAGTGGTTGAGAGTCTGCCTGCCGAGGCAGGGGGCACGGGTTCGTGCCCCGGTCCGGGAAGATCCCACATGCCGCGGAGCGGCTGGGCCCGTGAGCCATGGCCGCTGAGCCTGTGCGTCCGGAGCCTGTGCTCCGCAATGGGAGAGGCCGCAACAGTGAGAGGCCCGCGTACCGCAAAAAAAAAAAATAAATAAAAGTATGTGAAATGTATCAAGAATAGTCATCCTGTTTGTGTTCGTATTTAATGTTCAAATAATTCATATATTTTTTGGCAGGGGGAGTTTAACATGCATAGATTTTGTTGTTTTTTTATTTTTGAAAAGAATTTCATTAAAAACAATTTTTGTATACAACTTTTTATAAGTTCACCAATATAATGAAACATTTTGTTGATTAATATGTGCTTTTTAAAATTGCATATTTCTAACACCCTCTTTCCATCTCAAAATTGTCTCCAATTGGGAGCAAATTATACGGTTGATCAAATTTCACTTTCTCTCTCTTTGATTTTTCTAAAATGTGTTTTATCTCCTCCCTGTGTTTTACTGTCCTCTCTTAGAACTCTGGTAAAAAAATAACACAAATTTAAATTTGCTTTCATTAACATGCCTTAACATGATCAATTTCACTCTTCTGTCTTTAAGAATCTCTTACAGTCTTTTGTAATGACATAGTTTATAAAGCAGACCTTGATCTATCACTGTGCTCAAAAGTAATTGAGTGGGGCTTCCCTGGTGGCGCAGTGGTTGAGAGTTCACCTGCCGATGCAGGGGACACGGGTTCGTGCCCCAGTTCGGGAAGATCCCACATGCCGCGGAGTGGCTGGGCCCGTGAGCCATGGCCGCTGAGCCTGCGCGTCCGGAGCCTGTGCTCCGCAACGGGAGAGGCCACGACAATGAGAGGCCCGCGTACCGCAAAAAAAAAAGTAATTGAGCGGACCAGTTTAGATAAGACCCCATATAGACACTCCTTCCCTGATGAAGTTCTCTAGATACCCGATTCACTCAATCCTATTGAGATAGGTGCAAAGAATAAATGAAGTCTTAATCATGTGTGTACTCTGACTTGGCCAACATGTAAATCCTTGTTGAACACAGGGAATCTGAAGTCAAACCTGTGATGATAACAGGATTTTGTTTTCTAGTCAAGCAGTCTACTAGTGACTACGCCGTCTCTTTTAAAATCAAAGCTGAGGTATCTTCATCACCACAAACGCTGGAGAAAAATTAAAGCAAATTATTATTTTGTCGACTGTTTTTTGTATGACAGGCTTTCCTCTGGAGTTGCTCATTTCCATGTCAAAGGGAAGAAAATATTGTGCATCTCTAAAGTAAACAGACGATTTTTAAATTATCCTCACCCTACTGAAAGAATTGTCACTTTAAAAAAAAATGTTGAGCTTCTTTTCCTGCTGTAGTAATTGGCAGTCTGCTCTAATGGCATGTGACTGGAGATAAATGACTGCATACAACATTTAGGACAGGGTAGAGTCAGAACCAAACCCACACTGGACAGCCTGGAATTCACGAGGACTTTTCACACAAGCAATTTGACTTTTTAATTGTTTCTGAATTATTTAATTTGTTTATTTTAGTGTTCAGCTGAATACTGAGATTACAGCCTTATCATTTCTTATAAAAGGCATTTAGACCTCCGTACCTGTGGAGGGCAGACTCTCAGGTGGCCCCCAGTCATCCTCCCCTCCTGGTATTCATGCCCATGCATAATCCCCTCTTCCTGCATGTGGGCTGACCCAGCAAAGCTGATGGGATGTCCTTTCCACGCCAAGGTTTTACAAGGCAGTGATTTCACCCTTACAAACAGACTCTTCTTTGTTGACCTTGATGAAGCAAGAAGCCATGCGCTAGAGAGGCCCATGTAGTCGGAAACGGAGCAGGGCCTCCAGCCAACAGACAGCAGGAAGCTGAAGTCTTTAGTCTAACTCTAACTCTCAGAACTTGTGAACAACCTACCGACAACCACACGAGCTTGGAGATGGACCCTTCCATAGTCAAGTCTTCAGATGAGACCTCACCCCCACCCAACACCTTGAATTCAGTCCTGGAGAGCTAAGCTGCGTCTGGACTCCTGGTCCACAGACACTGTAAGAACATAAATGAGTGTTGGCTTAAGCCTTTAAATATGTAGTAATTCATTATATAACAATAGATAACTAATACAATACTTGATACCATGCCCTGGTTTTATTTGGGTTACATAAGTCAGTAATGGTTTCTACTAATACATATGTATCATGCTACAACCACAGTTTTCATTGAGAGACACAGAGAATATAGGCTTTGAAGTCAGATGGAGTTGCATGTGTAATCCGTGTGTTTATGCAAAGTATTTAAACTCTCTCGGCCTCAGTTTTCTCACCTCTAAGAGGCATTATATTATTCTTACTTCAGACGGTTGTAGGAAGTATAAGTGTGTTCACTGAACAGGTCATCTGGAATTACTACTATGAAAATTCTAAAGAAAACTTTATAATCTATGACTTTTAGGATTTTTTCCCTTATTTCTGGCCACTCTGCCATTCTGCTTTGACGACTCATCCCCTTTTCATCACAATCTATTGCCCCAGCTGTCAGGCCTCAGCAAAAATTTTGTAAGAGGTGTCCTACTGAAGGTCAGAGTTTTCTCACCATCAAGACGTCCAGGCTTGGGTGCCTGCAGGCCTGATGACTTAGTCTTGGGAGTTGACTGATTGCAGCCTCTTGGCACACACGGGGCTGGCGCTCCATGTCTGACCTCACAGTTAGCTTCTCACCTTTGCTTTTTCATCCTGCTTTGGCTTTGCACCCTGTTCCCATACTCTCTTGTAGTTTGGAAGCAGAGAAGGGTGATCATGGAAACGAGTAAAGTTTCTAATTCTTGCGCTTAAAATTCTCTTACACCGTATTTTTATTACCTGTGTAATGAATGTGTTTGCTGTAACAGAGCACAGACGCAACTGGTGGGAAGCCCGCCTGTTAAGAATCTGCTCTGCCGACAAGTCTGGGCTCGGAAAATGTAGCATGTCTGAAGCGATGAGATGTTCAGCGTACTCCATTACTCTGTTTATTTGGTCTTTAAAATGTGTAATTCAACATTTTAAATGTACTCTGAAGATGAAAGAGAATGCATTTTTCATAGCTTATATGACATGCCCAATGTAATACTTAAGCAAGTTGCTAAATCGATCTGCAAAGCAGGGGGAAAAAAGTGGTCAATAGTTTTGTTTGTTTGCTTGTTTGTTTTTGCGGTACGCGGGCCTCTCACTGTAGTGGCCTCTCCCGTTGCGGAGCACAGGCTCCGGACTCGCAGGCTCAGCGGCCATGGCTCACGGGCCCAGCCTATCCGCGGCATGTGGGATCTTCCCGGACCGGGGCACGAACCCGTGTCCCCTGCATCAGCAGGCGGACTCTCAACCGCTGCGCCACCAGAGAAGCCCTGAACTCTTAAATTATATGGCTTTTCCAAGAATCAGGAAGATTAGACTCAAATTGAAATTGGTAAAAAAAAATGTTGAGAAGCAATTTATAATAAAATGTAAAAAGTTTAATTAAAAGTTGAGAGAAGAAAGAGATACAGGAAGCTGAAATATTCGGTGTAGTTATCATAGAGAGAAAGGAATTGAGGTAAATCCGAAATGATGGGCAGACCAGGAAAGGCAGAATTATAGCACCCAGGGAGAGGCGAAGGATACAAATTTAATGCTCACCATGTCTAATGAGCAACCGATACAATATTCAAATCATCTCCTTTTTACTGACATACTTTCAGTATTAGCATTGCTAAACATGTAGATTTTCCTGTTGTTATTTTCTGATTTCCAGCACTATCGGTCCCTCTCCAAAGTTTAAGAGTGAAAAATGGAAAAGCAATCTGAATAAAATCTACCGAGAGAATCCCCTGACAAATATGACCCAAACTGAGACTGAAATGTGGACGGAGATCCGTCAAGCTAACTGCATCCGCTCCATTCGGGAGAAATAGGCAACGTCGCACTGCCCTGGAGGGCCATTTACGAGGACCTGGCCCTTACGAATTGAAATAGTTACTTTGGAAATGATCAAGGAATCAAACACACACACACACACACACACACACACACACACACCAATTAAAGCTGCTAAAACACTTGCAATTTTTTCTGGGTACAGAGTAGGGAGAAAGACTGTACATGTCTTAGAAGAGACAGTAAACCAGACTCTGTATGACACTTAGGTGCAGACAACCTGGATTTTGTGTCATTCAGTTTCAGAATATATACTTCAGCTGTGTCCAATATTTCTTACTCAAAATTGTAAAGGGGTGAGTGTAAAAGACACAGGGCAAATCATAGCAATTCTGCAATTATTCTGAAAAATATCTATGCAGGGCTACAACTTCCGCCCGATTTAAGGCATTTGTCCTGGAAGGGACTTTAAAATACCCAGTCCAAAGGAGCTCCAAAGTCATCAGATTTTCAACTATAAGATGTGGAGGTGGGAGGTGGTACAGAAAATTGAGAGTCAGAAAACTCCCAACAGAAATGCTTGGAGCTGGGCATCCAATTTGTTTAGGCTGCACTTTTAGAAGGTGGGAGAAATATATTTCCTCTAACAGTAAAGTTACATCTCAGCTTTTAAGGCCCTAGGGGCGATTTGAGCTAAGTCTCGTGAACAAGGGATTGCTGGAAAGGTGGTGAAATTCAAGGAAACATAAAGACAGTTAAGGAAGGTTGTGGATTTTCCTTTGCTGCAGGGCTTATGACACACTTCTTCTGGGAACGCTTGGTTGCTCTCCTGCCCACAGGCTGAAGGTAAAATACAAAATGTGAAGTTGACTTACACTCATGGATTTATCCTTCATTCAGACACTCAGGTATTCAGCTCCGACTGTAGGCCACTTCTGTGCAAGGCCCTGCAGACGGACCAATGGAAGTGATCGTGAAGATGATGACAGTCACCAAGAAGAGCAGGACATTAGGGGACCAAAAGAAAGGAAGACTAGCTATATCCACTGATCCCTTAAGGTGAGCTATGGGCGCCCAACCCTGCCACCAGTCCCCACATGACTGCCTTAAGCGCAACGATATCCTGCATTGAAATGGGGTGGACAGCGGGGGTAGCTTTCCAGAAGCCACTTTTAAAGGATAAAAACAGCCAGCCGGGTAAATGGGACCGGAAGGGACAGCCTGGGAGAAGGTCTGGGCAGAAAACAGCAGAATGTGGGCAAGAAGCTCCTCGGGACACCTTCGCAGATTCAGGGGTGTGAGGGGAATAGTGGTGTGGGGAAGGGAACGGCTGGAGTTGAGGCCAGCGAGGTTGGCAAAGGTCCACCTCTTTCCTATTTTATCCTAAGAATACTGGGAAGCCACTGACACGATCTGATTTGGACTTTCAAAAGCCTGACAGTCCACACATTATTAGAATCTGTCCAACTCACAATTTCACAGCTAGATGAGCTGTGACACCAAGTGACGGAGACAGAAACACCATATGGTCCAGATTTCCAGACACTTAAATGATAGCTTCCTAGATGAACCTCAGTTTTCTCGGAAGCAGCAGCAACAAAAGTAATAGCTAAAGCTTAACGAAGATTTATTTATACTAAGCCCCATGGTAAGCACGTCCCCAAACTCGTCTCATTTAAGCTGGCATTGTGCTACGGATGAGGTTCTCTTATTATTTTCATTTAATCGATAAAAACTTGAATATTAATGATATTAAAAAAAAGTGTCCAAATTGAAGAAAAATTAGTAACTGATCAAGCTGTTTTTGTAAGTACTACATCAGCTGCCTCTAGGACGGCCATTCATATTATAATATCAACTTCTTGTAGCTGCCATTGCAGTACTAGTATTGAACTCACAGATTGCTAAAATGTACCGTCTTCACTAGGGCCATATATTTTCACAAAGGATAGCAGGGGGCTATTGCCTGCTCTGTTTGTGTCCCCTGCAGCAAGTCACGATTGCTGAGTTCATATTGTGTTTCATGTGCTTTGCACATCACTGTCACATAATATCATGGCTGCAACAAAGCATAAGATGATTGTTCAGTCAGACGTCGCCTGGAGAATACTTACAAGACTGTGATATCAAAAAAAAAATGCAGATTCACCCATGAACTCATTAACTAACGCAGCACAGTTAGGACTGAAGTTCCAGCTTTACCGCAAGAGAGCACCTGGCATAATAATGTCTTCACAAAAGGGAAGTAACGGATTTTATGCTATTTGAACTCACAGAGTCTTCACGTTTAATAGCGAAAGAAATCTGCTTTTGTCGGGGTAGAGTATCACTTTCTTTCCCAGTGAAAACATCAATTTTTCTTATTAGGAAAATATTTCGAGAAGAATTTTCCATCGTGTGTGACTTATGAAAGCCACGTGAGATTTTTAAAAACTTAACCTGGATTTGTTGAATATATTAATAGTTGTCTTCTTGCCAAAAGGAGGAACATCTTTTCTAAAACCAGTCAGAAGGGAACACAGATTATGAAAAGAACAATCCCCGTTTCTATCTGTCAAATTGAAAATAAGTCTTTTGCTTGTATGGGAAATACTTAACATTTATTAAAGTACATTTTATGTTTATGTATTAATATCATATTTTAGCAAATGGGTCTGAATAAATAAACTTGAGGAGAATAATTAATTACCACATAAGTCTAAGTGCATGTTATTTGCAATGATAAAAAGGTTAACTGCAAATAGTCTTCAATTATACTTTGAGTACAAGAAACAAAATTTCTGCATTTAAGTCTCATCCATTAGCAAGGCCTATTTGCATATTACAGCCAAAAGATAAGTAAAGAGGAAAATGGCAAAAGCAAACTCATCAATCTTAAATCATCTCTGTACAATTTTTAGATTATATATGTTTAAAAAATAGGAATGATGTAACTGAATTGTAGATACTAATTAAATTAAAATTACATGATAATTAAAAAGGTTAATATCTCATTTATATATTGACCGTTTATTTTTCTCCTTTTGTGAATCAATTCTGTGTATTTTACTAATTTTTCTACTTCGAGTTTTTTTCACATTGATCATATATTAAAAATATAAAAACTGTGTCATATATATTGCAAAAACCTTTTCCTCATGCCTCCATTCACCTTTCATTCATTCAAATGGGAATATTGTTTTTAATAATATTTTAAATACATTTTAAAAATTTTATATAGTCAAAATTATATATTAAAATAATTTCATGTAATAATCATATGCTTTAAAAAGTCTTCCCTTACTCAAAATTATTTTTTAAAACCCAATATGAATATTTATTGTATTTTTATGATATTGCTTTTAATATTTAAATATGATTATTAATTTGGTACAAAGTATGAGGTACAATCCAATTTTCTTCCTTCCATTCTTCCTTCTTTTCTTTTTTCTTCCCTTTTTCTTTCTTCCTTTAAACTTTTATTTAAATGGCTTACCCCATCATCCTAAGTGCATTTATTAAACAATCAGCATTTCTTTATTTACTTGGAACTCCACTTTATGGTTGTTTTTACGAGCTCTCCATTGCGTTGCAGGACCTTCCTGCTGATCCCAGCGCCAGTATCACTGTCACTCTACGCGACTTGCTAAAGACACCACCACCAGAAGCCGACTCACTGAACGGTGCATTTGCCAAAGGACAGAGTCACTTAATTGACAATTTACTAAAACTGGATGTGTTTCTTGGAGAGGGGTCCTCGGTAGGCTCTGTGGACCCAGGGCCAGGGCTACAGGAGGTCCTCGCCTTTCTTTTTCAGGTTCCTCCCCTCTCTGCTCAACCTTCCCACTGGCTGGTTAATACCTATTTGGTAATAAAAGTGTTTTCTTTTTCTACTACCTTGGTGGAGAGGTTTCCTGGGTTGGGAGAAGTTTTTGTTTTTAATTATGTTTCCCCAAAATAACGGCCCGTGAATCAAGCTTCTCCTCAGACCTTTCACTCTTCTCTGCTTTCCAGAGATTTTGCTGATCATTTTCTCATGCTTATTTCCCACATACAATTCAGAATCGTTTTCTGAGTTGAAAACAAAAAGGCTTTGAGGATTTAGACTGAACTTAAATGTGGTGTATATATATTACATTTCAGATTAATTCATGTGTTTGTAAATCGAGCTTCACATCAAGAAGGCAGTGTTTCTGCACTTATTCATTTTCTTGTGCTCACCCCAATAGTTAAATAGCTTTCCTTTTATAGAGTCTGGGTATTTGCTGTTAAATTTATACCTATGTGTTTTATGAGTAATTATTATTGTTTTTAAATTAAATTTGTAAGCCATTTTTCTTCTATTACATATATTCATATATACAATTTATTATATACAATTATAATATAATATATAATTATATATAATATATATACATAATTATATATATAATATAATATATATATTATCTATATATTATATTATTATATATAATAACATATAATATATAATTATATATATACATATAATTATATATATTATATATATATAATTATATATACAATTATGCAGTCAGTCCCCTCACGGACCATTCAATTTTTTTCAAAAAGATTTTTATTAAATTACCTTGAGTTTTCCAAGGATAAAAATCATATCATTCCTAAATAATGACATTTTTTCTTTTTTCCAATTAAAAAGAATGGTGACAATATTATCAAATGCATTACTTGCTCCCAGTGAACTGTTTTTATTTTTTTCAATATACAGATTATTAATTTAAATCTTACTTCTCAATCTTGACCATAAATTCTCTGTAAAATCGTGGTTGTATTTATGTTCTTTTTCGAGCAATTCTTGAGAAGTGAAAATCACAAATCATCAGGCTACTAAATTTTCATTTTGATTAAGAGCTGTAGATGTTTTACCCTTGCCCAGTATTCTAGAAGCAAGTGTTTCATAACTTCAGCATACATAAAGATAAAATCAAAATTGTCACTGCCAGATAAAAATCCAAGTGATGAATTATAATATCTAACCGAAGATAAAACCCACATAAGAAAAATAAGAGCCTAGTAAAAGTATCATTTTCAAAATAAACTTTCATAGGACATTTCACTAAGTCTAACTTGACATACTTCTTTAAACTTAATTTTGCAAGCTTATTCTGAAAACATATGGATTAGTAAACAAGACACAAAGTTAACTGATTTTACTACATATCTGTATACAGGAAATGTATCTATGAAATTCTCTCTGCCTAGTACATGTCCTATCTTCATAAAACACAACCGTCTTGTCTTTTTTATTATGAGGGTGAGGGACCAGTAAATTAAAAGAATAAAAAGATTAACCAAAGCATATATTAACTCTGAGAGAGTAAAATTTTATTGGACTTTATATCCACTGCCAGATGCCCAACAGCCTAAGGAAAAAAAAAACAAGGACCAAATGAGAAATTTTTTCAGTGCAACACAAGAGCTCCCCTGGTCGGAAATAACAGTACCAATGCACTACCTATATAGAAACAGACCTAGGATTAGTGGTGGGTGAAAACTGGCGAGTTTTCCTTCACATGGATCTTGCTGATGACATTGCAGATTTCATTATCCTGAAAAAAAAAAAGCCCCAAACTTTCCAAAGCAATAGAAAAGTAATATGACTCTTCACCCGAATTAATTATTGCTACCATGACAAGCACTTCACTCTGAAGCTGTAGAAATTTAAATCGTACAATAGCATCGTGTGGTGTCGTAGTTTACTTTTCCTCTAACTGTAAATGTGGAGGAAATTAGGTAATCCAATTTTGCATTTTACTTTCCACTCAGAATCATCTGTAACCTTTTCCCAAGAAAAGACATATCCAAATTATGTGTTCCAATACGACCTGGCACCTTAGGTTTTCTAGTTCCTCTCTATAACATTGAAAACTCCTACTGGGCACATAAACTCCAGAGTGTAGGAGAGATTTATTATCTGACATCTAAGACCCACCTGAAGTTAAAGCCTGACTTTCCAGTGTTTTCTGAAGCCACTTCGCACTTGAACTCATCTATTCACCAGCCCAAATACATGTTCTTTATGCCACTGTTTGCGTATTTACTATTTGCCATGCTTGCACTGTCTTGTCTCGACTTTATTCAACACACCCTTGAAGGAAGCAATCACTCCTCCCTGCCTCTGAGGACCTGTTGGTGAACTGACCCCACCTCCCCAGGACCCTTGGGTCCCCATCACACTGGTGTTCAGGGGTGCAGCTTCCTCCAACTTTCACCAGCCAGCGTGGGGAAACTTTCCTCCCATCCCTGACACCTTCCATTATAATTACTTTATCACTCAATTTCTTACAACGGATCTGCGATGCGATGCTTTGCTTTATTCAACTCCTTTTAAAGCCCTTGTGTCTAAGTCATCCTCCCTAACCATGGAGAATGTATTTACCGGGACTGTGGCTAGAAGACATTCTGAGGAACCTGTCCATATTATACTCAAAATATCCTGGTGTTGCACCTCTAACCATTGTCTGTGCTTTGGAACACTGATTCTAATTTCCAAGAGCGAGTTCTTTTCCTGTCTATCAGGTTATTGATCTTGCTCAAGCCCCAGATATAAATCACATCTTCCCAAGAGGTGTATCAGAGCTTCATCAAAGTAAATATCTATCATCTTCATCTAACAACCCCAAACTTACCTGGACAAGATCAGGTGCACCTTACCATTTCATTATATCTGGATTCCTACCCTATTTAACATCTGTGCCATTCAATTTTAATATTTAACTTAATGCTTCCGTATACTTATTTAACCCTTTGTGTTTGTGTTGTCCTGACTTGACTGTGAGATCCAGGAGGGAGCGTGTTGTGCTTACTTCTCTGAACGGCAGTGGTGGGTACATGGACTTAACAACCCTATCCCCGTCTTACTGTGTCTTGTCCTTCCTACTTCCTCCCTAGTAATGTCACCAAGATGTCAAAAAGGCTGAAGAATTTTAAAGAATTCAAATATGGCTCTCTTGATCCACCACTTCCCTATTATTTTTAAGAATACATGGACTTGGGGGCTTCCCTGGTGGCGCAGTGGTTGAGAGTCCGCCTGCCGATGCAGGGGACACGGGTTCGTGCTCCAGTCCGGGAAGATCCCACATGCCGCGGAGCGGCTGGACCCGTGAGCCATGGCCGCTGAGCCTGTGCGTCCGGAGCCTGTGCTCCGCAACGGGAGAGGCCACAACAGTGAGAGGCCCGCGTACTGGAAAAAAAAAAAAAAAAAAAAGAATACATAGACTTAAATAAAGGGAAAGGAAATTTCCATTCACATTGGTGCTAAATGTTCTCTAGTTGCTTGGCCCAGTAAAGATAAGTTACAGTCTTCAGTCATCTGGCCTTTCTGTGTTCTTTAGAGAAGATCCCCGTGGGAGGCAGCCTTGAAGATGGTCCTGGATGATTCCCTCCTCCTGGTACCCATGCCCTGTGCACCCTCCTGCTCTGGGATGTGGGTAGAGCTGACTGATTACTTTCTAATGAGGACAATACGACAGAAGTGATGAGATGCCATTTCCAAGATTAGGTTAGAAAAAGATAGAGGCTTGTGGCTTGGATCTCTCTCTGTCTCTCTGTTTCTCTGTCTTTCTCTTAGATCACTTAATTCTTGGGAAAGTCAGGAGGGGGCCATATGGAAAGAGCCCTGAGAGGCTGGAAGCACGCATCTTCCTGGTGGAGCCCTGATAGGGCTGCAAACCCAGCAGCACCACAAACCCACAAGTGCCACCGCCAGGGAAACCCCGAGGCACAACCACCCAGCTAAGCTGCTGTTGAATTGCAGAGCCACATAAACTGTTGAGATAATATACATTTGTTTTCCTCAGTTGCTAAGTTTGGGGATAATTTGTGTGCGGAGATAACTAGTAGGTATGTGTGTAATACCACTGACATACAGATTGTTTATATCTACTCTAGAAATGAAAAATCAGTGATCTAGTACCAGAATTCTTAATTTTGTTCCAAAGAACTGTTTGATAGATGCTAAATTTTATCTTCCATTGCCTACGATGCAGAAGAAAAGTAGATAGCAAGAGTGGCACTGAGGATCAAAACCAGCTCTGCTTAAATCCAATAAATAAATAATATGACAGCATCAGTAGAATTTATTGTCTTTTAAGGTTAATTGGCCCCATATGCAAAGTGGATATTCATTAAACTGCATATGTTCTGAGCAGAGTTTTTTCTTCACAGGCTTTTATGGTTGTTTTTAATTTTGGTTTGTAGATGCCTATACGATTTGTTAAAAGTTGATCATCCAATTAAACATTAATCAAATAAAAACAAAGTTACATGATTTCTAAAAAATTCTAGAAATTTGAAGCTTCATTTGACAGTGAAAATACTCTAAGATAATATCAGTTATTGGGTACATCACGCATCCTTATATCTAAAATCAGGCCGTTTTCTGCATATGAGTAATTAGCTGTAAAGCTAGTCCTCAGGGATACAGAAAAAGAGATCAAAGTCTTGTATAAGAAAGAATGGAGTTGAACACAAATAGAATTGGCTCTTGTAGGAAGTAAGTTTCACATCCTTGAAGAGCTTCAAGCATAGACTGGAAAACTACTAGGTGAGGATACTAAGGCAGAGGGGGGTTGAATTTTGAGATCACTTCCAACTTTAAAACTACATTCTAATGAAATAATTACATAGCACAATACTTTTAATTTCTTTATTTCTCCTTCTAAATCCATTCTTTTCAAACTTAAGAAATACTACGTATGACATATTTCCTTAAGAAGAGTCAGAAGTATAAAATACTGTGGAGGAATCAATCACATTGGCAAATAAAATAAGGTAATAATTGAAGTATTTCTATTTTTAGTGTCAGTGACAATTTATAGCTTTTGTTGTTATCTGCAAGTACAACTGCTCTTTAGTTAACTCTAAAAATATGTGAAAAAAATCAGAAGTCAGTTTGCTATGGCGTGTTGGGATAATAATTTACTGACGTGTTGCATGTCTGGTGCAAAAACTGAAAAGACAAGTAAAGCAGTGGAAGTGTGTTTGAGTTTATACTCTAGAGAGGCATTTTCTATATCCATTTTCAATTGCTCTTAGGACACTATAGTTATAGAATTCAATTTCAGTGTTCCCCAAAGAGAATTAAAAGATGAATAACATTTCAAAATTACACTGCTTTCAATTACTTGCACCTTTTTATCATCAGAAAAAGTAAAAAAAATTTTTTTTTCAATTCAGAAAAAAACCAAAAGTGCAATCACTGAACTGTTTTAAAGTCACATTTATTTTATTTAGAGGGTTTCCCTACTAAAAATTTTCATATGCTGATCACTTGACATTATAATAAATGTATTCCTTCTTTGCCTGAGGAAAATTAATAAAATAATAACTATGCATAAGGGGAAAATTATATGTTTTATTTATTTTTTATTTATTTATTTTTTTGCGGTACGCGGGCCTCTCACTGTTGTGGCCTCTCCCGTTGTGGAGCACAGGCTCCGGACGCGCAGGCTCAGCGGCCATGGCTCATGGGCCCACATGTGGGATCTTCCCGGACCGTGTCCCCTGCATCGGCAGGCGGACTCTCAACCACTGCGCCACCAGGGAAGCCCTAATTTTTTAAATTAAGTCAGATATCATCCATCTTTAGCTGATAGAATTCTTTTGAGGCTCGTGTGCCTGAGGCAATTCCTAGAGAAGTTAGTGCTGAGAAACGAGAGCTTAGTGGCAATCGCCGGAAAGAGGTGACAGCTACGTATATGGCTTTCATTCCAGAAATCATACCGTCGCCTAAGGGTTTCTAACGGAATCCACTCAACATATTAATCTAGAGAGAGTCAGCCACACATACAGGCATACCAGGTACATTTGCATTTTTATGGGCCCTATTTTATCATTGGCTAGGAAACACTGTATAACCTCCCCTTTTTTGTGTGTTTCTGTGCACTTCTCCAGGCATGCCATCCAATATCTCCCTGTTGTTTCCTTATTTTTATCATGCGGGCTGCCTTGACGACTTTTACTAAGCAACACAAATAAGAGGTCATAAAGGGGAGATGTGATAGGTTTTTATGTCATCAACATACACCATTACAGTGGCTTTAAATGTGGGAGGAAACACCATTCTTCTCTCAAAACACCCACCTTTCAGCAATGCATACTCTCTACTCTAAGCACAGAAAAGAGAAATTTAATGTCACATAACTTCATAATTAGAGTTGAGGTCTTAAAAACAGTAGCCTTTTTGAGCTCTGATGATTTACAAGCGCAGGTTTGTTCGGCATTTTCTTTGGTGCCTCCTCTTCATTTATATCCCACTTCTCACACAAAAGGAGAATTTTAACTGCTCGGGTACGTGTTACTTGCCAGATAGTCACAGCCTGCTATTTGGTTACTGGTGGTATATTGTGCTATTTAGGGATGTAAAGTACCTCTTTATTAAATAGGGTATTGTAACTCTGCTATGGAAAAGAGTAAATTCTAAATGAGAGAGAAAACAGATTGTGCCAGGTGTATCTTACTTCATTCCCTAAACTTAAAAAGCCAGAAAGATAGACATGAGGCTAGTTTCATACAGCGATGCGCCCTTGAGCTGTGTCTCCCCGATGGATGTCACGGGTGCAGCAGGGGGAGCTCAACGCCACCTCCCCAGTAGACTAGGAGGGGGGCTGAGGCGGCGTCAGGAGGCCCTTCTGGTGGCAAGCTGGCCCTGTTCATTCTGCAGCATCTGTAAACATTGAAAGAATGGTGCTGGGTGCTAGAAAAGGTCAGTGTGTTGCTGGTTTTCAGTGCAGGCTTAACCAGAGCCCTGACTAATACACAACTATGGAGAGGGCAAACTGCCAATTCTGGGGATTGAGGAGCAGAGCAACAGGAATCGCGTTTTCTGAAGGCGATGGTCCAGGAGGCATGGATTTATTCTCCTTTGGGAGGTGGCGGCTCTCTCCTTGTCACTATTAGATTCCTACCCATGAAACGTACTGTGTGTATTTTACAGATCACTTGTTATGGGAAGGACCGCTATTCCACTCATCATGGTGGTTACAATCACTCTTAGGAAACACGTTTATCCAATTTCTCTCTATACATGACTGTACCACACATCACACCAAAAATGAAACTCATATTTTCCTCCCCATTAGGAGTTTGCTATTCGACACCCATACTACTGATGTGAAAATGTGTTCTGAGGTTTCTAAGCCTTAGGATCTCAAATGTTGCCATGCTTTTTACCTTAGCACATGAATATGGTGAAGAAACGCTTAAATCAACAAGCCATCCACTGACCATACTTTTATTGTATTGTATTTTACTGGCGTATAGTTGATTTACAATGTTGTGTTAGTTTCTGCTGTGCAGCAAAGTGAATCAGTTATACATATATATATATCTCCACTCTTTTTTAGATTCTTTTCCCATATAGGTCATTACAGAGTAGACCATACTTTATTTTAAACTAGCTGGAGAGCTATTCCATGACACCTTAGCATCTCATGAAATAAAGCTTAAAAACTACTGCACGAATAATAATCACACTCAGCACGTCAATGAGCCCTAGTCGGGTAGATGGCTCTCTTGACATTATAATAAATGTATTCCTTCAAAATAGCTTCAAAATCCTGCTTTCAGGTTGTCCTCACTGCATAATGATGGCAAGTTGAGGGTGATAAGCAGAGTACTGGCTTCCAAATGCCCACTTCCTAATCCTCAGAACCTGTGAATACATTATTCTACATGGCAGAAGGGACTTTGCAGATATGGCTAAGTTAGAGCCCCGGAGATGGAGATCATTCTGGATTCTCTGCATGGACCCAAGGGAATAACAAGGGTCCTTATAAGGGAAAGAGAGAGGTCAGAGTGTGAGAGGAGTTGTGACTAGGAAAGCTGAGGTCGGAGTGATGGGACTGCTTCCTGGAACAGGAAGCAGGGGACCGGCCGGCCGCTAGGAACTGGAAAGGGAATGAGGTGAATGTTTCCCTAGAGCCTCCAGGAGGAACGTAATCCTGTTGGCATCTTGACTGTAGCTTAGTGAAGCCTATTTTGGTCTTCCAACCTCCAGAACTGTAAGATAAAATGGTGTGGTTTTAAGCCGTTAAATTAGTCGTGATTTGCTACAGCAGTGAGAAGAAACTCATAAACGTATGTTGTGTTGACTCTGAAACACATCAGGTTTGCTCACATCCAGGATGTGAGTATGTCAGCTCCTGCCTTGGGAAGCGGCAACATCTGATGCGCTTCTTTTCATTATTAGTTTCATAAGGGAAACCCAGTATGGGTTTCAACTCTGACCAGCAGAGTTCAGGAAACATAGGAAAGAGGAGAAAGAGCAGATCATTCAGAGCAAACATCCCTGCTTCTCAGAAGTCCAGGACGCGGCTGGTGGAACAAAGACCCAGAAGCAGGGAGGGGAGCTCTGAACGGAGGAGCTCATTGCTCATCTTCTTGCAATCCTGGCTGCTGCCACTGGTCATTTTTGTAGAATGTTCCATCTCCACTGGTTGGAAAACCAACGCTCCAAAAGAGAAGACTCTTGCACAAACAGCAAATATTATTTCCAAAAGAGGAAAGAAACAACTTGAAGGAAATACATTTTTCTTTATTTTCCTCTCACAGGGCGGAAGGGGAAAAACACAAGGGAGAGAAAATGTGCCAATAAACCCTGCACTGAGTGCCCCTGGCATGCCTCGCCGCAGCTGCTTGTGGCTGAAAAGTCGGTAATATTCTCATATTCAGTATTTCCAGCTCGCGTGAAAGATAAAATAAATCCTGGAGCCCTAATAGCATTTCTAGCTTTGGGACTGCTCTGGAAAGGCAATGCATTATTATTATGAATCTAATTAAGACGTACGGATAATCCGGTAGCTCCACCAAAAGCTTTAGAATAATTCCATGTGCCGAACGTAAATCTTCAAGTTATTTACTTCCAAGATGTTTTTAGTGCAAAGCAAGACCGCATTACACGATCGAGATGATGTGTTTACACAGTCCCTAGAACAATTATTTTTACTTTTAGAATGTCCCTCAATTTGGGTTCGTCTAATGTTTCATCAAGATTAAAATCAGGAGATGCCTTTTTTGGACAACAACGCCACAGAAATGGTGCCCTGCTCTCTGCATCACATCAGGGGATGCATGACGGTGACGTGTCTCATTACTGGTGATATTCATTTTGATTACTTCGTTAATGTGATATCTGCCAGGTTTCTCCACTGTAAAGTTATTATTTTATCCTTTGCAGTTAATAAATATCTTATGGAAAGACACGCTGAGGCTATGCAACTATCTCCTTTCTCATTACGCTGTAGATTTAACATTCATTGGTGCTAATTGTCTGAAATGATTATTACTGGGGTGTTGCTAAATGGTGATTTTCTATTTCAATCATCCCTTCTGTATGCATTAACTGTAATTCTACTGTAATGCAGAAGACACAGCTATTAATACTCCTTCAAAAGCCTGATGTCATGGGGCAGGGCTAGGGATACTGGCATTTCTACTTCCAAACATAGTAGCCGGATGTACCTCCCTCTGCTGTTACAAATCATGACAACAGTGTACATAAGAACAAAAGAAGATGACAGAAGATGATACAGGAGGAGGACAAGAAAGGGAAGGTGAAGAAAAAGAGAAAGAAGCAGAGCAGTAGCGCCACATGGAAAACAGACACATCTCGATTTCCTAGTTGAGAAACCGGCTAACTTAAAACCCGCTCTGGAGAGATACTGGGATTTATCATTTCGACTCAGGTCCATGCAACATCATTGGTCCTATTTATCTACCTTCGCCCACACAATTTACCCACACCCTTTCTTTCTTCCTCCTCTGATCCTCTCTTAATACTTCAGACACAAAATATTGGCACAGATTAAACTTTCTTCATCTCTCGCTACAGATAAACAAAAGAAAACTCCTCTGGAAAGGGAAAAACAAATCTGAAAGCACTATTCTTTCCATGGACCCACACACCCCCTACAGGCTTACGTTGCTGGATGAAGAGTTTTCACCCTGCTCACCCACACTCAATAGGCAGTAAGCCTGGCCACCTTTTCTCTCTCGTCTGACAGATGCTTTTTCTTGTGGATAATGATCGCGAACGTGTATGGGTGCCCACTACATACCATGGGTCCTCTTGTGGCTGCACTACCCAGTGTTTCACTTAAACCTCCAACACAGTATGAGGTAGGCGTATCCCACTATTCAGATGAGTATGATGAGAGAACACAATTTTTAGGAACCCACATAAGCTCTTACAGGTCGTTAACCGTCAAAGCAAACTGACTCCAGAACCCACCTCCTTACCGCTGTCCATACGGCTCCCTGATAAGAAAGTCAACCAGTGGGGAAGGCAATCTCTGCAGCCTTTCAAGTATCGTCATCAATTTTTTAAGAATTATTTTTCACTCATCAGAATGTTAAAAAATATCACAAAAGGGCTAAAAAGAGCATTCTCACATCTTCCTTTATGATCATAAAAACAGTACCTGTTTATTGCACGGTTTTCAATAATAAACTCGGTTTGAGCATTGAATACTCACATCCAGCCAGTGAAGAGTGTATTGTCTCTACTTTGCAAATAGGCTGTGGCTTAAAGTTCTAAGATAATTTCCCCAAAATAATAGGTATATTTAAGGGGTCAAGCCAGGACCTGATTGATCCCAGAATTACTCATTCCAAAATTCTGTTTATAATCATTTTACTATACTGACTAATAAGCATTTTCTTTGGAGGTTTATCAGAATTAATAAAAACAAAGCATTAATAAACTAGAGAAAGAAACACTTGATCTTCACTGACTCCAAAACCAGAACTGGACTATCTCAATAACCAGGAAGCAAACACAAACACACAAATACATTGATGCCTCCAGAAACTCACTGCAAACTTCTTTTGTTTGCCAATTTCCTGAGGCTACCAATCTTAGATGAGTGAGTGTATATGCCATGTGATTTAGCAAGTTATTTTTAAAGGACAGCAAATTATTAATTGAACTGAATCAGTTGTACCTGCCAGCATTCATCTAGAGCTTAAGAAATAGTGTTTCTAATTCTAATATAATTCTTTCACTGCTTCAAATTTCAAGTTTTTCAAATGTATTACCAGATCTCAACCAGTACTAGCCACACGTCAAGTGAACTGGTATAGCTAACGCCTGGATAACTTTCCAAAGTGATCTGAGATTCTTTGCTCCATCTGGAAATAAGCCGCCTTCTCATACGCATATAGGAAGTTCTCATGTACCATGCACTTGTAGATTGCTTTTACATCTGATTAACAGAATAGTATTTTAATTCAAGTGACTGCTGATGACCCTATAAAAGCTAATTTATCTATCTCACTTAAAAACTTTTTTGTATAATTTATGTCATTGATGGGGAGAGACATTCTAACACTTCAGATTTTCCTTAGAGGTGTACCACTGATAATGTCATCTTTCTGTTCAAGTCCTGTAGATCTCAACTTTTGTGATTTCTTTAAAAGGTCACTTGATTTTCAGAACTTCTTCAGGGAATTTGAAGATTTCCCATGTAATAGGTTAACAGCAGGTCACTAAAAAGTTCTTTTACAAGTGCTTTCGTGTTCTACGTGAAGAAATGAGACTTTGCCAGAGATACATCTCTCTGTTCTTTACGATTTCCCTGTAAGTGGGACACAAAATATATACCAGTGACAAAGTTCTTCATTTCACCTGTCGGGTAGGAGAGAAGTATCTGGTCTCAGAACCTTGCTCCGTTAGAGCAAACCTTTGTTAGAACCAAACCTTTTCTAGCAAATGAAAGTTGCAATTTGCTCCTAGTTTCCTCTACTGGCAGCATTAAGGAAGAAAGTCGATGGGAACAAAGTCCAAACTGGCAGTTAGGATTAAACTTTGAGAAACGAATGCTTTTTACCAAAGGCAGAGAACTTCAGAGCTGTACTGGTTGAAGCAATAGGCACAACCACAAATCAAATGTGGGTGAAAATGTGGACACATGCTTGATCCATAATTCACCATAAACTAGGTGCAATTCTAAAGAGAAAAACCTCATCGGAAAATCTGACCTAAAACATTTATATAAGTTCCAAAATGGCACAGAGAGAGCAGATATTCGATATAAAAATGTAGAAGGAGAAGAGAGAATGGCCAAGTTCAGAATAAGTTGTTAGGAAAAGTTTGACTTCCTACTAACTCAGATTTTATTGATTTATTATTCTTTAAAAGAACATATTAAGTAGCTCGGTACCAGAAACTCCGTTAGACATTTTCTTATTCAATCTCTTGCTCAGTCTTGTCAACCATACAACCTCCTCTTCATCCTGGAAAAGGCACGTTCTCCCCGACTCCAAGAAATGGGTGGCCTTTGTTTCTTCTGTATGAAATGCTCCCAGTGGGTTGTTTCCACCCCACACCCCAACTTTACTCTTACTATCGCTCCCATTTTAAGATCACGCCCTCAGGGACGACGTCCTTGGCTTTTCAAGCCAGGCAAGGGTCTTTATCACCTGTGGTTGTAGAACAGAATTTCTCTCCCTTTTTTTTATCTCTTCTTTCTTCTCCACTTTTATCTTTTTAAATTTTATTTTATTTTTTATTTTACATTGGAGTAGAGTTGTTTAACAATGTTGTGTTGGTTTCAGGTGTAAAACAAAGTGATTCAGTTATACACATATGTGTATCAATTCTCGTACCTCCCATGGTGTCAGGGATTGATTGGTATCTGTCCCCTGTGTTCCATGGTAAGCTCCAAGAGACCAGGAATCGTTGAGTAAGTGAATAAATGTGGTGCAACATTTTAGAAAATTGAAGAAATGTACAGACAGAACAGATACTTGAACCTTCGCCTGAGTGACACTAGGGTCCATGGGATTTTCATTGCATATGAATGTTCAGCTTCCTCCACCATCTTTGAGATCCAGAAGCGTGTTTGGGAATTCTTCCCCTCATATTTTCACAACGAATCATTGAATATACAAAAAAAAAAAAAAAGGGAACTTGTAAATGGTCCGATCCAATATAATTTGAGAGATACTGGAGTGTTGCCTCCGTAACTGCCTCTGTATAACCGGGTTCTGTCCTGGAAGTGGTAATGCTGCTTCAGAATTTCTAATTTTTGCCAACCAAATAAGCGCTATCTTCAAGCACACACGCCAGAGGGTTTCATCAGATTGCTTCCAGAAACATTGTTTCTCATATTCTTTACCCCACAGCTGCTTGCTTCTTGAAAAAACTTGCTCAATGATATCCTGCTACCTTGAGTCATAAAATAATTCAGATTTTAGGCTCTTGATAAAACAAAATGAAATATAATAGTTTCTAAAACTGATCACAGTAAAGATTATAAAACTAAGATAATACCTCTCGTATTATATAACACAAGTGCCTAGCACATTATACATTATATATAATGTCAGCCAATTATCCTAATTATTATTATATATTCTAATTTACATATAGAGAAAATGAATATGCAAAACTAAAATTGTGCAATGAGTCAGGATGGTGTGTTAATGGATAATTTTATTATAATTCAAAAAATGAGGATATTGATATTTCAAATAGATAAATACACACAAATGAGGGAGCTGAAATTTCTTTTTTCACGAAATAAATATTTTATTCCATCTCCTATACATAATTATACTATTTTCCATTGTTTTTAGAACACAACCTACATACTTGTGTTTTTCTGTTCACTTTTTATACTCTTACTGCATTTTCGCCAAAATATTTTTTAGCCCTGGAACGTAACCACACAACATTTTGTTTTAAATTTTAAAAAGCAATCAAAAGAATTTGGGAAAAAATGATCATAGTCATTTTGACTGGGGAATTTTATTTTATTTTTCCAAGAAACATACTACTGGAAGTATAAAAATATACATTTCTTTGAATTTCACTTCCTAAAAGGTAAACTTCTTAAGAAACAGAAGGAATATTCAGAGAACTAGAGCAGAGCTGTCAGCTTCAGATAAGTTCTTAAATGATGCTTCAAATCAGTTAACTTCAGATGAGAAGAAAGAAAAAAAGATAAAAAAGAAATTTGAAAAATGTTTTATGACATCTTTGTTCTTTTTAATTAAAAACAAAAACCCCTGCCTTGTGCTTTCTCTGGGGCCAACTAAGGACTGGGGCTGTTAGACAAGGGAACGGATTTCCTTCTCAAATCCAATTAGGAACTTCCTCTGTGGAGTGGCCTAACAGGAGCTGTTCATAAGCTGGCTGAGAGCTCTGTTCCAGGAATACAAATTCTCCATCTAAACACTATTAAGGACGGAAAAAAAAGATAAAGCGATCCTGAAAATTCAGGACCCTACAGGAAAATGTACTTCTATTCAACAAGCGTGTATTGAATTTGAAATACCCTATGGCGCTTATTGGACAAACAGCCTCACCTGGGGAGAAAGGCGTGCAGTTCTCTAAAGCAGTGACTGCCGAAACAGAATGACTGGGGAGGAAATAGCGAAACTGGTGGGAAAGATTTCTTAGAAGAGGGGTTGTACGAGCTGACCCTTGAACGAGTGTGGCAGAATACTATTAATAAATAGAGTTGACTCCAGCTGATACATAGTGCTTCCCAGGAGCTGGGCCATCTTCTAAGCCTTTCACATCTACTAACTCAGGCTACTTGTAGCAGCCTGATGGGGTCCGGGATGATTATTATCCCATTTTAGAGGTGAGGACACTGAAGTTCAGAAGTGATAAGTGACTTCGTGGTGCTCACACTTTCTGTAAATGACTTACCTAGGACGGGAACTCTGGTACAATTTGCACCCAAGATTCCGGGATCTTTACCACCATCTGCTGCCTACCGACTTGGAAATCAGGAAATGGGGACTGCTGAGAGCTTCATGTCAAAAGTCATTTTCTGGATCTCATTTTTTCCCTAAAATTTGAGAGTTATTTGAGGTTGGAATATTTTTTTAGGCTCCTTTCCTGCTCTGAAATTCTGAGGACCAAACCTCCCAGAATCAGGAAGCAGCCCAACAAAAGGCACTGAGCAAAAAAATAATAGGAACTGTTAGCATGGAGAGTGCCAAGAAGTATACTGCTAAATTCTGGGTCCTGAAATATCTAAGCAAATATGTTTTTAAAAAACATCTTTAGCTACTCAAACTTCAGTGCTTTGGAGGATGTTTTAAGTTAAATATTTCATTGTTAACTAATTGTTTATGGTGACTTCTTGGTATCTTATGTCAACAAACTATGTACATTTTGCTGCAACTTAACATGAGTTCTACTAATAACAATCCTCCAACCCTTACACCCTGAAAGAACCCTTCTAACAAGGGTTTAAGTAAATCATTACACATTTAAAGGTAAATTCTCCAGCATGGTTACTGAGTGCTTAATATGGACCAGGTGCTCTACTGGGTCCTAATCATGTATCTATGTCTTTGAAATGCTTGCTATCTGAATTGTTCAGACCTTTTAAAGAAAAGTATTATAATCAAAATGTTTTCCATGTGTTAATTACGCTTACCTGCCAAATATAAATTAATATCATGTCTAGGTAGAGAACCGATTGCTAAAATAACTGAGGGAGAAAGCTGAGGGCACCTCATGCCTCCCTAACATTCTGTTTGGATAAAGCAATAAAATCAGTGTGGCGTTATAACACCATTGGGTTGATTTGTTACCAGCCAGAGAACCATACTCATTAGTGTTCATAAACTAAATAACGTCAAAGAGAAAAGAGTCTGTAGTGGAGGCACTGCGTTCTCCCCTTCTTATGCAATACGGTTATCAATCATGCAAGGTTACTTTTCAGTGCTTCCAAGCTGGTAAGAAACAGTACGATGATAAAAATAGAATCAAAATGTAAAGCAAACAAATGGAGGGGAAACACAGAACTGGAACACTTGAGATAAATTTTACAGGGATAAATGTAAAACTCCTAAAATCAACCTATCAAATACACTATTCAGTTTTGCAGGCATTATTAAAGCAGTTTGATGTACAAATACTTGTTTTTTTTTATATGCCCCAGCTTTTTTTTTTTAGTAAATTTATTTATTTTATTTATTTATTTTTTGGCTGCGTTGGGTCTTTGTTGCTGCGCGCGGGCTTTCTCTAGTTGTGGTGAGCGGGGGCTACTCTTCACTGCAGTGCGTGGGCTTCTCACTGCGAGGCTACTCTTCGTTGCAGAGCACGGGCCCTAGGCGCGTGGGCTTCAGTAGTTGTGGCACACAGGCTCAGTAGTTGTGGCTCCCGGGCTCTAGAGCGTGGGTTCAGTAGTTGTGGCACACGGGCTTAGTTGCTCTGCGGCATGTGGGATCTTCCCGGACCAGGGCTCGAACCCGTGTCCCCTGCATTGGCAGGCGGTTCTTAACCACTGCGCCACCAGGGAGGCCCTTATATACCCCAGCTTAATAAGAACATCTGACAAAGCTGTTAACTATGTTAAATATCAGACTGCTGACCCTCCTATATCAGAAAGGAGAGATCATATTTGGCTTCAGGTGTTTGGTTCTGAGCTTTAAAGTATTAAGAGAGATGTCAGTTTCTACAGAATACATTCACAGCAGGGAATCTCAAATGAAGAGAGAGGTTTGAATACGTATTCTTTACTCACTTGTCCACATTCAAGTATACTTATTGAAAAGCTATTCCATAAAAGGAAGTTGGAATATAACAGTAATCAAGACAGATAATTCAGGTAGCCAGCCTTGGACATAGCAAAGCTATAGAGCTAACAGATACCGGAGTTCCTAATCAAACAAACTTCACTCTGACGCCAGAGCACATGTTTTAGCCACTCTACTACTTTGCTCTTAATCAAACAACCCTCTTCCAGTTGGGCAAGTGAACCCCCCTCCCAATAACCGTCTGCCTTTTGGTGTGTTGAAGAGGCCCTGGTCAATGGCCCACGTTGCAGCTTAACCATCAACAGCGCTTCCTAAACACACATCTGCACAGGCTGTCCCGGTTTGTACAATGTGAATAGTTTGATGAGCTCTATGATGCCATTAGGCTAAATGCATAACACAGCTTAAACCGATTGGGTGTTTGCTGCTCACAGGGGCAACTGTGAATTAGGTTTGTGGGGCTAGAGGCTTGACACCTTGCAGGAGTGCCGGGAATACTTGGCTACGTCCTTAGTGAGCACAGGAGAGACTCACAAGACCATGTAATGTACCCCCAAATATTTATGCCTCTGTAACATCCCCACCTTCTGTCTACCAGATATCCAAGTAAGGGTCTGAGAGAATTATGCCTTCCTGCCCTAAGACTGCCGTATGCCTTTAGGAATAGCAGTACTTATAGGAATCCCAGGAGGACCTAAAAAATGTAGTTACTAAAATAATTTCGGATGCTCTGTGGTACAAATGAGGCACCTCATTTAAGAAAGCGGGCCATTCCAAACCCTTGCTTGCATGAGATTTTCAACATCATATACTCCGTTGTCACAAAGCTCAGTGCTTCCCTATCTTGGCTTCATGCTAGAAGTATCTGAGGAGCTTTAAAATTATAATGATGTGCAGGCTCCACCCAAAAAATTCAGACTCTCTGGGGTGCGGTCCAGGCATTAGTAAATGTTAAAAGCTCCCCGAGGATATTCCAACATGCAGTCAAGGTTGAGATGTACTTCTGTGAATAAACAAACGTGTGAGGAGGCGAGTTGTCAGCTGCACCCCGACCTTACACCCCTAGATAAGATTCCCTGCCCATGTAAATTCAAAACCCTCAACAAGGTACTTCAACTCCCGTGGGGCCTCGTGTTCTTGTAGGGACCTCTGTCCCCAGGCTCGGTCATCTGCTTTTGCTGTTTTCAGTTCTTCTTTGGGATTCGATAATTTGCCCATTCAAATAATTTCAGATTATGATTGCTTTTACATATTATTTTGAGCAACAGAGGAGGGATTTACATTTATGGAGGCAAATATATGTGATTCGAATTAGACATCCATCCCCTAAAATATCCTTAAGTCACCCCACCACAAAGACAGTGCACTTACCCCATGGAGCCCTCAACCTTACACCCTCTTACTCACTCTTCCCCCTCATTCACCTCTTGATCTTTTCTTTCATTCCCATCTCAAGATACACTTTTATGTTTGGTCTTACAGAGAAACCTATTATCTTATTGTCTGGGCCACAAGTAGACATCCATTCCCCAGTGTTCTACCTTCACTTTTAAGCAAATTATGGAGGTATTTTCTCAAAAACAGCCTGACCCTAAGGAGAACTCTGGGGTGATAAAAATGCTCATTTTGTTATACCTACTAAATAAATGAAAAAATGGAATAAATTTACTTTATTATTGTACATTATAATAACTTTAGGCTGGAAAAGAGACCAGTTCCTACATAATGATGACTGAAACTATTCTAAAGTTAGATTAACTATTTCTTCTAAAAATATAAATATCTTAAACTGTCTGAGTCACATCTTCATTGGTCAGAGACTTGGCTTTGAGGGTAATTTGCCCATCCTATCCCAAATTACTCTGCCACGAGAGTTACAGATTATGGAGAGGAGATTAAAGAGATAATTAGTTCTCTTTTATTCCTAGAAGAACACTTCCCATTTCTTCAGTTAAAAATGGTTCACTTCGTGTCATGATGGAAGTACTGTGATCACTGATTATATACTATCAAAAATTCGGGGAGAAGTGAAAGGAGAAGATTTCCCTGGAGATCATTTTTCATTTAGTGTATAAGGTTAAATAGACTCCCAGATGCTCTGCTGAGATAGAGAGATGCATCTCAAGACACGCGCAAGCAGCCAATTTGCCAGCAGATGGGAAAGCAAGCACCCGGAAGCTGGCAGCTCTCTCTGCGTGAGGAAGACGTATGATCTCGAGGTTAACAAGCCTTGTCCACTTAAGACTATATGCCACTAGGAAATGTGAGCGAGTTCCTCGTCCATTGAATGAGGAGCGTGTGTCAGAACATCAAGAAACTGCTGAGTGAGACTCAGAAGCCTGACATTCCCGCCCTGCTAAAATACTACAATGCCAAGTAAACTGACCAACTGCACGTCCAATTTTAGAAATTTAGAACTATGTCACTTTCTGAATAAGAGGTCTGGTTTCAGTGTCATATAATCCCATCCTAACCTGAGTTGAAGATTATTTCGTTCACATGCGAAGACATCTAGAGCAGTCAGTGAACTCCTCTATTCTGATTTCTATATTTATGAAATTAGAAACTTTCTACCAATTTACTGTGTGCTGGTTTTCACTGACACAAAGTGAATGCTCTCTTTTACTCCTTTCTCAGTAGGTAAAGAGAAATTGGATCGTCTCTTCATCTATCCAGAAAGATCCATCACCATAAAGATGATGAAATTCACACTAACCAGAGTGGTGAAAGAAGACCATGCGATTCACACGAGCCTCTTTAATTAGATTCTTCTCTCCATTCATTTTGCCAGCTCAGCTCTCCTGAACTGTTCTGCCAGTTGACTCTGGAAGCCCCAGATGATTTATGCCTTTCCAAAAATAAACAATAATAAAAGCTCACAGATACAGTACAACTTGAGTCATTGGACCCAACCTACGGGAGTAGAGCTACTCAGGAGGGCAGCATTCAGCGTCTGAGAGCACGGGGTTGGGAGCGAGATGAATCTTACTCGACATTCTAGCTCCGCTGCTTACTAGCATGACCTCCAGGATGGGGATATCCTCTCCAAGATACAGTTTCCCTATTTTGCAAATGCAGAGGATAGTATGTCTTAAAGAATTCTTGCAGGATTTCAATATGATGGTGAAGATAAAGAGCTTAGCAGAGGACCTAAAATGTGGAGAGTGCTCAGTAAATGCAGTCCCCATCATCAGTCTTCGCAGGGGACTGGGGTGCACAGACACGTGAAGAGAGGTGTAGACCCTGCCTGCCGTACCCTTTCTTCTGTGACAGCAAACGTCTCCAAGTTGGCTTCAAAATGGTGACAGCTGCCAAATAAGTGGAGGTTTCTGGAGACATCGGGTGTGTTTAAAAGAGGTTTTCCTCCCTAGGGTCCTCGCTTCCCTGATGGGGTTAGTAGGATTTGCGGAGGTAACTTCGGCAACTTATTACCATGTATAATTTGGCCTCTGTGAGAAATGTGTGGACAAAAAGCCCAAGGTGACAAGGAGAATTCCAGTCGTGAGAGAACAACAAAACAGGCATGTTCCTCTAGTTTTGGCCCTGAAACACATCATCAAGACACTCCAAGGGTTTCTGAAGATCTTTCCTAGCTGTGGAGTTGAGATGATATTAGAAGTAACGGCACCTTAGAGGCTGATTAAAAAAATCAAAAGTCAAGTTAGCTCAAAATGTTGTTAGCAGACCCATTTGAGGTGTTTTTCTTCATTAAATTAATAAATGCAGGCAGCAGTTTTACCTGCTTTTCTGATTGATGAATCTGTTAGTGTCTTAAATGTCTTCTGCATGATTATATAGGGATAGGAAGGCTTATCTTCCACTCATGAAGTGCCTACGTTTTGTGTTCACTTGCCGACAGATCTAGCGGTTTCAACGTAGCTATTAACCGAGTCATTTGCTACCTGAAGAAAACTGCAGAAGTACTTGGGCTTTTACTGTATCCAAACAGGCTGATGGGACAGTGTTCTTACCTATGAAAAGAAGTGATGGGAAATGGGTAACAGTCTGATGTCTGAGATATAGGAGCCTCTGATAAATATTCACATCTTCTTTTTTTTTTTTAATTTTTCTTTGGCTTAAACAACAGAAATGTATTGTCTCACAGTCCTGGAGGCTAGAAGTCTGAAATCACAGTGTAGGCAGGGTTGGTTCCTTCTGAGGGTGTGAGGGAAGGATCTGTTCCAGGCCTCTTTCCTTAGCTTGTAGGTAGCCATCTTCATGTTCACATGTTTTCTTCCAGGTAACCCTGTCTGTCTCCAAATTTCCCCTTTTTATAAGGACACCAATCATATTGGATTAGGGGCCACTCTTATGACCTAGTTTAACTAATAGTCACATCTTCACAATATGACTGAAGAAAGAGTGAAAAAGAATGAGACTGAGAGTGAGGGAGGGGTGCAGAGAGGAGGAGAAAGGGGAGAAAGAGCGCGCACGCGAGAGAGAGAGAGAGAGAGAGAGAGAGAGAGAGAGAGAGAGAGAGAGAGAGAGAGTGTGTAAACAGAGCAAGCATCCAATGAGAAAATGGCCACTTCTTTTCCAAGAGCTCCGAGTAAGAAGCACTGGACCCATTTCTAAAATCTAAACTAGAGCAAAACTTTATCTTAGAGAACAAGAAACACCAATGATAATAGTAAATAAACTAATTTGGTCAGTGAACTTTGTTCATTTTTTAATAAACCTGTTCTGTGATTTATAGTGTCCTCCTAATATATTTTTGAATAACTGCTTAAACCTATTCTCAGAAATAACTCTTGCAGTAAAATTATCTTAGGTAATTAGAATTAGCTCAGAACATTATCTAAATAGAAAATTAATTTTGTTGGAAAAAAAGTAAGCAAACAATTCAAAAACATCTCCTTGAATCTAGAAATTTCAATAAAAGGCAGAATCTAGCAGTAAATAAGACAGATAATACATTCCGACCAAGTGGGGATTATCCCACACAACGTGACTGCCTCAGTATTTGAAAACAAATCCACATCACTCACTGTATTAGCATAATAACAGGGGAAAAATAAAAGCCTGTGATCATTTTAATGAATGCAGAAAAAGCATTTGATAAAATTCAACGCCCCTTCATGATAAAAACGGTCAACAAAAACTAAAAGGGAACTTTCTCTGATAATGAACACCTATGAAAAAAACATCATAGCTAGTGAAATCTTGAAGGTTTTCCCCCTCAGATGGAGGACAAGGCATGGGTATATACTCTCATCACTTTTATTTAACACTGTAGTAGAGGTCCTAACTGGTACAATAAAGCAAGAAAATACAAGAGCATGAAATTCAGAAAGGAAGAAGAAAAACCGTCTTCCCTAGCAGGTAACCAGACTGTTTATGTAGAAAATCCTAAGGAGTTTATAAAACAACTACTGGAATTAATACTGGATACAAGGTCAGTAAGCAAAAATCAATTTTGTTTTTATGTACTAACAACAAACTTTTGCTCATCAAAGACTCCATTAAGAACAGAAATAGCCAAGACATGTCTTGGAAAAATATTTACAAAACATATATCTGACAAAGAGCTGATCTCAAAAGTATATAAAAAACTTCCACAATTCAAGTTAAAGAAGACAAGCCATCCAAGAGTGTTTTAAAAAGGCAAAAGATTCAGATATTTCATAAAGGAGGAGATACAAATGTCAAGGGAACACATAAAGAAGTTTCCAGCATCATTAGTTATCCAAGAACAGCCAGTTAGCTGGGACGAAGTGAGAGAGTGGCATGGACATATATACACTACCAAATGTAAAACAGATAGCTAGTGGGAAGCAGCCGCATAGCACAGGGATATCAGCTCAGTGCTTTGTGACCACCTAGAGGGGTGGGATAGCGAGGGTGGGAGGGAGATGCGAGAGGGAGTAGATACGGGGATACATGTATATGTATAGCTGATTCACTTTGTTATAAAGCAGAAACTAACACACCATTGTAAAGCAATTATACTCCAATAAAGATGTTAAAAAATAAATAAATCACACACATAAAAATAAAAAAATAAAAGAACAATGAAATACCATCACACACTCAGCAGAAAGACTATTATTTTAAAAGCCAAAAAGCTGGTAACGCCCAACTTCGCTCCACGTGGCTGACTCTCTTGTACTGCTGCTGGGTGTACAAAATAGGCCAACCACTTTGCAAAGCAGCCTGTTGGCTTCTTACGAAACCACACAGACACCTATCCTGTGATGCAGTCTTTCCATACTTAAGTATGTCCCCAAGAGACAGAAAAGGACAACCATAAAGCTGGTACAAAAACGTTCGTCAAGTATCATTCATATTATTCATAATTGTCACCTAGAAACCACCTAGGTGTCCATCACCGGGTGAATGGCTGAAGAAATTGTCGTGTATTTACACAGAAATGCTACTCAGAAGTAAAAAAGAGCAAACTTTCAATGCATGCAACCACACAGGTGTATCTTACAGACATTATGAGTGCAAAATGCTTTATACAGAAGAGTACGCAGTCTATAACTCAACTTACATGAAGTTCCAGAACAGGCAGAGCTAATGTGTGGTGGCCCATGGGGCAGTGGGAATGATGATTGTCTAGAAAGAGCCATGAGCAACTTTTCCTGGGTGATGGTCATATTCTAAAAATCGTAGGTGTTTGTATCACTCAGGTGTGTGCATTTCTCAACACTCATGGAGTGGGAACTTAAGATCTGTGCAGTGCACCATTTTATGGGTTTTTACCATTTTACCATTTTCTCAAAAGAAAAAATAAAGAAAAAAAATATTGACCTTTGGTTAGTGGTATGTATACTGAAGTGTTTAGTAGGGAAGTGTGCTGATATCTTCAACTTACTTTGAAATCCATCAAAATTGATACAAGAACAAATTGATGGATACTTTTGTGATAAAGCAAATATAGTAAAATATTAATTGTAGAATACAAATGGTGGGTATATGGATGTCCTATATATAACTTTTCAACTTTTCTATGTGTTTGAAAGCGATCTGAATATATATATACACACACGTTGAAATGTGTTTTTAAATTGCATGAATTTATTATAGACATAGGATTCTAGAAATATTCACCAAGGTTAATATAAGTCAAATATTCCTTGGGAAAGAAATTCATCTTTGAGAAGGAAATAAATTTCAGATCTCTTCCAGATATGACCTAGATATCATAGTTTGAAAGGAAAAAAGTATACTTACTATTTTCTGGACAAGAACATTTAAAAGTTTATATCATCTCACTGAAGTTGAGACTTGCTGGTTTTGTAAAATTAGGGATTAGAAACTTGATTGGAATATAACTTCTACAATGCCTGCTGACACTGTTTTAGAAACAGAAGTAGGCAGAAAAAGAAGCTCTCAGGTTACAATCTGACTCGGGCTGTTCGAAATTTGCAGAGTAGAATTTAATAATAGTGCAACGAGCGTCTGTGTTTGTTTTATAAGAAAGACCTCTTAAATAAGGTATACCTGCAACATAATCTTTTACACCCGGTGCTCATTCATTTTAAAACATATCGTTATGTTTTTGGTATTTGTATTTAAATTCAGAGATGGCATCTATTATAATAAGAGTTGAAGGAAAGAGAGTTCACGCCACCCAGGAGCTAAAATGCAAAGGCCTTTTATTAAATTCACAAATATTTGAATTCTTAATTAAGCATATCTAATGCTTGTCAATCACAGTGCTGAGTGATTGGTGCCCTTATTCTAATATAGTCTTACGTGTTAATTTAGTATCAAGAGCCTGAAGACAGAGACTATATTTTTGGCATATTCTGTGATTCTCACCCGGGGCACTTAGCTATCATGCCCATGTGGCTGATAGGGGAATTATAGTTACTGAAGGGAAATACGTACATATCAATTTCTTGGAAGGAAGCCATTGAGAACACTCAGGGCTACTAGGACAAACCCTAACAAACCTTCCTTTGTCTCCCCTTCACAGCTGGTTTTCACCAGGACCCAGTTCACGGCCTTGTGCTCATTCTGTGGCTGTGTCTTCACGGTAGAGAATGACAGCGCTCCTTGGATATCTAAAAGAAATCCCACATGCCCTTGGGTTGTGATTTTAGAAGAAAAGACAACTACATGCCTGGATAAGCTCTCTCCTCCCACTGCAACGTGGCCCCAGTCCTTTTCCACGTTCCTTACCCCCCTCCCCCGGTATTATCTGTATCATCTTCCTCTAATTACCTCATTCTCCACGTGCATTAATCCCCACAACTCTCAAACGTGTTGGGAAACTTTGTTTTCAGCTGGATGGAGTTAAACCAGAGTATACTTCCAGAGTATACTTCATGGTTTCAGTATTTCTTTGTCCCCTGGATCTAAGCTCAATAAGCTACGTTCATAGCGAGGCCCAGATCTTTGCTGCCAAAGTAAATGAGTTTCCCTGGAAATGGTCTCAGATGATCCCGGGCAGGGGAGAGCAGAAGGAGAAGGGGAGAGAGGAAGACCTCTTACCCTTGACTGGGTTATCCTTCAACTGTGACTGAAATTGCAAAGCAAATTACAGATCACTGACAATTTAAGAGGACAAATTATATGTGCTTTAATTATATGTATGTCTTAATATTTGAACTTTCAAAAAGAAATGCTTCCACTTAACATTTCAGAATATCTGACTTTATCCATTATCACTGTAGTTAAGCAGAATCAGAGAGTCATGGAAAAAAGATACAAGAGGTTTTCTAATTTAATAACCTTGATTACAGATGAGGATTTAGAAATATATTTTGAAACTCTAAGAAACATTGAGCTAATTTCTATCTCTCTCTGTTTTTGCATTAAAACCCTACCTTTTGCTGACTGTGGTGGATTACCTTAGCTACCTGAGTGGAGGAAAGGGTCTTGTGGAATATATCAATACGGGCGGGTGGTGGGGGAATGGGGGCAAAGTGAGGAGTCGATACATCAAAATAACGTCAGGTCAGTGTAGCTGTTTAGTTGGGGCGTGTTACAGACAGGGGAGTCGAGCCTGAAGACGTCGAAGGCTGCGTCACTTTCTTCATTTACTCAACAAATGTTTATTTAACTTGTACCATGCATACTGTTCCAAGTGCTGGAGAAAGAGCAGAAAACATCTTTTTTAAAGTCAGTGATAGTGTTCGGACTGAGTGTCGAGAGGAAGAGAGCAGGGTGGTGTGTTCTAGGAAGTACCAGTAGGACTACTGCAGAAGCACAACGTGTGAAGGACGAGCAAACGCCCAAAATGGAGCATTTGTGAGTCTGTATATTTATTGCAATTGACTCTGATTTGCGAGGAAGGTAACAGGAAGTCTTGCTTGGAATTGGATTTTAGGGCACTAACCCAATTCTATTAAATTTAAAATCTAGGTGTTTAAGCCAATTTGTGTCATCAGATTGCGCTTGTTTCCTAATTCTTGTGCTGTGCAAGGAGCTCCTTCATGCGACCTTATGTAAATCCCAGACAACCTTTCAGTTACAGTTTCCTTTGGGCTGCTTTTGCTTAAAATAAACAAAAGACTGCCCCTCTCTTCAACCAATGCAACGAGGTCACCAGATGACAACGCGTCATCTGACCGCAGGTAGATGGTACCTGAAAGGTCCCTTCCCAACCCCCAAAGCGAAGTTCTTAAAAATTGTGCTGGGGAGTCTGTTAGGATTCACTTCAAGTATCTGGTTCTGTATAATTTGACATTTTGACCAGATCCCAGGAAATTCAGTCTATTAAAAAATATGAGACTCCTTGCACCTCTTGCTCTGGAAATCATTTCTGTCAGAGACAGAAAAATGTGACAGTATTTGGTATCTGACAGTATTGATACATTTCATCGTTGGTTCAACAACAACAAAAACTGATTTGCCTGAAGTAAATAAGTCAGCTATTATGAAATTGTTCTTCTTTATAATTAGGTTAGATCTGGGGAGAAATTTAACCTGAGGTAAATTAAGGAGAAGATAGAAAAGGTTTTCTGGATTAACATCCTCCAGTTACACAGAGGCTTTAGAAATAGATTTTGAAGCACAAGAAATGTTGACGAATTTCTATCTTTATATGTTTTTGCATTAAAACTCTACTATCCTGGCTGACACCAGTGGATACCCTAGCTATTTCAGATTTAGCTTGAAGGAAATTGAGTGAATCGACATTGTAAGTTTCATTCTAACAATTGTTTAGATTAAGCAAGACAGTCACATCTTTTCCAGGCTATGCCTTTGATCCTTTCTACAAGTTATTCACTTTTCTTCAAAATCTGCTTATCTTTTCTTCTTAAGAGGATTCTTTGGGGGTGGTTTGAAAATATGTACTTATTTTGTTTAATCAAAATATAGCTAACATTTAAAAATGATAAAGGACTTGAAATTTTCAAATATAAATGTTTCTTTCCCTTAGAACACATGACTAAAAAAAATCACTTTTTTTGAACATATGTGACATAATTGACATTAATCAGTTTTCTCTCGTGATGCATGAGTTTAAATCATCTTTAAATGTCATAGAAAGGAAGCCCGACGCTGGAACGAGCAGAAACACTATCGATTTATTCGAGTCTGTAATTTAATTCTGAAAAAGCTAAACACAAATAACCATGGCAGAGCTCCACTCTTTGCCGACGCTTAGGCTCCAAATGCTGAAACATCTTTCTCCTCGCAGCACCAGACTGCGTTTCTCACTTAGAAGGACGGCCCTGTTTTATTCACGCAGGGTTTGCGAATTCCAGCAGTGACAGGGCCCAGGTGTCTACATAAAGGAGCAAAGCAGCCCGGTGTACAGTGGTGGAGAGATGGGCCACCTGAAGGCACACATCCATCTAAAGATGGTCTTGCCATGTGGGTATCCAGGCCAGGTATTGCCGCAGTTTCTACTTTTTCAAAAGAAGCTGAGCATCTGAAATTTTACGTAATTTTTTTTCATTTAAAAAGGTATTGCCCAGTAATTCAACTGTTTAAACACCACAATGATCAAACATTACATTCCCATGGACCAGGTTCAGCATTTAGAATGCTATTTTGTAATCTCTACAATAAAGTCTCACCTTATAGTATCAATGAATGCACAGAATGGGTTAGGCATACCGGGTCTAGAAGCAGACTTTCTTGGTTTAAATCCCTCTTCTACCAAGCTGTGTGACTTTGGGCAACTTATTCAATCTCCCTGTGTCTCTGTTTTCTCATCTATAAAGTAAGGTTTTTCATGGGGCCTACTTTATAGAGGTGTTGAAGACATTAAATATATTCAAATTGCTTGGAATATTGCCTACACCTAACAAAACAGTCACTAAGTGTTAACTATCAAATCAGTACTATTGTTTTTATTATTATTATTATTATCATTATATACAGGACAAACACTATGGTTGGAACTCGGCTGCTACTGGAGTTTGCAGTTTGGGGTCAGGAGGGTAAGCAGCCTCATGGGAAGGAATAAACATTTTTAAAACCTCTATTGGGCTTCCCTGGTGGCGCAGCGGTTGAGAGTCCGCCTGCCGATGCAGGGGACACGTGTTCGTGCCCCAGTCCGGGAAGATCCCACATGCCGCGGAGCGGCTGCGCCCGTGAGCCATGGCCGCTGAGCCTGCGTGTCCGGAGCCTGTGCTCCGCAAAAGGGAGAGGCCACAACAGTGAGAGGCCCGCGTACCGCAAAAATTAAAAAATAAAACTATTATTTTTAAGACACTTTATACAATTTATTCAATTTTTACATCACTTGATGAGGTAAACATTATTCTCATTTGACCAATGAGGAAAATGAGACTCCAAGACTTTAAGTAACTCGTCCACACTCACGTCGTACATTTTATAATCAGGCTCATGTGAATACGGAACCCTTTCTCTACACAGTGTGCATTATTGCCTTTCTCAAAAAAATGGGAATCTAAGTTGATAGAAGAGACTGGTGAACTGGCAGATGAGCCAGAGATCACATCCTGAAGATCGAAAGCACAGGCTGGCTTAAATTAGGGCAGCAAGTTGAGGCCCTGAGAAGTTAACCTAGGCTAGGAGACCAGGGACTATTGATGCCCAAAGGCCACCAGGTACGAGCCAGCAGTCTGACGAAATCAGGATTACTGACTTGATGCAAAGACAGAGGGCCCTCAGGAAGAACCGTGGGACAGCACTCCACGTGAGCCTTGCAGGAAGCCTCTTCTATAAAGTTCAGGTGAAGGGGAAGGGGAAGGACTCAGAGGGTCTCAAGGAAGCAGGGTCAGTTCTGGATTGGCTTCCATTTCTGAGCCAGAAGGGGGAAAAGTAGGATTGACTAGGGACTGAGCCCCATAATGGAGGCAGGGCAGGTCAACAGCTGTGTACGCCAGTAGCAGATGAGAAGAGCAGAGTGGACGTGGGATTTCATTGGCAAGAAGAAGATATGTGGCAACCTTCAGCCACTTGCAGGGCCTTGGGAGACAGGGCATTTCCTGCTCACTCTGCTGCTTCCCCTGAGTCTGCATTCTCAACAGGGAATTCACAGCAGGGCTATTTGCAGGTCTACAAACTAACCTTTCAGCAAATCAAAGGGGAATGGTTTCGAGGGATTACATTAAGAAAGATTGATAATTTAAACCAAAATGCTGATTTAATATTTTACCATTACAAATAAAACTATCAATAACCAACATGACCTCTGCAGGCACAACTACATGATAAGGTTTATCATAATTACAAGGTTGCACTTAGAACACAGAACAAGTAAAGCTGTTTACGAGGGTGAGAATATTTAGGGCATCAGGTGGGAGTGTCTGGTGTGCCCCTGTTGCTCAGGTAGAGCACAGACTGTGGAGCAGATTTCCTGTCTTGAAATTCTGGCTCCAATTCTATTCCTGTGTGACCTGGAATAACTCACTTAACTTCTCTGTGCCTCAGTTTTCTCGCATGTGAAGTGGGGATAATAATCTACTTCATAGGGTTATCAGGAAGATTAAATGAGTTAATGTACGAAAGTACTTAGCACAAAATCTGGCACATAGTAATAATAATATATCAGTTGTTCTTGGTGTTCTTTTTACAGTGTTATGATTATAGATTCATAATCCTGGTCAGCCTCTGTCCTGACCATGTTCTGATGGATACTGCCAATGTTTATGTTTGTTTGTTTGTTTGTTTTTTCTGTGATTCTCATTGTACTAAGTTTTCTGGCTAACCAATCCTTCTAATTAACGCTTTCATTGTGTAAATATGCACTGTTTCAATCTGGTAAAAGTAAAGTCTTATTGGTCTAGGGACATTTTTTTAAAGGCAATTTTGAAACTCCTGGCTCTGACTAATTATGTACTGATGATATCTGTAGTTTAACGATTAATGAGAGCTGTGTCTTCAGGTCCCCAGAGAGGAGTGCTGGCTGGAGCATCTGGGGCAGTTCTAGGTCCAGGCCTGGTTTTAGGAAACCCCACTTCCTACCTCTCTGACTTTTTTTTTTTTCTGTTAGCAATTGCTGTTCCTTACACAGTTTCATTTACACCTAAGAATCATCAGCTCTACTTTTTATCTGTTTTAATTACTGGGCGTCAGTTTAATATTTATTTGAAGGAAGAAACCCACCACTAAAAGACATGTGCAAACCACTGATCAAAATACGTTTCCACGATACGCGTGCCCACGTATGGAGATGTTATAGTATGTGTGGTCCTGCCTCAAATGGGTCTGCACTCTGTTTTCTGGGTTTGTTCTACGTTTCTCTGGTTAGAGGGGGCTACCTATGCACCGGGCAATCCTGGAAGATAGAGGACACAAAACACTGGTCAGCAAACACTGGTAACATAGCCTCATCTCCTGTGCAAATTGCTTGCCGCCAACAATGTCAGGCAAGAAGATGAACGGGCCACCTTGACCAAGAAAACCATCCTTGGGTTGGGATTCAGCCCTTAGGACTGACACAAACCTTCCTGAGTCACTGGGCCACAGTGTGAGCATTGTGCCGCTTGTACAAAAAACCATGAGACAGCCGCCAGAACACGCGGCACACTGGGTTGAAAAGCAGGAAGCAGAAATGAAGAGAGCAGAAGCACAGTGTTAAGTAGTTTTTCCATCCTATTGGCACTAAAGCGTCCTCATCCACGATTTCCAATTCTCTTTCCCGTCTGCTGGCGAACTAGGACTCTGCCGTCAGATCCTGTTGCTGTTGCCGCCCTAGGGACCTGCACACACACACACACACACGCACACACGCACGCACGCACGCGCGCACGCGGCGCCGCCTGTCTTCCTCTGCTGCCTCAGCCACTTCTTACTGACCCTGTCTCTTTACCGAAAGAGCCTTAAGGCCACCCAGTAATTTCCCTCAACGTTTTATTTCAAAATCAAGGCATCAAGATACGTCCGCCGAAGCAGTACTCTCTCCCAAATCCACCTTAGCTCACTGATACTCAACTGTGGACCAGCGTGGAATCATCTGTATCAGCGCAGTTCACTCACTCTGTGACGGCTTAAAACTCAGTTTTCTCACCTGTAAGGGAGGGATTACACCCAATGCTCACAGGTTGTCATGAAGACTGGATGATATATGCGTCTACCATACACACATGTTAATAAATATCCAAAAAACTTTACTTATTATTGTTATCTACATTCCAGGAAAATGGCAAAACAAACCCCCCAAACAAAAAACAATCGTTTTGGTGAATAAGATACCAAGCAACATATTTTATTTCACATTATGTGAAAAATTTTAATGGCTATCAGCTGAGAGGTTGTTTTATAGAAAAAAGGGTAAATTCACAGTCTGTCATTCTTCTGACTGGGGATTACATGAAGTACCGAGAACATCACCTCACAAGAAGCTAAAATGTAATGTAAGTAAGTAAGTTTTCTAAATATGTATCATTGAAAATCGTACAGCCTTGGCCCCAATATACCACATCAGACGAAAACATTCAGAAAGTACAATTGGGCACGAAGGGGTATGATCCAGGGAGAGGCCCTGGTCTCTGGTATGAAGATAGAGGGGAAGAGGATACTCCATGAGCACAGAACCAACCCAAGCTATTTTAACTAAGGAAAGAACCCTCAGTCATGGCAATAATCCTGAACTGAAGCATCCGTTGAAGATGCTTTTTATTTTTGAATTTTTATTTGTTTGTACTTTATTATGTACACACAAAGATAGAACTGATAAAATTAGTTTTCTGAACTAGATCTTATATGCAAATCAGCAACATTCTTAAACTTTTATTTCTTTCAGCTGGAAAGCTACTGCATAAATTTTTTTTGAGATCTTTAAAATTTTAAGAGTCCTATTCCTAATTAGAAACAAGTTTTTACAATCTTAAATTGCTTCATGAATTGGACTGATGTTCTGTAAATGTTTTTTTTTCTTTTTCTTACATTTCTAATAGTTCTGTACAGCTCTCATCAATAATGAATGCTTACTATTCATTCTGGTACTTTCAGTGCTGGATAAACATAGGTAATGTAATGATTCGAGAATGTAAACAAAGGTATTACAGGAAGGCTTACTGTCTAATTATGGAAAAGTATAATTATGAAAGGATATAACGATGTTTGCTGTAAGTTTATTGTCTAGTTGAGATGATTTTTTAAAGTCGTCCCTCAATACTTAAAATGCTGGTGAAAAAGACTGAGAAATTATTCCACGTAGTTTGTGTGCTACACTACTAGGAACAAAATAAATTTAGAGGGATATTCGTAATAACTTTAAAGTCTTCATTTGGAATAAAAGAAAACATATATTCTCTACTGCTCTCTTGTTGGTGAATGGACATTAACCAGTTCTCTCAGTTCATATTTACTGAATGCATAACATTTACTGAGCACAAGGGTGAAAACCAGAAGAGGACATGGCTCCTACTCACAAATCCTTACATCCCAGTGCAGAGTCCAAGACGGGTATGGGGGACCCTGGAGCTTATGGTGGAAATCCATTACTGCAACAGGAGAGGGGCTAAGCTTTCGAGCAGACTGCCCTCCCAGTGCTGGGTAGGATGGTTAAAAGGAAGCAGAAATCCACGGGCAGACCATTTTCATCACACAGGCAATAAGGGTCTATCCCAGGCTTTTGGACAATACCAGGGAGAGACAGTCCCACATGAGAGATATTGAAGAAGCAGGAAAAGTGAGCCATGAGAGAAAAACAGAACAAGGGAAAGGTCAAAGATCAGCCCTCGTGTGAGTGACTGGGAACACAGGACTGCCGCACACAGAAGCGGAAAGACTAGGCGTTTCAGCAAGGGCACGAGAAGGAACAGTTATGACCTCACCTTTACTGAATGTGAGATACCAACAGTGCATTCAGGAAGGAAGGGTCAACAGGCAGTGAGACCTTGGAACTGGAGAAATGTAGAGGGTGACAGGAGAGAGGTTATTCCAGCCAGTGCCCCCAGGAGCTGGGCGCACGTGCACAGAGAACAGATGTGACTTAGTAAGCCACCCACCGCACTAGGGGTGGCCATCTGAGACGGCTCCAGCTGCTTCACGTCCAATCAGTAGGTTTGATGATACAGATTAACGTATGAGGGAAAATACGGTAATAAAGGAAAACGTGTAGAAGAAAGCTGAGGAGATGAACAAAGTATAAACATAATGGGAAAAATAGCAGTTAAAGTAAGAGCTCAAAGTTAAATTATTCAAAACCAAGAGATCATTTAGGAAAGCTGAAATAGGACAAATTCTCCCCAAAGTGCTATTTTGGGGAATATTTCTGGAAGGTGGGATTTGAAACGGAGCCTTTAAGTGAGTGGTGAGTACTGCAGAGAGAAAGGAAGGCAGGAATAGAGTGGTGACTGAACAAATGTCTGAGAGAGAGAGAGAGAGAGAGGTGGAGAGAGACAGAGACAGAGAGACAGAGAGGGGGAGAGAGAGGGAGAGAGAGAGAGAGAGGGACAGAGGGGGAGAGAGAGAGAGGGACAAAGGGAGAGAGAGAGAGACAGAGAGAGAGAGAGAGAGAGAGGTGGGGAGAGAAAGAGACAGAGAGACAGAGAGAGGGGGAGAGAGAGAGAGAGAGAGGTGGAGACAGAGAGAGAGAGACAGAGACGGAGAGAGACAGAGACAGAGGGAGAGAGAGAGAGAGGGACAGAGGGAGAGAGAGAGAGACAGAGAGAGAGAGAGGGACAGAGAGAGAGAGAGAGAGAGAGAGAAAGAGGGAGAGGGAGAGAGAGAGGGAGAGAGAGAGAGACAGAGAGAGAGAGAGAGAGGGACAGAGGGAGAGAGAGAGAGAGGGACAGAGGGAGAGAGAGAGAGAGGGACAGAGGGAGAGAGAGAGAGAGGGACAGAGGGAGAGAGAGAAAACATGAGTCTTGTTCTCTTGGGGCCGAGAGCACCCAGCAGGATTTGAGTTTGAGCAGAAACTAGACTGTAGACAGGAACCAGGAATTCTATCCATTTGGTTCACGACTATAGAGCTAGCACCTAAATACATAATTGTTCTGTAAATTTTTTTTGAATAAATGAGCTAAAAAAAGCAGAGCAAGAGAAAGACCAGCCTCGCCAATGTGCTGGCTTCTCTAACTGTATGTGTACCCCCAGTCTGACTACTTGTGACTATCTGTAAGGTGTCCAGGGATCAACTGGGCTCTTGCTACTGCACAGGTAACAAGCCAATCCCCCCAGGCTTGAGCAAAACATCACGCAGATATAGTAAAGAAATAATTTGAATTTTTAACCGAAGTCTTCTGTTTCTAGTACTTTAAGAAGAAATGCCAGTACTAAGAATTTCCCTCACATGTCATGCAGGTGGAGGAGATCATTTCTGACTGCTGGCACATTGGATCCTGTCACCCTACGTTACCATGGGGTCGGCCCTGTCCCTGGGAATGGAGAAACAGAATATTTATGTAATATTTATATGGAAGAACGGGAGGAATAGTGTCCAGGATGGATCAGGTCCCAGATGGGTGGTCACACGCGTGCATAGCATCTGCATTTTCTTTATGTGTTGTTGTAAGCATGACGGATTCATTCAATCGTTGGAGAAACATACAGTGAGCACCTACTATGTGCCTGGAGCTGTTTTAGGTGACACAGTTTTAGGACTCAATAATGGACCCTTACTTGTGTAAGCAAGCAGCCCTGGAATTGCTTTTGAAAGTTAAGTGTCCGAAAGAGTCCCAAGGAAATAATGATATCATCATGACCTAGTTATGGTTCACGTTGGGTGCTGCCTTTCTCAAGCTGACGTGATGGGGCCCCAGGCTCTTCCTCACTGTCCTCTGAACGCCGCTGCGTTACCACCTGCAGAGCAGAGCTATGCTGTCAGCACACCACTCGGGCTGCCGTGGGCAGGACCCGGAGGATGGGTTGGGTGGTGTGTGAAACTGGAACAAGAACTTCCTCATTGTCCAAACTGGGGAAGAAAGACTGACCTAGATTATTGACAATGCGACATAAAGAATGAAATGGATGAAAACGGAAGAGGTAACACTGCAGAGTGTAGAGGAAGGCAAAAGAGACAAGGGAATTACAGTGACTGCGGAGTTTGAAGCAAGAGGACTGGTTAAATAGAATGATGATTTTTTTTAAGTCTAGGAAGATACTGTCAAACGGGTTTGTAGAAGAAGTAGGTGAAGAGAAACTTGATTTTGAACCTGTTGCCAGGAGCCTGGGGAACACGGAGATCAAGACATCAATCTGGTCCCGCAGCTTGGAAGAGAGCCGGGCGCTGGAAATGTAGGTTACCGAACAGAGCTGTGTTTAACGACAATAGCCAACGTCTACACAGCCCTTCGATGCTATTTTCAGTTCTTTAAGTACAGTAACTAATTTTACCATCACAACAACCTAGGGGTCTCACTAATATTCCAAAATTTAGAGATAAAGAAAGAGAAGCACATAGAAGTTGGATACCTTGCCTAGAACTCCTAGGCGGCTAGAAATGTCAGCAAAGCAGATCTCCCGTGACCACACCCTCATTCACTAAGGTGCAGCGGCCACTTCTGGCACCAGCAGTTGTCTTCAAAGTATTTGTCCAGGAGGAGGCGGGGCTGAGAGAAGGTGATGGAAGGGTGACGTAAACAAGGCAAAAAGAGCTTACAGGATGACATAAGGAATGACCTGCCTTCTACCGTTTGGTTTTTGTGTTTGTATGCTTTTTTTTTAACTTTTTATTTTACATTACAGTAGAGTTGATTAACAGTGTTGTGTTAGTTTCAGGTACACAACAAAGTGATTCAGTCATATTGATCCATATATCTATTCTTTTTCAAATTCTTTTTCCAGTTAGGTCGTTACAGAATATTGAGCAGAGCTCCCTGTGCTCCACATTAGGTCCTTGTTGTTTATCTATTTTAAATATAACAGTGTGTATGTGTCAATACCAGACTCCCTAATAAGCCTTCTACCATTTGCTCCCCTGGGAACCCATTCTGCGTTCTACTTAGTGCCCCCAATAGGAGCTAGAGTGCAGCCAAAAGATAAACCTTGAAGAACACCTACAACTGAAGGACTGGGGGAAGCAAAAGTACCAAATGAGAAAGACAGAGGAGGGATAATCAGAAGGGATGTGGGGAAACAAGAAAGAGCCCTCACAGAGCCTGGAGATGGAGAGGGCCCAGGAGGAGAAGGTGGCTTCTGGCCAGTGTGGGAGAGAGAAGCAAGAGGGTGTGGGGAGGACCAAGACGAGAACAGAACACATGCGCTTCAAAGAGTTGTTGAGCTTGAAGACGGAGATTATAATAGAGCCGTTTTATTGCAGTGATTCAGGAAACCCAACTGCAAGGGGATGGAACATGACAGCAAGATGAGAAAACGGAAGCACTGAGTTTAGACCGCTTCCCAGAGTAATTTGGGCTGTGGGAATGATTAGGAGACAGAAGCATTTTTAACGCAGGGAGAGGGGGACACAAAGTGGAAAGACTGCCAGGTCTAAGGTGTCTCGGGGACGCGCTGGGTGAATTCCTCAGGCTCTGTGGCCCGAACTGGTTTAAACCCAAGAAGTGAGATGGAGTTGGTCGTGGAGAGGAGCCCTATTTACTGCCAACCTCATTAGGCATCAGTAATGGTTATAAACAGATAATTTGCAAGAAGATGAAAGAATCCAAATTCATGTTGCCAATCCTAAATATTTAACTAATGGAAAATATAGGCTTTGCATTGGCAGTGAAAGTCTCCAACGACGAGCTACGTTTTAAATGCTTTGTGCCCCGGAGCTGATGTTTCAGTCCCTGGCTGTGCCAGATGGGGTGTGAGTCACACACGGCACAGGAAGTAACACTGGATTTCATATTATGTTGCTTACACAAAGGATGTGGACCTTCCGAAAGCTGTTGCCCTGTAGATGAAATGAAAACGCAAAGAGAGGCAACCAGGATGACTGTGCTCCGCTGAGCAGACCATGCGACGCTGGGTCAGAGCTCCACGGCAGGACACCGAGCAGGACAGGGTCCTGCCAGCACGCTGGCGGGTGGAGATGTCTGCTTCTCTTACACCAGGGCGCAGATGCCAGATACGAAGACCCATCCCAGAGAGAGAGGCATACGTAGCCTCGTCAGGGAGGGGGCCTGGTGCGGCTGAGTTTATTAGCTCTCCTGATCTCCCCTCCTATTTATTGCCCTGTGGGTGTCTAAAGAAAGCATCTTTTGAAGCACACATTCTAGACTGGATGAATTTAAAGCTTTACAATAACCTATTGTGTCCTCATCACTTAGGGGTTACAATCCTCAGAACAAACAGCGCCTACTAAGCCACGAGTGTGTGAAATAACACGAGCTTACGAAATGACAGGGCGTAACGTCATTTCAAAAATAGGTACAACGAGGAGCGTATGTGAACAAAATCCTTGAGGTTTTTTAGCTCCTTTTCTCTTTTCCTGCAGCATTCTTATTCACTGTCCTCCTCACTGTTTTTCACACTTCTGCTTTACACTTGAACTGATCTCCTTTACCCAGAAAGATTATTTCTCTCCTGGCTTCACTTCGTCTCCCTGGTTTCTGATCAATTTCTTTCCTCTAACTATCAGACTTCTTAACTAAATAAATTGTGCACAACTCCTTCCAATTTTCCACCAGTTTTGTCTTTTCTCCCCTCAGATGGCATCTGTGACCCTGATGCTCAGCTAACTTCATAGTGTCAAAGGCCAGACACAACCCCACTGGCTAATAAGCCCAGTGGACTGTCTTCAGCCTTAGGTGTTGGGATGTGAATTCCAGAGAGAGTACGGATTCCACCCCATCCTGCTTGCCTTCCACTTTATTGCTTTCCCTGATTTCACACTTCCTTCTTTCCTGTCTCTCCTGCCTGTCCGTGTCCATCTTTCTGTCTGTCATGCATTGATGTATTTGATTTCGCTGACCTCCTTGCTGCCTCCCCCATCTTTCTTTTCCCACTCCTCCTAGGTCAGTTCTTTTGCTCTTAGCCCAGGACACCGCAGGCCTGTCTCTTTCTCCAGCCCATTTCTCTTGCTCTGGAAGGTACAGCACTGCTGACCCACAGGCCACACTGCTCTTGCACATATGCTTGTCTTCATCTGCTATGTTCTACTTAACACTGGGGCATGATTTTTACACTGGGAGATTTGAACACTCTGGTTTCTATTGAAAACTTGAAAAATCTGGAAATATTTCTACCTGACCCCCAGCTGAACAATATTCTTCTAGATGGACCACAGGTCGATGGCTCACCCCAGAGGCTACGCCTGGAGGCTTCCCACCATTCAGACCGTTTTCCTGGGGCTCACGGAAGCTTTTTCATGACTACCTTTGTTGTTTGCTAGGAGTTCAATCTTTTTTGCCATTAGCCAGACGAAAGAGGCTTATGTATTAGGTCTGTCCAGTAAAATTTTCGTATTAAATGAGTGTAAAGAGAGTGTCTTTAATGACCCATTTTTTTTCGTTTTACTCAGCAACAGAACATATTGCATTCTAATTAAATTACTTACATGTTAATGCTTATTAAGAATCACAAGTAACATAAAATAACCTCAAAATTCTATAATTGAACGTAACTATTGACTTGTAAGAAGGAGACTTATTTTTAGAGGAGTTTGAGGTTCACAACAAAATTGAGTGAGAAGTACAGGGATTTCATGCTCACACACATGCACAGTCTCCCCTACTGTGACACGCCCTCATCAGAGTGGGACAGCAGGTACAACCTGTGATGGGACGCTGACACGTCACCGTCACCCAAAGCCTGTGCTCTATGTCAGGGTTCACTCTTGATGTTGTATGTTCCACTGGGTTTTGTCAGATGTATAACGGCATGTGTTCACCATCACAGTGTCATACAGAATAATTTCACTGCCCTAAAAATCTCCTGTGCTCTATTCATCCCTTTATCCCTCCTAACCCCCAGCAACCACTGATCCTTTTACTGTCTCCATGGTTTTGTCTTTTCCAGAATGGCACAAAGCTGTAATCACACAGAAACTGCCCTATGCAAGACTGACTTCTTTCATCTGGTAATAGGCATGTAAGATCCCTCCACGTCTTATCATGGCTTCACACTGATTTCTTTTTAACACTGAATAATATTCCATTGTCTTGATGTTAATTTATCCACTCACGCCCTGAAGGACACCTTGGCTGCTTCCAAGTTTTGACAATTATGAATAAAGTTTCTATAAATACCCGTGTGCAGGTTTTTGTGTGGACGTAAGCTTTCAGTTCATTTGGGAAAATACCCAGGAGCACAACTGAAGATTGTTTCACCTTATTTTTTTCAGTGCTCTCTTGTTGACTGCGGGAATGTCAAAGGCAACACAGGGGAGTAGGGGAGCCATGGGGATCTTCTTCATCGACACAGATAGCAAAAAAAAAAAAAAAAACCCATGTCAGAGTCTCTCTCCCCTGACACCCAGTCCCTGTTTAATTCGGAACCGGAACACAAGATATTTTTCCAGTAAAGTGCAACCACATAAAAGTGAAAGCAAAGGTGAACATTCAGAACACCCTGCTACCCAGATTTATGTGGTCCATGACATTTATCATTAATTTTTCAGAAGTTTTTTCTTATTTGAATAATCTCCTCTCTAAAGACTCAAGGAATCCTTAACTTGGGACCAGTAAGAATCACCCAAAAAAATAATACTCTCTACTTGGCCCATTACGTTGAGTAGAATATGTAGGAATTCTAAACAATATTTCCTGGCTCTGCATCAAAATTATACTACTTAGTGTACAAATGGAGACACTCCTTCTACCATTTGTGGTTTTCACAGCAAGTTTTACTTTTAGTGATGATATATAATGTCTTTTGAGCTTTGATCTCCTTCTGCAGTTTCAGATTTCATGCTGGTTTTATTTCAGAAAGATGAAGAAGAACTTTTCCGTGTTCAGTACTCGTTTAACTCTAGGAAAAGTCTAAGTGGGTGGCATGTAAAAAGTCTACTCTCATGTGGATTTTTTCAAAAAATAATATTTAAAATCACAATAAACTTCAGAAAAGGATATCATCTCATTAAAGAGATGAGGTGGGCTTCCCTGGTGGCGCAGTGGTTGAGAGTCCGCCTGCCGATGCAGGGGACACGGGTTCGTGCCCCGGTCCGGGAAGATTCCACATGCCGCGGAGCAGCTGGGTCCGTGAGCCATGGCTGCTGAGCCTGCGCGTCCGGAGCCTGTGCTCCGCAGCGGGAGAGGCCACAACAGTGAGAGGCCCGCGTACCATAAAAAAAAAAAAAAAAAAAAAGAGATGAGGTGATAGGTGAACCTTCCTCCACAGATGCCATTAAAAGGGGGATTAGATTTGTTCCCTGCCCCTACTGGGAGCTGTATAAAGTACTATCTTTATTTAGTTCCGATGTTTCAAATGACAGCATTTATATGGTATCCGTTGATGTGAGAGCCTAAGGCCACTCACTATCAGAAGAAAGGGACACATAGAGAAACTCAGCCAAGTCAATGGAAAGAGTGTTTCCTTATTTAATTTTTCCATTAAAGTTGCCTAAGTCCTGCTTTAATGCTAAAGAAGTTTACATCCCAACAGTTTATGATGTGATTTAAAGTAAAACCCCTCTAAGAGGTACTGACACATTAAAGATATCCCTGGAAGATTAGTATTGGGAGGGACATTCAAGGCGTTTGATTTAAATCCCTTGTTTTACTAGTGAGGAAGCTGAAACATGCAGTGGTCACCTCATTAACCAGTGATGGCCCCACTGGACCAGTGAGAAGCCCTGCTTAGGAGATCAGGAGACTGAAAGAGCCTTGAGACTCTCAGACACTCAGAACTCATATTGGCATTGATGTAACTCATAAGATACTTTTTAAATCCTTTTTTTTGGGGGGGGGGGGGAAATTGCATCTACGAACACTGTGCTGAGACCCAAGAACCCATGGCAGGTAGGAAACAGGAAGGGACACTCTTCCTTAACTTGGAACAAAACCTTACTGGTTTAGACTCTTAGAGGATGCTTAATATTTCATCTGCTAAACTGGTAACAGCATCTTTATAGGCTAAGATAAAATAAAAGCATGTACACATCTCTGAGCATCTACGATTTATTTATTGCTCAAAGCTAAATGGCCAATTGCAGAGGCTTAGAACAACTGCCAACAGGAACCTAAGATAGTCTTTTAAACAAATGTTCTAACATTTGTTTGGGTTAAGAAAGCCCAACAAATAAACACTTTCCAAGCATGCGTCTACGGCTTTAGTTAGTTTTGGCAAAACGTTTGTGCGTAAATGTTAAAATAGAAAACATTTTTTAAATCAGAGGCCACAATAATACTGTATATTTCTATGGTACGTTGCACTTATTTTCACCGACAGAGGTCAAGAAATATCCATGTTCTAAGACTACACTCTATGAACGCCATCTGGGCCCTGCAAGCTGAGTTTTTTTTTTCTGCTGTAGCCAAAGTATGTAAAAGTCTCTTGTGTGTAAGAATATCGTTTCTAAGCTTAACTTTTTTTTTTTTTTTTTTTTACCATTTTTCTGGCATCTTTTCTGTGCATGTGAACTGAAAACTGAAGCCTTGTATTCTGGAACCAAACCAAATGTTTAAGTAAAAAGTGAAATGAATATCCCTTTATATCTCACTTCTTTCATCTCAAGCCCAAAGAGGCGAGAGTGGGAGGTGACAAGATGATAAAAAGTCAGATGCCCGGACATCTCCAGGGATTTACAACCTCCACATTTATCCCCAAGCCTCAGAGCTGTGTATCCCTCAAATGAAACTGTGCACCCAGAGGGGCTGGAGATGAGGGACTGGCAGCCAGGGTTATGACTCTTTACATAACATCCAATTATTTTTCTAATTTAACACACATCTCAAAAATTTTGAGACTTGACAACTACCTCTAATATTATGAACTAACAACTGACATTCGGGGTATTATTCTATGCTAGGAGTAGGTGTGCTCTGTCCCAATATGCTGACTTTCTTTCTAGACCTTTTGTTCTATAAAAGATGTTCCTGGGCATCAGACTCAACTTCTGCAAAAGGTACACAGAATTCTGTGGTTAAGAAAAGCATTGATATGTTTTGCACCTAGCAAATCTCACTACAGATTTTCATGCACTGCTACCTTTGCAAGGTGGTATATACTGTAGGTCGAAAATTTTACAGATATTGTAGTTGTATATGGTATTATATATACACCAAACTATGTATATGATAAAAAAAAGTTACCATAGGTTTTTAAATTTGGTTTTGCTTTTCTCCCAACTCATATTTCTCAAGGTAAAATCTTTCTAAAAATTATTTTTCTTCTAAAGATGCTTTACGGAGTGTATCAAATTTAGCCTTTAAATGCAAGAAATGTAAGAACACTTTAATGAGAACTCCACTTCATTGTACAGTAGAAATTAACATAACATTGTAAAACAACTATATCCCATTTTTTTTTAAAAAAATGTAAGAACACTTGGACTAATGGCAGCATAATCTAATCATGGGTATTAGAAGGAAATACACTATATTGAGGTTGTCTTCAGTATAACCCTGTTTTTCTTTTTCTTTTTTTTTTTTAACATCTTTATTGGGGTATAATTGCTTTACAATGGTGTGTTAGTTTCTGCTTTATAACAAAGTGAATCAGTTATACATATACATATGTTCCCATATCTCTTCCCTCTTGCGTCTCCCTCCCTCCCACCCTCCCTATCCCACCCCTCCAGGCTGTCACAAAGCACCAAGCCAATCTCCCTGTGCCATGCGGCTGCTTCCCACTAGCTATCTACCTTACTACGTTTGTTAGTGTGTATATGTCCATGACTCTCTCTCGCCCTGTCACAGCTCACCCTTCCCCCTCCCCATAACCTCTAGTCCGTTCTCTAGGAGGTCTGCGTCTTTATTCCTGCCTTACCCCTAGGTTCTTCATGACATTTTTTTTTCCTTAAATTCCATATATATGTGTTAGCATACGGTATTTGTCTTTTTCTTTCTGACTTACTTCACTCTGTATGACAGACTCTAGGTCTATCCACCTCATTACAAATAGCTCAATTTCGTTTCTTTTTATGGCTGAGTAATATTCCATTGTATATATGTGCCACATCTTCTTTATCCATTCATCCGATGATGGGCACTTAGGTTGTTTCCATCTCCGGGCTATTGTAAATAGAGCTGCAATGAACATTTTGGTACATGACTCTTTTTGAATTATGGTTTTCTCAGGGTATATGCCCAGTAGTGGGATTGCTGTAACCCTATTTTTCTTAAAAAGAATCAGTTGGCACACGAGGACACATCTTTTAATATTTAATGTGGGACTTTAAGACAATATAGTGTAAAATTTGAATATACTGCCTTGATTTTAACTGACCACCTGAAAGACGAAAATTCAGAGAAATATTTTGTTAAAAGGGACCGTAACACAAAAACTTGAAGGCTCAATAAAGACCAAACCTATAGAGGAGGCCCCTAGGTCTCTGATTTACCATTAACATTTCTCTTTCGGCTGCACCGCACGGCATATGGGATCTTGGTTCCCTGACCATGGATCAAACCTGGGTCCCCTGCATTGGAAGCGTGGAGTCTTAACCACTGGACCGCCAGGGAAGTTCCCGCTAACATTTTTTAAGTAGAAATAATTCATGTTTCTTTTTAAAAAATTATATCTAATCAAATTATTTTTCAGAAAATTAGAGTCTTCTGTTAGGATAGAAAAAAATTAAATATAAATTGTAAATGCCCTTTTATTAAAACTATTATGAACATGAAGTAAATGAAACTGGGTGAAATCATGCTATAATTTGCATAAACATTCACGTAGAGAATATTAGACTCATTGTCTAGTTGGATAAAATGAGATTTTAAAAATGCTTTTAGAAACATTCTTTTATTTCTATACTGAACTTCCAAAATCCTGTATTCTACATAAAAACATTTTAAACAACCTTCTCTGTGAGGTAGGAAGAATAAGAAATGTATCCTTTTCTTGCATGTGTATTTTGTCCCCAGCTAGGTCAGAGACATTTGTAAGAAACTGTGTCTGCATGTTTTCTTTTTATTTACCCACAGCAGTCACTAAGTATGGTCTACAAGTTTTCAAAACTTTCAAGCTCTTTGAAAGCTGCCTTTATGGTCCAGTGAAATACTCAGTTGAGCTGAGGCAAGAAGCGTGGACCAGCTCTGCTTCCTCTCAGCCCTGTCCCAGCTCCCAGCCCTCTCCCACCACCTCCAGGACGGAGTTCCCGAAGGCGGTAGGTTATCTTACTCCTGCCTTTAGGCCGTCACATATTTAACATCTAGATGTTTTCTTTGGCTTTGCAAACGTTGGTTCTCCCTTATCTTTCTAGTATTTCTGTTGAAGGTGGACCCTTCCAAGGAAAGCTTTCTCTGTTTACCCGTAAATGTGTGCCTTTTGCCACTTTGTGTACTCCAAGTTAGGAAAGATCAACGTTGACTTGTTTTCTACCATCACTGCAAATCAACCAACAATCTTTGAAAGGCTCTCGGATAATCCAAAGAAAAACAAATACAAAGCTTGAAGCTTGAACAAATATAATGTGCATACTTTGCCTGGTTCCCTAAAACAACAGGAAAAACAAAAGAAACTTATCTATGAATTATTATTATCAATTATGAACCTATAAATATATATTGGATATTGCATATAGGTCATGATAGGAGATTCAGAAATGCATTTGTGTATTTATGCAACCACCTGACAAAGATTGCTTGAGTACAAAATACTAAGTAGTGGGAAGACAGAAAAAAGAGGTATGTGGAATTATTGTAATAAAACACAGTGTGCAGTGAAGGTTTTAATTCAGGAGGTCTGAGCCCTGCGCTTTCTAGAAAAAGGTCTGTTTCAGGAGGACTGGCCCTTGACAGGCTCCTGGGGCATAACTTCTAAGCCTTTGGAAGGTCCTGCTGGGTAACAGTTGTCTGGGTATCCCTGAGGACCCAGGGCCACCCTGTATCAGTGGTTTGACCTCTAGGAGGCTGGAGGCTATGTAGCTAAGGTCAGTCACTTCTGTCCCATGTGCCTATGTGACTAGCCCGAGATAAAACCCTGACCCCAAGGCTGGGTGGCTTCCCTCGGGGGCACCATTTCATAGGTGCTGTGTCCTCGTTGCTGAGGGAATAAAGCCTGATGCACCTGCAGGACTTCCCTGGAGAGGAGGCCAGGACGCCAGCGCCTGGTCTCTCCTGGGCCTTTCCCGTGCGCCTCTTCCCGTAGCTGATTTTAACCTGTATCCTTTCACTGTAAGAAACCATGACCACGACGACATCAGCTTCTCTGACTCCTGCTATGTGAATCATCAGACCTGAAGTGATCTTGGGGACGCCTGGCATGAATATGCATAGGGTGGACAAATGCACAAAGGGAGAGAGAATTTTCCTTAGAGATTCAGGGATGACATCAGATAGAAGGAGACGCGTGATCTGAATCTTGAAGAGGAAAGGAAGGGGACTCTCATTTCTGATTACTCACTCATCCCAGAAGCGATGCTTCATGATTGTACATAAATTACTTCATTCAATCTTCACAGTGTCCCTTGATGTAGGAATTATCAGGCTCACTTTGCTAATGAGGAGAACACACAGGAGGGGTGGATGTGAGATTCCAAGATAGGTCTGTTAGACTCCACAGGTCATGGTTTTTCACGATCCTAGGGGCATGGAAGCACATCCTACAATACCTGTTGAGGAAGTTGTAAACATCTGGAGGAGGGTACAGAACAGAGTGAGAGGTAAGGATGGTGCTGGACAAAAAAAGTGCATGTCAAGCTTTGGACTTTACTCTATAGGGGATACGGATACACTGAACAAGGTAAAAGAGAAAGATTTTATTTTTGCATTCAGAAAGTTTACCGGAGCTTCCCTGGTGGCGCAGTGGTTGAGAGTCCGCCTGCCTATGCAGGGGACAGGGGTTCGTTCCCCGGTCTGGGAGGATCCCACGTGCCGCGGAGCGGCTGGGCCCGTGAGCCATGGCCGCTGAGCCTGCGCGTCCGGAGCCTGTGCTCGGCAACGGGAGAGGCCACAGCAGTGAGAGGCCCACGTACCAAAAAAAAAAAAAAAAAACTTTATCAACTGAGAGGCATAAACCAGATATGCAGATATCTCTGTGCTATGTAGCTGGAAGTAAGGTTCAATCACACAAGACAAAGCAGTGGTATAGAGGATGCAAATGGAGACAAGGTGGTCATGGAGAGCAGAGAGCTTCCACAGGGTAAGGGGCATTCAGAAGAGAAAGGAAGAAGCATGTATCGTTCACACAGGCGAGAGGGGAAAGAAAAGGAAAAGGAATTCCCAAAAAAAGGAGGAAAAGTAGTTAATGAGCCCTTACGCCAAACCAGAACCGGTGCTTGTTCTTGGGATAATGACCAGTAGGGCTCAGTTTCGTGCCCTTGGGATGCTCATAATCTAGTTGTGGGAAACTGATGTGTCAACAAATCCATCGATCATACATCATTGTAAGAAAAGAGCTATGAACGAAGAGCTATAAACTTTGGAAACGGGAAGTACTAGTTAGGCTTAGACAAGTAAGCTAGTTTTCCGATGTTCCATTCCACCTGTCTGACACCAAAACCCGTGTTCCTATCCAGACAGGTGTCTTAGACTCCCAACTGTACAACTCGCTAAGCTATGGTACCTCGGACAGGTTACCAATGTCCTGCACAGGTCTATCTTGCCCATCTGCAAAATATGATCTTATTTACCAACTCACATAAAAAAACTGACATACTAAAGTGGCTGATACACAACGATCGCTAAGTGACAGCTGGCTACTACTATCGTTACACAGGAAAATGAGTGAAATTTAAATGAGAACCATTTGGCAATGGAATAGATGACGGATATATACATTGTTAGTAGGGGGAAAGTCAAAGTCACATTGAAGTGACAAAACTAGGGGGCAGGACGGATGGACACGCTGTGAGCTTTGAATTCTTAAGGACTTGGTTTGAATTTTTACGTCTGGAGAAACCATGCCACGGTTTGAAGAAGCAATATGAAATTTTAAATGAGTAAAATAATTCAAGAATTATCTGATCTTCTCTCTTTTCTAGTCATTATAAGGTGGCCTTTTGTCTTATTTTTCACAAAGGATTGCACCTACAGTCACACTTTGTCCTTTTTATTAAAAAATGTACATTTTGGTACATTACCTTTACTTTTAACTTTTTATTTATAGCATAAAATCAGCAAGTCTGATTTATATATATTTTTAGATTTATAGCTTCTATCATTAAAACTGTCTGGAACTTTGGTAAAGTCATAGAAGTTTTTAATTTAGATACCTTTTTAATATAAAAGGAAATTACATGTGATATTTTGGCTTATTAAATTTTTCGTGGCTTTCTTGGTTTGTTAAATATTTCTATGTTGTTAGAAAATACTATTAACCAAACAGTATAGTTATTTAGATATCTTCCTGTTTACCTTTTTTGCTTATCATCCTTTGTAAACCTTACGGTTTTCTCATTTTTCCTTTGACTTTCTGTTCCCACCCTCCAGCCCCGAAGTTCAGGCTCTCGTTACACATATCTTAGCACCTGCCTGGTCCTCTGTGCTCTGTGGGAACCTCCAGCGCAGAAGATGGTGATGAACAAAGCAATTTGGAGGAGATCCGCCAGTTCTCTGCTTGCACTGGCACATCTACTGAGCTCATGTGTCCCTGATGAAATGAGCTTCAGTGTATTTTCACCAGTCAGAACCTGGAATGGGATCCTACTCCACCATAAAATAGTGCCATGGCTTTTGGCTGGATGGAGGATTAGGAAGCAAGTTCAGGAATGTAACGGACAAGATAAGAAGGGCAAGAATGGTCGTGGTAGAAGGAGATGGAGACTCAAGACAGACAGATGTGGAAGGATGGTTGCCAAGAATCTCAGAACCAGGGTCTAGCGCAAATGGACCAAGGAACCTCTTGCTTCCAGGAACCTAACAGGTGCCTCCCCCTTGTGGCCCAGAGCATATGGACAGCTTATAAATATTCAGATTTTGAGTTTTCTGGTCCAATGAACTCCAGGCAGAACTGGGGGCTGAGAGAGTTTACTTGATGGTTCAAAGGTATATTCCTTGAGATGAGATAGGGAAAATAAAACCGATTGGGTCCACCTGGAAAAGGGGCTCTGAGTTGGAGAGAACCTCTTTGTATCATGGTTTTTTGGAACTTCTTGTAAAGTTTCTTTTTCCTCTTCATGGTGTTTTCCTCCTATTTTGGGGCCGTTGAGCAACGTGCAGATAGGGCGAGGGTGTGGAACATGCTTCTTTCTTCTCTCAAATTGCTCTACCAACTTCGTTTATTCCAAGTTTCCCGTTTGCTTATGTTCATGTTGTATTGCACTTAACTGATGAGGCTTCTTAGTAATGACTTACAGACTTGATTCTCTCTCCCACCAAAATTTCACATGAAATTGTGTGACCACTTCATTAGGAATCCCGATGATTCTTTTTGTCTATTATTTCAGTGTGCTCTTTGAACATATGTGTAAATCCTGTATGTATACCGTATGTCGTTGACCATTTGAATTTACAGGGCAGGTCACGTTGTTGCATGCTGACATGGAAGGAGGTGAACCTTGGAGACATTTCTATTACAAATAGAAATGATAAATGTCGAGTTAAAATCTGTATAATTTTGGCACCTGACATAGATGTATACTTTCACTTCTGAAAGACTAAGGTTTGAAATATACTTCCAGTTCTTTCAAAGAGCTATTAATGCTCTGTGCTCTCTCACTTCTGTGTAAGATATAATAAAATTTTCCACAAACCACCTGTGAAGGAACAGCAGTGCCTTCAGACCTATTTAAATATTTCATTCTTCAGTGTTGCTGTAAAATCAAGCTACTGAAATCCACAATAAAAATTCCACTACCTTCTTCTCATTCTTATGGCGTAATTTTTTATGATTAATGAAAATAAAGTACCAATTAAGAAGTTTACATTATTAATATTGCATTTAGCAGGAGAAACAGCTATATGAGAAGCAAATATGATCACTGAAAAGTCAAATACTTTAAACCGTCAGTACAATTTTTATATGATCTAGCAATCAAATTCTGGAACTATTAAAACCAGTAACTGTCAGGCTTAGAAAAGTCATGACTGTTCCTTACCTCTGTCTTGTACCAAGGAAATGTACTTGATTGATGCAAAGAAGAAACAAACTGCTGATGTTTTAAAGTTCAAAGAAGAAAAGTGCTAAACACTCTGGTGAGCCGTAGTGATTTCTGTTTCAATTTGATCCAACCCTAACTTATTAAAATTTACTGATAATGACCTGAGGGGAGATGGAGGCCACTATGCCAGAGAGTTTGACTCCATCCAACAAATATTTACAGATTCCAAGAAGAAGAGCTGTCCATGTCTCTACCCTCCTAAACTTTAACATCTGGAGAAGAAAGAGCGACGTTCAACTCTAGAACATGGCTGAACGAAACAAGGGCCGAGAATGTGCGGCTGTAAATATTTAGAACCATGACCCATGATCCACCACGCTGGTCAGAGTGGTTAATCTGCTTAGATTTTGTGCCTAAGTTTCCTCACTTTAACGCTAGCCACTCTAAGAAAAATATGAGAATAAAATGAAATAACGTGTGAACAGGTGTTTATTTTCAGCAGTAGAGCTGACCAGATACAGAACACCTAGTACTTCTGGACAGAATAATCATATAGCAAACACCTTTTAACAAAGGATCATACGTGATAACTATGAACAATCATATGCCAATAAAATGGACAACCTAGAAGAAATGGACAAATTCCTAGAAATGGACAATCTCCCAAGACTGAACCAGGACGAAATAGAAAATATGAACAGACCAACTACTGTAATGAACTTGAATCAGTACTAAAACAACTCCCCCAAACAAATATCTAAGACCAGATGGCTTCACAGGGGAATGCTACCAAACATTTAGAGAAGAGTTAACACCTATCCTTTTGAAATGTATAGAAATACCAAATCACTATGTCGCATAGCAGAAACTAACCCAGTGTTGTAGGTCAATTATACTTCAAAAACTAACAAAGAAACATATAAACAAACTCAAAGAAAAAGAGATCAGATTTGGGCTTACCAGAGGTGGTGGTAGAGGAGGGGGAATTGGGGGAGGGCAGTCAAGAGGTACCACACAATTCCAATTATAAGATAAATACGTACTAGGGATGTGATGTACAACATGATAAACAAAATGAAAGCTGTTCTGTGTTGCATATAAAATTTTTTAAGAGAGTAAATCCTAAGAGTTCTCATCACAAAAAATTTTCTCTAATTTTGTTTCTATGTGAGATGATGGACGTTTATTAAACTTATTATGATAATCGTTTCACGATGTATGTATGTCAAATCATTATGCTGTACACCCGAAACTTATACAGTGCCTAATGTCAACTATATCTGAATAAAACTGGAAGGAAAAAACACCTCTTAATAAGTAACTGAGCTTGTGAAATAGTAAGGGAGGAATCAAATATGTAAACACATAACTATGATAGGTAAATTTAAGAATGAAGATATGAACACAGCATCTTGGAAAGAGAGAAAATACTAATAGTGAGAAGAAATAATGATCTTACAAGTATATTTGTATGGTATTGAATCAAAACATACACACTAACATGTACAATTACTGAAATGAATTTATTTGATGATTCATTAATAAATACACAAAAGTGTGGTTAGAATTAAAAGTATATAAAATATAGCATGTCTGCTGAATTTTGAGCTCAGTTCCTCAACAGAATTTTACCATAAAATATGAACCTTGATTTCTCCCAAAGTCTTTGAGGTCTTACTTTCACAGATATACCCATTTTTTAACATATGATTTTAAAATCTACTCTATATTTACAAATCACAGTGATTAAAAAGTCTTATAAGTTCCTCCTTTTCAACAAAATACTCTACTTCGGAGTACATTTATTGTTTTCCAACCTGAGCTACATAAAGTCTTTGAACATATGCTTTCAGTGAGAGATAAAAGATGATGCTGTTTATAGATGATGCTTCTTATAGATGATGCTTCTTATAGGTGACGCTTCTTATGGGCAGTGTTTCTTATAGATGATGCTTCAAGTCTTACTCTTTTAGCTTATAAAATAAGTCACATGATTTCTATAAGTCTAATCACAGTAGCAGAAAAAGTTGGAAGTTTCTACTATGTAGATGTAAAGGATATCTTTTTAATCAAGACCCATTCACGGCATATTTCTTAGAGGGTATAAATCAATACTTGTGGCTGGTTTGATTCTCACAGTAATTATTAATAATAAAACAAATTATTTTAAAACAGCTAGAATATTGAGTCTGAGCTGGAAGAATCTAATAGTCCCTAACTCGATTTGTTTTACATGTAGTTATTCCCAAGCTATTTATTTCTTATTTCTTTATTGATTTGACAGATACTGATAGCAAGAAAAGTTTCAAGCTTTCAATGCTTTAAATCAACTATTTTCACCTATTCATGTATGAAAGGAAAATGAAGCTCTATCATCTCTTAGGCAGAATGTAAGACTCACTTTGTGCACTGCAGACAGTAGAGGAAAAGGCTTTTCTGGGCTGGAGATTGTCATAAATATTTGTTAAGAATAATATGCTGTAAACCTCAGGAATGCCAGGATATTTTCTTGCATTGCTCAGCTATGATCCCTTACCAATAAAAACAGAGCCTGATCTGACTAAAAATTTTATTTCCAGGATGCTATCCCTCAGAAATATTCATACACATGCACATGGATATATGTATGTTATTGTGCTCCTCGCCCAATTCACATGTTGAAGCCCGTTAACTCTCCAATATGATGGTATTTGGAGGTGGGGCCTTTGGGAGGTAATTAGGTTTAGATGAGGTCATGAGGGTGGGACCCTCATATGAGACTAGTGATTTTATAAGAAGAGACCAGAGTGTGCTCATTCTCTCTTTTTCTCTCTCTGTCATTCTCTGTTTCTTTTTTCTCTCTCTCTCCCACCACGTGAAGACAGAGCAAGAAGGTGGCTGTCTGCAAGCAAGGAAGAGGGCCCTCACCAGGAACCGAATCTGCTGGCACCTTGATCTCCCAGTCTCCAGAACTGGAGAAATAAATACCTGTTGGTTAAGCCACCCAGTCTATGGTATTTTGTTATAGCAGCCCGAGCTGACAAAAACAAAACACACATATATTTACTGAAGCATTAATTATAAAACTGAGGAAGGTGGAAAAACCGAAATGCCCCTTAATGGTCAATAGCTAAATGGATTGTTTTACATACACACACGGAATCCGACGCAAACACGAACAACAGTAAGATGATTCTATATGAATCATAGAGGGATGCCCGTGAAATATCTTTGATGCAAAAACATTTAGTATAATTATGTTATTTATAAGGCTTATATATACACAACCATGTTTACACACACAAAAGGGTAATATCAAATTATTAATAATAGTTATCCTGGATAATTTGAAGGGCAACTTTCATTTTATATTTTGTACGTTTCTGTATCAATCAAGGTATTGCAGAGTATATATTGCTTTTGCAATATATGACCAAGAAGGAAAATTAATTCACAGAGCTGAAAAACTGTTCTGTGACGCAAGGTGTACTATGACATTTTGACATTAAGCCACTCTTAACACAGTATTTTTAGTTGCTACCATCCAGAAAAATGGAACTAAAGGCTCTCATTAGAGAATAAGGAGAGGCACCGGATTTTGAGAGAGGAGACTAGAAGGGCTGAAACATGAGAGGCCCACAAAACGATAGGTTGCAATCCTTTGAACCTTACATTCAAATCCAGCTCTCATTCACTGCATACATGTGGAAGACACTATGCTCCTTGGCTCCTTACATAGCATTCTGTTTGCATACATAAGATGCTAATTACCATAAAGTGACAGAATGCCTCGTGTTCTTGACAAAGGGTTTACTGTAGATTCTTAGGTTGATAAACATTCAGTCCTCAAATCAATATTTTAAAGATGCCCTAGAGGAGCTAATAAACTTATGAAAATAAGTATAATTATAACCTAATTTTATTTTAGAAATTGCTAAAGAAATTCTCAGGGAAATTATTGTCTCTTTCAGCTCAAGGAAATGGACAGTTAAATCAAAAAGTAATAGAGCTTGAGGGAGAAATTACTGCCTCACAGAAGCTCTTTACTGCGAGTTGTTCAACCAACACTATGTAGGAACTCACAGAGAGAGCAACACATACCCAAAGCCTTCACCCAGTGCAAAAATACACGTTTCTCTGTATTCTTTTTAATAAACATAGGAGTAGAAATACTAGGAGAAATGAGAAAGAAAGCAGTCCAATACTCTGGCACAGGATGCTTTTGAGGATAGACTCATTGAGAAGAGGAGAGTCCAGGTCTGTAGACAAGCACATTCTTTTGGGAGATGAATTAGTACTCAGTCTACACACTAAATCTCTGAAAAAAACAAATATTTCAAAAATGAAAGCTTTCAGATTAATACAATTATGTTTGGGAGTGGCATCCTTGAGTTACAAAGAAAGCTCTGTCCTTGCAGGTGGCAGACATCTTCATGTTGGATTTGACTTTTTTTTAAAAAATTAATTAATTTTTTGGCTGCGTTGGGTCTTTGTTGCTGTGCGCGGGGGCTACTCTTCGTTGTGGTGCCCGGGCTCCTCACTGCAGTGGCTTCTCTTTGTTGCAGAGCATGGGCTCTAGGCGCAGGCGCTTCAGCAGCCATGGCTGGTGGGCTCTAGAGCACAGGCTCAGTAGTTGTGGCGCACGGGCTTAGCTGCTCCGCGGCATGTGGGATCTTCCCTGACCAGGGCTTGAACCCGTGTCCCCTGCATTGGCAGGCAGATTCCTAACCACTGCACCACCAGGGAAGTCCTGGATTTGACATTTTAAGGACACAAATTACTTGTCTTGAGCCCTGAATTTTGAACTGTGAACCACTCACCAAAGAAAGTGATTGTAAAATAAGATATTTTGAACTGGCAGGCAATGTGGTATAAAGAGCTGTAATACACAGGTTTAGAATTTTTCATCAACTATCTGACCATATCCTTAACCATTTGAGTGTATGTTTTCTCATGCATGAAATGTATGAGAAAACTAAGTTAGATTAAATTAATTAATCCAACTGGAATTAATCCAATTATTTTGAATAGATTATAAGCAAATTGATGATCATTCTAAGAGTAAGAACTCTAAAGTATTTCTCTGATATTTGGACAGTATCAAACCATCCAAAATATTTAATCTTTCATATAGCAGTGAATGAAGTATAGATAACTTTTGGTCATTTTATTAATTTTGTTTATAAGTACACATCAATTTAAGCACTTAGAGTTGGGATGTTTGTGTTCTATCTCATTGGGCTATGATCATAGATTTATGTTGGAATCCCTAAATGAACTCACCTGGTAGAAATTCTCTGGCAGCAGAGACAACCACAGAGACCCTCTGCTGGGTCAATTAATACAAGTGTTCCCGTAATGAGCCAAGAGGTATTCAGGAACTCAGGGATCAATTAATTTATAAGTCAACAAACAATTTAGGAGAGTAGCTAGAGTGTTTAAGTGGACAGCTATTCTTTTAAAACTATAAATCATATTAATGTAAACTTAAAAAGCATTTTCATGTGATGTTTAAAGCTCTTACTAACGGCATTTGCAGTCAGGGAAACTGAGTCAAGAAACAAATCCAATGAAATAAATGAAAATCATCTTTGGGTCCTATTTCAATTTCTGAGAAAAGAATGCACAGTTAAATGTTCAAGTAACTGCTGAGAACTGAGAGCAGAGGTATTCCATAGTTTAATTACCAGGACCAAGGTTCAGACCTTCTATATCAACACTTTATCATTCATTCCAGCAAATTCTTGCTCAAGGGAGATAAGGTTGTAAGCCAGTAAATAACTTCATTGTTTGCTTCAGGAACTTCCTCCAAACCAACAGACTGCTCAAACAGCTCCCTTCTCTAATGAAACAACTGTTTATTTATAAATACTTGCTTCAAGACACAGGCCTTTCTGGGTCCACCAATCCTTAATTATAGTATCATGAACTTGGCCCATTCTCAATCAGATCCCTGCACTGAAAGACTGACATCTTTTGAGTCCAGACCTCAAAGCCCAGAAATATCCATCTGTGAGTCCCCCTTCTTAGGCCACTGAAGGACTTTGCCATGTACTCTCCCATGGGGAGGTAATGAACTGAGCAGGCTGGTCTGGGGTTGGCCAAGATGGCCTTAATGTTCCCTTCATGTAACAAAACTTCAGACAGGCTTCTTCCGGATTCTAGGCCCCTGACCTCCCTTTTCTTGGAGCATTCACTTTAGAAGACTTGTAATTGAAACCCTTTCTCTGCTCCTTTGAGATGTAAGCCTTTGCCAAAGCCTCTTGTGACCTCTACAACCCAGGACTGTCTTCCTCACGGACCTGGAAGCCATCCCTCCCAAGTGTAATCGTCAGGGGAGACAGCACCCCCGTATCCCAGTCTCCATGGGAGGGGAGGGTGCTGACTCCAGCAGGGGCCCAGCCACAAGTTGTAATAGTCCCTGCTGTCATGGAAAGTTTGCTTTTCCTCTGAGGAAGGACAATTAGCACAGTTAGCCCAAAATCCCATCCCTGTCCCCTAGCTCATAAAAACCCTTTATCCTTTGGTTTCAGGAGAGGAGAGCTCACGCTGCATTCTGGCCTCTCTCCCTATTACAGTAGCCTTGAATAAAGTCGCCTTGGTCTGTTTAACATCACCAGGTGCAAGTTTTGCTTTGGCATAGTCTTTCAGGTATTTGGTGTTCAACATTCATTTTCTCACATGAAAAATGTACATTTTTAATGCACAACTCAAACATGATCGTTGAAATGAATGTGAACATTCCCAAATGTGATTTTCATTTCTATTTGGACCTTATTTTTATTTCCTCAGAGACTTCAACAAAATCGAATTAATTATTCAATTTAACTAATAAATATTTGGAAACACTCAAAACACAAACTCTTCAAAGTATTTACAAACGCAATATAATGTATCAAGCAAGGTGAAGGAGACCTATGTGAGACTATAGGTAATCATATTTTCCAATAGTTATTAAATATTTAATGAGTGGCAGGCATTGTTCTCTGTGTTAATTTATTTAATATTCACAAAACGCTATGAGGTTGGTTAAATTATTATTTCCATAATGCAGATTTTAAAAAGAAAGAGAGATAACAGAGTGGTCATGGAACTTGCCCAAGTAACAGAGAAAAGCTCAAAAAAGAAAGTCTGGTTTTGAGTCTGTGTTTAAACCACTACGCTATACTTACTTTCTTCCATATGGTTAAATGTTTACATTGATTTTTATTATTTTTTATTACATTTTCTTTTTGCGTAACTGGAGAAATTAAAGAAACTCATCCTTTTTTTTAGTTTTCACTAAAACCTTAGATTTGTGCCAATTCATCACAAAATACTCACTGTTACATAAATATATTTTACAGTAGTATTAAGTATTAAGAATACAAATTTGAGAAACATACAAGATTTTTAGAAATAAATATACTCATTCCGGATTCTAAAATAAAATAATTTCTGACTTCTCATGAAAGCTATAGTTCCAAAGTTTCTCTAGAGTTGCATCATATGGAGTAAACCAGGAGGATTAAAATTCTTTGCTTCAAAGTCACTTTTTTACTCAAATGAGTTCTGAGTGTCAAAGGAATCACTGATGCTGGCAGTTCCAGGCTTCTGTAGAAGATGCCCTTCAAGTTGGTCCACTGAACCAGGTGTGGACCAGCCACCCCACCTCCTGGACTATTTCCTCCCTCCTCGCCAAGGCTCTCTAGTAAGCATCTCAGATGTCTGATTATATGAACTGACAATAACAAAATCCTCAAGATACCTATTATATAATCATGATCTGCCTTTTGGGAATTTCAAAACTGGTAGTGTAACTATTAGCCTCTTATGAAACTGTTGCTTCATATTATCTCTGTCTTGTATTAGTTTTATGCTCAAGTTAAAGAAATACCAATATTATAAGCCTTTCTTATATTGTGAAATATTTTTGTTATTTTAGCATATCTGTCAAAGGGGACCCATTCTATCTAGTTATGCCCTCCTTCACCCTGGCTTTTTTTATAGATAATTTGTCACTGGCATATATTATATGTGTATCCACTTTTATAATTGAGACATTGCTCTTTGGTAATTAGAATTGTTAAATAGTTAATTTCTAAACTGAATTAAAGTGCTAGATGGGGTTTTAAATGAGATCTGCTCCAGAAAAAAAGAAAAAGAAAAAAAAAAAAAACTTGGAAAGAGTAGTAGCTAATGCTTTTCTAATTATGTACATCACTAATTAACATCCTGACTTTCAAGGAGGATATTATTATATTATATTATATTATATTACATTATATTATATTCCTGCAGTTTAAGCCTATTGTAAATTAATATTTTAGATGAGAAATGTAAGTCATGTATTGATATTTGAAACTTACTGGTAACTTCTTTTTAAGTCAAAGTGGATTATTTTTAAGAACTCAGGAGGAAATTAAAATTGTGGAAAGAATGAATCATTTTTCAAAACTCATGCACAATTTCTCCGTTCAATTTTTCTCTCTCTCTCCCCATTTCTTTCTCTAAGTTTTACATTCATGAAAAGTGTTTGCAACACCAAGTAGAAGTTGAAACTTGGGAAGATGAACCATTTAAAGAATTTCTGGCATTATATAGTGCAGCGGGGGAAATATATATATATATATATTTCAGAGTCCAATGTTCATAAAAAATTAAGCCTACTAATCAGTGGAGGGGGATTACTTTACTCAAAACATGGAGACAAAATGTCAAAGCCAAATCGAGTTATTGAAAGCTAACTTCTTTTAGCAGTAAGCATTCCTGCTGGCATCGTCCCTAACCTTGGAGGACAGTGGAGCTCAGTGAGGACAAGTAGATGGCCCTTTGGCTGGTGGTTGGCAGAGCCGGACTGAAACCAAGCCCGCTGAATGCAGAGACCCTCTTTTAATAACAACACTAATCTTTCCTCTCTGGAGGTTAAGCTTACTCATTAGCTAAATCACTCATTAGCTAAATCACTCATTTGCTAAGTCATTCATTTGCTAAATCATCCTCGCACATCTGTCTTCCAGTATTTTGACTCAAATTTGTTCTTCAGGAAAATTCCAAATTGCTACACGTCATGAATCTTTGGGGTCTCTATAGAACAGTCAAATCTGTTTATACAAAAGGTCTCTTGTACTTTTTATTCTGGTCTAAATGAAGTATTTTAGAATCTGAATAGAGATTATATGAGATAAGGTAAACTTTAGATGAGATAAGGTAAACTTTATAGAGCTCTAAGTATTCACTAACAATAGGATTGCCATTAAATCTCTGATTTTAAACAAAATATACTGAGGAAGGCATTCTCACATCCTTTGATTTATTATACCTACTATTTCTACTATCTTCTTTAAAAAAAAAATGAGGGGAAAAAGCTTTGATCGTTTGATACTGAAGGAACTCCTTGATGTTACTGAAGGTCAAAATCTGAATCCCGGGCTTCCCTGGTGGCGCAGTGGTTGAGAGTCCGCCTGCCGATGCAGGGGACACGGGTTCGGGCCCCGGTCCGGGAAGATCCCACATGCCGCGTAGCGGCTGGGCCCGTGAGCCATGGCCGCTGAGCCTGCGCGTCTAGAGCCTGTGCTCCGCAACGGGAGAGGCCACAGCAGTGAGAGGCCCGCATACCGCAAAAAAATAAATAAATAAATAAAATAAGATAAAAATGAAGATCTTCTCATTCATTAATTACATTTAAACCGATTCGACAAACATATAGCAACTGGATTGATCCCTAAAAGTTTGATTAGTGCAATTAGAAAGCAACTGCATTATGTCATTGATATCAAGAGAAAGCCACTGGAAAAGTATTCATTTCATACATAGTTGAATGCATTTCCTACCATGAAACTCCTATGACTGAAAATTTCCCATACCTAAAATTCCTAATAAATGAAATACTATCTTGAAATGGTTTGCTGCAAATAAATCTTTGTCACAATGGTCTATCTGAAATGATTTAATAGTCTAAAAGTCTTTTCTGCTGTCCTTTCAAACTCTAAAGTGAAAAAGAAAACCTAGTGATATCTTCTTTTCTATTAAAAATAGGTTATTATCATATAAAAGCAATCATACAGAAATAACCATTATTTATGTTACTTCTCTCCAAAGCATGTAAACAGATACACTGAATTTGACTTTTTAGGTGATGTTGTAATTCAAATGATCTATTAAACACCTATTACGTGCAAGTTTCTACTGGAGAATAAAGGATGAAAAAGACACACTGCCCTCAGTCTAAGCATCTCCAGTGAAGCAATGAGAGAGAAAATCCGAGGGAAAGAATGTGTGAAGTGCTCTGAGCGCTGACAGGAAGGACTGAGTGGGTCTAAGTAACAGTACAAGCAGCATTTCTTGGCAGAGGAGATAGCTGACGTGGGTCTCGGGGGATCAGGAATTTTGAGAGGAGTCCTCTGCTCCGTGACAGTGTGATTTTCACAAGGTTCTACCTGATCAAGCCATAGAAATACCATGAGATTTGCTGAAAGTAGAGGCTGTGGACTTAGGCCATGTGGAAAGTGTTCAGTTATCCTTACTTCTGCCATCTGCATGAAATTGATGATCTCAGCACGGCAGTTCATTTTATGTGCCTGCTTGGTCATGCTATAGGGCCCAGATATTTGGCCAAATGCCAGTCTATACGTCACTGTGAAGGTGTTTGTTACATGACATTAGCCTCTGACACAGTAGACTTTGGACACAGCAGATGATGTTCCATAATGTGGGTGGGTCTCCTCCAATTAGCTGGAGATCTTAGGAGAAAAAGACTGAGGTTCCCTAAAGAAGAGGGACTGCCTGTGGATTCAAGATGCAACATCAACTGTTTCCTGGCCTCCTGCTTGCAGCCTGTCCAGCAGATTTTGGACTTGCCAGCCTTCACAACTGTGTGAGCCAATTCCTTAAAATATATCGCCTTCTCCTTCTCTCTCTCTCTCCCTCTCCCTCTCCCTCTCCCTCTCCCTCTCTCTCTCTCTCTCTCTCTCTCTCTCTCTCTCTCTCCCTCACACACACACACACACACACACACACACACACACACACACACATCCTAATGGATCTCTTTCTCCAGAGAATCCTAAATTTTACAGGGACCCTGAAGAGGATGTTGCTTTTCAACAAAAGAAGCTTTATACTATCCTTCTATTTTTAGAGTGTAGCAGACAATTCAAATACAGGACAGAGAACATCCAAGCAAGAAAAAGAGAATGGAGAAAGAAAGAGAGAGAAACTGCGTCATTTCATTTTAAGTGGGCAGCCACCTTTTACAGAACAGATGAGAAATAAATAAGCCTTTTAAGCAGAATAATTAATTTAAAAAAGTATATATTAAATGAATTTTCAGCAAGAGCTTAGGAAGTGCCCTGGGAAGAGATACATTTTGGCCCAGATCAACATGGGAAATGGAGAGTGGTCCTACTGGGAAGAAAGATCTGGGGATTTAGGGAGGCAAGAAGAAAAAGACTATGAGCAAAACCAGTCCCAGGGCAGTTTCCTACTCACGGTGGCCAAGTTCATCACGAACAGTAATTTAAAATGTAAACCACAATCTTCTTCTCCTTCCCAATTAACATTTTGTCATCCTCCTGGCCTCAGCTCCTTGTAATTTCCCAGGAAGGTCTTCCCCTATTCCATGCTGAGGTACCCCTACTAAATGGTTCTGGAGTGTCGGGCTTTACATTTATTTGTCGGATTATGGAATTAGTGCCAACCTGCCACACTGTGCATGGGCTCCCATATACAGATGTACGGCACTGATTGTGTCTGTCCTCATTCACCAGGCATCATGCCTGAACACTGCAAGTTAACGCGATATCTCTCAGTTAATGAAAGGGTGAATGAACATTGTATAATCAGCATGATGAGTGCTTTAAGCTAACTTAGGTAAAATTCATATAAGTCTCTAATTTCTTTGATTCTAAGACAACGTTACCCATTGCCTCTTAACATTTCTGAAGTCTAACTGTTTACTAAAGTCCATAGACTGTCATATTCTGTCTGGGTTTTTTCTTCGTCCTGTAATTGATGGTATACTTGATTTGATGAAATACAATGTATCCTTGGCTTTAATCTAATCAGATTTCCACCTGTAACAGAGAAATCTGATTTATTAAAACAACTAAAACAACAATTATAAAGGGTATTTCTTCTCCTTTAAGCTACAGATACAAATATAGGCCTTTAAAGGAGGGAGCCACAAGATAAAATAAACTTCGGATTATTTTAGGACTAGAATAATTTTTTAAACTATGCTATTTTTTGTTTGAAGAGCTTAGAACCAATGATTATTATTATATTAGATGAGAATAAGATTTACATAGGAAGGAATTGCAGCTTCACCGTGGAACCTAATTTTTAAACTCTTGCACTTGTGACATTACAACACTGTAGCATCGAAAAGGACAGCACTTTTATAAATATGTTACATAAACATAATAGGTAAAAAAAATCTTTAGAGTTAAAAAAGTTTTTAAAAAATATATATAAGTCTCAAAAAGTTCTAAGAAATGGGTATTACTGGTATTACTATTATTATTATTCCCTCTTTTCACAATTTTGGAGGTTAAATGCATTACCCATAGTCCCACAAAAAGTAAAGGGAAAAAAACCAACATTAAATGCAAACTTCCTATCTCTAAAATTTCATTCTTTTCCCCTCAAGCCACTATAGCACAATGTAGAAGGCCAAAAAGGAATGAGAAATTTATCATTTATTATAGCTCTCTGACAGTGGAAAGGTAATTGAAATAAAGAAAGATGTCTCTAATATCCTTATATATTACAGTACTTCTAGAAAAAAATGAACTATTTCTTCATGCATATTCTATATTCAATATCAAATTGAACTAGTTTAGTGTCCATTGGTGACTCTCTTGCTTTATAAACACTTTCCAGAAAATTACTTTAGGGATCGGTCAGATTTTCAATCACAAGAACACATTAGATATCTGAAACTTAAATTATTCTTCAGTGTTTTGAAATCCCCGTAAGATCCTGGCAAGGAGAACAGTTTTGGCGGGCGAGGAGCCCGTGCTCTGGATGAGAGGGACTTTCTTCTTTCTCCATTTCTCTTCTACCTCATTGGGGTTAAGAGAAGAACAAGAAAGGCTCTAACAGGGTTTCTTAGTCCCACCTAGGATTCCCGTATGCCAGCCGATAAATATTTGTTGAATGAATGCCCCTGTGAATAAATGTTTCCAGACCACTGGCAGCTCTCATTAACATCCTGCATGACATACAGTGCACTTAGCAGGAGGCAGGAAAAGATGAGGACAGAAGAAATGCCTAAGACATTCTGATGTTTGTACTACCGTTTGTAAACGGTAGTCGTAGGACGCCATGAAGCCCTGAGAACAGCTGTCTTCTCTTCTGGGCATTAGAAGGCAATTGTTGGGCTTCCCTGGTGGCGCAGTGGCTGAGAGTCCGCCTGCCGATGCAGGGGATGTGGGTTCGTGCCCCGGTCCAGGAAGATCCCACATGCCGCGGAGCGGCTGGGCCCGTGAGCCATGGCCGCTGAGCCTGCGCGTCCGGAGCCTGTGCTCCGCAACGGGGGAGGCCGTGGCAGTGAGAGGCCCGCGTACCGCAAAAAAAAAAAAAAAAAAAAGAAGGCAATGGTTATTTTTCAAACCAGGACTCCCCAGGCACGTAAGCAGAGGAAGTCTGTAGAAAAACGGGAGTTCACAGCCATAATAATCCATTTTTAGTGTGAAAGCCTTTCAGAGCCATCATGGTTGTGGAGCATTTGTCTTTAGGGTATTTCCACTGAACAAAGTACCTGGCCAGTGGTACAAGATGGGATATCAAGTTCTGCTTCTGCTGATACCCTCACAGGACCTGCTAGCCTCATAAATGCGAGCTAGCTCACATAGGGCTTGGGAAAGACTGTATTTTTCAGCCAATCTCCTAAATGTGCATCTATGATAGAAGTGGTATAAAGGCGGGTTTCATAGGTAATTGCTACCCTCCCTATCATGAAGCCTCCACCAGTTACATTGTGTGTGTCTGTGCTCCTTCTGGAGACGAAGGCGCTGCGTTTCATTGCTGCCTCTCTCACTGATTGCCAATTAGTAAAAATTAATGAGACACTTGACCGGCACTTCTGCTAGAGCTGCAGGAAATTCTGTATTGGGATCCCGTCAGTTCCTTTCACTTTTCCCAGCATCTAAGGCCCTAGATGTCTGCAGTGACGTCGGTCCCTCTCTTTGCCACCAGGCAAAGCAGTTCATCGCAGGACCAACATGTGAATGGGTCTCATCACATTTTAAACAAAAACTCTACCTTCCTCCACCTTAACTGCAGGGCACTTTCCACACCTCATTTACTGTCAGATATTCAACGATGAAGTTGTAAATACTTTAGGGATGAAACTGCTTGTGAGCAGGCAGTGGTTGGGCCTCAGTCACGTCTACATTCCTAGTATCCAGTAGAGAGAGGAGTCTGCAGAGAATTTTCAGTTACTATACACTGAATTGCACGAATGGACGGTTGCTCTAATAGAAATATAAATGTATCTGGATACTACTGCTGCAAACCATTTTGTGATGTTTACCTAAAATGGAACTGAAGTCTAAAACCTTTGACATATATTCAGGGTCTTTGGTTGTGAAGCCTCTTCTCAGGTCCCAGAGCTCAGTGTCAGGCATAAAGTCGAGCGCCCAAAATATTAATTAATTGTAAGAAGGCTCAGTTCCCTCTGGGCTAAAATTGCACACATCTGCAGGACGACCTCTGCCACCATGGACTGTAAGGGAGCTAGACTGATTAGACAAATGGGCCTTTTCTTTAGGCCTTGGTGTGACATGTAGCAGTTAGCTAGACCCATCTAATAATTAGAAACTGATAAAGGGAAAAAATGATTAGTTTTTTAGTTGTTAACAGACAGTAAAGGTAATCAAAGTAGAGAGGAATTATCAGGGGAAAGATTACAGGAAGAGCTATCAGTGAGAGAACAGGAATGCAAGGATCTAGGAAGACAGAGCTTTTAGATTAAGCCATGTTCAGAATCTTCCAGTTCCCCGGATCCCTGTGTCTCTGAGTCAAGAGCAGGCTGGGCTCCTGAGAGAGAGAAGCTGGCTCCTTCCTGTGCTTGGGATGTTTCCAGCCTGCTGTGGCTACACATCGCCCCCCTCACTAGTGACCTGGGAAGAACGACCCCACGGTTGGCAGGGGAAGCCCAGGCACAGAAGGTACACACAGGGGAGTTTCTTTTCGACGCTCTCGTGTCCTGTTTCCAATCTGAATTTTCCTGATGGGGAAACAAGACGACGAATGCAGTATTTTCTTCCTCCCCTTCATTTCCTGCCCGTCATAAAATATTTCAACTCAGTGTCTTTGGATACCCAAAGGGGTCATTTTTTTTCATCCTGTGTTCATAGAAGTAATTAAACTTTTAAAGAAATATCACCACTGTTTTCTCAATATATTCTGTGTGAAGAATCAACTTGACCCTAAAGGCCTAAAAGAGTATCTATCCATAAGGTTACTAAATCCTAATTTCGAAAAAGTCTGTACCAACTTATAAGAGAGACCTGGTTCTATTAAAGTAGAAAATAGTGTAAAGGCATAACATAAATTCCTCAAGTGCAGTAACCTCGTCTGTACGCTTCCAAGATTATTCTCAGCATCACTCCCCTGTGGGTGTCATCCACTATCCGCTCTCACACATGCAGCCCAACGGATTTCTGACAACTCAACAAGTGACTATTTTTAAACGCACAGACTTTCCTTTCCAGATGGACAATACTAATAATGGAAAATTATCTGGGGTAACTAGGGGTGCACCACCCACTGGTAATTTTCACACACAGTCACATACATTTAGGACTTGGGAAGCAAGTTTCCAGGTATCTGTGTTTGTCTTGTTCTTGAACAGTTAATACGTTGTTGGTCAAGTACTTACAAATAAACAGGTGGCCTTTGTGGAAAAAACGGGGGAATTATGACCAACATGATGAAAACTTTGCAACCATAAGGAACAACTTCATTCGTTCAGCACCCATGGGTGGATGTGCAGTGGCTCCACAGTGTCGATCATCTATATCATTTGATGATAAGCTCTGTGTAACATTTTATCACTCCCCCGCAAGCTGTCACATTTAACAAGAGGACCATCATCTACAGAAGCACCACCTTCTTGGGGTTTTCTATTCAAGTTTATTATGTAGAAACACACTGAAGCATAACAACATGGTAAATGACAATATAATGTACTTGAGAGACTAATAAAAATGTTCAACCAATTAAACTCTGTGAAGAAACCTTACTGTGCTGACTAGACACTGAAGTTTCCAGGAACAAGGACGCCTGGGTGCTTATCCCAAGTTACTGTTGAGAGTACTGTGGTTGAGAGTCCGCCTGCCGATGCAGGGGACACGGGTTCGTGCCCCGGTCCGGGAAGATCCCACATGCCGCGGAGCAGCTGGGCCCGTGAGCCATGGCCGCTGAGCCTGCGCGTCCGGAGCCTGTGCTCCGCAACGGGAAAGGCCACAATGGTGAGAGGCCCGTGTACCACAAAAAAAAAAAAAAAAAAAAAAAAGTTATCTAAAAAAAAAAAAAAGAATACCCGAAGAGAAGGCACAGTTTGCAGAGGAGTACAGGACGCCGCATGTACGGCAGAAGGCACAGTTTGGAGGGTCCAGGGTGCCCTGCTGAGAGAGCAGGGTGCAGTCCACCACCCAGGGCTAAGCCCACTGGGAGGGGTTCTGGATGAAGCTCCCCAAAGGTGCCCTGTGAGTTAGGGTGGTCCTATGCTCCACTCCCACAAAGATTAAGTTAAAGAGGTACCAAGAGAAGGCAGAAATTCATCAAAATAGCCACATACCAGAAACTACTGCGAACACATACTGTCTGTCCCTAGCGTACCTCATATTCAACAGTCCCACTCAGCACCACTGCCAGGACACACAGACTCTCTCTCTTCAGAACCGTCCATAAGTGTTTAGTAATTTAACTCATTCTTACAAAGATTACTGTAGGAAAGAAAAAAGAAGAAAAAAACCTGAAGACAGCAGGTGAGATGAGCCAAAGTGAAGGACTGATGGGATCAATTATTTTAAGTGATAATAATAATTACAGTAATATTCATTGCCATCACTAACATACTGATAAATGACATCTGGGCACATATGCCCTTTACGGCACTCAGGTAGGCTGCAAATGTATTTTTACCTCATTTTTACGGGCCCATCTTAAACTTATCCTGATGTAGAGGATTGACAGCACCAGAAAGAGTACCTAAAAATTCAATTATCTCCTCTCAGCCCCACAGGTTTTCTTGTGCTTTCCTCTGCACCACTGCCTCCGTGAATTTCTCATTTTATATGAGAAATTCATGGGTCACCTCCTCAAAGAAGCCTTCACTGCCTTCCCCACTGTCTTGTTGTAATATCCCACCCATAACTCTAGGACTGCAATTCCACAGTATTTCTATAATTGGCTGTTTATTTCTCTTTCTCCTCTTTTCTATCAGTTCTTTGCTGTCTGCAGTAGGATGTTTTCTTAGATACCAAAAAAATAAAGTACGTTGAAAAAGATTAACTTGTAAGATTCTGCTAATGGATGTACTTCACTAATGGGCAACAATAGACATTTCTGTAGTTATTTAGATTCAAAACCGGTTCCATCAAAACTCCAGAAGAGAAAAGAAGTACACAATTTCATTTTCTTTGAGGGTATAACATCTGCAACCAAAAAGAGACAGCTGCTGAAATGACTTCACAGTGATATTAATACGTAGAATAATTATGAAAAATGAAGCAATTTGTTATTAAAAACAAGTATGGCTGAATCAGAATTTATCACTGGAATTTTATGTAACAGGATCATCCACCATCTTATAATCTTCAGAATTGTTCAAAGTGCTTTCATAACCGTTATTTTATTTATGGTTTTATCGTCTCATGATAGCCCTGATATGCAGAAAAAGACATTATCATTTCTACTTTATGTATGAGGAAAATAAAGTAAAAATGAAAAATGCTGGATGGGCTGCACAAGTCGTTATCTGGGAAAATTTGCACCCAGAAAATAACACTGGAAGGAAATGGTACAAAGTAAAATTTATTTTGAGCCTTTTACTTACCACGTAGAGCCTTAGAAACAGGTAAGTCAGGACCTCTTAGGTATCTGATTAGGAGTATGAATGGGTGAAAGGCCACCACCTTGTTTTGACAGAAGGAACCAGTACATGTATTTCATCAGCACAAATCTTGACTGCAGCGAAATGCACAGTTAGGGACATTTAGAAATAAAGAAGTGTAAGTGTTCTGAAGGGTTGGGGTTCAACAGGCAGGTGGACGGAAGTCTTATAATGCCATTATTCACCTTGGCACCTCCAAACAGAAATGGCTTGATGTAAAGAGGAGTCCGCTGACTTTCTTGATAAAGGGGAAAAGACCCAGAATGGAAGGAAACACCCAAAATTCCAGCTATCACAGAGGCCTTACTCTGCCTCACCGCCAGCCTCTGTTTGCACCATGCCCACTTTCTCAAACACCATTGACACACACTGAAACAGTATACTGCCTCTCACCTCAGGGCCTTTGCACACACTGTTCTTCTTGCATAAACGGAATCCTTAGGCCTAAGCAACTCCTCATCTTTCTTTAGATAACTGCTCGGTGGTCTTCTTCCCCAGTAAGCCTTCTTTGATCCTCTGACCAGGTCAACTGCCGTTTATCATACCCTCAAAACCATACCCTTCTCCCTGGAAACACTTATTACAGTTGGATTTTTAAATGTTCTGCGTGTAGTTCTTTGAATAATATTTGCTTTCCTATAGATGACTGTAACCTTTATGAGGACAAGAACCAAATCTTAATTTTGGACTTTGTGCTAGTTATCCTGACTAGTACAAGAGCCGGAATTGGCTCTAGTCTTCTGGCTGAGTAGATTTTGAACAACTTCATCCCAATTCCTAAGGCCAGGTGCTCCTCTGCTGGAGATCCCATAGTCCTTTCTTTTATGCTAAATTTTCCTTCTAAAAAAGTAAACAAAAAAACAAAACCAGGAGGCATTAAGGTCTCTTAGAAGGGAAGGAACCACACGCAGTATTTTGCGATGGGGAAGTTTGTCTATAATACTGCCAGCTTCCCTTTCTAGAGTTAGAGATGATTTGCTCAGCCCATCCCATAAACCAGTCCACTCCTGCAATCTCACGCTTCACTCTCTGGTAAACTCATTCATAATAAGGGTAAACAATTCGTAATCTTCATATTTCATATCTTTTGTAATATTTGCACTTTAACAGAGAGCAAAGACTTAAAAGAAAAAGAAGTTTATTTGTGAGATTTCCAACTGTTAGTGTACCTTCTTACCCCGAAGCAATCAAGATGCACAAATTGTTAGGCTGACCGAGGCGAGCATCACGGTCTGCCCAGGGAGCTCCATATCCCAGGAAATGTCTCCCGGGATGCAAAACTCCAGAAGTTGCCTTTGGCAATGAGGGCTGAAACCTGGGGGAAAGTACAAAACTCCAAAGTAAGCTCACAAAATAGGGGTTGAAAGCAGCACTGTTTTCAGTTTCAGGTGGGTGTGGCAGAGTTGATTAACCTAACACGTCCCTGTTGCTGTCTTTCCCCCACCACTGATGTTGACAGTCATGACTTCCGGTTCCCGGTGTTGGATCATCTGTCGCTACATCATTCCGAGTGATGCAGCTTCAGTGCGTTGTAATCGTGAGTCTTAACCAGTGTCCGTTTGCCTGTGGCTTAACTATTGTGCTTTGTATCAAGGTAGCACTAGTTTAATTTTTAACATGATGAATATTGCGACCATGTTTCCTAAGAGTTCATATAGTGAAAACAATCATGATTACACCAAGCCAGCATGACCTAGACATCACCAAACAATAAGGATGAACAACAGTGGTATTTTAAATGACAGAGAGAAGGACACATTCAACCTAGTTAGGAAGGTAAATAACCGAAAGAGAGCATACTTCTCAATAGACTTTGAGTCTGGTCACGGTGGAGAAGGGGATGTAATAGCCCATGTGGACACAGGATCTCCCAAGTCAGCATAAGACAGACAGGTGTTCCTAAATCAATCAAAAGATTCTGTCTCCCCCAAAGGCACCATACTCAGAATGTAACAGCTACTGAATTTTGAGCATACTGCACAAATGAACACACATTATCACACTGCACGTACAATATCATATCATTCAAACAAACTCAGTCATCGTTCCATTCTCTTGACGGCTCAATAAAACCAAGTAAAGTTACATTTCCTGATCAGAGGTTGCAGCTAAAATGTGCCGTGGGTGAACAATAGGGAGAATGTGGGTTTTGTCAGATGGTACTAACAATCATGCTTTCTGTAACATATTAAAAATGACGTGTCCGATCGCAGCCACAAAATCAAAAATGGTATTCCTAGCTCTTAGGTATTCTGAAAATTGGAGTTTTAAATCATCATCTTGATTTCTGTGAAGATTTTAATGAAAGCACAGGAAACATCAAACAAAAAAATTGTTGATTGTTGATACCTTGTCCGACTGCAAACTAGACTTCTCTCATCCACCAGCATATGTAGCAGAAGGAACAAATACAAATTTTGGCAAATTCCACCTAGACTACAGACTCACCCCACTCCCTAAAAATTACCTTCCAAATGCCTGTATATCCTGTATATGATACTGAAAAATGGCGTGTGATTTGCTTCCCTGTGACACTGAAGTTTTCATAATGAAAAGTCTGGTCACTCCTTCACCTGCCTCAAAACGTGCAGAAGCACTGACCGGGATGTGAATTCACAGCTACGGAAGGAGACAGCACCCAAAGACAAGACGGTTAACACTGTCGTCAGCCATAGAAAAGATGTTAAAATACTGACCTGCAGTAAGATTATACTTTCCAGGTGTGGGAAAAGAAGGATGTCCACCAATGTGGACTGCACTGGACGAGAACGGAGAGCAAGATTACAGGAAAACGGAATCTACATGCTGCTCCTCCGAAACTGTGATGACCTTTGAGAAGCCAGAAGGAGCCTAGAAAAGGGTAAACTGACTACACCTCAGCGGTTCAATGCCATGTGCAGGCTGTGACGAAAACTCAACAGCAAAATGAATTAGTTTTTTGAAGCAAGACTGCTTAAGAACTAAAAAAACCCCAGAATGTTACCAGAAAAGGGCAAACGAATTACACGGTCCTTTCTCAATTTCTTTATTAAATTGTAATGTATTTGGAAACCAACTTGGACTCGGCAAGTTCCAATTACCTTTGTGCTTTGAAAGCATGTTCCCTGAGAAAGCGCTGTTTAATTGGTGATGACATCCAGAGTGCTACAGTGTGTGTAAAAATGTCAGACCTTTTAGGCACAGAGAGCCAGTATGATGAATTTAAAGGACCTAATTGACTAACAGCCGGTCTACCAAAGCAAGCCCGTGGGTACAAAGTGGATGGGCATTTTTGGAAAGCTGGAAATTGATTCCTACACGTCTAAAACCTGCTGTTGCCTGCAAGTCAAGTCCTAAGAATCCCGCGCTCTGACCCCACTGCTGAGAGAATATTTTGCTTGGTGCCCTCACCGGACTGACACCAGGAATCAGTGCCCTGAGGGTCTGACAAGAGCAGAGCTGCAAGTCAGAGGGAGGTTTCTGTTTGTATCCGATGTTAACACCACGCCAAGAACGGGGGCTGTCCTGAGGGTGCAGGCAGCCCAGCAAAGTGGGACGGAAAGCAACGTGCCAGTAGTATTTTTTTATTAAATATAGGTAATACTGATTAGATTTGTTACGTAGTTTCCTTTCTAAAATTCTTACATCTATGAATACTGAGGGTATACAATAATATAGCCTAAGGATTTTAAATATCCAGTACAGAGTTTAACAAAAAGTTCAAATAAATTGCTGTATCCAAGAACAGAAAGAAATGTTATAAGAATATTGTTATATATTTTTATTTTTTTATGCAATTTTTTTTTTTTTTTTTTTTTTTTTTGCAGTACGCGGGCCTCTCACCATTGTGGCCTCTCCCACCGTGGAGCACAGGCTCCGGACGCGCAGGCCCAGCGGCCATGGCTCACGGGCCCAGCCGCTCCGCGGCATGTGGGATCTTCCCGGACCGGGGCACGAACCTGTGTCCCCTGCATCGGCAGGCGGACTCTCAACCACTGCGCCCCAGGGAAGCCCTTTTTATGCAACTTTTAAAAGTTACTTTCCATTTACAGTTATTACAAAATATTGGCTATATTGCCCGTGTTGTACAATACATCCTTGAGCTTATCTCAGTATTGTTATATTTTTATCATACATATTTGATTAATCATTCTTACTGTTTAATTACTATTCATTGGCACTGTTAATTAGTCCTACTGTTTTATTTAAATAATAGCATTTCTGTAATGGAAAAGTAAGTAATACAGAATAATGTATCATTCAGATAAACACCAATGTTTCATAATTTTGTTAATGTATAATTATTTGTTATATATAATGCTGTCGTGGTTTTGTTTTATCTGGTATCTGGGTTATCTTCCCACAAAGTTGGTCACTCTGATCACCAGGGCCATGTCACGACAAGTCACTTCCTGCCCTGATGTATACTTCCCTTCAATTACAGTTTTCTAGATGATTTCAGATCCATATCCAATGCTACTTCATCAGTAAAGGCTTTGACAATCAAAGCGATCAGAATTAGTAGTTCTCTGTGTCCTCACAGCACTTCGGATATAGCTTTTCTGTAACCTGATTGGTACCGTAAATATTTGTGTGCATGCGAATCTTCCTCATCAAATATAAACAGCTGCGGGTCAGGAGTCCAGCCTCCTGGATCTTCATAGGCTTTTAGCACCTCTCATAGTTGGAGGCCTTTAATTAATGATGATTAAATGTGTCTTTGCTGCGTCTGACAATTAAATAGAACAAAACAACTGAATCAGGAATCAACAGATCCGCCACACACATGCAGATAAAGTAATTTTACACTTTATCTGTTTCCCGATCATCAGAACCTTTGCCCTCGTAAAAACAGAAAACTATCTTATGAAATGTAAACATCTTGACTCCTTCCAAGTTCTGATTGCTATCCAAAAGAAATAAGATGAAGCCAATCAGATCTGATATTTTACTTTATTAATTTGATGTTAGAATAGATGGGCTACTGATTACCTAATTAAAGAGATATCACATAAAACAAATCCTGTACACAGAATCTATGAGTAAACAACAAAGAAGAATAAAAAAAAGTTGTATCTGGTGATAGACTTATTCTTATATTAAAAAATAAGAAGCGGGAACATATTAATCGTATGTCAGAAGGAGTCAGGCGGATAAAATATGTCCGAGAGTATTAAGCTCAAAGAAAGGTTCCTATTGTTGGATCCACTGCAGAATAACTACAGGAAAAGAATTTGAGGGGCTTGGGAGAGAACTGTGGGGAAACAGGAACAATTTATGTTGGGGAAAATAAGAAAGCCCTGGAGACGTCTGCTTCCTGATCATTGTTAAAAATGGCTATGGGTTTAAAGTCAATTGAATTTGGGCAGTGATTTTGGAGGGTAAGCAAGTTTTGTGCAGAAGGAGATACAGGAGGATGATGACTAAGGATCAAAGAGTAAGATTTATTGCTGCAATTTTAAGAAGAGAAAATGGTGGGAAGAAGACATCTGAGGAACGATGCAGAACTGAAAAGTGATTTCAGACCTAGGAGGTGCTTTGCAAATGACAGTGTCTCCATTATGAAGGGAAGAAAAATGAATGGATACACACAGATTATGAAGAAATGAACAAGGGGCTTGATTTTTCTTCTTGTTGCTATTATTATCTTAACAATGTGTCCAAGATTCTTCAACAAGAGAAATAAAAACAGTAATCCTGACAATTGTCATTACAGTAAGAGGCCAGAAGGAATTCTTTCAGGTTAATCCAAAAAAAATCTTTGCAAAAACAGAAGCAGTTTCTATTCAGAACAAATGAATGAAAATGGATATATGTAGAAAGCACTGTAGTAATGGATTTTTTAATGTTATTAAGCACTCATCAAATATGTGTGTAGACATGTACAGTTCTATCACACAAGGACACACACATACACAGCACAACTGTGACGCAGCCCTAACCTAATGACAACTATACTTCAGCAAAGGCAAAAGGTCAATATACGTGCAGGTAAAACTGAAATGATGCCTGGTCTTCTATTATCTTAATTATTTAGTCAATAAACGAATGCCAGAAGGAAATAAAACTGGTATATGGTCACTTAATAAACTTTATTAATACAGACGACTTATTTTCATATTTCTGCTGAGTACAACATATCTTTTTACTCAGGCTTTTCTCCATAGTTTGCCTAAACTACCATCACAGCGTGTGTCACCACTGTAACTGTCCCCTTCCCGTCATTCTTGGTGCCTAGGGGAAAAGGGCATCCCAGGTAAAGCTGCTGTGAGCCGCAAGGTCTAGTTACCCTCTCTTTATACCTCTGTTTATTCAACAACTACCTAGCAAATGTCTACATATGCCAGAGAGCCAGGGTTGAATGAAACAGACAAAGGTCCCTGCGTGCAGAGAGGCTGTGCTTTAGCAGGGGAAACAGAACATACACAGATAACCCAAATTGACGTAACTGCAAGAAGCTGTAAGGGCTATGGAGAAGAGAGAGAATGAGTAGAATTCAGAAAGAGCTCTGAGCCCGTGACAGCAGGGAAGCAGAGCAACGCCCAGGGTGAGGGCAGCACCATGCAAACGGTGGAAGAATGTCCCAGGCAGACAGTACAGCAAGTTTTAAAGTGGTGCGGAGAGAACAGAGCATTTGTGATAAATGTCCAAGGCACGGGGGAGGCTAAAGTGCAGCGAGGAGTGGGAAGCAGGCTTCAGGGCGTGACAAAGAAGAGTGGCTTTCATTCTAAATATGCAGGGAAGCTGAGGATGGTGGATACGGAAATGACATGATCTGATCTGTTGTTGAAAAGGATCCCTCCAGTTACGGCTGCAGGAGGCTCACAGGAGAAGCAGGGAGCTCAGAGATGACTCGTGGAAGTGGTCCAGGTGAGACATGACAGCTGGGAACAGGTAAGAGCTGGTCAGAGTCCGATTTCTGTGAAGGTAGGATGGCAGATTTGCTGATGGACTGGATTGGATGTGGGAGTGAAAGAGAGTCACAAATGACTCCATGAGTGAGATCTGAGGACTCGGAACTCGGAATCACTGGAGTTCTTCCGAGAATACAGAGAAGAGTGAGTTTGGTGGGCAGTAGATTAAGAGTTCCATTGGGTACACAAGAAATTTAAGTGTCTCCTGTATATCCAACTGGAGGTTTTTTAGTACATCACTGGATGTGTGAGTCTGAGTTTCCAGAGCTGGGCATATACATTTGAAAGTTATCAACTTTGACATATCCATATTGCTGTGATTGCTTTCAGCCTTGAGATCTAAGTTAGGTATGGACAAATTTGTTTTCCCACCATATCAAAAACTCATTGGACTACTCAATATTCTGTAAGAACCTCTTTAGGAAAAGAGTCTGAAAAAGAATAGATACATGTACATGTATAAGTGAATCACTTTGTTGTACACCTGAAACTAACATAGTGTTGTAGCTCAACTATACTCCAATATTAAATGAAAATTAAATTAAAAAATAAAAGCCAAAAAAAAGTAAGAAAATTCATTGGAGAACACCATCTTCTGAGTGGTTCCCATAGTGACATATAAATGCAATTGGATATAAAGTTAAGGTTCAATAGATATTGGTGGAACTTATGGAAATCAAATTTTCTTTATAGGTGGTTTGATGGATAAAAATTTTGTTCTTAAAACCAATTCTGAAGTCTTTTAAACCTGTTCAGCGTTGCTGTACTGACACTATTTATTAACAATTATGATGTAAAACATTTTACCATGCTAATTCTCAAACTTGGAGAAACTTTTTGTTGTTATTATTAATTTATGACATCAGAATATGTGAGGAATTAAAGATTCAACTTAGGCCAGAAATGCCTTTAAGTATCACTCATTCAGTTAAAATGTAGTCATTTTAACTATATTTCCCTGAAGTCAAACCAATCCATATCTATCCCTAATTTTCCCCTTCAATAACATGTTTTTTTTAAAATACACTGTATTTTATCTCATTATAATAAAGTCCACATATGACAACTCACAGCTAACATACTCAACAGTGAAAAACGGAAAACTTTTTCTCTAAGATAAGGGACGAGGCAAGGATGTTCATTCTCATCACTTCTATTCAACATAGAACTGGAAATCCTAGTGAGAGCAATCAGGCAAGAAAAAAAAAAAAAGGCATCCAAAAAATGAAGAAGTAAAATTGTCTCTGCAGATAACATGATCTTTTATACAGAAAACATTAATGACTCCACCAAAAATCTGCTCAAACTAATAAACAAATTCTGTAAAGTTGTAGGGTACAGAATCAATATACAAAAGCCAGCTACATTTCCACACACTAACAACAAACTATCTGAAAAAGAAATCAAGACTACAATCCAATTTACATAGCATCAAGATAAATTAAATGCTAGAAATAAATTTAACCAGAGATGAAAGATGTGTACACAGAAAAATACAAAACATTGATGAAAGAAATTTGAAGACACAAATAAATGGAAAGATATCTTATGTTCAAGGACTGGAAGAATTAATATTGTTAAAATGTCCACACGACCTTAAGTGATCTATATAGATTCAGTTCAATCCCTAAAAAAATACCAATGGCATTTTTCACAGAAATAGAGAAACCTATCCTAAAATGGAATCACAATAGACTCTGAATGGTCAAAGCAAACTTGAGCAAGAAGAACAAAGCTGGGAGCATAACACTTCCTGATTTCAAACTATGTTACAAGTTTATAGTAATCAAAACAATATAGTACTGCCATAAAAACAGATACACAGACCAACGAAACAGAACAGAGAGCCCAGAAAAAATGTGCACATATATAGTCATCTAATCTTCAAAAAGGTGCCAAGAATACAAAATAGAAAACGAATAGTCTCCTTAATAAATGGTGTTGGGAAAACTGTATGGTCACATGCAAAAGAGTGAAATTGGACCCATACCTTACATCTTACACAAAAATTGACTCAACATGGATTAAAGCCTTAAATATAAGACTGGAAACTGAAAAACTCCAAGGAGAAAACGTAGAGGAAAAGCTCCTTGACACTGATTTTGGCAATGATTTTTTGGAGATGACACCAAACAGCATAGACAACAAAAGCAAACACAAGTAAGATTACATGAAACTAAAATACTTCTGTCCAACAAAGAAAAAATTCAACAAAATGATAAGGCAACCTATGGAAGGGGAGAAAATATTTGCAAATCATATATCTGATAAAGGGTTAATATCCAAAACATATGAGGAACTCCTACAAATTGACAGAAAAAACAAAAACAAATAACCTGATTAAATATTGAACAAAGGACCTGAAGAGACATTTTTCAAAAGGAGATGCACAAATGGTTAACAGGTATATGAAAAGGTACTCAATGTCACTAATCATCAGAGAAATGCAAGTCAAAACCACAATGAGATATCACCTCACACTTGTTGGGATGGCTCTTATTAAAAAACAAAACAAGCGTTGGCAAGGGTGTGGAGGAAAGGGAACCCTGGTGCACTGTTGGTGGGAATGTAAACTAGTACAGTCACTATGGAAAACAGTATGGAAGAAATTAAAAATAGAAGTACAGTGTGATCCAGCAATCCCACTGCTGAGTATCTATCCAAAGGAATTGAAATCAAAATCTCGATGAGACACCCACACTCTTATGTTCACTGCAGCATTATTCACAATAGCCAAGATACAGAAATAAGCTAAATGTCCATCAATAAATGAATGGATAAATAAAATGTGGTATATACATATAATGGGATATAATTCAGCCTTAAAAAAGAAGGAACCCTGAAATCTGTGACAACACAGATGCACCTGGAGGCCATTATGATAAGTCAAATAAGCCAGACACAGAAAGACAAATATTAAATGATCTCATTTATACATGTAATCTAAAAAAATCAAATTTAGAGAAGTAGAGAGTAGACACAGTTGCCACAGCCTGGGGGAAGGAGGAAATGAAGAAATGGTGATCAAAGGGTACAAAGTTTCTGTTATGTAAGATAAGTTCTGGAGATCTATTAATCAGCATTGTGTCTATAATTAAAGATATTGTACTGTATAATTAAAATTTGCTAAGCGGATAAATCTTATATTAGGTGTTCTTAACACACACACATACACACACACACAAAATGATGATAAAAAAGGGGGCGAGAGGGAACTTTGAGAGGTGATGGATATCTCTATGGCTTTGATGGTTGTGACGCTCTCATAGGTGTACCCTTATCCTCAAACTAATTGAGTTCTATATATTAAATACAATAGAGTGTTTTACAAATATACTAAATTTAAAAACAAAAGAGTATATTTAAAAAAAAATTAAACAGGGCTTCCCCGGTGGCGCAGTGGTTGAGCGTCCTCCTGCCGATGCAGGGGACACGGGTTCGTGCCCCGGTCCGGGAAGATCCCACATGCCGCAGAGTGGCTGGGCCTGTGAACCACGGCCGCTGAGACTGCACATCCGGAGCCTGTGCTCCGCAACAGGAGAGCCCACGACAGTTAGAGGCCCGCGTACCACACACACACACACACAAAATTAAACAGCTTTATTGAGATATAATTCATATTCAACACAGCTCACTAATTTAGAGTGCATAATTCAATATTTTTAGTACATTCACAGAGTTGTGCAACTATCACTCCAACTAATTTTAGAACATTCTTGTCACCCCTCCCCCCCAAAATACCTGTACCAACTAGCAGTCATCTATCAATACATCAACGCAAGGCAACCACTATTCTATAATATTTCTGTCTCTATATATTTCCTATCTTGGAAATCTCATGTAAGTGGAATAACAAAATACATTAGCTCTTGTGATTGGTCTCTTCCAATAAGTATAGTATTTCCAAGAATCATCCATGTTGTAACAGGTAACAAAACTTCAATATCTTATTTTGCTGAATAAAATTTCATTCTATGTATGTCCGCCCTTTATCCATTCATCACTTGATGGACAGTTGGGTTGTTTCCACCTTTTGGCTCTTGTGAATAAAGCTGCTATGAACATTCAGGTACAATTTTTTGAGTGGAAATATTTTTTATTTCTCTTAAATACATAATAAGGAATATAATTGTTGGCTAATAGTATTTCTAAATCTATTTTTAAACTTAAACATAATTAAGAAATTATCTTTAATTTATCAGGAAAATCACCTTTTATTGGTTAAATACAGAAGAGAAAGAATACTGAATTTCTGGGATATTGGTAATTTCTAACTGAGTGGGCAGTTCTTTCATGCAGCACAAACAAAATACATGTACTCTTCATTCAACATTGAACAGATGCATATGAAAATTCTAAGCTATTTTCCAGGGAGGAAATCATTATTCAGATTGTAATAGAGCTTCACAAATAGAATTTTATGTTAAGCTGACCTACTTCAAGCATTTTATTAGGGAGTTCCTAGTCAGCGCGTGACAGCAAAATGTAGGAGAAAGACGGGTTTTCTTCAAATTTCCTTTCCTTCATTAACTTAGAATATAGGGCATTTGTTCATAACTGGCCCCAGAGGAGATTCATGTATTTTATGCGTTAGAATTTTTTTTTTTTAATGGATAAGGGAAGTTACATAAGAAGCACCTGAGGCAACCAAGGGCTAATGAACCTGCTCAGGTATGTTTAAAAATCTAAGTTGCCTCTTAAAAAAAATGTTTAAAGGTGTTTCAATATGTTCTAGTTTTCCATCCTCCTTACAGAAAGCAAGGGCAGAAACACTCAATACAGTGAAGTTCACAGTAGCTGTCAAGTAGCCACTTTTTCTAGTGTGATGAAGATGGTTCGAAATCAGGACTTTGGGTTCTAGGTGTCTTACACTGTCTTGCCCTCTTGATATTGGGGTTCCTTCAACTCATCCCTGTTATACTTATGAAATAGTAGAGAATAATTAGCACTCATTGCCTAATGGATAACTGAAGAGCCAAATGAAAAGTCTAAGTTAAAAGCATAAAAATGGCTAGCTGTGTTAACTAGGAGACCAAAAATTGCTCAACTAGCTGGATGTTCCTAGAATGGAATGGCTGGCCTGCCATGTCTGAGCCTCCTCCCATGCCACACATTCTTGCTGGCCTTTTCTCCTCTGGATCACCACCTTCCTCATAAAAACAGATTAGGCTCATTGATTGGAAAAAAAATAGTAATAAATTATACTGCTCCATCCTATTTAAAAAAGTATCTATCATGACTTCTGACAATTTGAAATAGTCATAGGAATGTTTGGGTGTTATAAGCATGGGGACTTCCCTGGTGGCGCAGTGGTTAAGAATCTGCCTGTCAATGAAGGGGACACGGGTTCGAGCCCTGGTCCGGGAAGATCTCCCATGCCGCGGAGCGACTAAGCCCGTGCGCCACAACTACTGAGCCTGTGCTCTAGAGCCCATGAGCCACAACTACTGAGCCTGCGAATCACAACTACTGAAGCCCGCATGCCTAGAGCCCGTGCTCTGCAACAAAAAGCCACTGCAATGAGAAGCCCGTGCACTGCAACGAGGAGTAGCCCCCGCTCGCCGCAACTACAGAAAGCCCACGTGCAGCAACGAAGACCCAACGCAGCCAAAAATAAATAACTTAAATAATTAATTTAAAAAAATATATAAGCATGAACATAATTATTCATTATTGTTGCTTTCTAATGATCAAGGTGGTAAGTAAGCATTAGTGGAGATTCTGCTTCATATATGAAATTTTGAAACGATTGATTCAGCTCTTTATTTCACCTTTTATTATACAAATATTTGGATTTCTGAGGTCAGTCGTAAATGCTTTCATCATATAAGTAGCTAGGGACCATACTAATGTATATTATACTAATATATATAATTACATGGATATATTAATTATATTAGTATAATTTATTAATATATTTATATAGGTACATTGATTTTATTAGTATATTGCTATATTATATAACTATATGTTTTATATTTTAGATTGGTATAGTCACTGCAACTATTGATGAATAATACTAATGAAGATAAGGAATTTTGATATAAAATGAAATCTGAACTGCTTGCCTGGTAGAGGCTGTATAACTAACCAGGTGTGAATCTTTCTTCAACTTTTCATTTCCGTCTGTAACACAGAGGGGGATAAATTAACTTTCAAACCTTGACAATAAAATGCAGTTCTAGGTATTCCAACTCCATCATCATCTTTCGAACTCACTCTGGTTTTTCCTTGAGGAGGCTGCTGAAAAGCAACAGCAGAAACAAACACCTGAAAGAAAAGTCCAGCTGTGCATTTTCACAGGTTTCAACCACACACAGACAACCCCCATCTCACAACTAACGCAAAATCAGGAAGAAGGAGCCAATCAGACCAGCCTCATAGATGGAGAGCAGAACTAAACAAACCTTTTACTTGTTAAAAAGCAAACAAACAAGCAAGCAAGAAAATAAGACACTTTCCATGCTAAATAAGTTTAATATTTGGGTTTGGGAAACTTTTATTGCTCTCTTTTTAGAGTATATTATAATTATTTGTCATGGAAATAAGTCTAACATAAAAATAAATTATTCGCAAATTATATTTTAAAGTTCCAGTAGTTAATGAATGGAATTAAAAATTTGATATATATAATATTTATTTTTAATCAGATTCTGTTTCAAACAGAAATTGGTTGCATATACACAAAATATACAAATTCAGCCTACTGTTTATGCACAACTGACTTATCCGTCTTTACCACTGGTGTACATATTTATATGTAGTAGTATTGTATCTACATATTACACACTACTTTATAATACTGTACACAAACACAAACTTATGCTCACACAAACATACCAGACACTCTTGGAGACCTTATTCCATATTTATCGATTGAATTGACTACTTTCTACTATTTTAATGCTTTAACTCCAGGAAATCTAAATAACAATTAAAAAGCAAATTAATAATTACAGGATTGTTGACAAAGTTTACTGTAATCAAACCCTTACAACAAAGATTTCAGTAGAAAAGGATTTACGAGAAACAGATTTAAAATTGATATATGGGGATTAGAATAATGCGATATTCCCTAATTTTTGGAACTTTCATGCTTCAAAGACAGTGGCTTGTTGGGCTGTCGTGGAGGCCCGTGCACTTTCTAGTATATCACTTTTACAGCGTTACTTCCATTTTGTCTTCAAACATCAACATTTCTATTAGATGTAGATTCATCTCATCATTTTAGCCACTATAAGAATTTGTAAGAAAGTAATACATTGAGAAGTAAATTGCCAAAAAGTAACCACTAACCACTTCGAAAGGTGTTCTTCTAGCCATCAGACAAAAACGGCTTTAAACTGACTCTCTTTTAAAATTCTTAAAAGAACAATTGGTTTAACTAAATTTTAAGCTTGCTTATTAATAAAATCTGTATCCTTGCATAACACTTAATCAAAGCTCAAATATGTTTTTGACGATGGTAATATTATTGAAGTGACACATTCAGTTTCACTGATGTTTTCACACCTCATTCCCAGGTCTTGCTCTCATTACCTCTTGGGGAGAATCAGAAATTAAACCTGGTTCATGCCATGATTCTCAAGGGCAGCTGCCCAGTAGAAGCTGTGAGCAGAAAAGAAGAGGAATGCTCTCCCATTTGAGCCTACAACAGGGGGTTTTATTTCAAATTAATTTAGTTCTTACTATATTGTGCAACCTCAATATTATTATACACAATTAACAGATGATGAAATAGTCCAGAAAGAGAAAAGCCGCCTCCAACATGCTGGAGTTTGCCCGTTACTCAGCCAACCCTTGGCATTCTGCTGTTGAACCCAATTTCACAGACCATCAACACTGGACAAGGCCACTCTGTGACCGTGACAGACAAGAGAGCTCTGTAACCGTGTCTGAACACAGACAAAGCATGGACATTGGGCAAACCACAGGTGGCCAAACTTTCCCTCTCTGTGCTGGCTAATATGACTGGCTACTACTTTCTTACAAGTTACAGCTTAGTTCACCCTTGTCTTCCCTGTTTCTAGATAAGATTTATTAAGATTTCCAATCATAGAATCCCTCACCCTTGTCTTATGTCCTGCTTCTTGTCAGCAAAGCCCTACTTCTTAAGCCCTTTCCAAGTCACCTAAGACACACACCTAAGGCACATCAGCTTCACATCCCAAATGTCTGAGAGGCGGTGGTTTTGAGTCTCCTTAATGACTTTCCCGAAAGTCAAGCGCCAAACCACAAAAATACCTGTATAAAGTTAGTACTCATTTTTGTTTCTCTCTGGAGTTAATATATCTGAAACATATATGCATTACTTTCTAAAGTGATCTTTAGAAAAAGCTTGTTTACTGCAATATCTAAAACTCACTAATACAGAATCAATCCCCAGAGGAATAAGTATTAGCCCTGTATTAAATGTCTGATTTTTAAATATATTTAGGTGACCTATTATAACAGGCATCAAAACAGCATTGCTTGACTTTATTTCAGAACAATATGTCTTCTCATAACAATACTTTCAAAGTAAGCATTTTAAAAAATTCATTGTAGTATGAAGGATTTCATAAGGACTGAATATAAGACAACATCACTTTTTTGAGGGATAATTTTTGGAAAAAATAAAGCTCTCTTTGATATTTGGGCATAACAGGTAGTTACTGATAACTGCACACTTACCATAACTCTCTCCTAGGTGATTTGTGGGAAAATAATTTATCAAAGTACTAATTTGGTTAGGAAAAAAACTATTAAGTTATTTGTTCAACGTTTCTTTTTTTTTTTTTTTTTCTTTGGTACGCGGGCCTCTCACTGTCGTGGGCTCTCCCGTTGCGGAGCACAGGCTCCGGATGCGCAGTCTCAGCGGCCGTGGTTCACAGGCCCAGCCACTCCGCGGCATGTGGGATCTTCCCGGATCGGGGCACGAACCCGTGTCCCCTGCATCGGCAGGCGGACTCTCAACCACCGCGCCACCAGGGAAACCCTGTAGGTTTTAATGGTTTCAAAATAAGAAAAGTTGGGGCTTCCCTGGTGGCGCGGTGGTTGAGAGTCCGCCTGCCGATGCAGGGGACACGGGTTCGTGCCCCGATCCGGGAAGATCCCACATGCCGCGGAGTGGCTGGGCCCGTGAGCCGTGGCCCCGTGAGCCGTGGCCGCTGAGCCTGCGTGTCCGGAGCCTGTGCTCTGCAACGGGAGAGGCCACAACAGTGAGAGGCCCGCGTACCACACACACAAAAAAAACCTACAGAAAAGTTGCCTGCATGATATTTTTTGTGTTGTTCTTATGCCACAAATCGTTCTCTTCCATTCCAAGTCCTTCGTGAGACTTTTGTCTTGCAGGACGTTTGCATCATAGGAAGAGGCGCAGTAGTTGTTTAAGACTAAAGCATCCTAGCCTTTCTTTTCTTTTTCCCTGAAGTCTGAGCTAATTAAGGGTCTATCGCTATTGTAACAGAGGTGAGAAGGGCCTTGAAGGATGATGGTAGAAGTAATAATAGAAAGCAAAACTATTGTCTCAAGCCTGGTAAATGATGGAGGTGCCTGAGCAGAGGAGACCCCACGTTCTCTTCCTCATAGTGGCCCCCTGTCCCCCTGGAGGTGGCGGATCATTTGGGGGAATGGCTGAAGGTCCATCAAGGAATGCTCAACCAGGAAGAGAATTGGGACCAAGGCAGTGGAACCGCCCTGGACATCAGACTTTATGGGACGCACTTCAATGGACAATGGGTGTTTTGGTGGCTACTGGGCCACTGGTGACTATTCGTTCAGCATAAGAAATGTGAGACCTCTGAGTGACCCCAGGTTTAGGGCGACCACTGGGCCAACTATAAAGTTGAAGATGAGACTTATGCCTCTGAATTGATTTAAATAAACGTAAGGTAACTTTTCTTGCATACACGAATTGTTTGAGAAAGATTTACAACTTCCGTGTAGCAGTGTGAAAAGAAGGCAGAACACATTGTTTTTATTTACTAAATCCTATCTTTGTTTCCTCAGAGAGTTTAGGTAATTTGCTCAAGGTCACACAGCAAACAAATGGTTGAACCTATATTCAAACCTTGGTCTGTCTAACTGATCTAAAGCCCAGAATCTCTGCACTTAGCAGTTCACTTCAGTTTGTTTATATCACTGGATAGACAACAGGATATAAAGATAAAGAAGTAGGCGGGCTAAGGAATTAGAGTTTGTTGGGAGGCAGTGGACAGTGTGGTCAGATCTGACCTTTGTTTATGTAACAGGTATTTATTACGTTTCCCACGATAAATAAGAACAGACCCTGTCCTCATAAGAGGTCCGGGAGGATTAAGCAGGTTATGTGATCTGCCAGCTATGTGTCCATAAGTTACCTAACTTCTCTGAGCAACAGTTTACCCATTTACAGAATATGAGAAATAAATGTACCCCCTCTAAATGGAAACTTTGAAGATCAAATGCACTGCTTTTGTAAAAGTGCCTGTAATCATAAAAACGACTCCAAAATGAGAAAGTATGAGTCCTACAAACAACTGAGTGGTAACTGGTGCTGGAACCTTTGTGTTGACAGTAAGAATGGAAAGGTTAGGGGTGGGAAATGGTTTGGGAGAAAGAGAGAAAAGTAAAAGATTACCAGACATTTTTTCTTTGAAAATTCACACTTACAGTATATTGAGCATTAAACATCATTATACGGAGCACTTACCACATGCCTGACACCACCCAAAGCCCTTGCCATCAATCAACCCATTTCATCCTGATAACAGCCTCGCATGGTCGGCATTGCCATCATCATACAGAACAAGAAATAAGTAACAGACTTTTCAGTAAATCAGAGAGACTTGCCCCAAAGCAAACAGCTTCAACAACAAACGCTGGGGGTTTGAAAACAACTCTGCCCAGCCATGAAGCCCTACTTCTGATCCGTTACTGCTACTACAAACAATAACCAGGTACTGTTCCACGGCTGCGCTGTGACACCACCATTCACACAGTGAACCTGAGATACTCATCCCACGTTCCCTTCATCACCTTCCCCGCCACCTGAACTGTGTGCTTCCAGCATCTCAGGAGCTGGGATAGCTCCTCTGGCAGGCTTATTTCTGGGGTGGGACTGGAGTGGAAATGACCCTATTTTACTCACTGTATGAGGACAGAGTTGAGGAAGAAGGAATAATTTCAGGCCTCGGAGGATGGGAGAATAGGTAGCTCCACTGACTTAGCAGGAAACTTTTTCTCAGACACTGAGTAGGTCGTGAAAGGAACTGAAAAGCCCTCACAAAGAGGAGATTGAATTGACTCTTCAGGGCTAAGCAGAATGTGAGGAAAGAGTGACACCTTTCCAGGACGGTTTCACTCAGTGGTTCTGAAAACAAAATGAAAACATTCTTTCTGCCAGTTGGAGCTATTGAGCATGACCTGCAGGGCTGTAAGGAGAGAAAGGCTGACGTTTGATCCACAAGCAATAAAGAGTCTCCACCCGGCTTTCTAAAATGACAGAAGACAAAGATGACAAAGAGCAGATCCTGGGTCTGAGGACTCAGGAGTGGAGAGAGGAAGCGCAGACTCCAGAATGAAGGTAATACGCGCTAACCCATCAATGTGGCCGGAAGCAGAGGGTGAAAGAAAGGAGCAAACGGCGCTTGCTCGCTGTTCCAAGCCTATTAAACAGAAAGTAACCGTCATCACCATTCAGTACAGAGAGACTGTCCTTGAACAGCAGCACTTGCCATGATATAAGCAAAAAGATTTTATTTGACAACTCAGTTTAATTTAGTTTTTCTCAGCTTTATTAACGTATGTTGCTTTCTCAACTTATTGTCAGCCTTCAGATGCGTAAATAATAAAGCAATCGCAGCAGTCTTGTAGTGGTTGGCAATTACATTTAGGACAAGAAAACCTTTTCTGTAGTGACGGCTACTCGTTTACAGTCTCCATTACAAACAGACAGATTGAGTTTAGCACATACGAAAGATGAGCACACCCCTATTCCCACTTTCTAATTGCGCGCCGCAGGGAACTTTTCTGAAGCACCATCCACTGTGATTTCCGACCAGCTAATGAGGATTTTAGTAAATACTGGGATATTCACTGATATTTTCCAGAGTAAACATTTACGTCTGTGTTTTGTCAATATGCAAAAATGGACCTGGGTTTTTTAATAAACACTAGATTCCAAAGTTTCTAAATTTCACTATTTTGGATAATCTTAGATTAGATAAATAGAAGTGTTACCGTGCTGACATTCTTGGAAAAAGATGCAGGATGGTGCCTAGCTGTACACTCTTTCCATTGTATGAAACAGATACTCCTCACTATTTCTCTATTCCTTCCATACTATTTGTTATCTTAGTTTAAAGTAAAGTTTGTGTGGTGTGTGTGTATAAGTGTGTGGTGTGTGTGTGTGGTCTCTGTGTGTGTGTCTACGTGTGTGTGTATATATACGTGTGTGGTGTGTGTCTACATGTGTGTGCCTACGTGTGTAGTATGTGTGGTGTGTGTGTCTACGTTTGTGTGTCTACGTGTGTGATGTGTGTGCCTAGTGTGTGTGTGGTGTGTGTGTACGTGTGTGGTGTGTATATGTGTGTGGTGTGTGTATACATGTGATGTGTGTGCATATGTGTGTGGGTATATACGTGTGTATGTGTGTGTGTGGTGTGTGTATACTTGTGTGGTGTGTGTGTGGTGTGTGTGTATATGTGTGTGGTGTGTGTATGTGTGGTCTCTCTGTGTGTGTCTACGTGTGTGTATGTGTGTGGTGTGTGTCTACATGTGTGTGCCTACGTGTGTAGTGTGTGTGGTGTGTGTGTCTACGTTTGTGTGTCTACGTGTGATGTGTGTGTCTACGTGTGTGTGTGTGGTGTGTGTGTGTACGTGTGGTGTGTATATGTGTGTGTATGCGTGTGCGTGTATGTGTGTGGGGGTATATATGTGTGTGGGGTGTGTGTATACGTGTGTGTTGTGTGTGTGGTGTGTGTGTATGCATGTGTGGTATGTGTATACTTGTGTGGTGTGTGTATATGTGTGTGCATATATGTGTGTGGGGGTAATACTTGTGTGTGTATACGTGTGTGTATGTGTGTGTTTGTGGTGTGTGTGTGTATACTTGTGTGGTGTGTGTGTATACGTGTGTGATGTGTGTGTGGTGTGTGTGTGTATACGTGTGTGGTGTGTGTGGTGTATGCGGTGTGTGTGTATACTTGTGTGGTGTGTGTGGTGTGTGTGTGTATACTTGTGTGGTGAGCGTGTACATGTGTATCTTCGCTCTTACTCCTACTGGTCTTTGATGATGTTTAGAAAAAGATTCTGTCCTATTTATTTATTTGAAAAGATCCTTTTTTTAAAAAAATAAAATAGAGAAAATATAATTGAAAAAACCAAAGGAAAAGAAAAGAAGCAAACTATTGGCAATATTGGCTACACTACCCAGGCTTAACTTCTTCCCACATATTAATGGGGATTTTTTTTAAGTAGAAAAAAAGGAAATTGAAACTTAACATAAGCTCAAAAAAGTAGTTTGGAGTAAGGCAGAACATAATGCTGACAGGAGCAACCCACAAGGCCTGCACACAGAATGCAGAACGAGAGACGAACAGAAGCTGAGAAGATTTGATGCTCTGAAATACAGGTCTTAATGTTAGGAAGAATTGAGAAAGAATTTTGTCAAATATGAGAAAAACAGTTGCTTTATTTTCTCTCTTCTGTACAAATATGTTATTTTTATTTTCAGATTAAAGAATTAAATGTTGGCATTGAAAGAAGAGGAAAGAAGAGGAACAGAACAGATAAGATCAAATATTCCCCCGAATAATTAAATATAAAGTAGGTCATCTTTATGGTGCTGCACATGGCTTTGGTTTCATTTAGTTGTTTACATATTCTCTACGAAGCACACACAATGTTGGAATTTGGGAATATCTAGGAACTGAAGGAGTGAGAGCAGTTTTGGGGAAACTAGTGAAATGAGATTTGAGGTGTTCATATACGTATGTGGAAAGAAAGGAGCTCTTGAAATTACTGGGAAATGGCATAAGGATTGCAGCTCTACAGTCTGACAATCACAGGGAATGACCACAGCCCCATGAAGGCCCAAGTGAAGTGAATGGGGAATTAAAAATAGGCATCATCTGTTTCAGCAATTCACATGTATTACTTTGGTGTGACAATAATATAAAAATTGAATAGTAATTCTGTTTTCCCAATTAGAGAAAATGTTAGGCTATGCACATAATTTTCTTAATTTTACATTTTTCTCTCATACGTAAATGTATATTTTTTCAGTCTAGCATTCTTCTATTCATTGGACAAATATTCATTGGCTGCACTCTGTGTCAGTCACTTTTCTAGACACTTAGGATACTCTGAGTTACCCATTCTCCTGGAGCTTACATTCTAGTAGGGAAAAGCAGAAGAAAATGTAAACATGGCATGTAAGTAACTATATAGTATACTAGAGGTGATAACTGCTCCCGGAGAAAAAATTAAAAGTAGCCGGTGAGGACCTGGTGAGTCTGGAGGCTGGGATGGCTGAGGGCAGGTCTCTCCAAGTGGATCAGAGACGTGATTGGCTCTTGCTATCACTTTATGCTACATGTGAATGAAAGCAGATAGCTGAGTTACCCTGAAATCGTACATTTACCTCTTTCGGGTCTTCTTCAACAAGCATGATGAGCTCTGGATGGAGCATCCTAAACGAACTTGAGAACACTTCAACATCACGGTGATTTATTTGGGAAAGTGGATTTGAAGTGGAACCATACAAGACAACAAGGCCAGAGCGATTCATGGGAGAAATGAAGGTAAGACTGGAATATGCCAAGTGACAAGTCAGGCCACAGTGACCCTCATGGGAAAGTAAAATAACAAAGCAAACACACAAGCACTCAGACGCCGGCAGAGACTGTAATGTGCAGAATTTACAATGCGCCTTCCAGAGGACTTTGGTTAATATCTGGTAAAGGGGATTAGGTAATAGTTTGTGATCTGTGTTTATAACCAACCACAAGTTACAGATAATATATAATTATTGTTCACATTGGTCTCCAATTAGAATTTTAGATTTGAGGTACTCAAAAAGAGATGAAAACTTCTTTGGGCACTCAATTCCAATTTCTTGGAAGCTAAGGATGAAGCTGTAATGTGAGACAGATGAAGAAGATTCTTATGTGATAGCAAATCAGAAGATGTGGGGAAGAAAAGACAGCATGTCAAAGACAGCATGTCAAAGACAGCATATGTCAAAGACAGCATGTCAAAGAACGTTCATTAAAGTGTGTAACAACTGAAGCTGCGGTACATGTAAGTTATGACTCACAAAGGACCTTGTGTTATAAGAATGGTGTCCCCCCAGGGAGTTGGCTCCCCAGGGATCCTTTTAGAAGGATCACACCATCCAGTGTATGGTTTGCCAAGGGGTGGCCATTTCTCCAGTAATAAGAAGGCAATCCAAGTTGTTAAATAATTGCTGCTTTTTGCTGGGACAGAAAAAGGGTCCCATTTTAATTCCTTCCTAGCCACAGAAACTAAAGTCTCAAAATAGAAATATTTAACAGCAAAATATTCAATAAAACTAGATCCTCATGACCTAATAAAAGGAACGAGACTTCCCAGCCAAAGTAATGTTTTTCTTCCGCTGCAGCTGTATCATACTGTTACCAAGAGACATAGGTAGAGAGAGAAGTAGCTTACAGAACAATATCCAGGTATTATTCAGTTAAAATTAACTATCGTTCATTCTAGAAATAGTAACTATATCTAACGCTAGTTAGACAATGTTCATTGCAAAAAGTGGAGTACTCTGGTTAAAGTTGCCAATAATTTGCATAACTTACATACAAAAATTATATATAAATCATATGTAAAAATTAGAATTCAAGAAGTAAAATAGGCTTTATTTTTCAATGACTGGGAAAGTTATTCAGTATCTTACAGTAATTAAAGTCAGCGTCATGAATATCAATTGTAGGTTACACAGGAGGAAATTATGGGAATTAAGCCATACCTTTGAAATTGCATTGTAGGGGTCAAATTAATATAACTGCTCTCATACATGTATAAGGGGACATGCACATGAAAACAAAAACATGTTTTTGTTTTGAAAACGAAAACGATTAGTTGGTAAGCTGTCAGTTTCATTGGTTTTCACTTAGATGAGGGCTTCCTATTCAAAAATCATGACTAGAAGAGTATAAATGAGTTTCAGGACTCCCCACGTAATTTACACTTCTTCATTCAATAGATTTTCACATTGGATGTCCAGAAATAAAATGTGAAAGGAGAAAGATTATTACAATAGAAGGAGGGACAGATCTGAAACAGACCTGGAGAAAATGAGCTCAGAGATTCTTAAATGTCTTTTGACCTAAATCTGAAAGCAGGGAAACGTTTCATAATGTAGTCATCTGAGTAACCACAGTGGCTAACATTTATTAAAGAGTTACATGGTGCTCGGCACCCAGATAAGCATTTTACATTCAGTTCCCCATGAATGAACTTTATTCACTCAGTCATCAATTAATTTATCAAATCTTTACTATGTGCAAGGCTCTGTACACAGTGATTCTCAACAGGGCTTCATTTGTCATTTGGTGGAACAAACCTTCACTGTGTGTGACAGCCCTGTGCACTGCAAAGTGATTGGCATCACTACCCACAAGTACTGGTGGGGTTCCCTTGTCCTGCTGACAAACAAAGAAGCCTCTTCTCACCTTTCTAAACTCATGGGAGAGGCAGTACCAACCCTGCCCGATGGAGCTGGAAGGACACGATCTCTGCCGTCCGGGAGCTGGGGCTGGTACCATCTTGCCCATGAATTTAAAGATACATGGGGAGCTGAATTAATTGCAGCAGGCAAGTACGCCATCATCATCCTCATAGCTAACACTTATATGTTGTCTGAGGCAAAGATGCAAGAACCTTAGGTATAGTACCTTTTTACAAGCCTCCAGGAGACCCTACTATTTATCTCCATTTATAGGTGAGGCAACTGAGGCACAAAAACTTTAACTGCCAAGAATTCCATGACTAGAAAGTAGTCAAGCTGGGGTTCAAACAGGCGGTCAGGCTGCAGAGTCAACTTGTAACACCCAGGGAGCAGATGTTCTAAAAATCCCTCCCAGGACAGTATTTTCAAACATGCTGTATTTACAAAATGCTTAAAATTAAAAAAAAACAAAACAAACCTTAAAACGAAAGGCATGGCTGAGCCGGGGCATACATTTGAAATGAGGCCCTAAATCCATATAGACACAAAAGCTCTGAAACTAAAACTTTAGTTTCCATCAGGCCACAACCTAAGTATTGGGATTCAAACCTGCCAAACTAAGTAGTGTGGAAGGTGCCAGACATCTGGAGATACCCCCAAAAGCCATGAACTGATGAACTGCAAATAAACCTGCCCAGCAGAGGGGGAGATAGGGTATCTCTGACTGTCTTTTCCTCCAGATATCTCAGTGAGTGAGTAAATCCTTTGCTATATCAGATCTTTGCTCAAAAAACATCACTTTCTCAGTGAGTTCTACCCTGAAAACCCAATTTAAATTGACTTGCTGCTCTCCTGGATTTACATTACCCTGATATATTTTATATAGCACTTAGTGTATTTTCACATATTTAATTCATAAATAAATAATAAATTATTTTTAAAATCATTATTAGGCACTAATTAATTAATTAAGCTTCACAAGGACAGGGATTTTGTCTGCTTTGTTCACAGATGGACTCCCGGAACCTAAAACCAGCAGCCTAATGTTTCAGTTTTGACCTAAGTGCAGAGGCAAAAAGGAAGGAAGTCTTCTGTGAGTGTATTATTGTTCACCCCAAACTTGCTTTCATCAGCCGGTTGGCAGACTACTATCTCAGTGGCTCCAAAGTTTAAATTTACAGTAACCGATGGTACAAACGGAGAATCATACCCAGGAATACAACAAAGAATTTTACAAAATACATAGGCATAGATTGTCTCTAATTCTGCACCTTCCTGAAATTGATCTGTCCCAGAACTTGCTAGAAATATAGACTGGTTCTCCTTTCCACCTCTCTTTTCACAGTCTCCCTCTTTCCAATTCATACTTCCAGAAAAAAGCGTATATCCCTCACATCCCCTGAATCTTACTATGTCCCTTTCTCAAGGCATACAATCTTCCAGGCTACAAAAGAAAGAGACAATTGGAAATACTGGTACAGGTGAGAAGAAAGCAAATTCTCTACTGATTGCGTCAGAAATCCTCCTGCAATTCAAGGAGAAAATAATAGATGTATCTGTTGACAAAATGAAAACCTAACTTCCAGTGGCAGGATCTTATTTCCCTTCTTAATCTTATTGGATCTCTTTCTTGAACTCCATACCCTCCCCTACACACTGAAGAAAATAATAATCATTTTCCCTCTTACTCCATGAACTCCAGACCTTTCTTACAGACTCTTCATCCTACGCTGCCTCTTTAAGTCAGTGATTTCTTCATTCTAGCCCAGTTCTCTTATCTCTCTATGTCCAACCTTTAAAAAAGTCACCCATTCCTAAGGCTTCTGTGATAAATATTTGTCTTTTATCTTTTACAGTATTTATTTGTTTACAGCATTTATTTGGGGTCCCCCTCTACAAAGCACTTTAGTTTTTGACAAACTTTCTCTTTCAGTTCGTATCTTCCTGTTAAGAGAATCCTAATGTTCGCCAAATTCTTTCAAAAGAAGTTCTAGGAGGATGACAAGTTGGAGAAATTTAGGAATGTGAAGTCATAAGACCAGCAGGTCAAAAACTGAACGCATCTTCTGTTTCCCCATCTCAAGCTATGGCTTGGTAACACTGATCAGAGAAGAGTGGATAACTTGAATGGAGGCTGGAAGAGAGCTTCATATCAGAAAGACAAAAAGGAAAATCAATGAGGTTATTCTCAAAATTACCCAGGGAAAAGTACAGAGTAGGAATGATGAGGAAAGGATAGAATTCAGAGCTGCGGTCCTCAACGTCTGTTATTGCCCCAGATCATTCACCGATGGCAAAACGCTGCTGTCAGTTACAGACTTCAATGCACAGAATGATTCCCAAGGTGGCACCTTCTCGGTGATTCTCAAGGTGGGAATTTTATGGATATTTCAGAATCTCAGCTAAAAATCGCTGCCCTAAGCCATTCCACAATGGAGACTTATATACAGATCCATCCCAGCCCCTCTTGAGAATCACCGTGGCAGAGTTCCAGGCGGCAAGGCTGGGCAGCAGGGGGACAGGGTGCAGTCTCCTGGTCCCTGGTCTCAGTTCTCAAGTCTGGGTGTGGGGGGGACTGGTGGTTCCTGTATGTGGTATTAAGGCAAAATGAGAATGATGGGTATGTTTAAGATGAAAGTAATAATTACCTTTTGTTTAAATTTTGTCCCCTAAATGAGGAGAGATTCTTTTCTGACTCTAAAAATAATACCTGATGAAGTCAAGGAAAATCAATATAAAAAAGAAGCACTTATATGCTACGTTATGACCTCACATTTTCATTTAATAATATAATTTGGGTGTATTTCATATCTATAAATGTAAACATGCAAAGGATATACAGAAGTGTATAATACGGAATTACCTTTAATTTATTTAGACAATTCCCTAATGATGAATATTGAAGTTTTTTCACTTTTTTTGGCTATAAAATGATGATGTCTTACTTATCATCTCTGTACACATGTGTTTTTATTCCAGAAAGTGGTATTGCCGGGTCAAAGGGCATGCCATAGAAACTTTGGGTACCTCTTGACAACCTGTACTTCAAAATGTCTTCCAGTATAAACTTCCACCAAAAATGCAAGAGAATTTCCATTCTGACTCTCAGCAGTAATGGGATTTTTCAAATACAGAGAGTTTAAGATGTTGTTGAAAAAGTCCAGTAGAGAAGACCCAACTGATTAAAGTAAAGAGGCCAGAGCAGAAAGGGTTGATTTGGAAGCTATATCCATGGTTAGAAGAAGCCATGACAATTAATGTCATTTTTCAAGGAAAAAAGTGTATGAGGGAAGAGAATGGATAGATCCAGTTTCTATCTTAGCAAAATGTCAACATTTGGAGGGTGGGAGAAAGGAAAAGATCCACAGAAAAAGTTAGAATGAAATGATCAGTAGACTAGGAGGAAAATAAGATGAAAGAAGTGTAATGGAAGGCAAGGTTAGAGGAGGTTTTTTTTTTCTTTTTAGAATACCACATAATAATAACTAGCACTTGAATCATTCTGTATCCCAAAGCCTCAAAGCACTTTGCAGCCTAATCATTTGAATTTTAGAATACCCTTGGTAGGGAGAGAGTAATTCAATAGGAAAACTTGGATAAAAAGAAGTAAGATGGAGGGCTTAAAAGTTTACTCAAGCGTGGTAATTCCACGAACTCAAAACCTCGGGTTAAGGAAGGAAATGTTGACTCTCCTCTAAATTACTGTATATATAATATTTACCATTCTCAGTTTCAGATGATTTCCAGAGCCATAGTTCAGCAGCTGCAGTTTAAAAGCTGTGAATTTAAACATCTTAGTATAACAGCTGAGGAACTTGTTCTCAGAAAACAAAAATCTCAGGAGACACAGAGAACTTTCAGGCTTCCCAAGTTCATCCCACCGTTTCTGACTTTGTTTTCCACCTGGGGCTCTGGAGAGATTCACCTACAGATGAGTCAGCGAATCCTGCACATTTCAAGGGACTATGTTAACCCCCTCTATAAGAGAGTTTACATTTAAATTAACATAGAGTTAAGCTGATTGTGTACATGTGCAGATCCATGAATTTTGACACATGTGATCATGTAACCACCACCACAATCAGAATATAGAACAGTCCCATCACCCCTCAAAACCTCCTTCATACTATTCCTTTCAAGTCACACCACCCCTCACTCCTACCCCTAGCAAGCACTCATCTGTTCTCCATCGCTATAGCTCTGTCTTTTCCAGAATGTAATCTAAAAGGAATCGTACAGCACGTAATCTTCAAGATTGATTTTTTCCATTTATCATAATGCCTGTGAAATTCATCTGTGCTGTTGCACGTATCAGGGTTTTGTTGCTTTTAACTGCTGATTGTATTCCATGGTACAGAAGTACTACAGCTGGTTTATTAATTCACCACTGAGAGACGCTTGAGTTGATTCCAGTTTGGGGCCATTACGAATAGAGTCTCTATAAACATTTATGTACAAACTTGTGTGAACATATGTTTATATTTTTGCCTGGATAAACACCTAGCATTCTTTCAAAAGAAAGCAGTTAGGTTTTCCAGGTCATATAATAAGCATATAGTTAATTTTATAAGAAACTGACAAACTTTTCCCGAGTGTCTCTACTATTCCATACTTCTTCACACTGTTTTGTTTCAGCAATGTACAGTTGCTCTGCATAATCACTAGCACCAAATATTGTGTTTATATACAAATATATTTAATGTTAGTTACTGTAATGGGATGTGGTATCTTACAGTGGTTTAACTTGCATTTCTGTACGGGCTCATTATGTGGAACATCTTGTTGTATGCTTACGTACTATCCATATACCCTCTGTGGTAAAGTGTCCATACATGTTTTCTTCCCGTTTTTAATTGGCTTGTTTGCTTTTTTCTACTGGTTTTGAGCGTTCTTTGCACACTCTCCATACAAGTCCTTTGTCAGATATTTGCAAAGCAAATTATCACCTTTTCACCCAGTCAGTTTGTTTTTTCATTCAAACTGTCATTCGCAGAGCAAAAGTTGTTTCTCTTTGTTTTATTCTGCCATTTGTCATTTCGTTTCCTCCTAGAACTACTTATTCTTTACCTCCATTTTTTTCTTGAGCATCATGTGCTCAGATAAACCAGAGTGTTATTAAGCTAACCTGGCCTTTCAACTATATACTTAAAACAGGGAAGCCCATCTCTTCGGTGAAGGTTTCATCTACTGAAAGCTTTTCCTGGCAGCAAATGGCGCTCTGCTTTCTGATGCCTTTATCTCTTAACTCTGTTTCCATTGATTGTTTTATGTTATCTGTGTATCCCCCAGCAGGGAAACAGAGAGTCCTTGTACAGGGTGGTTATTTGTGTGAATAATTTAATATTTATTATTCATCTCATGCATTATTTTCCAAGGCAATAGTAAGCCTGACAATTTTTGAGGACTGAGTTGCTTTCTAACTACAAATAAGGTTCCTGTAGTGGGATAAACAGTGGAAAATTATTGTTTAGCAAGGGGATCCTAGAAAAGTGATAGGAATTGTTGTGTTATCGATAAAATTGATATGATTTAAAGGTCAAAACAAAAGAGGATAATCTGAAACTTCAGACCTTGGGTTAAAGCCATGAAGAGACGCAGTTCATGCCTCTGTGTGTAGAGAGCATTAAACGTTAGACATTCAAAATCAATGGAAATCTATCTGACTTGAAAGATCTTCTACAATTAAGAAACAACATCTGATGCTTAGGAAAAAACGAGTCAAGAAAACAGTTTCAAGCATGAGACAGCTTGGAAAGTGTACGTCTATCAAGTGACAAGATGAAATTAAACTGAAAACGAGTATAGTCTAACCTAGTTATGACCCAATTGATATGCTGGAGAGCCACCGAGACTCTTGAATAGCGTCACTAAAAAATCAGACAGGCATGATTCCTGTAAGCCACAATACTTGCAGTGGGTCTCTTGGAACTTTCTAATTAACCCCAGTGAAATTTCAAACATGATTTTTCTATTGCCTTAAGTGTTACGAAAAATAACTGTCAGAAAGAACTAGGATCTTTACTTGGGGAACTGCATCTACTGACTCACTGTCATTGGGGGACCACTTTGATGTGTAGAAGGATGAACGGATTTGTGTTGATACACCTCCATGCTTAACCTGGCTCCTTTGTGATAAATTGTTAACATCTGCAAAAAGTTCAGAGGACATCTGTGGGAACATAAACAGAGGAACTCTGATGGTCCAGGAAAAAAAGAATGTTCTGAGAGCTGGCATAGACACATTCCATTTTGGAAGTATACATTTTCAAACACTCAGCATTACTTTTAATCACACACATGCACGGGCACATGTGCACACACACACACACACACACAATATTACAGCTGATAATTAACTACTGAATTTTTGCCTCAATTTGAAAAAGTCTGGGCAGGATTTGAAAAAAAGGATTTGAAAAAAATTGAAAAAAATTGAGAAAAAGGATTTGAAAAAAATTCTGCCTGGATTGTTCTTCTGTAAAAAATAAGATTTTTTATATTTCAGATGTGTTTCGTTTACTACAGAGGAACATAAATAGAACTGATACTTTAAAATGAATGAGGTCATTACTAATATAATTGAGAGAACATCCACTAATTAAAAAAACGCAAGTATGCATAAGCATAAGTACTCTTAAATTACCAGCAAATTATGTGATGCAAGATAGCTCAAAAATATTCTCTGTAATTAATCTAGACAATAATACAATAATTTGCATGTTGATAACAGCAATTTAAAAAATCAACATGTTTTACTGATTAGAAAAGAACAATTTTTTACAAGGGGCCAATTTGCTCATCTGCATAATAAAGTAAATAGAAACTTTATGTTTATGTCATACTAAAAATAAGTTAAAACCATACACTCTGGTTAAGAAAATTTATACAAATATATTAAGCAGCGTGACATATCAGTTACTTACAGTCTTTAATAGTGTCATATGTTTTTTCAAACTTAAAAAAATGTCTAATTCAACAAGGATTCATTACCCAAGTCCCCGGAACTTCTGTTTCTTTGTTATCTTTTGAAGTTATTAGGATCATCTGAGCATCCAAAATACCAGCCTCCAGGATGAGTGCCCAGTTTCAAAGGTGTCTGCATTCTGGAGGAATCTGAGGGCAGGGTCCTCTTCCCCAGCTATGTGAGCCAGAGCTGAGGATGAGTGGGGTTCAAAACGGAGAACACACTTGGCCCTGAGGAATCACCCCTCCAACAAAGACAACAGGTGACGTGCCTTCCTAACAAAAGCTGACGTCAGCAGTCACTGACTTATTCGGGAAGGTCATTTATGATACTCTTATAATGCAGATGTGATTCACGAGCACGTAGGGCAAAGGACCAAGTGTCCATCACCTGTCAACTAACTGCTTTGGCTGTGTAGTTCAGAATTTGAGGGTACAACTTAATAACTGAAGAAACCAAAGCTCGGCTGAATATTTTAATGAATAAAAGTGGCACAATGCCTTGAATCACAATCTTCTGCATACAGTTGTGTGTAGTCCTTGCCCGTCAAACCTTTCCCACTTGAATTATTTTTCAGTTAAACTGCAGATTCTACAAACCCTTCCTACGGGGTTGCTCAGCCCCACCTTTGTCCTCTTGCAGCACCGTTCACTTACATCGCATATTCGCTCAACAAGGTCTCCCCACCAGACAGTGAACAGCCCAACATGAGGGTTTTGTCTTAATCACGTTTGTTTTCTCAGTTCTTAGCACATGGTTGGCACACCCTCTGCATTTCAAGGAACGAGTGAATACTTACTAAACAGCAGAAGAATGAGAACACAGTTCTGGTATTACCCAGCTATGTGGCTTTGAGAAGTCACTTAACCCCTCTCGGCCTTCAAATTTAAAAAAAAAAAAAAGGTGACGTAGGCGGTCAGGAAGAGAACATTCCAGATAGGAAAAGAGAACTTGAAAACAGGGAGACAGAAGGGAGCAAGGTATACTCATAAAATAGCAAATGATTCATCAAGTTTAGACAGCCCGCAAGCTTTATGCTTTTGACTTTTCATACAACCCCAGATTTTCACACCACAGACACTGAAACCCCTAAAGTATAGTTCATTGGTTTAATTTCAACTTTCAGCTAAAAGGTGAGCAATGCTGGCTTCCTGCTCTTCCAGGTGCCCCAGGAGGCACCAGCCAAACCTTTGCCAGCCTTGCTCGCGGTGCAGCCATCAGAAGATTCGCTTTATTCAGATGTGGAGTCAAGTGCTGAAAGCCCTGTGAGAGAGGAACAGGTGTCCCCTGATGGAGAGTCACTGTCTTAGCAGATCCTGACGGTGACTGTGTTGAGAAATTGTCCACGGTGGGGGGCGGTTGGTGGTCTCTTGGTTTAGTTCCCTTCATCCAGTGCCCATGGGGTTCAAGGTAGTTTTCAGAAGGAACCAACGCCAACCCCTGGTTTGCCTAACCCTGTCGCCTCATCTATTAAGGAGAAGAGAACTGTCAACAGACAAGGGTAACGGGCCAGGTTCTACTGTGACCCCAAACCACGTTCCCACAGCTCACTCTCATTCAGCCACCCCAGCCCCGTGGGTCCCTCCACCTCCCAAACTCCCAGCCCAGGGCCTTGGACCACTCTTTCCGCACTTGCTACACGGCTGGCTCAGCCTCACTCTTCATAACTCAGTCACCTACGCAAAGACTCCGACACCTCTATCCAGAGGCAAACCCTCCACACCACAAGCCACTCTCCCTTTGTCCACTGCATAGCATATACCCCAGTCGGCAATAATGTCTATATCTGTTTTCCTATTTCCTGCCTGTAACCCCCACTAGCGTGTAAACCGTGAAGAACCTGGTGCATACCAAGTGCTCAGTTAAAAAATAATAATAATGAAAGAAATACATCCACATAGAAAGAAGCCAAGTCCAATAAATTCCTCTTATTTAGACTTGTAAATTGAAAGAAATGGCTTAAGGTTAAATGTATTTGGTGTGATTATTTTAATATGCCCATAGCATGTGCATGAAAGCATTAAAACACTCATTCCACACAAAAATGCCAGGGCGTAAACACTGCCTGTTGGGGCAACCAAGCAGCTCTGACAGGACAAACAGGAAGCAAAACAATATTGCAAATCACCAAAGCTATGGGGAAAACATAATACCAATTAGATTATAATTATGTAAACTGGAATCCATCCTGAACATGGAGGCTAATCATCTATGAAGAGCAGCTGACACTATACAAAGAAAACAAGCATTTCTAAGTAATATAGGGACTCTGATCTGGTTTCTCCATCCTGGCAGTAAAATTTCAGCAATACCGTGGGAAACGGCATAAATGACAGAAATGTATCTGACCATGTGCAAATAATACTCCCTATTTTTATCACAAATTTTAGTGAAGAAATTTTAGGTGTGCTAAAAACTTTTAAAGAGCTAGCACTCTGTCCTCTGCACTCTAAATACCCCTTTCCTGAACATTCTCATACACAAATATTTGTCTGCAACTGAGCTGTTATCTTAAGGTACATTCCTATAAGAGGAATTACTGAATCGAAGAGTATGCATTTATATATATAAAATTGTGGCCCTCTAGAAAGACAAAGCTCTTGACCACTGACCTTCATCATCAATTTTCCCCATTTATTCCAATTCAATATTTAAACAATGGTACTTTTGGCTAAATTCACGTTGAACATTTCTTTTTTATGATTTGTCTGTTCATATGTGTTTTCCATTATTCTATCAGCAGGCTCATCTTGTTCTGAATTTGACAGACATACTGTTGCAAATGATTTTTCCAGATTTTCACTTGCATTTTAATTTCATGGTGCTTTTGGACATGCCAAAGTTTTGTGTTTCATAAAGATTGATCGACTGATATTCTCCTTTGAACTTTTTCATTACTTTCATGCTTATGAAGTTCTGTGAAATTTTGCAATCAGATATTCAAGTATTTGTTTTCTAGGTGATTAAGGCATCATTTTTCACAATTAAATCTTTAATACGGCTAATTTCTTATACTGATCTAACTTAATTATTTTCTCTCAAATAGTTAGCTAGTTATCTAAGAAGTGTTTATTGAAAAATGCTTTATTCCCTAACTGATTAATAAGCCACTTTATCATACACTAAAACTTTTTAAGTGCTCTGGTCTGAATAAAGTTTCTTGTAATCAACTAAAAACTAAAGAGAAATAGGAGAAATTAAGCAGAATTAGAATCTGAAAAACTACAAGTTTTCAAGAACAAATTTTTAAAGTAAAACTGCATCAGATCTTTTGAAACACTGTGAATTCCCCCAATATGAGATATGTTTTATTCAAGGATAAATCTTGAGGAATTCATTAAGGATTTTCAATTATTTTTATTTCTTTTGGATGAGCTGCCATCATGGACTATTTTACTACTTACTTTTTTGGCAATAAAAATCATTGCTAATATTTCCTGTTACAATGTTTTTCCAGGAAGTGTTCATTCTAGTGGCATGTGTATCCTCATCAATAAACATGAAATGTATCTTATTAAATATTGAGAGTTCAGGTTATGTTAAGTCTTAGGCCTTTGTTGTGATCTAGTCCAAATCCACACTTCATAAACTACTAGCAGATTAATCAAAATGCATTATGTGAAGTTTTTATATACCCATATCTTTTGACATCCATTATCTAAAATATTTGATTATTTCTCATAGATATCATTCCAGCTTTAATTTTTCTGTCTCATATGCCTTGCTCATTTATATAAGTAGCCTTGGATATTATTGAAGTTATCAAGAATTTCAATTTAGAGAAAATATGAATCCCTGAAAAGACAGCAATTTAGATATTAATTTAGAAATATAATCACATTTCTGTGCTAGTTTCTAAGATAAAATCGCAATTATATTGACCAAAGACAAGATGCTGATCCCTAGATAGGTTCCAAAAATTATACTAACGATAGTAGCAGAACTATTAGGAAAACTCCATGACAATGATAGCTATCAACATATTTTAAATCACATGAAAACAAATTGAGTATAAATACTAAGCTGAAACAAAATACAATTTTAAAAACTGGACTGCTTCGACTCGATTCGGTTGTTGCCTGTCCTTTTGAATTAAAACTTTAATCATTTTATCCAAACATAAATATTCCCTAAAACATACAGTTATAACTTTTTTTTTAAATTATTTTTGGCTGCGCTGGGTCTTCGTTGCTGCGTGTGGGCTTTCTCTAGTTGCGGCGAGAGGGGTCTACTCTTCGTTGCGGTGCGCGGGCTTCTCATTGCAGTGGCTTCTCTTGTTGCGGAGCACGGGCTCTAGGCGCACGGGCTCAGCAGTTGTGTCTCGCGGGCTTAGTTGCTCCGCGGCATGTGGGATCTTCCTGGACCAGAGCTCGAACATGTGTCCCCAGCACTGGCTGGCAGATTCTTAACCACTGCGCCACTGGGGAAGTCCAACAATAACTTTTAAAGAGGCTTGGCTTTCCCAATCTCTTTTTCTTTCTGTATATTTTGATTGTTTGTAAGTGACTTAGAAATCTCTATAGAAGTTTATACATTTGAAATGCCTAACAGTATTTATGACGGTAACACAGTTTCTTTAATGTGTTCAGATATCTTTCAATAAGAACTCGAGAGAGTATTAGAAAGACCTTCCTTTGGAAAACAAAACAAAACAAGCTCACCAAATAAAACAAGCACCCGAATCCCTCCTCTGCTGCATGAGTCTCTATGGTGCCAGGAAGTGTACAACTGGAGACTATGGCTTTGGTTAAGGACTTATTAAAAAGTTAGTGCCTCTGAAAGGGTGTCTTCACATGTCCTTGGATGACATACGGTAAAATCCGTTCTTCGGATTGTTTGATGACATAACAAGTTGATTTTATATGACAATGGAGAGGAGAAGGAATGAAGAGATCTGTTGTTGCCTGAGAGGAACCCAGGAACTAAATACCCTGGGAGACAAAGGGTTGCAGAAGGAAATTCTTTGCACAACAGAGAAAGAGAACGCAGGTGGGCGTCAGGGGTGGAAGGTGAGTGGGAAATCTAGAGTGTTGGCTTTAAAAGTGTGTTCCATGGACCAGCAATGTCAGCAACACTTGGAAATCTGTGAGAAATACAAGTTCTTGGGTCACACCCAGTCACTGAATCAGGACCTGCAGCAGGGCCCAGACATGTGTTTTTAACAAGCCCTCCAGGTGACTCTGGCCTACACTCAACTTGAGAACCACAAATGTGTTTTTACTTCAGAGTGTTTGCCTCATCTTCTGATCAGGAACAATGAAGTGAAATATTCTTTCTAAAATAATTTTTTTCTTTATGTACATATTAACATTCTTCCCTAGAAAAACTTAACATACTACAGTTGGCCTTCCATATCCACAAGTTCCCCATCTGTGAATTCAAGCAATCCGAGGTTCCAATTCAATCCATGGACAGGGAGGGCCGATGGTACTTCACCATTTTATATAAGGGACTGGAGCATCCTCAGCTTTTGGTCCAAGGGAGTCCTGAAACCAACCCCCCATGAACACTGACAGACAACTATATTGATAATTTAGTTGGAAAGAAGGAAGGAAGGGAGGGAGGGGAGGAGAGGAAGGAAGAAAAGTTAACATGGAATGCTAAGTTTCTTATATAAGTTCGGCTAGTATTTCCCATACTCTAATATGCCTAAAATTTCACCAGTGAATTTGTTAAAAACACAGATTTCAGGTCTCGCCCTCTAGGATCTGGTCTAAGTAACTAGAGCACAAATGCAAGACTCTATTCCAAACCAACACTAAAAGTGATCCTGACGAGACGGATGGGCCCCATTTACAGTCGCTGACCTGAACATCAATAGGAAGATAATTATCCTGTTGACTGTGTGTCAAAGGACAGGTGAACACATCAGCACACTAAAATTCCTGCAGGTTCTTGGTATATAATCATTTACCTTAGGGCCTTTGGGCATCCGAGCCTTGCTATAGGAGCGCTTTGTATGTAATTAGATAACCCAATTTGGAAACTACCTTCAACATGTCATTTCCCTTACACCTGTGGTCATTTATAACTGAGATGTGGCATTTGATTATCTTTTAGCTTCATTATTATAAGCTGTTTACTTAGTGACTGGGATACCTCTTTCATCATTCCACTTGAGGATTTTGATGGAACTAGGATTCACTTAACACTTGATTTCTCTCCTTGTCATCTCAACAGTATCTTACAGACTCATGTTAAAGATGACATGATTGGCATCCTACAAGGGGATGACCAGCTCAAAAGCCCCAAGAGACCAGCCAGGCAATGTGAAAGAGTGAAGCAAGCCCGTGTTACTCAAGAGAATGGGCGAACTGTGGGGAAGCGGGCCCCCAGACCCAGAAGCACTGAGCATTGCATACACAACACACTAGTGGGGACAGATTTTCTAACCTTTCTAAAGTAGCTCAAAATATGAACTTATTTGTGGAATTTTCTGATGTTTCAAAAACTTTCAAACCCGATAAAAGATGTCCCAGGACTCCAACTGACTCACAGTCTATCCATTTTGAACATCTGACTGACTTTATGTCCCAATTAAGCCGTTTAATAATTGCATCCCTTATTTTTTCTGAGTATAGTCTACTTCCGTTATTTGAGAAACTTCTTTTTGTTCTCCATAAAATGATCATTGAAGAGGCGGTAATTCTTGAGCGGTTTTCCTTTGAACCCCATACCGGGAACCCCTTAAGTGCATTTTAGGAAACATTTTCATATGCAAAGCACTTAATCTGCATAACCCTGGGAGATACAAAACATTATTTTCCTCAGGGCAGAGCCCCTGGAGCTGAGTTAAATCACCTTCCAAGGACCCAAGTCAGCAAGATATCTATCTGGGGTTCTAACCACAGGATCACAGACACAGCTCCTGTATTCGCTGGCCAGAGTCAGACCTTAGCTGGAGTCCTGACTTCACCCAAGGACTTGAACAAACTAGCTCGAACTCTAAGCTACAGTCGACCCATCAGCAAGAAGGGGATGATATCTCCTGCACAAGACTGTTGTAAGAATTATGACAGATCCTATTTCTGAAAGGTCTAGCGCAGCACCTGGAATACTGTAAATGGTCAGCATGGCTTAGCTCTTACGATAATAATACAGAAATCACTAACTAGTACCTATTATTCTAGTCACTCATTTATTTTGCACTCAGATGAAGTGTGTATCTCACTCAAGGCGTTTGGCTAAACCCTAGGTCTGGATGCATTGGTGAACAAAGCAGACGCGGACATACTATTTGTACTTCATCACTGGAGTTTGCCTACTCGATCTTTCCCTCACTTTGCTGTACACTTCTTAAGGGAGTTCCCTATGCCTTATCTCTGCATTCCCTAAGCACCTAAGTACTATGTAAAGAGGGCTGACACTCAATAAATGTTTGCTCAATTCAACTTAATTTTCTTAAACCTGTTTCTTCATCTATAAAACAGAGAGAAATGACATGTTTACCTAATGACATCACAGAAAGTACATTTATATGCTAGAATAGGATAAAATACACAAAAGACTTTATATAGAGGTAATGTAATAACTGTGATGACATTATTTGAAATATTTATTTATTTATAATGGTTCCTTGAAATATTCTCAGTCACATGACATCTATGCTTATAACTGTACCAGTTTTGAGTTTGTGTCTACTCCAAAGCAGCTCTTCTTTTTTTTTTTAAACATCTTTATTGGAGTATAATTGTTCTACAATGGTGTCAGTTTCTGCTGTATAACAAAGTGAATCCGTTATACATAAACATATATCCCCATATCTCCTCCCTCTTGCGTCTCCCTCCCTCCCACCCTTCCTATCCCACCCCTCTAGGTGGTCACAAAGCACCGAGCTGATCTCCCTGTGCTATGCGGCTGCTTCCCACTAGCTAGCTATTTTACATTTGGTAGTGTATATATGTCCATGCTACTCTCTCACTTCGTCCCAGCTTACCCTTCCCCCTCCCCGTGTCCTCAAGTCCATTCTCTACATCTGCGCCTTTATTCCTGTCCTGCCCCTAGGTTCTTCAGAACCATTTTTTTTTTTTTAGATTCCATATATATGTGTTAGCATACAGTATTTGTTTTTCTCTTTCTGACTTACTTCACTCTGTATGACAGACTCTAGGTCCACCCACCTCACTACAAATAACTCAGTTTCGTTCCTTTTTATGGCTGAGTGATATTCCATTGTATATATGTGCAAATCTTCTTTATCCATTCATCTGTCAATGGCCACTTAGGTTGCTTCCATGTCCTGGCTATTGTAAATAGCAAGGCACCTCTTCTTAACTAGCATGATACATTGGTTTTGCTCTGCACTACTGAGATGTATAAACTTACAAAGTCTGTTTTTTTTAAGTTCCTAATGATAGCATAATTATAAGGATTGTTCTAGTTAATGAGTAGTCTCTTAAAATACCATTAAAATCCAGCAAAACACAAAGAAAGTAAAATCAGAGAGCCACCCGATTTTGCTAGCCCAATGAGAATTTAAAGTTTTCTTAGGTTATATAATAATAATCATAGGCAAATGATGAAAGCATTATGGTTCGTAGACTATTCCCATCAGAATAATATTGCTCAGTAATTCTTTGTCTTCGTTGAGGCGTGCTCTTTAGGTAGACACACACGGCATTCGCCTTAAGTATTGCAGAAGATTTCACATGCACTCCTGTTCCCCACAAGAAAGCTCTAGCCCACTGAAAGGGAATAAATTCCAAACCTCAGCCTCTGCTAAAGCTAGAAATACCAAACATAAAAATTACTGTTAAATTTGACAAACCTGAAGAAACTGCCTCTGAGTTTTGATTTAACCACTTCCACATAGATAACATTTGAAATTCTAATTTCCCTATCATGATCAAAAGATAGCATCAAGTATTCTAAAGCTGTATTCTTGATTCCCTAAAAATGAATGTTTCATACCTGTGTATACATGCTAACCAGGAGGCAGAAAACACAGATCGTTCTAGAGAAGTGAATGATTGCTTTTGTTATGCACGACTGATTGAAAGCTCTGCTGTCAACTTCCATGGTGACTGCTGGTCACTGAACTTTAAGATGCTGAAAACATTAGGGGTAAAAATATCTGCTACACTGAGAACATTTTATACAAATTGAAGTCATCCAATTTCCAAACTCCTGACAGCCAAGCAGCCACTAATGCCTGGGGAACGTGCCTACTCGGTGACATATACCAAAAATGCTTTGAGATAGGCTCAAACAATAAAACTCTAAAAATATACAAGTTTGAATACATTATCTAATTTAGATGATAGGAGATTCTGATTAAGAATCCATAAAGCCTGTGGCATTCTTTTTATAGAGACAATTCCAATATACTCCATTAGGATTTTCCGCTGTTAAATTAACTTTACAGACTTCTAATGGATTTCTTAATTAGACTTGTTTTTTTTTTTTTTTTAAGAAGATGTTGGGGGTAGGAGTTTATTAATTTATTTATTTTTGCTGTGTTGGGTCTTTGTTTCTGTGCAAGGGCTTTCTCTAGTTGTGGCAAGTGGGGGCCACTCTTCATTGCGGTGCGCGGGCCTCTCACTGTCGCGGCCTCTCTTGTTGCGGAGCACAGGCTCCAGACGCGCAGGCTCAGTAGTTGTGGCTCACGGGCCTAGTTGCTCCATGGCATGTGGGATCCTCCCAGACCAGGGCTCGAACCCATGTGCCCTGCATTAGCAGGCAGATTCTCAACCACTGCGCCACCAGGGAAGCCCCTAGACTTGTTATTAACAAGAATATTAAATAAATTAAAAGCCCTGACAGCCACTTATAATAAACAAAAAATGAAAAGCAAGATTTATGCTCCTTCCTTACTTTCCCCCACCCAATCTAAAGCTTTTAATAATCTTACAAATGTATTGCAATTAATTATTCAACTGTCAAAGAGTAAAAAGCTAGGATCATTACGTGCCTGTTTGAAGAAGACCTTGTTACTTCAGAGACAGGCTGGCTCCTGGAGCCGCTGTTCTGGCCTTGCTCGTGAAGAGGCTGCTTCAGCTCGGATGGCCCTTTGTCCTGTAACTGTTACGGCTTCAGGATATTAATTTAGTATGTCTGCCTCTGCAGAAGTACCCTTCCTCCTCCTTCATTTTCTAGAGCAAAATAAGTATTTAAGCAGAAGAAAGGAATAGCTTTAATTCCAAACTCAAGACATGCAATGGGGACTTCCTTAGTGGTCCAGTGGTTAAAAATCTGCCTTCCAAAGCAGGGGACGCGGGTTCCATCCCTGGTCGGGGAACTAAGATCCCACATGCCTCGGGGCAACTAGGCCTACGCGCTCTAGAGCCCGCGCACCACAGCGAAAGATCCCACGTGCTGCAACTAAGACCCAATACAGCCAAATAAATAAAAATTTTAAAAAAACAAAACAAAAAAAGACACCCAGTGACCAATCTCTTGTCAGAGAGAAAGAGATCTCGAGAGACAGAGAGAGCGGGAGATAGAACAAGATTTATCCTCTCTGGGGACCACACTGAAGCCCTGCCCCTTCCTTATATACAGCCTTAAAACTGCACTGTGCTCTATGCATTTTTATTTCAGGGATATTTATGTGTAATTCGAAGCAATAGGTGTGAATGTTACAGATACGGACTAGGTGATTTCATTAAAATGAACGGCCTGATGGTGAAGAGGTCTTTAGATGGTGTCTCCAGCCAACAGCCTTTCACAGTAGTAACATGACAGCCTCCCAACCCAAACACGGAACAACAGATAAAGAAAGGGAAAGGTGTTAAATGTTTTCCCAGGGTGAAGAAAAGCAGTGGTCTCTGCTATACTCATTCACAGACACTCTGTCCCCGGATGGCTGCCCTGCCTCAATGAGACTGGAAGGTAGTGTAGCTCAAAGAGCCAAGTGTGCGCCCAGCCCGCCGCGTTCCTTCTACAGCAGGAAACCAGAAGGAGCCCTTGACAACTAAGAATAAGGACACTCCAGAAAGTGGCTATAAAATAAATGTCTCTCTATCAAGTGCTTTTTATCCTTGGCACATATACATGTCTGAAGGAAGAAGGAACAAAGCAAATTCAAATTAATGTGAGGGCAGAGTTTGGGGATGGCCTTGTGCCACCAAACCGATGTCATTTATCAGACCTTTGGGACCAGGTAGCATAAGCCAGCATGAACTCAGTTTCTCCTCGCGTGAGCATGAGACGGAAGTCTTCCCTGTCACCTTTATGGCTGCAGTGTATGAAATTCTGCCACCGCCCTGGAGATGAATTAGGAATCCTACCGCATCGGCAGCTGGCATAGTGTTCAAAACCCAAAGATTCTGATATTTTTGGGAAATACTTCATGTTGGTTCATTAATTCTGCAGAGCTAAATTGCAAATATTTACTTGAATGCAATTACAGATATTAGTGGATACACAGCTATGCCATGACTAAGATACACCACGTCCCGGCAAGGCTATTTATTCATTCTACAGACACGCACTGTGGTATGTACTGCGGGCGCAGAGCTTACTCCTGCTGGTGTGTCCGCTCCCAGGGAGTGTATTGTGAGAACCAGACAAACCAAGAGTTCAAATACACGAGGAATGTATGTATTTTACAGTGAGGAATGGTATGGGTTAAAGGAGCATACCAGCTTTCCTCCATACTCACCAGGGCACGTGATCTGGTTTTGGAGGGTCAGTCTCCAGGGATTATGTCTGATCCGTGTTTTGAAAGATGAACAAGGGGAAGCTAAGCAAAGAAAGCGAGGGGCAGAGGGAATTCTGCAGTCTGGGAGAGAAGGCATAAGCAGTACCTGTTCTGTGACAGGGGTCAGGGATACCATGGGGGGCAGAGCCCTGATGTCTACCCTCCCGAGTCTCCAACGCCAAGGGTTATATTAAGCTGATTACTTACAAGAATTAAATATGGCAGAAAGGAGCAAGATAAAGCAGTGTAGATGAAGTCTGAGCTCTGGAATCAGATATCAGGGCTTGAATCCTGGATCACCCACGTGATAGATGTGAGTTCTTGGGCAAGTTCCCAGTCATATTAGGGTTGAAAAAGGAAGTGCGGGCAGAGCAGCTGGAGACACATCTGACCTAGACGGGTGAGTGAGAGTCAGCTGCTCCAGTCCTTTAAAGATAAGCACACCTATCCCTGGGACCATGTGACAGGGCTACCCACCCCAGTCTGGAGGAATCAGAGCAAGTTTCCCTGTGGAGGTGATATATGAATTGAGACCTGAGGATGTGAACAGAAGGGTACACATGGAGGCTGTGAGAGAAAGGAGAGCTCAGGAAGTGGGAGCAAAAGGAAGGGCAGTTTGCTTTGCTTTTTTTGATAGGAAAAGTCTTGCTATTAGGATTTGAAGTTATGGGCAAGAGTTAAAATCACCAAAGTTAAAAATAAGCTGAACGAATAACAATTAATAATTGTGCAAAGAATATGAATAGATACTGCTCCAAGAAATGTATACAAATGAATAGTCGATAAGCTGATAAAAAGATGCTTGCCATTATGTTACCAGGGAACTGCAAATCAAACCCACCATGAGGCACCACCTCATGCTCCCTGGATGGCTGGAAGTATTAGACAAACACTAGACTTCTCATGAGCACAATCTAATGTTTAACAACAATGGAGTAACAATGGTATGAGGGAAACCACATTAGCATTCAAGCACGCGGGCATAATTAGGTGCTTTCCAACCAAAAAAGGCTCCGCAAGTTTATCTGGTCAGGCACCTTTAAAAAAAAACTATAAACAATTAAAAAGCATAAATTCAGGTTACAAATCCAAAAAGAAATCGGAGAAAGAAGAGGATATGAGTTTTAAGGTGGAACTAATGTACCCCTGAATGTTACATGGCAGCCTGGATGGGAGGGGAGTCTGGGGGAGAATGGATACATGTATATGTATGGCGGAGTCACTTTGCTGTGCACCTGAAACTATCACAACATAGTTAATCGGCTCTACTCCAATATAAAATAAAAAGTTAAAAAAAACTAACAGACTTCATGAATATTAAAAGTCAAATGACTGTCTTTTGTTAAAGTGAATTACACACTAGAAATGTATTTAATTATTGCATAGCAACAGTATTCACATTAAACAGGACTGTCAGTAAACTTGTATACTTTGAAACATGTAACAAGCATTGTTATTTCTCAGGGCAAATTCTGTTCTTAAATTCAGAATAAATAGTTCCTACATCAGATACCAAATTGAAAAAATGAAACTCACGTTGCATTTAGCATTAAACCTGAAACTAATGCTACATTATATACTATGAGTCCATTCCAACTCACTTTATTTAAAATAGCAATAACCACAAAATAAAAACAATGTATTGTGGACTCGAGTGTAATTACTAAGATCCTGTGCAGGCCTACTCATGGGAAAGATGACCTTGGTATGTATGCCCTGAACCTTTCATGCAATATATGAAAAGGCAGGTATAATTCTGTCAACTGTTGGAGACCTTTGCTTACTAGATATCTTCCTAAAGAAAAAAAATATATATATATATATAACAAATATATATATGTTATAGAGTTTTAGAGTTCTCAACCCGAATAGCATTTCAGAGTTAGAAGTGAAATGGTAGAAATATAGTGGCAATCTATAGTGTTAAATATCTATAGATGATAAAATATTTTTAATGTCAATACATATGGCCAAAAGTGGTTTTTTTTGTTTTTTTTAAATCTAACAGTGGATGGTGTTTCCAGTCAGGGAATAATCTAAAAGTCAAAATAAAAACAAAATATCTTGATAGGCAAATATATCAGAATGTACCCTTCTGCTAGAATTAGACTATCAAAATGTGCAGACGTGATAATAGCAACCTATATGTAGAACAGATAAAATTATGAAAAATCATTCTAAACAAACCATCTACTAAGTCACTAACATAAAGGAGGTGAGCGGACACGTGCTTTTAGATAAGCACCTCAAATCTTCAAATACAGTTTCTGAGACACCCAAAGGATTTGATTTTACTGAATCCTTAGTTAGAAGGGCTTGGCGTTCGTGATGTTATTTTAATATGCTCTACAGTCCCAGTTCAGAGACTCCTTTACTTCAAATGAGTCTAGCTACAAATGAGAATAGATGTCTTAACTATCCAAAATGAAGAAAAACAGCAATTTTCCTCAAAATTTTTCCACTGTAATAAACAAAACTGTCTCAAAGGCAAAACAGAAGCATGAGCAATTTCCAAAATCAGAATTCCGGTTTCTTCTAAGCCATTTTGCCGCTAATCTGAGACAAATCTAGAATCTAACAACACGTATTTTGGTCACACTGGCCAGCGTGCCAACATGGGCTCAACTGCAGTGACCCCTATGTGAAATCCGCTCCTGTAACTGCCTCTGAGCGAAGCTTTGTTTTCAGATCCATGGAGGAGCCCGTTACTGACGCCTGCCTTGGGGGAGGAGATGGGGAACATTTTGCACATGAGGTGAGGGGTAGAAAAGAGATTCATTCATAACAATTCCTGAGTATTAACGGCGTGCCAGTCACTTCATGTGGAGCCAGATGGAGCTAGAGGTGCACAAATGGAGGTCAGAGTCCACTCGAGGGGACACACCTGGAACAATCAGCAGTCACAGAATAATCGTACAATGGCAGACTGTGCTGGATACACTCAAGGAAAAATACAGGTTGCTCTGTGTTACGGGTCAAATTGTGTCTCCCCAAAAGACATGGTGAAGTTCTATCCCTCCGGTACCTATAAGTGTGCCCTTATTTGGAAATAGGATCTTTGCAGATGGAGTCAAGTTAAGATGAGGTCATTCGGGTGAACCCTAATCCAGTAAGACTGGTCTCCTTGTAAAGAAGAGCAGAGATGCAGAGGCAGATTTGCATGGAGGGAAGAAGACGTGACGGGACACAGGGAGAATGGTCTGTGAGGAGAGATGAACAGATGGGAACTACGCATCTGTCAGCCAAGGGATGCCAAGACTTGCCAGCAACACCAGAAGCCAGCAGAGAGGCAGGGCACAGGTTCTCCCCTGGAGCCTTCAGAGAGAATGCGGCCCTGGCAACACTGGTTTCAAACTCCTAGCCTCCAGAATTGAAAGAATACACTTCTGCTGTTTTAGGCAACACAGTTTGGTGGTACTTAGTTACAGCGGCCCCAGGAAACTAATAGGCTCTGGGAGAGCACAGCAAGGACCCCCGAGCTTATCTAAGAAAGAGGGTGGGAGAAGGTCAGGAAAGACTTCCCTGAAAAAGCGAAGCTGGAGCTTGAGATCTGAAGGAAGAGTAGGGTCAGAGCAGATGACGGAGCGGGGGTGAGTAAAGTGTGTTTCCAGGCATGGGCCAGCGTGGTGCAAAGGCTGTGGAAGCGAGGTGTCTGATGCATTCCAACTGGAAGGAGGTGGGGTGAGCATGACGCCCAGAGACAGTAGAGTCATCCTGGGTAAGGAGGCAGGCAGACAGGGCAAGATGGCAAAGGCCTGATGGGCTGAGGAAAAACCCCTTCCAGCATATGCTCACGTCCGAGCAGGAGACAGATACCATGGACAGCTCTCTCTTCCTGTAAGTTCTAACACACTGGAATACATCTAGCATTGGGACCTGCAAATACCTCTAACAACTAGTGTGCCTCAATAGTATGGCTTCTTGCCAACAGCAAATACCATTCTGGAAGGAATGACATTGCATTTTTGCAGGCTTCTGTTCAGCAAATAAAGACAGGCGCGTCCTTGACACTGAGGCGTTCACAGTCTCCAGGTCAAGCAGCTGAGAACAATTTTTAGCTTTTCCCGGAGTTGCCCACAGGTAGCTGGAAGCTGCTGGGCCTTCCTTCTTCCTGGGGAATGATAGCCAACAACACAGTAACACTGGTAAACTGCCACTTGGCCTCGGGTCGTGGGGCCACTGTGCCCTTGAAGGCCATTGTGATTTATCCATCCTGCTGCTCTGCAGGCTGGTCTTACAGAAAGGGGGAAAGTTTCCACTTGAACTAGGGCTCTTAACAGACACCCACCGCGTTTGTCCGCAAGCAGGAGTAGTTAATAGAAAGCAGAAATCTTCCTTGCTACGGTTTTTCAGCCTTCCCTAACACAGGTTTGCCTGGAAACGTCTCTCACACATTTCTTCTTAACTGACCTCAAGGGTGTTAAGTGTCCAGAATATGGTGGCCTGAATTAATTTCATTTTAAACGAGGATCAGCTCTCCTGAATACTCCGTTCATTTGTGCATTCCCATTCTACACTGACCTTTTTATTTGCACTTCCAGGGGGCAAAAAAGCTCTAGCTGCAACCTTGAACACTGCAAATACAAATCAATAATGCTTCGCTATGAGGCAAGTTTAATTATTTTGTTATTGGTTCTCTCTTTCTCCTTCTCTTGGCTAGCTGTTTCCAACCTAGTCATCTAGCCCTGCTCTGCCTCAAAAAACTCTGAAGATCATTTTGAACCAAAACAACTAGATAAACAAAATCTCAGTGACATAGTATATAAATAAGTTACCTAATAGTAAAAAATAGATTTTTTTCAAATATATCAATACTAGTGTAAGAAAAAACTAGAAATGTTGCGATATATATAATGTACAAAATGTATGTACAAAAACTGACATATACACCTCTCTCTCTTCCAAGTAGCGCTTCCCTCAGTATAATTGGGTACCTAATATAATACTTGTCACTTTATTGTATAGGGAGGAAATATGGTAGAAGGATTTGCAGAAAAAATATTGGCAGGCCTTATTTCCTAAATCCAACTCAAATATTAGCTGTATGACCATCACTAAGTCACTTCATCTTTCTTATTATCTTAGGCTCCTTGCTTGCAATTGGGAATAATACTACCTACCGAATTTTTGTTAAGAAAATTAAATGATAAAATGTACCTTTTTTCCCCCAGTTTTATTGAGATATACTTTGACATATAACATTGCATAAATTTAAGGTGTGCAGCATAATGGTTTAATATATGTATATACTGTGAAATGATTACCACAATAATTTTTTTTTAATTGGAGTAGAGTTGTCTTACAATGTTGTGTTAGTTTCTACTCTGTACAGCGAAGTGGAGTTCCCTGTGCCATACAGTAGGTTCTCAGTAGTTACCTATTTTATACATACTAGTATATATATGTCAATTCCAGTCTCTCAATTCATCCCACCCCCCCTTTCCCCCTTGGTGCCCATATGTTCGTTCTCTACGTCTGTGTCTCTACTTCTGCCTCGCAAACAGGTTCATCTATACCATTTTGCTAGATTCCACATATATGTGTTAACATACAGTATTCATTTTTCTCTTTCTGACTTACTTCACAGTAAGTCAGACAGTCTCTAGGTCCATCCACGTCTCTGCAAATGACCCAATGCCACTCCTTTTATGGCCAAGTAATATTCCATTGTATATATGTACCACATCTTCTTTACCCATTCGTCTGTTCATGGGCATTTAGGTCACTTCCGTGACCTGGCTATTGTAAATAGTGCTGCAGTGAACATTGGGATGCATGTGTCTTTCTGAATTATGGTTTTCTCTGAGCACATGCCCAGGAGTGGGAAATGAGGTATCACCTCACACCTGTCAGAATGGCCATCATCAAAAAATCTAGAAACAATAAATGCTGGAGAGGGTGTGGAGAAAAGGGAACCCTCTTGCACTGTTGGTGGGAATGTAAACTGATACAGCCACTATGGAGAACAGTATGGAGGTTCCCCAAAAAACTAAACATAGAATTACCAACTGACCCAGCAAAATGTACCTTTTTAATCTCTTTGCTCTTTGTTCTTTGCTCGGTGCCTGACCCTTGGAGAGTGTCCAATAAATGGAGGTCAGTAATAATAATCATAAATTTATAAACAGAAGGAACATTGTAAATTGTACTTTTATGACATCAGAAGACTAACTCATATATATAATAGTGTGGTTTACCACATTTATGTGACTTAAAAGGGCAGAGGTGGTGAAGGGGTTGGTCTACTGTTTTCCTTAAAGAGAAATGTTCTATTGAAACTGAAATCCAGGAAAGGGGAATTCTTTTTTTATTTTTAATTTTAATTTTTATTTTTTTATTCATTTTTATTGGAGCACAGTTGCTTTACAATGTTGTGTTAGTTTCTACTGTATAGCAAAGTGAATCAGCTATACATATACGTATGTCCCCTCTTTTTTGGATTTCCTTCCCATTTGGGTCACCACAGGGCACTGAGTAGAGTTCCCTGTACTATACAGTAGGTTCTCATTAGTTATCTATTTTATACCTAGTATCAACAGCGTATGTGTAGCAATCTCAATCTCCCAATTCATCCCACGCCCACCCCTTTTCCCCTTGGTATCCATACATTTGTTCTCTACATCTGTGTCTCTATTTCTGCTTTGCAAATAAGATCATCTATTAACACATATATGTGGGATCAGGAAAGGGGAATTCTATTATGGAATCCCACACTTTTCCATTTTACGATACTTACTAGAATAACGTAAGTCTCAATAATTTTGTAATTTAAGAGAATCTATAATAGACACCATCTGTGGGTTATCAAATTAATTTTTTAACTCTTGTTGAATAATAATATAGCTATGACTATTTTGTGTTTACCATTGGCCAGGTAATATGCAAAGTATTTTACATAGATTTGCTTAATTAATCCTCACCGCAGCTCTAAGAGGTGGCAGCCATCATTATACCCATTTTACAGATGAGGTGACTGAGGTGTGATTTGCCATTGTGCCACAGGTTGCAAATGGCAGACCCAGACTTAAAATGCAGGCTGGTGGCTCCATAGCCCGTATTCCTGATCCACACATAGTGCCCCTCTCTATCCACACATAGTGCCCCTCTCACATAAGCATTCAATACTAGAGACCACATTGAGCAATTCCACCTACGGTTGACGCAGATTTAAACAGAGTGGTAAAGACATTCTTGTATTAAATGGAAATTACTGATCAAGTGTAAAATCCAATGAACCCATTATTGAAGCAAAATAATATTTAGAAAATCTAGGCAGAAGAGCAGAAGAGCTGTGTCTGCAAGACCACTTGCAGCAGGACAAGTGATCACAGACTAGAAAAAGCTCTTTTAGTTAAGAAGAAATAGTGCATGGGCCATCCTTGGTGTTTTAGCACTGTCTAGAAATCCCTTCCCCAGCTCGAAGGCCGACCTAAGGCTTCCTTCTCCTCCACCATCCATCAGGTACCTCACTCCCTTAGAAGTGTCTCCTAACACCCCTCCTGACTGTTTTGCATCCTTTTTCTGTTCCCCTTTTTGTTCCATAACACACTACAGGTAGCACTAAGTGTGCTGTGTCGAAACTACTGATGCTTTTCTTGACCATCTGCCTGAAGCCTGTAAACTTGTAGAGATTTATCTACGTTAACCCCATGTATACATTTATATATTTATATAACTATACATTATATAAATACATATTGTATATTATTATTTATATATTATAAATAATAATATATAATATGTGTGCTATACATACGTTATGATATGTAATATACAATAGATATATTTTATGCTTGTTTTTAAGACTCAAAATATGTCTATATAGTTATTTAACTAAATTAATACACTTGCATTAGCAAATTAAATTGTATCAGGAAAACATACAGATCATTTAATAGAATCTCCTCCTTTACAGAAGAGAATTTGGTGATTTTAAGTGCTTCTCCAAAAGATACGGGAACCACGAGGCAGGCTACAGACATATAAACTGGCTCATTTGTGGGAATTGTCTTCTTATACACAGAAGATGTTGGGAACGCCTCTTAAAGGTGCCACAAAAATACTCCCCACTTCAGTCTTTCTAAGCTTCAGCCCTGCTGCACTCCACAAATTTCAGGGAACTATGACATGTATATTCATAATGAATCTAGTTTTCCTACAAAAGGAAATAACATATGAAATAGGTGGTTAATTATGTTATAGTCTGCATTAAGCATTTCAAGTTTTCAGATTGTACTTTAATCTTAGGGCATTTAGAATATGTTTATAGTGTTACATCACATTTTCAGGAATTAAAAACAATCATGTTTTACCAATGATTTCCTTCTATTCATATAATATCAAACACGGGGCACACTAATATTAAATAGAGCTTAAAAGGTATAACTCATTAAATCAATCTCCACTTAAATACTTTGAATTGTTCTCTCATAAATCAATGAATTAAAACTGAATATTCAGTGACTCTCATTTAATTGTATAAGGTTTAAGAAGCTCAGTTTTCATAAATATAAATAGATGAATCTTCAACAACATTGATATTTAGTAAATGAAAAGTCACACAGACAAGGTATAAGAAGATAAATGGTTCTGAGAGAAAATAGTACCTAATGTTTAAAGATAAGATACGTTCCCTGGCCTATAAAAGCTAGGAACTCATTACTAAATCTTTTCATAAAACTGCTTTATAGCATGTAAAAATTCCCACTGTAACTAATGCACTTCTGTTTTCAAAATAAATAGGATTTTTGTTAGCGTGCCTTGGGCAGTCATCAATAATCGTATCACATGACTCCAGCTCACAGCCTCCCTACCTGTTACCACTACTCTTGACAGTAGATGTGCTGGGAGCTGCACTGTACTAAAAATATAGCTACACTTTTAAGCTAATATTTAGAGTATTTATTATGTTCCAGGAATTATAAGAGACCCTTTACATGCATAATCTAATCTTTGCAAAAACCTCGCACTTGCTTCTGAAGTTAACATCATGGTTTACTACAGATTACTCTTATTTGAAATGTACCTGCAAATTATGACAATGTTATATGCTTAAGGTTCTAGTTGAATTGTCGCTTCAGTAAAACCTCACCTATCAAAATGTTTATTGATTTATTTGACATTTAATTAATATGAATGAGCTAATTAGGCTTCATTAATTTATACATACCTTACTGATATACTTGGAGCAATAATGAGTAAGTCACCAAAGTTATGCTTCATTTATAAGAAAGAAGGCATACGCTGTGGATCTCACAGCCTTAGAGAGTCAACATTCTTCCTGTCTCCTACTCTGTTACTCACATTCTGGTTAGTCCTAATACTAGACCCGATTCTGCCTCAGTTAAGCAAGTGCTCGGGGGAGTCCACGCCTACTTAAAGGGCACATTCATGGCCTGACAGAGGCAGGAAGTCATCAGCTCTGGTCTCAGGGTCCCCACTTAGCTCCATGATTGTCTGCTACATGCCTCGGTTTCCTCATCTGCAACTGGAGATGGTCTTGTGACCTCATACAGTTGTGTGGATGGGTGGGAGATGTTATGCATAGATAGCACCTGGTACCGCGTAAGGTTGCCTGACGTACGGCAGGGGGTCTGAGCTGAGCCCGGAGCAGAATTTAGTGCCAGTTCCAGGCTGTATCAGAAGGAAGCTGTGTTTCCAGCTTCCTGTAGATTTCTTGAGAGGACCGAACTGTGTCTGTTCTTCTGTCCAGTTCCATGATCTAGGCCAGAGGTCCCGAGAAAAGGCTACAAGGGAAAACTAAAAATAGCCTTCGGGGGATGGATTTTGGGAGTCCTGAGTCAGAGGCTTTGCTGCTTCAGAGAGTCGGTGGGGAAGGTCACAGCAGAGTTGATCAGTCCCCCTGCACTGAACAGCCAGTGTCTGGCAGCCGAGGGATGGCTGAGGGAAGGCAGGGCAATTAGTCACAAGAGCCTTTGCAGCCTGGGGACCCTGGAGGCCTCCCCTTTGGCAGGGATGGCACGTCCCCATACAGCAGCCGGGTGACAGAGGAGATGAGGCCCAGAGATGCTGAGAGAGCAAAAGCTGGAGCTGGTGGGGAGCCATCAAAGCAGGCCATGGCCCCCGTCAAATTGGTTATGTTATTTACGCACGTTTTGACTCCAGAGTTTGAAAGGCACTCTTCCCTTCTAACAGCCTTCGGTACTGGCTCACCATCCACATTCGCTGCCCACTGCTTTATACTGTGTCTGTGTGATTCTCTCTCCCTCTCCAGCTGCCACCAAGGCATAATGATAAATACTGCCATTCCTCCGGTGGAGGGAAGGTCTTCCCCGGCAGAATGCGCAATCAGGCTGGCTCGCAGGGCCGGGATGCCATGTGCGAAGGAGAGCGTGGAGAATACTTAAGCAGGGAGGAAGGAAGGCATGAAGGCGGAGGATGAAGCAAGTCCCAGCTCTGCAGCGAGCCCTGCAAGGGCTAGGCCCCGAGGGTGGCACAAAAAGGGCTGTGAGCCCAGGGCACCCAGGATGACTGCCGCGGAGAGATGCCTTCTCTCTCCTAAATATTACAGGTAAAAAAGACAAAGTTGAGCTGCAAAACAATCACTTTAATCTGAGTGATTATCGCAACTCTCTCATTCTTCAGGTTGGCAGCAACCAACATAACCCAATCCATCATTTAGCCGCTGTTTAATTATATTGCGATTCACACCCCCTAGCCACTAGAATAGGGCTCTGGAACAGGGTAATACAGATTTCTTCACGCAAATTATCCCTCAAAGTTTATTTCGTGAGAGGAGAAAAATGTTTGATTGTACTAAAACAAATTTGGGAAGCTCTGCAGAAACCCAAATTCACTTTGGATGACAATCCTTAACTCTTCTCTGCTTATTCAACTTGCCTTATTGTTAATTAGTGCATCATTCATCACGTATCCTCCCTAAGAATAATGGAAAATAATTGTGAATGATGGGGGGAAACCTACGAAATTAGAAAAAAATTAGGCTTTATAAAATAAATTTAGAAGAAATTCAGTTTTACTGCCTGCGAAAGTATAAGGTTATACAAAGATCAGTAGCTAGCAAAACGTATTGTCAATTATCGTCCATGTAGCTCTCTTTCTGTTCGTTTGTTTCATTGTGGCAAGTAGCACATAGCATGAGATCTTTCCTCTTAACAAATTTTTAAATGTACACTACAGCATTGTGAACTATAGACACAATGCTGTACAATGGATCTCTAGAACTTTTTCATCTTGTGTAACCGAAACTTTAAACCAAGTGAATAGCAACTCCCCACCTGCCCCTCCCCCTGACCCTGGGAACCATTCTACTTTCTGCTTTGATGAGTCTGACTACTTTAGATACAGCGTATAAGTGGCAGAATCATGCAGTATTTGTCCTCTTGTGACTGGCTTATCTCCCTTTACTTACATCCTCAAAGTTCATCCATGTCGTAGTGTAGGGCAGGATCTCCTTTTTGTTAAGGCTGAATAATGTTCCACCATATGTATGTACCCATTTTCCTTCTATCAAGGGACACTTGGGTTGTTCCCACATCTTGGCTATTATGAATAATGCTGCAATGAACATGGGCATGCAGACATCCCTTTTGGATCCTGATTTCAATTCCTCTGAACATGCACTGAGAAGTGGGATTGTGGGATCATGTGGTAGTTCTAGTTTTAATTTTCTGAGAAATTTCTGTATTGTTTTCCATAGTATCTGTACCAGTTTACATTCCCACCAGCAGTGATGCAGATCTCTTTTAATGACTGGGTAAGAATCATACATGTTTAGAATATTGTTGAAATTAAAACAAGTGCCGCGAGCTTACTTGTAATAGTTCAGGAATATTTTTAAATGACTTCTTTACACAAATTACTATCGAATCTTCTCAAATTCTAAATCAATAAAGTTTAGTCTAAGAGTATATTATATCTTCAAAAAAGTAGAATATATCGGTGTCTTGAAGGTTATTCTGGTTTTATATTTAAGCTAAAGTTGTTTTAGCTGAAGAGAATGCAACCAAATTCTTATATATATAAGGTCTGTTGGAGACATACCAACTGATTAATAAAAGAGAGACAGGGAAAGATAGAAAGGGGAAGAAAAGATTATATTGGCCACAGACATGAGACTGGTAATAGTTCTTTTCGCTTATCTTCAAAAGTGGGCCAAATTTTTTTTTTTGCATATATGTGAAGAAGCCTTGGGGAATAATAATGGGCTTAGAACTTTTTTTGATTTTTTTCCTTTAAAACTCAAGAGGCCTTATCGATAATGCTGAATTCATATCTGTTTATTGTTCAACAGTTCCTTCGGATTAGGTTTGCCTGTCCCTCAGTTTGGATAGAAGAAGAAAGAGGAGGCGGAGAGACTGGAGGGGAAGGAGGGGGAGGACGCTGGAGAGAAGGGGACGGAGGAGGGAAAGGAAAAAGGGAGAGGGGGAAGGAACAGTCTGCTAACACTTGGAAGAGAAGCCAGTGCATTCAATGCTACACCATTTGCATAATGCAAATTTCCAGCCTCTGACATGCCACACACACTGGGTTTTAGTTTAGTGTATACCTGTTCTTTAATCTTTTTATGGCCAGAGGCTTGCTTCTTAACATGAATATTGTTTTGTTATCATTATTAGTTTTTATTTTTATTTTTATTTTTTGTGTTACGTGGGCCTCTCACTGTTGTGGCCTCTCCCGCTGCGGAGCACAGGCTCCGGACGCGCAGGCTCAGCAGCCATGGATCGGCAGGCGGACTCTCAACCACTGCGCCACAAGGGAAGCCCTGTTTTGTTAGTATTTTTTAAAGAACATTCATTCAGTCGTTTATTCATTCACCTAAATGGAGTGCTGACTATAGCTTGGAACATTTCTCAGCACAGGGGCTACTGCTGCAAACACGTGAAGGAGCACAGTGTGTACAGAGTTCTCAAATCAAGTTCAGGAAAAGACGGAAACTTTGGGGAGGGTGTGTAGCAGGAGGGGTGTTGAAGGTTTCTATGCAGCTGGTGGAGAGGACAGTCCGCTCTTTACAGGTTATTTCTCATCCCAACTGTCCCACTCCGGGTTGTGTAATAAACACCTCCCCACTTCAAGTTCAATTTGGGATATTTTATTTTTCTTCGCCTCTGCCTGAGAACTTTTAATAATTCTTTAATTCAGACAAAGGACCTTGATAGGTTGTCAGTGTTTATTTGACACATTTCTTGGATTACCTTTCATTGCACATCATTATTTATTAATTTTACCACTCTATTAAAAGTAAATTATTATTTGTTCTTTTCAATATCAAAGAGAACTTCCTGAAATCAAGCTAGATGGCCAGCTACTCTTTGTACCAAAAAGTGACCATAGATTCCCTTCCTCCCAGTGGGTAAATCCACAAAGATCACGCTGGTGGTTGTGACTGAGCTACTGTCCCTGTTCACCATGGTCCCTTTGAGCTAAACATCAATGGACTGGTAGCTTCACAACTAAATTAATTATAACTGGAAAACTGGGAAAACTGAAGGATTTGCCAAGGGGCATGCATACCACTAAGTTGAGGCTAATTCCAGGAGACACAGAGGTTAACTCTACGTTCTATAGTTATTTAAATTCTGTCTTTCCTTATGAACTTGAAGGAGACTTACCTAGAGTTGGGGCTATTGCCAGGAGCGTCAGTAGGACTTGGGACACTTCAAACAGACTCAGTCATATATGGCTTTGACCCTAACGGTGATTCTCCTCACTCCAAACCATGTCACCATCATCATCAACCACTAAACTGCAGGCCATGTCTTTCCATCTGGCTCATTTTCGCTAGATTTGAATCCCTATATCTTCCATGAATTATAGAAATGATGCATAAAAGGCTTATTAATTCAGCTCCTAATATATAAGTTCTCAATAAAGCTATTTTTATTAGCAGTAGTAATGTTATTATCTATAGACCCTGAGGTTTGCTGCAGCTTCAAATATTAAATGTTCAATCATCCTTGGTCTAATTTTCTTCTAAATCTTCTTGTTGATCATAGCAATTGACTGCATCAGGAAGAGTTCTAACTTTCACAAACAACAGAAATGGGTTTTGGCTGATTATAGCAGAAAATAAGTGTTTGGAAATTGCCTAAAATCTTGGAGAACCAGACTTGGAAAAAGGGATGCAGTATGGCCCAAATCACTGTCAAACGTGCCCAGCTCACGCTGCAGGACTGAGGACACTGCTGCCACCACATGAGACTCTAGACACTTTGTTTGCGCTGCTGACACCAGAGGACGGCCCCTCCTGGCTCCACTTTCCCTGCTGCCCTGGAAAATGGATGGTGGTTATTCCTCCTTTAATTATTTTGGTTTCTCAGGAGCCTGGCATTTTTGAGATGGATGAAAACACGTTTTGTAGAACAGAACACTCAGGCACAGGAAATTTAAGTCTCCTTCCTAAGGCACGAAATCTGTGGTCCCTAAATCCCATCTCAATGTGCTTTCTACCACACACACTGTAACAAAATACAAACGAAAAACAAACAACGGAAACGCGTTGTGTTTGATGAATAGAAAAGAGGCTCCACAGTGACTCTGATTTTCCTTATTTAAAAAAAAACATTCAAAATTTTATCAAAAGTGCCAGCTACCAATGTTGTGTCTACGCACCATTGTTGTGGGCTGGCATTCTGGGGGGATGTGTCGTTGTCACGGTGGCCATTCGTATTGGAAAGGCACTGGCATTCAGAAAGACTGAATAGATGAAACAGAACCCAAACCCAAACCGTATCCCTGTGGATACACTCAGGTCACTGGTCCAATGACTCTGAGAGCTTCCCCTATGACTCTTCCAAGAAAAAAAAAGTTTTTTCAAATGTTGATAAAGATGAGTTTAGGAGGAAGAAATGAATTGCTTCCAATTAGTGCGGAAAATGAATGACAAATCTGTGACTAAAACTTGGGTCTCTTCTTCCCTAGTATAGCATCCCGATCAGGCTACATTTATCTCTAAATACAGTAGTGTACATTTCTTGAAAGAAAGTACTAATACGATCACACAAATAAACTATGAAGAACAACGGTGCTTGCTTATGATTATTTTCACAGTAAGAGTGTAACTAAGTCATTCGCTACTCTTGCTATTGGTTTAAGGTATGGCTTGAACTGGAACTTGCTTTGGAGAGAGGTGGGCGTGGTGGAAGATACCCCTTGTGGAGGGGACGTTTCATGGGGAGGAAACTGCAGAAGCAAATGCAGAGAAGCAGAGAGGGCAGGTAGACTGTTCAAGCAACAGCCTGTGTTGTTGAAGAAAGGGTGGTAGAGAAGACTTTGCTGAGTGACCCCCGAATCTTGCATAGCATGAATGGGACTGCACAGAGAGAGCCGTCCAGGTAAGAAATAATTCTTTACTGGCTTACAGACTGCCTCATAAAACCAAAATGAGCTAAGGCAGTGAACAAAGATACAAGGAGTAAGATAAAATGTAAGAATAATTGGAGAAGCATTGAAGAAAATATGTACAATTTTAGAGAAATAAAATGAAATCGAGGAAATAAAGATCTAATAATATACTAATTGTTTTGATCTGAGCTTCCTAGATCCAAAGTAAAGAAGGAAACATCAGACGCGGGCGTCATGGTGACCACTGGTGACATACACTGTCCCTGTGCATTGTTAAGTTGTTTGGGGTAGCAACAGTTACTCATCGGTCACATGAAGGTCATGCAATGAACCATAAGCTTAGCATTACAGCTATGCAAAAAAAAATAACAAAATCTATAGGGTTGGTATTTTTATCTTTCTTCAATGTTCACTAATGCTAAAATTTTAAATTAAAACTAAAATTGACATAAATTTTTTATACAAGGGGAAAGGATAATAAGGATTTGAGGTAGATCAGTATGGTGAGAGAAAAGGAAAGGAGAAGGAGAAACACTGTGGCCATGGAATCAGTGGAGATGAATGTGGAACTGGCTGAGAAGGCGAGAAGGCAGGTCATTCCAAGGCTTTCCTCTCTAACAATGACTCACGAGATCCCACTAAGCAAGGTAAGCAGCCCCGGGGAAATGACCATCTCACGTGGGATTCGCAGCAAGTGGAGGATGGAGATAACAAGTTGGCTTGGACATGCTGAGGTTGAGAAGCCAGTAGAAATTTCCAGCAGAGTGGATCAAATCTGCAGGCTCCTAGGAACAGCATTTGGAGTTGGCAAGGGAATGTGCTGGATACAATTAAGGTCAAAAGGGAACTCCATTATCCAGCCATAAAAAAGAATGAAATCTTTGTGACAACATGGATGGACCTGGAAGGCATTATGCTAAGTGAAATAAGTCAGACAGAGAAAGACAAAGGTCTTCCTTATATGTGAAATCTAAGAAAGGAAAAGCTCACTGTAGATACAGAGAACAGACTGGTGATTGCTGGTGCAGGGGAGGTGGGCAAATGGGTGAAGGGGGTCAAAAAGAAAAAGAAAAAAAAGTGGACTGAAGACAGGAAAGGAGAGGAGAAGGGGTCTACTGTCGACTGCAGGGTAGACACAGGGGAGGGGCTGGGGGGGATCAGGTATGGGATTGAGAGAGAAGAAAAAGAAATTTCTGAAGAGAGCTAACACTCAAGGATTTGTCTAATGATTTTCTTTCAAGGACACTGCAAATAAAAAAGCAAATAGATACTGGCATTATGTCCTATATTACTTAGAAAGGTCTGTTTCACTCCAAGATTAAAAATATTTTATATTTTCTTTCAGTACTTTTTTTACTCTTTAATCTTTTAAAGGGTCTGAAGTATATTTTTAAAATATGGTATGAAGTAGGGTTAGACTTTATATTATTTTTAAATGGATAGCAATACCCCGACACTACTGCTTATTAGCACGTTCTTTCTGCTGATGTATTCACGATACAGCAAATTCACATTCACACAGTCACTAGCACACACTCAGGCACACTCATACACAGAGGTGTATGAGCTCTGTGCTCCCTCAGTGAGCTGTTGGTGCCCTGCCAGACAAGTCTTTCTAAAACATTCATATCTTTACATTAACTAAGGCAGGGAGACAACCTTCTTAAAAACAGAACTTGAAAGTCTTCATCGTGAGCATGATGTCAACAGGATAAACTTCCCACATGGTTGAGAAGTTAATCACTTGTTCTCAACACACTTTTTCCAGCCTTATTTCCTAATACCACCCACCACTAGCCCCTGTATTTTTTTCAAACATCCTTTATATATATATTTTTAAGTATGTCAGTTCATTACTTTGTGTCATTACATGTGGGTTCTAAGTGTTGAATGACCTTGCCAGGTTTTTTTTTTTCTGAACCATTTGAGGAAAGGTTTTATATATATGTGTGTATAAAAAAATCTAAATCCCTTTACTCCTTAATACTCATCCAAGTCTTACATCTAAAGAACAAAGATACTGTCTTGTAACAGTGCACAGAGCAGCTATCAAAGTTAGTAAACGTAACATCAATACCATAGTTTCATGTAATACACATCTTCCATATTGCAATTTTGACAAAGCCAATGGCGTCCACCGACGCCCTTTGTAACATTCCCCAGTTCTGACACGGAATTCGGTCCAAGAGTACAAAGTACTTAGCTGTCACGTCTCTTGAGTCTCCTTTTAATCTGAAACAATTCCTCAACTTTACTGTCTCTCGTGACATTGACATTGTGAAGACCAAAGGCAAGTTATTTTATAGAATGTTCCTCACTTGGTTTGTCTGACGCATCCCACCAGAATAACACGTAACGGTGATTCTCAGGGTATTATCTTTAAAGGCACCCTGTGTCTCTCTACTCCCATTGGTGATGTTAACTTCGAATTCTGGGTCAAGGTATTGTTTAGTATTTCCACTGCAGTTACTATTTTCCCCTTTAACTCGTAAGCAATCTGTAGGGAGAAACTTTGAGAACATGCAAATACTCTGCTTCTTGTCAGATTTTTAGTTTGTAAATCCCTACCTATTAATACTTAAGACTATTTTTAAGCTTTTAAGATTACCCATCATTTTTTATCTTTTTGGTATGACACGTTCACCAGTCCCAGAGCACAGCTAATTATTTCCCCTGCTACAGGGCGCATTCTGAGTAAGTGTTGATGTAACTGTCTCTTCTCTCTACTGACTCTAAAAAGGCAGTGACAACGTTTTGCCAGCATTAACATTTCTCACTCTTGTGAATCAGTTACATTATTATTTAGGGACTTACATTATACCGAAAGAAATTCTCCAAGGTTTGCCATTTTAGATGAACAAAATGAGATGCAAAATGGAGCCAATTTGTGATCCCTTGAATTTACTCATATTTAATAAAATCATATTTGTAGAATCTAATGATGACTCTGCCTAATAGTCTATGAGAAAATAAAGAAGAGATTTTGCTATTTTGACTTTGCCTTGAGATCTTGGAAACAAAAAATGTCTTTTGCTCCAGGGTCCACTGCACTGTACGGATTGAAGACATGTCTACACTTTCTGGGAATGGTGTACAACCTATGAAATTAGTATGTTTGGGCATGGATTTAACCTTCATTGCCATTCTGCAGCACATGCTACTATGAATGAATCCTATGCTAGCATCTGTGCAGTTTTATTTCTAAAGAAATGACAGAGGCGTATTTGCAATCTGTGTATTCTATCCTTATCTGCCCCTCGATTTCTGGCCACATGACTGTTCTAGACGCTAGGAGACTGTAAACCTCGCAGGCCCTGTACTTGCACAGACTCACCCCTGCTGTGCCTCTTCTGCTTTGTATGCAACTTACAGCAGCTGCAGCACCGGGCTTGGTGAGGGTATCTGATATAAATACAAAAGTTTCCATTTGATTTCGTTCTGAAAAAAATCAGTTGATAAGTGCTACGGATCTAGTAGCATAATCTCCTTTGTAGCATCGCCAGACACCGCCTACAAACATGAACCTCAGAATCTTGAAGTCATTTGTTTCCAAGACCATGTGAACTCATCCCTGGGACATTTTTGGACCATCCAGTGCGCTCCAGGCTGAAGGAGGCTACAATGAGAAGTTAAATTGGTCCCTGGCCTAAAGGAGGCCTGTGAAAATCGGATGGAATAGGAGTGGATGCATTGAGTTCTCTTTCGTTTTGAAGAAAATTCTACCTTCCAGCCAACTAGAGCTTTCATAGTTTCCACGTCTAGTTTCCTTTCTGTTCCACCTCAGAAATGCTAACACCAACTTCTGAAATTTTGGAGCTGAGCCTACAGAGAACTCAGGTGGATTTCTTCAAACAAATGTGAGTGAGTAAGTTTAATGAGTTTTAACAACTGTTTATTCAAATCTGAGTTAAAAAAAAAGAAAAACATTTACTGAGCACAAAGTCAGTGTAAGGCACATTACTTGGTATATGAGGAGTGCAAACAGTGACTGTGACAAAGTCCTTGCCTCAAGGTGACACTGGGATACTAAGGAGGATGCCAACTTTATGTGAACTGCATGCAACTGCTGATTGCATGGCCCCCTCCTCAGAAACCAGAACCTCCTACAGAAGCTCCTAGATCTGTAGACGTAGGGACAGGCCCAACTGCATGGATCACTTTTGACAAACCCAGTCAGTGGTGTAGACTCCTGTTCCTGGAAGCGCAGTTCAGGGACCATCCATCAATGCCATCGAGAGCCGGTGAGAAAAAGAGAGTCTCAGGCCCAACCCAGGCCCCAGAATCCGAATCTGCCTTTAACATGTTTCGTACGTCCTTACTGCACATTGATATCTGAGAAGCATGGTTTAGAAGTGTTGCTCTGTTTATTCCATTTAAAGCAGTGACATAACTTTGCAAAGTTGAATCCAGATGAGGAGATTGCACTTCATACTACAACGCATTTATAAATAAATAATGTGTTGTTCATTTATGCCTATCCAGCCCTAACGTCCCTTATTTAGCTCTGCGCCATTTTGCCGAAAGTCTTTGAAGACCGTGCAGCTAAACAGCCCTGTGCAGTTGCAGGGGAATCAACAGAAAACATCGCCATCGTGGTCACTGGAGGCAGCACCAGCTGTTACATAATTTTGTTATAAAGCTATTTCCTGCTACTGGAGGATCTGAAGTAACATTTACTTGTACAATTCTCTTTATTTGATCCATCCGGGACCAAATAAAAAGCATAAATTAATCCACTATGAATATGTCAGGCAGATAACCTTTTTAGAATATGAGAGAATTAAATAGTATTTACAAATTCTTTATAACCTTATCAAAATATCTTTTCAAAGGTCTCTAAACATCTATTGTACGTCTCACACCTGACCCATTATTGTTCAGCACAACTGTATCTTCCAAACTTTCACAGTTCTTAGCATGCCTTGGAACATACGGGGTAGACTGGGAAAGACAACCCAGAAAGAAGCTTCTGAGAGAATGGAGATAATGTCCCATCCTCATGGGGGTTGGGAAATGATACTTCCTCTATTTCCTCAGTCCCAGGTTCATCTCTCAAATATAAATATGCAACTAATCAATTGTAAGGCCTTATTGGTCTAAGGTCTAATGAGTCTACATTCATTATTTTGTTTCAAAGGTTTCACAAATGCATATTGTAACATGAAGCAGCTGTGAGAGAGAGAGAGAAAGGATCATCAAAACAGTCTACTTCCTCAAATTGGGAATCTTCATAAAAGAGGAGCAGTTGCCGGTTGCTGGTCACCTTTTAAGTTCCCTCTCTGTCTTCTGACCGCCTCCCAGAGTAAGTATTAGACCATGTCCTTCCAACATGAGGCTGTTCTATGCAGTGGGCCTTCCTGAGTCCCCCCTGGTTGCTCTTTCTCATCCCCAGGGGAACGCAGACTAACCTTGCTCCTGGAGGCTGCACCCTGTTCCTCTCCAGAGTAGCTCAGGCGAACGCCCGCATCTGAAACCATCTGAACACTGCAAACTGCTACTCCATCTAGAGGGAACCACTGGGTCTGATTCAGCCTCAAGCTTATTCTGCTCCAGGACTGGAGGGGTCTCCAGGGCAAGGAGACTGGGCTTCTCATTTGATCAGTCTTCATAATCCACAGTCCAGCTAGAGGCGGCAGGTCCTCTCCATCTTTTGCATCTAAGACAGAGCCATTAGAATGCTGAGCCTAAGTCCCTCATACAGGTAAGGCTGCTACAAGGCTTGGAAGTCAGAGAATTGACGTTGCTCCTATTGGGACCATGTCTGACAACTCCCCACAGGAACTGCCACCTGTTTCCAAGTCTAAAGGAACATTACAGATATATTTTGGGAGCACGTTTATATATGAAAGCACAAATATGATTTTCACTTCTCCATTGACCAGTGCAGTTAAGCAGGAATGCAAATGCCTACAAAAAAGACATTTTCCTGGGTTTTTATTTTACACGGAGTCATGTCTAAATCAGGAAAGAACAGGAAGATGAAACTCGTTATATTGAGAGAAAAAAAATACAGGGAAATGTGTTTTTTGATGAAGTAGGAGAACAAATGGAAGAGGAAGAGGCGGAAACAGAACAAATGAAAGAGAATCAAGGGGAAAATACAGACAAATCATGGTAACTTGAAATATGGGTGGAGGGAGGCGAGAGCGGGAACAAAGGATGGTGTACAATTATAGAAACATAGGAAAACGAGGGGTAATAACTGGAGGAAGTAGGATCCCTAAGAGGGAAAGGAAAAGAGCAAAATCAAAGACAAGCAACCATATAAAATGGAAACAAACAGTGTCACATAAGAAGAAATAGAAACACAGAGATTACCAGAGAAGGTAGAAAAGTGGCCCAGAATATGGGATCATTGACATGGAGAGGCATAATACAATAGGAGCTCTAGGAATGTGGTAAAGAAAATATGCCCACAAGGAAGAGGTGAGCAAGTGGAAACAAAGCAAGACGGAGTCCCTAGTTAAGATGGAGTAGAGAAGAGGCCCACAGATATTTGTAAAGAAAACATTCCTGGGGCTGGGAAACTTCCTTTCCATGCCTAACAGTGGGCTTCAATTTTCTCATCTGTAAAACAAGACAGCTAGCAGGATGCTAGATAATGTGCACGTGTGCGTGTATCAGTATCAGGATGTGGCCTGTTTTTTCTTTTTCCGGTAACATTACTTCTCAAGGATTCTATTTCTTCCAATATGAGAACAGCTGGACATTTCTCCTTAATCTGATTGTTCTTGAAATTGATAAGCCCATAATACTTTGCCCAGGCAAAAATTTGAATTTCCCTGTGAAACCTTACAATTGATTTCACTAGTGACCTCTAGCAGCCTCTCAAAGGAATAGATTTCAAACACCTAAATTTTTAAAACGGAAAGAAATTTTTCTCGGTCTCAAAAATAACCTAACATAGGACTAGAGCCTAGCTCTTCAGGTAAAAGCTAATTCTATTTTTCCAGATAGAGTAAAAGATATACTTATATCCTAACATACATGAATGATAATTTACTTGGATGGAGACCAAAATAGTCTTTCCTATTGAGAGGCAATTGTTACACGGAGAACTTCTAAGTGATAGGGAAATTCTTCTCAGCGACAATAAGCTGAGAAGGTATGTCAAGAATTGCTATAAAAACGTTCACCCTATTCATGGAAACGGGGAGGATTTTATGAGAGGGCATTTCACAAAAGATACCCACAATTTTACAGGCAAGGAGGGATTTTACAGAAGGCTTGAGCAGAGCCCATTCTATTGGAAACGAGGCACACTTTCAGCATTTCCCACACTCTGCAGGGCTGTGCAATAACAAATATGAACATAATATTCTCCATCCTGAAATAGAGGTGAGGAAGTCTCTGGAGTCACAGCCAAATCTGTCTGAACTTTAATGACTATACTGGGAGCAACCACAGAGGTGCAAGGCCTCTGGAGTTTGAGCGGACACAGCCAGAGGCACCCAGCACTGCCTGGGTCTAAACACAGGAGTCCTTCAGACGCCCTGCAGCCTGACGTGAATGGAGTTGGAAATGTACAGAAACGCACTGCACAGCCCACCCTCACATCTCACGGCCACGCCCAAAGGGGGTCGGGCACCCACGCCAGCCCACGAGATGGGTCTGTCCAGGAAGCCTCCAGAGTTTGCTTTCCACATAAGCTGTTTCTTTCATTTGTATACATTTGTATAATTTAAGATAATTTGATTTCTGTTAACTTCATTAGCGTTGTTGGTCCTATCAGAATATTATGCCATATTTTTTACAATTTCCAATCTAATAGGTCACCCTTAGGTGATCTAAAAGAAAGCTAGTTGTGTGAACAGAAGGAATTTGACATTTGCAGGAAGGACTTCCAAGGCAGCGGCCCTGAGCAGCTGCTGGCTGGGTTGGCTGACCTCGGCATGGGTATATGAGCACGTTTTGAATCTTATATAAAGGGGAGCAGAATCAAGAGAACAAAGCTCTTAAACGTGCTGCACTATAACTTGTTCCTGATTCAAGCCTTTCGAGTTTCCTACTCAGCACTTAATTATTATATATAATAATTGATCTATTGTCATATACCATTTTTCTTCTATCGTTTATCATCTAAGGATAAAGACCTGATTAGGGTCTTTATCATTTATTGTCTGTTTACTGTCTGTTTCTTCCCTCCTCACCCCAACTAGAACATAAGCTCCATGAGAACAGTCTCTTTTTTTGACAAAAGACCAATTCCTGGTACCCAAAATGCAAGCAGTCATAAATATCTGTTGAATACGAATATGTGAGTAAATGAATCAGTGATTGAATTCTTACAGCTGATCTTGTGCTACATAGTTCTGCATTAGAATCACTTGCTGAAGATCAAACTTTGCTTTTTCAGCTTAAGTGAAACTCATAGATATAACTTAGCGACTTGTTAGTAGCAGATCAAAGTCTCACAATGTAAGAGGCTCTATGGCCTATTATTCTGCAGGGCTTTGGTTGATTCCATAGCTTGAAACTCCTAAAGGACACCCTGATTCTTCAATCTGCATATCAATGAGCAGCCTTTCTTTAGCAAAGATGTTATCTTTGAATTACAAATGGAAACTTGAACTCCAAGTAGAACAGGGGGCTGGAAATGAAAGTCAGTACCATCTAGGGCAAGCACAGAGAAGTCCTTGACAACTCAGGGATAGTAAAGTGATCAATAGTTATTCTTATTCTGGAAGCATCTTGCACTTCTATTCTATGAATACTTCTCAGCTAATAAATTCCTGGACGCATGCCATAAAGCTTTTCTTGACACTTAGAAGAGGGGTCTAACCATTTTTGCTGTATTAAGAGTAAGGCAAAATTTGACACCTAAAGTGCACAAGGACCACTGTGAAATTCTATTTTCCACTAACAACAGAAAATTACTTGTATATAGAATATAAAATTATTTGTAGTAGAATGAAGCCATAGAACTTTGGTGAATTTTTCAGATTAACAAAATTAGTAGAGTCCAGGGGAAAAATAAACCAAAATCTTATACTCAAAGGGACTTCCAAGACATCTGGTGGAATGTATTCATCTCGCATTTGAGAAGATTGAGGTGCAAAGAGATGGAGTGAGTAGCCCAAGGGCTACGAGGTCAGGGAGGAACCAGGACCAGCACCCAGTTCAGGATGGTCTTGTCTCCCCATAACACCATCCCACAAGCTCCAATCTACAGTGTACATTCAGCATGGATTCCCTGACTCTTCTGCACATCCACTCCCCTTTGCATCCTCGGCATTCCTTCTCTCTCTTTCCTTTGGTTAAAGATGGATACCACCTGACTGTCGCTTTCTGCCATCTGACTGTGATTGGGGAGGATTTTTGAAAATATCATTTTGTAGTGTCACCAAAATTCTAACAGTTAGGTGATTTTTTTTTTTCCCCATCTGTAAGACAAGCCTTGGACTTTGATTTCCAGTTTGAGATTGAACATAGTCTGGGTATAAAACAAAGTTCATGAAGGTACGTTTGGGGGGGGGGGTGTGTGGGTGTGTGTGTGGGTGTGTGTGTGTGTGTGTGTGTGTGCGCGCGCGAGTGCGTGCGCGTGCACGCAGATTTGATACATTTAGTGTCTGGCTTCTGATCAAGAGCAAGGGCATAAATAAAACAGTGACAAGATCAGACCTGATTAACTTCTCTGTCTTACTTGAAGCAGGAAATGAGAGTGCAATCTACCATGCTCTTCAACTTTTTATTTAATGATGAAAGGGAATCTCTCCAACAGGTCTTATCATGGTAGATAATGATTTAGCTCTTGTTAGACCAGATTTAAATGCACTGAAAAGTTCCATTTCAGAGAATAACCACTGAATTAGTAATCTGTACATATTCACTGACATCCTTCCTTTCTGGGTCTAAAATTCCTAAGAGTGAAACAATAATTACCCCCAAAGGAAAGAACATTTTTCTTTCTCTATTCTCCTGAGAATTCTTTGCTCAGACTAAGTTTAAAGCCTTCTGTGTGTCAGCAATGCTGAAGGATGAGGGTTGGAAAACAAAGATGAATAAATCATGCTACCTACTCAACAAGGAGTTCACAGCCTAGTAGAGGAGCCTAATATAAAAGGATAATGATCACACAGTGTGATACGCTGTCGTAAGACCAAGCACACAGTCTTGCATACCGGTCACCTACATACAGGTCAGAGAAGGGAATGATTAATTTAGGGAAGGTTCTTTGATGTGGATCGTACAGAACTGGGTGGAGTAAGCCAGGCGAAAAATGAGAATGACCACTCTACAAAGAGAGGGCAGTCTACACCGTGGCAGGGAGGTATGGAATGGTATGTTGTGTATTAAAAATGACAAGCAGTTTGGAAGGACAGAATTGTAGAAAATAAATATTTCCTAGTCTCAATTGGGGATTGACTTCATAATTGTTCATACGTGTTGCAATCTTCCGTAGATGAGTGTTCTCATGAGAGTGACGATGCAGCAGCTAGCCCTACATGGCCAGGAGTTACATAAATTAGAGGGTAGGCAAAGCTTTCATAACAAAAAAGTGCCTACTATTCTGTGGCCTAGATAATATAAAAGTTTGTTTCTCTCTCATGGGAGAATCTGGGAATGGGCAAACCAGGCTGGCAAAGCACATGGCCACACCTAGCTGTAAGGAGAGAGGGATGTATATTCTAACTGGGCAGCTACAGACCCAGGAAGAAAGGGGAAATGGATTTTGGGGAGAAACTAGCCACTTTCAATACCCCAAATTGTTAAAGTCACAATGCTTCCAAACTAGGTAATCTGTGATCTGGGAAATATGTATTCATTATTATTCTTTTGCAAAGTCAAGGGATGTACCATATTGTTTCTCACTCAGTTTATTAGCTGTGATTTTTTACTTAAATCTTCTCGTCTCTATTGTGAAAATCTCCTTATTAGTTGAATGGGTGGATTTGTTTTTTTGTCAAATTTTGTCTCCCTCAAATGTTCTGTGGTCTCTGATGTTGTAAAAACTACTATGTTCTTGGAAATCTCCCACCCCAATCCCATGAGCTTCTTGAAAGTTGGATTAGCCCACGTCTCTTCAAATTGAGCTCCCACCTCTCTACGTTCTGTGTGGTTGCTCCTCTCCTTCCAACCTTGACTTTGGCTTTTGCTCCTGACCATCTTATCAGAAGACATTTGTCTTTTCTTCAGTACCATCCCTTTTTCCATAATCAAGTAGCATTTCTGATACTTTGTCTTTAGATGCATAATCCCGGCCTAAAACTCCAGGGGTGCAGCACGGAATTGATGTTATCCCCCTCCCCAATTCTTGTCTCCTCCTTTTCCTCACTGGGTGTCCATTCTGTCCACTGGAACTTAAAATCTGAGTCTCAGACTCCCTTCCACTTATTTGCTCTCAGTATCCAACTTTTTTACAAGTTCCACCATCTTTTCTTTTCAAGTAAGTCCTAAACCAATCAACTCGTATCTCTTCTGGTTGTTTCTACCCTCGCCCAGTGCCCTGTTCCTTGTCATGTGTCTCCTAACTGGTTTCTTTGACATCAGTCAGGCCTTGTTTAGTTAAACTGACTGATTTCAGACTAGTGTCTTTAATTCCCATCACTCCTCAATCCATTCCATTTAACATTCTAATAGAGTGATTTTTCACCCTTCTTTGTACTTCTTTTGCCTGGGGGATGGAGCCGTATGTGGAGATATTCATATATATACAATCTATTAATAGCCTTATTTTTGTCTTGGCTGATTTTTATTTCATTTTTAATTAGACTCCTTTGTACACATTAAGGCCTCATGTCACAAACTGGCCCCATTGTGGATTTCTCCCTTTATCCCATCTTCCACAGCTAATCCATCAGCAATTCCTGCTATTTTCACTGCACTCCTTCTCAACTACTATCACTTTGATCCAAGCCATCTTTATATTTTGTCTAAAAGACTACAATAACCTACTAATTAGCTCACCGTGCTGGGACCCCTACCATCTATATCTTGTCACATTTCTAGCTCAATATTCATTTTCTTAATAAATATCCATCTGGTGTTTACTTTTCTTTTGGAACACCACGCTCCAATGTGCTTCCTTTGCTCCCTAACACTTCTGCTCGCTTCCCACCCAGAGCTGGTGCACCTGTTTCTCTCCTTGCTGGGAGCGCTCTCCTCCATCCTGTGTGCACTGGCGCCTTCCTGTCCCTCCTGTCTCAGCTGCAATGGCACCCCTCCAAGAGGTCTGCTCACGACCCTTCAGTAGTAGTGCCTCCCCCCTCCTAGGCACCCTTCATGACATGACCTCTTTCCTTTTCTTCACAGTACTGTTCACTCTCTCAAATTGTATTATTATTTAATGTTCGGTTTTTAGGCTCATTATTTAATGAGCCTTTCCTTAAGAAAATGTTCATGACAGAAGGGACTTAGCCTTCCTCCTTGTCGCTCTCTTTCTTGGGCCTGGAACTATGTCTGTCACGTAGAAGGCAACCAATCGATATGTGCCTAATAAATAAAACTGTAAGCACATACTCTTTCTGAGTTTGGAGGAAGAAGCTGAAAACTCTGGGGGATCATGTTTAATGCCCAGATTTTCTCCCCTTTCTAAATTATAATTAAACATTTTTTTTTTTTTTTGCTGTACGCGGGCCTCTCACTGTTGTGGCCTCTCCCGTTGCGGAGCACAGGCTCCGGACGTGCAGGCTTAGCGGCCATGGCTCACGGGCCCAGCCGCTCCGCGGCATGTGGGGTCTTCCCGGACCGGGGCATGAACCGTGTCCCCTGCATCGGTAGGCGGACTCTCTACCACTGTGCCACCAGAGAAGCCCCTATAACTAAACATTTTAAAAGCAGGGGGAAAGGGGAGCCAGATTTGACCAGAGAGGACTAGTGGCTTGTTGGTGATTCAGAAATCAAAGAAAAAGCAGCTGAGGGACAAAAGGAAAGAGAGAGTCACTGTAAGGACAGAAGAAAAACTGCCCTTCACTGTGCCCATCTGAACAGGAGCCAAGAGAGGCATTAAATGAGCTGGAGACCAGAGAAAAGCGGTCAAAACATGGTGAACCCAGATAAGAGCTAAGTAAAAGGCTCTGGCAGTGAAAACCAAGACTTGGAAATGACTTTTTTCAAGAAAAATAGAGTTGCTTCTGTTTTGTTTGCGTTGTTTGTTCCTTGGCGGCATTTAGATTAGGCTACCGCACTGATTCAGGACAGCATTGGTCAAAGGCTGGGTAACTGCTGTGTTATTGCTTCTTCTTGTTATTACCTGAATGCAAACGTGTGGCATTTTTTCATATTAAAAAAAAGTGACCCCATTAAGGGCCAAAAAAGGGGAGCAGAATCAACAGAGCAAAGGTCTTTAACTTGTTGTACTATAACTTGTTTCTGATTCCAGCCTTTTGAGTTTCCTACTTAGCCCTTAATTATTACATATGCCTCCACAATTCAATATAGTGCCTATTTTGGCTAAAGCAAAGCGATCACAGGGTATCAATGAGCCTTCAAAACCACTGGTCTTGCTGATTTCACTAAAAACACATAACACCTTGCATAGTACAAGAAAATTGTGTGATGAGAGAGGTAAGTGAACTGTGAACAAAGTAAACGTATCATTCTAGTTCTCCTTGGAGCAAAGTTTTCATAAGACAAAACTGAAAACATATTACAATAAATGTCTAGATAATAGAGGGAACCTTGCAAATAAGTGCTGGAGTCTTGTTGACTCTTCCTTCATAAGCAAATAGTATCTTTCTAATCCCACACCCATTCTGACCCTCATCAGTGCACATTAGTTTCCTATTTTCTGTGACGCTGTTCTCACCCATCATCCCATATAAATCCATAATAATGGTAATTGTTCTTATTCCTAATAATTCTACCCCATGATGATTATCCCCTCATCAGATCTCTTTGGGCACTTACTTCTCATATGACTAATTTGCTGTAGGTTTATAAGCTTTCTTCTAGCAATTTTTGTATTTCATTCTACATTGTCACTGAAATCTCCTATGCTATAAGTTACTTAGTACAAAATCCAGGACATAGCATAAAAAAATCAGTAAACACCTGATGGGAAAGATAATTTTGTTGACTGGATGATGTCTAGAAATTAATATAATGACATGAACACGTAAGAAATAGATTCTTTTTTTAAAATTTTTTTTAAAGTGTTTAATTTTTTGGCCATACCACACAGCATGTGGGATCCTTGTTCCCCAACCAGGGATCGAACCCATGCCCCCCGGCACTGGAAGCGTGGAGCCCTAACCACTGGACTGCCAGGGAAGTCCCCCAGGTTCTTTTTTTTAAGCATTCAGAACCTACTGTGAATAAGCACTAACAAAGAAACCAGGGATACAAGACTGGATGAGACATGGATTCTTCTCTGTGGATATGTTAAGACTAATGTGGAAGCACCTACATCCTGCATAGACTAAAAAACATGAGGATGGTGGTGGAAATACAAGTGCTACAGGAGAACTGATAAAGAAGTTCCCCTGCATTTTCAGAGAAGAAGGAAACGTTTCACGGACAGCCAACAATTGAACCTGGTCTCAAAGATTGAAAACATTACAGGCCAAAGAGAGAAGCCTGGCTAAGCCATTCTGGACCAAGAAATAAATAAGTGAAGTCAAAGGTTCAGCATGAAGTTTAAGTTGAATTTGGAGCAGGAAGCATAACTGGTTATTGGGTCAGAATTTATAGAAGATTCTTCCAACTTTAACCTACAGTTATAAATTGTTTCTTTTCTTAAATTTTCATCTAGGGGAAGACTTAAAGTAAATTTAAAGTTACATATATATAATATTTCTATTATATATAAGCAAATGTATGTACTGCAAACACGAAAAAGTTCATATTTAAGAGCAAAGAATTCTAAGAACAATACTTTAATGATGATTTTCTTCCCTAAAAAGGAAAAAACAAGTTTATGTACAATCTACACAGATTCAAATTTTTCATCTGTAATCATCCAGCCTATGTATCTATACCTGTACATTCATGCATTGTTTTCTCACTCTGGTTTTGCTCTTCAGAAGTCCAAAGCCTTTCTGATTCCTGATTCTTTGTATGCCATTTTTTCCCCCTGTCTGGAAGATTTTAGAATTTTCCTTTCATCATTAATGGTTTGAAATTTCCCAGTAAAACACTAGGCTTGGGGTTCTCTTCATCATTTCTAGGAACATTTCTTGAAATATTTCACTGTGATTTCCTTCCTCTTTTCTCTGCCTCTTTTTCTGAGTCATCCAGTCTTTTCATACAGAAGGAAATAAAGATTCTGAATTTGACAGATAAAACATTTATACATACATTAATATAGTATTTACAAAATTTAATATAAATGTATACAGTATATAATTTATAAAATGTAATATTTAAAATGTACATATATTTTTGCAAGAATCACTTTTGTGATATACTCCTTAATCTTTAAGATTTATACATGTATTTTATCAGGTGAATGTATTTTCAAATAATATTATTAGTATTTTTTAGATTATCAAATAAATAAAACTTTTCCCTATGCTATTTTACTTCAGATCAATTATAAATTACGAAGTATAATTTTGTAAAACTTACATGATCTTAGTTTCCATATAATAAACATGTTCTATCTATTGGTTGTGGCCAGTGATAAAATACAGCAACAGTGATCCATTAAAATGATCATTTTAAAGTGACCACCGTGATTTTAAGTCTAGTTTTAAAACACGCCCCTTTGGGAACAAATTGTTTCAGGCTTCAGTTAAAAATGCACAAGTTAGGGGCTTCCCTGGTGGCACAGTGGTTGAGAGTCCGCCTGCCGATTCAGGGGACGCGGGTTCGTGCCCCGGTCCGGGAAGATCCCACATGCCGCGGAGCGGCTGGGTCCGTGAGCCATGGCCGCTGAGCCTGCGCGTCCGGAGCCTGTGCTCCGCAGCGGGAGAGGCCACAACAGTGAGAGGCCCGCGTACCGAAAAAAAAAAAAAGAAAAAAAGAAAATGCACAAGTTAGTATGTGTGACTCCTGACATTCTCTTACCTACAGAGACTCAGGGTTTTTAATCTGACATTAATGCTGAATATTTTAGGAAGTACTCAAACTTCTAGAAATTGTACATGGAATTTTGTGTGTATATACATTTAACAGGGCTGCAAATATCTGGCTTTCATCATATTTCAAAGCAGTGTGCCCCAAAGAGTTACTGTCCACGGAAATATCCTGGACCTTTCCCTCCACCTGCTTACTAATGAGGCCTTTTCCTTGCCTCTGGGTGTTTCTTTCTTCCCCTCATTATCTCCTCCTCTGACTCCCAGCGAAGGAGAGAGGTTTCCTCTACCCCAATCCTAACAACAAAAAGTTCCTTTTCCATTACCTGTCATGAGAATGCATAGCAATGAGGCTTAAAGACCATACAGGACATAGGTTCCATTCTGAAAGGTCCTGGTACCTGAACATATAGACCTATAGTCTTAATTCACCAAAAAAAAAAAAAAAAAAAAATTAAAGATGTGCAATAACCTATGAGCTCGGGACTTCCCTGGTGGCAGAGTGGTTAAGAATCCGCCTGCCAATGCAGGGGGACACGGGTTCGAGCCCTGGTCCGGAAAGATCCCACATGCCGCGGAGCAACTAAGCCCGTGCGCCACAACTACTGAGCCCCCATGCCACAACTACTGAAGCCCTCACGTCTAGAGCCCGTGCTCCACAACAAGAGAAGCCACCACAATGAGAAGCCCGCGCACCACAACGAAGAGTAGACCCCGTTCGCCGCAACCAGAGAAAGCCTGTGCATAGCAACGAAGACCCAACACAGCCAAAAGTAAATAAATAAAAAATAAATAAAAACCAAACCAAAACAAAAAAACCTATGGGCTCTCCAATGAACAGCTCTCCCTCTCCTGCTTCTAAAAGGAATACATGTATATTCTTAAATGAATGACACATAGGGGTAAGGGCGTCAGTCAAATAAACACAAGATTAGTATGAATCACATACATAAGAAAATTAGACACATACCAGAGTTATTTCAGAGGTTTAATAGCAACTGTGATTGGAATGTCAGATAGTCTAAAAGCTACCACTTGTAAGTAAGATGCTTACAAAGTTGAATCACTAGAGTATTTTAATGCATGGGTGTTTAAGGAAATGAGCTGTTTTCTTCCAAATCTTGAATTTGAAGAACTCATTTTTTATGCAATCACTTATCAGTTCATACCTGAAGTTTAACATCATAAATTAAACCTCAAAGAAGCAGTGATCAACATGTCAAATAAGAACAGCAGTTAGAAGAGGCTTTTAAATTATTGCTTCTTGAGGGAATGTCAAGTATCAAAATGGTTCTCATTCTTTATCACTGTGGTAAATAACATCAAACCAAACAGAAATATTAACAGAACTGCCACGTGTTTTTAGTTTGTTTGCACTTTTCACTTGTGATAAATGGAGAGGTTCATTTCTGGTAGCATGTAGGTCTCACCATGGAATGTCTCTGCATCCTGCATGGCTCCATTTGACACCCACAGGCTGGGCGCTTCCCACATTCCTCCTGATTTGCTGCCTTTTTCTTTTACTACATTGTATTATTTATATTATTATCATCACTATTATTACATCTCTCACTGCTACTTAATATCAGGCTACTTTTTCTTAAATGCCTGTTGGCTACTATACAGTGGTGGCTTCCTTAAATAATTAAAAATAATTTATTCTCACAGTAGCTTTGGGAGTGATTTTATTTTGCAGATGATTAACAGAGGTCCCGAAAGGTAAAGTTATTGACCATGGACACACAGACAGAATGTGATAAAATTGCAATTTAGACTTATTCTGATTTCAGAGACTTGACTTTTCTATTATATTAGTCACCAGTCCCCTTTCAAAATAGACTCTTAATAATCAGTTACTTAAACAAATCAAATAAAGAATCTCTTCCATTCCTTCACCTGAAATTCGATACAAATAAATTCGTGACAAACCAATCCTGGCTGGCACGGTGGGCAAGTAGGAGGTATTCGGTAAACCCAAGTGCTTACAGAGGGGAAGAAAAATCCTGACTAATCTTGCAAGAAATATGAGGTTTCACCTCTTAGATAAGGCTGATAATTCTCCTTTAGGAGCTAACAAATTATTGTGAGTTTTCTGAAGATTTCATAAAGACAAAGAACAAGACTTCTGCGTTTTCTTTTCTTAAAGAAAAAATGAAGTACTGGACAAGACTCCATAGATGATGCTTCAGCCCAGCATCTATTCTTTCCGGCAGAGCCTTCTGTAGAGTTGCTCCACTAAGGGAAATTACCAGTCATTTATCATTGCCTCCTTCCTGCTTGCCGGGGCCTCACAACCCAGCTGACAGCCTCCGCCATCTGTTCTCAGATCATAGTCGGGGACAATAATTACCTCGGAACAACAAAGCAACGCTCTTTGTGTTTATTATTATTATTATTTTTTTGCCGTTACCATATACCAACCTCATAAACACACTGTGTGGTATTTCATTAATTTAATCACTCATATCACAAACTCCTTTCTGTTGGGGAAAAATATCAATTTTCTGAAATCTCACACAACGTACGTATTTAATTACTTTTGACCATATGTTTAGGCCTGGAACGTTTGCATAGGATAAAGACAGGATTCAAAGTTAGTACCCTGAGACAGCTAGTGTGGAAACTTGAGCTCTGGAAGAATGCCTGTCACCTCAGCAGGTGACAAAATGTAGTCAAACAATGACATGCATTTTACACTTACTGAGTAGAGAGGGCTGTGTGTGAAGAAAGGAAGAAGGGACACGGAAGGAAATTCCAGACACCTGATGTCACTGTCCTGCCCTGGAGCAAGCACTGCAGGGAAGAGCTGGTTTGAATGTGCAGCTACGTGGAATCTTAACTGCACTTCCCTCGTTCATAAAGTGGGGCTGACAGCCATCCTACCAATTTCCCAGGGCGGCTATTAAGACAGTAAAGCGTAAGAGGTGCAGTCTAACTCTCCTTTACCAACCAGCATCCCAGTGGCCCCTGTGGTGAGAGACACAAGCATATGGAGTCTGAATGTCACAGGGGCTTTGAGTTCCTGTGGCTCCAGACACACACTGAACGCAATCCCTCCGTCACGTGCCTAGAATACCAGCATGCTATGGGTGCATTTCCAAACGTTTTGTTGCTTGTTTAAATAAATAATTGAATTTATCTAGTTATGAGAGGTAGGTCATTTAACTGGTATTTTAAGAATATACTTTCAGAAAGGAATCACCGAGAGATCATGGCTTTACCCAGGGTTCTCCTAAACAGATTTTTGCCATACTTGAGTTTATAAAATCCATTAGCGCAAACAGCATAAAATGCCATTGTTACATTTTACTACCCTCAACATTCTGCCTTGGTTATTACCTTTGGGTTCTCAGACTGATGTACAGAAAAGGGAAATGGATGAAGAATAAATAGAAAGAACTACCTTATAATATATATATATATATATATATATATATATATATATATAAACAGAAGGAGAACTACCTCTCCTTCTACCGTGTCATGGTAGAAGAACCATAAGGCTTCTTATATCTGCCGGGATTCATCTATTATCCTAAGATACTTCTATAAAGCCATGAATTAGTGGTAGAATGGATAAATCTCATGAAGCTGTTCGCTTGAAAAAAGAAGTCTAAGACACGTTACTTCTTTTGGAACCTGTGCTCGTGAATATCCTTTTCTCGCTCCTGGATCTGAATAATAGCACTACCAGGGTGTTATGCTATCCTGATAATTAGAACCACGGAAAGTTACCATGCTTCCCCCACGACGCCGAGAGGAAGGAGAAGTGGGAGGGAGACACAGACATTCCACAGGGCTGGTAAAAGTTTCTATGAACAGCAAGGATCGAGGTGCTTTTCTCAGCCATGTGTGGATGCTTCAGAAGCAAAGGTCTCAAAACCATGCAGTGCAAACATCCGTAGTCAGTGCCTTAGGGAGATCAGATTACCAACTTACAAAGGGTACGTACTTCTGAGCTATACCTTTCAGGGTAATTCTTCCCTATTTCAATTGTTTTGTTTTTTCATCCCTGTTTCTCTGTAGAGAAAATAAGATTTCAAATATAAATGTCACTTTTGAGATGATAATTGTTGCCAAAGGCTCAATGCAATCTGTTGCACCTGGGCAGAGGGGGCGATGAGAACAGAGGAGAGAGTAAGAATGGATAAAAAAGCAGGCAGTTTTATAAGTGGATCTGAAAAAGGGATGCGTTTTGCATCTGGTATGAGGGGAAAGGGATAAGGGACTGCCAAAGGTGATAAAAGGGACTGCCAAGGTGATAAAAAGTGAATAAAATGGCAGTCTGAGATTCAGAATTCTTCACAACTGTGCCTGGGGGTGAGGAGAGGCGTGTGTAGGGCTCCTATTCAACGCTCAAGTGGTAACTTTTATTGTTATTGATTGTTGTCCTATTTTTACTTTGAACTGGGTTGGGGGTGAGTGGAATAGACACCATGCATAGATTTCTGTCACCCGAGTGCATCCCTGCTACGTTGTAAACCACACGAGGATATGTAAGGTCTACAGTCCTCTCTTCTGTATCTTCAGGGCCTACACATTAAGATGTGCTGAATGAATGACTGAATGGCTTATAAAGATTTTTCTTGCTTGCTTTAATAAGAGAGTTTATTCCCAGAGACTGACTGACCTAAGCCACCACAGTCCACCCGTCACAGGCTGTTCCCACAGTGCCCACATACAGTGCGTGTGCTATAAACACCCTCCTTTCTTCTTGCATAGTGATATCATCCAAGAGCTTCCAAAAGCAGAGTGTAAGTGGTAGGCCACTATCAACACACACACATTTTAGCTGAGGAATAAGGTCAAAGAGCCTTAACAGAAATTACTTTATCAAGTAAATTAGTGGCCCATATCACTGTAGGCAATTTTGAGTCTCTGACTAGATGCAATATGACAGGATAACACGGAAATGGTGCAGCGTCTGAAAAGAGTGAGTTGGGAAACACGGCCATGACAGCCTTAGATGTCTGGGGCCATAAGGAAAGCCCTACATAACTGAACCAATTGAGCACACCTGGAAAAAGAAGACAGGCCGCAAATAATTGGGCACGAAAAAGGGTCCCGAGATAGGATGGCTCGGGCAAAAGTGGAAGAGAGAATGGAGTCATCAAAGAACAAATTTGCCCATTATATTATTTTGATGAAGGCTGTTTTGGTATTTATAAATCTGTTATTTATGAGTGGAAAAGGGAAAACAACACAAGTAAATTTTCCTTGAACAATTTCTGGCAAGCAGTCTTAGGAGTTTTAGTTTCTACATCTGCATGATTTTGGCTGCTGCATAAAAAGAAATGTCCTTTTAATTTTTGTTTTTTTTCTGAATGGGGCATACTTGGCACCATGTGCATGGCATCCTGCATGTGCATAAAACTAAATCAATCGTATTTTCCAGGAGTAATGAAATAAGAGAAAGAGAGTCAAATCTGTAAACGCATTGAGAGCATGTGGGCCTCCATAATGGTAACGTCATAACTTGATGTCATTTAAAGACATAGATTAAGCATTTAAAAATGCTGAAATGATCAACTTAATCAAAGGCTAAGGCACATTTCTGCCCCAAATAATTGAATTACAATCCATTTTAATTGAAAATTTGCCTAAAATACTTGGGACACAAAATAGCAAACAGGTTACTGCCAAGATATCCTGGACCATGATTTTTGTTCATGGTTTTTCTCATTGTTTTGTGGTAGTGTACATAGTGAATTCTCAAGAAGTCAAGAATCAAACGTCAATTTGTGAATTATTCAAATTGTTGTTCATCTCAAGTCTTTCCTTTTTCTGCCTATTAACATTTTTATGACTATTGGCCCACTAGGAGTGGTTAGAAAAATCAATATGAAGATGAATTTACATGCACTATTTTCATCACCATTAAAATTTTGGTTACATTTCAAGGTTACAAGAGAAGCCAAAAACAAATTCCAGCTGTCTGAATTTTGGTAGCTTTTTACTAAACAGCAACTAAAATACTTCCTACTATAATAAATTCATTAAGGGAAATAATTCCTGAAACATTTTGTAATTTTACAAGTGCACTGACTCAATGGCATATTTAATTAAGTTTTTGGAAGCTTTACATTTTATTTTATGAATTTGCTTTCATATTCAAGTAATTATGAATGGCTTTTGAGGGTAAATGATCCCTCCAAGATTTTTTTTCTGTAAGGTAGAAAATAACTGGCATTTCCCCCTAAACATTAAATTAATGTTATTAGAGTACATTTACCATTGCTTAGTCCATAACATTTAATATAAATTTCTCTGAATTCTGTGTAATTAGGCTGTAATTGTGAAATGAAATGTTAAAGTATAATATTTCCAAAACACAACGATTCATGTATAATTAGATACTGATTAAGGGAGTAGATTATCTGGTAAACCAGTTTTTTCTTTGATTGCCTGATTTTTGGAAATTCCTGAGGCAGTTATTATATGCTGTGATTGGGCTTTCAATATTTACTAAAACTTGTAACATCAGGCAGGATGACCAAACAGATTACATATTTAGACTAGCTGGGTCATTTACATCTCAGCTGAAAGAAGATAACAGGAGGCTCTCATGTATTTCTACTACTTCTCTTAGTTAACAGGCTAATTCCTTAGTTTTCACTTGAATGGCATTAAATTTCCTTTTTAGTCCTGTTCTCGGTTGGCAAAAAAGACACTACACTAGAGATACATCAAGATTATAATTACAATAGTTGCAAGCACTGTTTTGATAAATATTCTTACCCTGAAAAGTACCAACCATCGGATAGTTAGAAAATGTTTAATCTTTTTGTCATGAAAAGACAAATGAGATGATTCAAAAATTTTAAATAAATTAGTAACAATGCCACAAAATTTATACCAGTCAACATCTGGCTTTTAAGGTGAGAATTTTATTTGTATGATTTCTTGTAAGAAACAGAAATGGTTTCACTAACCTTTCAATTTCCAAAATATTTCAGAATTGTTCAGAAAAAATACAGTGTAATGTATGATATTCAGGATAATTATTGTATTATGTGGCATTTTATTGCCTTAAATATCATGTAGTGAATAAGTCTGTTCATTGGTTGAAAGAAAATAAAGTTGCTTGAATTACAGACTATTAACTATATAATGAATAAACCATCTTCACTTCTATTAATCATTAAGAACAAAAAATGCCTTTCTGGTTTACAACTGAATATTGTGTATATTTGGTGACATCAAGAACGATTTTGAACAAAGAGAAAAATAGTATTTAAAACAGGTGGAGTCCTTCTCAGAGGTTAGGAACAAGCCTCAATCCCTTTCTTTATCCATTTACACACCTATCACTTGTGAATTTCTCTAAACTGTTTCGGTAGCAGTGAATGGGTATCACTTTTTATTGGCATATGAATAAGAACCTAGGCTGTGTTTGACTTGTCCCAGTGAGTACTTAAAGGAGCCAAGTACCTCCTTCATGTACAGTTTTGATGAGTCCCCTGCTCCATCACAGTCTCCATCTTCCGTTGCCTCCATCTGTAATGTGCCCTTACCTTACAGACACCTGGAAACCCTTATACATTAGCTGTAGTTGGCAGATAAACTAGGATGTCACAGGGTTTGGGTGACTATTTTCTAAGTACAGTATTATAAAACTGTTATAAACTCAGTTATACAGTTTATAAAGACTATTATAAAACTTACTGACAGAAAGAACATGTAAATGTGAAGTTGAGAAGCAGTAAAGAGGAAAGAGACAACCCAGTGGGTCAAATGTCTAATGGGATGAATAAGAATGAGGATAACAACAGAATTCCCAACAGGATAATTCAATATTTCAATGGTTCCCAAGTATTTTTTATATAACCTAAATGTGTTTACAAAGACTTCTTGATAGAGTTATGTTTAGCACCGAACAGGAAAAGGAAACTGTCAGGTGAGTATCAGACGGAAGTAATAAGGTGGACTATGTGTACAAATACCCCAGAGACCTCTCCCACAGCTGCGCAAATGCAGCGACACGCGCAAGAGCCCTCACTTGAGCGGCCAAGCTTACCATCTACTCTGCAACATAACAGCCTTAGAGCAATTAGCACTGTTTCCGGCTTCTTCAGACTGATGGAACTATCTGAAAATCATCAGAATCTACCTTCTAGACCTTCTAGACGACTGACAGTATGCAAATGTACATTTTGATTGAAGCATTTTTACTTAGTATACCACATATTCAATTAAATGCCAGATAACGTAAGAAGTTATTCATATTCATCTTAGTTTTAACTTTATTATAAAGGTGACTTTACTTCCAAATGACTGAAGTGTAACCTTCACTTAGGTTTATTTGATTTTATCTCTCTTCCCACTAGTTTAATGGAAAGAAGAAAGCTATTTTTTCTTTCCTTCAACCTTCTGGAATTGCAGATGCCACTTGCTTCATTCTGAGAGAAACCAAGTATGACGAAACCTTCTTGAATGACTCTTGGTATCTTTTTTTTCAAATATGCAGGTGAACAAATTAAAACATTTGACAGAATAGTTTCCAAAAATTAAACTTAGTCTGAACATTTTTCCCCAAGAGTAAATCTATGTGAAGAATTACTGTTATTTCTGTTACTTCTAAAGATGGACGGAGATTCTATGGCCCTTGGGACACCCAAGTATAGATAATTTACAACATTTGCCCGACAATTTCAAGTATTTACCTAGTCAAATGCAAATACTTCACTTCCTAGATTTGACTTTTATTCAACGTTTTTTGCAAATCTGCTATACTATGATCCCATTTCTTGTGAAAAAAAGAGAAAATTTTCTGTGTGTGTGTGTGTGTGTGTGTGTGTGTGTGTGTGTGTCCAAGCAACTAAAACGTTCTTTTTGGAAAAAGCCAAAACAAAGTATCTTAACTATTTCCAAGCTTTCACACTCCCTCTCTCTTTCTCTCTCAAATATTTTCCCATTATTTTTATGATTACTTTTTAAACTCAGTTTATTATAGTGCTTGAGACGTAGCATGTACTGAAAAATGTTTACTGAATTCAGTTTAAGATAGAATCAGGTCATTATCCTGTAGTCACTGCAACATCCCATAGAAATAAAACAGTTTTTTATAAATTCTATTAGTAGATGATAACCCTAAATGAGAAGTTGTAAACACATAGAATTTCAGAACTGTGAGAGACCTAAGACCACCTCTCATCACTTTGTTCTTTATACCATTCAGCAAATGCGAACACTGAAATCCAGTGATGCTAAGTGATATATTTGGGGAACATACATCATTAGCTTGAGATCACACACACCATGAAACCTTGAATAACAGTAAAATGACTATTCAATGTCATCACTACAGATCAAGAAAAAAATTCAGTTATGATCAAAGACCAAATTCAGCTTGCCTCTGGTATGTTTCTACCAGGAAAAAACAGAATTTGGAAATTGCATTTGTTTAGAGAATATCATGGCCAGGTTCTATATAAGGTCTTTTTAAACCTATTTAATTTTTATGACAATATTTGAAGAGTACATGGCAGGCAATAGAAGCTCAAGAATACTGAGCTTTGGGCCCTCAGATAATAGGACAAATTTACGTTTAAACAAAACTTTCTCATTTCAAAAAATGACTGCTATGCTCTGAATGTTTGTGTATTCCCAAAATTCGTAAGTTGACATCCTAATCCCTAAAGGTGATGGTAATTAGGAGGTAGAAAGTTTGGGAGGTGATTGGGTCATAAGGGTGGAGCCCTCATGAATGGGATTAGTGCCCTTATAAAAGGGACCCCAGAGAGCTCTCTTGCCTCTTCTGCCATGTGAGGATGCAATAAGCAGTCTGCAACCTGGAAGAGACCACTTATCTAACCATGCTGGCACCTTGATCTTGGGCTTCCAGCCTCCAGAACTGTGAGAAGTACATTTCTGTGGTCTACAAGGTGCCCAGTCTGTGGTATTTTGCTATAGCAGCCTGAACAGACTAAGGCACTGACTTTACCTCGACCTTTCAGATAGTGATCCATTCATCCATCTCGGTCTTCCTCTCCAAATTTCTCAAAACTGTCAGCCTGAGTCCTCCCCTTTCCTCTCCGATTCATTGAAATTGGGCTGAAAGTGGTCTTTTGGGCCTACTACCCTGAAACAGATACTACAGTTTTGATTTTAAGTAACCTGCCTTCTACATTTGATGTTGTCAGTCATCTTGAAACTCGTTACCTACTTGGCTTTCACGACGACACATTAGCCTTCAACTCACGGTATTCTGCTTCTATTTCCCTCCATGGCTGATGCTTCACCTATGTCCGCCCACAAATGCAAGTTCCCTTTTCTCGTCCTTCCCCCATGGAAACATACCGGAGGCAATACCAGTCTGTCCTCAGCCTTGATTTGTCCCCCTATATTAATAGCACTGACTCTTCCGCTGCACACTCCCTAAATGCTGGTTTTCTGTAGGGTTCCATTCTTGCACTACTCTGCTTACCCTACATTTTCCCTGAAGATCCCATGTACTCTCTTGATTTCAGCTCTCACTTGCACATTGATATCCCCATGCCACTATCTTCAGACCAGCCCTCTGAGATTCTGATGTCACATCTAGCTACCAAGTACACACCTCATGCACAATATGGCAATCAAATACTCAACATCTGTTCTTCTGGAACTTTCTCTCCTTAGCAGCATTACAAAGTCAACTATTCTAGAAATATGAGTCAATCTTGACTCCTTTCCTACCCTCCTTCAATATCTAATTAACTGGATACTTATTCCTATATTCCTATTCCTATTTGTTTCTACAAACCATCCCTACCTCACCATCCCAACTCCCATAAACCCTCTTCATCTCTACTGCATCTGAGCAGTCTCCAGAATCTGGTTCTTGCCATCTTCCATATGGCTGTCGGCACAACAGAGCAAAAGTGCCAAGTCTTACTATGTCAGTTCTCCTCTAAACACCCTATCCCTTACTTTATTGCTTGGGAAATTAGACATTTGATAAACATTTGATGAGTTAATGCATGAATAATAGATTATTTGCATGAATTTGAGTGGTGAACTATATAGTCAGTCACTTTGTGGCATTAATAATACAAATGGCATTATTTCATTCTTTTTATGGCTGAGTAATATTTCATTGTGTGTGTGTGTTTGTGTGTGTGTGTGTGTGTGTGTGTGTGTGTGTATGACATCTTCTTTACCCATTCATCTGTCAATGGACATTTAGGTTGCTTCCATGTCTTGGCCATCGTAAACAGTGAGCAGCTGAACTTTCTGAAGTCAACTCATGTCGCTTAAAATCACAACGCTAATTTGCTTTTCTAGGTAGATGCCTCTGTTTGTCCTGCTTCAATTTGGCATTTACTTGACATATTTTAATCTATATTAAAATTGAGATAAACCTTAAATGATATTTTGCATCTATTGAGGGGCTATTTTTCATATTTGCTCTCTGAGAATATCAGAAGTGCTCTTGTAGATTATGTGAACAGATTCTTCAAGTAAGTCCTTGAAAAAGTCTACTTATTGTCAAAGACACTAGCATAAAGCAGCATGTTAGTGCCTTAATGCCTGGAGACTTGCATAACTAATGCACACACAAGCACACGTACTCACACATTCATACATACTCATGGCACTCCTGCACATGTAGACAAGGTGAATTAAGGCAAAGATGGTTTAAATTATACTTTTGGTACAAGATTTGGGAAACGTGTACAGTATATTCTCCTATCTAGCATCTCATCTACCACATCATTCATTCCAAACCTTTCCTTACATAAGTGAAAATGCATGAGTTTTAATGTGTACATTAAGTTCCAGCTGAGACTATCAATCTTACACACATGAACATTTTCTTTCCAGAGCTTTTGTTCTTATAAATAATAGAGGTAACATAAAAGGTATTGAACTGTGGAAATGGATTGCTTCTAGGGAAAAAACTACAAAAGCTTACAAAAGAAAAATAGTCAACGTTAGGTAATTCAATACAGTGAGAAATAAGAGTAGAGATGGATCCTGAGACTGAGTCTGTGAGAAGCCTGCCTGATTTTTTTTTAAATGAAAGGAGCTTTTGCACTAATTGTAAAACTAATGTACAATTATTTTAAAAAATCAATCAATATGGTTCTGAATAAAAAAATCAGGTAAAATGTATCCAAAACTCTATGTTCTATCACCTACATGGTGATAACTATTGTTAACATTTTGTTATCTTTTCAAATTGCTTCATGAGGACACACACACACACACACAGACACACAATCCCAATTTTTCATAGGTGTATGATTTCCATTTTGTCTAAATTTATATTATGGGCACCAATCACTCTTGGTTTTCTGCCTTCATTATTGCAACAATTTCATACTCTCTTTTACCTGAATTCTCTTATCTTCCAGTGTCTAAATATTTAGGTAACCCAAGGCTTAGCCCTTAAATGTCTATACTGACCTTATCGATAATAACAGTCTCATAGTTATAAATCAATTTATAGACCAAAGTTTCCCAAATATATACCTCTATTTCTGAACTTTGCCCTTGAACACCACCTTCATATATTCAGTTGCCAAGACAACATTATTTATTGGGTGGCTGATGTGCATATCAAATTTAACCTGTCATTCCCTCCCCAGAATACACAGGCTCCCTCCCAAGCTCGCCCCCTCCCATTCCTCAAGATTGACAAGATCCATGAGGAGGTTAATTCACTCTTCCAGGCTGGAGATCATGGTGAGCTGAGCTGGGAAGGTGCCAACCAGGATGGGGAGAGGGAAGATGGATTCTAATGAATGAATTCCCTCTATGATACAGAAATACAAACTTGGAAACATAAAGCAATCTTATAAATTACTTTACCCATTTTTTTTTTTCATTTTCGGTTGAGGAAGTGATGTCTAGAGAGATGAAATGACTTTGTAAATTTGTACATCCAAACTCCTTTCCAACACTGTCTCTGTCCCATTATGGAAAGAATTACTTTAGTTAGCCTCCAGAGCGATTTCCTAGATTAACTCAAACACAGCTAGCACTCACATTTTAACTAAAAAACTATAGTGATCTATAATGCAGGTGTTTATATCATGATGGCATGGCTTACTAATAACACTTTCCTATTGTCCTTAAATGTTATACAACGTACTTCCAACTGTACTCTAGTTTACCTTTAAATATTTGAGCAATATTTAAAGATTTCACTTAATATTTAGTGTGATTCTAGAAAAGGTTTAATTCATTAAATTATTCCTTGGTATCTGACTTTGCAATTCAGGCCCTTACAGCTGCAAGTTTTCTCGGGTATCCATCCATCTCACTGATGCTCCTGAGAGCCCAGCAGTACCAGACGCATAAACACACGAGAACACGTGATTCTCTGTGCTCATATTTATTAGAAGTTTAACAACATATACACGTTTCATAACTCATCTTCTTTACTAATTAGGTAGCAAATCTCATTCCCCACAACTGACTTGGCAAAGAGACCTAGTAAGAGAATGAAGGGACAGGACAGTTTTAGCAGCTCTCCTAATACAGAGTCTTGGTTATAGTCCTGTCTGTGAAGAGAAATTTTAGTAAGTTCAAAATAATTCCTTAATGAGATTTCTTAAAAAGAAAAAAAAAGCCTCCTTAATTGTTTTATAGAGCAATGATAAAATTAATCCAAATGATCATTTTCCTTTTTTTCTAGCATATATTTGCAACTTAATGATTAGTTGTGCAATTTAAATGTTACTGAAATGGTATTGCCAAAGAATTTCTAATTAAAGTGCACTTTCTATTCACATTTTCTAGGTGACTTATGGGCCAATGACTCCATTCTCAGTTAGTCAAAAATCTATAGAGGCGTCAGTTCATTTTTCAAGAAGAAAGATTACCATGCTCTCTTCGAAACTGTTCAAATGTAAGCACTCACTTTCAGGTTGATCAGAAAAGTTGGCCAACTATGAGGGGTTCTTTTTATAACTTTGAAGCAGTAATGAGTTACAATTGCTGATTTAAAAGACTAAAGTCATAACCATGCAAATATCACAGTCTGAAATCAGTGATACAGGGTTATTTTTAAAAATGCCAACATGTATCAAAAATTTTAAAATGGATTAAACTATGTCATGTAAAAAGTATACTCCTCTCCTTTAAATAACAGATCAGTAATGGACACACTAACAAAGAGTCAATTTAAAATCTGACCATGAAAACTAAACAGAAGAAGAAAGTAAGGATTAAGATAGAGATCGTTTGACTGTGGTGGGGCTGACCAGTGAACCACAGTATGCATGTATGCGGCTCCATTTTCTATGTTTCCATCTGTTACTCCAAATGCCAACAGGATTCTGGGGAATAGTTATCTATTTTGAAAATGCCATGCTCTTTGCACGTTTTGACACTCTGATGACTTACATTTTGTGAACTGAGCACTGGAAGATTGTTCCTTTATACTGCCCTGGAGTGGAAGGAGGGTAGCTAAAGGTGACACACAGGGGCCACATGCAGGAGGCTGTGTTTTAACTCAAAGATTTTAGTTTTAACTGAGGAATAAGTCATTCTCAATTCCAAATCTTCCAGAAAAAATCTGTCCTCTAACCATATTTGAAGACAAAAGTGAATCATGTAGCTAAAATGTCTAAGCCATCATAAAAGCATCCAAACAAGCAAAAGTTAAAATGCTCACATAACTCCCCCCCCCAAACATCCTAAAACAGTGACCTTTAGATCAGAAATGCTTGTGCTCCAGATAATCGCATGCTTGCCAACCTCCCTCCTCCCCTTCTGCCTCCCTCCCTACCACCCACCCCCTTCATCCAAATGCAAGCACATCCGAACTGCTTTTTGCTGTTTAGGGGAACTGAGAGGCTATATTTTAATTGGTGCTCCCTAATCCAAATAATTATTTGCTCATCTTTTCTATCCACATTTAGATTTCAGTAGTTTGTTTTTTCATTCTAAGGAATTAAGAAAAAAAATTTTCTCATTTGTATGATTAGACATTTTAGAAGACTCAGAATCAAAATGAAAATACTCAAAGCAATGCAATTCCAACCTGAATTAGTGGGTTTTTCATTTCTTGGGAAACATATCTGAACAAAACATCGCTGATTTCAGAAAAAGTCTAGGGTGCATGCTAGTTTACATGTTTGATATTCTTCCGGAAGACTTCATTGAAAAGACAGATAGGAAAATTATTCTCTCTGACTAAGACTGGGAGTAAAGCATGGGATGAGAAAACAGGCAGAATATGGCATGTTGCCTCATTAATATTCCACAATATTTTGATTAAAAAAATTAAGTCTCAGCATGAAATTTATCTAAGAAAAATATCTGTGCTACTTCCCAGTTACCTGGTGACAGTAAACTATGGTACGATTATTTTGAAACTGCTGCGTCCTTAATATCATTGGAGCTGACACCAGCATTTCCCTCATCAGTGGTCCCATTAGCCATGAGATAATGATAATTCTACACACAATAATGATGATGGCCTTCCGTTTCTGAATGCTTACTATGTGCCCGATCTTATGCTGAACACTTTACATGCATATTATCATTTTTTTAAACAGTATACCCTAAAGCAGATTTAAAGAAAAGTGTTGGTCAAAGCATGACTTCCATTTAGATAAGGACTTGGGTTCACATAATCACTTCTAATAACATTCTGCGTTTTCTTTAAATCAAAATTCTAAGACCTTGATGTGCTTCTCTTCCAGCAAAATCGTTTGAGCTCCTATCGCTCCCAGCATTAAGGATGTAACACATCCTCTGCTCCCTTCCAGCCTAACTGGGTGTCACGGCCAACTGTCTCTAACGAAGTGAAGACATCTCCCACCTCCCTGTTAACCGATTCAGGACCTGGCTGTGCAGATTTACAACAGACTCTACAATAATTAATTAGGCCTATTTACTTAATTGTATATCATAATACTTTCGTTTTTAATATTTCTTTCTATTGGCTTTTGCTCTATTATTTATGGGTTTCATAAAAAATGATTTGTTAAAGAAAATAAGACTCTATTCCTAAGAAGGGAAGAATACTAACTTGGCCTTTCTTAGAAATTTCCATCTATGTGCATATGACACTGTACTGTTCTACCGGTTGAAAATATGGCTTATTTTCCCATATGGTGTGTTTCTAGAGAGCTAGACAGGGGTGTTTCAGATGAAGCAGAGCAGGATGGAGTCATTGCTGCTGGGAAACATCCCGTCCACACGGTGAAACATACTAGCTGAAGAAAACATTTGTTGAAACATTATCTATCAGGCAACCTGCTCCCGTGCTGAGAAGCTAATGTCGCCTCTCCTGCACCAGTTAATTCCTTCCAAAAACACATGTAGTTCCAGCCGGGCTGTATCGTTCAAATCATAATCCATCGAGGGACACAAACCTGGAGATGTTTGACTTTTAATATTCAATAGTCCGAACTCTGATAGGTTTCCTGACTTGCCCTAAAGAACATAATTCTTCTTTCAGATCTATGCTGCAGGCAAAAGGCACAATTTGAGAAACAGTGTGTTTTCTACTACCTAAACTCACATGTACAACAAAAAGCACCACGATGAGTATTTTGTAATCCTTGCTACCACTGTAACTATGACAAATGGCACTAATGTTTGCAATGACCAAATTAAGCAGTAGACGTGGACCTACTATTCCCCAAGAAAACATTCTCTATATTCTTACCCATTTTATATTTCTTAACATCTTTTGAGAAGAAACATTTAAAGTGTATTTAGTGATAAATAAAAACAAAATCCAAGTTAAAACTTAATTTCTTAACACAAATTTCATTCCCAAGCTGAATAGTCAGTTGGTTGGTTAGTTCATATTTTCTCCGTTATGACGTTTTTCTGCGGCACTAGTGATCTGGATTTCTTTAAAAGAAAGTTTGTTTATCCTGAAAGTGAAATAACTTAATAGGCTTGGTATGTTTTTATCTCATAACAATCTAACTTCGCTGAATTAACAAGGGCACTTTGCTCTTCCCTAGTCCATATGTAACTGGAGGTAATTTCCTCTCTGTTACTCTGGAGGCTAACTCTTATTATAATTAGCCTACTGGGGCTTCCCTGGTGGCGCAGTGGTTGAGAGTCCGCCTGCCGATGCAGGGGACACGGGTTCGTGCCCCGGTCCGAGAAGATCCCACATGCCGCGGAGCGGCTGGGCCCGTGAGACATGGCCGCTGGGCCTGCGCGTCCGGAGCCTGTGCTCCGCAACGGGAGAGGCCACAACAGTGAGAGGCCCGCGTACCGCCAAAAAGAAAAAAATTAGCCTACTGTACCTAGGGAGTTTCTCTAGGGCCTATAATGTGGAGGTTTTTGAGGCGTATCAACAAAAAAGAGAGCCAAGAGAAAACCAGAACGTACCTATGAACCATCTAGATGTGAACAACGGCAAGAATACTGCATATTAAACATTAGCAATTCAACCACACTGGTCTTAGAAATTTGTTAGCTTTAATGGATTTGTGGAATATAAGAAAGGTTATAAACAAATAAGGTAAGCATATGATTCCAAAGGCTGGAAAATAATCATACAGGTAACCCAAAGGAAAAAGAAAGAAATGAATAATGAAAAGAATGTAGATGTAATGAATTAGAAAGCAAAAGTAGAATACATTTGCAACAAAACCAGAACTAGTAGTTAAAAGGAAAAACTTCATGCTAGTTTAATTTGTATTTTTTCTAAGAGAAAGAAGTCCAAAATAAATAAATAACAGAGGAGGTTCATTTCATTCCACTGGCTCACCAAGGACAATCACATGGTCCTCTTGCCCCATCTGTAACCCAGTCTGTCACTACTGCAGAGGCAAAATAATGATGTGATTTAAAACCTAGAATCTGGAGTCAAATCTTACAGGTCTGAGTCCTGGTTCTCTCATTTACCAGCTGTGTGACCCTGGACAATTTACTTAACCACCCTTGCCTTACTTTCCATATCTTTAAAATGGGAATAATCACAGAACCTAACTCAAGGTTTTTATGAAGATCTGTTGAACAAAATTTGTAAAGCACTTAGAACCATACCTGTAAACAGAGAAAAACATATTTAGTCAATAATAATAAAACCCCCTATTTTTCTCTACAGAAGGATGGGAGTTTTTTCATGGCCCGCATTGTCTATACTGAAACATCAGACTACTGCTTTTTGCGCAACTTTGTACTCTCCTTAATGGCCATTTCATATTGTTTAAAAATGAGTCTACATAGTCTTGGACAGTTCCCCCATCCAAAAGGGTAAGTGTAAGTAGGGACCGACCTTAGTATCTTCTTTCGTTGAACAGAATGTGTTGGAAGTGAGGCTGCAGGGGTTCTGAGATCAGGCATTAAAAGGTGGCACTTCCAGGGGCTGCTCTCTCTTGAGATTCCTGCCCTTGGAATCCATCTACCACATTGCAAAGAAGCCCAGGCCACATGGAGAGGCCACAGTCTCTCACAGAGTGTTCTGGCCAACAACTTCAGCTAAGGTCCCTACCAACAGCCAGTATCAATCACCAGATGTGTACGGAGATCTGTTGTACAAAAATGGCCACAGAGTTTACAACACTGTAATGTATAGTTAATAGCTGTTAAGAGGGAGTGAGAGTTAATTTTGAGTGTCAGCGTGACTGGACCATGGATGCACAGAGATTTGGTCAAACAGCATTCTGGGTGTGTCTGTGAGGGTGTTTGGTTGAGATAACATTTGAACCAACAGAGCGAAGAAAGCAGATGACCCTCCCTGATATGGGTGGGCTTCATCCAGCCTCCTGAAAACCTGAGGGGAACCAAAGGGCTGAGTAAGAGGGAGCTCCACCTGTCTCCTGAGCTGGGAAATTGTCTTTTCTGGCCTTCGGACTCAGGCTGAAATATAGGTTCTCCCTGGGTCTCTGGCCTGCTACCTTTCAGGCTGGAGCTTATCCCATCACCTCTCCTGGTGCTCAGGCCTTTGGACTCAGACTGGAACTACACCGTCCATCGACTCTCCTGGGTCCCCACCTTGCTAAATGCAGACCTTGGGACTTCTCAGCCTCCACTGCTGTGTGAGCCAATTCCTTAAAATCAATCAATCCCTCTCTCTCTCTCATTCCATGCATATGTGTGTACGTGTATATATATTTGGTTCTGCTTCTCTGGAGCAGGGGTCCCCAATCCCCAGGCCACGGACCGGTACCAGTCTGTGGCCTGTTAGGAACCAGGCCGCACAGCAGGAGGTGAGCAGCCGGCAAGTGAGCGAAGCTCCATCTGTATTTACAGCCCCTCCCCATCGCTCGCGGTACCGCCTGAACTCCGCCTCCTGTCAGATCAGCGGCGGCATTAGATTCTCGTAGGAGCGCCAACCCCACCGTGAACTGTGCGTGCGAGGGATCTAGGCTGTGCGCTCCTTATGAGAATTGAACGCCTGATGATCTGAGGTGGAGCTGAGGCGGTGAGGCTAGTGCTGGGGAGCGGCTGCGAATAGAGATTATCATTAGCAGAGAGGTTGACTGCATAGAGACCATCATAAATCAACTGCTTGCAGGCTCATACCAAAGCCCTATCAGTGCGTGGCAAGTGACAGTTAAGCTGCATCTGGTGGCAGGCTCTTGAGTGGCAGGTGAGTTCATGTACTTCAGTTGTACAGCTGCAGCTGGTGGCAGGCTTTAAGTCAGAACCTGACGCTTATTTTGGTCTGTGTGTGGTCTGCCCGTTATTTTATTTATCACTTCCGTCCAAGCCTCTTTCCCCACACTGTGCACTTGTCTCAGTCACAGTTTTGGTAAGCCCACAAGCTAACCCTAGCTGAAAGGACTAAAATACAAACATCACTGGAGAGCTTCTTTGAAAAGGGGGAAAGACCCAAGGATGAGACAGCGGAAGACTCTAAGACTGCCAACAAAAAGAAAGCTGCATTGAAAAGAAAATACCAAGAGTCCTACTTAAATCACAGGTTCACTGCAACAGATGGTTCATGTTCTCCAAGCCCACTTTGTATAATATGTGGCGACCAGCTATCCAGTGAAGCCATGGAACCTTCAAAGCTGCTTCGCCACATGGACACCAAGCACCCTGCATTAAAAGACAAGCCTTTGGAGTTTTTCAAAAGAAAAACACGTGAACACAAAGAACAGAAGCAATTATTGAAGGCGACCACTTCATCCAAAGTGTCTGCGCTGAGAGCATCCTTCTTAGTAGCTAACCACATTGCTAAAGCTAAGAAGCCCTTTACTATTGGTGAAGAGTTGATCCTGCCTGCTGCAAAGACATTTGTCATGAACTTTTAGGAGAGGTTGAAGTTCAAAAGGTGGCACATGTTCCACTTTTGGGTAGCACCATAACTAGATGAATCGATGAAACAGCAGAGGGTATTAAGGCACAATTGTTAGAGAGGATTAATGAGTCACCGTGGTACGCATTCCAGGTTGGCGCGTCTACCAATGTTGACAACAAGGCAACAATGCTTGTTTCTGTGTGATATACTTTTCAGGACGATGTGCATGAGGATATGTTATGTGCACTTTTGTTGCCAACCAACACCACAGCTGCAGAACTATTCAAGTCTTTGAATGATTACATATCAGGAAAACTGAATTGGTCATTTTGTGTTGGTATATATGCACAGACGGAGCAGCTGCCGTGACTGGACGGCTTTGTGGTTTCACTAATTGGGTCAAAGAGTTAGCTTCTGAATGTGAGGCTGTGCACTGTGTCATCCATAGAGAAATGCTGGCTAGCCGAAAACTGTCACCTGAACTTAACAACGTTTTGCAGGATGTGATTAAAATCATCAACCACGTTAAAGTACATGCCCTTAAGTCACGTCTGTTTGCGCAGCTCTGTGAGGAGACGGACCCAGAGCACACACGTCTTCTCTTATACACAGAAGTGAGATGGCTTTCCAAAGGGAGACCACTGGCCAGAGGTTTTGAGTTACAAGAGCCGCTCCACAGATTTCTTTTAGAAAAACAGTCACCACTGGTAGCACGTTTCAGTGACACAGAAGGGGTTGCAAAACTTGCTTACTTGTGTGACATATTCAACCTGCTCAACGAACTCCATCTGTCACGTCGGGGGAGAGTGACAGCTGTGTTCAAGTCCACAGATAAAGTGGCTGCATTCAAAGTCGAACTGGAATTATGGGGGTGGCGAGTGAACATTGGGATTTTTGACATGTTTCAAACATTAGCAGAGATTTTGAAAGAGACGGAGCCAGGGCCTTCTTTCTCCCAGCTGGTGCATGACCACCTAACTCAGCTTTCAAAAGAGTTTGAGCGTTACTTCCCAACCACAAAGACCCCCAAACTGGGAAGGAATGGATCCGCACCCCCTTTGTGAATAAGCCAGGTGAACAGACTTCCGTGCTAGAAGAGGATCAATTGCTTGAGATCGCAAATGATGGCAGCCTTAAAAGTACGTTTGAGACAACTTCAAATCTCCTTACATTCTGGATTAAAGTCAAGGTGGAATATCCTGAGATTGCCACAAAAGCACTGAGAAGCCTGCTTCCATTTCCAGCATCCTATCTTTGTAAGGTAGGGTTTTCTGCAGTGACAGCAACCAGAACGAGATCACGGAGTAGACTGGACATAGCAACACACTTCGGGTGTCACTGTTTCCCATCACCCCCAGATGGGACCATCTAGTTGCAGGAAAACAAGCTCAGGGCTCCCACTGATTCTGCATTATGGTGAGTTGTATAAGTATTTCATTATATATTACAATGTAATAATAATAGAAATAAAGTGCACAATAAATGTAATGTGCTTGAATCATCCGGAAACCATCCCCCCGCCCCCCAGATCCGTGGAAAAACTGTCTTCCACGAAACCAGTACCTAGTGCCAAAAAGGTTGGGGACCGCTGCTGTAGAGAACCTGAGTAACATAGAGGGTAAATTTGTGCTACATATATATACACACACAATTTAAAAAACTCCCCTGGAGGAAGTTATAAGGATTTGATGACCCAATATTGATAAAGCACTTAAAACCATGCCTGGAAAATAGAAAACTACCATTTAAATGTCCATTAAATAAACAAACTTACCCTCTATTCTCTGGAGAAAGATGGGAGTTTGTCTAAAGATCACATATAATTTCTTTCTCTACACTGGCATAGTGGAGTGGAGGTTCTTCTTTTCAAAACTTTCATTATTTTCAATCCCATGTCCCTTTTTGCCTTTAACCACTGACACCTAAATGTGAAGTCACGATTTCAAAAATCAGCCTGCATAAATGTGACCTCCTCATCCTCTACCTCAATTCAACTACCACCCTGTACATTTATTCGTTTTCCTAACAGGGGATAAAAATCATATCTCTGGATGTATCTATTCTCCCTGTAAAGCACAGTGCTTTGTCTGCAGGAAGTAGTCTGCAGCTACCCTGCCTTTCCTGTTCTCTGTACTGTGGGCACGTCATCTGCAGGTTCACCAACTTATTCCTCCTGCCTGTTTATTCTCCTCACGACTGTCCTCTTGTCTGAATCCCACTGTTATTTCATAAACCCCACCTGGATCATAAAAACACCTGTTCCTTCCAGCCCTCCCTCCTTCAATTCCTACGGCAGCTACGGTCTATAATATGAAATTGTCAGCCATCAGTCAGCAAATAGGTCCAAAGGGTGCCAATGCATTGATCCCTCCACCTTCAGGGCAGTGGGGAGTAGCCTGGAAGGACTGGAGCCCATGGGCCAGTCACTTCCTTCTGAACCAGTTGGGGAGCTCTGGTCTATACTAGCCATCTATGTTTAGAAATTAGTATCTTGAACTGTTTTTATTTTAATGCAGATATTCATTCTATTCAGTTAGATTACAACCTGTCCCAAGACCAGTGAACATTATCACTTACATCTTCTTTGACAGCAGAGAGCCATGCAAATGGTAGCTGCTTAGTGGAGTGTACTTCGTAAATCAGATCTCCCATAGCCTTGGTTTAAAATCCCCACCTTGCCATTTTAAAGTCCCATGGTCCCTTGGGATTTCATAATTCTCAGTCTATTAAGCCCTAATCTGTAAAGTGGGGAGACTGAAGTGAGGATTAAATGAGCAAATGCATCTAAAGTGCTCATCACACAGAAGATGTTCCAGAAATGACAGCTGCTTTCTTACGTGATTTCCATGCTGCTGATGAAGAGAAAGGAGGAGATGTGAAAGTTAATGCCTGTATCAACAAGATATAAACTTCCTGGAAAATACAAATCTATCTGAAAAATAAAAGTTTACAAGAATAGAAAATCTGAATGTTAAGATTAAAATTCCAGAAACACACACACAGCGGTTAGGTTTAAAGTGGGCACCTGATCTCTAGTAATTGATTTCTGTCCCTCTGCCTGATGATTTGCATGTTCTTTGAAAGAAGTCTCCCAGTCACATCGCTGTCATCACACTTAGTTATAATCCAGGAGCATTTGCCGGTTTTAGTTCAACAAGTGCTAAGCATTTTGTTGCCATATGTGCTGTAACCAGATTTTCTTGATGTAGCTTTCAAAGCTACAGATCTCCTTCTCTTTTTTGATGGAAAAATGTTAAAAAACCAAAAGCAAAATACAAATTTGATTTTGAAACAGAATTCAGGGAAACCTTCTGAAAACCTACCTGCTACCCAGAAAACAAGATGCTTACTCTCCCCTCCTTTAGTCCAGAGCAAATGTCAGTAGCTGCTATTTCATCCACCCTTTATAGAGCAAATGCCAGACAGGATGACATATGAGAAGACATTCAGTGCTCTGCAGTCATCAGGAATAGTTACAGAAGTAAAAGGACAAGCCAGTACCCATGCCATCAGGAACTCTCCCACTGCAGCAGATGGAGGGTGACCCGTGGATGGAGGTGAGAGCACATCTTCCTGGACTGCAGAAACTGCTGGATTTGCAGTCAGATGCCACCCAAGAATAGAAATACAGAAATGAAACATCTAGGTGTGGAGAAGCAAAAACCTCTTACAGAGCAATCCTTGTTTTTTCCATGTAGAGCATGAAGCTTAGTTATTCTGAAAAATTATTTTTAACATAAAAATGCCCGGGTATATACAAAATCGGATTTCCCCAGTACGTATAAGTAAGTGCACATTTAGCAAGCTAAATTCATGAGAGACACGTTCCATTTGTCATGGGACTTAATAACCCAAATAAAAGAAATTAGGTGTTTTACATTTTAAATTTTGCTTCTTTAAATTTGAACATATTCATGTCCTTCTAAATTTAACCATGAAACTTTGACAAAACGTGTCCTCCATTTGAGGAAACGATCCAGGTATATACTCTATGATATGAAGCCCCTTTTTTTTATGCCTGATGAAAGGAATCACTTAATTTACCATCCATCGACTACATTCAACTATCTTGCCAGAGAACCATTAGTTATAATCATTCTGTGAAGGAATTCTATAGTTTTCCTTTTCACAGCAATGAGGAAGAACACAATGCTTCCTAGAACAATGTGTTTGAAGAGCAACTTTTCAGAAACTGGGTGAACATTTTGGCTCTAGGTACCTGATAAAAAAAAATCAATTCTCAAGAATTAACAATAGTCTGACCTTCACCACAGTGGATGGTGAACAAACCAGTAAAGAACAGCTCCAGCAAAGATGAGCCACAAAGAAGGAGCGTGCGGACAACCCTGGGTTAGAGATGGCAAAAACAAAGCAAGAAAAGTGCCACAAAATGAAAGAAAAAAATTAATTGAGGCAGGAAGATAAAGCAACACAGGAATGACAAATGGAAAGAAGATGATCACTAAAGAAGCAGAGGAGTGGAGAGCGAGCTTGCTGCACGGGTCCAGATGTTATCTCCACCTTCCTTTTCCTTCTTCTCCTTAGCACACCTGCAGCAGCCTGGCAGCTAGTGTTTCTATGCCGCCCACCCCCGTCCCCCATTGTCCATAATCTGCCACTCGGAAGAAGCTAAATGCTCCAGCGTTTCTGTGATCACCTTTTCTTACTGAAATTTTGCTGTGTCTCATTCTTCAAAGTGCTTGGTGCGGGTAACGAAACTGAGAAGTGCATTGTGTTCATCTAATTATTCATTCATTCAACACATACTCATTAGAATATTCCACAATGAATAATACAAGCAGATCTCTGCTGTCATCAAGCAAATAATAAAAAAGAAACACAAATACCTTAAAGCTACTTACAGGTTGTAATAAGTGCTATGGAGCATATAAACAGGGCGCTGGGATAGGAGGACCTAAAGTAAGAAGCTCAGGAAAAGCCTCTTTGAAGAAAGGAGATCTCACCTGAGATTGGATGAAGCCAGAAGAAACCAGCCATTCACCGTGTGGGCAGAACATTCCTGGAGAAGGAGAAGGAAGGTAAGGGTGGAGTGCTGTGAGCCATAGGGTCATGTTATGTCACAGTGCAAAGGAAAGACTCTTGAGTTTTAAATGGAAGTGTGACATGTTCTAACTTATACTTTTCAAAAGATCATTTCACTGTTGTGTGGGAAATGAATTAACATCGGGACAGGGTGGAAAACAAGAGACCACTTTGAACACCTCTCCAGGTGAGAGCAAGGAGTGGCCGGGATGCAGTTTGCAGGACTGGCTGGTAGACGTCACTTGTGTCGGGTTTGTGAGAGAGAAGTCTGAGGATTAGAATGTAGGGGGTGAAAAGGAAACGAGATGCACGGTTTGGACGTGAGCTAAGACGTGGCAACAGTGGCAAAGTCTGGCTGATTTATTTCTGAATATTTCTTGCGCGCACCTCTTCCTCTTCGTTCTGACCATTGCTACCCTAGAAGATCTTCCTCACCTGATACCTGAACTGACAAGAGGTGCGTTACTCCATCAGAGTATCTTATTACTCTCTCCTGAACCCCGGTCATAAACAAGGATTTTGGAAGGAATATAGTTCTCTGATGCAATATTCAGACAGGGTTGCCTCAGAATATACAATTAATCTTTTACATACTGCACTTTTCTTTATTAGATCAGAGCCAAATATACAATCTTTTACTAAAGTCAAATTTGTAAAGCTAAGAAAATATATCAAGCATCTAATCAATTCCAGTTTTAGAGAAAACCACAGACTATTTGACTTGGAACTTTCTCAGGCATCGTGCAGTCCTGCCACCTGCCTTATATGAATGAGCGAACTGCTTCCAGGTACACGAGGAGCTGCCCGCAGAACCGGGACAGGAACGCAGGCCTCATTTACACTTCTAATGTAACCACATTATATGATAAGATTTAACCAAAACAACAGCCGTCAAAGCTATTTTTTTCCAGAGGAGGCCAATATGGAAATTTCAGAGGCTCTAATGCCTGGACATTCTGTTTTCTTGTCAAATTTCCCAAATCATAAATAGATTAGGGGGTTGGAAAGAAACAGGTGTCGTTCTTTTTGTGTGTTCATTATTAAGTAATCTGGCATGCATCAATGGAACATTTTTTTCCTGGAATTTTCCAATTGGCTTTTATAGGGCCTTTAAAATGGAATAATCCCTAATTGTGATGTTTGAAACCTGTTCAAAAAAACCAACAAACAAAAAACCTCCTGTAGGACAGAAAAAAAAAAAGGAAAGTTACCAATCCTTAGCCAGGAAGCTTATCATTGAAATCCAGAGTACACACTGGAACCACAACTTGATGGTGAGCCAGAGAAGGGATTTCAAAAGAATGGTGATGATTTGGTCAAGTGGGAGACACCCTTGATATTTAAAGCTATCAATACCTGCGCCACAAAGAGCCACATATACTAAGAGAGATAATCTTTATGGGGAATAATGTGCTACGGTTTGAACAAAACAGGATAATCTCTAATTGTATGTGGCATTCCAGACATTCTAAGAGGAACAGAAAAATCCCTGCAATTCTATAACTGAATGTTCACAAATCTTTAACGGGATTCTTTACCAGCTGGACTCTCTATCTGCATCATTTTTCTCACCTATGTCAATCACAGGATGTCTTCCCATCCATGGGTTCCCTGGTGGATGAGCAGTGGTTTCTGATACTTTGGCACTAAATGACTTTCTCACAGCAGTGAGAACCCTGGTTTTTTGTCCACCAACCACTCTTTAGAATTTAGGGTATAAAATGGCAATCAATGTATATATTCAGTGCACAACACCACCCAGCCAACAAATTATGCCAGATGCAGCCTCCTAAATATTGAGTGTATTTCCAACTCAGTCATATTCTTCCTTTCATATTCCATTCCCATAGGACCATGGAGTAGAGAAATCTGGAACTGTCTGTGTGGGGAGGGCATGATAGAAATTTGTCCATCACACTAACTCAGAGCTTCCCCTTATCTCAATTAATCACCATCCCTGTGCATTTCTAAGTTTTCCAAAATGTCTGGTTTATTTGAAGAGAAACGTTAGTCCCCAGTACTAGAAGTAATCCTTTCTGTCTCCTTCAGGCTCTTTCCTCTCTATTTCTCTCTCCGCCTCCTTCTCTTGCTTTCTCTGTTTCAAGTGCAGTAGGAAGGACACACGCCATTCACCTCGTCATAGCTTTCACAGTACCATGAGAGCTCACATACAGTGCACGCTTGACTAATAATCCCAGGGAGCATCATTCTGTCAAGCAGGACACGTGTTTAACATCAGACCAGCTCCTGATCCTGAAAGTTTTGCTTCTGACTCATCCCATCAAGGAAGGGATGCAGTGCTGTGGTTGATCTCCGAGTGAGTAATTACATCTGAGTGCCTCAGCTCTCCCTGCAATTTCATCAAATTCTTCCTGTCCCAAATTACAGTGTTAACACAACAGTCTACTGTTAGGTAGTCTGCGTATTTCCAGGTCAATAATAATATTTTCTTATTATACTTTTGATTTGATAAATACTTTCTAGTATCATTAAGCTTCCTTAAGGTTAAAAGAACTGTAGAAACATGAAGGAACATATCTTTAATAGTGGCAATAGTTAACCATTCTAAACTCTATCAAGAAGCTGTGAACTGTGAGAAACAAGACAGTAAAATAGTCCGGTGTGGTGAACTTTTAAACTAAATTAGACTGATGTGAAATTACAGAGAGAGGGTTGTTGAGTCATCAGAAGCACAGTCCTAGCAAAACTCGTGTTTTGCGTGCCTGCTGTTCCCATTCCCATGATGTGCTACTGTAACCGGCTCTCACTTTAAAGTGGTTGTACAAAACAAACACCGTACACTAACGCTAACATATATATATGGAATCAAAAAAAAAGGTTCTGAAGAACCTAGGGGCAGGACAGGAGTAAAGACGCAGACGTAGACAACGGACTTGAGGCCACGGGGAGGGGGAAGGGTAAGCTGGGGCGAAGTGAGAGAGTGGCATGGACATATATACACTCCCAAACGTAAAACAGATGGCTAGTGGGAAGCAGCTGCATAGCACAGGGAGATCAGCTCGGTGCTTTGTGACCTCCTGGAGGGGTGGGCTAGGGAGGGTGGGAGGGAGACGCAAGAGGGAGGGGATATGGGGATATATGTATACGTATAGCTGATTCACTTTGTTATACAGCAGCAACTAACACACCGTTGTAAAGCAATTACACTCCAATAAAGAGGTTTAAAGTGGTTGTACTGCTTTTTCCTCTGTTGTAGTTGCTAGGATACTACTTTCTGCTTCTAGGTATTCTTGTTCCTCAGGGACCATACACATTTCACCCAGGCCTTCCTGGATGTAATGCTTGGCTATCTGACCTGTCACCCCCACTCTAAGGCTGAACACTCAAAACCCATGAGAAAAATTGAGATGTGCTGCTCCCCTGAGGCTATAATGAAGGCCCAGACAGGGCTCTGACTTCCTGAGCAGAAATCAAACTGCAAGCCAATCACCTGGGTTCTGATCCGAGTAGGATCATGAATGATCAAGTCAACCGAGCCTCCCTGTCCTTTTTGGCTCCGGGAGTCGGCCCTGGCATGTGTAACTGGGGTGGCCCCTCCAGGGGAGATGTTGCTGGAACTCACAGAATGACGTCTGAAGTATGCCCATGAGAGAGATTTTCCAATAATGATTATTCTATTCCACCGATCTTCTGTCTCTGATGAACTCTCCTGCTTACCTCAGACGTAAGCTACTGAAAAAGAAAAATATTCTATACAAAACCCTGGCGTTGCTTTCACCCCAGGGATTTACAAATCCATCTGCCCAGGTGGAATGTCAGTGATTATTCATGAACAAATCATTATTCACCAGCAAAAACTATTCCACTTCGGATATAGCTCAGGTATTTTTATTTTTACTATTTTTTTGTGTGTGTGGTACGTGGGCCTCTCACTGTTGTGGCCGCTCCCGCTGCGGAGCACAGGCTCCGGACGCACAGGCTCAGCGGCCATGGCTCACGGGCCCAGCCGCTCCACGGCATGTGGGATCTTCCTGGACCGGGGCACGAACCCGTGTCCCCTGCATCAGCAGGCGGACTCCCAACCACTGCGCCACCAGGGAAGCCCAGCGCCACTAGGGAAGCCCGAGGTATTTTTATTTTTGGGTTTTTGTACCCTTTAGACAGTGCACCCTATAGGGAACGGTTTTCAGAAGCTATTACAGAACCAAGGCCTAGCAATGGAATTGGGAATGATTGAGACTTTATATAGTAGTTTTCTGTCAAAGTGAAAAAAAAAATACATGATATGAGACCATGAATATCTGGGAAACACATTCACTGCATCACGAAAAATTGTAGAGATCATCAAACGAACCTGATTTGGCGAGCAAAATCTACAGTAGGCCAGTATATAAAAAACAAATGCTGTGTAATATCACTTATATGTGGAATCTAAGAAAGCTGAACTCAAGAGAAATAGAGAGTAGAATGGTGGTTGCCAGGGTAGCAGAAAAGGGGAGACGTTGACCAAAAGGTACAAACTCCCAGTTATACGAGGAATAAGTTCTGAGAATTAAATGTACATAGTGATTATAGTTACCAATACTGTATTACACACTTGGAAGCTGCTGGAGAATAGATCTTAAATGTCCTCACCACAAAAAAGAAATGGTAATTATGTGACACGATGAAGGTGTTAGCTAAGACTACGGCGGTAATCATTTCCCAGTATTTAAGTGTATCAAATCGGCAACTTGTATGCCTTAAACTTACACAGTGTTACATCTCAATTATAACTCAATGAATCTGGGAAAAATTAAAACATAAATTACTGGTTTTAAATGAAAAAGGAAAAAGAACTTTTGTAATAGGTTCCACTGTTGCCAAAGACTTGCTCTTAAGAATGCAGTGGGTTCAGCTCCAAGCTGGATCACAAGGGCTTGAGTCACCTGGGCTTATGGCTCCCACAAGAAAGCATGGAAAGCATACATTATAAAACACACATACATAGTCAACTCTGTTATCTATAATTAGCCTTTCAAGTTCGATTAATATAATTAAGTTAGAGGGTTTATAAATCTACTGTTTTAATATCTCCTATCATGACTTTTCTTTTATTGAATCTGTATTCAAAGAAACAAACATACAGCAATTTTTCTTTATATGCATTTTTTTTCAGGAAAACATTGTTTTTCATGCACGGTCACATTATTTAGGTTGAAGGGCTACATCATCGAGAAAGGAAATATTTCTGAGCTTTGGAACAGGGTAAAGAAATTAGAAAATAAGTGAACTCCTCTTGAACAGTATCTCTAAAGCTACTCTTGGAAGTATTTTGAATGTTTAAGAATTTTAGATGCAAAAATATCCCAAAGTCCTAAGTGAAATAAAGGTAAATATACTATCTATCTGCACCACCGTTTCTTTCTGTTGTACGCATGGTTCGAGTCAACTGCATAAAACCTCTGTAGAAATGCAAAGATAGGGCACATTTGCTGGGAAGTAAGGAGAGTGGAGTGCCATGGTGTCTCTGTGCTCCCCCAACATTCCTGAGCGTTCTAAAACCCAGTACATGCTCATAAATATCTATTCATTAATTCAGCAAATAAAATGGCCACATACAGAAGACAGTATGAATTAGAAACAACTTTTTGGACTAAATACTATTTAATTAAAGAACAGAAGGAAAGAAATTATTTTGGCTCAAAGGATAAGGAAGTATTTTGTAGATGGAGTGAGAATGACAGGCACAAGCATTTTAAACTATTACAATGGATGAAAATGTATAGAGGGATGTGTATATTGCATCAACATACAAACTTGGTTGGTTGAAGCATAACTACCGTCCAGTTGTGTAACAAAATAGCCGTATTTTCAATTTTCATTCCCACAGGACTTTAAAAATTTGTAAAAGGTTTCTGAATATTATAGCATTAAGTCTTGTTGGAGAATAACTCAGTGATGGAGGAATAATCATCCTCACTTTACAAACAAAGAAATGAAGGCTCAGAAATGTTAGTGAATTATCTAAAGGTACTTACAAGAGGTAGATGTATAAATTTCTTCTGATTTACTGTGTAATGTACTTCTACTAAGCCAATGCGTGGTTTATACAAATGTAAGTACAATTTTGTGTGGCCAATGGAGAGGAAGGATGGGGAAAAAAAACATAGGAGACAATTATTGGAGCTCTTAAAATTCAAATTATTTATCATAACTCTTGCTTTCTACCATATATTGAATTTTCTTGGTAAAAATTCTTAAAAATCAGAGACTTTTCAATTTGTAGTTCTGGGAAAAACCACAGGATGTCATCTTGTATAATTCTTTTTTCTGGCAAGCTGTTATTTTTAGATGAGTAATGTAACTTTTAAAGCTGGTATAAAGCTTATTTTTTTAAGTGAGTTTTATTATTTTGAATGGTAATTCATCCCTATGGCTTAGAAATCAAAATGATTTAATAAATTATATATTAAAAAGTCTTGCTCTGACTCTAATTTCTGTTGTCCTCAATTCTCACACTCACCGACCCATTCTCACCTCATTGTGTATATCCCTGTTTTATACACTCAGATACACACACACACAAACACACAGAACACACACACAGAGATACACTCACACACATTCATATTTCCTCTTTATCACAAAAAAGGTAGCATAATGGACACATCACTCTACGCTATTTTAAAATTTAACCCATCGTGAGATATTTTATAATCAATGCAATCTAATCAATTTTTAAAATTAATTTTTATTGGAGTATAGTTGCTTTACAACGTTGTGTTAGTTTCTGCTGTACAGCAAAGCGAACAAGCTATACGTATACATATATCCCCTCTTTTTTAGATTTCCTTCCCATTTATGTCACCACAGAGCACTGAGTAGGGTTCCCTGTGCTATACAGTAGGTTCTCATTAGTTATCTATTTTATACAGAGTATCAATAGTGTATATGTGTCAATTCCCATCTCCCAATTCATCCCACATCCCCAGATCCCTTCTTGGTGTCCATACATTTGTTCTTAACGTGTGTCTCTATTTCTGCTTTGCAAAAAAGTTCATCTGTATCATTTTTCTGGATTCCACATACAAGTGATAGTATCTGTGGATGTTTATGGATAAGTGCTTGGGTTCTTCCTAATTTCTGCTATAAAAACCTTTGAATAGTGAATTGTAGAACAGACAGAGCTAAATTGTAAAGTTAGGTATGCCCATATCTGTGGCCTTTGACCTTTAGCTCCCCGCTCCCTCGGTTCCTCTTTTGAGGATGACGTTCTTTGACGGCTTGCTCACCATCACCATGGATGTTCCCCTTATCTCACCATCACCATCGATGTTCCCCTTATCTCCTCAATAAAGGAGGAGAGGAGCGGAAGGCAGGGCTGGGGAAAGATGTTCTGTTTCCAGATTTTCTGGGTAAATGCTAGGTTATACTTTCAGGCCAAAGTTAAAAGCAACACATTCAGATGCTAAACCATAGACATTTACGAGCTTTTAACACATAGATTTCTTCTGCATAACCCCTGGCTTTTTCCAACATGCAGTAATCTAGCCATAGGCACATGATTCCTTTTGCCCTTCAGGGCCCCAGTCACTAATGCTGAGGAATTATCAACAATCAGAGTGCAGGCAAGGAACTCCCACGCAGAATATCACTTTTTTTTTTTTGCCTTTACAGATTAAATTTCCACCAGCACCTGATAATTTGATCGTAACCTATCTCTACTTGCAGCTTTATGTAGAGTTAGCATTAGATTCATCTCCACCCAGGGGCACTGTAACCTGAAAAAAAACCTTGGTTCAATGTTTTTGATAATAAAGGTCTAAATGGGGAGCATCCTGTGATTCAGAAAAGAGGTCAACTTTCTGGCACTGAGCAGAAAACAGCACACAGATATGAACCACCCACTCCAAATTATTAGCTACATCTTAAGTGATTAAAAAATTTTTAATGCAAAAATAGTTATTTAAGGTGTTGCATATCAGAACATACTTAAAAGTACCTTAGGGATATTGTGAAATACCACAGTTTCCCATCTTTCATTTCTACATATCTTAACTGCTGCATTTTATGTTCGGCACTGGTTGTCTATACAAACTGTTTCTGGAAAATCAAAGTTTATTAATGACATGCTGAAAAGAATAACCCGGTCTCTTTCTCTCCATTTAATCCCAGTGTTCATTTCCTCTTCATCATTCTCTCATATGGCCTTTCATTGGTGTTCCAATCCAGGTGAATGGTACAGTTTTCCAGGAAGGGTAATATTTCTGGAATAAATGTTCTTTCTAGTCTGAGCTACACAACAGCAACAAACTCTGTTGAAAAGAGAAAATTCGCTCCTACCTGACACCAAATAACTGTTTTGAGTGATTATCTTCTCTGAACTGACAGGTTGTTCTGCAATGTAGACATAGCTTAGTCAATTTAGCACATGAATGGTACATGAGGGGTTCCATATTCAAAGCAGAAAAAATTTACACCTGTTCACTCAACATCCAGGGTATTTATTTAGTTCAATAACACCTATTTTATATATATATATATATATATATATATATATATATATATATTTTTTTTTTTTTTTTTTTTTTTTTTTTGCAGTACACGGGCCTCTCACTGTTGTGGCCTCTCCCGTTGCCGAGCACAGGCTCTGGACGCGCAGGCTCAGCGGCCACGGCTCACGGGCCCAGCCGCTCCGCAGCATGTGGGATCTTCCCGGACCGGGGCACGAACCTGCGTCCCTTGCATCGGCAGGCGGACTCTCAACCACTGCGCCAGCAGGGAAGCCCCAATAACACCTATTTTAAAAGATTGACTATGGGGCTTCCCTGGTGGCGCAGTGGTTAAGAATCCGCCTGCCAATGCAGGGCACACGGGTTCGAGCCCTGGTCTGGGAAGATCCCACATGCCGCGGAGCAACTAGGCCTGTGAGCCACAACTACTGAGCCTGCGCGTCTGGAGCCTGTGCTCCGCAACAAGAGAGGCGATAGTGAGAGGCCCGCGCACCGTGATGAAGAGTGGCCCCCACTCGCCGCGACTGGAGAAAGCCCTCGCACAGAAACGAAGACCCAACACAGCCAAAAATAAATAAATATCTTTAATAAGATTGACTATGTAGATTATAAAAAGTTTTCTTTTCAACTTGTTCATCTTACCCACTACATAAAATTGAAAAATAATGACAATGGATGTTTAATAGTTTTGTCAATAACTGATGAGATGACACATATGTCAAAATCTTAAAAAAATCATGAACTCCCACTTTTATAAATCCATCACAATCACAGACACTGTAAAAAAGTTATATGCAAATTTGCTCCTTGAATTATTATTCATAACTAGAAACTGGAAACCATCAAGAAGATCTACAATAAGAAAGTGGCTAAGTAAACAAAGGCACATTTTATTTTTCGTTCTTCTCTGCCACATAGTGCAAGAATGATCTCCAAAAGTTGAGTCAATCTCAGAGTGGCATATTGTTCCTTATGCTTCCCTACAACATCCTACCAGGAGCGATTCCAGAAGCTGCGCTCAGTTTCAAGATGGCACACACACTAAAAATGGAATCAAAACATAAAGAGGTGATTTTTGTCCCCTGTTGAAATAGTTCTAATCCAACTGATTTAGTCCTGGGTCTATGTACAACTGAACTTAGGAAAGTTTTAATCACCTAGAAAATACATTATTATTTCCCCTGGGATATGGGAATTAGAGAGTGATTTTCAAAAACTTATGAAAAGAAATGAGTACCTTGTGAGATTAAGCACTGCACCAGCTTGATTCCATAATACTATTTACCAGACCCTGTATTATTAAAATGAACAGATTTCTTGAGGCTTTTTCATCCTTATGATTATTATTAGAAAAGCCCATAATGGAGTTCATAATTTCACAGGAAGTCATATTCTTTTCAGTGTTATTTACCATGGGTGAGGGGGAGATTGTCTTTTCATATGTGCCAGTGAAACCTTAATGAAGGAGTTCCTTTTGGACCTATATTTTCTCTACATGAAAGCGGCCTGAATGTCTGCAGTAGGGGCACATTCTCCCCTGTATGCCTAGGAGTGCAATTTCCTATAAACTTATCTTTTAAAGCCTACACATAAGGCTTAAAGAAAAAATGCCACTCAGAAAGCGACGTGGAACAAAGGATCAAATGAAATACCACTATGGAGAAAGCACGGTAACTATGGACTCTATATTTTCTTCCCCCCTTCTATTATTATTAATTCTCAGCTTAGTTCTAAAAGTATCCTGCTTTCCAGAGAGAAAGTACAAACTTGCATGCACTCAGTATGAATGCCTTCCACAGGTTTACTTATTTTGTCTTAAACTTGAGGGTAGTTATCACCCTGGAGTTGTTCTGAAATCCAGCTCATTTAAACAGTAGGAATGCAATGTTAAAGGCTTTTTTTCTGCCTTGAAAGTAGAAAAAAGAAAACAAAAAAAAAAAACCCAAGTAATTCTATTTTCATTTCTAAGTAACGTCTATATAGAATCCATAAATGTTACGAGGATGAAATTATTCTCTCATAAATCTGAAAATACACAAGCTATCACACAAATCAGACACTTCTCTTCAGTGGCACGGACATCCCTTCCTTACCCATAAGATTGATCTTTTATGTTTGTTCGTTTTTTAATAAACCATCATGAAGGCCTGCTACCCTTGTAACAGACACTTGATATTTTTCCAAAGCAAGAAGTTTCATTTAAAAAGACAGCCAAGATTCATGCTCTGGTCATTTGGTATATAAATCAACAGACAGCGCTGCTGCTTCACTTTGCATTTGTACAGTGCACTTTAGCTGATTTAAGGCAAAGTCCAAAGCCCTTTCCATGTAATGGACATTACACCTCCCCAAATCCCCACTTTCCTTCCACTGGGATACCCCTTCCTCTCATTGTTTTTTCAAGCAGAATGTCAAGTGAGAACACAAATTGATCTCTTGCTATTTATTTTGTGAGCCTCAATTAGACTCTGAGCCCATTAGCAAGATTGTTAGAGGGAACACACGTTTCATTCAAGGCAGCCCACCCTTTACTTCAGCTCCTTTTGTGTGGCAGAAACTTCTGAGGAACGGTTTACCATTTCTACATTTCATAAAATGTTTCACATTATTAAAAGGTGTATTGATTCAACGTGCTCACAACTATACAGCAAATGGAAAAGATAATTAGGTGAAGTAAGTTCACTAAAGTATTTTGCATATCAAAAGGTAACAGGGGTTTTTTAGTTGCTTGCTGTAATTCTCAATGCTCTTTTAAAATGAGAGACTAAACGAGTTTTAAGTAATATCTTGAACGTTCTTTCAGTCACAAATTTCTTTCTTTCTTATTCAGGAAAAAAACCATTGTCTAAACTGATCTAGTCAATTTGCAAATGTTACTTAAAAAAACTAAACAAACAAACGAACCCTGATTAGCTTTCACATGGAATGCCAATGGGATTTTTAAAAAATTATTATTGATGTTTTCATTTCAAAATCATTTATAAAAAATGTGCTTGGTGATGATTTTGGCAACTTCGGGAATAAATGGCAATTCTTATGGGCAAAAAAGAAAAATGTGGGCAGTTTTTAATAATCAGGGCACTGAGGCATTAGGTTAAAAAGTGATGTTAATACGCTCTTTCTCTGTGAATCCTTACCTACAGGCTCCGCAATTAAAGTTTTTACCGCTTAGGACATTCCTTTTAACTGTCCCCTGTTATTATAAGTAACAGGGTATTTATAGTCTGTTCTCTGCTTCATAAAAATTTACTTGAGAGGACTTGCATTTTCCAATTTCTTATCCATCTCTCATCCACTCCGCATGGAGATGAATTAAATTGCTTAAGACTAATGTGCCCTACTTTTTGCAAGGTGGCTTCTGAGTGACCATCAGTTGGCCAATATAAGGAGTGAGATAAAACAAATAATACGGTGTGCACTGTCAGGAACACTCACTGTTCATCCTGGCGCTGACTGAACAAATTACTTTGGGCCTCTATGTCTCTGTTCTAAAGAGAATTGGATGAGTTATGGTATAAAAATTCCTTTAAATCCAAATTTTAAATGATTCCACTATGTAATCCAAATCCAAAGCACCTCCATAAGCACCACTGATGTGAAACTAAGCAACCACCCAGTTCAAGAGGAACATGACACACATGACACCCACCTAGTGACACATATGACACCCAGGGACGAAGGGAACCGCCATTGTTAAGAACTCTAGGAAGGACTAACACATGTTTCCAATTCTAGTCTACATGTTTAAAATTCACTTGTCATCTGGGCACTGAGATACCCCTCTACGCAAAGCGCTAGTCTACTAACATTTCATCAGATTCCACAACAAAAATACTTTTAAAATGTTAAAAAAAAGAGACTAATATGCAATAAAGAAAAATTTCTAGACATATAGTCAAATGCCAAGTCAATTTTATGCAATGCTCATTACTATTTCAATGATCGTAATCAGTTTTTATTTTTTTACTGTTTTTGAAAACAATACTAATATATTTATTTTATTATTAAAATATCCTACTCTTACCCATTATACATATATTTATTCAGGTCAACATAAACAAACAAAATCTTTGAAATGTGTTTTTACAATTATCTGTAAGGAATTTATATTGTTGTTCTCTAAGGAGTGAAGTTGTATCACTGAAAACTGTGATTGAAATTTTTGGCAATTATGTAATTCCAACCAAAATACTCTTTTGATTCATATATACACAGCAGGCTTCAACTCTGATCTTTCTCTTGAGCTTCAGATCCATATACTTTGTCTGCTAGAAATCACCTATTTTAAAGGACTTGCTTTGTCAAAATCAGTCCAAAACTCAAAACGTCCCCTCATCCTCCCAGTTGTTCCATCTCCCCATCTTGATTAGTGATGGCCTAATTCCTCTCCTCACTCAGCTACAAACTTTGGAGTCTTTCTCAACAACTCTTTTTCCCTTACTGCATACATTCTCAATTGATCATCAACTCCAATGAATTCTACTTCAGAGATAGTTACACAGAAAGGTACATAGATGCCAGATAGATAGATAGATAGATAGATGATAGATACAGATAGATAGCTACATAGGTAGATAGATAATTTTAGAAAAGGTATCTTGACTGGTTGGAGTGAGAAGATCTTGGAAGCAAAGACACTACAGGCATACCTTGTTCTATTGTACTTTGCTTTATGCTTGGCAGATATTACATTTTTTACAAATTAATGATCTGGGGCAAGCCTGGATGGAGCAATCTATCAGCATCGTTTTTCCAACAGCATTTCCTCACTTCATGTCTCTGTGTCACATTTTGGTAATTCTCACAATATTTCAAGTATTTTCATTGTTATTGTATTTGTTACAGTGATCTTTAATCAGTGATCTTTGATGTTACTATTGCAATTGTGTGGGGTGCAACAAACTGTACCCATGTAAGACAGCAAACAATTGATAAATGTTGTGTGTGCTCTGACTGTCCCACTGATCAGCAGGTCCCTGTCTCTCTCCCTTTCCTCGGGCCTCCCTATTTCCTGAGATACAACAATACTAAAATTACGACAATTAATAACCCTACAATGGCCTCTGAGTGTTCAAGTGAAAGGAAGAGTCACATGTCTCTCACTTTAAATCAAAAGCTGGAAATGATTAGCTTACTGAGGAGGCAGCTGCACACTGAGACAGGCTGAAAGCAAGGCCTCTTGCACCAGATAGTGAATGCAAAGGAGAAGTTCTTGAAGGACATTAAAAGTCTACTCCAGTGAACACACAAATGATAAGAAACTGAAACAGCCTTATTGCTGAAATGGAGAAAGTTTGAGTGGTCTGGAAAGAAGATCAAACCAGCCACAACATTTCCATAAGGCAAAGCCTAATCCAGAGCAAGGTCCCATGTCTCTTCAATTCTATGAAGGCTGAAAGAGGGCAGGAAGCTGCAGAAGAAAAGTTTGAAGGTAGGAGAGGTTGTTGGTTCATGAGGTTGAAGGAAAGAAGCCATCACCATAACAAAAACGTACAAGGTGAAGCAGCAAGTGCTGATACAGAAGGTGCAACAAGTAATCCAAAAGATGTAGCTAAAATAATTAATGAAGGTGGCCACACTAAACAACAGATTTTCAATATGGACAAAACAGCCTTCTATCGGAAGAAGATGCCACTAAAACTTTCATAGCTAGAGAGGAGAAGTCAATGCCTGGCTTCAAAGCTTCTAAGAACAGTCTGACTCTCTTATTAGGGGCTACTGCAGCTGGTGACTTTAAGTTGAAGGCAATACTCATTTACCATTCTGAAAATCCTAGCCTTTCAGAATTATGCTAAATCTCATCTGCCTATGCTCCCTAAATGAAACAGCAAAGTCTGGATGATAGCACATCTGTTTACAACATGGTTTACTGAGTATTTTAAACCCACTGTTAACCGGAGTGTGGAAGAAACTGATTCCAACCCTCCTGGATGACTTTGAGGGGTTCAAGACCTCAGTGGAGGAAGTAACTGCAGATGTGGTGGAGATAGCAAGAGAATTAGAATCAGAAGTAGAACGTGAATATATGACTGAATTGTTGCAATCTCATGATAAAACTTTTAATGGGTGAGAAGTTGTTTCTTATGGATGAGCAAATAATGTGGTTTCCTGAGATGGAATCTCCTCCTGGTGAAGATTCTGTGAAGACTGTTGAAATGACAACAAAGGATTTATAGGATATTATATAAATACAATCGACACAGAAGCAGCAGTGTTTGAGAGGATTGGCTCCAATTTCTAAAGAAACTCTATTGTGAGCAAAATGCTATCAAACAGCATTGCACCCTACAGAGAAGTCGTTCATGAAAGGATGAGTCAGTTGATATGCAGACTTCACTGCTGTCTTATTTTAAGAAGTAGCCACAGCCTCCCCCAGGTTCTCTTCTACAACCGCCACCTGGTTTGGTCAGCAGCCATCAATTGGGGGCAAAGAGTCTCTACCAGCAAAAGGGCTACTTTAAGACTCGCCGAAGGCAGGGATGATGGTTGGCACTTTTTAGCAAGAAAGTACTTTTTAATTAAGGTATGTACATTGTTTTTAGACATAATGCTACTGTATACTTAATAGACTACAGCATAATATAAACGTAACTTTTATACTCACTGGGAACCAAAAAATTCATGAGACTTGCTTTACTGCTGTCTTTGCTTTATTGTGCCTCCCTGGAACTGAAGCTACACTATCTCCGATGTATGCCTGTAGTTAGGAAGCTGTTAGAGTAATCCAGAAAGTAATGATGAAATTTCCACTGAAAACAGAAAAAATTAAGATGGGAATGAATACACAAAGACACACACACATACTGGAGTAGATCTATCTATCTATCTATCTATCATCCATCATCTATTATCTATGCCTTTGGTGAATTTCCTTTGCCCAGTCAGATTAAATCCATTCTCTTACACAAGAGGTACTTGAAAGTTTGCTAAGCTGTCTGTCCCCTCTGAGTTTACTGCACAACCCCAGGTAGTCATTCTGGTTCATTCATACCTCTCTATATACCATGAGTTCTCTAACTTAGGGCTTTTCCTTGAGTTCATTATTCTTCCTGAAATCCTTGAACATCCACATATGAATGAAAAGAACCTCAGATAGCACCCTCTGTCCCCAAAATAGCATTAAACTACAGGCACTTCTCAGAGTATTAGAAAGTCATCACTGAACAGAGCCAATGTATCATTTTTATCCACTGGAGCCCAAAAGCTGGAATACTGTTTTTATCATCTTTCTACCTGCTGTCCCTGCCATAGAGTTAGCTCTTGATATGTATCTGTTGAATAAATAATTGAGACAAAATTATATTTTTGTCATAATTATTAATAGCTGGTTTAGATTTTATTTTGCATATCCAGGTCTGATCTAAGTGTGGCACTAAAAAGTCAAATGTTTTGAGACAAAAAGGATTTCTGAGATACGGTTTATAGAACATGTATAGTTTATGTTATGACATATGTTTAATATTCTCACCTCTGAGGTGATTGACAGATCAATTATTGAACAGAAAAGATGAGGATTCACGCTCATCCAAGAGGCAGCTGAGGCATTTACCTTGGTAACTCAACTCAAACCTCCCGGCTTTTTGAATCTATAGACCTGAATGTTTAAATACAATGGTGCTCTGTAAATATTACCTTATGTTGGCAAAATGGCTTATTTTTCTTCTTATGCTGTACTTTCGCATATTCTTTAATTCTTATGTAATAATAAAACCTGCCAATATATGGTGCCTGCTCTGTGTTCCCCTGTGTTAGGGGCTTATGCACACCCCCTCTTATCCCTCCCATGTAGGTGGTGCTCCCACTATCATACTAATGAGGACCAGAATCTGAAAATATAATACTTTATTTGTGAGAAAAATATGTTAATGGAGAAAAACTGTCTTTTAAGAGAGCAGCTGAATATTAAACCTGATTTTGATTTTTAGTTAGTTAAAATATGAGAAAATGACGTCTGTAATTTGTCAAACCTAACAGAAACAACGCCACTGAGATTACTGAACACCCAGGATTCAGGCTGGAGGCCGTCTTCAGAGCTTTCGATTCCAGAAAGCAGGCTATGAACAAGCAGAATGCATAGCAGGACTCGTCTGGAATCGCTGGGCTGGGGGATTGCACACAGACTCACCAGGACCTCAAGTGGCAAATGATTTGTGTTCTTTATCATGAGCCCCTCATATCCTTGCTGACATCAAATTCAGGGACAACTCATCTCCTCTGATACAGATGACATAGAGCCAGAAATATGAGAAATATTTCACATGAATTACTTCTCGTTTTTCAAAAGCAACCTGGGCAAATAGCAGTTCAGCTACATGACCTCCTCCCTCTCTGTCTCCTCTTCAACTTCCCCTTCGAAGATTTAGAAAAGATGATATTGCCAGAGGCCTCAGAAATGACAATACCTATGTTTAATCCTCCACATTTCATATTCTGGGTATAAAATTTTAAATGTATATGTTACTATATTAATAGCAATAAATAATAGCTATCATTTGCATAGCATGTGTACTTGATGAAACAACTCTGCATATGCAACTTAATTTAATTTAAAACGAGTCTACTGTACCACAGCGGGATATTATAAATGTCTGTGATAGGATATACGTATCTTCAGTGTTCTGGTGACAAACGCTGCATCTATCTCTGTATCTATGCATCTTTTTCTACATATCCATGTATCTATATATTTATCCATCTCCATTTACCCATACACGTACACATACACATACTTGAGCACACACAGACACATTTAATTGGTTTCTCTCTGTCTTCACCTCCTTGGGTTATTCACATCTCTGTGTGGCCCTTCTGGATTCTGGTCCCTGGGGAAGGAAATATAAATGAGGTGGGCTGGAGAGGCCTGGCCTTGGCTGACATTGGCAGAAGACCCCCTTCTGTGTCACCTTCACTCTCCTCTGTCCTCTCCTTCTGTCTCCCCTTCCTTAGGAAACACCCTTCCTAATAACACTCCAGCTTCTGTAGTTTTCCACACATGGGCACGTTCCAAGGCCATCAGTCCTCTTACTGCCTCTGTCTGTCTTCCATCTTTCAATGACGACGTCTTCTCCATGGCTTCAATTGCCTCTATGGGCCGACGCTCTACTCCCTCACTGAACCCAGTAACAGAGGGTGAAAAAAAAATTCCCACTTTTAGCTACTTGCGTTCAGATGTCTTAAAGGCTCGATTTGATAGCAGTTTCTATTTAAGTAGATTTAAGGAGATTATAATGCAAACATGTGTATATAAAGTCAATGGCTTTAAGACAAAATGAGCATAAACATTATATTCCAAATTTCAAAGTGAACGAGGGGATAAATGGAATATGATTATTGGATCATATGCTCTCCAGAGAAGAAAAGCCCAGAAAAATGGAAATGAAAGCCAAAACTTTTATAACAAGCCTCACCAAAAAAACCCCATGAAAGTGCAGGTGTGTAGACTTCACTGACAGATTTCAATTAGTGCAGCTCTTTTTAAAATTAGCACCTGTCTCCACTGAGGACTGGCATGCAAAATAAAGCATGCAGGTATTTTCAGAAACAAAGACGAATTGATCTGGTGATTCCAAAACTGCATCCCATCTTTAATTTTTTGTTTTGGAAATAGGCTTTGCTTACAATCAAAAGAACAGTTGAAGAGCATATTCAGATGTATACAGTTTGACATAAATACAATTTCCAAAGTCAGTGACATTTCAAAAAATAAATTTCTAAAGCTCTCCAGTTATAGGAAACACATATAAAACACACATATAAAATATAGATACAAGAAATTCTGAAAAAAACAATGTAAAATGTAAATAAAATGTGGTCAGGACACTCAAGAACTCATAAGAACTATACTGATACTGATCAAATCATATATCCCTTTACTGTTCAGTCATCACATCTAGAATAGGAACAGCTGGACTAAATCATTTCTGAGGTCATTTCAAGCTTCAGCACTGTACCATAATGCACCATCTTATCAGTCATCTTTGTGAGTGACCATTCTATACCGCTGATGCTGAAACATTAGCCTGGCATGAACTTTACTGCCATTCAATCCGTCTAGTCCCTCCCCTGACCTTTGGGATGCTTTATGGCCTGCACCTACCTCGTTAGTGTCACATTATCACCTTCCTAAACCTCTTTTCTCATTTCTTTCCTCCTTAATAAGACTTTGAATAATAGTATAAACAAAGCCAGACTATTTTAAGTCTAATTTACATTTGCCCAATGTTTTATTTATTTTAATATACATATGTTACATAATATATATGTATATAAAAATAAAATTGGTCTCATATTATTGTTCTAGGTGGTATAAAGCTCAGAGAGTTATACGGATTTTAACATTTTTTTAATAAATCAAGACATACTAAGTACCAGCTCTTTAGTCCTTCATGTAGAATTACAGAACTGACTCCAAGCAGGAGACATTAACCGGTTAATCAACAGGCATTCACTAACCATACAAGGTATATTTAGTGAGTAACCTCTGAGAAGGGAGGTAAGGATGGCAGGGGGCAGTAACTAGAATGCTAATTTACTTTCCCTCCTCTTATACATATTTATATTCCACTTGGAAAAATGTCATTAATAAATGTGAACAAATCAGAGGACAAATTTGTTTCGAAAACATGTGGTGTTGCAAAAGAAGTTTGGAGAAAAGAGAAAACTCTAGCTTTTGGAGCTATATAAAAGACTTATTTTTGGAGGTGGGATTTCAGCTAAATTGTGAAAGATTTAGATAAGCAAAGAGGAGGAGAAAGAACACAGAGGTGAGAAAATGATATGAAAAGAGACTCAGAGGCAGTTCTTCCCTTCTTCCTCCTCCCTCCCTCCCTCCCTCCCTCCTCCTTTCCTTCCTTCCTCCCTCCCTCCCTCCTTCCTTCCTTCCTCCCTCCCTCCCTCCCTCCCTCCCTCCCTCCCTCCCTTCCTTCCTTCCTTCCTTCACTTCTTCCCTTATTTATTTCTTTCCCAGGGAGAGAAACATGGCAGAAGGCAGGGGCAGAATCAAAGAGAAGAATGTTGAGAGAATCAAAAAGTCAGATTCTCATCAAGGCAGAAGAGAAAGAGACCAAAGGGAAGATGTTCAGTGTCTTACTATGTCTGTATCAAATGCTACAGTAACATTGTGCGGGAAAAGGTTAACAATGGACATGAGATAGAGCAAAAGAGTTACAGTTAACTCTAAAGAGAAGTGTTTCAGCGAAGTACTGGGAAGAAGCCTTAGAAGGAATATAAGATCATGGTTGTACCAAGAAAAGAGTAATTGGTATATCTGTAAAGTAACTTGTGTTGTCTACCTCATATTTATCCAAATTATGATGACTGGTACATACAAGCAATAATTAAAATGTTTTGACCAAATTTGAGTATATGAACATCTTAACAAGCAGAGCTGCTTCTATGAACTGCGGAACCCTAGTTGACTTCCACACACCTGCAAAGCCTAATTCCTTCATGTCGTGATGATGACCATCTGAGGCTAAAGCACGTTTCTAATGAGTACTTTGTCTTCAGTCCACTACACTTACTGACCCCTATTCGCGGAAAATTCACCTAGCCTTTCTAAATGTCAGTCCTCCATCTGTAAGTTGAGAGTGGTAATGAACTAATAAGTTTATTTGAAGAATTGAATATAATAATGCTTGGAGAACACAACCCCATGGATGGCCCCTGACTGTTGTTTAATGTTAGTTTTAAATATTAGTAGCAGCCCCAATCAAAATAAAACCTATTAGTTACACAGGTAAATGATTGGCTTGGATAGGAAACAAAAGCCTATTCACAACTTTGCAGTACGATCTGATCTCCCACTCTAGCTTACTAAGTTATTAAACCTGCAAACTTGAATCAGATTCAGAGAGGTTTAGGAAGAAGAAACACATAAATGAGATGTAAATGAAAGCATTTTTTTGAAGGTATGGAAGGGAAGATAAGTAGGGGACTCTACCAATTCAAAGAATGAGTGCCCTGATTGGTGCAGTTTGAATCTGTACCAATGGAAGCATAATGCCAAAGGTCAGTTGAGTTCCTCTTACATGGTTGAGATGCACAAACTATCACTACCTCAAACAGTTGACTTACTGAATCCATTAACCAGCATAACTTGATGCAAAAACCAAAGCTGCCAAACAAGAAATAAACTGGAATAAAATATGGAGGAGTTTGCTCATGCATCCATCCATTAAAAGTTTTTAAACAAACACATAATTGTTTAGAATTGTATGGTGCCAATTCTAGAACTTGCAAGATGAACCAAAACATTTCTTCATTGCATGTTATTTAAAAGATTGATTTGTGGTTGCTCAAGATGGATACGGATCAAGAAGACTCTATATTGAACAATTTATGTTCAGGAAAACATGCTAACGGAGAAGGCTTTTATTTCTGACTGTGACAGAATGAAACGCCTTCATTACTTAGTGATATCTTTTTATCATGCATCATTTTATTTTGCTTTTTGATTACTTTTAAAGTAATGGTGGCTTCTTTTTCATTATTATTTTTTTTTTGCAGTACGCGGGACTCTCACTGTTGTGGCCTCTCCCGTTGCGGAGCACAGGCTCCGGACGCGAAGGCTCAGCGGCCATGGCTCACGGGCCCAGCCGCTCCGTGGCATGTGGGATCTTCCCGGACTGGGGCACGAACCCGTGTCCCCTGCATCGGCAGGTGGACTCTCAACCACTGCGCCACCAGTGGTTATTCTTATTATTATTCTTATTATTATTCTTACACAATTATATGTAGTAAGAAGAAATATTATTATTCTTACACAATTTTATGTAGTAAGAAGAAATATGTTTTACAGTATAAAATTATAGTAGTCTTCAAATCAGCCTTAATTTTATAGTTAACTTAATTAGTAGTCTCTATATGTCTTTTGTTCATTATACCAAAGTTATTTTTTATTTTTAAAATATTTCCCAGTATTCATGAATCTCACTTTCTCTCCTACTCATAAATACATAATGTATGAGGTAAGCCTGATTCACCGATTTGATTTTGTTGTATTCTAATGAGAATTCTCTCTCTCTCATTGATTCATCAAGTATTTATTGAAGGCTTGCTATGTTGAAGTTGCCGCTCACAGTGCTGGGTGGTAGCAGTGAATGAGGCAGAAGAGGTCCTGCTTTAATGAGCCTTACAACCTGCGACAGGACACAGGAAGAGGATGCTAGGTAAAGACAAAGTGGAATCATCATTGAGAAAGACGATTTCAGAAAGTGACACAAACTTTTAAAGAAGAGAAAGGAAAAGAGAGTAACGGAATAGGGGTAGCTGAGGGAGCTTCTATGGCATAGTCTGGGGAGACCTCTCTGAACAGCTAGAACCTGAGTGAGTCAGAAGCAGCCATCTGAAGATTTTGGAGAGAGATCTCTGGGCAGAGAGATTGGGCAAGGGCACTGGGGCAGGATAGAGACCAACTTGATAGCAGCACTACAGAAGGCTGGGGAGGCTGCAGAAGAGTGAGCTACGGGCAAAGGATGGGCGATGAAATCACAGATACACGAGGGGCCAGGCCCACAGGGATGGAATAATGAAGGACACTCACATGGCTGGCATCTGGCTGCCATATACACACATAACGTAAAACGCTTCTCATTAACAGGAGCCCAATAAACAGTTGCTGATTGATTACTGTTGGAACAGCTGATTGATTACAGTGCATTCCCAGTAAAAGCAAATTGTTCTCCTGGGAGAAGTAATGAAAAAGATAACTGTCCCCATGGAAGAGATAATTTACCTAATATAAGCTATTTATTTTGCTGGAGGCCAAATGGATTACTTCTCATCCATCCCACAGCCAGGCTGCCTTGCAAGGCGAAGTCTAATGCCATCTCCCTCTGCTCTTCTGACCACCTTGAATTGGAACCCAAGACCTTGTGTGATCTGACCCTTGCCTACCTGTCAAACATACCTCTCAACAAGGGCACCTTCCTTTCCCTCCCAGTGGTGCAGACAAATCAAGTTTACAGCTCTGCAGACACACCATGTCGTCTCTGCATTTGCTCCTACTGTTTACTCTGAGTGTCCTTACCCTCTACCTCCAACTCATACGGTTAAAACATCAGCTTAGGTGATATTTTATCTAAGAAACTTCCCTAACTACTCAGCCTGTACTACCGATCTCCCCTCCCTACCCCTCTCCGCCATGTCCTCATTGTAGCCTGTGCATTTTTTTTTTTTTTTTTTTTTTTTTTGTGGCACGCGGGCCTCTCACTGTTGTGGCCTCTCCCATTGCGGAGCACAGGCTCTGGACGCGCAGGCTCAGCGGCCATGGCTCATGGGCCCAGTCGCTCGGCGGCAGGTGGGATCTTCCCGGACCGGGGCACAAACCCATGTCCCCTGCATCGGCAGGCAAACTCTCAACCACTGCGCCACCAGGGAAGCTCACCTGTGCATATTTTTACATCATTGTTTGTTTAGAACGTAGGTTCTCCTCATCAGATCACGGGCTTCCTCAGGATGCAGATTTTAAGCATATAAATCTTTGCATCCCTAGGACCTAGGAACAGATCTCAACATAGAGGAGGTATTCAATAAACAGTTAATGGAAATAAACGTTCTTGACTTGGATCAAAGATATCTACTCTTTGACACCATGCTTCATACCCCAAGTGGAAATGAAGCTGCTCAGCTACAGGTCTTCATTGTGCTTTTATTTTTATATCTATAGCAACCTATAAAGATTATTATGAGTGGACTCTGTTCTACTTATGTTGATATTCCCAGTACCTGAGAAAAGTGGTTGGTACGTAATAAACGTCTGTTGAATATATAAATATTTGAGAAGTATCATTCAATTTATATTATATTATGGTGGTTTTGAACCAATCTTTATCATCAAACTTCATCCAAGCAATTGCATGATAAGATAATGGAAGATCTCATATTCAAAAGGATTATAATCATTTAATGCTTTAAATATCTATAATTTACCTTGCCTTCTTGTTATTATGGTATGGCTCTGGTGAGTGAAAAGGAAATCATTTAAAATTATAATTAGAAGATGCCTGTGCCAAAGAAGAAAACAAGTTTACACAGTGTTGAAGTTTATAAACAAATTCTACATCTCCACCGCTAAGACCCATGGTAGCAGTCAGAGGAACAAAATAAAAATTGTAACCTGCCCTAGATGACACAGCCTACAGCTAAACTGGTGAGAACGTGGCTTGTTGATGCAGCAGTGCAAATCTTTTTTAGTGTTTAAAAAGTCAAGGCAGGGAATTTTAAAATATAATTTAAAATGAAACATTCCCAGCCGTATCAGCTTACTTGGTTTTATTTCATTTTAATATAATATTCTTATGATAAAGTAAGAAGGCATTCAAACTAGTCACTTTTCCTGGCAACATTCACGTAACCTTTAATTAATTTCACAACAGTTTTACATTATAAGATTTGAGACTAATAAATATGAAACTGAAATAATCTATAGGTCAAGTGTTGTTCAGAGTTGGGTTTGATTGTTCATGGAAAGATTTATCAGCAAGAAAACAGTATATGGGAAAATATTCCTTTAAGATTTTTTCCCCTGAAGACTTCATTTGCATGAATATTTTTCTAAGAATAATGCTTTAGTGAAAGAAATACATTTGACATGTGTGTTAGCCGTTCTGTGTGGCCTAAGAGCAATAACGATGAGTGAACCCTAAAAATGCAAAGGAATTAACAACATAGATTGTGCTATTTCTAGACCTTGAGACCAGTATGAGACGCTGTGATAATATGTGAAATATTAAAAGATATAAAACCTGTCTTTAAAGAGTCAGCATTCTGGTTGAAGAAAACAAATACAGATTTGGAGATAAAAATAACAGTGAAAGCAATAATAGTAATAATAGCTAAAAACTATTGATTACTTCCCACCACAGGCAAAAGACTATTCCAAGACCTTGACTTGAAATCATTTAATCCTGTCAATACACATCGGAGGTGGACACTTATTATTCCCATTCCACAGACACAGAAATGAAGCCCAGGCTCACACAACAGAAAGTGGCAGAGCTATAATTTGAATGCGGACAACTAGGCTATAAATCCTGAGTTCCTGTCCATTATACCAGCGCTTAGAAAATGATGCACAAAGGAACTGTATTGGAAGCTCCTCGAAGGTAGGGGCCATGAAAATAGAGCCTTTTTGCCTCTGCAAATTATATATCACTGTGCGAACAACACGGTAAGTACGTAGTTGTTTAAAGATTCATTCATGGAACCAAGCCTCATGGAGCACAGTTTAAATTTCCCAGGTATCTCCAGCTATTGGGTCTATGCAAGTCCCCTCCTAGTATAAGAAGGAAGAGGAGCAAATGTGTTGAAATATGGGTTTTATAAACTCCTCCCTTGCTCTTCATGTAACTTTTACCTACATTTGTATGTTCTTTGGTGAGGCTCCAACAAAAGCTGAGAATCATCCACTACAGTTGCAGGATAAAAATGGCCAGGTATCATCAGGAGAGATGCGGTGCCCCACGTCATAGCATCCTTCCTTCAACATTCACTTCCCGATTTTTTCAGCAGAGATGCTATTTTGGCAGTATATTTCTATAAAGGACGTGTGAACATAGGTATTCAATTATAATCTAATAATCAGTGGGACTTTCAAACCCTGTCCTTAGATTGATCAGTTATTATCTTAGCCAAGAATCATGTGATAGCAGGTAGATAACCCCCAAAGGGGAGTTTCTTTCAAAGATGCAGAAACAGTCCATGGAAGCTAAAGGCAGTAAGTGTAGCTGGATCTCAAAAAGAGAGGAATGAAAACCCAGGGTCTTGAGATCTCCTCAATTCTTGTTTGTTTGGTTTATTGTTCAGTCTCTCTGCAGAAAGATGCTTCTATATCTCAAGTGTCAGAAAATAGCCAGCCACCCAGATATACCTCACTGTCCATTCTGCATGAGGCAGTCCCAGGATTCAGAATCACCTTTTCTAGCTTCCTGAGTGATTCCAACGTGCAGCCAGGTATGACAAACACAGGCTGAGGCCAAGTGAGGTACTGAGAACAGGGGAACCAACATTGCCTGGTAGCTTCTTAGAAATGCAGAATGCCCCAGAACTATTGGATCAGAATCTTAACAAAATCCCCAGGTGATTTTTATGCACAGGGGAAGCTAAGAAGCACTGCAGTAAACACATATCAGAGCTGGTGGGAAGTGACTGTCATAACTTACGTAGTTATATTTTCACTAAAACCAAAGGTTGGGTTTCACTTATTTATTTCTCTATGATGCAGTTAACTGAACTAAAACATTGGCTATGTTAGTACAATAAAAAAAAAGTCTGCATTGAAGTCAGCATTTATGCATCTATCCCACACAGATTTACTAAGTCAATACCATGTATCTGACACCGTACCAGACATTGAAATGTTCAGTTTCCAATAAATAAAAAAAAAAGACTTTATATGCTCAGGATATAACATAGTGATCATTATGCACACTGCATATTGTTGAACTGAAATTCATCTATCTTGTTCCTTCGTAACAATCAATTCCTAATATTTACCTGTGAATATCGAAATACATCTCCTGAAAATATGAATGTGCTTTGTCCTAGGTGAATTCCTACGTCCTTAAGTATTTCTGAAATGTGTAGAGTTTCTGTGAAAGGACAAACCAGAACATCAAGGAGGGATGTGTGGATAAACATCATAAAGACCAAAGTCAGAAGATGTCTCTGCAAAGGGGAAACGAGGATACCTGAGTCATCACCTACCATTTAACGCAGCCATGCTAACCCTGGCGTTTATCACAAAGGCGGACCCTAGCTCACCATTCTCATTAGGTTTTACTTTAACTCAGAAGCCCCTTCACCTTGACTCAGGCAGAGCAGTTGTGTCCTGCTCTTGAATTACAGGTGTTTCAGGAAAAGGAGCTGATGTAGAGACCTTGTGTTGGGGTTTCTGCCTCATCTTCACGGTGCATGTATGAGAGTCACAGCGGTGGAAGCGGACTGAGCATCTCAGAGCATAAGAGCGGACGGCGGTATCGCAGCACACTGCTGGCTCAGGAGCACGGTTATGGCTGGGGAAGCTAACTGAACGGTATTAGAGAGGATGACTTTCTAGACAAAGTATTAGCATAACTAAAAAAGAAAGACGGTTAGCAAGCCAGCCGGTTGTGGTTTAATAAACTATTCCCATCAAAAACGCCCGATGATACAGCTATCGTGCTTATGCTTTGAAAGAATTTGTAAGTTACAGGAAAGACTTCCAGCAGAATGAGATAAGAAAAAGTCAGGATACAGAAATTCTCGTATACGATTTCTGTGGGGCTGGAGAAAATGGAAGGAAGTGAGGACAATTTAAAATATCGTGATTATAGTTAATAATAATGCATACTTGAAATGTGTTAAAGAGAGTAGATCTTAAGTGTTCTCACCATACACACAAAAGAAGGTAACTCTGTGAGGTGATGTATACGTCAATGTGCTTCACTGTGGTAATCATTTCACAATGTATACATGTATCAAACCATCCCGCTGCATACCTTAAGTGTATATACAATCGTTATGTGTCACTTACACCTCAGTAAAGCTGTGTGTTACCTACACATTTAGGATTGTTACATTGCCCTGTGAAATAACTATTCTATCGGTATAAAATGTTTTTCTTTATCTATACAATCTATATTGATCTATGCTAGTCAAATTTAACCAGTTTTGTTGAGTTTTATTATATATTTTTTCCATATCTTTACTTTCAATTTTTCCGTATTTTTATCTTTAAGTTGTTTTTCTTTGAACGTTATACAGTTGCATATTTTATCCAATTTGGTACTACCTGTCAAGTGTAATATTTGACTACTTATATATGTCTTACTGGATTTAATGGGTTTTATTGATATGTTTGGGTTTCTGTCTACCATAAAACTATTTATAGCCTATTGTCATCCATTTAATACTTATTCTTCTCTGTTCCATTGTCTTCTTTTGACAACAGAGAGTCTAGGTTGTTTCCTACAATTTCTCCTTTGCAAGCTCTGAACTCTAATTTCTCAGTCCGTAGCACCATGAAAAAGGTAGAGGGGAAAATAAAACTGTTTTACTTTTCAGCTGTTTTATGCTTGGCTTCTTAGACTTTTGCCCTGCGGAGCTTCATTAGCAAATAACTCGAGAAATTGATACAAATTGAAACTGAATTGATTGAAACTGATTGAAACTGAATATTGGGCTCATTTCTCTGAACGTCTCTTCCGGGTTTCTGTTTCCTGGGTCTCACAGCAAAATTCAGCTCCAAGTTGGGTCTCCCAAGCTTCAAGAGGTTACAGAAAACACTAGTGCTTTCTCTGCCTCTCAGCAGCTGCTCTCAACCTATTCTCTGTCTCCAGCCCTGTATCAGCTCCCGTAGAGTGAAATCCAGCAAGCCTGGCTCACGGTGTTGTCTTCCCTTCTCTCTTGGCGATGGCCCTTCAGGCTTTGGCTGCTTCAGCAGCTGTCTGATCCTCTCAAACATATTTTACAAATTTTATCTGGCTTTTCTAGTTGTTCTCAGTAGAAGCATTGGTCAACTACAAGCTATTCCATCACAACTGGAAGAGTAGTTTTATCTTAAATGAAAAGCACTAACATTCCCTATCTCCTTCACACATACTCCCCGGGTAACTGCCAGCTACGTAGGAGAAAGAAAAGTAATGAATAAAAGTGTAATTAGGTAAGAACATTTTCGATTTCTAAAATAATAGCAGAAATATTTTCCTAATGATGTAGTTAAAATAAAATAGCATGAGACAGAATTGTGTCTTTTCCCCCATCAAAAAGCTATTCCCTTAAAATAAATTATTTGAAGAGATCCTTACCTCTTCTATTGCTTTTCATCTTGTACTATATTCTCCACAGTTAAAGTGCCCAAAAGATTTGTTGATCAGATGACCTAGATTATTTCCTTATACTTAATTACTGAGTAAAATATTTTTCCTCTTTATGTGAATTCTTTGTCTATTAATGTAATGTGCATTTGATTTCCAATATAAATTAATCCTCCCCACCCTTCTCTCTCTCCATACATTATATATATAGTTATAACTTGAGTTTCCTACATTTAGCTTTATTTAACCATCACATAGTATAATATAAATCTTTTCACACTGACATTAAAGCTACCTTTAAGCTCTTGTCACTAAAATTCATGATGTCCATTCATGAGTGCATTAGTTTGAATCTGAATGGCCTTAGTGGTTAAAAAATGTATAGAGAATTTTTATTCTTCTAAGGCCAATGATATACATAATCTCTTTAATGATTTGGCAACATTCATCAAAAATATAAATGCACTCAAATGTTGACCAAGCAATTCCACTTATAGGAATCTGCTGTGCAGATATATTTGCTCATGTGGACAAAGACATCTATACTGGAAAATAGTTATTGCAACTTATTAATAAATCAAAAGTGTGGAAATATTCTAAAGACCCATCACTAGGGACTGGTTAAATTACATTAAATGTGTTCAGTGAATCACTGTGAATATTGAGGTAATTTGCTATGCGATAATAAGAACTATCACTAAGACATATTGGTAAATGAAAATAAACGAAAAGAAAGCAATGAAAGGATTGTGATGCTCCCTGAAAAGTATACAAGAAACTGTGAACAAACCCCTGCCTCCCACCCAACTTGAGAGATTTACATTTTAAATTATGTGTTCTTCAATACTATTTTTTCCCTTTTTTAACTATATGTTACCTTTTTACTAAAAGCATTCTACTTAATTAAAATAGAACACTTATATCTCTAGTTCATTCCTTCAAATTGCTGCAGAGCGCTCTATGGTATTTTTTTAAGCTTATTAAACACCCCTCCTACTAAAGGACATAGAGATTGTTTCTAGAAAATCAGAACTGCAAATTTAACACACCTCCATGAAAGCCTTAATAACTTAATAACACAAGTGAGATGCTGTTTAAAACAAACTACCCTTTATTATAGCAGAAATATGGGCTTCAGGGTCAGAAAGCTTCACCAGTGATGACTTATCTGTCCTGAGCAACTTACTGCTAGCTCTGAGTTAAATTTGCCAAAAGTGAGAAAAAACACAGAAAGGGATTACTTTAAATATAACCAAGGGATATTCATATTATGGGTGTGTAGCAAGTATTACATAATGCAAACAATGGCATTAAACAGCCTCTAAATTTTAACTCATGGAGCTTTACTGAATGTTTAAAAATGTTGTTTAAAAACTCAGCTATTTAGACATTAATTTTTAAAACAGCTTAGCAAAGTAAAAGAGCTACTGTAAACTTACCTGATGCTTATGGAATATAATAATTTTTCTAAATTTTGTGGATTGTACCAAAATATTAATGATAAAAATGACTAGCATTGTTTGTTTTAATTAATAGACTACTTTTTAGAGTTTTACGTTTACTGAAAAACTGAGGAGAATCTACAGAGAGTCCCATTTGACACCCTCCCTACCCCCTACCAAAGTGTCCCCTTTTATTAACATATTGCTTTAGGATATTTGTTGCAACTGATGAACCAACATGGTATATTATAATTATCTAAAGTCTGAAGTTTACATTAGGTTTCACTCTCTGTACTTTTTATGGGCTTTTATAATGGCATGTATCCACTATTCTCCCCTGCAACCATAAAAACAAAACAAAACAAAAAACAACCCTCAGTAACCACTGATCTTTTTACTGTCTCCATAGTTTTGCCTTTTCAGGATGTCATATAGTTGGAATCATACTGTATGTGGTATTTTCAGACTGGTTTCTTTCACTTAGCAATATTTATTTAATGTTCATCTATGGTTTTTTTGTGGTTTGATAGCTCATGTCTTTTTAGCACTAAATAATATTCCATTGTATGGATGTACCCAAGTTTGTTTACCCACTTACCTATTTTTGGACATCTTGTTTGCTTCCAAGTTTGGGCAATTATGAGTAAGTCTGCTATAAACATTCATATGCAGGTTTTTGTGTGGATATGTTTTCAACTCATTTGGGTAAATACCAGGGAGAGTGATTGCTGGATCATATGGTAAATGTATGTTTAGTTTTGTAAGACTGCCAAACTGTCTTCCAAAGTAGCTGTACCATTTTGCATTTCCACTAGCAATGAATGAAAGTTCTTGTTTTCCACATCCTTGCCAGCATTTGGTATTGTCAGTGCTTTGGATTATAGCCATTCTAGCAGGTATTTAATCAGTATTTTGTTTTAATTTTCAATTCCTTAGGGACATATGATATTGAGAATCTTTTTGTGTGCTTGTTTGCCCTCTGAATAGTCTGTTCAGATATTTTGTCCATGTTTTTGTTTTTTGTTTTTTTTGCGGTACGCGGGCCTCTCACTGTTGTGGCCTCTCCCATTGCGGAGCACAGGCTCCGGACGCGCAGGCTCAGCGGCCATGGCTCATGGGCCCAGCCGCTTCGCGGCATTTGGGATCTTCCCGACCGGGGCACGAACCTGTGTCCCCTGCATCAGCAGGCGGACTCTCAACCACTGTGCCACCAGGGAAGCCCTTGTCCATGTTTTAAATTGGGCTATTTGATTTCTTAGAGTTCTTTATATATTTTGGATACAAGTTCCTTATCCCTTATGTGTTTTGTTAATATGTCTCCAAGTCTATGCCTTTTTTTTCCAGTCTCTTAATAGCACTCTTAAAATGTTAAAAAATGATGATAACAGCTATACTACGAATTAACTTTGTTACTTTCCTTTTATCCTACTACATGTGGGAACTTTCAATTTTCATTGTTTACAAAGATATACAGATTCTCATAATGAGACTATAATATCTTGAATCATGATATTAAATTATCAAGAAATATGAATATATAGAATCGTGTTCTGTTTACACCAAAAACATTCTTAAAGATTACTCTTTAGTTTTATATGTTATACAGTAAAATTTACAAAAATAGGTTTTTTAATGTATTGATGATGCAGTTATTATTGTGTTTTTTCCTGTTATATTTTTGTTAAAAATGATTAAATCAGATGTTTCCTTTGTCAAGCATTTACATTTAAGTCCTGGATTACAGAGTTAATTGTTTCATATAAATTACTTTTCCCACGAGGCATACTGACTGAACAATGTATATATTTACCTTTATCCAACCCTGTTTAAGTGCAAATAAAACTTTTAACATAAGAAGTTGATTAGTCACAGAAAAAAAATCCTGGAGAATTATTTTTAAAATTCATGCTCTTTAAATAGTTAAAAGGAAAACTATGATGTAACTGCAATAGCATAGGAGATTCAACTTTTTATAAAACAGACTATCTTTTAGGAAACTGTATGTTGTGATGTGCTGGGCCTGGAGTCCACGCTATAAAGATGATCCTAAGCACAGGATATAGGCACAGGTCAGGCTCAAGCTCTTAAAAGTCAGCTTGTCATTTAAAAATATAATTCTATGTAGGCTACTGCTGATATCTGTGAGTTACTCTGGCCTATAAATTATAGAACTTAAAGGAAAAGAACTAGTAATTGAAAGGCATCCTTGGTATCGTACTCTAAATTTTAAAGGTTAAATTCGCTCTGCTGATCGCTCCATTCTTAAAATAAGTATTTGAATGCTGCCTGTTAGGTCTAGAATTGTACGAGTTTGTGCCACTTGGGGGCATATCCTGCACAGTTATTAATAATATACTCTTGATTTATCTGATAAGATGAAGCAGACACAGATGGCTCCCAAGTTAATAATAGCAAATGCAAAGGAAGGTCACTTTAGTTTCAAAGAAGTCAGCGAAGTCTCCCATCCTAAAGGGCCAACTGTGTGGCAGGGAGAACTGGCCCCGGGGGGAGTGCAATGAGGCTGTGCCACCTAGTGGTCGTAACTTAGCTTCCAACAAATCAGCTAATTCCTTTGGCAGACACTGAATTCGAATAGTAATGTCTGCTTATGGAAATAATTATAAAGCCATTACCTTATTTGACTCTAAAAACTTATGAGAGAAGAGGAAAATGAGTTGTTGCCCCTGTTTTATGTATGGGGAGACAGTGTCAGGGACTTGCCCAGCGTCCCACAGGACACTGCCTATGGCCTCAGACATTCGGTCCAGGGCTTCCCCCATTCTCATTCCTTATTTGCACAAAGCAATAATTGGGAAGCAGGGACAATAGGTCGCATCAGGAATGCTTTAAAGCATCTCACCATTCCAACTGTTCAATGCCAAAGGGTTGAGTCATCCAGTTTTGTCTTAGCTCATTTGAATGAATCTGAGATTTTCGTCAGCATTTTGATGTCTTACGTATTTGATTTGTTTCTGTGTGTGGGGCGAGGGAAACCCCTGAAACAAATAAAGCCTGCATATGAAAGTGTTGAGATTATACCTGCAGTAACGACTGAAAGTTTGATGGATACAAGTATTAAACAGATTTCAAGCTAGCTTGCTCAGTGGAACAGCGCATTAATTACCTTTGAAATGGAGCAGGCATTTCGGCTTGCTGACCTCTTTTCAAAGAGGAAGCCCATCCCCCAGCCACACCTTCATCCCCCAGCACTTCCAACCATCTGTGAGCTCAGCTGAAGCATCGGCTTATTACAGGAGGCTCCTAAGGCACTTCCACATACTGAGTTCTCAGTAACATACACTTGAAGATTACTAAATCTCAAGCGCTAAGATCTAGTCTAATCAAAGTAAGATTCAGGGTAGAATGAAGGCTGGAAGGGAGGAAGGATGCATCTTTCCACCCAGATGCTCAGATGTTCAACCAGGACTATGGAGATTTGCCCTCTGTGAATATATCAAAGCTAATTTTAAACTTGGAAGTTTTCCATTTTAATGAATGTGAGATCATAAACAAGACGAAGATATACGTGATTTTAAAAAAATCTTTATAGATATAGGTATGATCACCTCTATAAATAGCTTTCTTACTCTTTGTTGAAAAATACTTTGAGTTACGATGCAGAACACTGTATTACTTTTTATTTACTTCATCTTCCGTCTGGGAAATCTACTAGTGGAAACAGGCTCTTACTTGGGTTCAAATTATTTCGCAACCTAATGTCATCCTGCAGATAAGAGGGAAAATTATAAAACCAAATAAGAAGCAAAGTATCGAATAGGAACAGATATGGCCATTATCTTCCTATCATTAAATTAATTCCTTTGGGATTTTTAAGCTCTCCCCAGAAAGCATATGTGTGGGCAGGGAACAGAACATTTACAAAGACATTTTTTTCCTTTTTATCATTTTTTAAGTGTTGGAACTTTGAGGCTATTTCCCATGAAACATTCCAGGAGTATTACCCTACTTCAATTTTTCTCCCTGTCCTTAGCTTGATAAATTTATCATCCTTACATTGTCAATAAAAGACTTTATCCTTGGGATCACTGTATTGACGATTTCCTCTTCACAACATGGAAAAGACCAACGACTAGAAGCGGTGTTAGGTGCCGCAGAACACTGCATCCTAAATTTATCCACAGGTTGCTCTATGTCCACTGGGTTCACTTTTTTTTTCCTTCAAGACTTCTGCCAAATATGTTTCAAGGGAGATAAATGAGGGTTGAAGGAAACTTTATTCTCTAAGGATTCTAGATTGGAAATAACTATGATATCCCACCTACCTTTCAGGAAATAAAATTCCAATACAAAAGCATTTCTTGGTGATAAAAACCTTGCTGAAACAATGGCGAAAAAAATGGTAAACTTTTCTTGGGTTGTTTCTAGTAGCATTTCTAGTCTTGAGAATAAAGTTCACCTGTACTGTGGGCCTCCAGATTATTCAACAGAATCACCGTATTGCATACCTTTTTGTCACTGTAGAAACTCAAAAAATAAGCAATTGTAATGGGTATGCTTAAGCCATGCTTAAGAATTCTATGTTCCCATCTGAGTCTTAGATATCATTCCTACTGTTGAAAGAATTAAATGAAAGAAAAAAATTTCAACTAAGACTATCTCGTAGTGGGAAACGGAACATTAAAATATAGCAGTCAAGCTTGGTAACCCTCTAACTTTATTCTAGAAAACCCAGTAAAAGTTACAGTGATTTTTTTTAAAAAACCTTAAGTCCTGCCAGGAAATTCTTAAAACTCAGTTTCTTATGATGGTATAAATCCCTCCGTAACATTTTTTTATTCCTACTTAGATTCTTGTACTATAATTTTTCTATATTGTTAAAGATTATTCTGTGTAATTTCTAGAAGCAAATACGCTGGATGAAATTCAATCTCTTTAAAACAAAGGTCTTTCCTTGAAAAAGCAGAGAATCAGAAAATCTCATTCATTCTTAATATTAATAAAATGCTCTGTTATTTAAGAGAAAGTAGATTGATGTAAAGCAATTTGGATCTGCTTGAGCTGTAGATGTAGGCCTCACTGGCTTTGATTTCACCCTTCCCATGTCATCACCTAACACTCTCACCCAATCTGATAATTTGCGACACCAACCAATCCCATGAATTATAAGAAGTTTGAAACAAACAATAATTTACCATTATTTTTTAAAATGTTTTGTGAGTTTCATTTTGTGATTTGTTTTCCCCAGAAGCTAATATAAGACATTATAAAATGTGTCTAAGCTCCTGACTGTGCTGGATAAGAAAAATAAAGAAAAAAAATCAGTACTTCTCTGAGGTCAGTATTAACACCAAATAGTTTTGGTAACCTTTGCCTTCCTAATTTTTAGCTGCTGTCTCTCTGAAAATCAGACTACTGGATGAAATAAGTACTTTTTTTTTTTTTTTTGCGGTACGCGGGCCTCTCACTGATGCGGCCTTTCCCACTGCAGAGCACAGGCTCCGGACGCGCAGGCTCAGCGGCCATGGCTCACGGGCCCAGCCGCTCCGCGGCACGTGGGATCTTCCCGGACCGGGGCACGAATCCGTGTCCCCTGCATCGGCAGGCGGACTCTCAACCACTGCGCCACCAGGGAAGCCCCGATAAGTACTTTTTTAATGTACGGAAAACTGAATATATTTTAAAGCTCTCTTGACATAGGCTAGGTGTTCATCCACTCTGCTCTTGGTGTGTATACGTGTGTGGGAGTCTGATGTATGGTAGAGATCAGAGTAGCAAGAAAAAGGTACAGATAATGAAAAAGAAATGCAATATTCATCTCTGTAAATACCTCAACATGAAGATGCAATGGTTAAATTACTGAAAGACAATCTCAAACCTCAAACGTTTTCAAAAGATATGCTGACAAAGGGAATAAGGTAAATGTAACAAAATGGAAATAAGAACAAAGAAGATTGGTGAAAATCAAACAGACAACTTTTAGTATAACTAAAATATCATTGTTTGGTGAAGGCTAATTTTGTTAATGTTAAAATGAAAAATAAGGTGTTGACTATGATTCAAACATCATTTTCAGAAATTATAGCACTAAATTAAATATATAAGTACTTAATAATGTCAAGGTGAAAAAGCCCTAAAACATTAAGTACAGTATGTTCCTATTTCCCTTATTTTCTTAAATTCTTCCAACAGAATGTCTTAATGTCAATCAATTTTTTTTGAAATATAATAATTAGAAAAATACAGATAATTTTGCATGAGTCTTTTAAATAAATGAAGCTTGCTTAGATATATTGTGCAATTTGAATATCTACTCAGAGGACTGATGTTCCAAAATAGCATTTCATTTGCACAGTACCTCATAGATTACACCAGTTAAATTTATTTAAATTGCAAAAGTATTGCATATATATATATATATATATATATATATATATATATATATACACACACACGTATATATATAAGCAACCCTATAGCTTTCTATTTTCATTTCTCTTTTTACCACAAACATGAGAAGGATGCTAGTGGCAATGTAATATTTGGAGACACATAGATCTCGGAGTTAGTAAACACATGTTAAAAGGAATAAGTATTGCTATATATAAACTATAATATTGATGAATTTATTATTATAGTTTGTTCTATATAATACGTACTCTGCTATAAAAGAAATATTTAAATAGGTATCAGAAAATACAGAAATTGAACACCCCAAATCTCTTCCTTTTTGGATTTTCTAATGTATTATTGTTTGTATTATGCAACTTAAAAGTTTTTCATGTGCAATTAAATTAAGGATGGAGATGTACACATGTACCCTCAGCATAGAGAAGAATCTACACTCAACAATGCTAGGCTTTCTTCTACCATAACATAGATGAGTCTTCATATTGTTGCTTATTTAATGGTTTACTTTGCCATAGACTAGCCATTGGTGAGGGAAGACTATATCCATTTCTTCACTGCTGTATCCCCAATTCCTAGAACATCAATGGCAGACAGTCAGTCCTCAAAATGTATTTGTTGGAAGGATGCACGAATGGATAACATAAATCAGATATATGCGGGGAACAAATTAGGGATTTTGCAGTATAGAAAATGAATCTGGATCTGCAAAAAAAAAAAAAAATCATCATGGGTTTAAGGAGCAAATGTCCTTTCTGAGATTAAAATAGAGTACTATAAATGAAAACAGACATTTTTAAGCAATTGTAAGAACACAGAATTTCAAGAAAAATAATGTTTTATTTCACCACATTTCAATTAAATGTATAAATTTTGTATATTGAGTTAGATATTTTAATGTTAGCCCACTAACTAACTAACACACCCTCTCTTTCAATACATTTTTTGTAGGGAGAGAAGGTAATTGAGAATTACCCAATTGGGAAGTCATTTCACTGAAAGCTTCCTCAAATGTTGAAAGAGAAAATTAAGTCAACTAGATGGTGGGAGGAATTATCTACTAATTCTCTACCTAGTTTTAGATTGGGTCATCATTTATTTTAGTCCCTAGTCATCTAACACTGATAAACATAATCGAGCCATTGTGTTCTTAGCATAAAGCAATTTTTTTAAAACTACAAATTAAGGTCTAGAACTGTTGAAATCTATCAACTAAGTCAGTAAGTCCATTTTTTATTTCCAATGCATTTTGAGCTTTTCATATAGATAGACTGACTACTACTTCTATCAACAGTACAGACAGGGACAAGAATGCTTGAGAGATGGCCTGCACAATCTAGATTCCTAGAGACCACCACAACTGTCCAGCTGGAAACAGTCGTGGAGGTATTTACAAGGTCAAACTCACCAGCCTCTTATTACCTACCCCTCACACACATGAATACATAAGCATGCACACACTGAAGAAAAGAAATTGTAAATAAAACTAAAAGCAAGTAAAAATATGAGTGCCCATTTTAAACACGATAAGCCCATTGCGCCCTGCCTTTGCATCTGAAAGTGAGAGAGTATCTTTCCCCCTCCAGGTACCAGGTACTGTACCTGGTACTGACTGGCCTGCAGACAGCAGTTGCCTAGCTTAGTAGGCTTGTCTGTGGCAGGAGAGGAGGGCAGTCTCGGGGACAGAGACAGGACAACAGAGAAAATAAAGTAACTTTAAGGTAAGGTAATAAGGCAGTCCCGGGGGTTCTGCAGGTCACTTCTGATGGGCATCCTGTGCCTTGACCTAGACTCTGGGCATATGCATCACGTTGACCAAGCACAGCAACCAAACCATTTCAATATACTTTTCCCCACCAAATCCCCAGTTTTGTAGAAATGGCATGGTTTATTTATAGAAGTAGTATAAACTGAATACAGTGCTTTTTCTATTTATGTGAATCGTGAGCCATTCAAAAGGAAGTAGCATGTCTTGGTCACCACTGGGTCCACCACAGCTTCTAGCAGAGTGCCTAGCATGTGGCTGTGATAGGACGATTACTTAGCAATTCATACACTGTTTATAAATTAGATAGGTGGGGTCCTGAACTTTGGAAAGCGACACCACACAGACAAAGGGAGCAAAAATAATTAACGAAATAGCAGATTCTACAGACAAAGGGAGCAAAAATAATTAATGAAATAGCAGATGATTGAAAATCAAGTGGCATTCTGCTTTGACTTCTATACCATATTTCCAAAGACAAAAAGAGAGAAAAAGAACGATGCGCAGGAGTAAAAGAAGAAAGCAAACAGAAGAAAGGCTATGCTGAACTCAGTTATCACACCACCACTGTTTTTGTGTCTCGGTAAATGCCAAAACACATGCTTATTTTTTACCTTTAAACTTCAACCTGTCCTTCGGTTTAATATTACAAGTAAACTTAGAATAATACCAAATAAATAGTTGTCAGCAAACTCATCCATTCCTTTCTCTCAATAAAAAACCCATAGTATTGATTATTAGTAAGCTAATTTTACATGCGGATCGGTTGATGTACCATATTACTTTTTTGTGTGTTTATCTATAATTAATTACATAAAATGTCTTCATAAATTTACATCTTCAGTTTCAAACTTTGCCCTGGGCTCCAGAAAATGTATCCAATTATTCTATGCGAATACACATAGTGAATTCTACAAGTACCATTAAATATGGTCCCAAATTAAAGCAGTCACTCCTTTCCCTTACTGTGTATCACCACCATTAACAACCACCACAAAGCAGTTCTTTAGAAGGTAATTGGGTTGACTTTTTTTTTCCTGGTATTGTGTGTTTAAGTGCGTGTTGTGTGGATGAGTCTGGTCTGTGTGTGTACACACATACTTGTATATTGGAGAGGCAAAGGGACTGATCAGTGATCCTGGTGAGGAGAGAAAGTCTGCCAAGAGAGCTGTGGAGAGAAAATACAGTTCACTGGCTATGATTTTATTGCTGTGGGACACAGTTTTTACAAGTCTTTGTGACCGTGTGTCCTTCCATTGCTACCCAGCGACGGTGACTGATACTCTGAGGTGTGTGCTTTATACGAGAACCTATTATTTACTCTGGCTCCAACTGAGGACGCCTATTCATTTTGTTTTTCTAAAGTATACACTTAAACCTCATTATACACCAATACCTGAAGTACCAACGCCAGGCATAACTCTGTGTTGGATTCCCACCTGTTGACCAATGCCCGACTCCCCCTGCCATCTGACACGTCACACGGGCATGAATGCCGTGTTTTAGCATTTTGTTCCTTTAGAACAAAATGGGCTGTGGCGTAAATTCCGTTTTCGTCTGAAGGAAAGTATTGTTACTGTGCCCTCCTTGTTGAGAGAGATTTTGACAGGGTTTACAAGTTTAAGATGTTACTTATTTTTCCTGAGCACTTTGTCTCCTGGTGTCCACTGATGCTTTAGGATGAGAATTGTTAGTCGGACATTATAAGTTACTTTGAAGATTTTTCTCTTCGTTTCGTAGATTTATTATGATGTCTGCAGGTGTGAATAGCTTTTTATTTGCCTCTGTTGGGATTCGGTGAGCCGCCTGAATGAGAGGATTGGTGGAGTGTACTGGTTCTGCACAATTCTCATCTATCTTGGAATTGTACCTCCTGCCAATTACCTCTTCTCTCTTGAGCAACTTCCATTAGCTTATGTGAGGGCGTTATCTGTCTACCATCCATGACTCTTGATCACTTTTTCATATTCCTCCTCTCTTTGTCTGCTTTTCAATCCCTATGGCCCTGTATCACCTTCCCTAATAGTATCTACAATTTTCAAATCATTTAATGTCATTTATCAAAACTCTGTTCTTCAAACTGTACTTCATGTTGAATACTGAATTTGCACATTAACCTCTAAAAAATGAATTGGCCCTTTTAACTCAATCACTATGACTTTGCAAACACCTAGCACCATTTTCAAACGCTGCTTCTTGTCATCACTTGAAATTGCTCTATTTCTGAAAAATCAGACTTCAAATTCTCACCCTGCCCACAGCCTTGTGTTATTCTAGACTTGAATCCCCTTAATCCAACTCTACCAGCCCTTCAATCTCATGGAAGCTTTCTTACCCTTGGCCCACATTTATCATTTCTTACTAGTATTATTAGAACGCCCCCCCACAAGAACCTCAAGTCTGGTTCCTCTCCCTTAGTACCACTCTAATGATATTTCTGTAACAAAAATGTGATTGGCATTCCCTCTTCAAACTGCTTATTCCATAGGTCTTTATTACTCCATCAGAGATGCAAGGAGGTCCCCTTACATAAAACTGGAATATAGCTCCAGCTCATCTTGCCCACCTGCTTCACAATGCTCCGTGTCTGTGTAAACTGCACTCTCTGTAGTTACTCATATGCACCATTATTCTTCCATTTCTATGTATCCTTTCATGTGGAGTATTCTATTTGGGATACCCTCCTCAACTAGCCACAACTCACCATGCACACGCGCACACACACACACACACACACACGCACGCACACAGTTTTCCTCCTAATTAACTCCTACTCCTCGCTTAAGTATCTGCTGAAATGTCACTTCCCCCTGGGAAGCCAACCACACCTCCCAGAGTGAATCAAGAGTCATTTCTCTGTCTGCATACCATCCCATTTAGACTTCTAGCCTATAATTTACACGTAATCTATTGTATTTATCTTTTCCCTCACTGGATCGCAGGGTGCCTTATCAACAGACAGCATCTTTTATCTTCATGTCTTTGGTACCCAGTGGAGTGTCTTCCATGTTGTTGGCATTAAAAGAAAAAAGTCAAATGGATGAATACCTATAAAGACCATTGTCACCCCTCAAACTATCAACATTTAACATAGTCCAAGTAATCCTCTCTGCCACTTCTCTCTGTAGCATTTAGTTGGCATCTTATTGGAGACATTGGGAAGCAGCTCTAATTATTTTTTCAGGAGCGGGGGTTGGAGCAGCTCTCAAACAAGACTGGTTCAGTACAGAGAGCTTCTAAATTCTATGAACTTTAAAGAAAAGTTTGCATTCATCATCAGGAGACATTTATTGAGCATCTTTGTGTGGGTTTGATTTCTAGGATTTCTCATCTTCCTCCAGTCCCACCCTACACCCTCCTCCCTCCAAATCTTACCACCATGTAGTAAAATCCTCTTTATTATTAGCAATGAGTACTAGCAAGTGTATCCAATCAGGCTCCATCAGATACTTTCAGTTTAACCTGTGATACATTTTTTTGTTGGCTTGGGAAATCAGTTTTATGATTTGTTTTTACTTTTGTGTCTGCTACTCAAGACATATTTAAGGAAGTAGAGAGAACCATATGATGCCCCAAAACCAACTGCAATCACATCTCTCACAAGTGACCAAGGGAACCAGGACGACAGATAACTAAATATGAAATGTATGATGGAGAAGCTTCCTAACAAACAAAAGCACTAGGCATATAATACCTTAAACAAGACATGCCACATAACCCAAGGATTAATTCAATTAGCATTACATGAATGTTCTGTGAAAACTGAATTACCTCCCATCTCACAGTTTGAGATAATATCCTGTCATCCATCAACACTGAGAAAATCATGGGTTCCCCAGCCCAATTCACACTGAGGTAATTACGCCTATCCAATAAGAAACGTCAAGAATAAACATATTGTACAACACTAATTTGATACATATTTTAAGCCTGATACTTAAACCTGTTACAACCTGTTAACCAGAAGGAAAAATAAAGACAATGAAGAAAACATAAACAGGAAATTTACTTAGATTCCTTAAATTTTAGATCAGTACTTCAACCTAATCTATAATTTTATGATTTTGTGGATTATTTCTATAGCTACAATCTTTTGAAAATTGTATGAAGAAATTATTAACATTTATTTCTTTCCAAGAAGAGCTAAATTCAAAAATCTGAATTAGGTAAAAAAGGGATGATGTGGGGTTACAGAATAAAAGCTTCTATCATTCCATTAAAACAAAACCCTTTCTCTTGGTATTTTTGGGCATGCAGTCTTCTGAACTCTTTCCTCTTCTCCCCACTTTGGCAACCACTCTCTTCATTGCTGTGTGTCCTATGGCCTGGTCGTTACAGCCCGGCCAGGGCTGGTGATGAATGAGCTGGAGGTAACCATGGTCACAGGTGATACGAGGAAACATCCACATGGTATCCTGGGCACCGGATTCAACCAGCTGACAGGGAAACTTATTTCCAGGATATGTGTCTGTGACACAATAGAACAACAAATGAAGCCTATCACCTACTAAACCCCCATATTTTAGTTAGTAGACTTTTAACATCGTTGAGAGCGTAAATAGTTTTTCCTTAAATAGGGAAAATTAAGCCTGATAGCAATCATGTGAAAAAAAAAATAGCATAGGAAATACATGGCAATAATCTCTCTTCAAAACTGGGTTTGTTTTTAGCCACTGTAATATGATTTCCTACAAATGTTTCATGTAGTTATCAAGTACCACATCCATTAAAAATAATTTGAAAATAAAATTAATGTCACTTAACTCCCCTTTTCATTACGTTCTATGATTTTAAAGATTCTAAAATTTTAAATTAGACAATTAAAAATAAAGTTATGTAAGATGTTATTACGTAAAATTTTGTATTTAAGAAATAAAAGAAAGGGGAATCTGTATTTCTGAACATATTCTAATTAAATGATAATAAATACTATTATTAGTTGTAAAAAGACACTCTCATTTTCCAGGGGTTCAATGACCAAGTATAAAATTGAAAAACGATTTAGTTCAACTAAATAAAGACTATGGTTTTTTAAAATAAGTATATTCTAAAGATTTTGAAAGTTAAAATGACCTTAAACTAGTCATTTAAAATTAATTCAAAATTCTAATTTAATTGTTAATTTTTTGATATTTATACATTATTTACTTCAATGTGTCTATGTAAACTTAAATAATTAATTCATCTAAATTAACAAAATATATATTCCCCTCCCACTTACTCTGAAACTAAATATTCAACTTGAATGATTCCCTTTCACTGAAAAACAAATTATGCTGGTGCTATATAAGTATCATCTCAGAGTCTCATAGTAATAAGCCTTTACACTAAAAAGTACTGTGTTATTTCATACTTGAAAAAGAATATTCGGGCTTCCCTGGTGGTACAGTGGTTGAGAGTCCGCCTGCCGATGCAGGGGACACGGGTTCGTGCCCCGGTCCGGGAAGATCCCACATGCCACGGAGCGGCTGGGCCCGTGAGCCGTGGCCGCTGAGCCTGCGCGTCCGGAGCCTCTGCTCCGCAATGGGAGAAGCCACAACAGTGAGAGGCCCGCGTACCGCAAAAAAAAAAAAAAAAATGATATTCAACCGTGTTTGGAGGTGATAAATTCTAGCGATCCTTTTCATTACTTAGCACATAAAATTCCTTCATCAGTTCCTTAGGGAACACATTTTCCTTTGTATGTACAAAGGTAATAGCCCTGAATGGAAAACTGATGAAATAAAAATGTTTTATCCTATAGCCAAAAAAGACCTTCAGAAAGTATGTGGTGAATACCACTACTGCAGGAAAAACACGCAAGTCAGCTAATTTCAGCAACTGAGAACCTAGTTTTTTGTTTTTAATTAAAGTATAGTTGACTTGTAATATTATGTTAGTTTCAGGTGTACAATATAGTGATTCAACGTTTAAATACATTATGAAATGATCACCATCATAAGTCTAGTAACCATCTGGGATCTCAAACCTATTGCAGTACTACTGACTATATTCCTTCTGCAGTATATTACCTCCCTGTGAATTATTTATTTTATAACTGTAAGTACCTCTGAATCCCCTTCACCTCTTTTGATCAGTGCCCCCATCTCCTTCCCCTCTGGCAATCACCAGTTGGAGAACCTGGTTAATTTCTGATGAACTGCAAAGCAGAAAACTCCAAAGAAACCTGACCATCAACATAATAGTCTTTTTTTTAATGTAGAACTTAATACCTCATACCACAGCTTAACTACAGTTATACATGTTACATTCTTGGTATCACTAGCTCGAGAATTGCATTATAATTTTGTCCAGACATTTAAAAGACAATACAATATTTTACTATAGAAAATCTAAGAGCTTTCTTAAAAATACAACATTCTGTAAGACACTCCACTGAGCCTTTTGCCCTCCTCATCTTTCTATAAAAACTACTCTTGACAATGTCATCAAATAACTCCTCGTTATCAAATTTAATAATAACTTCTCAGTTATCTCACTGGAGCTCAACTGATCCCACCTTCCCTTGAACACGTTCACATTTTCCTCCTGGAAACACGCCATCCAGCTCTCCTGTTCCCTCTCGACTGTGCTTTCCCCTCAACTCCTGACTTCTCAGGGCTGCAGTGGCCCAGGGCTCTGCCCTCCGACCTCTTCTTTCTCCACACTCACTCCTTCGTGATCCCACCCAATGCCATGGCTTCAGTGTCCTCTGTATGCTGATGGCCCCCACCTCCGAAATCTCTGTTGAAGCCCAAGTCCACGTGTGCAGCTACCTACTTCTTGCCTCACAGATGTCTGAGAAAAGCACATCCATGGCTGAGTCCTGACCCCACAAAGTCTTCACTGTAGACACCGGGGACTCTGCTCGTCCGCCATCTCCTCCTTCCTCTCACACACATTCCACCTGCTCGCATATCTGCTCTGATGGTTCTACCTTCCAATCATGCTCAGGACTCAGATGGTCCTCATCCCTTCTCCATCTTGCCCGGACCCTCCCATGACTCACTGGGGTCAGCACATCAGGCTCCCCAGCTGATTCCCACTTGCACTCTCCTCCACACAGTAGCCAATTCAAATCAGATCACATCCCACTTCTGAACAAAACCCTCTGTCACTTCCCACTTGACTCAGAGGGAAAGCCAACACCCTCTTGAGGACCCGCAAGGCTTTATCTGATCTGCCTTCCCACCGCTCCCAACCCCAAGTCTACGAACTTCTTTCCTTTTACTCTTCCCTGAACCCTTCTCTCCTACGCCATTCATCTCTAACTCATGGCTGTTTTTGTATATTTTTGCCACAAATGTAAACACAAGAATATGGTTCCCCTAAATGTATTAGTTGAAGTTGTTATTTTCTGCACTGTGTTCTTTTGATCCAGTGTTATACTCATTATTCATCCTTATTGAACTTGGCCCTGGCATGGTTTTTTTTCTGTAAGCGCTGTCGGAGTCTCCCAAGGATGCCTTGAACTTGAGGTCTACTTGCCCAGGTGATTTTGTCCCCCTACTTCACACCCTACACTGGTACTTTGGTTTCAACAGGTGACCACACAGACAGCTCAGGACAAAGTGAAACAACAGTGAATGAGTGAAACAGAAGATGAAAAGAGATGTGAAGAGTTCCAAGGGGCAGTATGTGCTTAGAACCTGACATGTTGGCTGTAATGAGATAATAAATTTAGCTCAGCATTCCCTGATATTTGTAAAGGAGATATTTGACTAGTTCTACAAATCTAATTATTTATGCAGAAGACACATCTGTACTCCGGGCTTCCCCCCTCCATACTTAGCACTAATTTTCTGCACAAAATATAAAAAGATAATTATCAGAAAAAGCAACCAGCGACAGTTATCATTGGGTTTGCTCCAAGACTGTGGAGGCCATTTCTAAAGAAGACATACACTGTTAGTATCATGATGGTTTTTTTTTCTTGAGCAAGAGTTTTCTTTCTAGACATGGGCACTGCAAATATTGTAACTGACAGGTTTCAAAATCAGCTTTATCTAAAATAAAACTTACAGACAAGCTTGTGGATCATCTCTAACAAGTATAAAGCCATTCTTGGCATGCTAATTCTTCAGAAAACATGTTTTCCCTTCCCTGCCCTGGTTCTAAGTTCTAAGCATAACCTAGTGTTAAATATCTTACTGTTATTGGTGGCAATATTTCGCTCTTCTACATTATTTTCCAAATTTCTTTGTATTTTATTACATCTTGTTATGTTGCTTGTGTTCTAAAAATTGCCTTAAATGCTTTTGAAAATATTGAGAATACATAAAGAAAAATATGTAAAGAGCCAGAGAATAAGAGAAACTATTAAACCATTTTAAATAGATAAGCAAACGTACTTAGGATTTTTTTTCAGATTTCTAAGGTAACATCTTAATTCTTCCTCCACCTATATTAATTGCTCAATAAATGCAATTTCACATAAAACAAAACAAAACAAAAAAAAACCCCCAAGATTGGTTATTTAAAATGAGAGAAAAAAAGATTTGTTTTTTTGTTTCATTATTTATGTCACCTAATAACTTGGGCTTCAGTTTCCTCATTAATTATGCAAGGACTTAAACTAGAAGATGCCTAAGATTCTTAAAGCCTATATAAAGGTAGAGAAGTGGCACAAAGGAAAGTGAAAGTTTAATATGCTGGGTTCAACATATAAGTTTTCAAGCAAAATTTAATGTTCAAAGTCAATTTTTAAAAAGTTAATTGTTGTAATTTTTCTTTTAGAGAAAAGCCAAATGTCTATCCATCAGAAACAAATTTAATTTCTGTAACTTCTATGGATATCAGAAGTAAGATCTTTTTTTTTTTTTTTTTTGCAGTACGTGGGCCTCTCATTGCTGCGGCCTCTCCCACTGCGGAGCACAGGCCCCGGACGCGCAGGCTCAGCGGCCATGGCTCACGGGCGCAGCCGCTCCGCGGCATGTGGGATCCTCCCGGACCGGGGCACGAACCCGCGTCCCCTGCACCGACAGGCGGACTCTCAACCACTGCGCTACCAGGGAAGCCCCAGAAGTAAGATCTTTAAAGAAAATGTGGAGTACTACAATTACTTGATGACAAAAGAGTCACCTAATCAAACACCGTAAAATCCTAAAAGAGAAAATGAATTTTCGAAATCTCTCTATGTAATGAAAAATATTTTCTTATTTTTTGCGAGGGCAGGATGAACCTACTTTTTCTTTACTTGTGAATGTCTCTTTATATCATATATAAAATTTAATTAACATCTTTAAAATTATAAAAATATATGGCCATATGGAAATTTGGGTCAATGATTATTTTTTAAGTAGAAATGGTGAATCATTTAACTGAAAATTTATACTTGTAGTTCAAATAGTTTCCAATTTATTTTGAAATCACCCTTTCAAAAGTTACCGGAGGGTGATACAGCATGTACTGCTGAACCATCCAACACATAAAGACAGAGATTTCATTTTCTCTACTCAAAGAACAAGCATGCAAGGTTTAAAGAAAAGAAAATAGTGTGTCATCCTCTGTTTAGTTTTGCCCCCATCCCAACTACTAAGTACTCTCTAAGGTTTGGGAAGTCCATGAATCTTTCCTCTCTCTTTTTTTTTTAAACATCTTAATTGGAGTATAATTGCTTTACAATGGTGTGTTAGTTTCTGCTTTATAACAAAGTGAATCAGCTATACATATACATATATCCCCATATCCCCTCCCTCTTGCATCTCCCTCCCAACCACCTCTAGGTGGTCGCAAAGCACCGAGCTGATCTCCCTGTGCTATGCGGCTGCTTCCCACTAGCTATCTATTTCACATTTGACAGCATATGTAAGTCCATGCCACTCTCTCACTTCGTCCCAGTTTACCCTTCCCCCTCCCCGTATCCTCAAGTCCATTCTCTACCTCTGCGTCTTCATTCCTGTTCTGCCCCTAGGCTCTTCAGAACCACTTTTTTTTTTTTTTAGATTCCATATATATGTGTTAGCATAAGATATTTGTTTTTCTCTTTCTGACTTACTTCACTCTGTATTACAGACTCTAGGTCCCTCCACCTCACTACAAATAACTCAATTTCATTCTTTTTATGGCTGAATAATATTCCATTGTATATATGTGCCTCATCTTCTTTATCCATTCATCTGTCAATGGACACTTAGGCTGCTTGATGTCCTGCCTATTGTAAACAGAGCTGCAATGAACATTGTGGTACATGACTCCTTTTGAAATATGGTTTTTTCAGGGTATATGCCCAGTAGTGGGATTGCTGGGTCGTATGGTAGTTCTATTTGTAGTTTTTTAAGGAACCTCCATACTGTTACCCACAGTGGCTGTATCAATTTACATTCCCACCAACAGTGCAAGAGGGTTCCCTTTTCTCCAACTCTCTACAGCATTTCTTGTTTGTAGATTTCTTGATGATGGCCATTCTGACTGGTGTGAGGTGATACCTCATTGTGGTTCTGATTTGCATTTCTCTAATGATTAGTGATGTTGAGCAACCTTTCATGTGTTTGTTGGCAATCTGTACATCTTCTTTGGAGAAATGTCTATTTAGGTCTTCTGCCCATTTTTGGATTGGGTTGTTTGTGTTTTTGATATTGAGCTGCATGAGCTGCTCGTAAATTCTGGAGATTAATCCTTGGTCAGTTGCTTCATTTGCAAATATTTTCTCCCATTCTGAGGGTTGTCTTTTGGTCTTGTTTATGGTTTCCTTTGCTGTGCAAAAGCTTTGAAGTTTCATTAGGTCCCATTTGTTTATTTTTGTTTTTCTTTCCATTTCTCTAGGAGGTGGGTCAAAAAGGATCTTGCTGTGATTTACGTTACAGAGTGTTCGCCTATGTTTTCCTCTAAGAGTTTTACAGTGTCTGGCCTTATTTTAGGTCTTTCATCCAGGTTGGGTTTATTTTTGCATATGGTGTTAGGGAGTGTTCTAATTTCATTCTGTTAAATGTAGCTGTCCAGTTTTCCCAGCACCACTTATTGAAGAGGCTGTCTTTTCTCCATTGTATATTCTTGCCTCCTTTATCAAAAATAAGGTGACCATATGTTCGTGGGTTAATCTCTGGGCTTTCTATCCTGTTCCATTGATCTATATTTCTGTTTTTGTGCCAGTATCATACTGACTTGATTACTGTAGCTTTGTAGTATAGTCTGAAGTCTGGTGGCCTGACTCCTCCAGCTCTGTTTTTCTTTCTCAAGATTGTTTTGGCTATTCGGGGTCTGTTGTGGTTCCATACAAATTGTGAAATTTTTTGCTCTTGTTCTGTGAAAAATGCCATTGGTAGTTTCATAGGGATTGCATTGAATCTTAGATTGATTTGGGTAGTATAGTCATTTTCACAATGTTAATTCTTCCAATCCAGAAGCATGGTATACCTCTCCAACTGTTTGTATCACCTTTAATTTCTTTCATCAGTGTCTTATAGTTTTCTGCATACAGGTCTTTTGTTTCCTTAGGTAGGTTTATTCCTAGGTATTTTATTCTTTTTGCTGCAATGGTAAATGGGAGTGTTTCCTTAATTTCTCTTTGAGATTTTTCATCATTAGTGTATAGGAATGCCAGAGATTTCTTTGCATTAATTTTGGATCCTGCTACTTTACCAGATTCATTGATTAGCTCTAGTAGTTTTCTGGTAGCATCTTTAGGATTCTCTATGTAGAGTATCATGTCATCTGCAAACAGTGACAGCTTTACTTCTTCTTTTCCAATTTGGATTCTTTTTATTTTTCTTCTCTGATTTCTGTGGCTAAAACTTCCAAAAGTATGTTGAATAAGAGTGGTGAGAGTGAACAACCTTGTCTTATTCCTGACCTTAGAGGAAATGGTTTCAGTTTTTCACCACTGAGAACAATGTTGGCTGTGGGTTTGTCATATATGGCCTTTATTATGTTGAGGAAAGTTCCCTCTATGCCTACTTTCTGGAGGGTTTTTATCATAAATCGGTGTTGAATTTTGTCGAAAGCTTTTTCTACATCTATTGAGATGATCATATGGTTTTTCTCCTTCAATTTGTTAATATGGTGTATCACATTGACTGGTTTGCCTATATTGAGGAATCCTTGCATTCCTGGGATAAACCCCACTTGATCGTGGTGTATGATCCTTTTAATGTGCTGTTGGATTCTGTTTGCTAGTATTTTGTTGAGGATTTTTGCATCTATGTTCATCAGTGATATTGGCCTGTAGTTTTCTTTCTTTGTGACGTCCTTGTTTTGGTATCAGGGTGATGGTGGCCTCATAGAATGACTTTGGGAGTGTTCCTCCCTCTGCTATATTTTGGAAGAGTTTGAGAAGGATAGATGTTAGCTCTTCCCTAAATGTTTGATAGAATTTGCCTGTGAAGCCATCTGGTCCTGCGCTTTTGTTTGTTGGAAGATTTTTAATCACAGTCTCAATTTCAGTGCTTGTGATTGGTCTGTTTATATTTTCTAGTTCTTCCTGGTTCAGTCTCGGAAGGTTGTGCTTTTCCAAGAATTTGTCCATTTCTTCCAGGTTGTCTATTTTATTGGCATATAGTTGCTTGTAGTAATCTCTCGTGAGCCTTTGTATTTCTGCAGTGTCAGTTGTTACTTCTCCTTTTTCATTTCTGTTTCTATTGATTTGAGTCTTCTGCCTTTTTTTCTTGATGAGTCTGGCTAATGGTTTATCAACTTTGTTTATCTTCTCAACCAGCTTTTAGTTTTATTGATGTTTTGCTATCGTTTCCTTCATTTACTTTTCATTTATTTCTGATGTGATCTTTATGATTTCCTTCCTTCTGCTAACTTTGGGGTTTTTTTTGTTCTTTCTCTAACTGCTTTAGGTGTAAGGTTAGGTTGTTTATTTGAGACGTTTCTTGTTTCTTGAGGTAGCACTGTATTGCTATAAACTTCCCTCTTAGAACTGCTTTTTGAAATAACTACCGCAGAGCAGAATAGAGAAAAAAGAATGAAAAGAATTGAGGACAGTCTTAGAGACCTCTGGGACAACATTAAATGCACCAACATTCGAATTATAGGTGTCTCAGAAGAAGAAGAGAAAAAGAAAGGGACTGAGAAAATATTTGAAGAGATTATAGTTGTAAACTGCCCTAATATGGGAAAGGAAAGAGTCAAGTCTAGGAAGCGCAGAGAGTCCCATACAGGATAAATCCAACGAGAAACACACCAAGACACATATTAATCAAACTATCAAAAATTAAATGCAAAGAAAAAATATTAAAAGCAGCAAGGGAGAAACAACAAATAACATACAAGGGAATCCCCATAAGGTTAACAGCTGATCTATCAGCACAAACTCTGCAAGCCCGAAGGGAGTGGCAGGACATATTTAAAGTGATGAAAGGGAAAAACCTACAACCCAGATTGCTCTTTCCTCCCTTTCACACCTTAGTGAGGTCCACCTCCCAGGCAGTCTCGCTGCTGCTCTCAGCTGGGTGGGGTGAGGGTGCAGAGCTTAGGCTGCTGTGAGGTGGGGCCCCAACTTCCCTAGGGACCCCCCCTTGGCTCCCAGGAAGTTCTGTGCATCTTACACCTAGATAACTGAATCTACCTTTGTTGGTTTGTTTCCGTTTGCAAAATGTAGTTGCAACATGCTTGAGGAGTGATTCCATTTGCTAGGGGTTCCCGGGTTAACGATGACAATTATTCCTCTCTTCCCCACTCTAGGACCCACACAACGGAGGATCCAGAATCAGGAGCAACTCTGCCCTGTGATATATGAGATGTGGTCATGCAGAGTCCAGGCCTCTCTGCCCTTTGAGACTCTGTGCATGAAATACTCTGTTACTAATCTAACAGCTTTTCATTTATAATTTAGCCATAGCTCATCACCTACCTCAGAGGGAGAGCATGAAATCTAATGAGATTGAGTCTAGAGGATACTATGAGCTTCTTGGAAGACAGACAGCCCATAAATAATGCACTAAATACTGGAATGATCTGCTGAGTTTTTCACTTTCAGATAACTTTTTTTTTTTTTTTTTTTTTTGCGGTACACAGGCCTCTCACAGTTGTGGCCTCTCCCGTTGCGGAGCACAGGCTCCGGACGTGCAGGCTCAGCGGCCATGGCTCACGGGCCCAGCCGCTCCACGGCACGTGGGATCTTCCCGGACCGGGGCACGAACCCGTGTCCCCTGCATCGGCAGGCGGACTCTCAACCACTGTGCCACCAGGGAAGTCCTCAACATTTTTTAAAATGTGTTATCAATTAAGTAAAGGTGTGTTGATTTATGAATATCTGCCACTCGCAGGGGACTATAAGCCCTGGGAGGGCCAGACCTGGCATTCTGAACACCCACCTAGTAGGACCCCCCCGGTCCCATCCCCCATGGATGAGCATGCCCTACATCAGGGCAGAGATAAGAAAGTCTGAGACTCACGTGGAAGATCTCTTAATCCAAGTGCAGCATGCGTTCCAATTCATCACTGCTGCATGCGTGGCCCCAGACTATTCCAAAAGTCTAACTTTTTTTTTCTGAGTTATAAGTTTAAAATTAAATTATGTTTAGGTTTAATTTTAGTAACAAATATTTTTCTATTCAAATTTTTTTTTAATTGGCACCATGTATAAACAGTAAGGGAAATCAACATAAGCAGTGCTGTGAGAAAGCACAATTTTATTTTGATTTTCTACCATCCCTTGAAAATATACTCACTGGGGAAATCTTTCCTTTCCACTGGTGAAACCTCTAGCAGAACCTCTGTGCCATTTCTGCATATGCAGAGTCAGACAGGCTTACAGGCCTTTTATGTTGCAAGATACTTTTTTTTTTTTACATCTTTATTGGAGTATAATTGCTTTACAATGGTGTGTTAGTTTCTGCTTTATAACAAAGTGAATCAGTTATACATATACATATGTTCCCATATCTCCTCCCTCTTGAGTCTCCCTCCCTCCCACCCTCCCTATCATCCCACCCCTCTAGGTGGTCACAAACGTAAAATAGATAGCTAGTGGGAAGCAGCCGCATAGCACAGGGAGATCAGCTCCGTGCCAAATACTCTTAATTCTGCAATTAGAGCCTATAGTGAAAGGTGCCGTTCCAAAGTCCAAAGTGAAGCCATCGCTAGTCTGCCCTATGCACTCTGCTCCGGTGAGGGGCCTGCAGCGGGGTGCAGTCCTTCTGCCCCACGAGGCTGTGGTCTGTCCTCTCGCAGCTGCTGGAGCATGGATGCTGGGCTCCTGAGCGTGACTGAGGCCGCCCCTCTTCACCGGGGACGCGGGGGGCCCTCTTGGAGGTTTCCGGCCGGCCCCTCCCTCCTTGGCTCTCGTCGTGCACAGCCGCCTCTCTGTTCTGGGGGCTCGCTTGTTACTCTTTCTCAGGCTCTGGGCTCCCAGCGGAAGGCGTCCTGTGGGTGTGGGGTCTCCTGGGCACCTGGGTGACGGGACCACCTTGCCTCTATGAGCACATCACTTGCATGAAAAGCACCCAAGTATTCTCGCTCCAAAGATTTTGGCAACCAGCCAGTCCTGGTGGCAGCCCCAAAGCATCCTCTCAGCCGCCAGCCATGTCTGGCTGCCCAGGGCACCTGGGCCCGGCCATAGCCCTCCTCAATCTTCCTGCTCAACGGCAAGCCCCCCAGTTCTCTGAGCCGCCCAAGTGCGGGGAACACAGCTCACAGCTCTCTGCCTGTGTCGCCAAACTCTTCCCTGTCCCATAATGGTTATGGGGTAGGAGGTAGTAACCCCTGCCTGTGACCTCACGTCAGGTCTGAGTTTCAGAACCATTTCCGGGTCCATTTCCTGTGGAAATGTGCAGAGGGGAGAACATGCTTTGATCACCCTCCCTTTGATGTTTGGTCCCCCTATACTGATGCCTTAGGAATCTGAAGGTAGAAGACTCCCATTCTCACATTGTTACAATGCTTCGAAGATAGGAGGTAACACTAACATTCTAGAACTCAACCATTCCATATCCAGAGTCTGACAGGGAAAGGATGAGTCCCAAGTGGTATCAGAGGGGATGTGGGGAAGAAAGGAGTCAGGGGGACTCCTGGAGAGGGGTGGGCCCAGGGATGTGGACATCACTCTGGCTGGAGCTCCTGCCATCCCAAGTCTATGTCATAGGTTTCAAAGACAGAAAACCGTCAACATCTCAGCATCTCAGACTGGTATAATGCTTCCACTTGGCAAGGTAAGAAAGAAACATGTCATTTCCGTTTAGTTACCTCTAGTGAATTATTTAGCTACCAATTATAAGGAGTTTCAGGATATTTAATACTTATCAATGAGCACAGATGTGAACAGATATCTTCAGTTTGGTGCTAAGTTTCTAAATGAAATAACCCCTAGCTAGTCCACCTCTCGCTGAGTAGCTGGCGTGGGTGGCTGTTAATCTTGCGGGTGCCCGAAGGCCCACGGACTCCTCTGCCGCCTCACTGTGTTCTTTTCCTCCTGCTGCCAATGAGGCTCCTGGGATCTGGGGAACACGCCCTCTACTGGTGCACATCTCATCTTCCCTCCTGGCCAAAAATACTCCTTAAAGACACGAACTCTCTTACTTCAGAGTTTTTGTTTCCCCAATATTACTAAAGGTAGAGAAGGGGCATGACGAATCTTGTTGAATATTAAAGTATTTTTAAAAATTGATCGAAATTGATTATATAGAAAAATAAGTGTTAGAATTCAAGCACAGAATGACAGCAGCTTGAAATAAAGAATGGAATAATATATTTTTTAAAAAGAATGCCTTTGTATATTCACTTGGATTCTTGATGGATACGTTTAGATGCAAAGTTTAGGGGAAGAAAGAGGGATAAGATAGGACACTATATTATTTTCCAAAGACATTCATATTTTAAGTGGGGATTAATTTAAAAAATGCATAAATTACTTTAACCATGTTTCTATTCTTTTGACATGGAACATATTATTTTTAAAGGGAAAAGTTTCATCTTCACTGAAGTGAAATTTTTTCAACAATGTCCCTCTAAGTCTTTAATGGGTCAGCGGATTTCTCTAGAAATCCAGATTCAAGCTAAATGAAGCCCAACAGCACTGAGGGGAAAGGGACGATAATGAACGCAAAGTGCAGAAATGCAAAGAATTCAATCATCCTATTGATTCGTTTAACCAGTATTTGGAGCACCTGGTCTCTGCCAGCTCTGTTCTGAGCTACTGATATTCAATGGTGAATAAGTTAGGTTGGGTTCCTCGCTCTAAGACTTACATTCTAGTTAGGATGCGGGGAGCAGGTAACAAACCAACCACAAATATCATTAATGCTGGTGCTGGGCGTGATAAAGTGGGTGTGGAAGGGGCTCTTTGAAGGGGTGATGTTTGATCTGAGAACTTTAAAAAAGGCCATGGGAATGTCTGTGTGTAGAACATTCCAGAGAAGTCTGTCCTAAGGCTGCATGGTAAAGGCAGTGCTGGTATGTGGGAGAGACAGCCAGAGGGCCAGTGGGACCGGGGAGGAGTGGGGAGAGCGGAGAGTGGTAGCACATGGGGTGGGGAGTTGCGGGGGGAGAGGGCCCTCCCTGGAGGTCAGGTGGAGACTTTATTTTAACCACAGCGGGGCCACAAGAGCAGGGTCTAAGCAGGGGTGTGTTTACAAGGTTTGCTCTGCCTCATGTAGAATGCACTCTAAGATCCTAATGATGAAAGCAGGGCAAACACAGTGGCCTGGCAAGAACCCAGGTGGGAAACAGCAAAGGCTGGGACAGGTGTGGAGGCAGAAAGAAGACGAGCTCTGAAAGGCTGGCTGCTGGACTGGGAACAAGGGACAAAGAAACGAGAGGTGTAAAGGATACATCCCAGGATCACAAGTATTTATGCCACCACCATCATCATAAATATACCTTACATCTGTGTGAGGTCTGAACCTCCACAAAATACAGTCGCTCCCTTAGCTCTCAAGATCAGCCCATGAGGTAGGTTTCATGACTCCCATATTCCTCTGTCATCCCCTGCAGTCTGTTCCACGATCAGGCAAACTTGGCTTGTCTTAACAACAGTCTTAATAATCTTGCAAGAAAAAGCATTTGACCATTTTGGTAGTCTTATAAAATGTATTTGACTTCAAATAATTATGCATTTGATAATGATAATTATGACTGTTCAATGAATTTCCTTTAAAGACTGAGAAATTACAAAAGATATTCTACAGAGAAGAGTGTGAAAATACACAATCCCCCCCCCCCTTTACAATTATGTCAAGTCACTACTGCTGTCTCTGTTGAGAGCAAATGTTTCTTCGTATTTTAAAGTCCTTATGCTTGGGACTTACATATGTGGATAACTAAGGAATTAAAATCACTTTATTTAAATATGTAACCCTTGCTTATTCTGTCTCTACGCCATAGCCCAGCTTTTCCTATGTTGTGTTCCACATTACCTACATGTTATTTAAGACCCATATATTATTCTACTTGACTCAAAAGAAGCATGTAATTTCCTGAAGTTAACCAGTATTTCATTTATTTGGCTTCTCTTTTACAATAAATTAACGATAAGGTTCAATTTAACATTACTTAAAGTCTTTGAAACTTCCCATGATATCACCAAGAAACTATGTATTTTGATTTTAGATAACAGGTCACAAATGAAGTGGAAAATTAATTACAGTGCTATGTTTTATATGTTCTTGTTGAATGCATTTGGTAATTTTATCTACTTAAAAAAAGGAGTTGCCTAGAGACAGATTGTTCAATGCTGTAAACACGAGTGACATGTAGCTGTTTTATATTTGCAAATAAAATACTTACTATAAGCATAACCCATGCAACATTTGGGACATACTTACACTAAAAATGAATCTTTTGTTTGGCTGAAGTTAAAATTGAACTAGATGTCCTTTAGTTTTATTTGCTAAATCTGGGCACCCTAGGCTATTAAAATTAAAACCATTTTAAATTAAATATAATTAGAAATTCAGATTGTCAGTTGCGCTAGCTTTGTGGCAAGTGCCCAGAAGCCAGACACTACTAGACACTACTACTGACAACAACAATAATAACAATGGCTGACAATTTTGGATTGCTTTCTACGTGGCAGACGCCGTGCTAAACATCTTAACCACATTCCCACATCATTTTGACTAAAATCTGATGATATGGGCACTGATATAGTAACAGTGCATCTACAGCTGTGAAAACCGAGGCTCGAAGAAGTTCACTCACTGCCCCAAGTTTGCTGGATGCGATGCCATGGCACCAAAAGCATCACAAACACCGTGCCTGACTCAAGACTCCTGCCCCATCCACACCCGCCACCGATACTGCCAAGATGGTGAAGAACTTTCACACTGGCACATGGTAGGATTTTACCCCAAGTACTGACCAGCTGAATGTTAGTAAATTTAAAGTATATGCCATGTCCGTTAACTTAGATGAATGGTAGATCATTACAGAAATATGAATCAATAGGAAATACGTAAATATGTTTTGAACAGTATAAAATGCCTTTGACGTGCACGGCAAAGCTCTAGTCAATTGTTCTTAGAGTTTAAATGGGAAAAAATGATGAAGGATTACAAGTCTAAGGTGGCTATTCAAATAAAATGAAACGAGACCTCTTTTTTCTGCATAAGATTTTCCAGGGAAAAACCAGAGGCAGTGTCAAAGGCAGCATTTCTCTGTCATTCTACAGCTCCTGTCCAAGTGACCCTAGCTCTGATGTCTGAGACCTGCTGCCTGAGAAGCTAGGTTAGAAATGTCAACCCAAAGGGAGAATCCACCTGGAGAATTCAGAGGTCAGAGACAGAGGCTGGCAGAATGCGGCTCCCGGGTCTGGTGACATACATGCATTACCTAATGAAAATGCCACCAAAGTGAGGCAGACAAGAATCTCAAAACGGAGGTGGTGAGTGAGGATGATGGTAATGAGAAAAAGCAGGAAGGCAAGCTTTAACTGGAGTAGAAGGACCAAATGACACAGAACAAAAAGACCCCGCCTGAAAAGCCTAGAGTTTTGTTCTGTCACTAGAATGGCCAGGAAGCTTGATCAGACAGCTTGCTTCCCTGGAGATACTTTCTCTGCAGTGCTCTTGAAAACATCTAGAGAGAAGTCACCCTGCCAAGATCACAGCAGAGCTGGACATGTTTATGTGCTGCCCTGGAGTCTGATTTTCAATCCCCGCCCCTATCCCCCAGCCAGCGCGGTCTCACCTTTTCTTCTGTCTCTGTCCTTGGTCTGCCCTCCCTTTCCGGCAGCTATCTTCCCTTCTCTTTCTCCTTTCTCTTCCCTCCTCTGTCTTACTTGATCCTACTGTTTACTTCTTATGATGACAATTTTTTATAACTGATATAATCCACAATTTTTGACCATTCTTTGTTTTCGGGTCCAAGTAAATGAAGAATCACATTGGAGCCGAATTTTTGCCGCAGCTTTCTCATCTATGAAATTAAACCTACCTTGATGCTAAGTTGACAATTAGAAGGAATATAACTTAGTCCTATGGACTTTTGTCAAAACGGAAATTCAAGGGATGGTCATTTGAGCTTACGCTGGAACTCTTAAAATAATAATATTGAAAGATTTCATTTTAAAATATGACGTCAAAAAGTCATCACAGATATTTACAAAACTGGATTTATTTTTGTGATTTTTGAATTCTCCATGTAAATCTGGGAATGCAATTGCGGTGGAAAGAAAAATACCTTTTCTTCTAGAAAAAGTCTTCAGATTCTTGATATGTGTAAGTGACCTAAGTTCTGGCAACTCTGAAAACATTCTAGGCCTGCCTCTTAACTTGGTTTTATTTATTTGCCTCCATTCCCTTCTGCAAATTGAAGACACCATCAAAGGTCACATCTCATAAAGAACTGTACATATTTTATCATTTTGATAATCAAACGTAACTAAATCTTGACTTGTACCTTTTCGGAAGCAATTATTATTTAATTTAGCATTTGAGTAGGTAAAAGTAAGTAAAACATAGGCAAAGGCAAGTTTAAGAAAGGAACTAAACATAGCATTAATTGCCTTTCACTGACGTGTTAGCTGCTTTAGTGTAGCAAGTCTTAAAAGTAAGTCTTACTATCCTGAGTTTACAGATAAAGAACGTGAGTGCCAGAGAGTTTAGGAATTGTTTCAGAGGCAAGAACAAAGGAAAAACTAACCTGCCGTTCAAATTCAGTTCTGTAGTGGTCTCAAGTCTTAAGTCTGTGCTTGGCCCGTTCTATTACGCTTTAAGGGTTAATGCAATCAAAGTTTCAATGAGAATGCTCTCAGTGCAAGAAAAAGAGATACAGTGCTTCACCTAGAGGGAAACAGCGTAAATTAGGGAACAGCATATTCTTATTATGCAGTTCACAGTTCAACAGTATCTAAAAGTTTCCAGTACTTGACTTCCCGAGGGAGAATTCAATGTAGGACATTCGGAGTGATAGCTTTTAAGTGTGTTTGTTCTGAGACGCTGAAGTGGTTTTCAAATTGTCTCCTGGGGAATTAGTGAGTGATTTGAACTAAAGAAAGCATTCAAAATTAGATAGTTTGATTAAATGGAGCAGGTCAACTGTTTACACTGAGAGTGCTCATCTTAAAATTTAGGAAATAAAAACTACATAGTGAGTAATGGTACAGCCTCCGAGTAGGGTGGAAGAGTTGTGAAAAAAAAAAAAAAAATCTGATCAGAACAAACACTTTGAAGGAACACGGGAGGACTGGTGACTGATGCCATTCAGAATGGTGTCTTAACCAAAGGATCAAATGCTGCAGTGGAGAGGATGAAGAAACAAGGAGAGGTAGAAATTTAATTATTCATGCTATAAACACTTGTGGAAAATTTCTAATAGTCACGAAGAAGGTACACAAGCAAGATGATGGTAAGAATATAAGTCACTCATGCATTCTTGCAGAGACTTGGAAAATCAATTTAGTTTTATGTAAATCTGAACCAAGAATTCATTACCTGTTGTGGGTTGAATAGTGTTCCCCAAAATTCATGTGTTGACGTCCTTATCCCAATACCCCAGAATGCCCCTTATGTGGAAATGGGATCATTGAAAATGCAATTAGTCAAGTTAAAATGAGATCATCAGGGTGGGTCCCTAATTCAATATGACTGTGTACTTATCAAAAGGGGAAATTTGCGCGCACACACACACACACACACACACACACACACACACACGGAGAACACCATGGGAAGATGAAGGCAGAGACTGGGGTGAAACAGAGACCAAGGAATGCCAAACACTGCCAGCAACCACCAGAACTAGGGAGATGCCTGGAGCAGATTCTCCCTCACAGACTCAGAACCAACCTTGATCTTGGACTTCTAGGCTCCAGGCCGTGAGACGGTTTCTGTTGTTTAAGCCACCCATTTATGGTACTTTGTTATGGCTGACCTAGCAGACCAATAAAGTATCCAAGGATGTATTTCTCATCTGGTTTTCTACACAAACTGTATCTTATTACAAGAGTGTCACCCACATACACTTTGCTTTTGAGATCAGAATCAAAGTAAAATGAAGAGCTCATCTTCTATCTCACATGAATCAGGTCCCTTTTTCTTAATAACACTATTTTTTCAAAGTCAAAACATGCAGGGGCTTCCCCGGTGGTGCAGTGGTTAAGAATCCGCCTGCCAATGCAGGGGACACGGGTTCGAGCCCTGGTCCGGGAAGATCCCACATGCCGCAGAGCAACTAAGCCCATGTGCCACAACCACTGAGCCTGTGCTCTAGAGCCCACGAGCCCCAACTACTGAAGGCCAGGCACCTAGAGCCCATGCTCCACAGCATGAGAAGCCACCGCAATGAGAAGCCCGCGTACCGCAACGAAGAGCAGCCCCAGCTCGCTGCAACTAGAGAAAAGCTGTGTGCAGAAACGAAGATACAATGCAGCCTAAATAAATAAATTAATTTAATTAAATTAAAAAATGCAGCAACAAATCAACAATGGAATATTAGAAAAGGCAAGTATCTGAAATCCACTTATACTGTATAAATCTCAAATATTTCATATGAATGTATGCCCTGTTAGATGATCTGTGATGCATTTCACAAATTCAAAAGTAACAAAAATGGTATATGAATAAAGCAAACATAGGCAAAGAAAGTCTGAACAAGATTTGGTAAAAATGTATGTTTCTTAAAAATATTTATTCCATAATACTCTAAACCCTCCTTTATTTTGTAGATAAATTGAGGAGAGAGCTATGTCATATCTTTTTTATCTTCACCTCCAGGCATAGATTTCTGCACATTGTACATGGACAGTAAATGTTTCTCAAGTCTGTAAATAAACAAATGAAGCAAAATAAAATCTTACGGACAACTGAGTATATTTGCATGAAAAAGAGATGAGAGATGTATTGAGATTTACAGATAATTCACATTATTTAAAATCATCTACCTGATGATTTTGAACTATGAAAAATTTAAAAACAGATAAAAGACGTAATTCATTCTTCTCCAAATTAGACTCTAGTGAGACAGGGTTGCAGTCAATGCCAATTTTCTGCTACCTCCCTTTGGTACCTGAATTTATTACATATAAAATATAATAATTTTATGAATATTGCTTTTGTGTAAAAAATGAATTTGGTAAATTGATATATTGGATATTTGATACAAATATACAGTGCAACCAAACACAAACTTTATTTTTCATTTAAAATTTCAATTTTCTTGAGAAATCAATCCTACTTGGCTTTATATTATGCAAAGCTGGCCCAGTTTGAAGTAATCAAGAAATTACTTTAATTCAGCTATTTATGGATTAAAGCATTATATTCGCTGCTAAAGAAATCCAGACTATGTGATTCCTAGTAGTTTCTTCTTGAGTTGCAAACAAAATCACATAAAAATGTGCTAAGTCTAAAGCCAAACTATCCATTATAACTAAAAATTTTCTCACAAACCTGGACAAAGAACTGTGCATCTAATATATTTGAAAAAATAACCGTCTCAACTTAACATATATTTATGGCTATGTCAAACTAACAATGTATACCTCATCTAGAAGGATGTCTAGAATCCACCCTTTTACTATGTGCCTAAACAACCAAAAAAACAGTAAGAATTCTTAAATGAATTTTAATAAAATTTCTGAGTTTACATAGAAAAGAACAGTACATATTTAGAATAAATACAATGGGAGAAACATTTTTCAGTGAGAGTTGCATGGAAATCACCATTATAAGTTAGGCAAAGTTCTTTTAAAAAGTTAGTTTTCTTCTTTTTCTTTATAACGGGAGTAAAAGAATTAGTTATACCTAGATCATCAGCTAAGTAATTATTGCTTATCGAGTACTTTCTGCTAGATTGCCACTCTAGATTGCCACCAACTTTGACCCGAGGAAGGTAATATATTATGATTCCCAGAAAAAATTATACCGTAAACACACACATCAAATGTAAGACACGATTCAGTTTGGGAAATGCTAAAATGTGACTCTCAGATTCAAGAGCCATGGTGTTTTCTAAGTACTGTGCTAGTTGTTTCGCACACTTACCTCACGGATACTTGCAAGATCTCGTTAGGTGAAAATTACCACCTTCCTTAACATACAGATGAAGAAACTGAAGAGGAGAATGATTAAACTACACACGAGAGGTCACAAAAGTAGTGGTGATGTTACAGAGCACCTCTTTATGCCACTCTACATGATAACCTGCAGCAGGAACCAGTACTTTTTAAAAGTACTAATCCTAGAAAGGATTAGGAGACTGGAGATACCATCTGAAATCCTATGAGCTCAGGAACTGAATCTCTCAGCCTCAATCCTCCTTTTAAATTCGACTGGCAAGTCATCTTTCACTTTTTACTTTTTCCACATGCTCCTTACTCTCCTCTCCATTTCACTTTTAATTTGATGATTTGATAAGAAAAGGCAGACTGCATTTGCTTCCAGTCTGTCTTTCTTCCTATCTATCTATCTCATTAAAATGTCAGAATCAATTGTGAAAGAATGATTGGTTTGCATGGGAATTAATTCCGGAGAATTCTGATACATTTCATTTTCTTTTGTTGGGGACGGGGAGATCTATATGCAGCAGGGACTGGGTCCCACCAACAAAGCACTCCCGTGCCACCAAATTACTAATGATTTACTCATGTTTGTGACGTAGTCATTTTGTTAGTTTCTGCAATTTTCTTGCTCAAATCTCAGACTCTATTTCAATTGCATCAATATATTCCTGATTTCTTCAGCAAAAATAAATTAATTAAATGCTATATAATCACACCTTATTTATAAAAATAGTTATTTTCCGTGCTATAGAAATTCTCTGCTTCTATGACATTATTTTGGAATTGGTTCTGGCTAGCTCCCCAGCTTCCTTGAACTTAAGAAGCTCTTTATCCTCCAAGTCTCGGTTTTCTCACATGGGATATAGGACCAATAACAACTACCCTTACAACGAAGGGGAATAAAAATATAAAAGTGCCTACCACATCTTCCAGTCAGGGAAAAACAAATATATATAAATAGTTGGCAAGAGAGCTACCATGAATCTGGATGTGTAAGTAAGGTTAGGGCACTTTTTATAACATAACTTTAACTTTGTAGAAACCATAGCCATTAAAATAAACAAACCTAGCAGGTGAGGGTCACCTCGGCACGAGGGAACATTCAGTGATTCTCCTCTCACATATTTTCTCAACAAGTTAAAATATCACTTTAGTGGCAGATTTATGGTTCTGTACCTAAATAGTTTTGTTTATTCCTTCCTACTAACACTTCTAATTTAATTTGTTTGTGCTTACTCAAAGCCCAGAATAAGCTCTTAATCAAAATACAGAGATTTTAGTCCACCTCATTTTATAGATGAAAGAACTGGGTTCTTGCAGACTATAGATAAAACGGGTAGTCAGTGAATGAGCAAATGATATAGTTCTCCTAGTTTCTGGTTGAGTTCTCTTTCTATTACACTGTATTCTCTTGGTTTATTATTCAGTGCCCTCCTGATACACTGTTTTATTTTTAAAGCCTGTACAATTAAGCACACCTTTATCAAAAGCATAAATAAGATGCAATTTTCTACACAATGCCTGGTTCAATAAATTTTGGGTGAATGAATTAGTGCAATTTATGGTGGAAAATATGAGCTACGTTTGCTCATCTATAACTCTTAGTAAGAACCTTTATTAGTCATCTGAGTCTGTGAGACTTAAAACAGTGGGAAGCCCACGAGTGGCTCTGGTAGAAGCTATGCTATGTATAATTTACATTTCAAAACTTCCAATACCTTGCAAATGTTAATCATGGTGGACATCCATTTGATAATAGATGATTCAAAATCTGATTTCCATTTCACAACTGAGAACCTCACTCAAAAGGAAAGCAGAATGAACACAGACAAAAAAAGGGTAGGATAAAGGACCTGGGAGTCAGACACTCAATTTAAAGACCAGCTCTACTACCTACTTACTAGTAAGAGTATGTGGGCAAAGTACTTCACATCTCCAGGTCTTTAAGCATGTGTGTATGCGTGTGTTTGTATGTGTATTGTGTGTTTGCATGTGTGTGTATACATACAATTAGTGTGTATATTTCTGGTATATATACAGATATATACATATATACAACTTAAATATCAGAATTAATAATATTTCACAGAAATGTTGGGGAATTTAGATTAGATGATGTATATATAAAATAACAGAATGTTTGTTATACAAAAATGCTCAACAGCTTGTAGCTTTCATTTAGTTTTTGTAAATTACACGGTGCTTACATTTGGAATCATTTTGCATTTGGAGGGTTTTTATTTTTCTAATTGGCCTGGTTTTTATATTTTGCACTTTGTGCCCCTGCCTGTATCCCACTTCACTTGCTTACTCCGTTGTCATATACACATTCTCTCTTCCTTAGCCTTCCCCTCCCCTGCAACTTGCTTCCTTCCTCCACTTTTTATCTGTTATTTTATTTATCTGTATGGTCAAGAAGCTAGTATGATCATTATCGATTAATGATCAATAATAAGGGAGAAAGAAAGGATAAACAATTTGGTATATTGAGACAATCTTGGTTAGTTTTAGAGAATGTCTAAATAACGATTACACAGAATGTTTAGTTACTTGTCTAAGGCCACATATCATGGCTATAAAAACTAAAATTGTAAATATAAAGAACCAATACGCCTAATTTTTAAGTACATAACATTCCAATAGAATTACTAGCCTAAAGATAAGATTTATAAGACTTCTGGTATGTTTTATTTGAGACTACCAAATAATTCTTTTGTAGCAATGGATTTGTGAAGAATACCTTAGGTGAAGATACTAATATATCAAGTATCTCATTTAAATGAAAAAAAAATCCAAGAGCTAACTTGTAATGAACTATAGCCAGAAATATTAGTTTTTAATCTTCCATTCATAGATTAAGATGGATAATTTCATTTTGAACTTTATGCCTTACTGTAGTGAAAGTTTATTTGTATTTTCTGGTATTTGGCCATGTATTTCACCTGTAATTACATTCCTACCTTGAGCATATCCATTTTTCAGGCTTTAGTTAAATATTTTCAATTAAAAATTGGCTGCTTCTGCTGGCTGCTACTGAACATTCTATTGGTTTTAAATGCCTTTATTTATCAAGAAAGCTCTCATCAAAATGTCTACTGAGGAGGAAGGAAGGAATTTCAATTTTTTCACAATATCTATACACAAATATAAAAGTAAATAGAATCATTAGCTACAAATTCTTATAAACTAAAATAGTGTTTGACTTGAAACCCTATTTTCTTTTGGCTGCATTTTATTCTTGACTCTTACACTCTGTGACTTACACTATTTCAATCTTCTCTTAGCAAACGACTTCACTCTGCCCTACACCATCTTCTGCATAGCAGCAAATTCAAAATCTCAAAATGTGAAATATCTAGGGAAAAGTCCTTTGCATTCTTATCCCATCCATTCATGTTTTCAGTAATATAATATGCAAGCCAATTACACTGATAAAATCTCTATTCTTTTTATACAAATAGTATCAACAGCGCATACACTGTTACACATTTTGGCTTTTGGTTTTGTCTGTTTAGTTTTTTAACATTTTTTTTTTGGAAATCTCTACAAGTCAGTTCATAAAGGCTATCCTCATTATTTTTTAATAGTAATTATTTACCATTCCATTAAATTAATGTGTTACAATTTATTTAACCAGTCTCCCAATGATAGAAATTTAGGTTATTTCCTATCTGTCCTTATTACAAAAAAATAATGTAATGAATATCTGTGGACATACATAATTTCTCAAGTGTTTGTCAAGTGTTCCGGTATATGCAAATCATTGGTCAAGGGATATATGATATATAAATTCAGGAGATAACTGCCGGATTACCCTCCAGAGGGGCTGTGTCAATGTACATATCCAACAGCAATTATAATCTACTTTTCCTGAGTCTACCTCCTATCTCGTGGTCCCTGGTTCAGCCAGAAGAAGCTCTGTAACCACTCACCATAGTACTACCTAGGGTCACTTTTCTGTTTTCAGAGGCTGTTTTCTCAGAGGCTGAACCTTGATTAGGAGGAGAGAATCCCATAATATAAAATTCAATTATCCTGAATCACCTTGGGTATTAGTCTGTTCATAGACCCCCTTTTCTAAAACAGGCATCTGGAACAAATACATAAGAAAATCACAACTGGTTGTGAACTATAATAAACACACACACTGACCAATTTAACGGGTCCCATGTATCTTTGTTTGAAAGGAAATCACACCACATCATTTACTAAGGCAGGGAAAGAGTGAGTATGTATGTATACACACACACACACACACACACACACACACACACACACACAATTGTTGATGACACTGTGTCAATGTTGAGAGTATGAAATTTCGGAGTTGCCAGATTTGATGTAAATTTGGTTCTTTCACTTACTATACAAATGACATTAGCTAGCTTACTAAATTTTCTTGACTTTTAATTTCATTCTGCAGAAGTAATGATGTGAGCTGCAAGTACTATAATTAATACAGACAACGGAAAGTTGAAACTATCACTTTCTATTACAAAGCTTATTATGACAAATGTCCTCTCTCCACCCGTTTCTGACTCACCAGTCTTGCTTCTCAGAAGCAACCACTATCACCCATTTTAGTTGCTTCTTTTCATATTTAAAGTTATATTTCTAACAAAAAGAGTTCTTAAAAATTAATTCTTGGGCATCCCTGGTGGCGCAGTGGTTGAGAGTCCGCCTGCCGATGCAGGGGACACGGGTTCGAGCCCCAGTCCGGGAAGATCCCACATGCCGTGGAGCGGCTGGGCCCGTGAGCCATGGCCGCTGAGCCTGCGCGTCCGGAGCCTGTGCTCCGAAACGGGAGAGGCCATGACAGTGAGAGGCCCGCATACCGCAAAAAAAAAAAAAAAAAATTAATTCTTAAATTATACATTTCAGAAATTTTCTACTCATTTTTCATTATGGTGGATGAATATTCTGCCCTCTCAAGCAATATCTTACTTAAAGTAAAAATTAGCTTGTACAATTTAGAAATATTTAAATATTCCCTGCTGGACCCCAACATTGTAATATGTATTTATCCAATGTACAAATTTTGTTTTTCTTAGAATTAACAATTGGCTTGAATCTCTTCATTTGCTTAATTTTTCTTACATATCCATTGTGAAAATTTCCCAAAGACACTTGTAAAGGCCCTATCATCTAATCCACTTATTTTCAAATGCACCAGATAAACTATAAATTCTATCTTCTTTTTGTTTGTTTGTTTTGTTTTGTTTGTTTGGAGTCCTTCACCCTGGAACTTTTCTAGTCCTGCCCCACAAGGAACCTCTTTTTTTTTCTCTATTAAACTCCTGTTTCCTGTATCTCCTGCTTTTTCTTTCATGATTTAATTCATTGTTTTGGTGGAGTATAGCTTCTGAAGTTTCATAAGAAATACTAAAAGAGAGGCAAAAATTTCTTTGAGAATTTTACATGTCCAAAAATATCTTTATTTTTCTCTCACTCATTGATAGCTCGACTGGCTATATAATTCCAGTAAAAAATATTTTTCCTTCAGAAATTGAAAGACATTTGTTCTGTCTCCTAGCTTCTAGTATAGTTCTTAAGACATTTAATTAAATCTGGTACATTTGCATGCACCATTTTTCTTTTTTAGATGTTGTTGGTTCGCACTATTATGTTTGACAGCGTGAAACTGTGTGGTCTTTTTTTTTTTTAATGACTTAATTATTTAATTATTTATTTATTTTTATTCAGATGTGTGGTCTTTTTAATCTGAAGATTTGTGTCTTCCAATTATGGGATAGAGTATTGAATTATTTCTTTCTTTGATAATATTTCATTTATTTTCCTTTGGTTTCCCTTTCTGAAATTCCAAATAATTAGATCTAAGACTTCCTGGATTGTTTTATCTCATTTACTAATCTTTTCTTTACTATTGTCTATCTCTTTCATTTGCATGGTATTTTTGTGAAATTCCCTGAATTTGTCTGTTAAATTTTTTCAGTGATTATATTCCCGGTTTCCAAGAGTTCTTTTTCAGTTGTTTGACAAATTATTTTATATCCTATCCTAGCCTTATCTTTTAATGCAGCAGCATGTACCTTGAGTCAGTTGTGTTTGTTGTGGGCTCCCAGGTTTTAGTGTCACTAGGTCTTTTTTTGGGGGTTATTGGGTTTATCCAAAGAAGAATTTTACAATCTCTAGCTTTGGGGAATATCTGCATGGCCACAGGCATTCTCAGGTAAAGTGATAAGAAGACAGGGAACCCCACCTTTCAGTGTATAGAATGTGATACAACCATTGTGTTTTTATTTCTAAACATTACCCTCGAATTTGAGATACCTCTAGTCTCAATTTCTCTGGATCACTTACACCAGAGAATAAACTAGGGGAGGAGAGGAAAGGAAGGAAGAATGCTCCCTGGATGTTTAGGTCCCTACCTTTGGGTCTAACTAATGTGCGGTTTTCCTATTATCAGTCTCACACCTAGCCTGCATAATTCACAGAAATTCGTTCTTCTATAATTTTTTTTTAAAATCTTTATTGGAGTATAATTGCTTTACATTGGTGTGCTACTTTCTGATTTATAACAAAGTGAATCAGCTATACATATACATATATCCCCATATCTCCTCCCTCTTGCGACTCCCTCCCACCCTCCCTATCCCACCCCTCTAGGTGGTCACAAAGCACTGAGCTGACCTCCCTGTGCTATGCGGCTGCTTCCCACTAGGTACCTATTTTACATTTGGTAGTGTATATATGTCCATGCCACTCTCTCACTTCGTCCCAGCTTACCCTTCCCCCTTCCCATATCCTCAAGTCTGTTCTCTACGTCTGCATCTTTATTCCTGTCCTGCCCCTAGGCCCCTAGGTTATTAAGAAATTTTTTTTTTAAGATTCCATATATATGTGTTAGCATACAGTATTTGTTTTTCTCTTTCTGACTTACTTCATTCTGTATGACAGACACTAGGTCCATCTACCTCACTAGAAATAACTCAATTTCGTTTCTTTTTATGGCTGAGTAATATTCCATTGTATATACGTGCCACATCTTCTTTATCCATTCATCTGTAGATGGACACTGAGGTTGCTTCCATGTCCTGGCTATTGTCAACAGAGCTGCAATGAACATTGTGGTACATGACTCTTTTTGAATTATGGTTTTCTCAGGGTATATGCCCAGTAGTGGGATTGCTGGGTCGTATGGTAGTTCTATTTGTAGTTTTTTAAGGAACCTCCATTCTGCTCTCCATAGTGGCTGTATCAATTTACATTCCCACCGACAGTGCAGGAGGGTTCCCTTTTCTCCACACCCTCTCCAGCATTTCTTGTTTGTAGATTTTTTGATGATGGCCATTCTGACTGGTGTGAGGTGATACCTCACTGTAGTTTTTGATTTGCATTTCTCTAATGATTAGTGATGTTGAGCATCCTTTCATGTGTTTGTTGGCAATCTGTATATCTTCTTTGGAGAAATGTCTGCTTAGGTCTTCTGCCCATTTTTGGATTGGGTTGTTTGTTTTTTTCATATTGAGCTGCATGAGCTACTTGTAAATTCTGGAGATTAATCCTTTGTCAGTTGCTTCGTTTGCAAATATTTTCTCCCATGTTCTTCCATATTTTGACCTCTTTATGTTATGTGCCAGGCTTTAAAGATATTCTCTCATTTAAACTTTATATGAGGTATATGAAAGGCATAAACATATTATTCCCTTTTACAGACAATGAAAGAGAGGTATTCTTATGGTCAAGACACTGTAAATGTCTTGGAAAGCACTTGTGAGATGGGCATGCACCATATGAGAAGGCACTTGCTTTTGCAATATTAGCAGAGTATGGAGCCTAAGGCAGTGCACTGCACAAGGTTCACAGGCCAAGTCTACGAGATCGATAGTAGTGTGTATGTTTATATGTGTATTTGTGTATATACATATTTACAGTTGCAATCCAAAATGGACCATGTTTACACAGTCAGGCTCAAGTATAAAACAACACAGAATTTGGTGTTGATCATAATATGAGTGAGCGTTTTCAAACAGAAGCAAGACACTGGCTTAGAAAGAAAGAAAGTGAGAAAGTGATATAACTGTCCCCACAATTTTCTCCAAAGCCAAGGCTCTAACTGAGGACAAATGGAAACAATGACGCCTTTCAGCGTAAGAAAACATAAACAGATGCTTTAGTGAAAACACTAGTGCAAATCTTGCAAGGCCTTACTTTTATTTTTTCCATTGAGAGCTTATATTCGGTAATAGATCTGCAGCGGTGATAAAGCAGCTGGATAGTTACTGTTCCAGCTGATAGGTCCTGAGAATGTGTGAGGAGGGAGGGAAAGGGGCGGTGAAGGAAGGGGGCGCATAGTGCTGCAGAGGCAGAGCCACTAAGGAGCGGTCAGAAGCTTAGCTCCCCCGGGGGTTTGAGCTTTAGCTCCAGCGACACAAGTGACTATCACATAGACATCTGGATAAATGACAAGTTATTCCCTTTAAGGACACGTTCTCAATATCCTGCTAAACTGCAGAGAAAGAGAAAGCTGGATGTCTGTGGTATTCTAGAACAATAGGATTCAATCTTTAGTGGCAATAAAATGCCTGAAAAATGCTCTCTCTGACTGTCTATGTGGGAGGGAAAGTTAATTAGTCAGGAATGTAACCAGAACTCTGCTCCCTTCCAGACACTATAAATTTCTTCTTTCACCCTGTATTTCTTTTGCTAGGAAAACATGATGTGTGCAGTATAAGGACAAGCAGCTCTGCAAGACAGATTAGACTGGCAGTTACTTCATTAGGCCTAATAAGGGTTCGTATTATACTTAGATTTCTCACTTGAATTTCTGTTTTTGTTTTTTGCGGTATGCGGGCCCCTCACTGTTGTGGCCTCTCCCGTTGCCGAGCGCAGGCTCCGGACGCGCAGGCTCAGCGGCCATGGCTCACGGGCGCAGCCGCTCCGCGGCATGTGGGATCCTCCCGGACCGGGGCACGAACCCATGTCCCCTGCATTGGCAGGTGGACTCTCAACCACTGCGCCACCAGGGAAGCCCATCACTTGAATTTCTTTGAAGTAGATGAGTTCAATCCTGCAAAGATTTCCCTGTCACATTTATTTCTTTATGCCTACTGCTCTCCCACAACCCCCCACAAGAGCTCTTCTCAATGCAAATTTAAATGTAGCCTTTGATGCAGTCTTTTTCATTTGATAACTTGAAAGCAGGATTAGTCCTGAGCAAAACAGTGTCATCCAGAAAACCAAAAGAATGGATTTTTTTACATGAGAAAATGTAACTCCAGCCCCTACTCATACAGAACAGGCTGTACTAGAACGACTGCGTGTCCTCAGGATGCTTCAAGGATTGGCTACACTGATGGTCTTCCATTCTTTGCTCTTCCTATCTTCTAACCTAAAACATCAACCAGAAAATGTTTTTCTCTTAATAGTTTTAACCTCATTCGTATTTGAATGCACCTGCTTAATTGTTTAACATACACAGGGAGAGAATTTTGTCCTGTGGTTTTTAGATTAAGTACATCCATATGAATACTCTGCCACTTGGCCATTCACGTAGGCTAAAGTAAACCTAATGATCTGGCAAAATTTAATTTCCTTACTTTCATGAGTCATACAAACGATGCATCCGATGTCAGCGATAAAGAGATTGAGCTAGATTTTACGTAGGGTAGGGCTTTTTCATTACTTGTGGTTGTTTCATTTTGAAATCCCCTCCCTCTTGAAGCAGAGCCCAACTCTCACCACCAAACTGAAAATTCTAGATACTCTCCTTCCACCCATGCCCCACAGATAGGGCACTAGGGCACAGCTGAAGGACTTTGGCTCTGTCAACCACAAGCACTCACTTCCTGCTGTGAACAGGAAGCGAATGAGGTAAAATGGGAGGGAAGGCATGAACCAGTTCTGGTGAACGTTTACAGCCACAGCAGTGCCCACTGTCCAGAGATGGTGATGGTGACGTCTTCATATGGTTAGATATTTTGAGATAGCTTGCATTGTTCACAGCTGCATAGCTTTCAAACTGGGTTAGCTGGCTTTCTTAGAGTTTCTGTTTGCTTAAATTAGCCACACAATTGGCTAATATATGTTGCTTGCAAATAAGAATTCTGACTGGTATTCTGCATTTCTGTTTGCTCTTATATTTCAGTTTTGGGACTTCTAGACCAAGAAAACACACAACAATCCCGATTTTGGATGTTATTCTAACACAAATAATTATAAACTCCCCCAATTGTTTGCATGGATAGGTGTGTTTTCTGGACGGCTGCAGAGAAAGGATAAATAGAGTCAATTTTACGCCACCTAGAAAATGCTCGTATAAATTTCTGACACAAAGATAATGATGGGGACCTTTGAAAGTCATGATAGAATTTGCTTCTAGGGAATAGTCTACCCTTAGGTCAGGGTATTCTTGCTGGGGAAGAAGAGAAATTCTTACTGGAGACCACAGTTACCCCTGAAAGTCACTGTCCTTGTTTTTGGCTGAAGGTCTATTTTATGCATACTTATATCTAATCTCCTGAGGAGATTATCCTCTGGGAAGATGTCTCCTGGAGGAAAATCCTTTAGAAAATTCTCATCATTCTCTTGTGAAATTGGTTTCCATTAGTAGCTAGAATGGGATCAACAGTCTTAACTTGGATGTGGCTTTCAGAAACTCTTTTAAGCCATTTCATCTTTTAAGAAGCTCAGACTAAACATTCAACAACCCTTTTTCTACACCATTTAAAATTCTTACAGCATATTACCATCCCAACCAGATATTGGCGGTATACCATTCAAGGTCTATTCCATAAGGACTTAGTCCCAACACAGAACATTTCTAACGGATGTTTTCACCAGACCTCAGATATGACTGAAAAGGACTCCATGTAAGTAAAAGCGCCTGTATCCACATCACAGACGTACCAAACTTTTAGGTATCCGTTTCCTGTTTGAAGAGTTGACAACAACTGCTCATTAGGTAACAAACAAAAATTCAACCCCCCAGATCAGCTTACCCTTGGTAAACATTCTTATTTGATATTCATGACCCTCAGCCCCATCATCATTATCTTTTGGTCATTAACACCACCATCACCACCACCACCAGCGTCATTATAGTCATTATAGCTATTATAGCTTAATGTTTACATTTAACCAAAGGCAGGGATTTTCAAAGCACACACCCCCACCACCGGAAAAAGAACTCCAGGAGACCAGCAGTTCTAGATTAGGGCTCTCTTTAAGTTAATTGCTCAAAAATATTTCTTTAGTCTCCTAAGCAATAAAAAATTATTGCTCTACCTTCAAAGGAACTTAAGTGTAGTGCTGCCCAATAGAAGTTTCTGTAACAGTGGGAATGTTCTATATCCGCAGTGTCCAATAAGGAAACCACGACCCACATGTGGCTTTTGAGTGCTTGAACTATGGTTAGTATAACTGAAAAAATGAAATTTATTTTATTCAATGCTACTTAATTTAAATTTTAAAAAGCAAGCATGGCTACTGGCTGCTCTATCAGATGATGTAAATTTAGTGAACTATTGCTAAGAAGGTAACTTTAGAGAGGGTCACAAAATATTTGTCATTATATTATTTCCCACTCTTTTAACATGTGTTGTTTAGGATGAAAATAATATGGTTAATTAATAAATTTCCGTTTCATGATGAAACAATTGAAATGTTACCATTAATAGATGAAAAGATTGTGAGTTTTATCCCCATTAATTAATTCTTTTTGGTTTCATACGTAAAAATATAGAAGGGACATTTATATATTTATAAATTTATATGTATATTTACAACCTTTATAAAAAATATGCTGTAAATGCATATTATTATTCATTTGTTGCCTATTCCTGTGATGACAGCTTCATTGGGATTTAATAATTTGGTCAAATTTAGCAGTCATTGGCATCCAATGAGACGGAGATGGGAAGGGTATCAGTTATCCCAAGATGCTGTGCAGACAACCCACCTTCGATTTTTTGATAAAAGTTAAGCTTTACGACATCACTGCAGTTCTGTAAAAGTCAGCATGGATACTTCCCTCCGCCTTCTAGCTCATGTGGAATAGTAGTATGTAAAAAAGCTTTCCCTAGTTGTCATGTCTCTGTGGGTTTTACTTGCTTGGGAATGACTGAATCTAGGTATCAGAAATTATTTTACAAAAGACCACCCCAAATGACAATTACTTATTTGACACTTTCTTTATCCCTACAAATAATATGATTCCTCCTTCTGAAGTGCTCAGTAACTTACCAGTCACAAAAATACGTTATAGTAGTTATATGTTTATCGTATTTCTTGAGTACACTATAAGCAACTTGAGAGAAGAGGCTGTGTCTTGCACATCGTTATGTTATCCACATGGACTGAGAGTGCCCTTCTAGCAGCAGCTATACCAGAAGTGTGGGTACAGTTGAATTACGTGTGATACTGTGACACTGTACCAAACTCATATTCCTTCTTTTAGAGAATTCCCTTTAACCTAGTGTGAAGTCTATGCATTCATGAAGGAAAGAGCAGTCAGTTGTTTATCACCCAGGAAAACGTCCATGAACATATCAAATGCTTTCCTCATCATCTTGGACGTATCTATATTCCAGGAGGGTTGTCTGGAGGATTTTGTAAAAATAAGAACAAATATCTTACTAACCTGTGCCAAACCCCAGGTGTTCAACAGGAGTTTCAAACAGCATTCTCAAGAGTACTTCTAAATACTACTTCCTATGGAAACAGGCAGGGAGACCATCTAAATAGAGCACGCTTTTGCTATAACTGTTGATCATTTTTTCTTTTTTTAATTAATTAATTTATTTGGCTGCATTGGGTCTTCGTTGCTGCGTGGGCTTTCTCTAGTTGCGGCGAGCGGGGTCTACTCTTCGTTGTGGTGCGCGGGCTTCTCATTGCGGTGGCTTCTCTTGTTGCGGAGCACGGGCTCTAGGAGTGTGGGCTTCAGTAGTTGTGGCTCGTGGGCTCTAGAGTGCAGGCTCAGTAGTTGTGGCGCACAGGCTTAGTTGCTCTGCGGCATGTGGGATCTTCCCGGACCAGAGTTCGAACCCGTGTCCCCTGCATTGGCAGGCGGATTCTTAACCACTGCGTCACGAGAGAAGTCCCTATTGATCATTTTCTAATCCACAGTTAGTTAATAAGAAACATGTGTTTGTTAACAAGAGAATATTTTTACTGGGAACAATATTTTATATGGGAAATTTTAGATGGATTTAAAAGAGAAACAGATTTTTATATGGACTAATCACACAAAAAGTCCCCAGCCAGAATAAACAAATAAGACCGTAATTTTGTCAATCCCTTCCATACCCAAAACGTAAAAGCTCTTTGAATTTTACCTCAATTAAATTACCTTAACCCGTACACACCTTAATTAAGTCATATTTTAATCCTATGATAAACTCACATGCTATAAATTGTACCTTGATTTGGTAATAAGGATCTAAACAAAAAATTATCAAAATGGACTGGTGACTGCATTAAACTCAGCCATTTACGTTTGGATTTGGAGAATTTTTGATGCCTGTATTCTCCCTTTTTCTGCTCTCCCCTGGAAGAGATATTAATAAGCAGTGACACTCCCAGAAAGGATTAAAGAACCAAAAGGAATGAACCCCAAAAATCAAACAGATGGTAATAACAGCAATAACACAGAGGCTGGGGCAATACACAGCCTAAAAAATATGTTAGATGTAAGCCATAAACACAAACTAAGTTCTGAGATCCTAAATTAAGCTGAGATCCTAAATTAAACTGAGATCAGCATGAATTACTGAGGCCTTGAGAGCCTTAGAAATTAATTCTGAAAGTTCTTTTTCAAGATTTGATTAACAAGTAGGAGAGACAACACAGAGTGGTACAGATGTAGGGAAGCAGAAACGTAAAATACAAAGCATCTTCCACAGCCCCAGCTTTGTTTAGGGGAGAATGAGTCTTGCCAGATGGAGGACTGCTATACTTGTAATTTTACTGTGGCATGTGCTAGAAAGATAAAAAAAAAATGAAAGCACTGAAAATGTCACACAGTGCAAAAGGCTTGTATGAAAAGGTACAGAGCCTTCTTTCAGCAAAAAGTCTACAAAAGCTTTTCAAATTGTTGCCTCATAACAGCTGCAGTGGTTTGATTCCTTAAATTCAAAAGATTTTCTCTTGTCTGCGATCAAAGACAGGAGCTGACTTGCTAACCCACAAACCAAACAGACACGGAGGCGTGAGGTCCACCCAGGCCTCACTTCCATCTGGAGACGGACCACGTCCAGCATGTTAACCTGGAGCTGAGGCGGAGGCCCTTGCCCTCTGCTTCCAAGCAGGGCAGTAAGAGCCGCAGTATCCCTGTGGCTGCAGGAGTGCCTTCCTGACCCGGATCTGCTGGGCAGACCACAGCCACGTAAGGGACAGCCACTGCAAGGCAGCATCCAGTGTTGCCTAGAAATGGCACTCTTAAATGTATTTTTAAATTTACTTATATTCTTCCAATTTCCTTGTTCCTTCAGAAAGCAGAACATTTCAAATATTGATTATCCTTTGAGGGAAATGAACACAAACAAATGGTTTTCACTCTCTCAGAGCACAACAATATAATTGGACCTTGTTCCTTTCTTAATTCATTACATGATTTTTTTCCTTCTCTACTGTCTTTTAAGGACTCATATTTTTCTGTTGAATGTAATGATATAAACTTATAATGATAAGAGTGATGTTTGTGTACTGCTAGGCACTGTGGCGGTGCCTTAATAAATGGCCCCATATAATCCTCATAGCGGGATTGTATGGTAGACACTGTTATTACCTACATTCTATAGATGTGGCAGCCGAGGGGCACAGAGATTAAATACATCACCTGACGTCACGCACTGGATTTAAGAACGGCTGGTATAAGCCAGTGTTCATATCACTGTGCTTTCATAATCTTACTTCAACTTGTCATCTTAGTCCCTGATAACCTAGTAAACAACATAGTATGGAGGTAAGAGCATGATAAAATGGAGAGTTTAAATTAACCAGCATATACAATACGTGTGTCATATATTTACCAGTAATCTTTCTGTACCTACATTTTTAATGAAAGGGTCGAATGACTGCAAGACCCAATACCCTAAACCTTCTTGCACGGGAAGAAACAAGATACTTGAAACTTAAAAAAAAATAACACAATGTGTAGTATGCTGTATAGACTAAAGGAGAGAAGTGTTTTTAAATAACTAAGTGAAAAGAATAAAAATCAAAATGGAGAGAGAGATAGAACAGGATTTAGGAAAAGATCTCATATGTGGGTCAGAAGCCCTAGACAAGAGACCCGTTTTTAGCTTTTACGACAAGTGGGGCCTGAAACAAGTTACTTCAACTCTGTGGATTTAAGTTGACTTCACATAAGAAATAGATAATCACTAAAGCTCTTAATTTGCAGCTTTTAATTCTGCAATTATAAATTTTAATATAAGGAATCCACTTCATGGCCAGCATTCCACTTACCATTGATCATGAGATATGATGATGAGTGAATCTCTGTAAAGCTTAGAGTCAACAAGGCCCAGAGCTGTCCTTCAGGACTCCCCTGGCTCTTTCTCCCAGCTTCTTCCCACCATGAGAGTGGACCCCCTGAAGCTGCCCTAAATTACTCCTTCCTCACAATTTTTTTTTGGCAGTACACGGGCCTCTCACTATTGTGGCCTCTCCCGTTGCGGAGCACAGGCTCCGGACGCGCAGGCTCAGCGGCCATGGTTCACGGGCCCAGCCGCTCCGCGGCATGTGGGATCTTCCCGGACCGGGACACGAACCCGAGTCCCCTACATCAGCAGGCGGACTCCCAACCACTGCGCCAACAGGGAAGCCCCTTCCTCACAAATTTGGGCAGCTCCCTAATCTGAACAGAATGTTTACCTCTCTTGTGTATCTGTGTTCTGCTTTGATATTCCCAGTTTATCTATGACTTTGACATAAAACTGTCTGTATCAGTATTATTTCCTACTTCGAATTCCAAGATTCCAGGGATTGGATGGGGTCCATGGCAACATTCTTTGCCTATGTTGTTTGTACCTGAAAGAGTTTCATTTTATAAAATGTCTCAAATATTAACCAGGTTCTTTGATAAAGAGAAATTTCCCTCCAGTTGTGGTCGTTTACAATTAGTTACGGTCCATAGAAAGGTAAGTACAGAAAGTGAGTGTTTTGGAACTTTCTGTAACAATTTGATAACGCACGGCATTCCTGTGTCTGATCAAGGGAGTCACTTGTTGAACAAGAGTCATCACTTCGTTGGAGTGTTTTAGAACTCCGTGATGAGCTGTGTGTGGCAGGCGTGAGCTTTGTACAGTCATGTGCGGGGGACCACCAGGGGTTGTGATGTACTGGAAAAAAGTGAGGCCATAAGCACGGATAGTTTGCAAAGCGCTGCCCTGTAGCACACATTCCCGCCATAGAGACCTCTAGCGACTTTTTTTTTTTTTACATCTTCATTGGAGTATAATTGCTTTACAATGGTGTGTTAGTTTCTGCTTTATAACAAAGTGAATCAGTTATACATATACATATGTTCCCATATCTCTTCCCTCTTGCGTCTCCCTCCCTCCAACCCTCCCTATGCCACCCCTCCAGGCGGTCACAAAGCACCGAGCTGATCTCCCTGTGCTATGTGGCTGCTTCCCACTAGCTATCTACCTTACATTTAGTAGTGTATATGTGTCCATGCCTCTCTCTCGCTTTGTCACAGCTTACCCTTCCCCCTCCGCATATCCTCAAGTCCATTCTCTAGTAGGTCTGTGTCTTTATTCCTGTCTTACCCCTAGGTTCTTCATGACATTTTTTTTTTTCTTAAATTCCATATATATGTGTTAGCATACGGTATTTGTCTTTCTCTTTCTGACTTACTTCACTCTGTATGACAGACTCTAGGTCTATCCACCTCATTACAAATAGCTCAATTTCGTTTCTTTTTATGGCTGAGTAATATTCCATTGTATATATGTGCCACATCTTCTTTATCCATTCATCTGATGATGGACACTTAGGTTGTTTCCATCTTCGGGCTCCAGCGACTTTGGCTCCCCGCTATGGTTGGCTACGCTGGCTGGATTAAAAGCCTCCTCTGAAGTTTTTAAATGAAAACAATAGCTCAAAAGATTGCCATGCAGGGCTTCATACAAGGGGACGGAATTTTTCCCTGCAATTACAAGTATTGCTCCAAGGCAAAGGAAGTAAATTGATCAGTGTAAAAGATACAGCGTGCTAGCAGTTTTTTCTGATGTTATTTTATCAAAGTTTGCTAAGTTCAATGCCTGGAACACAGTTAACTTTGGGACGACTGATGTTATCTATAGAAATTAGGATGTCCATTTCAGGCGGTAAATGAAACCCATTTATGTCACCCTTCAAGGCAACATTAATTTCCCGCTTCGCCCTATCAATGCTTCCATCAAGACCATTCAGATGTTCTCAAAGGCATCAGGCTCATTTGCACTTCTTAGCTGGAGTTATTACCAAGGATAAGACAGTGTTGAAAGGTTCAAAATTCACTGGCATCTTTGCATTTGGAAAAGAGGACTTTCAGTCACTCCGGAACAGGGCTCCCTGATTTCAGCCAGGTGTAAAGTTCACCTGGAGGAAAGCATTGCAGCATATTCGATTTCACTGCGCCATACTTTCCTCCTTTCCCTCCCCACTTCCTCCTCAGTACATCAAGGGCCACGGCTTGATATGGGGGACAAACTCTGCACTTAAGGTACAGACCAGGTGATATGTTTTGAAAATACCTCCTTCTCAAAAGTGGATATGCCGTGGCCTACTTGGCTGAAGACAGGAGTTGTGACTATATTTATACACGGATTCGTTTCCAGATGAAATCTCTTCAATGGCTGATAGGACCTTATGTGGGCCACAGGCCTCATCAGAGAGCGTGGTGGAAGGAAGAGAGTTCAGCTACCAACTCTGTGACTGACGGTGGTAATGGAGGGGTGGAGTTGTAAAGAGAAATACATTTTTAAACCTTTATATTGTTTTAATGTTGGGGGAGGTAGTGGTTCTGGAAAAGTAAGAGGGCCCAGGCCGCGCTGAATAAAAATGTTGAACTTGGGAGAATCAAAATCACTGGAATCCCAGAGTTGAGAGGAAGCTTAAAGATCATCTACTCAACTTCACATGCACACTGGAAACTGCTACAGCGTCCTCAGCAGTGTCCTTGAAGCTCACCCACGTTATCCTCTTGAATTCAGTTCTTCCTTAAGTGCCAGATTTCCCTGTACCTTCTGCTCATTAATTCTGGTTGTATCCACTGGAACCAAACATCAACAAAATCCCTTTTCTAACTGACAACTACATAGCTATTAGAACCAGTCTGCCACGCTCTCCAGAGTCCAATATATTCTTTTTTTTTTAAACAGATCTTTATTGGAGTATAACTGCTGCACAATACCGTGTTAGCTTCTGTTGCACAACAAAGCGAATCAGCCATATGCATACACATGTCCCCATATCCCCTCCCTCTTGAGCCTCCCATCCCCCCATCCCACCCCTCCCCCCATCGCAAAGCACCGAGCGGATCTCCCTGTGCTATGCTGACGCTTCCCACCAGCCAACTATCTTACATTCCTTAGTGTATATATGTCGATGCTACTCTTACTTCGCCCCAGCTTCGCCCTCCCACCCCACGTCCTCAAATCCATTTTCTATGTCTAACTCTTTACTCCTGACCTGCAACTAGGTTCATCAGAACCAATTTTTTTTTTTTTTTTAGATTCCATATATATGTGTTAGCATACAGTATTTGTTTTTCTCTTTCTGACTTACTTCACTCTGTATGACAGACTCTAGGTCCATCCACCTCACTATAAATTACTCAATTTCATTTCTTTTTATGGTTGAGTAATATTCCATTGTATATATGTGCCACATCTTCTTTATTCATTCATCTGTCGATGGACATTTAGATTGGTTCCACGTCCTGGCTATTGTAAATAGTGCTGCAATGAACACTGTGGTACATGTCTCTTTTTGAATTATGGTTTTCTCAGGGTATATGCCCAGTAGTGGGATTGCTGTGTCGTATGGCAGTTCTATTTTTAGTTTTTTAAGGAAACTCCATACTGTTCTCCATCGTGGTTGTATCAATTTACATTCCCACCAACAGTGCAAGAGGGTTCCCTTTTCACCACACCCTTTCCAGCATTTACTGTTTCTAGATTTTTTGATAATGGCCATTCTGACTGGTGTGAGGTGATACCTCATTTCTCTAATAATTAGTGATATTGAGCATCTTTTCATAACAGAGTTGGAGGAATCAGGCTCTCTGACTTCAAACTACACCACAAAGCTACAGTAATCAAGACAGTATGGTACTGACACAAAAACAGAAATACAGATCAATGGTACAAGATAGAATGCCCAGAGATAAACCCACGCACAACATATTCTTAATCTACAAAATTCCCCAAGTGAAGTGCCCTGACCAGCAGTATAAGCGTCACCTTCTAACTTACTAGAAAGGCAAAACCTCAGGTCTCACTATAAACCTACTGAATCGGGAATGCTGGAGCCAGAATTCAGCCTGCACTGGTTTCACAAACTCTCCAGGTGATTCCAATGCACACTAGGGCTTGAGAACTGAGCTAGGAAATCCTGAAAAGGAAGGAGAGGGGAAGCCAGGAAAGAGGAATGTGTTCATCAAGGTAGCTGGAGGATGTTGAGCAGGAAGCTCTATCCAGCGCCAAGGGCACTGCAGTTATAACCAAGAAGTGATAGGATGGGAGGAGGGGCTACATCCAGACAGAAAAGGACTGAGTCTGAAATAGAAAAAAAGTAATCTTCTGCCTTTATCATCTTTCAAATTGCTGAACGCAGGCGGTGGGAGGCTGAAGTGATGCCCGCATGCCTCCATCTTCTTTTCTCAATCCCAAACCTCCAGTTATGACTGTTTGCGTCCGAATTAAATGAGATAAATTACATGCAGTGCCTGGTCCCCAGTAGGTAATCAGTAAATGTCATTATCACAATCACTTTTCAGGCTACTGGTTTTCTTTTTTTTTTTTCATCAATAACATTTTGAAGGAGCTACCTATTTCTATTTCCTCACACCTACTCTCCTTACTACTTGAACTCTGGCGACTATCTACAGACCTTACCAATAATTCATTAGTTTTCAAATTAGCAGGGTTCCTTGACGTTTCTAACATTAATCCATTGAGCACTTCCATCTTGGTGTATTATCTCTTAGCTGTTATAACACCACCCTGTTCTGTTTGCCCACTGCTCCCACGATTGCCCCTAGACACTATGTCTGCAGTCGCCTTTTTTTTCGTTTCCCATGAATGTAAACATTCACCATTCCTCCCTCTTTTTTGGTGATATGATCATGCTTACCACTTTGGCCATCACTTTTTAAAGAAATTTCTAAATTTCTATTTACCCTATCCTGCTCTTTTTCCAAATCCACACTGCTATACCTGCCTGCTAGACATTTGCACTGGATGACCCAGCAAAAGCAAACTGAAGTTAATTAAAATCCAGCTCCTCGTATTTTCCTCTCACCTCTGACTAAATTCCTCCCTGCTGAATACTCCCTTGCTGGTAATGGAATGCTTTCTGGGGTTCCAGGCTTGAAAGACCATAGTCGTATTTTGCTCTTTTTTAATCTTTTCCCAGCATTTACTCATGTGTTTCTGCCCCACTCAGCCCTTCATCACCTCTGACCTGTACTACAGGAACGGCTCTCTCAAACTCAAACCCCCTCCCGAGACTCACTGCAAGTAGGGCTGCACGGCTGATCTTCCTGAACACAGTGGTGCCGTGTTGCTCTCCTTCCCCAGGGACTGATATCTACCTCCACCCCTTTGCTCATGTCTCTCTCTGCGTTTGAAATGTCCCCCATCCCCCCCCACTACGTCCCCATCCCAAACTCGTCCCACTTTTGTGTCTTCACTCCTTTGTCACCTCCTCCATGGAGCGTCTCCTATTCACCTCCAACAAGACATGATCTTGATCCTACAGCAGTCAGGTGGCCTCCACCCTACAAACTTGCCACTCATTAGGCCTGCACACGACCTTACTAAATCTCCTTGAAGACGATCATGTTCTCTGTGCAATTTCATAACAGCCACAGCTCCAAGCAAAATACCTATGAGTGTTGAGTCCAGTAATGCCTGTTGAATTGGATTTTTAAGTTCTGCATTTGACCACCTTAAAGACTGCAGCAGCAAATTAGCCAAATCAAATGATGGAAGGAACTCAGCTGGGGAAGCAGAGAGAGTTTGTTATTTTCCCAGGCATTACCCATCTGCCTACACTGCAGTTCTAATCCATGCCCTTTTAATGACTGATCACTTTAGAGCAAAATCATGCTGTGCTGAGGGTAGTGATTCCTCCCACCTTCTGGGTAAACACACGTTGAAACACATCTGTTTACACAAAAGGTTGCATATTTGCTTTTTTTTTCCATTCTGGGAGAATAATCCAGCACAATTCTACTTGTCTACAGTCAAATCCGAACTGAACATGGAGGTTACAGAAGGCATCATTTCCTAAATCCATTTGTACCCACATGAACTTGTATCCTTGTGGGTATCTCATCGTGTGTACAACGTAAGTTTACCTTGGAGCCTGACAGCTGCATTATTTACTCTGAAACATTACCGTAAAACTGGTTTGCCATTGGAGCTCAACATATATAAAAGAATCTGTAATAAAATAATCATAACATTCATTTCCGTAACAGACATCAAGGGCAGGATTGTGAATGCTCTGGATATCATGCACCTAACTGTATGAAGTAAAGTTAACACATGAAAATGATGTCGCTTCCAGGGGATACAACGAAAGTGGCTTTGCTGACATTTCCACCTCTGCCTGCCTCCTCGACAAGTGAGCTGGTTCTCATCAGCTGCCACCCAGGACTAAAGGGAAACACAGTCCTTCTCAGCCCAGCCCAGCCCAGAAGCCCTGTGTCACATTTAGAGAAGTGAGGAGTGCAGGCAAGCTGAGTCCATACTACAGACTTCCGAATTTTCAATGCTAGACTGCATTTCAAATAGAGAAGGTTTAATATTTCAAGTTCTGTGTGTTCCTGAAAAGATACACAGAACTCAGCTCTCTGCAATGTGGCGTACATTCGATTTTCTCTCTCTCCACGGTACAGGAGAACACACAGCCAGGCTCCTGCATGGCCCCAGGCTGCAGGAAAGTGCAGGGAGGCTCATCCAGCCCCTGGGGAGGGATTTCCTGGTTCTGGGCTCTGCCCACAATGCCCGCTGGCTGTTTCTCCGGCAGAATCCAAACACCTAACTTCCGGAAGAGACGGACATCGGGGATAGCCTCAATCTGCATTTTTCCTTCTCATTATGTTAATCTTACTGCCTAGTGTTGGCAAGCAGAATACGTAAAATCCTCCCTCCTGCTCTCTTCTGTGAGAGAGGGAACCGCAGCTGGAGAAGGGCTACTGACTGCAGATCTGTCAGATACCTTCCTACCACTGTTTCTTTTTCTCTTTTTTTTTTAAGTATATATTTTTAACATCTGTATTGGAGTATAATTGCTTTAGAATGGTGTGCTAGTTTCTGCTGTATAACAAAGTGAATCAGCTATACATATACATATTATCCCCATATCTCCTCCCTCTTGCGTCTCCCTCCCACCTTCCCTATCCCACCCCTCTAGGTGGACACAAAGCACCGAGCTGATCTCCCTGTGCTATGCGGCTGCTTCCCACTAGCCATCTGTTTTACATTTGGTAGTGGATATATGTCCATGCCACTCTCTCACTTCATCCCAGCTTACCCTTCTCCCTCCCTGTGTCCTCAAGTCCATTCTCTATGTCTGCATCTGTCTTTATTCCTGTCCTGCTCCTAGGTTCATGAGAACTTTCTTTTTTTTTTTTAGATTCCATATATATGTGTTAGCATACAGTATTTGTTTTTCTCTTTCTGACTTACTTCACTCTGTATGACAGACTCTAGGTCCATCCACCTCACTACAAGTAACTCAATTTCATTTCTTTTAATGGCTGAGTGATATTCCATTGTATAAATGTGCCACATCTTCTTTATCCATTCATCTGTTGATGGACACCTAGTTTGCTTCCATGTGCTGGCTATTGTAAATAGTGCTGCAGTGAACATGGTGGTACCTGACTCTTTTTGACATTTCTCCAAAGAAGGTATACAGATTGCCAACAAACACATGAAAGGATACTCAACATCACGAATCATTAGAGAAATGCAAATCAAAACTATAATGAGGTATCACCTCACACCGGTCAGAATGGCCATCATCAGAAAATCTACAAACAAGAAATGCTGGAGAGGGTGTGGAGAAAAGGGAGCCCTCTTGCACTGTTGATGGGAATGTAAATTGATACAGCCACTACGGAGGACAGTATGGAGGTTCCTTAAAAAACTAAAAATAGGGCTTCCCTGGTGGCACAGTGGTTGAGAGTCCTCCTGCCGATGCAGGGCACACGGGCCCGTGACCCGGTCCGGGAGGATCCCGCATGCCGCGGAGCGGCTGCGCACGTGAGCCATGGCCGCTGAGCCTGTGTGTCCGGAGCCTCTACTCCGCAACAGGAGAGGCCGCAACAGTGAGAGGCCCGTGTACCGCAGAAAAAAAAAAACAACCAAAAACTGAAAATAGAACTACCATACGACCCAGCAATCCCACTACTGGGCATGTACCCTACCTCCGTTTCCTGACTATTTTAAACGTTCTCAAATGGCATCCGCATTCACAAGGCTTTTGGCTTGCTTTGTTTACCCACACACCCTGGCTAATGACAAATGAAAGAAGTCATCATCAAGGACTTTTTTTCAACCTTTGAGATTTAATGCCATTATAAAGTCAAACTGAAACAGTCAGCAGGTTAAGAAATAAAGACATTCTGGTGGAATCATAGGTACACCATGACCTAAACAGAGAGAGAGAGAGAGAGAGAGAGAGAGAGAGACCAAGACAGAGACAAAAGAGCCACAGAAGGAGAAGAAGGGACAAGGAGGGGGGGAGGGGAAGAGGAAGAGAGAGAAAACATTAAAGAACTCATTACGTGGTCTTAGCATAAAGTGAAGTGTGGCACCCATATTCTTTCTGTAGTCCGAGGGCCCAGACTGAAGGAAACAAGGAGAAACAGCCTCTGGAACTGGATGACTTGGTGGTTCACGTCACGGGAGTCTAGGAGGAAAGCCCGCACATCCTCTCCCGCTCTGGCAGCCTGACCTCAGTGTTCCAGCACCAGGGGCCAGAAGCAGGGCCCTCTGGCCCAGGAGTGACGCTGTGAGGCTGCTCCTCAACAAAGGCTTTCCCGTGGAGCCTTCCTGCAGGCCCCTCACAACACGTATATCTCCCTTCTTCAAATGTCTGCCGACGGCCCTCATAGCAGAGTGTGGGGAAAAGGCTTTGCATCCAGACAGACCTGAGATCAAACCTGGGTTTGTTTAGCCACGTTCACATGGGCAAGTCACAAAACCTCCCTAATCCTTATTTTCATCTGTAAAATGGAAGTAACAAAATGCCACTCCAGGGTTGCTGGAACAGTCTCAGACGTTGCATTTACAGCATTCAGTCTAGTCAGGTCAGATGGTTACAACCCGGGATGGATTCCAGCCTGGTTTTCCCTCTTGGAAAACTGACTTACTGTACATGGTTGCTCTGACTACATGCCTTATACCCAAAAGGGTGGTTGTTAAAATGATCACGCAATTTAGGATTTTCTATGCATGTATTTATCATAGATTTTCAATATTAAAAAAATCTTATAAGCCACCTAGTTAGAGTTCACATCCAAAGCTGGAATTCCTTGTGCAATAACCTTGATTAATTATTGCATGCATTCATAATATTGAGCCAGTTTGTTGGGGACCTAAGAAGATGATAAATGTGAAATGAGGCATGTGATTCCTGGGCTGCTCGTTTATGCAAGTCCTGGAACCAGAGTGCCTGGCTGCTTCTGCAGGCCCTGACTCTTCAATACATCTTTTGTGCTGCAATTTCCACTGCTAGCTGTGCAGATCTCCTCCAGACCCTGAAAACTCAGAGTCTAGTGTACTAGCTCAAAAAGCCCATTTTTCGTAATCCCTTAAAATATATTAAATTCTCTAGACATGACTTCAAAGCTGGAAGGGATGTAGCTGAGAAATGCTGAAAGATGGAAACACAAAATTTAAGAGATCCTGCATATCTCTTACGTGCCAGGCGTTCGGCTGGTGGCTGGCGGGGAGCACAGGCAACAAGAACATCCTCCCTGCTCTACGAAACTAATACCCAATGGCCTGCGTTGACAACCCTCTGAACGGGGATCACGTGTAAATCAAAACAAATAATATCTTGGCAGCAGGATAAAAGTTAAGATAAACCTACAAAAAACAAGATTTCAAACTATGAAGGGAGTACTGTTTCTTCTTGGTGTTTTATACAGCACAGCAGCTTCATACACCTCATACGATCTCTTTAAAACTAAAGCTCTTACCAAAGAAAACGAAAGCCCTAACTTGATAAGATACGTGCACCCCAGTGTTCACTGCAGCTCTGTTTACAATAGCCAAGACATGGAAGCAACCTAGGTGTCCAGAGATGGATTAATGGATAAAGAAGATGTGGTACACATATATACCACATGTATGTGATATATATATATGATATATACCACATTTCTGGTATATATGTATACACCACACAAGATGTACATATGTGTGTGTGTGTGTGTGTGTGTGTGTGTGTACACAATGGAATATTATTCAGCCTTTAAAAATGAAGCCTTGCCTTTTGTGACAACATAGATGGACATAAAGGGTGTCATGCCAACTGAAGCAAGTCAGACAGAGAAAGAAAAATACCATATGATCTCACTTACGTGTGGAAACTAAACACAAAACAAATGAACAAACATAACACAGAAACAGTCTCATAAACACAGAGAACACACCGATGGTTGCCAGAGGGATGGGAGTGGAGGATGTGTGAAATAGGTGAATGGGATTAAGAGGCACTAACTTCCTGTTACAAAATACAAAAGCCACAGGGATATAATGTACAGAAAAGTGAATATAGTCCATAGTATTGTAATAACTTTGTAGGGTGACAGATGGTAATTTTACTTATGGTGAACATTTCATAATGTATAAAAATATTGAATCACTATGTTGTGCACCTGAAGCTAATATGACATTGTAAGTCAGTTACACTTCAATTAAAAAATAAATAAACAAATAAAGTTCCTACCAACTATTCCAGTATCACATCCTTTATTACCCTTAGCCACATTCAACCTCTTCTTACTCATCCCATACAACGCCTTTGACAGTGGTGTTCTCTCTTAATAAGTTTCTGTCTCACTTACTTTCTTTTTCGTCCCTTTAAGCCCCCAAGTTCAGTACGGTAATCTCTTACACTTGGTTTGAAATACTCTTTAAATATCTTGTGCTTTCATTCATTCAGCAAATAGTTTAATTATTAGATGCCTAATATGTAACAGGTAGAAGAGAGACAATCTTTGTCATCATTGAACTGTGTACACACACACACACATATGCACATGCACACCCATCAACACATACATATATTTTGTGATAAGAATAAAGGGTGACACAAGAAAATTTTAAGAACCTTAAACTGGATTGGTCAACCTTTGAGCTTGCCAGGTATCACTTGCATGATAAAAGATAGGTCAAATATGCAAATATATGAGGAAGGAAATGCATTTTCTTGAGTTACTGAGTAACAATCAAAACAAAAAGCACATTTTAAATGTTTTCCAAATGGAAAACTCTAGAATTTTCTCTAGGGATTATATATGACAGTCAGCAGTATAGATTGAATTGTGAGTTGAAAGTGAAATAGCCCTAATGAAAGCACAGAAGGAAATCACATTTGAAAGTTACAGATTCATATTGATATTCCTTCAGTACAGTGCCTGCTTCCATTCTGAATCCTACAAAACATTTCAACTCTTCTTACTTAAAAAACAGAAACTTTCAGGTATCAAGCTTAAGGTCTCACCTGTGAAGTACATTTCTGAATTCAAGTGACACCTTTAATCATTTAATTGGTTCCTGTCATGAAATACCACCCCAAATGTCTCTTACCTACAGCTCATGCACACATCAGAAATAGTCAATTAATTAATTACTTAATTAAAATTAGTAAGTATCATTTGCGTTGGAATTAAATTTGGCCATGGCCATTTGGCCACGTATTTAGGACAATCTTTCTTATCCCACCTTTCCTTACCAAAGTGCTCTCTCCCCAAATTCTTGTAGTGGATATTTCTAATTTGTAGAGAACCACTAGCTACTCTAAACACTGGAGAATTACAGAATTACTTCCTATCTGTAAGGTAGAGCTAGGGTTAGTCAGGTATAGAAGCCATAGGTTTATCAAGTATGATTTCAAACAGAGAGTGAAATTGCAGTGGTATATATCACCTGAAGTAATAGAATAGCTGGCCTGCATTATTCTTCTGATATCTAATTTTAGGGCTTTAAAATGAGGACTTATCATTATTAGCTCTAGACCACTGACTCATTAAATACAAAACTAAAAAAGTTCTCAGTTACTCAGTGTTCTAACTGAATGATAAAATCCATTAAATACAGAAAGTATAGGCAATGATGCTAAAGTTACACTGTCTCTCTTCCCACCATACTTACCCTAACATCCCCAAAATTCATTTTAAATTGTGTAATGTCAATATATTTTTGACATAATGTGTTTTTTGGTCATTAGGGAAAGGAGTAATTAATTAAGAATTTTAAACATACAGTTGACCCTCCTTACCTTAGGATGCAGAACCCACAGATACACAGGGCCCACTGCAAGGGACCTGACCATCTGTGGATTTTGGTATCCCTGGAGGGTTCTGGAACAAATTACCAGAAAACACCAAGTGATGACTACATACATATATTAAAATTTGATGTTAGGAATTCAAAGCAGAGCAAAATACCTCTTATAATGTTGGCTAGACCATTATGCACACAGTCAAGTGTAGTTAACTTATACTTAATGTTGGTTCAGTTTCCATAGTTATATGCTAAATGCCTCCTGTGTGAATTTTTTCTGTTTGGTAGTGGGGGCTTGGTATTATTTTACTTTTGTTAAATAAGCCCTAATTTGGTGTGATGAAATTATAGAAAACAGAATGGCATACATAAAGTTTTATATATTTAAAAAAAATAAAACCATGACCAAAATTGTATCTAATTTGCATTTGTATCAAATTAAATTCTCCTCCATAAAATCAAATTATATTAAAAAGTTTCTTTGTTGTTTGGAAAATATGAAGTTATCAATTAAATGGAGTGTTACTTTTTTCTACAGAAAAAGCTGAAATACATTGCCTTTGATGTCCCCTATCTCTGACTGTGCTGTCAGCAGCCACATCTGTCTATGACCTGTTGGAGCAGTGGGCAAGTCCATCTGTCCAGAACTGCCAGTCTTACTATTATCTGTTTAATTTGTATGGATGTCGAGAGTTCTCCATTGTAATAGAAATAACCAAGTGTTAAAACATTTCAGCCAACTCTTGGAAAATAACACCCAGCTGATGGTCAAAAAAGAGATCTGGATGAGATAGTGAGCAAGCAAGAACAGAATGGCACCAAAGATACACAATGTCTACTTTATAGGATATTCTTCAGCAAATCCAGGGAAGATTTGCAAACTGAGTTTTGCACATACCAACTGCAAAGGCTGTGGAGACACACTGGACCACTGAAGTTGAGTGCATCATTTTTAAAAATTTAATTTAAATAATTAGTACCTAGTCAGTTATTACTAATTTAAATTGCTATAGTTAAATATGTATTACATATAGCATATGTATAAAATAATGTTATATTGTGATATGATACATATGATATATACTATATATGATACATGACTTTAGTTTACATACATTAAATACTATACTATATGACTACACATTATGCTATAAATATATACTATATAATAAATGATAATATATTAATATTTACCATATAAAATAATAATGTTTCTTGATAATTTCTTATGGGTTGTCTAAAAACTGAGGCTTTTCACTATCTATCAGAAATACGTGCTTTAATTATACATTACCTACAAATGCAAGGGAGGTAAATACAAACTTCAAAATCAATAAGATCTAATGAAATTATTTTCTAAATGGCCCCTTGTAGCTCACATGCAAACAGAAGAAATTTGTGGAGAAGGAAGAAAAAACCTGGTCCAACGTAAGTATAAGAAGTTTGGTTAAATAAGCAGAGTGAAGCTGAAAAGAATGCCAATCTTGTAATTCCAGACAAAAATTCCACCTGAAGCAATTTAGCATTAAAGTAGAATTAGTTTAATATCTTGGTTTATTAAATTACCTATAAAACATTTCCAAATATCCAACTGGGCTCCACAGAAACTTCTTTAAAATAAAGCAGACCCTCATCTGGGTTGTGATTTTCCTTTTGTTTCCTTGAGCCCAGTCCAATTTTATTGGGCTTCAGAGAGGCATAGATATTTGTTATTCGGATCAGAAATTCATGTGTGTTTTCTCTTTTTTATATTTTATCTTTGATACATGTTCCCTATTCACAACTTTTCACTGTCTCATCTAACTTTCATAGGAAAACCTGTAAAGTCAAAATGCCCTTACATATTGTTGTATTTATCAGTATTCCTTACCTGTCCATTTGAATTTTATATTGATAAAGATATATTTAAAGTTAAATTTTAAGCTGAATAGTTTAAGTTGAAAAACAAGGGATTCTTTTTCATAGGACGGATGGTTGCAAATTAATCTGCAAAGACATATTACTGCTTACAAAGAAAACACTCACAGAAAATCAAAGATGAAAATGTGAGATTGTGTCATGCGTTTTCTTAAAGGAGAAACTCGAGACTTTTTTACTCCCAATTTCCAAAGAGTTGTGCCTCAACTGATTTGCTTTCCTAAGAGGTGTTATTATCAAGGTTTGGCATTTTATGATTTTAGCAATTCTTCATTTTTATTTTTCCAAGTTTGGAATTCACACCTACTTCATGGTATAAACTATACGTTCCTAAAATTTCAGCATGGCAGAGCAGAAAATTGAGAAAAATAAATAAATAAACAGATACTTAAATGACACAAGAGACTGCCCATGATAGCAAAGGAAATGGCATGCTTTGAGGCACAGGCTTGAGACCAGTATGTCTTTTGCTAAAAGAAAACACAGACACACAACTTGCTATGCAAACTGAATTAATTAATAAGATAATACACACAATGGATAAAACTAAAATAATCCTGTAGAAAATTTCATCTGAAAAGATTCGGAGGGGTAGATGCATTATATCCCTATCTCTTTTTGACTTTCTATGAGTTGTTCCAAAAACTACTCACGAAGAATATTCTGGGTCTTGTGGCACTTCTCATGAGAGTTCCAGGCTAAGGGTTTTCAGAACTTGGGAACTGCTATCCATCCCTTTAGCACCTGCATCACACCCAGTACTCTGTGAGTTTAGGAGCATCCCTGAGGATAACAGGGAAAGACAAAAAAGCTTCCACGAGTCCAGTGGTCGGCGTCTATCACAGTCCTTGCCTCTGGCACCGGTTCCTGTAATTTCTTCAGCTCTGAACCTGAAGAGGAGGAAGAATCTAGCTGTGAGGAAACGACAGAAGAGTGTTTCCTCGTTGAACTACACAAACTGGTTTGAAAGTGGGAAACTGGTCTCCTCTTCAGAAGTAGGCATAGCTGAGAAATCAGGTCTAAGGGCAAGGAAAGGGTTATAGCCAACAGGCCAAAAGAACATCCATTGAACAGGCTACAATAAGAAGACACAAGGACACGTGCTAGTTGAAAGATATTCTGACTAGTTTCTTGAGGTTAATACGTGGTCTGTATATGATATATTTGCTCATCATGGCAGAGAATGCCAATTTAATTGACTCCTCTTAGTGGATGCACAAAGTAGCCTTTGAAAAAGGAAGGCATTTACTCTTTGAGCCACCAAGTACACACTGATTTGCTTGAGCTGGCAAACTAGAGTCTCATATCCAAATGCATCTGTTTTGTGCTGCAATAATCTAAGAATAGTTTTACATTTTTAAATGTTTAAAAAAAAACGCAAAAAAGAACATGTCAAAGGGACTATCCATTGACTGCAAAGCCTAAAACCAGACATTTACTGTCTTGCTCTTTACAGAAAAGTTTGCCAATCTTTGACCTAAACATCTTACTTGGCCAACCATAAATCTCCTTTTCTGCCTCATCCTTATGGAATGCTATTTGTGATAGATTACACTGCTACTGAGAAAAAAATAAATGTGGGAATGTAATGTATAATGATGCTATTAAATTGTAAGGTATGAATGTATTTTCAATTTTACAATTTAATTTAAAATGAATCAAACTAATGAACTGTGCAGCTCCTTCGGCCACGTACAGTTATACATGGGATAGACTTTGGGGACATATGCCCAGAAGAACCGACTCAATCTCCCACAAGTATTGAGTGTCCACTCTGTGCAATGTAGTCAAAATATATTGTTTCCTTGATCCATGAAACTCTTGGTCAACATAATAAAAGCCATTCCTGTTAATTATCAATGGCATAATCTCTACAGCATCTATTTTCTAAGCCTGCTACTAAAGTTGCTCCAGGAAAAATCAAATACCTGTCTGTTCCAGGAAAAATGAGAGAGCACATTCATAAAGTAGGATTCTACATACAGACATACTGTCAAGAAGCTTCTTCTCATTATTATTTTGCTTTAAGTAAAGTGATTTGTTTTCACAGAAGTCAGCACAAATGAGTTACTGAAAATATTGTTGACACATGAATGCTTTTCACACATTTTGCATATCACAGTGAGATTCGGGCTCAGTCAACACTCTCCAATATAATGACTGAGCCAAGTTCATCATAATATGAAAATCAAACAGGATTCTGGTTCCTGAGCTTATTTTCATTTTTGTTGTTGCTGACATTAGCTGCTGAGGTTTTTATTTTTGTTTTGTTTTGTTTTTTACCTCTAGCCGTGACATGAATTCAACTTGGGACTTTAATCTGATTTAGTGTTTTCCCAGTATTTCTGTGTTTTGATTTAATTCATTGGCTGGAGTAGAAAATGAGTCTCTAACAATTCCTAGTGTTCCAATCTAATACTTGCACTTTCCTTAAAAGACATTCAGTATTACCTTGTATGAATGTATGATATCGCAAAAACAATTTTTCATAAAGAAATCATTTTCAATGTTTTTTTTTTTTTTTTTTTCTTTTTGCAGTACGCGGGCCTCTCAGTCTTGTGGCCTCTCCCGTTGCGGAGCACAGGCTCCGGACGCGCAGGCTCAGCGGCCATGGCTCAGGGGCCCAGCCGGGATCCTCCCAGAGCGGGGCACGAATCCGTGTCCCCAGCATCGGCAGGCGGACTCTCAACCACTGCGCCACCAGGGACGCCCTAAGCTCACTTATTCTTTGAAAGAGGTATTTCTTGACATTTATAGTGTTGGTGATGAGGTTATAATTTCCATTGTAATGAGATGCTTTTTTTTTTTTTTTTTTTTTTCCCGGTACGCGGGCCTCTCACCGTTGTGGCCTCTCCCGTTGCGGAGCACAGGCTCCGGACGCACAGGCCCAGCGGCCATGGCTCACGGGCCCAGCCGCTCCCGGCATGTGGGATCCTCCCGGACCGGGGCACGAACCCGTGTCCCCTGCATCGGCAGGCAGACTCTCAACCACTGCGCCACCAGGGAAGCCCTCAATGTATTTTCAATAAAAATGTCATATTTCTTCAATGTTTTAGGGTAGTTGATATTATTACATAAAATCAGGTAACCAGCTTAGGATGACCTGCCACAGCTTACCTTTTACTGTAAGTTAGTAAATGAGTAATGGAGTCTAAAGCAGATGCTAGGGCTTCTGCAGGAACCAAGCATTATCCTCTCTGAAGGCTAACACGCACTGAAATGCTTGGTTTCAGACCGCACAATTAGAGACCCTGCAGCTTATAAACACTATAAATTACCTCAGGGTTTTCAGCCTCAGACCAGTGATGAAGTGTTTCACAACACACACCACCTGTATGCTAATGGAATGCCCATCTGAGAGGGGGGCATGCATGCTGAAAATGTTGGGAGAGCGTGAGAGCTATTCCTACAGTATAAAATATAGGAATGGGTATAATTAGGGAAGTATGTGATATTGTTTTTGCCGTAATATTTCTTAGGAAATTAGTATGGGGACTGTCTTTTCAGAAAACTGTGGAAGGAATCTTTGCCCAAAGGTATAGAGACATCCTGCGTCTTTGCAAGGAGATGATTCAAATATTTCCCTGTTTACTGTAAGGAAACTTTACCTCTACATTAATACAACAACATCATTCAACAGGAGCCTTTATGTTATATGTGAATCCTCAGTAAATGTTACAACCTGGAGGGTAATTGCTAGGAAAAGTGAACTTGAAGGTTCACATATTAATTTACGCTATAGTTAAGTTTAAAATTCCTAAAAACCCTCTCTCCTGCTTCCTTTGCCCTACAGAATTCTCCAGAGGGCTATCTAGATTGTAGGAATCTATATGATAAGGAAAACAAACAAGGGGAAATAGGAACTGGGAATTCACTGCTGCTTTAACTGACTTACTGCTCCTAGGTTGACTCTTGCCGTGTTATCCCCACATTTCTAGCAATTCTTGACTCTTTCTTAGCTGCCTGGGAGCAGCTTCACTCGTCTCTCTTCACAGAGCTTTTCTGGATTCTTTTCCGTTGATTTTGAGCACTGTACTATACACACTATGTTTGACATACTATAAACATGAATATATATATAATAGCATACCAAAAGAATATATGAATAATATTATTTATCTCATATACACACACGTAGAAGGTTTGTACTGATTTCAATTCCGTTTGATTTTATGTCTGCATGGTGTATAAGTACACGCGGTGAGTTTTTCAACCATGGGCAGTGAGTGCTTTGACCACTGTGGACACTTGAAAAGATGTATTAGCTGCCTACAAGCCCAGCCTCACAGGAAGCCATGTGTGGGTGCGCCTGCCTGCCTGTCTTCCCGGCCAGAGCTAGGGCGGCGCTCTTACTGCTACTGAATACATCTATCCTCTCCTCATGCCCTCAGAAATTGCCACATGAGAACACACCCACATATCTAGGGCATGGCCTCCAGAAAAGTGCAAACAGTTTCTCTTAAGTCTTACGTGGGACTACAAAAAAGAGGAGAAGCAGAATGGGTGCCTCCTGGGATTTGTTTATTTTAATCTACTTTTCTCAGTAGTGAGATTTGAGGCTTCCCCTCACCTTTTGCCTACTTCCGTTGCCATGATAAATAGGGATGCAGAGTGATATACATCTATTACAGAAACCATGTAAACACCTGGAGTAACATAAGCAACAGGTCCTACCCTGGATCTTTGCTTCATCTTTCCATCTCCCTCTATATGTTGGGTGTATGCAAGTTTGTATATAGCTCACCCATTTAGTAGAAATTTGCTTTGCCCCAAAGTTTTCAGAGTTCATAGAAAGGTAGGGGTTGGGGAGTGAGGACAATATTGCTTTGAAAAAAAAAAAAAAAATTGTGCTAATTGAATGGGTTAATATGGAAATTCAGAAAGCAAGACAGCTCTCTGGAGAAGAGAAGGGACTCCTGGACCAAAAGCACCTTCACTCAAATCCTCTAGAAATACTGGCCTTTTCTTTGGGTTCATAAATTCTTCTATTAGGATAAAACAATGCCTGGGATGTTAATCCGTTAGTCATTGTGTCAATTTCTTAAATTAGACAAAGGTCTAGTCTTTCAGCCTAAGTTAGCCAGGGTGCGCTGCGGAAGCTACGGCAGCATGCTCACCGCGTTTTCCCATCACCCACATCCCAGAGCACACCTGTTGTTTACCGCAGACACTGCTGCAGGAGGGTAAACTCCTTCTGTAACAACTCTGAAGTCGTCTTTTTTTTTCCAGAATGGCTTAAATCTCAGTTATTTTGTCTTCTTGTTGAATTTCTAAAGTGCTGCCAGACTTGTGGTCACATGTAAGATGCCAGCAGCTTATGATTTTACATTTTAGTTCACATGGATGTGTCTTTAAAAAGCAAAATACCATGAATAGTCAACGACAGTGATGCATCTTAGATCTATTACTTTTGTAAAAAGCAAAGGCATACATTAGTATTAGCCCGAAAGAGGGGTATATTTCTATTAAGAATTTTTACTAATTCCTAATCTACATAATAAAAATAAATCGATGACATAAAAAAACCTAGTAGAAATATCGTGACATTAAAAGCCACCAAGGTCATGAGAGAAGATTAATTTATCAATAGTTACCTTTATAGTTTGTGTGACGCCAAAAGTTGTTCCTGATACAATTTGTATTTACCTCCCAGAAGAGGGAAGCAAAAGAATAGAAGCTAAATAAAGAGGAGCTTGGTCTTGCCATCACATCACTTAATTATGCTAGAACATACAGCAGTATCAGCCACTGATGAGTCCTACAATTTAATTTCGGGAAAGGTCATCACTAGGGAGCATCTGTAATGTTGCACTGTGAGACAAGAGAAAACCCATGGATCTTTTCCGTGCCTTGAAAAGCATAATAATTGAATTAAGGAGGATCCAAGAGTTAGATACAGGATACTCAAAACATATTTACTTTCCTCTGCAGTACTAGCGGTCTCAGAAAATCCTTCTAAGAGTTGTTGCTGTTTTGTGTCTGTGTGTGTGCATGTGTGTTTACGCTGTAGTACGTAGTAAATCTGTGGCATAATGGAAACAAGCTTTGGATGCAGAAAGATGTAGTTTTAGCTCTTCCTGCCCATAGGTGGGGGACCTGGATAAGATGCTGATCTCTTTGAGCCTTAGTTGTCTCATACATGAGATGTGGATACCAATGCTTATCTCATAAGACTATTATTAGGATAAAATAAAAGAAGATGTGTAATGTGCTCACATTACTAATGATGATGATGATAACTACCACTGACAGTATTCACTGCATGTTAATGATCTGTATAAATAATATTACGTTAGATCCTCCAAATGATAGTTGACTTCTGCTATCCCTCCCCAACTACGCTCCAGGCACCATTACAGACCAAAGTTTAGACACGGCTATAAATACACTCTACATGGGGGAAGTAAGACAGCAGCTGACAGGTGAACTAAACCCCATCTGGATATCTATGGAGTCAAAAGCTATCAGTCCTGGGAACAAAAGTATAGGTGCAGATGGGAGGCCCTGCTGCCCATCCTGAAAGCAATTTTCTACCAGGAAACCTGGTAGACTGGGAGCTCAGAAACACTGATAAAGACTTGATCTAGTTGCATGGACCCTGGTGGAAAATAGGAACCCAGACCGCATATTCTCATGAGTCCCAGAGAATGAAGATTATAATAATACATTTTGGTTTAATAAGTTTTATCTCCACATTTGACAACAATTTGATATACATAGTAAAGGCATACTGATGCCAAGGTGCCTTTGTGGCAGACTAAATTGTGGGCATTTCTAGATTCCAAGTGATCAGGAATATAACATGGTTGGATGAATAAAATAATTAATTTGGAGAGAATGGCCAAATGTTTTCAGCCAATATTTGCGCATGGCAGCTTGCCTTTTTCTCCTGGCTTTAGAATGCTGACTAGCCTGCTTCATCCAGGAAGATACCGTGAAATCAGAAAAGCTCCCCTCTCCAAATTCCTATCTAAATACACATATGTTTTATGATTCACTTTTCTTTACTCACAGATTAAACTGAGCAAGGGGTAAGTGGCAAAGAAGGAAATAAAAATGGATTACTTGCCCTGTCTCGAACAGAAAGCCATGCTCATAAAATCTTTATTTTCTTACTAAAATATCTAATTATGTTAGTAAAAACAGTAGATTATTGTACAAATAGCTGTAGCCTCCTAGATTTGAATTCACATCATTAACAGATTATGGTCAAAAGGAGACAGGCTTCTCTTCCAGCACCCCCTTACTCACAAGCTGTTTCTGGTACGAGGATAATGTAGAAACAAGCCCTGGAATCTAAAATTATATCATCACAGCTAATAATAGATGGGTACTTAACATAGTCTTGCCTAAGAAGGACAACTGTGTGTTATTGAACTACTAACTCTTTCAGTGATTCTTCTCTACTCTGACTTGTATGCCCTTCTCATGGCATTTATCTCATTTTATCTTGTGTCAAAGTTACTTTTTACATGAATCTTATGTTCCCTACTGGACTATAAAGACCCTTAGGGCACACACACACACCCTGAATAAGCTATATTTAATCAGTTGCACTCTGTAATCAATTTGGACACTTTCATTAGAGTGCAGCGAAAGTGGAGGCAGCCGCAACTTTCTTAGATTGTGTAATGTTTCCTTGTTGGAGCTCGCTTGTTGACTTGTTCACACAGGTTGATTACACCCCTGGCTACTGCTGTTGTCAGTAGGTTTCCCTGAAAATAAGATGCTGCAATTCACAGGTGGGAACATATCCATACAAATAAGCAGCAAACCTACTCATTCCTTTGTGCTTAGTTATAAGTCTCTTCAAAATGTTCCTTCTGTTAGTTCTCTAAATAACCACCGAGTGCTGAGCACAGCCCACATTACATTTTACACCCCACCTCGTTCAATTTGGGTGTTAGATCACCTTCAAATGGTAGGGGTCTGAAATGGTCTCTCTCTTTTTTCTTTAGCTCAGTTCTGCTGTCTATAAACTCTTGTCTGTTAAGACACCGCTTTCAGTTAACAAGCTATGAAAAAAGCCAGAGTGAATCAAAGACTCATAGCTAATTTTGGGTGTGATGAGGCACTGACAGACAAGCAAAATATAGGCTAAGGAGGGAGTGCCAGAGTAGAGATCGGAAACTTCCTTTTCCAAAATTTAAAACAAAACAAAATGAAAGCCACGCCACCAGATGAAGATAATTTTTCCTAGATGCGGTTAGCAGTGGATCCCCAGGCAGTGGAGAATCCTAATGACCTGCCAACCATTACGAGCAGGTCTGCATTTCTGATTACACATGTTTCCATGCCTTATAACTACCTGTTTTGTCTGTTCCACCAGTCTGGAAGCCAGCTGAGATCCACATCAACTTCTCCATGAACTTCTTTTAGTCTGAACATTACAACATTATTGTTAAATGTTTGTAAAACAACACGGTTAAAGCTGCATGAAGAAGCACCAGTAACCTCTTTACTAGCCATTATGTAATTTCCAGTTTCTGAGATTATTATTAATGATTTCATAAAACCATTTCTTAGGAGTTTGTTGTAGTTGGTTTCTACTGAATAGCTAACCATAAATGAAATTCCTGAGTTAAAAGTGATGAATATTTATAAGCTTAGTGAGACAAATTAGTTTTGAAATAGGTTTTATCAACATTTCCACTGTGATGCAGAACTCCCATTCACTGAATCCTTAACAGCATCAGATATTTTCATTCTAAAACCAATTGATTTTTTAAAACTATTGATGAGGGAAATCAGAAGAATGCTAATATTAAAATTTATGTAACTTTGATAACAATAGGTGATCATTTTCCATGTTTATTAACCATTTACAGTTTCTATATTGTAATCACTATTTTTCTAAACCCTAAAAAACTGACTTGTTTCTGGAAAAAAGATTCAAAGTAGAAAGCTAAATTTTATTTAGTTTCACAGTATACTCTTGCATAAATAACTTCCAGAGATGCTGAAGGAACTAGAGTAGAAATAAATTTCCTAATTATTTGTAGATTTCTTTTTGCATCTTGTCTGAGATGTCTGTTACCTATAAAAGTATGGCAAATAACCCATCATCCTGTAGAATACACTGCTGTCTGGGAGTCTGTAGGCCTAATGGAAACAATTTCCTTCTTCTTCTTCTAATGTAGAGGTCATAATATCCTTTCTGAAGAATACAAAATGCATCCATGCATGATTCAGATGGAGGGATACTAAAACATGCTAAGTCATTTGGAAAATATAAAATTTCTGCACAGTCATAAATACATGCCTTACAAGAAGCAGTAAAAATAGTTCTAGCTCAGTCAGTTTGACACTAAGGCACAAGATTAAAACTTTTAAAAATATAGGTCTCTGCATTCCGCACTATTTTACTGTGGAAAGGCAACAGAATGAAGATGCAACTCACCCCCACCTGCTTATCATCTCATCTTTCAAGTGCTGGTCTCTAAGAGTAACTTGATGATATTTTTCAGAATTCTCATTAAAATTTTTAATAGCATATGCATTTTATTTATGTCCAGACACAAAAAAAGCCTAGTGTAACACTTTCTAGAATGTTCCCAATTGATATTTATTTCTGCTTCTGAGAAGTTTGCTCTGGATAGGAGGTCACCACTTCCTTACACTGAAATATAGTTGATTATGTACGATATGAGTTACAGGTGTACAATATAGTGATTCACAGTTTTCAGAGGTTATACTCCATTTACAGCTACCATAAACTATTGGCTGTATTCTCTATATTGTACAATATATCCTTGCAGCTTATTTTATACATAACAGCTTGTACCTCTTAATCCCTTACCCTTATATTGCTCCTCCCCGCTCCCCTCTCCCCACTGGCAACCACTAGTTTGTTCTCCGTATCTGTGAGTCTGCTTCTTTTTTGTTATATTCACTAGTTTGTAGTGTTTTTTAGGTTCCACATATAAGTTCCACATATAGGTTCCACAGTATTTCTTCTTCTGTCTGACTTATTTTACTTAGCATAATGCTCTCCAAGTCCATCCAGGTTACTGCAAATGGCAAATTTTCATTATTTTTTATGGCTGAGTAGTATTCCACTGTGTATATTTACCACATCTTCTTTATCTTTCTGTTGATGGACACTTAGGTTGTTTCCATATCTTGGCAATTGTCAATAATGCTGCTATGAACATTGGGATGCATATATATTTTTTGAATTAGTGTTTCTGTTTTTTTCAGATATATTATATACCCAGGAGTGAAATTGCTGGGTCATATGGTAGTTCTATTTTTAGTTTTTTGAGAAACCTCCATACTATTTTCCACAGTGGCTACACCAGTTACATTCCCACCAATAGTGTACGAGGATTCCCTTTTCTCCACGTCCAGGCCAACATTTGTTATTCGTGGTTTTTCTGATGACCGCCATCCTGACAGGTGCACGGTCTTGATCTCGCTGTGCTGTTGGTTTGCGTTTCCCTGATGCTTAGTGATGCTCAGCATCTCTTCATGTGCCTGTTGGACATCTGCATTCCCTCTTTGGAAAAATGTCTGTTCAGTCCTTCTGCCCATTTTTTTGTTTTTTTGACATTGAGTTGTATATTTTGAATATTAACCCCTTATCTGTCATACCATTTGCAAATATTTTCTCCCATTCAGTAGGTTGTCTTTTCATTTTGTCAGTGGTTTCCTTTGCTCTGCAAAAGCTTTTAAGTTTACTTAGGTCCCGTTTGTTTATCTTTGCTTATATTTCCTTTGCTTTAGGAGACAGATCCAAAAAAATATTGCTACGATTTATGTCAAAGAGTGTTTTGCCTATATTTTCCTCTAGGAGTTTTAAGGTTTCTGATCTTACATTTAGGTCTTGAATCCATTCTGAGTTTATTTTTGTATATGGGGTTAGAGAATTTTCTAATTTCATTCTTTTCCATGTAGCTGTCCAGTTTTCCCAGCACCACTTATTGAAGAGGCTGTCTTTTCTCCACTGTATACTCTTGCCTCCTTTGTCGTAGATTAATTGGCCATAGGTGTGTGGGTTTATTTCTGGGCTCTCTGTTCTGTTCCCTGGATCTATGTGTCTGTTTTTGAAGAGGTCACCGCTTTTTTCTCTGGTTGGCTTTTAAAAGTTATGCAGACTCATGACCTCGATGGATAGCCTCCATCTGACCAACTGCACAGTAACTGTATAAAGTCTTACATGATTCTAATCACAGACCTGCAGTTTGTCCAATTCCCCTGCTTCTCCCCATTCCCTTGCCCCCAAACCCATTTTCATCCTCCTAAATGGTCAACTTGAGTCAAATAATTAGTAACTTGCGAGAACACAAGGAAACAACAATGACACCACTTAGCTCAATAACAATAAATTATTAAGAGCTTTTCCCCTATAATTTCAGAATGGGTAAATAAAGAGGCAGTTAGAAATGAAGTAGATACATTTTTCAAAAGAGCTGTGTATAATTTACAAAGAGAAAACGGCAGTTACATTTTATAATCAAAGCACATGTTTCCTCAAAAATCTGACTGCAGGGGTTTTCTAGTCATACATGGGACAAGCTCTCACATGCTGATACTGACCTCACTGACTCATCAGGAACATATGGTGACAAATACGTATCTAATGTATTATTAGAACAATGCCATACTGATGATACTAGGTAAATTGTGTTATTAGGACCTAGGGGAACTGAACTCTACAGTGTATTCAAATCAATATGACTTGATACATACTTTGCACAATTTATATCCCTGAAATAATATTGTTTATAAATCTAGGTAAAAAATAATATCTATGAATACAGAAAATGATGCATTTCCTCATTGGAAATGATACATGCAGAATATCTCATTAAGAGCAGAAACAAAACCATAGAATAGAATCAGGATAGAAACAATCTACGTGGTATCTGTTGATAATATTATATCCTTTCTCTTTATCTTTGGAGAATAAAGGATGGAGATTTCAAATGATTATTTTTCGTTTGGGGAACTTAGTGTAGAAATACTTAAAAATCAGTTATATGTAATTTACACTGAATTTCTTGAACTTACATAGCATCTATCATTGGATTATTAATCACTATTGATCTTTCAGATTCATGTGCAAACTATAATAAAATTAATACATGTAACTATAAAGTTAAAAATGTTTACCTATTAGTTTCATCTATTTTTCACAAATCAAATTATAGTAACCTAGGTAACTCCCAGATATTGGTGAATATCTAATATCATTATATAAATCATTTTATAAATAGCCAACATTTTGCATGTATCACCTATCCAAGAATGGTTTGCCAAATGTGTGAAATGCTCTGCCAATTCCTGCCAGTTTTCCTGAGGATCAGAAAAACAAAATCACACCGGACCCTCCACAGCCAGGGATAAAGCATGTTCTCTGTAACGCAAACAGAAGGTAAACTACTCTGTGGGTTACAGAGTGGGAGTGGGAGGGATGGACATAAAGGTAGCAGAGAACAGCTTCAGGTATCATTAAATTCAAGAGCTAGAGTGGCAGAGATCATGATGCTCATTCACTCATACAATATAATGTATTGTATTCATTCAATATACATTAATGTGTTCCTACTATAATCCATGCATAACATTGATCCTTCTGAGTAGCATTTTGTTAGTTAAAATACAACAAAATCAAATTAATATTAAGGTAATTCACTCATGACAATGCATGGACTCATCAATGGCATACTGACATACAATCCCAAAATCTATTATTTACATTAGTTTACGGTGCTAAATGGATGGTGGAATTCCACTAACTACTGTGACTTCTCTGACTGTTGATTTCCCAAATAGCAAATATGGCAAGGAGTACTTTTTACCCATTTCACAGGGAAACCTTACTAAATAGTAATTATATATTGGGAAATGTTTTAACCTCTCCTAGGAGAAATATTTGCCAAAGCATAAATCTGTCAAGGAAATGATGATTTTATTATTAAGATTGTTTTGTAGATAAAGTGAAGGTATGAAAAAAGACGAATGCTTTCATTATTAACAAGAAACAACTTTTGATCACCTACCAACTGCTTTTATACAGTCTTTCTGAGAGGTAATCTTATCGGTTTCACATAACTAAAACATAATATAATAACTGAAAAATGCCTTAAGTAAATAACCCAGGATAAGTTTTGTTTTGTTTTTTAATATAAGAAGATAGTAATATTAAATCATGCCCACTGGCACATTTCTCCATACTGAAGCCATACTACCTGGCATTTTTCTTTAATGTTCTCCTCGTAGTTTTGGCTTCTTTAACTTAGCTGGGAGCAAACAAAATTTTGCTCACAGGTGCCCCTTAGGCAGTGCTGTACAGAGGTTATCCCTCTGTTAATTTCCTTCCTTGCTTACTGACCTGTCCTCACTGTTTGTAAACTCTACGTGAGCAGCACTGATATGCACCCTCCACATTCAGGGGTGCATCCACAGCCCCTCGCACTAGGCCTGGCATCACACAGACACTATATAGATAGTTGTAAATGAACGAGCCGATGAATGAATGCCACCGTGCTAAGCCTTTCAGACACTACAGAGAACATAGAGATAAACCCACAAGGTTTTGCCCTGGAGGCATATTGCAGACACTTGTCCTACCCACACAGTGCACTTGTCTCCCTGAGTGCTTTCTCTGCTTGCTTCACTGGCTCAGTCTTTCCTGGCCCGGCAGGGAGAGCTGAGTGTACTTCACCTGGGTGTGGCCCTCAAACTTTACAGAAGAGAATTCAGCATATGAATACCTCAGCTTTTCCCTCCTCAGTGTGGACACACTAGAGGATCTTACAGATCCTCAGAGGACCATACTGCAGCGTCTCAGGGCCTCACCCTGCTCTTTAGCACACATCCTTCCCTTCCCTGTCTCAATCCTCCCCTTCTCCTATAAGTGATTCCCAAGATCAACTCCAACATAAATTACTTGCACTCAAATCCTTGCTTCAGTCTTCAGTTTGGGGACAAGCAACTTACATTCTGGTAGGAAACAGCAACCTTAAATCACAGTAGTACAATATTAAAAGTAACAGAGGCCATATGGAAGTGCAGATGGAGTGCTATGGAAGCTCATGGGAGGGGCTGTACCTGGAAGAATCGATAAAGATGCATTGAAAGAAGAAAGAACCAAGATATATACCAAATTGGTCAAACCTCATCTGGGTTGAGTCGAGAGTGATGGTTATAGACATGAAGAAGCTGAGACCATTCTTAACAGAGTAAAAGGAATAAGAAACATATGGAGGCCATACAGCAGAGTTCTATGGAGAACACGGTGAGTGTTTCTGTTTGTCTGGACCATAGACTGTGTGAAGGGGGTTTTTGGGAGGATGGGTTGGAAAGGGACTCTAACTTGTATGTTTGGCCAAGAATTGCAATTGTTTTGTATAGGCGACGGAGAGCCTTAAATTTTTTTTAGAAAGTAAGTGACATGATCAGACTGTGCCTTAGGAAAACTGATCTTTTAATTGTGTAAAATAGATTAGAATAAGGAAAGGGAGTTGTGAAATCCTTGCAGAAAGCTAGTCCAGTAGTACAGGTAGCAAATAATGATGCCCAGAGTGAAGGTTACAACAGAGGCAAAGAAAAAGAAAACAGAAGTATGTGTTAGCCGCAGCCTGACCGGCTGTAAGGCAAGGACGTGACCATAAAAATGAAACACAGAAAGTACAGCAGGCAGAGAAGGCTCTGAGTCAGACAGACTTGGGTTTAATCCAGTGTGAGATCTTGCAGGCTCTTTCAGCCCTGTGAGACGTGAACATTTTCATTTACAAGAAAGAGAAGAAGACATACCCCGTTGGCTACCGAGGCATAAAACAGATGATGCATCTGAAGTCCAGCAGAGTGCCTGGAGAACATTAAGCGTCTGATTAATCGATGGCAGTTATCATCACTGTTGTTAAAACATGAATAAGTAAGCAAAGTCTTTTAAAAAAATGATATCTTCAAAGCTAAAATTTAGCCAAAGAGATTAACATATCAAAATAAAGAATTTACCATAGAATGGATAAATAACAAGGTCCTACTGTATAGCACAGGGAACTATATTCAATATCCTATGATAAACATTAATGGAAAAGAATATGAAAAAGAATATGTGTATAACTGAATCACTTTGCTGTACAGCAGGAATTAACACAACATTGTAAATCAACTATACTTCAATAAAATAAATTTTTAAAAATAAAAGAATTTACCAATCAGAAGAGGTGTGGGGTTTATCAGCCTAGAATTAATCATTAAAGAAAGGAAGGCAAAAGACATAACAGGCACGTACCTAGAGCAGAATCCAGAGCATTACTCTATGTGAGTCACACAACTTACGCTTCTTCCTCTGCTTCCATGATCTCAAAACAACCTTGAGATTGTGATTTGGTTTCACCAAAGGTCTGACTACAATAACAGAAAATGCTGGCCATGCCAACTTGAGAAATCTGTTTTCTGTTCGAGTGGTATTTTTATTGAAGTTTAATAAATACTCACTTAAAATTTATATATAGTTTCTTATGACATGGTTTAACATGATCATACCCTCAATTAAAGTCAAATTCAAGTTTCTAAGCGTATCGACCTTAAGATTACACCCTAGGCCAGGAAGAATTTAGCAAAAATATCTGTCTGTTGATTTATTTCACTTCTCTCACAGGGCCTGGTGCCTGATGGCCCACCACACTCCTGAGGGAATGATTCAGCTGTACAGCTTGGTTCATTCTACTTCGTTTACGTTCATAATCAGCTGCAGTAAGTAAGATGGAACGATGACCAACTTCAGCAAAGTCTCTTAACAAACATGACACTATTGATCTTCCAATCCAAGATGGGGAAGTTCTGTAGCATGAATTACCACCACGGTCAAAGGAATACCAACACTGGCTTTCACTGCAACTAAAACTCAGATAAAACAGAAATATAATAATCCATGATTTTATCATTTTTACATAACTTTGAAGCAAGGTTTTCTTCCCACCTGCAGAGAAGTTTATACAGAACAAGACTAAAGGTAGGAAGTATTCTGATATAGTACGAAGAGTACTTGATTGAGAGTTAAAAAACCAGGAGAGAAATCTGCTCTCACCTCTGTCATATACTAGCTGTGTGATATTAGTCAGACTGCAGACACTTGCTAGGACTCAGTTTCAATAAATGTTCATGAGACTGTTGGGTTAGATGATTATGAAAGTCTCCTAAAGTTCTAAAATCCCCCCTGAAACTGCTATTTCTCCTTAGCCAAAACAGATTTGATCTTATTTCTCACTCCCTTTTTATTTCATAATGGGGTTTGCATAGATAAATAATAAGAAGTAATAAAATATTTATCGTGACCTATGTCTATTTAAATCAGGGAATTCCTGTTCTTGAACATAGCACCAATATTTGTTATTTATTATAGCCAGCAAGGCAGAGCAGTAATTCAGATCCTGGCCAGCTCGCCCCAAGGTGCTTAATAAATATTGATGACCCAATCTGTGTCTAAAGAAAACAGATATTCTCTTGGGGGGAAAGAATCAGGTTTCCTTTCAAGACATTACGGGAAACATTGTTACAGAACTTGATTTTTTATTGCTTAGCACTTTGTTTTAGCATAGACTTTTTGAGATCTACTGTTTTTTAATTCATCCACGGCTGCATATTAGCAGAGTTATTCTCTATTTACCTAAGAATTTTACTATCAAAAAGCCTGGATTCTTCAGGAGTTATTTTCTCCATCTTTGCTGCAGATGCACTAAAATTCTGAAGCTTCTTCTCAATGTTAATTGGAAAGTAACACTTGGTGTAATAACTCTTTAAACAGGGACCTTCAAGCAAGTATTCATATGTTTACCAAAATCAGACTGAATGAAGATTAAATGTTCTGTTCTTTATGCAGGCATTTGGCCATCTTTCTCAGGTAGAACAAGTTTCTATTGTAATAAACATAGCTAAAAGACCACTGTGGCTTCTACATTCTATCAACATGTTTGTGAACATATATACCAGGATCCAAACCCAAAGGCACAACATTTGGCCTTCACAGTAAATCAGCAGTGAAATTAAAATTGCCTAAGAATATACAACATGGAGTTGTGTTCAATAATGTACAAACTGTAGAAGCTCCATTGCTGGTCCTCTGTTCCAATGTCCATAAGAAGGTCTACAACCACAGAGTAAAGTCAGGGCTCACAACCTATGACTTGCCAGGGATGGTAAGAAGGGGGGCTATTGAGATGCCTATGCCAGTATCCACCAAAGCACCACCACCTAGGATTGGTAAGGACATTTCCAGAGTCACCAAGCACAGATTCAGGGCCAACAGTATGGCTGAGGCAGTGTCCTAGAGTCATTGCTGTTACCCAACACACTCAACTCAAAACAGAGTGGATTTTATTTGTTTTTATCCTCACTTTCCCAGTCCCTCCCTCCTCCCAGTTACCGGGCTCTGTTTTGCCCTGTATCTTACATACTCCCTTATTCCTCATCCCTATTCTGGATCTCTACCCAGACAGCCTGGGAAAATCTTGCCTTGCTCTGAAAAGCCTATTTCCTTCCCCATTGCTCCTGTACTATAAAAAACTATTATTTCAATAGTAGCTATTGTTAGATCATTTTACTATGTTCCAGATACTTTTCCAAGTACTTTCCATACATTAACTTATTGAAGACTCACAATAAATCTATAAATCAGTATTATTAATACCTCTATTAGCAGCTGAGGAAACAGAAAAAGAATAAAAATCCTCCCAGAGTCTTAGTATGTGAAGAACCTGAGATCTGAAATCATACAGTGGGGACCCAATAATACTCTTCACTAAACCCTATTGCTTTACTGTATCACTGTGTGATATGAATTATTTAAAATTTATTAAAATTTGTTGAGACTTGCTTTATGCATTACTCAGATGATTTTTAAGTGAAAATATATAATTTAGAAGTGTGTAGGGGCTTCCCTGGTTGCGCAGTGGTTGAGAGTCCGCCTGCCCATGCAGGGGACACGGGTTCGTGCCCCGGTCCGGGAAGATCCCATATGCCGCGGAGTGGTTGGGCCCGTGAGCCATGGCCGCTGAGTCTGCGCGTCCGGAGCCTGTGCTCGGCAACGGGAGAGGCCACAACAGTGAGAGGCCCGCGTACCGCAAAAAAATAAAAAATTAAAGTGTGTATATTTTATAAGTTATACACACACTAGTTTTATGTACAGGTTTTAACAAATCAGACTTGCTCATTGTGTTGTTCAAATTTTCTTTATCTTTGCTTACTTTTTATTTTCTTCACCTATCAATAATTGACAGATATATGTGAAATCTTCCATTATGATAGCAGAGTTCTATAGTTCTATCAATTTTGTTTTGTTACTATGTTAGGCTTTTTTGTCAATTGCACACAATTCTAGAATTATTATAGCTTTCCGGTGAATTTCAGTGAACTCAGATGGGAAGAAAAACATTGATTAAACTGATTCATACTCAAGTGTAAAGAAATCCCACTTAAACTTTCCAAAATTACTCAATTTTGAATCAAAAGTAATCTTTTATTCAATAATTGGAATAAATATTTACTTGTGAATATTTTTAAAATTTGTGGATGGAAATATTTTGTGTTGTTTCCTGAACTGCTTGAATCTCATCAGGACTTTGATCTCAAAGAAAGCTGGCTTCAGGCTCACAGAAGTTGCCTTCATCCAAACCAATACTTCTCCGAATTCTATCCACTCTAAACCGTTCTACTGAAAGATTAACATTCCTACAATTCATTCATGAATTTTATTTTTTCATTGTCCATTGAACACAATAGGTGTCATGATAGTCAGTGCCTTTACAATTTGACTTCAATTTCCATCTTAAGTCCTTTTGCTTACACTTATCTCATGCCATAATCAAAGCATTATTTGCTGCACTCTGATGGTGATTTCATTTTCTCCCTTAAGTCCACATGGTTCTTTCTGTTTGCAAGGCTCGTTTTTTCTCCATCTCTGTCTGTAAAAATTTGCTAACCTGTGCAGCTAATTTCAAATGCTGCTTATTTTGTGAAGCTCAAACCTTCCACCAGATGGGATCTTACTTCTACTCTACTGAAACTAGGTTGTCTTTCAGCTGTTAGTAAATGAACATCTATCCTTTGGTTTGGTTAACTGTTATGTTTGTTTTACCTCCCTCTGCCCCATTAAACTCTAGGCATTCTGAGTGCAAAGAGTATCTTACTTATTTCTCTATTGCCTCAAACACCTAGCTCAATAAATATTTTTTCAAAAGGCTTGTATTTTTCCAAGGTGGTCAAACTCTAGTGTAAATCTAATCTTTGAAAAGCACACTTAGAAGCCAGTGAAGAGTCTTGTATGCCCATATTCTATAATCTACACATTATATCTTTCAATTTTGTTAGACACAGATGACTACAATTCTGTCATGTAATAATCCCCTCTTCTGGAAAATAACTATTTAGGACAAAGTTGTGTTTCTTCAAGAAGAGTTCTGGACTTTTTTTTAAATAAAATGACTCACTGTTAAAATGTATATATGACTCTACCGAGATTGTAAAAAATAAATTTTTTTAAAGTCTTAAGATTAAAATATTTAATTCTAAATTTAATTATTTCTTATTTGTTTCCTACATACAATGAGTAGTATATTTCATAGAATTATTTTATGTCTCACCAAATATTTTCCCTGTTCTAATTAGAAACATCTAATGAGAAACATCTTAAGTGAATCAGTTATTGAAAGAGCTTATGCTATTTCTGTACATAATGGTTTCAATTCTAACAAAATAACAAAATTGAATTTCAGCTACAATAATTTAACTGCTCTTCCCCACCTCTGTGAAAAACACCTCCAGTTTGCCTGCTTCTTTTAGGGGATCAAATTGAATTTTTTATGTTAAATTTCCACTCAGAAAGAGGAAAAAGCTGGAGAAAATGAAACCGGAAAATTCTATCAAGTAATGGTCCTTCTGCTGTCTTAGTAGGTAATTTTATAGCCTTTGTTAATCTGAAGTGTATAAAAATATTTCAGTTGCAGCTTGTGGTTTATAAGACACAAAATGCACTTTTCTTTTACGTTTATTATGTACAAATGTATACTTGGCAGTTTCATATAACTATTTTCACAAGTTCCACATCTTGTTTAACATAAAGAGCACAAAGGAAACCTCAAAGGAATAAACGAACAAGCCTTCATACTACACATGCACCGGCTATTTTTGTTAAATATATGGCATTTATTTGCTGATAGTTATTCTCCATGAAGTCATATCATTAAATTCCATGTGTGTCTATTACCACTGACTCTCCAGTGTCTACAGCACAGTCCCTTGCAGAACAGAAACTCCTAATAAACATTTGTTAACTGACCTGACGATTAATTAATACTCATTAGTAAGGAATAGTTTTTGATCAGTAGCATTGAATGCCCTCTGGTATGTTACTTAATGTCATGAATATTTAATTGAAGCTAATGATAAGAATTAGAAATGTTTGGCATAAAATATTAAATACGAAAATATCTGTGCTAAAACTGGGGTACAAACTGCACACACATTATTTGATTTACTTACGTTATTTGTAACTAGCTGGAAAAGGCCACTTAGTCCCTGGGGAAAAGTGCCAAATAACATTAAATATATGTGTAATATGCACCTGGGACTCAATGTGAGGAGCTGCCATTTGTCACATTAGGATAAAAGATGACCAAAATGGTGAGTTGCACAACCATTATTACACTTCCAAACATCTGATCACCTGATCCATAGAATGCTGTTCTTGAGAGATGCTCCTTGGAAATCAATTTAGGAAATGCCTCAGGGGATAATGTTTATATATACATACGGCACATGGCATATTAAAACCCTAAGAAAGCTTTTTAACATTGTCAGTAACATATTTTGGGAAATCTGTGTTTTAAGACGATTTTCTCTTAATAAATTAAAAAGGAAAGAATCTGTAATGATGGAAAAAATGTTGAGTTGTGTAGGAATTCACTGCCAAGTTCACCTCTGCATAGAGAACTATCACTGTCTCAACTGAACCACCAGAGCTGCACTGTATAACAGAAATGCAGGGCAAGCCACTTAGCAATTTTAACTATTCTGGTAACCACATTAAAAAAGTATAAAAAGAAACAGGTGAAATTAATTTTAATAGTACATTTTATTTAACATAATATATCTACAATAAAATCCTATCATCTCAGCATGTCATAAAAATAAGAATTATTCCTGAGATATTCTGCTTCCTCTTTTCATATAATATCTTTTAAATCTTGTATTTTACATTACATCTTAATCATATGCTAAAATTTCAAAGGTCAAATACAGTCCTAGCAAAACAATGAAAATATGTTTACTGTAAGATTATTTTACACTGCATCAGTTTTTAAATTTAAGTTGATTAAAATAAAATGAAACTGGAAAGGAGCATTCCCTCCACCTCACCCCATTTCAAGCGCTCAGTCGTCACACGTGGCCAATGGCTGCCCTACTGGAGAGTGTAGGTGTGCAGACTCAACACATCATCTGCATGAAAATACAGCCAGTTTACCATAATGCCATTATCCAGTGAGACTAGAAAATATGGTAAGAACTTTAAGCTGTCCAACAGGAGGGTCTATCTAGGTCCTGCATAAAGTAACCATGGGAATCAAATTTCTCAAGGAAGAGACACAAGGAATTATTTAGCCAATATTTAACTCATACTAAATTGAGCTACATCACATTTTTAAAAGTCTCATCATAAATTTCATCCATTTAACTTTTTATATCTGGATGTGTTTTAGAATGAAACTAGATAATATAATTCCTACCTTTGTGGAAAAGGAAAGGAAAGAAAAAGGGAAAAAGGAAATAAAAGTTATTATTTGGGGGCAAACCCTAGCCATTACAATATTATTCTGGATTTCTTTAACATGAAAAATAAAAGAGAACAAAGAAAAGCAACAAACAAAATAAACTCACAAATAATGATGTTATAGTAACAGGTAACAATACTTTTAAGTAGATACAGCTTTCCACTAAAATAATAATTATTCTGTACTCAGTTGACAATTCTAGGAGATAATCATAGATCTTAAATGATATTTTCTCAAATATTAACATGGAAGTCCTTTCCATTAAAAGATCACAAAATACAATATTAGAAAGTAAACTTTCTTAAGGATTTTCTTTCATTCAAAAAGCTAAGAGGTGTTAAATTTGAAATAACTAATTTTTTTAATCTGCTTTATAAGGCAGGGAACCAAAAAAAAAAAAAAAATTCCAAGATAGAACGCCTCCTGTAAAGACTACATCCTAGAGTGCACAGGTGAAAGTCCAATGGGTGCCAAACTTAATTTGGAAGCCTCTTGACTGATGATAAAACAGAGCAGAAATTGATTAATCTCTGTGAGCGACAACGCTGGTGCTATTAAGCATTCTAAAGTGGCAACTTCATTTCCTCCAGGGCAAAACATACTTAGAAAGGAAAAGCTGCTTTCCCATAAAATAATCTGTTTTGTAGGCTTAGGAGGTTTCAGCTGGATGACATGCCTTAACCTTTCTGGAGTGGGTAAATTGTCGTAAAGCTCATAGCAAAACAGCAGAGTATGCTCCAATAATATTTCACATTGCTTTGCTCAGGGTAGAGGTAAGAGAGAAGCTGCATTTGTATGCTTATGGAAGCCTTCTTTCAGGTTAAAATTAATGGGAAACTGACCTTGAAGAATATCTGTTTCGTAAAGAATTGGAGAACATTATTTAGATTAAAAAATAATAGCTGGGCTTCCCTGGTGGCGCACTGGTTGAGAGTCCGCCTGCCGATGCAGGGGACAGGGGTTCGTGCCCCGGTCCGGAAGCCTGCGCGTCCGGAGCCTGTGCTACGCAGCGGGAGAGGCCACAACAGTGAGAGGCCCGCGTATCGCCAAAAAAATAATAGCTATATGGTGCCAAACAACTGGTCTTTGGATTAAGTACACACAAAAATTAACTGGCTTGACTATTTTAGGTTAAAAATATCTATTCATATATCAATTACAAAGTTAGATCAACTCATCTCATACATGCACAATTTACTGAACTAAAATAAATAATTCCTTTTTAAAACAGATCTAATTAATTTCAACAGACTTTTCTATCGTATATATCACCTGGTGAATGGTACTGAACATGTACAATTTCTAGTCCTATTAAGATACTACCCTATAAAATATTTATGTCTCAAATGCTAAATCATGATGAGGAATATAATGCAGAAATTCATAGCTATATACCCTATAAGTGACTGCCTATCCCAAAATAAACTTGAAAGAAATACAAACTTACTCAAAGTTTTATTACTGAATATAAGGATATTACACATATATATTACACATAGTTATCTATAATATATTTATATACATTTACAATTTATAATAATATAGAATGAAATTCATCCAAAGTGCTTAGAATTTTTGCACATGGTAACAAAAATATAGATTTTAAGTTTTACAAAGTATATTCACATTTACTATTGTATCAAATGTCAAATTTTTTCAAAATGCCAATAAATGTAAGAAAGATTCAATCATTGTTGTCTAATACACAATGAAAAATATTAAATGAATCAAATTTAGTAATTAACGGCACGTCAGATGTTTTGACTACCTGTCCAATGCTATATCTACTATACACATTACACAACACCATCTTTCTCCTTTTCTCTACAATAGATTGCCAGTCTATTGATTTTCTAATTGCCTTTCACCATCATATCAGCCAACATTTAGACTCTGGCCATTAACATAATTATTATGTGTTTAAAGATGAAAACAGATTTTTATGAGACTTAGAGCTGCTTTTTAAGTCACTTGGTTACGCTCTAAACCCTTCCAAGTAGATTGCAGGCTCAACCATTTGTTCATGGTCAACTCATCACCTTTATTTAAAGAGTCAGCATAAGAACAAAACTGCTTTCTTCTGTAAAGCAAAGCTCAGTGTAACCATGGGTCTCTCTTTGGCCATCCACCCTTTGATTTAGATTTTTTTCCTCTCTTCCAAAGGCCATTTTTAGTATCTTGACACATTTCTAACTTTTTTTCTAACCCCAAATTGGTTGCTGCATTTCTTGGCAGCAAAATAATCAATCTTTTTTTCTTGTTACTGTCTTAATTTAAATAATGCATTTGATCATGACAAAAACAATGCAGCCATTTCTTGAAGATGTGGAACAGATGAAGAAATACAGAGCAGCGTTCGCCAAAACTTCAAAAATTCACATATTTATGGAGATTGAACTTCAACAAAGGTGCCAAGAACACACAATGAGAAAAGGACAGTTTCTTTGGTAAGTGGTATCAAACTGGTTTTCCACATGCAGAAGAATGAAATTGGACCCTTATTTCACTCCATATACGAAAATCAACTCAAAATGGGTTGAAGACTTAAATGTAAGACCTGAAACCATTAAACTATTGAAAACAAAATATAGGGGAAAAGTGTCTTGACATTGGTCTAGGCAATGATTTTTTGGATATAACCCCCAAAACACAAGCAACAAAACAAAAATAGAAAAATGGTATTTCATTAAACTAAAAAGCTTCTGCACAGCAAAGGAAAAAAATCAACAGAGTGAAGAGACAACCTACAGAATGGGTGAAAATATTTGCAAACCATACATCTGATGAGTTAATATTCAGAATATATGAGGAACTCAAACAACTACATAGCAAGAAAACAAATAACCCAACTAAAAACTGGGCAAAGGACCTGAACACACATTTTTCCAAAGAAGACATACAGCCAGCGAACAGGTATATGAAAAGGCTCTCAACATCATCAGGGAAATGCAAATCAAAATCACAATGAGATATCTTCAAATACCTGTTAAAAGTAGCTACTATCAAAAAGACAAGAGATAGCAGGTACTGGTGAGGGTGTGAGAACACGGGAACCCTGGTGAACTGTGGTGGAATGAATACACATTGGTTCAGCCATTATGGAAATCAGTATGGGGATTCCTCAAAAAATTTAAAATAGAACTACCATATGATCCAGCAATCTCATTTCTGGGTATATACCCAAAGGAGATGAAATCAGTATCTCAAAGAGATGTCTTTACCCCCTGTTCATTGCAGCATTATTTACAATAACCAAGATATGGAAATCACCTAAGTGTCCATCAACAGATGAATGGACAAAGAAGATGTGATATCTCTATCTCCATCTATCTATCTATCTATCCATCTACCTTCATCATGAGAAAGAAGTAAATACTGCCATTTGCAACAACATGGATGAACGTGGAGGATATTATGCTAAGTGAAATAAGTCAGACAGAGAAACATAAATACTGTCTGATCTCACTTATATGTGGAATTTTAAAAAAATGTCAAACTCACAGGTACAGAGAGTAGTACATTGGTTACCAGGGGCTGGGCTGAGGGAGGAGAATGAAGAGATGTTGGTGAAAGGGTACAAGTTTGCAGTTATGCAGGATGAGCAAGGCTAAAGTACAGACATGATGACTATATTTAATAATACTGTACTGAACACTGGAAATATGATGAGAATAGATTTCAGGTACACTCTTCACACACACAAAATGGTAACTATGTGAAGAGATAACATGTAAATTAGCTTGACTGTAGTAATCACTTCACTATGTATATCAAATCACTATGTTGTATACCTTAAATATATACAATTTTTATTTGAAATACTCATTACAAAAAATGTTGAGCAGATGATTAAGGTATACCAAGCTGTGTCTGCCAAAACTTCAACCTGGCAGACTTTTTTTAAATACGTAAGACTGATACATTTTTTATTTATGTCAAGAAGGAAATACGACATACTAATGATACACAGAATACACCCTGAAAAAATTTTTATGCTCAATTTTTTTGACAGCCTGAAAACATTGGCAATAAACTTTAGAATGGGTGAAGGAGGTTAAGAAGTTCAAACTTCCAGCTTTAAAATAAATTTAAGTCAAGGGGAGGTAACGTACAGCACTGTGACTATAGTTAATAATACTTCAATGTATATTTGAAAGTTACTAAGAGAGTAGTTCTTAAAAGACTTTATCACACACAAAATATTTTGTAACTATGTATGGTGCTGGATGTTAACTAGACTTATTGTGTTGATCATTTTGCAATATATACAAACATCTGTATGTACAACATAATGAAATTAACATGTTATATGTCAAATACAGCTAAATAAAAAATTTTAAATGAAACTACAGATATACATCACCATTATTTTGAAAGTTCTCAACAGAATGCAGTACTGATATAATTGAAAAGGATAATATAAAGTGTCGCCTTTAGGTTCAAAAAGTTAACTGCACAGATAAAGACGTGGAGTGGCAGAGCTGAGAGTTTCTTCTGAGTGCAAGATGAGCAAACAGAATGATAATGCTGACAAAAATACCTAATGCAGTATTTGGCTGCACCTTCCCAGGACGCATGTCCAAACAGGAGAAGACTACACTTTAGAGCACTGTGTTCAATTCTGATATAACATTTTACAAAGAGATATTGACAAAATAGAGGTCACAGAGAAGGCTGCTTTCAAAATTTTGGTCTGCTGACCATGAAGAGATTTTTCTGTAATCCACGGAAAAAAGTGAAAAAAATAAGGACTATATTGTGCAGAGTTTTGCTACGTATGATAAAATTAAGTTGCTGTCAGATAAGGGCTGTTTTATTCTGAGATTATTTTTGTCCTACTTTTGAAGTGAAAGTTATATTTTTATTTATGTAATAACGGTGAAATTAGATACATGACAGTGATTTTTAATGCAATTATTTGAAAAGTCTTTGATCTAATTTGCATTTACTGGTCCTTTCCTGGGAACTCATCCAAAGAAAGGATATCAGAGTACTTAGAAATTTTATACAGACAAAAATACACACAGAAATAATTTATACCATGTATGGAACATTTGAAGAATATAAGCTTAGAAAAATACCAAAGTTCTAAGCAGAAGTTAAAAATGTGTTCCCAGTTTCCTAGTTTGGGGTCAGGGATGGACAAACAAGTAGACCACTGAATGGTTCTCCTCTGATTTCCAATCAATTCAAGATAAAAGGGCTTTCCAGATGCTGTTTTGAAAATTTCAATGAAGAAAATTGTCAATAAATGAATTTAAACAAAACCTGGATGGAAACCAGAAAAGAGACAGAAGATTTCTGTCCTTCATATGAAAGTTGAAGAAGATGGTTCTTAATGATGTTTTCTTTCTAAGACCACACCATTTTGTAGTTAACTACTTTAAGAAGTGTCTTTTCACATTTGTCTTCTAAATTGACTTGAGTATTTTCAGCCTACCAATATTTATAAAAATAATGCCTTTATATACCTAAGCTATTAGAAAGGTGAGAAGATGTAAGTACTATGCAGTGGTGGCAAGTAGAGCTCTCTTCCTTCAATTTTTGGTATTTTCAATTTTTCTCATTTTTTTTCTGGGATTCTTTTTCATGAAGAAGTTACAGTCTTCTGGTCAATTGATAGGTAGTATCAATCCTGTGTGTCTCCTATGGTCGTTGTTGAATATAATTTCAAATCTCAGCTCTAAAATTGTTGACCAATTGAAATGAAATATAAGGGCAAAGAGTTAAAGAGATACATTTCAGCTTTATAACAAAAACAAGGGATCTAGTTACTTGTGAGAACTCTTGAGGCTACAGAAATTTTCCAGTAGCTGTTATCACATATGGGAGCTAGGGCTCAAGAGATAGAACTTGTCAAGTATTTCCTGAGTAAATCAACTCCCCAAACCAAAAAGAAAGAACAAAATCTTTAAAGATAACAAAAACATTTTGGGGGCTTCCCTGGTGGCGCAGTGGTTGAGAGTCCGCCTGCCGATGCAGGGGACACGGGTTCGTACCCCGGTCTGGGAAGATCCCATATGCCGCGGAGCGGCTGGGCCTGTGAGCCATGGCCGCTGAGCCTGCGCGTCCGGAGCCTGTGCTCCGCAAACGGAGAGGCCACAACAGTGAGAGGCCCGCGTACCGAAAAAAAAAAAAAAAAAAAAAAAAAACCAAACAAAAAAAAAAACATTTTGTGTGTGCGCTGCCAGATCCCTCTGCCAAGGGCTCTGCTTAGATCCCATGACTTTCCACACACAGTCTTACCTTTCACTTTCACTTTCTAAATAAAATGCAGAGTTTCTAGTTTAGCCTCTGACACTTACAGAAGCTATAGCTTCAAATCGTCTTCTCTCCACCATTTTCCTCAGTGGAACTATTTCCTCTCCAGTCCTCACCATTTTTGGTTTTCTTGTCTTTGTTCACACTGTTGCTTCCAATTAAAATGTTCTTGTTTTCTTCTACCTGTTGGAGTGTCGTGTATCTTTCAAGGATCAATTAAATACCAGTTTATCCAAAAAGAAAAGTCTTTTTGATTACTCTACCCAAAGTAATCAGGGGCTCTTCTGTTACATTTCATACGGGGATGATTTCTGTTCAGTTTATCTTGCACACTATATTACAAATGCCCAGAAGGCAAGAATTGTTCTCTATTTATCCCTCTAACTGCCACGGCTCCTATAATGAACTGAGGTTGATAGACAAAACTATTAGAGCTGCTCAGAATTGATTCTAAGTATGTTTGAGTGCTCATGTGTTTGCACATATGTACACTCGCAGGGAAAAGTTACAGTCTGCCGCAGACTGAGAACTGACCCAAAGTTTCAGCCGGTAGAATTTCTCTCAGAACATAAAATCTTTAGCAGTGCCACTGGAAGCCCTTTTACTTAAGTAGCAATGGAAATCAGATCCAGCAAATTCACTTGGCCAAAATTTTTATTTATATACAATTCTACTACAGTTCTGTAGATTTCTAGGACTACAAATGTGACAACTAAGGACAAAAGGGTCACTAATGAGAAAGAACCTACTTTCAGCAATATTTAGGCCTGCTACACATAGAGTATCTAATGAAATCTTGCCTTTTAGGTTACTAAAGACGTTATGTTTAATGTTTCTTTGTAATATTCCATCTGTGTGACTCCGGAGTAAAATCTCCATCCACCAGGTAGAAGTTAGAAGACTTTGTTATGAAAAATATTAAATGACTTTTTCTAGGCACTCTAACTTCCCCAAAGCAACTGGCAATGTTTCAAAACCAAATACTAATTCACATCTCTACAAAGAGTACATTTCATAGAGATGTAGAACAGCCCTCAAACTTCAATATGCATAGAAAACATTAGGCTGGGGGTTCTCGTTAAAACTCAATATTTTTGACGAAGTAGTTGAGGGCAGCACCTGAATTCTGCATTTTTAACAGCTTCCCCTGGGTGATGCCAATGTTGCTGGTCCACGGACTGTACTTTGAGGAGGACATATGTAGAGTACTAGAATCAAGCATAAGGAAATATGACATGAGTTTAATGTCAGTGCATATAAAGCACTAATACAGACACACATAAACCGTAAATACATAAAGTCATGATGCAGGCTCCACATTTAACAGAAAAGAAAATAATCGTTAGCCTAGGCAGGCCTGACACAGCTTCTGTACCCTCACAGTTGTCATTTAAAAATGTTTAGCCCTTATTCAACATTCACGCTTAACTGTATTGAACACGTCCAGGGATTAGTTACCGTTAAAATCATTCCTTGTGGCCCATAAACCATGAATATCAATTTTCACAAGTATGTCACGGGTCAGAGGCAATCTTGAAAGGGTGCAAGGAAAGAGGGTGTGTGAGCCGTGAAGACAACAATTAACCTCAAAAAGAAGATGTGCACTTTCTCTTTCACACAATAAACAAGGACAGGAGACTCAGTGCTTTGTGAAATTAATTGTTTGGTCAAATACGAAGGTTTAAGGATCTGATTTTGTTGTAATGACATTAGATTCACTTGTCACACAAATCTTCACAATTAGTCTCATGAATTCTTTGATGCACTACTGTCATAAGTTTCATTTAATAAGTTCATATTAAAAGCTACAAATTGACATGTGCCTTAACTTCCAGTTGTCCCTCATTATAAATATTCATCCAATGGTACTTTGTAAAAGAAAAAAAAATTATACACAGATGTGATTCCAGACTAAAGACTCATATTAGCACAAAGGCCTTGCCCTATTCAAGGTGTGATGAGACTGGAGACATGGTCCACACCTTTACACAAGGAGCAAGGCCAGGAGGCAGTACATGCCGGTGCAGAGCCATGAGAGAGAAAACAGGAAGGTATGAAGCCTGCACGATCCAGCTGGTCAGGTGAGATCACCACTGTAGCAGCCCGAAGGAAGGAAGGCCTTCCACGCATGTTACTGCAGCGGGAGGAAGGGTGGGAGATTTGTGGCGAGGATGAACATAACCTTAACGGAGGCTTTATTTGGGGAGATGAAGAGGAACATCACGCACAGCTTCACACTCCAGTTAACAGCTTTGGCCTTGATTTTGTTCACTCGACAGATACTATTGAAAGTCTATTTGAACAGTAAGAAGCTAGAGATCTGTAAAAATGCAGCCCCTAACTATAAAACCCTTTGAATTTTGTCTCATAGATAGTAAAGAATCATTATAGATATAAAGAGTTGAACGTATCATTACTCCCAAAGTATCTCTTTCATTTTGAAAAACTTAGGTGAATATATGTTTACATGTACACACGCACACACATACACATATACACACATATTTCCCCTTATGTAATTGATTAAATTATTGATTTTGTCACTGAAGAACAGACCTGTTCTAAGACTTTAAGATGACTTCTTAGTTTTATTGGCTGATCAGTAAAATAAAGCATCTGTCAAGTCAATCACTTGACTGTTTTGAAGGTTTATGTTTTTTTTCCAAACTGGATGCTTAAAGGATTTAAACAGTTTGAAAAATTCTGTAAAATCATCTTGAGTTTTGTGATATGTCACCCTTAATGATAATGGCTCGTGCATAATCTCTTTTTTGAACATTATGAATGGTATTAAATCATTTTCCACTACCAACTGTACAGGGACTAATCAGAGAGATAAATCAATTATCTCTGTATTTGGCTATTTCATTCATATATCCAACTGACAGTGGCAACTCCCCAACACCACCCTGCAAAAATGAAAAGAGGAAGTAACACCAAAATGCAGTTACTCTCTTATGTTATTTAGGCAATATAAGCAAAATAACCAATGAGAAATGGCTTAAAAAGATCAAAAGAATTCTGATTGGATTTTGATTTCAACCATACCTGCTTATCTATGTTATTCCTCCCTACTTCACTATTAATATGTGTGGATTTTATGCTGACAAAACTGATAATTTCCAAAACAATTTTTTTCCATTGCTGTATTGACATCATCCTATTCATCAATCTCAAATGATCAAAGCTATCAAATAATTCCGTTTTAAGTTCTATATAAAAGCACATTCATTATTTTATTATATGACTCATTTGCTGAGTCAATAAAAAGCATGTTATACTTGCCATACCTTTGGCTTTCCTAACAATGCATGTTTAAAATAATGTCTTATGCATAATGGAAAAAAAGGTTAAGTATGGAATCATTTTATTCAGTGTCTCAATAAAGAACAACAAAACCCAAAACCCTACCTCCAGGTTGCAAGACTCTAGGAAGCCACACTAGGTTACCTCGTCTGAGAGGGGCCGAGGATGACCTTTACAAATGATGTCAGTTTCCTAGTGGGGAACCCTGGGGGTCTCAGAGCAGGGATATGAAAGGTGCTTGTGGGGTTTTTGAGACTGTCCTCTTGGGTTGAGGAGTCAATTGCTTAAAAAGAGATGGCAAACTGCAAGGTTGGGAAAGCTACCTGCAGCTATCTTTGAAGAATACCCCTTTACCTTGGTAGAAATTGTTAGAGGGAATGGGTCCATGCCTGTCTCTCATTCTTGCACGTGAAGCTGGCTCTCATGAGTCCAGATCCATTTTCCAAATCGTCCCAGGGGACTAGCTGGTTTAGTTGGTGCCTGCCAGACGAGGAGCTAATCCCGGCACTTCAACTCGCATAGAAGCCATTAGCCAACACTCTACCTGCGTTTTCTCTGCCCTACCTGCTCAGTACCTCTTTCATCCTCTCTATGTGGAGCCTCAATTAGCTATCTTCAAATGGTATTTACTCTGCCTGTCTCTTGGGGACTTAATTGCTTGAAACTGTTGATGTCTTCCCAGAGGATCTGTCATTCTGCCCAGGACGCTGTTCTCAATCCTATTGGTTCTTTCCTCCAGGTAAGTTCTGCTGGGAATGAGAAGTCCATCCAGACACCACTATGCTGTTTCGTTTACGTGAAACCAGAGCAAGTTACAATAATAACTTCTTTGTCACGTTTTCTGGAGTGTGAAGTATCTATCTAATAATCTATAATTCCACTAACAGGCCAAATTATTTCCCATTCCAATAAACAACTGTGCATGACTAAAACAAATATAAAATGAATACAATCAATATAACATTATCAATAAAATGGTAGTAAAGTTTTGTAAATTTAAAGAGGGAAATAATTTGCATATCTTTTAAACACAGCAAGTGGAGAAAATAACAAAATATTCATTCTGTAGTAACTCTGCTTATAATTCCTGTCTATAAAATTTAACCCCATCACCATCTTTCATTCAATGAAAAGGGAAGGTCATATGAGGTTATATCTTCAGTAGACCCAATTAATTCTTATATTTTCTTTCTTTACTAAAACACAGATTAACAAAAAACAGATTTACACAGACTGTGCAACAATGGCAAATCCTCCTACAGGATGATTGCATTTGGCTCTTACTACTTATTATAGGTTGAATTGTGCTCTCTTCCCCCCCAAATATGTTGAATTTCTAACCCCTAGTACTTCAGAGTGTGACCTTATTTGGAAATAGGATCATTGTAAGTGTAATGTCAAGAGCAGGATGGGTCCCTAATCCAATATGACCACAGAAGATGGGCATATAAAGACACAGACCCTCAGGGAAAATGCCATGTGAAGACTTGTGAGGTAGAGGATTGGAGTGATGCATCTGTAGGTCAAGGGGCATGTGGGGCTACCAGAAGCTAGGAGAGAGATTGAACAGATTCTCCCTCAGAGCCTTCAGAAACAGTCAACCCTGCAAACAGCTTGGTTTTGGACTTCAAGCCTTCAGAACAGTGAGACAATACACTTCTGTTGTTTTAAGCCACCCAGTTTGTGGTACTTTATTATGAGCACTAGGCAACTGACATATGATTTAATACAGCTGATAAAAGGAGGTTCAATAGAGCAAAGGATAGTTCAGTCGCAGAAGGAAACCGTATCAAGTATACCGGCCTTTCAGTCTTTGTCAAATATACGTGACATATCTGACATACGTATATGTGTGCGTATTTACACACACACACACTCACGCGTACATGTATATACAGTCACTGCGTCAAGGTAAATTTCTCATTTTTTCTATTAGATACATTTGATTTACACACATATACATGTGCATAATAAATGCAACTATGGAAGCCCTGAGGAGGAGAAATAACTCCTTCTCTGGGGATCAAGGATGAGGAATATTTTAAATCAATGTGATGCTTGCTTGTGGGGCAAGAGAAAAGAAAAGATGTACAAGGAAGAATATGAGTAGAAGTAAGGGCAACATACCTCCTGGCGGGCCCTGGGCAGTCCCAGTTTATGTCTGTTGTACTAACTTAACTGCTAAGGTTCTCCTTCCACTTTCAAAAAGTCCTGTTGTGATGAAGAATTATATTTTTACAGGACAAGCGTTCTAGAAATACAATTTCTAGTTCCTCTTTGTACCCTAACTATTCTTATCTTCAGCAAATCACTTTGTACAATGGGAATTGTGATAGTCTAACCTTTCTCTCAAAGTCAACTATGAAATAAAAAGGATATGAAAAATGTGAACAAGCTTTCAAAGTTATAAGCATTATCTAAATGCCAGACATTTCTGCCACAATCCCAGGAAAGTACTAGCACTCAGTTACAGGAAGCCGTTTTCTTCTTGAATCTGCACCATTCTTCTACAGCTTGTACCAATTATATTTCATTTTCTTGGCGGCCACTGCAACATGCTCTTGACCTCATTCTATTGCACTAGTAGTTGCCTCTGACTTGCTCTAATTAAGGGGGAAGAAAGAGAAGACAGGAGCTAACATTTATTGAAAGCCTCCATCATTAGAAGCACTGAGCAAGGCACTTAACATTTATTATGACAGTAGTTGCTGTCATTTATTGAATTTTCACTACATACCAGGCATTGTACTAAGCAACTTTCATAGATTTAATGCTCATCATCCATATTTGAAATGGTTACAGTAATCGTTATTATATAAGGAAGTGGGGCCCCAACACTTCAAGCAATATTTCTAAACGTGACTTCAGATTCAAAATGTCTGATTCTACGAACAGTTCTGTTCTTTTGAACTGTGTGGCCTTGGACAAATCACTTAATATCCCCATTCTCTGTCCTCATCTGACAATGGGCATAATCATAATATCTACTGCATAGAGTTATTATGAAGATTAAATGAGTTAATATAAGTAAGGGCTAAAAAATACCTAGCATGTAATAAGTGCTCTGAAATGTCAGGGATAGCATCTTGCTACTACTATCACTATTGTCGTAATCATTATTACTGTCATCATAATTATCTTTATGTATTCAAGGGCATACAACCAGTAGGTGACAAAATAAAATTCAAATTTAGGCATTTTGAGCACTGACCCATTCATTCAATCAACAAGTATTTATTTAGTGTGTGCTATGGTGCCAGGAATAAAATGATGGGAAGGAATGGATGTTCTTATTTGTGTAGCACATTTTTAGTTTCAAAGACTCATATTCTGTTAGAAAAAATTTAAAGCCATTTTTGTGGCAGTTGGAAATATAAGGTGCACATAAGAACACATAGTTAGGTGTACATCTTCCACTCTAGGAGAGCCATGTAAGTCTATATGTGAAAGTTGAGTCATAAGTTAACAATACTAGAGGTGGGGGAAGAGTGTCCTAACCAATGGAAAGAACATAGACCAAAGTCCCGAAATGAGAGTTTGAATGGGTAATGGAAAGACGGTGTGTGCCTGGAGAGCAGGTTTTGAGATGGGTTAGAGAAAAATCAGAGAGCATAGGCAGGAGCTGGATGAAGAAAGTCTTATAGAACAGTGGTGGTCAGAGGTTGGAGAGGAGGGGGAAATGAGGAGTTGTTGTCTAATGCGTACAGAGTTTCAGTTTTGCAAGGAACATTTGTAAATGTTCTGGAGATCTGCTGCAGAGCAATGTAAATATACTTGATGCTATAGAACTGTACACTTACAAATGACTAAGAAGGTAAATTTTATGTTATAGGTTTTTTAAACACAATTTTAAAATCATTAAAAAAAGAAAGTCATAAATTTTCTTAAGGAGTTTTGATTGTATCTGAGGGGTACTGAGAAACTATTATGAGTTTTTCAGAGAGGGAACTGAAACAAGGAAAAGAATTACAGATTTTCCAGCCTCTGGATATCAGCCTTTGTAGATGCTGAAAAGAATAACAATGAACACATCTGTTCTGATAATTTTTTCTTCTTCTAATAGGTCTCAAATTTTAGCTTAAAGAGAGAAAAATGAATTCATCATTTATTCTGGCATCCAACAAATCATTTGAAACCATATATTTCATATATTTCGTAAAATCTTCTAAACATACTACAACAGAAACGAGAAAATGAGAAAATCAATATCCACACAAATAAGAGGTATCCATTTAAAGTGTTCTTAAACCCCCTCCTCTTCCCCCAAGAATTAGTCACCAATGGGATTTCAATGGCTGAAAATAGTGACTCTGGTAAATTAAGTATCACTAGATGCCATCCTCCATATAATGTCCACTTACATTCTTAAAATAGCTACTTAGTTGCCCTGTTATTATTTTCTTCAGACTAAATCACTGGTTCTCGGATGATGTACTTTTAGAACACCTGGGATCTATACTGAAGTTTTCCATACTGAAATTAAAAAAAAAAAAATGGCAGGCCTTTCCAGTTCACTGGGGAGAAAAATAGTAGATAGGGTTTCCATTTCAAGTTTTCTTCAAAAATATTTCTTGCTAAGCTCTGAGGTCTGTTTCTACCTGTCCTAAACAAACATTAATGAAAAAGCAGCCAATTGATATTACTGGAAAGTTTAGAAATAGCTAATTATTTCTGTCACTGACTTTGGGGTTATAGTGATATATGCAAAAATATAATATATACATTCTCCTAGTCAAATATTTACTATTTCATGTCACTGAATTAATAAAGCAATACTATAAAAAGTTATATAAAGACAGGACTACCAGATGTCCAGCCATTTGGGTGAGTTTTCCCACCACAGGCCAAGAGGTCTACCTTACTTGATCAAAAGCTGCCCCACCCCACTGGCACCCTGTCCTAATATTTTCTTCCTAATGCTTTGCACTGTACATTTAAATAAACATCATAGTCCCAGTAATTCGATCTTCTTAGTTTGGTCTTCAAACCTTTCCGGCCCCTGAGCTCTGGGAGAGCCTGCCAAGCAACATACTTTGAGTTACCATAACATCAAGGAACTTTCCCCACTGTGGTGACCATTTCGTTTTCTTTCTCACTTCTTTCAGCTGAGGTAGAAATATTATGAAACCTGGGCATGATAGGAAAGGAAACAGACTGCAATACACTACACCACCAAGGCAAAGCTTTATTATATACATAAAATCTGTAAATATGTCTGTATCTGTATATCTCTATATTGATGTCTATATCTAGATCTGTATCCGTTATCTCTATCCGTATCCATATCCGTATCTATTTATCACAGAGAGAGAGACTGAGATACCTTGACATCAATATCTGGTAAAATATCCTAATGAAGAGACTTTGTCTCATCTAGGTGACAGTAATGTTAAAAAAAAAATCAAGAAACAGAAAACCAAGTACATTTGACTTAAAAACAGCACCTAAAAATTCATGTGATTATGCCAAAATGGCCGTTCTGTGTTGTCAAACATGTAAAGCATAATAGCTAGAAGTCTCTTCTATCACAGAAATATTCATCAGATGACCAAGATCAATAAAGTCAGTGGAAACAGTGCAAAATACCCAGTGATGTATTGGGACATACTTTAACGGAGTTTACAATTTCTCCCGCAAAATATTCTCTGTGCCGAGGTCAACTATGTGATCTCAAGAGTCAAGTCCTTTAGAAAACTACATTTGATTAGTAATTTTCCAGCCACTGGACTGAAAGAACCAAGACAGATTATAAAGTGATTTATCTTACAACTCGGGAGTAGCTTATGCACAGAGGATATCAGTCCCTGCTTTTCAAGTCAGTGCAAATTACTGCATCCTTAACAATGTGTTAAACAAGAGCTGCTCCTCAGCCACTGAAAGAGCTACCTAGTAGGTATATTTGCCACTTCTCTGAATGAGAGTTATCACTGAATGGAAAGAAAATACGTTGCTAGGATTAGAATACTACAGAAATCCCCACCACCACATGCACAAGCAGCTTAGCAGAGAAGATACTGAAATCTCACAACTTTCTCATTTTTCAACTTTGTTGTGTTAATTGCAATTTACATATTTTCATTACACCACAATGTTCAACAAACCATAAATACCCATTTCCAAAGAGCTGGTATCATCAGAATCTGTCCTGAATGAATCCAGTCCAGTGGGGTTTCTAAATTTCTCCCTAAAATATTTATCTAACGACAAAATTCCAAGGCTCAATATCAGGTTAATGTGGATGGGACAGTATAGTTTGGTTATATAAGTGACAGCACACGAAAGTGTCACCTTATTTTGATTAGCTGTTAGAGCTGAGCACATAAACTTGCACACCCACTTACATAATATTTATCTATTTAGTTCCAACTATGTGTATGTATATAATAAATGTATATAGTATTAACATACAGTTAACACTATTTAAGAATAGATTTTGAAATAAGGATAGGTTTTAAAAATGAGGACAGATTTTTAAAAGAAATTAACTGGTCTCTCATAATACCATTTAGTAAATAGAATTCCTGCCCATTCATGTTTTATATTCACAATAAATGAAAAGAGATAGTTTGCTTGCCTCATTTATAAAACCTATTCTCACTGATTGCTCCTGAAACATCCTTAGTTTATTTAAGCCTACTAAATTAAAAAATATTTAAATTAATAAATATTACCTAGATTTGGGTGGTTTTAAAAGGAATGAAATATTTGGAGAGTAGCTATTATTAACCTTTATAAATATTTGAGGAACATATTATGTCTATGACAAATCACATTCCTTTAGGGTCTAATAAACTAGCTGTTTTAAATTCCTCTTTATGTAGGTCACATTACTCTCTTTTATAAAAATAAATATATTTTAGCTGAGTTTTTTCTTTGCTCATTGTAAAAATTTACAAAAACCATAAAGAAGAGAAAGATCATCCATCTTTACACTCTGTGATTATTCTTCATGTTGAGTTGGGAGGTGGGTGTAATTACAGATACAGGTGCAGCTGCAATAAGCCTATTTTCAGTGCCATTCCCTTTCTAGCACAAGAGCACTGTGGCTAACGGCTACCTGAGAACCTCAGTAAGTCTCACCAAGGGTGGTGTTAGTAAGATGAATCTGTATCATCCCTAGAGATCAAGTAAACAAAACAGACATCTTTCATATTAGACAGCAAGCTAAAGCAAACAGCAGCTCAGCAGATGTGTTAGAAATTCTGCTTTGCAAAGGAGTAGGTTGTAGATAACGATGTGCTCACCAAAACATTTCCTTTTTAAATCAAGCAAAAATCAAAGAAAATGTATGACTAGGTCACTAAAAATTTTCTTTCAAGTGAAATTATACTACACAACAGATCAAAATGCAGGCTTATTAGCATTAATAATAATAGGAGAAATACATATTGAAATCTGTAGTGAATCTGTTGTCCCAAATACTGTCTGGGTTAATGACATATATACTCAATACAGATTTAAGCTGATGAGTAAAGTGTCAAACAGGGTATTTTAGAGAATTGTTGCCAACCTATGACAGAATTTGTATCTGTATGTGTAATATATGAGAAAAATTTCCTCTCATATGTTGTGAGCATATTGGTACCTTTGTATTAAAGCAATGATCAAAGAGTGCTGCTTCAATTTAAAATAGAAGACAAATTTCACTAAAATAAATTGAATGCAACAAAACTTCTAAATTGCAAATTATCATATATTTATTTCATGTACTGGATTCAAAACAGTTCATGGAAAGAGAATGTGGACTCAGGCCCTACTCTTTGTTTGAACAGCGTCTGATCCATAAAAAGAATCATCTAAAAGCTACAGAAGTAAAAACAAATTCATTTTGATTTTCATATTACAGAAGGAGCCCAAAAGCAGCTCAGACTTTTTTTATACTTTTATTTTATATTATCAATAAAAGAAGCCGGTAACTGACAACAGAAAGAATTAGAACTGGTGGGGGGGTTGGGAGACAAAAGAGTAAGAGGAAAAATGCAACAGAAGAGGAGGAAATATAAAGAGATTCACATGCAGAAAGTGACAGAGGAATACCCCACAGTGTGTTTTTCTCACATACAAAGAAATAAATGACACGTGTAAGCAGAAGCAGAGGAAAAAATTAACAAGCTAGAAATCCATACCACGTGACCTCTTAAGGTAGTTTTTCTAAGGTCACATTGTGCTTTGTGACTGGATGCGCAAATGGCTTGTCACTTCCTGTTACCCCCAGGGCCAGATGAAATGAAGTCAAGGGCCCAGGATTCCCTCTCCCTGCTGTACATCCAAGGAGAGTAGCAATGACTGGTTGTTACATGCTAGTCCATTGTCCTAAAATGCTCTATAAAGGCTTTGCAAGATTTAGTTTCCTGGTCCACATCAGAGTATTCTAGGATGTCCCATATCTGTATATCAGTTAGGGGACAGCTGTGTTCCTTCTGAAAAGTATCCTAGAATTGCTTTACTACCATAGAGTTAGAGAGAATGTTAACTGTATCATGTACTTTCATGTAATAGTGTAAGAGTTATATGGGTGCTGCTAAAGGTCATTTCATATAAATCGTATTACATACATTACATGTGTATGTGTGGTTGCTTATATAACCCTGTAATGCCGTTCATGATAGAATTTTTCTGTTTACATATGATATCATACCCTGCTTTAGTACATACTCTGAGGCAGGGCTAGATCTTCACAGAGTGTTTTTCTCATTTTTATGTTTTTATGTAAGAAGAAATAAGTTTAAGGAGTGAGGAGACATGCATAAAGGAGAGAGACACTGAGAAAGCAAAACTCCCAGGAACCATCACTGGGCTGTCATTCCTGCAAACACTCCTGGGGACTAGAGCGGGGGTGGGGGGCAGATGAACCTGAATGCATATCTCAGCTGTCAGTGAAGAGTCCTGTGGCCTTTAACAGATTATTTCACTTATTTGAGCCTCAGTTTTTACAACTGAGAGGAGGATCAATGATACATACCCTATAAGATTCTTTTCAGAATAAAATTAGGCATTACATCTACAGCGTTTTGAACAGTATATGGGCTGTAGTAAGTACTCAATAAATGAATGAAAGGTTATTTCTAAAACTATGGCTCGGACAGGCTAAGTACTGCACACCTGTGGCAAGTTATTTTACTACTGTGTTTCTTGACTTCTCTTCTACAAAGTAGAAGTAAACATACCTACCTATACCTGGGACTCCTTCTCAGGACTAGAGATAATCTATGGAAATATCCTAACACTAAGGGGCACAACAAATTTTCAGTACATGGTAGTCTCAGAAACATTTGGATGTAAACAAAATTATTGAGAATTATTTTTTTTCTACTAATTGAGATCTCCAGAAACATTTATTAAGAACAAGGATGGACAGTTTGAACAATTCTCTGAATAAATTTCCCTCCATCTTTAACACCTGATACACAAGTAGAAGAAAATGAAATCAAATCTTTTTTGGAAGTAGAAGTGTAAGTTTTAAAAATTCATACTACCAGTAAAATTGATAAACAATAGCAACTCATTAGCAGATATAGAAAATTCTTCAGAATTTATAAATAAATAGTGCTTAACCATAAAGACTGTTCATTAACCTTAATTAAACCAGCCAGTCCCCCATTAGATCACTGGCTGTGTATGGACACAGATGAAGTGCTGCCCCTGAGCCTAACTGCAGCAGGCTACGGGCACTACTTGGAAAACTGCATCAGTGCAGACTCTCCTAATATCTCAAACTTCTAAATCTACTTTAGCTTTTCTATTATTTTGATAATCTCCAATAATACCCAGAGTTCCCCAAAACGTTCTTGTCATTATTTCTGCTGTTGGGAGCTGCCTACAACTCAGAGGCAGTTGTGTTATGCCTCAGAACCCACTTTGTCTTGCACTGTAAGTACTGATGAGGGGTCCAGGTCAACTTTCTATCTGACATAGGCTTTTGATGCCTCAAGTTTTCAATGTGAAAGCATTATTCAATACCATTTATGCACAGTAAATCTCCATAGATATATATCTACTTTATATGTGATGTAGGTTTTTATCCCTTAAGTTTTCAATGTGAAAGTGTTATTCAATACTATTTATGCATAATAAATCTCCACAAATATACAAAATACTAACTCTAGCTTCTTTTTCAAGAAAAGCTCTACTTTTTTTTCTAGCATCTTCATTGGAGTATAATTGCTTTACAATGGTGTGTTAGTTTCTGCTGTATAACAAAGTGAATCAGCTATACATATACATATATCCCCATATCCCCTCCCTCTCACATCTCCCTCCCACCCTCCCTATCCAACCCCTCTAGGTGGTCACAAAGCACCAAGCTAATCTTCCTGTGCTATGCAGCTGCTTCCCACTAGCTAGCTATTTTACATTTGGTAGTGTATATATGTCCATGCCACTCTCTCACTTCGTCCCAGCTCACCCTTCCCCCTCCCTGTGTCCGCAAGTCCATTCTCTATGTCTGCATCTGTCTTTATTCCTGTCCTGCCCCTAGGTTCATGGGAACGTTTTGGGTTTTTTTGTTTGTTTCTTTCTTTTTAGATTCCATATACATGTGTTAGCATACGGTATTTGTTTTTGTCTTTCTGACTTACTCCACTCTGTATGAGAGATTCTAGGTCCATCCACCTCACTACAAATAATCCAATTTCATTTCTTTTTATGGCTGAGTGATATTCCATTGTATATATGTGCCACATCTTCTTTATCCATTCATCTGTCGACAGACACTTAAGTTGCTTCCATGTCCTGGCTATTGTAAACAGAAGTACAATGAACATTGTGGTACATGACTCTTTTTGAATTATGGTTTTCTCAGGGTATATGCCCAGTAGTGGGATTGCTGGGTCATATGGTATTTCTACTTGTAGTTTTTTAAGGAACCTCAATACTGTTCTCCATAGTGGCTGTATCAATTTACATTCCCACCAACAGTGCAAGAAGGTTCCCTTTTTCCCAGACCCTCTCCAGCATTTACTGTTTGTAGATTTTTTGATGATGGCCATTCTGACTGGTATGAGGTGATACCTCATTGTAGTTTTGATTTGCATTTCTCTAATGATTAGTGATGTTGACCATCCTTTCATGTGTTTGTTGGAAATCTGTATATCTTCTTTGGAAAAGTGTCTATTTAGGTCTTCTGCCCATTTTTGGATTGGGTTGTTTGTTTTTTTCATATTGAGCTGCATGAGCTGCTTGTAAATTTTGGAGATTAATCCTTTGTCAGTTGCTCATTTGCAAATATTTTCTCCCATTCTGAGGGTTGTCTTTTTGTCTTGTTTATGGTTTCCTTTGCTGTGCAAAAGCTTTTAGGTTTCATTAGGTCCCATTTGTTCATTTTTGTTTTTCTTTCCATTTCTCTAGGAGGTGGGTCAAAAAGGATCTTGCTGTGATTTATGTCATAAACTGTTCTGCCTATGTTTTCCTCTAAGAGTTTTATAGTATCAGGCCTTGGATTTAGGTCTTTAACCCATTTTTAGTTTATTTTTGTGTATGGTGTTATGGAGAGTTCTAATTTCAGTGTATCGTTTAGCCTCCATGTGTTTGTATTTTTTACAGATTTTTTTCTGTAATTGGTATCTAGTCTCAGCATTGTGGTCGGAAAAGATATTTGATACGATTTTCAATTTTCTTAAATTTACCAAGGCTTGATTTGTGACCCAAGATATGATCTATCCTGGAGATTGTTCCATGAGCACTTGAGAAGAAAGTGTATTCTGTTGTTTTTGGATGGAAAGTCCTATGAATATCAATTAAGTCCATCTTGTTTAATGTATCATTTAAAGTTTCTGTTTCCATATTTATTTTCATTTTGGATGATCTGTCCATTGGTGAAAGTGGGGTGTTAAAGTCCTGTACTATGATTGTGTTACTGTCAATTTCCCCTTCTACGGCTGTTAGCATTGGCCTTATGTATTAAGGTGCTCCTATGTTGGGTGCATAAATATTTACAATTGTTGTATCTTCTTCTTGGATTGATCCCTTGATCATTATGTTGTGTCCTTCTTTGTCTCTTGTACTAGTCTTTATTTTAAAGTCTATTTTGTCTGATATGAGAATTGCTACTCCAGCTTTCTTTTGATTTCCATTTGCATGGAATATCTTTTTCCATCCCCTCACTTACAGTCTGTATGTGTCCCTAGGTCTGAAGTGGGTCTCTTCTAGACAGCATATGTACGGGTCTTGTTTTTGTATCCATTCAGCCAGTCTGTGTCTTTTGATTGGAGCGTTTAATCCATTTACATATTTAAGGTAGTTATCAATATGTATGTTCCTATTACCATTTTCTTAGTTGTTCTGGGTTTGTTATTGTAGGTCTTTTCCTTCTCTTGTGTTTCCTGCCTAGAGAAGTTCCTTTAGCATTTGTGGTAAAGCTGGTTTGGTGGTGCTAAATTCTCTTAGCTTTTGCTTGTCTGTAAAGATTGTAGTTTCTCTGTCAAATCTGAATGAGATCCTTGCTGGGTAGAGTAATCCTGGTTGTAGGTTGTAGGTTTTCCCTTTCGTCACTTTAAATACGTCCTGCCACTCCCTTCTGGCTTGCAGAGTTTCTGCTGAAAGATCAGCTGTTAACCTTATGGGGATTCCCTTGTATGCTATTTGTTGGTATTCCCTTGCTGCTTTTAATATTTTTTCTTTGTATTTAATTTTTGATAGTTTGATTAATATGTGTCTTGGCATGTTTCTCCTTGGATTTACCCTATATAGGACTCTCTGTGTTTCCTGGACTTGATTGACTATTTCCTTTCCCATATTAGGGAAGTTTTCAAATATAATCTCCTCAAATATTTTCTCGGTCCCTTTTTTTTTCTTTTCTTCTTCTGGGACCCCTATAATTTGAATGTTGGTGCGTTTAGTGTTGTCCCAGAGGTCTCTGAGACTGTCCTCAATTCTTTTCATCCTTTTATCTTTATTCTGCTCTGCGGTAGTTATTTCCACTATTTTATCTTCCAGGTCACTTATCCATTCTTCTGCGTCAGTTATTCTGCTATTGATTCCTTCTAGAGAATTTTTAATTTCATTTATTGTGTTGTTCATCATTGTTTGTTTGCCCTTTAGTTCCTCTAGGTCCTTCTTAAAGGTTTCTTGTATTTTCTGCATTCTATTTCCAAGATTTTGGGAAGTTTTTTTTTTTTTTTTTTGCGGTACACGGGCCTCTCACTGTTGTGGCCTCTCCCGTTGTGGAGCACAGGCTCAGGACGCGCAGGCTCAGCGGCCATGGCTCACGGGCCCAGCCGCTCCGTGGCATATGGGATCCTTCCGGACCGGGACACAAACCCGTGTCCCCTGCATCGGCAGGCGGACTCTCAACCACTGCACCACCAGGGAAACCCCCGACTGTGGAGATTTAATCCGCTGCTCCTGAGGCTGCTGGGAGAGATTTCCCTTCTCTTCTTTGTTCGCACAGCTCCTGGGGTTCAGCTTTGGATCTAGCCCCACCTCTGCATGTAGGTCGCCTAAGGGCGTCTGTTCTTTACTCAGACAGGACAGGGTTAAAGGAGCAGCTGAGTCGGGGGCTCTGGCTCACTCAGGCCGGGGGGAGGGAGGGGTACAGAATGCGGGGCGAGCCTGCGGAGGCAGAGGCCGTCATGACTTTGCACCAGCCTGAGGCGTGCCACGGGGAAGTTGTCCCTGGATCACGGGACCCTGGCAGTGGCGGGCTGCACAGGCTCCCCGGAAGGGGGGTGTGGATAGTGACCTGTGCTCGCACACAGGCTTCTTGGTGGCGGCAGCAGCAGCCTTCGAGTTTCATGCCCATCTCTGGGGTCCGCGCTGATCGCCGCAGCTCGCGCCCATCTCTGGAGCTCATTTAGGCAACGCTCTGAATCCTCTCTCCTTGCGCACCCCTTAAGAATGGTCTCGCCTCTTCGGCAGCTCCAGACTTTTTCCCGGACTCCCTCCCGGCTAGCCGTGGTGCACTAACCCCCTTCAGGCTGTGTCCACGCAGCCAACCCCAGACCTCTCCCTGGGATTTGACCTCCGAAGCCCGAGCCTCAGCTCCCAGCCCCCGCCCGCCCCGGCAGGTGAGCAGACGAGTCTCTCGGGCTGGTGAGTGCTGGTCGGCACCTATCCTCTGTGCGGGAATCTCTGCTTTTCCCTCTGCCCGCCTGCTGCTGTGCTCTCCTCCGTGGCTCCAAAGCTTCCCCCCCCCCCACCCCCCATCTCCACCAGTGAAGGGGCTTCCTAGTGTGTGGAAACCTTTCCTCCTTCACAGCTCCCTCCCACTGGTGCAGGTACTGTCCCTATTCTTTTGTCTGTTTTTTTCTTTTGCCCTACCCAGGTACGTGGGGAGTTTCTTGCCTTTTGGGAAGTCTGAGGTCTTCTGCCAGCATTCAGTAAGTGTTCTGTAGGAGTTGTTACACATGTAGATGTATTTCTCATGTATTTGTGGGGAGGAAGGTGATCTCCACGTCTTACTCTTCCGCCATCTTGAAGGTCTCTCAAGAAAAGCTCTACTTCTTAAAGAAAGATATTTTCCATAAGTATCTACAACTGGGCTTTAACTTCTGAAACAAATTTCAACATTCTATGGTTTCACAAGTAAATAATAATGACTGTCTTATCCAATGATCCTGCTAATTGCTTCCAAGCCATTATCCAATTATGTTTCTCAAACGTGCAGGTTTACCAACAGCCTGTTCTGAGAGTTGCCTAGGAAGATATGTTAATGGCCAGGGTGAAATCTCCATGGGGCCACTGTAGAAGTTCATTTGATGGCTTTGTTCTCGCTGACTCTGACTAGTCAATTAAATCTTTAATGACCTAAACTTTCATTTTTCTCTTCCCTTTTTTTTTTTTGTGGTATGCAGGCCTCTCACTGTTGTGGCCTCTCCTGTTGTGCAGCACAGGCTCTGGACACGCAGGCTCAGCGGCCATGGCTCACGGGCCCAGTCGCTCCGCGGCAGGTGGGATCCTCCCGGACTGGGGCACAAACCCGTGTCCCCTGCATCTCAACCACTGCACCACCAGGGAAGCCTCGCTCTTCCCTTTTTAAAGAACTTGCTGACTTCCTTTTTCACTATGTCTTCTTTGTTTCTGGCAATTCTTTTCTTGCATTCTTGGTTCTGGCCTAAATTTTCCTTGACCTTTAGCAGTCCTTGCAGTTATTTGCCTTCTTCCTTCTGAGGAATTAGGAAATTTGGGTCTAGCACCTTAAATAAAATCACTTGACATGTTTTTTTCAAAGGGGCATAAAACAATTTCATTTGAAAATGTACTTATGGTACATGTACTTATAATATTATGCATACCATTTTATCTTGCAGTTTAGATGTCTTGCAGGTTAGTGATTAAAGTTAAAAAAAATCTACAAAAATATAAAATTAACAGAACTTTTATTTTTACTTTCTGGAAGTTTCCAAATCTCAAATCTCTAGGTTGGTTTGAGATTGAATTTTATATGAAGGTTTTATTAGTATATAGTAAGTACTTGGATTTTGATTTTTTAAATGTTTTGCAATTGAAAATATAGATTTTAGAAAGTTAATTATGAACATAATATATAACATTTAATGGTTATCAAGTAAATTGAATTCGATTATACATAAAAATTAAAATTAAAATATATGTATAAATATATATACACACACATACAGTTATATATTCTGGAGAGCTTACAAATGATGTGGGGCAAAAAAAATCCTGTCCTGGCACAAGTAATACCGTCAGTATGTCTCCATTTTCTGAGATAAATTCAACCTGAAACATAAGTTCAGTGAGGCCTTTAAGGAGCTGTATGAAATGTTATGTGGAAAAAAAATCTCTTATTAAAAAATGTAGAAAATATATCAGCAAAAAATAAACTAACCTGAAATTTGCAGCATCATTTACATCAAACTTTCCTAAAATATATTCTATGAAAAACATTCTGTGGTAAAATAATCATGGGAAACACAGTAATTATATTTCTTCTTGAGCCATGACCTTCCGTATCAGCCTATTATAATAAAACCTTTGAGAGCCTGGGTTCTTACGTGATAAAACCACGTTAAACTCTGAAAGCAGTGTTCTATGGCATGCACCTTTTAAAATTCGATATTTTTTAATCATATAGCAAAATCTCTTCCAATTGATTTGTGATTGTTCTCAGTTGAAAATTAATGTTTAAATTTATGGAACAGAACATTTCAGGATAGACCTTTACTACCTATTACATTTCAAAAAAGGTTTCTTAAATCTTATATTTGTGTTACCTAATGAGCATTAGGTAAGTATCTAGAATGTACTTTGCTAAGCAAGCACAAGTAATTTAGGATGAATAATTCACAGTTCTTACTTTTAAAGAGCTCATTTTTATCAAAGGTTAAAATGAAAGTACTGGTTCTTAATTAAGGTAAACAGTATATTGGCCATGTGTCTGTAGAAGCCATTTGACTTGTGATCTATATTTTAGTCACATTTTGACATATTCCAGCTTGGTCATATTCCACCTTGATGAATTATTTGCAATTTTCTTATAAGAAACATGAGCTGAAACAAAGATAGCACTAGAAAATGTGAAACTATCTCTCTTGATATATATGATAAATCATAGTTCAGGGTTATAAATCATACTCATAGAATAAGCCAGGTTGAAAATAATGCTGAATACAGACTAATGTCTTTGTTTAAAGCTACTCTAGGGCTATACCTTGAAGTTATTAGTAGATCAATCTTGTGATTACTTTGCCATGGGGTGAGCAAACTATGAATTTTATAAAATAATCTCAGGGGATTAAGTTTTTTGTTCTTATTCTAATTATACCCCTCCATTTATCAGTAAATTTTCTAAAACCAAAACAAACAAAAATTATCCTACAAGAGGGCTTCCCTGGTGGTGCAGTGGTTGAGAGTCCGCCTGCCAATGCAGGGGACACGGGTTCGTGACCCGGTCCGGGAAGATCCCACATGCCGCGGATCGGCTGGGCCCGTGAGCCATGGCCGCTGAGCCTGCGCGTCCGGAGCCTGTGCTCTGCAGCGGGAGAGGCCACAACAGTGAGAGGCCCGCGTACCGCAAAAAAAAAAAAAAAATTATCCTACAAGAGATTTCTCTTACATTTAATTTACAATGCTTGTTTTTTGTTTTATTTCCTTATCATTTAAATAAAATAACTGTAAGTATCACTATTTTGTATGAGTTTAAGATTAGGTTGTAAAGGTTATTTTACATTTACAGTCCTGCTAAAGACAGCTTTTTTTCCCCTTAAAAGATCAATTTCAAGTGTTTTAAAGAGTTTATTATTAAATTAATTACCTAATTATGCTGTTATGCTTCCAGCATACCTGTTACGTTTCTATTCATCAACTATTAATTGAGGGCCTACTATGCTACACATACTGAGCTAGAATATTTACCCCTTAATGAATGCAAGAAGAGCGGTCACTTCATTTCTCTTGACATTTCCCACATATTTAAGGTGGCTCATTATGGTAGCCGTAATTCTAAGTCAATTTTAATGTGTGTATTTATGTTTATGTGCATACATGTTGTTATAGAGCTCCGATTCTGGATGTGATGCCATGCATTTTTCTGAACGGTTTGCAAATCTTAGTGGCAGTACTTTATTAGGGAGCGCTCAACAGTTCCAACAAGCTTTTAAATCAGCTAGAAAAATGCGGTGCTTATACAATCACCAGTGGATTCCAAAAGCAATCTGAACACTTGATTTCATTCTGACATTTCTTTACAAATTAGGAAGACAAAACTCCTGAGAAAATACAATCACAGATTTTACAGTCGGAAATGCTACATTCCTTTCTCTTTTCCTGACTGGATGAACTATTTTGGACAAATCACAACATCTCTGGGTCTAAATTTTTCATCAGTGGAATGGAAATAAAAATACTTCTGACCTAACACACAGTATGTCACTGTGGTTATTATATTCTCTGTTGCTTCCTAATTGATCCAACGGATATTTGTTAAAACTGTATGTAAGGTTTGCTGCTAGACAGTGGGGCTGGAGTGTTGGGAAAACAATCCTTCTCTTTGCCCTCATGGAGTCCATGGGAGCAAATCGCTATTAAATTAGCCATGCTCCAAAGAAGCGGAAAATTTCCTTCAAGGATCAGCCAGAAATCTCATTTTTATGGACCTTCCTCCTCCCTTTTTCCAGAATCAGGAGGGACCTTTCCTCCCTAATAGCTCTATATCCTACATATGTCTAATACAATATATCTCAGAGACCATCATGCTATAGTTATTGATGTAAATTCCTATGTCTTCCACTGGATTATCAACTTCATTTGGGTGAGAAACACAAAGTTCTACGCTGAGGTACACAATATTTTAGGTGCGCTCACATGTTATTTCACTTACTCGTTACAACAATATGGAAAAGTATCGCATCCACCTTTTCAAAGATAAGGGAACTGAGTTTGGGGAAGGCTGAACAGTGTCTCTGACCCAGCTTGGCTGTCATAGCAGGTTGGCTGTTACACACCTAGCCTATAACAGCTCAGCGGTGATATCTCAGTAACACTCACACAGAAGAGTTGCCCTAAAGTGACAGCCGACCCTGTTTTTCTCACACATCAACTGTAAGACTTGCTGGCCTCGGCAGCCAGAGGGAAGAAGAAAGTGCCATGGCCCATCAGCTGTGGCTTCTGAAAGCACAAAACAAATGTACAAGCTGACCTAAATCTGGGGCAAAGTCTTGTGTTTTAAATCATTATTATCATTAGAAAGATGGAACTTGAGCAATTCAGCAGGTGGGAGGCAACAGAGGGCAGTAATGGGTGATCTTGGCTCTGGAGCCAGACAGGCTGTTCTCTAATCCCTTCTCCATCCCTCACCAGCTGAGTGACCTTGGTCAGTCTCATCTCCTCTGTTCCTCAGTTTCCTCACCTGTAAAAAGAGGCAAATGACTGAACGTATTTCACAGGGTTGTGGCGAGGGAGGATTCAATGAGAAAGTGCACATAAACAGCCCTGGCACGTTGTGAGCTTTCAGTGATAACAGTAATACAGTGGTTAACACATAAAGAACAGGTCTTGGGATTATACGAGCATTACATTGTGATGAGCACTGCCACTAAACAGCAGTCTAGTGGGACTCAAGAGTTCTTAGACTGCCTCATAATTTCACCAATTAATCCATTTATTACATTAATTTCACAATCACTTACTGAGTACCTACTGTGTGCCAGGAACCATCTTATGGATACAAAGTTGAGTAAGAAACAGTTCCCTTAAGGATATGACAGATTATAGGACAGACAAAAATGTAAACACATGCTTGAAATATGCTCGAAATATGCTTTGATGTAAGTGCTGAAATAGAGAAAAATCCAGATTCAGCGGTGGCCCACTAAAACTTGCTAATATTTACAGATGTCTTTTCTGAATCTGGCCATTTGTCCAACACTTCACATAAGGTATCACGTATGACCGTCAAAGCATCCTGATGAGGATGATATTGTTACTGCTACCCATTTTACAGGTAACACAACTAAGGTTAAGAGAAAATTTAAAATTCACCCTAGACAAGCAGGTAGTAAGTGGTCAGCCACATTCTGCCTCTTAAGCTCTATCACCCAATGGAGAAGGGATGCAAAGCAAAGGAAGTGCACCCACCAATGCCTTTCAAAAACAGAGCTTTAATTATATGCAAATTATAGGAAAGGAAGCAAAAAAGAGAGATTAAAGAAATCGGAGAAAATAAACTTCAACAAGCCCTTAACATATTATGTAGAGTTTATGTATGTTTAAAAATTGTGATAAACATATTTTTATAACATATTCCTAGAAATGTGCTTCCTATGACTGTGACATGACATTGTGCTTACTTTCTGTCTTGTTCAAATTATCTGACGATTTATCTGCTGATGAATTAAAAATAAAATTTAGTAAGACAGACTTAATTTGCATGTGTTAAGTTTTAAAACATCGATCCAAATCCCAAGGCGACCTGGATAAATTTTTTAAAACTTGTTAAAAATACCCAGGGCCTTTAGGGTGACTGCATATTTAACAGGAGTGAAGAGAAAGACTCAGATACCAAAACTTCCCTGTGAACTTGGGCTGCACAAATAGAAACGCGGGATTCAGAACAAAGGAAACACGTGCCTCCCTCTATTCCTTAATGCATGGAATGTATTTGGAGCATCGTGTTTAAATCTGGGCACCACAGTTTAGGAAGGAACTTAATGAGAGTGTGCCCAGAGGAGGAAAATCAGGAGGGTGGAAAGGTAAAGGCACACCACATGAGGGCTGGTTAAAGGGACGATGGGGAATGTTGCAGCTGTCGGACTGGAGGCTTAGGAGGCCCACGACTGCTGAGCTCACAGGTCAAAGGTCTGAACATAGAAAAGGAACTGGGACTGAAGACAGACCAGAAGCAATGGCTGGGCCTTCGAAAAAGGCAGACTGCATGCCACAGCTGAGACAGGAGTGGGATATTGTGGTGGAGGAGCAGGCTCCCTGTTTCTCAAAGGTCAAAGCACGAGTTTCCTCTACAGACAGAACGTGGAGGCCGTAAGCTCTGAAATTCCCTCCCGTTTCTACTGCCGACTCCTCTGCCTTCTCTTACCTCTCATTCTCCGGGATCAGCAAGCACTCCGGCCAGCATCCAGTTTCTCAGGGATTCTTTCTAAACAGCCAATGGCTCTCAACAGCTTCAGCTCTCACTAGCCAACTATCTCCTCCTAAATTTATATTTTTAGCCACAAACTCACATTTTTCCAGTTCCAATTATTTTCACTAAAAAAGTATTACTATTTGATTTTTCCTAATCTTACATTCTCTGCAATCAATATGCCATCAAGTTCTGCTCTTTCTTTCTTTTTTAGGTCCATAAAGTTTATACACATCTCATTTCATATTCAGAATATTCTGGCTGAGTTACTGCAGACAGATGTAATACTTTCATTGCTCTATGCTTTTTCATACACAAAGCTCACTGACCTTCCTTCATTTTTCTGCTGTATATTCCATCATCTTATCATATTGACCTAAATGAGGATGAACACCTGCATCATTATAGAATTAACTCAAACACCTGAGCTCATGATGTCCTCTGGCTACGTCAACCTTCCAGCGTTTGCTCAGAACCAGAAAGTCCATCGCTAATACCACCTTCAGAGCTACATATTGAATGGTATCATATCTTTAAGTAATTTTTCTTTCCATACTTCACTGAGGGGAATATACAATTACAAATCAGATACTTCATAATCTCTGATTCACACGTATGATGATACTGTTTCCAAAAACCAGATCTAGTGGCTTTTAAACACTGATATTTTTCCATGTGCTCTTCTGCTTATAACAAGCAGGGTGAAGGAGGCTCCTCTGCCCCCTTCCCTGGAAATGCCCTTCCCTGCTCACATCCGCTCTCAGCCAAACCATTCACAGTTGGAGAAAGAACGCTGACTGCCAGCACACCTAAGGCTAGCTCTTTACTCTTCTGCCTTTTAGACCAAGTTTTACATGACACTTTCATACGTTACCTGAGATGTCTCCACACTTGGATGACTTAATCAACCCTCTCAAGCTGCCTTTTGAAATTCCTTCACTTACTCTCTTTCTACTTTCTCCTAAAACCTCAGGTAACTTCCTTTTCTTATGAAGCAGCACTTCAATACTTCTTTTCCTTTTCATGCTGAGACCTTCAAGTTGGACACCCTCTGCTATAAAATTTAAAGCATGACTCGTGGTCTTAAGCCCTTTGGAAAACAAGTTGTACTCATAAAAGTTAAAAGAGAATTATTTTTTTATTTTTACATAAAAAGTGCTATTATTACTTTGATCTCTATACACAAAACACACATTTTTCCCTGTTGCTGTTTTATTCTTGTTGTTGGAACAACTCAATAGCAAAAAAAAAAAAAAAGAAAAAAGAAAGAAGACAAGACATACAAATGACCAAAATGTACATGAAAAAGTGTTCAATACCATCAGGGAAATTCAAATCAAAACTGCAATGAGATATCACCTCATACCTGTTAGAATAGCTATTGTTAAAAAGACAAGAGATTGTAACTGCTGGTGAGAATGTGGAGAAATAGGAACCCTGGTGCACTGTTGGTGGGAACATCAATTGGTACAGTCACTGTGGAAAACAGTATGAACGCTCCTGAAAAAGTTAAAAACAGAACTATCATGGAATCCAGCAAACCCACCTCTGAGTATTTATCCAAAGGAAATGAAAGCATTATCTTGTAAAGATATTGCACCCCAATGTTAATTGCAGCATTATTCACAATAGCCAAGACATGGAAACAACTTAATTGTCTATCAACAGATGAATGGGTAAAGAAATTGTGATGTGTGTATGTGTATATATAATGCGATAATATTCACATATAAAAAAGAAGAAAATCTATAAAAATGTGCCATTTGAGAAAACATGGATGAACCTTGAGAGCATTATACTAATGCGATAGGCCAGGCAAAGAAAGATAATATTCTATGACTCCACTTATATGTAGAATCTAAGAAGAAACAAAACAAAAATGAACTTAGACACAGAGAGCAGACTGGTGGTTGCCAGGGGCTGGGGGCTGGGGGAATAAGGAGATGTTGATCCAAGAGTAAAAACTTCCAGGTACAAGAAAAACAAATTCTGGAGACCTAATGTGCAGCATGGTGATTGCAGTTAAAAACACTGTATTGTATACTTGAAAATTACTATGAGAGTAAATCTTAAATGTTCTCACCATAGCAACACCACCACCAATATCAACAAAATGATAATTATGTGAGGTAAAGAATGTCAACTAGCCTTACTGTGGTAATCATTCCACAATATATATTTGTGTATCAGATCACCATATGGTACACCTTAAACTTATACAGTGGTATATGTCAATTATACCTCAATAAACCTGGGGGGAAAAACCTCTTTTGCAATGCCTTCAATGATAGCATGTGAGCTTTCAAGGATGGAAACCAGGTTTTTATTCATCTTTATATTCCTAGCATTAGTATATTGCCTGTCGTATATTAGATGCTCAAATACTGAATTAGTTAATCAATACCTGCTAAGAATTTTATCAGTTGCATAAACTAGAACATAGCAGAAATGTCAAATATTTACCAAATTTATGGTGGATATGCAGCTTGCTTTTTACTCCTGATAATACTGCAAATTTCTTCTTGTACAAGAAGAATAACCAATATTGTCTATGCTAATATTATTATGCAAAGGTTTTAATTTCATTTGTATATTTCTGGAACCAGAGGTGTCTCTTCAAAAAAGAAAGTTTATTTTTAATTCAATGAATCTTTTCCACATTAATCATTCTAAGGCAAAGCAAGGCTCTATAGGAGAGTATATGTGCCTGGATTGGAGGCTGTATTACCTAAGCCTTAAGAGATTTAAAAATCAACATCCAGGTGAAGAAACAGCGTGAGTAATTTGTTGGTGCTTTTTAAATCTGGTCTACATCTTGGATCTGTACAGAACTTTAATTCAGCTCGCCCCCAACCACCACATGTAAATTCTCTTCCTTTTCTAACTCCAGGTGATACTTGAGTCTGTCCACATCTGTTTCACCATCACTAATAATATTACATGTTTGAATTGTATTTTATGAGTGTAATGTTTGGTATGATCACTTAAAATCTATCAGTAACTCCGACTAACTGACAAAGGCACAAAATTTCCAGTTGACCAGACCATATCAGAAGCACTTCTTCTTTACAGCCCTTCATCTGGGACTCTAATTTTGCGTTAGATGCCTCTGCTACATGCCTCTAAAAGCTCTGCTCTTTGATTTTAATTACTTATTTAACTGAATGTTGTATGCACTTACTGTAATCATTATGTGGAGAATAAGTACATATGCTTTAATCATAATAATATCCTCATTGCCTAGCTCAGTAAAATTTGTTGAATGAATAAATGAACCAAACAACCAACTAATCTATGGTCATATTTATGATTATTTTTCTGTACAAAACTGACTTACTATGTACCAAACACTGTTTTACTGTTTGTTTGGTGTTTGACTCCCTAGTAGATAATAAAAACTGTAAAGGCCAGGTTACATTTCTGTGGACCAATTTTTTAAAGAAATCTTATGAAAACATCTTAAATCTTAGAGGTGAACTCACTCCTTCTCTACACAGCACCCTGACAGAGCTGAGCCCCTGGGAGACCAGCAGATCTAGCCTGGGTTATGGAGAACCAAGTCCACACCACAGCTCCCTTCAATTAGGGGGAGCGACTCAAGAACTAACTTTCCTTCCCGAGAGTCACAAGTAGGTGACAGCTGCAGATGGTGTATGAGATGACAAGCTACATGGGATATCAGGAAAACTTGTACATGTTAGGGTCTACACATATTTTAGAAAAGAAGATGCCCATGAAGGCATGACCTAAATAACCCTTCCCCTGCTTAATCCGAGTGATGCATCTCAAATAGAAATTGTGATTTTAAGCAATAAAACAAGAAGTGAAGACATGGAAACTGCATGTTGCTAGTAATCATTGAAATAGCAACTGTCCTGTGTGTTTACACAAAAGCATGCACACACACCAGAATAGCTGTTCCTGTCAGTTCAGGAAGACTTTTCCCAGTAAATCACTGACTGGTTTTGTTTCTTTATATAGAAAAGAAAACTTCTCAGACTGTCTAAAAGTATCACAGATGAACCAGTTTATGGCCTGCTTTGATAAATATTTAAAATGAAACTGGTGAAAGGTGTCACTCCATTGAGATGCAAAGAAGTGTCTACGATAACTGTTCTTCTGAACAGACTTACTAATGGTTTTACGTTGATGACAGCGGTTCTCAAAACCTATGGAAACAACAAATCATTTTCCTTGATGAAATTCTAGAGACTACTGTATCAATCAGCATCTGACAGAACATAGATGGCACTCAAATTGGGATAATGTGGGGAGGCGTTATGTACAAAGAGACAATTGTGGGCAAGATGTAAGGATACCATAAAGGGTAGCGTAAAAGCACGGGGCTAGCTTTTCCCACAACCAACACCCAAAAAGACAAAGGGAAGGAAAGGACGGAGAAGGAAAGAAAATTCCAGAGAGGGTCTCCTTGGAAGATCCAGGACAAGGCAACATCATAGGAAGGGAACCAAGGAATGAATACCCTAACCACCGGTTCCCCCTCTCTCTCATCTCTCCTGAGGCAACGGCTTGCCTAACTCGAATGGCTAAGGAACTCACTGAGATAAAGTTTAGAGTAGCTGTTACAGGTCCACCTCCCTCAGCAGAGTGGACAGTGGTGGAAAGTGAATCTGGTGGGACAAACAGGTATTTGCCATCTCCATTTTAGAGATCAGAACACTGGACTCCAGACCTAGGTTAACAAACCTACTTAGTAGAGAGATACTCTGGAACCTTAATGTAATCATTGCACATGATTATTCTGTCTCCCAGCCTGTGCTTGCTACTAACCAACACTGAAAATATACCAAGCTTTAGACTGTCATGTACATCTAATGGTATTTCTTTATTGTTATATTTAACTGTCATCACTATTCATTACTGAGGATTTTAAAAATTCTTCTTACCAATTCTGCTGTATAGACATGGGAGAAAATATTCTTACACCGATGTAAGAATATTTTACATCTTACACTGATGAGAAATCTGTACATATGCATGTACACCGATTATTCTGACCAATCGGAAATTCTAGCCTTAAATGTTTGCAATAATAGCTGCAGATGGCAGAAAATATTATCACAATTATATGAATGTGAATGTCTATATAAGTAGACTTTTCAAAAATACAGACTTCATTTGAGGCTCAAAGGCATTGCAAATTGACATGAGTTGAGTTTTGATTATGCCCTTTGTTCTCTTTATGATTCACAGTTTATATGTCTTTAATTTTACAACCAGTGTTACCAGATCTCTGTTATGTTGGCTCCTAGTAAAGCAATTAAAAACTACTGCCAATGTTTGTATGTCTTCTTGGGAGTTTTAGGGACCAAATTCAGAGCTACCTAACTCTGGCTACTATAACTAGTATATCATTTATCCTAATAAGTTGGTAAGTAAAATAAAGTATTTACAAAGTTATTTCTTTAGAAGAAAATTACTACCAGTCTGAACTCTCTCACAACCTAATATATCTAGCTTATAGGCTAAGCAATAATGAAGCCACTCTTTTCTGAAAGCTACAGTGTATGTGCTTAAATTACCAATAAGCGTGTCTCCTAATCAAATCTTCCTAGGTGATATAATTCCTTTTTTTTTTTTTTTTTAGACCTGGTGGCTTCATCCATTACTGTGAGTCATGAAACCTTAACTCATATTTACAACCATATCTTCCAGTCAGGATGGGATTTTCCTTCTGCAAAATGTTATCCTGAATGTTTTACTTAAACTATTTTCATAATTTTCCCAAGCTACGTTTTTTGACACCAAGCAGAGAGTAAGTAATACTTGATTCTGCTTCTACTAGGAAGCAGATTTGTGTCAAAATTTTAGTATTTGTGTTTTTAATCTCAGCTTCAAAGTTTCTGCCATTAACTAGTCATAAATTTGAATCAGACTTAGTTATTCTGAATCAATTTCTACTGAAATTTTAGGTCATAAAGTCTGTCCCACCTACCTAGCCTATTATAAATTCTGATATCCAGACACAAATAAACCCACCTCAGCTTAACTGCTTTCTTTAGTCTCTAAATTGACAATGAATCACTACAGCCTTTTTAAAAATTTCAGTCTTTAAAAGTTGCTTGAAATTATCTGAAAAAAAGATGAGCTTGAGTATGAATTTCATTAACGGATCCTATTCACTCTTATTTTTAAGCATGGTAACTAATACCATTCCAAACAGGTGTGAGAATCTTCACTGTTTTAAAATATATCTGGGAAAAAGAGTTTAGGTAATTAATCTTTAGGTAAATTATCCTCACAGCCATTTTATATTTAACCTACAGCCAACTTACACTTAACTTAAATCCACTGCACAGCAGCATACCCCTTATTTCTTGTTCTATGCCCTCGGAAATGAAGAACAGCTGCCTGTTACCCTTTCACTGGATCTGAAAGCTCTTGGTTATGTCAGTCTTTTGGCTTTCTTCCCCCCACCCCCCAATCAAAGCCATGGTTGTTTTCCTGTGAGCTTTTGACCTCTCCCCTCTTGAATAACTGCTGTGTCCTTCTTTTCCCACTTTAACTGCTGGACTCCTAAACTGGATAGAGATGCACAGGATGTGAAAATGTTGATTATAATGGGAAAAGTCCTTTATTCTCCATTCAGACAAGCATGTGGGTTTTTTTGTTTCTTTGTTCGCTTTTCATTGCCAATGTTAAATGCTTGACACAAAATATGTCAATATATTGAAAGACTGTTTTTTCAAAACTTCCCTCATCCACCAAAAAAAAAAAAAACCATTTCTATTAAAATATGACTTCTGTTGCCAGTTTCTACAAGTATTCTTGGAATCTACATAATTAGGTTAAAAAATTCTCACTAGCACTACTTTCTATCTATGGAATATCAGAAATAATGGGGACTCCATTACAGGATCATTTAAGGATTTAAGCTACTGTAAGGCAAACTTCTGTCACAAAGAAAGCACTGAATAATTATTTTTACTTATGTTCTTTAAGTTCTATTTTGAATGTTTGTACAATATATTCATGCCTAAAGCTATGTTTAAACTGGACCAAATAATGGGTTTACCTTCTTAAGCAATAGGAAAAATATCTGTCCAAACACATTCTTTTAGCATTGAAGAGACAGGAAAATATTTGGATTCATTTATTCCCAGTCACCTTATTGACTGAGAGCGTAACAATGAGAACAAAAAGAAGAAACAAAATAAAACGAAAGAGGTGAAGTGAACATGCACATTAATTTTACAAAGTGTTTATTTGCATATACAAATAATTGTAAAAAAAAAAACAAAGAGAGCACATTGAGCAAAGCAGGCAAAATTAGCTAAGGTAATGTTACAGTCCTGCATTTGTAATTTTTATTCAGAGCACAAGGGTAATTATAAACCATGCCAGTGTTTCTAGATAAAATAAACTACAGTCAACTAATATTTAGGTCAATCTAATTTTTTCATTCTCAAGCAAAAAAGAAAATCAGTACCCATCTTGTGAAAGAGGAGGAAAAAGCCACTGATCTTGGGAAGAACAGAAAAGCTTTAATACGGCTCATTGTTCACAGGCAATGTATCCAGTTAGGCATCCTTCCGTAGAAGCCATAGGTCAGCAAAGGGATGGAAGGTCTCACGAAACAAAGCAGTCCATCCCTCCTAGTCCAAGGTTTTCCTCTAGTGCCACTTATCTCTAGCCTTTTACCGAGTTGAGGTTTAAAATGCTGGAAGAAAACACCTTTACTTTTTTCTGTATGAAGCCTTTCTTCTCAAACTCCATGTTTAGAAGGTAGAAAGCTCTGTTCTTTTGTGATTTCAACACTCTCCCTTTATCTTAGCATAGAGCTATACACATAATAATTATTTGATTATGTCTAATAATGTTATAGTTCATAAAGTACTTTGCACTTTGTAAGCCCAAATTATCCTAAGTTAACAATGGATGAGGACTTAATATACATTTCCAGTATTCCATTGACTGTAACATCCTCGAATATAAAACACATTTCTCTGCTGTACTTTTCGTCTCAGTTGTCTTGTGCTACGTCAGTACAAGTGAGAAAAAATATTCTCCAAACAGGATACTCCTAAACTGTAGAACTTTCTTTTTCTTTCATCTCCCTACCCTTCCTCTCCCTTCACTTTCCTCTTTCTCTTCTTCTGTAATCTTAAAAACTGTTTTGTTTTTTTACCTGTTAAATTTCATACCAGTTTGATGACTACCAGACTCAAACGTACATCAATGCTCATATTGGTGAGTGTCTTACTGTATTCCTATGTCACTATTTTTTAAAAACATCAACTGTAAATAATTTTTTACATCAAAACATGCTTTAAGACTAATGTAAGGTAATCTTTGTATGTGGTAATTAATGTAGACTAATAATTCTCCTCAGATATTTCCCTCTTAAAATTTGTAGTCATGATTATTGGATTTCCTTTTATTTATCTTATGTACCTTGTTTCTTTCAACGTTTTGAGCACTATAATAAATCCAGTGTAGTTTTTAGTCACATCAAATAGCATCCAATTCATCATTCCCTGGTCTGGGATTACACAATTATACTTCTTAAATTGAATTTTTTCTAGCCTAATATAATATTCTTTTAGTATTTGCTTGTATTTAATATAAGAATTCTCTTTGACATTATTATTTTCCAAATCTTCTCTTATTTTGACATGAACAAATGCCTGAGGAGTGTTTAACCCTAATTTTCACCGGTGTTGCTATTACAAATCCACTTAAATTTTCTGTGAAACCCGTATTTCTCTGGGAATAATCTCCAAACAGGATTATTAACAACCTCTGGCAGTTTTAAGCTCTACATTTTCCACTGATTTCTGTTGTCCTTTGGCTTCTCTAAGCGCCTGGGTCGCTCCTCTATGCTATTAGTGCAGTCACTCCCCCACCAGTCATAGAGTATCTATCCTCCCTGTGTCTTCCCAGTGTTTCAATCCAGACTTATCCTCCAAGGTGCTATCAAAGTTATCATTCTAAAATACCATCCTGATTTACTGTTTAGGCTTACTTGAATACAATCTTTCAATATCACATCTCTAATTATAGAATGAAGAGAAACTCCTTAACAGGAAATGCAAACCTCTGACACCTGGTACTCTTCCAGCAAGACCATTCACCAGACTTCCTATGTTGTCTTCCTATTGTGCCCATGAAAGTATTTTCAACAGAGCAAATGAAATACATTTTAACAGAAATGGCCCAAGATGACTATTCTTTTCTATACTTAAAAAGTTTGAAAGCAATTTGCAACTATTCAAATTGCATCCCGGTTTTTCCTCAGTCTGGATTACAGCAGATTCTGTGTGAGTCCTTCAAAAGCAAGGCATGCCACTATGCTTTGAAGAACAATGTTCTTGGCCTCAGAGACATGTGGATGTGTAAGGCACGGTACACAGTTCTCCCCACGACTGATGCTTCCTGCTTTTGCCCTCTGAATATGGGACACTTTGGCATCTGTCTTTTCACTAACAATTAGTACAGATCATTAATCGCTGATGACAGTCGCCTTTAGCTTTGTGTATCTTTTCGTCCTTTGCTTGCAGAATTATTTTTCAAAGAGAAAAATTTATAAAACAAAACGCACAATAAATATATGTTGCCAGGTAAGTAGGCTGACTGTTGTCTCTAGAGATTAAGATATTTTTTATTCAGAATTAGGTCCTAGTAGTCCTAACAGTAGGACAGTCTTTTGTCCTGTCTTTTCTTTTGAATTTTGAAATCTACTCACAAGCAGATGAGCCAACTGACAGTGCAATTTAATTTATTAGAAACAGTGTATTCAGAGGGGAAATTTGTTCCGTTTGGAATGGTTTTACAGTTTCATTTTCATAATTTCTAAATAAAGTTTGCTAATGTGAGATAAAACAATATTTCTTTTCTGAACTGTGTCTTTCTGGCTTGTAAGACTTTGAATGCAGCCCATTGTCTATAAAGTCCTGGCAATAGAGAAGAACAATCTGCCCCAAAATACTACAGAACAAAATGCAACATTTGTCAAATTAGTAATAACAGTAAATATATAAATGATGGCCTTTTAAACATTTATATATGCCAGGAAATTTGTTTTCTCTTTTAAGTTCACAACTCTCTCATAATTACCCTTTTCTTAAATAGAAAAAGCCAGCCTCAGAGAGCCTAATGTATTTAATAAAGTCCCACAACCAAAAAAGGGCAGACTTTAGTCCCTCTGGTCTTGTTTATTGCTAAAACTTGTTCCTCACCGCGGTATTCACATCTACTTAGTGCAGAATCCCTGCACGCCCATCGGGGGAAACCTTGCAAAAAGGACTGTGACCCTAGACATCCACTGCAGTGACTGAAATGCCTTCTGCTGGGATATGAACACACACACTGCAAAGTCAGGAGCAAATCATTCTGGTGCCGCCACCAGCCTCCTCTTGTTATGCCCTACTTTCAGCCTCTTTCCTGGGGCTGGCTCCGCCGAGGAGCCTCACTGGTGCTGATGGGAATGGGGCCTGCCTCTGAATGAGGTAATATGTGTGCGATGCTCAGCACGGGGCCGGGGGCCTGCTGGGCACTCCACAGATACTCGTCTGCCTGAACCTCCTTTGATCTCCCTCTCCCTTGCATATGAGAACACGAGAGTGATGAAAGCAATGGAAGGGGTTCCACATTCATCAGCTTTTCTACAGTCCCAACCACCATCATGGTTAAAGGCTAGAAGTGTGGACTCATTATTTACTTCTACAAGTAAGACTTACAATTAACGGAGCTTGTTTTGCTTACAATCATAAATCTTAGGGTAGAAGGATCTATGGACTGCTTCTTAGCTACTTTTAAAAGTAGAATTGGGCTTCCCTGGTGGCGCAGTGGTTGAGAGTCCGCCTGCCGATGCAGGGGACACGGGTTCGTGCCCCGGTCTGGGAAGATCCCACATGCTGCGAAGCGGCTGGGCCCGTGAGCCATGGCCGCTGAGCCTGCGCGTCCGGAGCCTGTGCTCCACAACGGGAGAGGCCACAGCAGTGAGAGGCCCGCGTACCGCAAAAAAAAAAAAAAGTTGAATTAACATACATTAAAAATTTTAAACAAAAGAGCCTCAAAAGAATGCTGAAAATTTGAAAACTGTATTACAATTAGTAGGTGAAAGCAAAATAGCAAGACTGAGGATCCAAATGTTCAGATTCCTTGTACTTTACAAAGAAAGGAAAAACAACAACAGGTTAAGACTCTCTGGAATTTGAGTTACATCTTTTTTGGCTAACTATTGGAAACAGGAGAAAGCAATGAAAATTGAAGAATGTCAGAAAAAGTAAAATAAAGTGAGAAAGGAAATAAAAGAGAGTGAAAAGAAAGGAAAAAAGAGAGAGATGTAAAAGAAAATAAAGGAAGGGAGGGAGGGAGGGAGGGAGGAAGGGAGGAAGGAAGGAAGGAAGGAAGGAAGGAAGGAAGGAAGGAAGGAAGGAAGAATCAAACTATGCCTAATATGTCTGTCACAACCCTCACACTTCAAGAGCATCCTGTTAACATTTGTTGGTTGACTGAAGTACAGAACTAAGAAAGAAGGAGCAAGAGGAAAAGAAAAAGAAAAAGGTAGTACAGTCTAAAGATTTCTCTTAGGAGTCATTCAGAGTTATTCACTGCCTAACTTTTGTGGGCAAGAAAATGAGTGCTCAAGTGAAGTAGAAGGTTCAAGACAGGGACTTCCCTAGTGGCGCAGTGGTTAAGAACCTGCCTGCTAATGCAGGGGACACAGGTTGAAGCCCCGGTCCAGGAAGATTCCACTTGCCCCGGAGCAACTAAGCCCGTGCACCACAACTACTGAGCCTGCGCTCTAGAGCCCGCGAGCCACAACTACTGAAGCCCGTGCGCCTAGAGCCCGTGCTCCGCAAAAAGAGAAGCCACCGTAATGAGAAGCCCATGCATAGCAATGAAGACCCAACGCAGCCAAAAATAAATAAATAATTTTTTTTTTAGTTCAAGATACTTGACTTTCAAATTTGATATTTTGTAGAAAATCCTCTTGAATTAGTTTATTGTGTTATTATTACTCTTTATATTATTTTTCCAGAAGCTCTCTCCTAGCTTGCATTCACACAATTAAATAAAATGAATTAAAAAATAGTCAAAGTAGGGCTTCCCTGGTGGCGCAGTGGTTGAGAGTCCGCCTGCCGATGCAGGGGACACGGGTTCGTGCCCCGGTCTGGGAGGATCCCACATGCCACGGAGCGACTGGGCCCGTGAGCCACGGCCGCTGAGCCTGCGCGTCCGGAGCCTGTGCTCCGCAACGGGAGAGGCCACAACAGTGAGAGGCCCGTGTACCGCAAAAAAAAAAAAAAAAAAAAAAAAAAAAGTCAAAGTAATTTGTAAATTACAAATGAAGAAACATTCAACTCTTCCTCTTAGCACCATTTAGATTGAGTTAGAATAGTATATTTCTTTTCTAAAATAATAAACTACAGATATTCAGAACAAAAGTTTTGTGGTTGCTCTAGAATTATCTTTTATCCATCAGAAGAAAATCAGCGACATCAACAAACTGTCTTGCACTAACTCCACTTCCTTAGTCACACTTCAAGGAAATTGGTTTTCATAATTATCTTCCTACAGGTTCTATACAATTTGTCAGTTAAACTACTTAAATGCCTTAAATAATATTTGCTTTCATTTGCTTTGACTAGTCCTGCATCTTTTCTACACATTAAAATAAAAATTAAAAGGTACACTACATAGTATAATATTAAGATATTTGTCCGGAAAGCATTTAGAACTGTAATAGTGTCACTGCTCTCACAGAAATCTAGGATTCTAGATGACTGAATATAATTCTTTCATTAAAATATCCTCCACTGCCTCCATAGCTAATTTTCTTTCCTAGCTACCCAATGCATAGAAAGCATAGCAGTAAGACATCTCCCAGATGTCACACAAGAGTAGATTAACTGGTGTACTAGGGTGATGTCAATTTGTTTTCAAATATTTGCAAGAAAGGTTTTGAATAGATGAGCAATCACTGAGGAGGGGTGTGGTGCAATTATAACAGTCACAGGTGATGCTCAGGTACTCTTCTTCTCTTTATGTACGAGGAATTCCAAGGACATCCAGTGAAAGGTAATCATAACAAGACAGATGGATTTGGCAGCACCTTGGCAGCCGTCAGTACGAAATATAGATCAGCACATTCCATTCCTTACAAGGTTTTTCTAGAAACTGACTGCAGAAATTAAAATCCTGTCAGGGGCCAACTAAAGATGTGCCCTGTATTGCTGACATAATATTCAGTTGGATGTGAACAGATTTTAATTTCATATCCTAATTAATGCTGATAGAGAGCAATTTCAAAAATGTCTCACAAGGATGAACCAGGTCCACTCAGCTCTCGAAAACTGGCCGTGAGGCCCTGCACAAACTTCGCCCTCCTGGCTCCCAGCATGTTTTCCTTCCTCAGCACACACCCTTCCCTGTGCTGGCTGAGTGAAATGACTGTGAGTTACCTCTGCCTTTTGCACACTTCATTGGCTCAAGTCTCTAACTATTTGTGTGTAAGTAGTTTGAGAACCTATCTCATTTGCCCATGTTGTTAGATGGGAATATGTTTTAGAAATTTTTTAAAAATAGAAATTTGCATGAAATCTGTCTTATGTAAAGATCTCAATATGAAAAACTTCTCACTAGAAATATCTTTAGCTCTATTATCAAGAAGTTGGTTGCTAGATGTCTCCTCTCACAGAAAAAGAAAAGATATGTGTATCAAAGTTCCATATAGGTCACTCATCTTTTATGTTATAATTTTTTTGTTTCAATTTGTAACCTCTCCCTTTTTTTTCACTTGGGTAAATTTATTATTCACTTAGCATATTATAAATGAGTATGCTGTGTAGATATACGTAGAAAAATATTTTATTACCACAAATAGAAATGACAAAATTAGTCTTCCCAAAATATGTTTTTGGTATATTTTCACTTTTCCTTTTACAGCCTACAGCTAATTTATCTGTATGTGTGTGTGTATGTCTGTGTATATATATGTATATATAAAATATCTGTAAATATATTTGTATATACTACAGATTGTTAAAATAAAAACAACTTTTACAAACAATATCAAAATCATACTATTTGTAAAATAGATCCTTATAAATATATTTTGCATGTCAATTTTCTAATCATAATCTGCGAATAATTCTATAAATCTTAAAAACAGTAAAATATATAATGTTTTATATTTTTTTCTCTAACCCCTTTCTTATTTTCTTTTTTCTACAGTCATCTAAAATTTACTCAAGTGCACAACATACATAGATATACATTTCCCAGAAAGAAGAGATGTATAAAACATGGGCTCCTTGAGGAAAGGGACCATGATTTTGGTATATCAACTGTGGTACCTAACACAATGCTTAGCAGAGAGTATATAGTTCATAAATTGTTAGAGTGTAGATGGATAAGTGAATAAAAGGAAGGTTGCAGAATGTGCTAGACAGAATTAAAAGGGAGAAGCCATTTTTATACCATCCCCATTGCTAGAAATTTTATTAGTTCAAATGCTTGACTTTAAGATTGAGGACGAGCAAAAGGAAAAATCTTAGTGGAAAGTTGGGTTCAAATGAATTCAATGACCAATAAACTCAATTGTACTAGATATTGAAACCTTCATCACATCCTTCATGTAGAAATGGAAAGACCTCTTCATGGAGCAAGAGGAAAAAGTGCCTAGAAAATCTCCAATTTGGTGTCATTCTATCATGCATACAGCTATTCAAAAATACTTACTAAGCCCCTTTTAAGTGTCAGCATTGTTGCAGACATGAAAGGAGTGAGCCTTGCCCTCTCAGACTGCAAATAGATACATGGGCTGCCCCTATTATTTGAAATAATCAAATGAACAGCTCAGAAAAACAGAGGAGACTGGATTCAGTTTGTAAATTATGTTGATAAGAATTCAAAGAAAAATGACAATTAAATGACACCAAATTTCTAAATTTAACATTGCTAAGATTAACACAACTTGGTCAATATTTCCCTCAGAATCCAAGTTGGTTTCCAGGAAATAATAATGAGGATTAACTGGCAACTTGCTCAAAAGTATGTAACAGAAGTCAAATTATTATTTTATGCTCTAATCTGGATTAAGACCTTTAAAAATAGCTTTGTATTATTCAGGATAAAAATCATTAAGAAATATTTGCATTATCTGAATATTCATTTTCAAAATACTACATATGAACTTTGCTGTCTTTTTCTGCACATATTTTTATAATGATGTACAGTGCAGAGGGATGCATTCTCCCAGACAAGTGCTAAACTCTCTGAACTAAAATCTCCCTTAGAAAAGTTATCTCAAAAATATGGGGGTTTTATCTGTGTTTATGGTTTTAATTTGTTAAACTAGCTAGAAATAAAATGGCTTCCAAACAACACATTTAGCAAGCCTTTAACGAAGGCCATTATATACTGGCACTTTAACTCCCACAATAAATATGGCAGACTCAAGGGGGTGGCTCCTTGCCCAAGTACATGCAAGTGAAAACTGCAGAGCCCGATCCAGACACTGGCCCTGAAGTCAGGGCTCTTTTCAGGCACCATGGACCGATTCCATAATTCAGCTCAACCAGTCGTTTCTGGGACATACAACTGAACTTCCTAAATCTCCAGCGGAGTGTTCAACGCAGAATCAGTGCACTCTGACTACTCCACATGGACACTGTCATCATGGAGACCTTTCTAGAAGTTTACGATTTGGGTGCTAACAGCTGAGGTTTTCCAATGGCTGGTTGAGGGAGGGTGTTTTGATGTTTCTTGTACATTCTCTAAAGCAACAGCAGTGTTGGGAATAATTTACGCATGAAATTGATCATTTTCAATTTCTGTGGTATGTGATGCAATAGGATTTGAAGTAAGGTGAGACAATACAGAGGAAGAGGATTTGACGGAAATGGCCAGGGAGGAGTGAAAGACCTTGACATTTCAAGCCTCGTTGCCTTGGAGATCAGCGGTGAAGGATGGGACTCAGCCCTGTTTCAAGTGAATGTAAGAATTCACCAGAGCAAAATATTTCAAATACATCATAACTGTACCTCAAACTGAAAATGAATCTCAGGGTGTTGTGTCTTTGGACATAGCAGAGAGGGAGACAGAGCCACGAGTACTAAATAGAGCTACCTGGAATGTCATGGTCTGTGTAGACATGACTAATGTTTCATTCATTTCTTTCCTCACCAAATCTAAATGTTTCTTTACCTCTGTCATTCATTCTGAGTCCAGCAGAACATCTTTACTTCTCTCCTTGTACACGCCATCACTCCACAGCTCAGGAATGCATTGCCGTAAGGTTCAGCTAGACAGATCTAGGAACTTTGTTTCTGTTTTCTAAGTGACAGTGGAGACACAGAACAATATGTAGGTGGAAGCATGTGGGCAGGAAATTAATTGCTTTCGTTTAAGGAAGGGTTCACCTGCCCATTTACTTTTTGGACATCATGTACCAGAGCTTATTGATATTGAATAATGGTCTTTCTTGGCTTTGGGAGCTCTCTTTAGAGGTGGTTAAGCTTTTCTAGACTCAGAATGGCACTAAACTTTCCTAAATTATTGGGTTTTGTTACCCAGGCCATATTCCTTTGATCTCCTTTACCCTTAAATGTAGAGAAGTTACTCAAGGTGCACGTCTAGGACTGCAGATCCCAATGAAAACCTAAAATTAAGACTTCAGGAGCCACTGGCCCTAGCAAAGTGAGACAGACAAGTTGCCTATACTAAGAAATGGGATCTGCTTTAGATTTTCCAGACTTGCTTTTCTGCAAAACAAACTTAGCATACCCACCATGGTGAACATCTTACTCCTGAATCACTGATTCAGATATAGGGTAATATCCAATATTTTCCTCTCCTTCCATTATTTTAAAGTGAGCTGGTCCGTTTTCCCCGGTTCCAATCTCAGTGAATTGCCAGCCAGACAAGTGGTAGTTTCATTGACTTTTCCCTCATCACAGTGAATCTCCAAATCCTGTCCATTCTTCCAACACAATATGTCACCATTGTGTCCTCTCCTCTACTTTCCCTGGATTTTCTTTCCTAAACAAAAATGCAATCACACAAATCCCATGCTATAAGCCCCTGCTCTGACGCTAAACGCAGCACAGACTAAAATACAGCCCTGAGTTCTTGTCCCCCATCTCACAGCTCTTCCCTCGCCTTCCCACCTTGGGGCCAGCAAGCGCCCCTCCAGAAATGCTCTGAGCACTCTCTGTCTTCAACACCTCACACACGCCCATCTTCTGTCTGGAATGCTCCTTACTCAACCATTTTAAAATGCCTTCAGCATCAGTTAAGCCCAAGACACCTCTCTACTGCTGGGAGGCAGGAGAAAAAAGGTTCACAGGTTCTATTTCTCAATCTTTTCCACTTCCCTTTCCTTCAGGTGGAGCTTAAAGGCCATTTCCTTTCTCTGAGAAGCCTTCTCCAGTCCCTGCCCCAGTATAAACCTGTTTAATATCCTCCCTGTGCATAGTCTTCCGCATCTGTGGTGGAATGTCCCCCACTTGTAGATTAGCTCCCCAAAGAAAGGGACCATGTGCCTCAGCCCTTCACAAAGCCCGCCATGCAGGGGGCACTCAGTACGTACGTGTTGGACTGAACAGGTTCTTGCCTCACCACATAAGAACACTGCTACACTGTTGTGCTGTTCTCAGTGTGAGGTCTCTTTGAATGTCTATACATGTTGGTCATTTTTAAAGATAATAATATATGTTTACTAAAATTTCAAGCATTAAATTTACAAAGAAAAATTAAGGCGTAATGAACTGTGTCACAGTATCTCAAATGTGTTCAGTTAGTTGTCACAAAAGTATGTGCATGTGGGATTTATTGCCTTGAACAACAAATAAATAGAAATCAAAATATTTACTTGTCAATATAAACAAAGAAATATGGTGTTGAGCCTTATATATTTAATCTTTTGCTTCAAATTATGTTTTAAGGGACCTAAGGAATTAAGTACAGTTAACATGGAAGAGTAAAATTTATATCATAATTTATGTACCATACAAAATAAATGGAAATGTATTTAAATTTAAATAATTTAAATCACTGAATATATCATTGACTTGCTGGGAGATCCTGGACAACTGACATCAAATAATTATCCTTGAGTCAGGCAGCTGAAAACAGTAATTGAAATACATTTAGAGAAGTGTAATTATCCTTGGTGTGTGTTTTTAAGGGTCCAATTGTGTAACATCTGAGATGGCATTAACTACATCAGACTGTCCGTAAATTCTATAGGTCATTGCACCATTTTTTAGTGACTTCTAAGAGCTTACTTATATATTACATGCAGTCTTTTTAAATGTACATATATCACCATCGATTATACCCTCAAGTGAGTCGAATCCTATCAGAGTCATTAGCCCTGGCAGGTTCAGCCATGTTTCTCTTTGCAGCGTTTCACTTGCATTCTCTATGCCATAGGCATAGGTAATATTTTAGGATGTCCAAGATATGTTTACGCCTTTATAATTATGAAATAAACAGGTTCATTCTCCACCATCACAGAGGCTCTTTTATTCTTACAGAGGGAAGGGAGGGCGGTGGGAGAAAAGCTCTAATAGACTGCAGAGTCTATCCACCTTCTTCCGACCCTTTATTTCCATGCAGGGAAAAAAAATCATGGTTTCAAAACTTCTAAATTACAATCCACGAGTAAATACACATTTAGTTGAGAAATGGAACATTATTTAATCCTATGTGCAATGAACCCTCCAGATTAGTGATCACAAGAGTAAATTTATGTACAAATAAAGCATTTATTATAGTCTCAGAAGTCTTGGATAAGCATTTTGGAAATATCTTCTTAATGAATTGGTAACAATTCTAACTCCTGTCAGTGTGGACTTTCAGTTTAACTATCATCTGTGGCTTCTTCTGGCCCAGATCCCTGACATGGATAGGGCTTCTGGTCATACATAAAATTAAAAGGGCCAGTCCCAACACTTGTAGGTTTAAAATAATAAGGTGAAAACCAGATCGAATGTCTTAAAATACATTTTTACTGTTATTTAATGTTAAAAATAGATTTTGTAGAATGATACAGAGAGAATCATGGAGAAACCTTCAGAAAGCTCACCCATTTTGTAACGGTTTCAGATTGCAAGTACTGGGCTGGCCAAAAAGTTCGCTCGGGGTTTTTCCATAACATCTTATGGAAAAACCCAAACGAACTTTTTGGCCAACCCGATATTTTTGAACTAAGCATATAAACCTCAAAGTGACCTAGAGAGAAAAGGAAGGTACATGCATTTGTGCAGGGATGACCTAGTTTCTAATACTAAATATTCTTCTGTGCTCTGGGTTCTGTTACTGACAGCTTTAAAATTCTCTATGCCTTTAGGTGTTTCCTTAATGCAGTCACTGATGGATGTGGCTTCATACTGACCTTTTTATTTAAGGGACATAAGATAGAATATATTGTGTTTTTCTATGTGTAAAAATGTTAAAACATTCTAAATAAAATTAAAGAAATTACCTCAGAAGAGAACTATAAAAGAAGAATGAATCTTGAGGCACACCACTTTTTTAAAAAGTCAATCATGTATTGATTGTGCCCATCTCTTAATACCATTTCATAAAATTTCTACATGATAAAAATATATAATTTTATAAGTTTTATAAAGCAATGGATTGTTCATTTAGCATTAAACATGGTGCCAAAATATGACATCTTAGAAAAGCAAAAATGTCTTTATGTGGGGTTGATTCAGTATACCAAGTGGATGAGAAAATTTGAAATTCGCTTTGAGAACACTTCTTATTTATAAAAGTCATTTCTTAATCTCTGACCTGCAGTTATGATAGTTTCCAGTGACACTGAAAGGTCTGCATTTTATTTTCTGTGTATGTGTCCAACCAACTACAAGTAATTGAAAACAAAGACTTTTTTAACCCCAAGAGTTTAAACGTAAGAAATCAATAACATGTGCTTTAAAACTCCTGGCTCATAGGTACTATGCTCTTTTTCTTTTCTTTCAAAATCATTCTTATAAATTACATTACTTTGCTAGTAGATAGTCTATGATTCTTTCTCAAAGTTAAAACAATTTTGGGCAAGTCCTCTTATTTTCTGTTTTGCTGAATTCTAACATGTGTTTCAAACCCTAAATATCAAGGTAAGTCAGTAGACACTTATTTTAATACTGACATCTACTTGCAAAAGAACAGAACAGTGTTATTTAGTTTCTTTTAGTATTAATCCCTTCATGACTTCTTTGTAAATTCATTTGTAAAATACTCAGTATGTATGATTTCATTGGTATGAGAGTCTGCTTATTCAGTTTCATAAAACACTTTGAATTATTACAAAATACTATTTAAACATGTAATGTACACTATGTGCATCTAGAATACAAACTATCACCATGCATAAATATACGTTATGATAAATTATTGAATAGTATTACTGCACCTGACTGATTCTGCAAAGCCTGACAAAATCAAATAAGTAAAAACAAAAGGTTTATTTAGCACATCAAATAAACGAGTCATGAATACCAAAAATGTTTCACAAAAATATGCAACTTTTTTAAATGAGTGTTGATTTTCACCAAAAAGAAAAATCGCTAAGAGCCAACTGATGGTTCCCACTAAAGCAGCACTTGCAGATTTTATATTACTCTTTCCACACTGCGTTACCTACATATTGCGATAAAACAGTAAATGCATAAATGATAAATGAACTCACCATATTTCAAAGTGGTTCCTTCTACAAACAATAATTTACATAGGAAGCATATCTAGTGAGTTGTAGGCCTCCTTCATTAACAGGCTGTCTGATTTAGAAAATTACTTTTTTTCTCTCTAGTTTATTTATCAAAGGGAACCATAATTACTGCTTAATTTGCAAGGGTACTGTGAGACCCAAGGGCTTTTGCAGCCTAGATGTATACCCCACAGGGAATACCTTATGAGGACTACCATATAAATGATGGTACCAACCAGTGCTTACAATGAAATGTTTATAATATTTATTTAGATTTTTTCACATTAAAGGAATCCATCCCATCCATGTTTCTTATTTTAATCCTGGAAAATATAAATTTCCGTTAGTTTTTTAGAAATTTCTTCCAAGATTGTTCCTACTTTTGGCTTGTTTTAGCCTGTCTTTCTCTTTCTCCTGACTTCCTGTCCAACATCATTATTTTAGCTTCAACAGATCCCTGTACTATGAACAGCAACCATGGACAGAGGCTGTTAGAGAAACAGAGGTGACTCCGGAGGAAAGAAAGCTTGGCTGATAGAGGGAGTGGTTTTCCCTATTTCCATTTTCACTTCTAGTTGTGACAGAATTCCCAATATGCAGTAAAAAAATACTCCTTGGGGCTTCCCTGGTGGCACAGTGGTTGAGAGTCCGCCTGCCGATGCAGGGGACACGGGTTCGTGCCCCGGTCCGGGAAGATCCCACATGCCGCGGAGTGGCTGGGCCCGTGAGCCATGGCCACTGAGCCTGCGCGTCCACTGCCTGTGCTCTGCAACGGGAGAGGCCACAACAGTGAGAGGCCTGCGTACTGCAAAAAAAAAAAAAAAAAAAAAAAAAATACTCCTTGGACAGATTATGAGAACAATGTGGAAAATTATGTAGTAAAAGAAAAGGCATTTGGAAGATAGCTATCTTCCCGAAATCTCTCCACATTTATCTCCGTGCTTCTGCTCACAGTATTAGACATAACAGGGAATATGGTCGAGAAAACTCAAAAGGCAAGTTCAAATCAAAGTACTTTGTGACCAGATTGTCCAATCCAGGACCAACTCCCAGAGCTGGAAATAGGTCTGTGAACGTGTAAGCCAGTTTTTATGGATTAACATCAAACACAAGGTTAAGAAACCTTGTTTTCTGAAATCACAGAACATGCAGAATTTGCAGTGAAAATCATACTGGTGAAAAAGAAACAATCTACTCTGGGAATCTGCTCCCTGACAATGGGAAGCAGCCTTGTTGCCAAAACAAGATGCAGATCCTCAGATTGGGAGCTTTTGGATTCAACATTCCATATTTCTCTTAATCACATAGTTTACAAAGAAACAGAACCCCAACCCCAAGTCTACTTCTCAACACTACCGTTAATCAAATCATGAATCTCCTAACCGAACGTAAAATGATGTCCTTACCTAGATATGGGCGGGGCCATGTAGATAATTTTTCTTCCCAAGCCACGCACATCCCATCTTCTTGTGCAATCACTGCTTTCTTTCCAAAGATATCCCTCTCAGTCCCCTCAACCTTCTGCATAGTTACTGAGATCAGCAACTGACTCTGCCTCATGACAAATGCCATTTAAAGTCACTCTCTGGTTCACTCACAACATTCTTACAGTCATTCAGCAAAATTTCAAGCCCTGAAAAAGCCCTCTCCATTGCCTTTGACTGAAATGCCCACAGTTGCCTTTTCTGCAGCAAATGAAAAGAGCTAATTTTGTCTTTGGTTGTCTTTGGGGGGTGAGCTTTATCATCTTAGAGAAACATGGGATGGGCCTTCAATTTCTGGAAGACCTGCTTTTGCTGTGCTCACCCCTCTGGTACTGGACCTGAAATATTAAGCCAACTGATATACTCATAGTACATTTCCCAAGCAGGAGCTTCACTCCCCAAATGTGAAAACTCCACGTTCCTTCCTACAACTGGCTCTCAGCTTGTATTCACTTGTGCACCTCTTCGGGAAAACAGAGTTCATATTCATGTAAACGTTTCCATATATCTCACTTACACCCCCAATTTTTCTTTTATCCTCAGTCATCATCTTCATTTTCTCTCAAGGAAGAAATCATTCTCATCCTTTTCAAGGCAAATTGCTCCATCATACTTTTGATCTTTTCCTTCCCATTTCCTCTCATATCTTACTGTTCCCTCCCCTTGTCAGGCATATTTATGTTTCCTCTGTCCACCAGGTCTACTCTTATTCCAGCTAATGCTCTTCACTGACAAAGTTTTCTAGAAAATAATTTACATTCATTATATTTACTTCCTCTTTCCTAAATACGATCAAACTGGTTTATTCTCCATTTCTGTAGAAATTTTCTCCAAGATCAACAACCGTTTCCCGATGGCAAATTCAGAGTCTACACACCAGTCAATAGCTCCACAGCATTTGATATTTTTGACCAATCACAGAATTATGTCCTTCCTTGTCCTTTTATGATGATTCAGTACTGCTTTTCTTTCTATGTCAGTGACAGTTCATCTCAGAGTTTCTTTATTCCTCACTCTCTACTCAGCCATATTAAAAGATTCTCTCTCCCAGATTTCCAAAATCATTTCTCTTCTCTGCATGCTTTATATATGCACTCCCATAACCTCTGTGCAGATAATCCCCAAGTCTATATCTTGGCCCTGATCTCTTCACTGAATTCTATATACATTTTTCCAATAGCACCTTGCACATTTATGCATGGATACACTGATAACTTTGCAAACTGCATAGAGATTGAACACATTTATCGTTTTTCAAAAACAACAACTTCTTCCATCTTATCTTGGTCACTGCCATGATCATTCTTTTAATCTGAGCCAAACCTTTATGCTTGTCTAAGATTGCTTTCTCTCCTACATTCATTGCATTCTGTCAGCCACCAAATCCTGCCAATTCTTACTTCAAAATCTCTCCCATCCTCTCTTTCCTTTTGCATCTGAATGTCATTCTGTAATCTGTATCTTCAGTGTCTCTCTCTAGGGATGTTGCTTTAGCATCGTGACCAACCTTCCTTCAACCTTCTGCCTCTCCATTCTATTCACTCTACAACCAGATTAACATTTGTACAATTCTCCATACATGTTATTTATGTTAATCATATAATTATACAAATATCGTATATGTGTAATCTAACATATAAATCAATGAGCAAATATATCCTCTGATGTATGGTGACCCATTATACCTTTATTTAGAAATATTTACGTGTAGAGTGGGATCCAAAATCCTCTGTATGAAATTCAGGCCTTCTGTTAGATTAGCTTTTCAGACTGCTTGTTCTCCTAAATCAATACCCACCCCACTAGAGAACACTATCTAAGCTCCAGGCCCACTGGAAACTTAATTGCTACTGAAACGTGGCATGCAATTTCATACTTGCTTTTACTCATGCTATTTCCTCAGAAGGAATGCTATTTCCCCTCTGTCCACTGAAGAAATTCTACTAACCCATCAAACCCCAACTGAAAGGCTAACACCTGCAACACCTGTCCCTGATTCCTGAATCAGAAATAATTGTTCCTTTCACTCTGACTATATACCTTTTAGTCTCTACTTAACACTTTCTATATTTTATGCTGATTGACATCATATACATAAAGCATATAGATCTCCTCTATTAAATTATGAGTTCGCAGAGGACAGGAAATATATCTTATTAATCTTTACAGCCTCCTAACGTCTAAAATATGCTTTTTGATTAGGCTAAACTTAAATCCCTTAGCATTTTTGCATATTTACACTTTAAGTTGTTTTCACTGACATTTAGGGAAATTAGTCATGGCAAATGAAAATTTGTTCTATTCAATATTTTCATAAGGCCTGAGAAACAGAATTTAAGAAGTAGAAAATATTTTAATGTTGAATATTACATAGTGTTTAATACGTAAACATAATTATGAATAGTGAAATTTTAAAACGGATAAACTTCACTCATTTCCGCTAGATATATGCTAAATTAATGAAAAGTCTGTATGTAGAATAGATGCTATAATACCCAGTAAAAATGCAATTTTATTAAGATTAATATAAGAACCAAATTTTGCCAACCTAAACATCATCGACATGCTTCAATGAATTAAATGTTTCTACTATAATATTTGTTGACCACGCAAATGAACACTGCTGAGATATATGAAGATAGTTTGTTCACTTAGATTAGTGAAAAAGATCACCTGAAATGGGTTCATCTGATGAAGATGCAGAGAATATGGAACACTGCATACCTCATACTAGGTCAGCTGAGAAATGTGATTTTTTTTTTAGCCATGTCAGTGAAAGAGCATTTCTGATAATGGCTACAAGGCTTGTGTTATAATATTAACATTCAAACTTCTCCTTACTGATTTATAATTTTCACCCATGGATCCATCTAGAGCTTTATACAACTTATCTAATATTTGTCATGTAAAACTCCTCATGACTGTAAGTAGTTAGTATTTATTTTTATTTTTCCCTAGCCAAAGCGACTGCTTTCAAGGAGTATAATTTTATGGAAATTTTGAAATAATGTTGCATTATTTCTAGCCCCAATATTATAAAATTTTAGAAAGCTTAGTCTGCCTTGGCCTTACTGCGATAAGATTAGCAACTGTCTTAATAAGTAATCATTGTGACACAGGCTTGGTCAAATTTTGATAAATTGTGAATTGTGAGCATTGAATAAATACGCTTATTTGTATGTGTCATTTGCCCACAGCAAATTATCACAATGAACAAAGAAACCAAAGCTATAATTAAGTTGATAAAAAATGACTATTATATTCTACAATAGCATTATAGGTCTTAAAGGGGGCTAATTTAGAAGCATAAGCTTACTATATAAATAAACAACACATGAAACATACAAACCTACCTGGAGAAACAAAAGTACTTAATTCCTCCTATAACAATCTCAATTTTGAAAACTCATAAAATAAATTTTGGGCAACTCAAACTTGTTTTAATGTTTACTTATGTAACTTTACATTTTCTTATAAGGTTGGCTATATATTAGATGTTGCTTATTGCACATTATTATATATAATACATAACATGTATTTTTTAATATTTATATTTACTGTGTGTAAACATCTCAAGTGTCCATCAGCTGGTGAATGGATAAAAAATATGTATATTACTCGGCAATAAAAATAAATATAGTACTGATACAAACTAAGATACGATGGACCTTGAAAACATATGCTAAAGAATCCAGTGAAACATATGTGAAAGAATCCAGTCACAAAGACCACATATCGTACGATTTCATTTATATAGAAGACTCAAAATAGGCAAGTCTACAGAGTAGATTAGTAGTTGCCTGGGGCTCGGGGTATTGAGGGGAAATAGGGGGTGCCTGAGAATAGAGATAGGGCTTCTTTCGGAAGTTAAGGACTATGTGCTCAAATTAATTGTGGTGAGCGTTGCACAACTTTGTGAACATAGTATTCACCACCACTAGAATGTACACCTTAAAAGGGTAAATCGGAGGGTACATGAATCATACAGCAATAAAGGTGCTATAAAAAAGATTTTTATTGACAATAAAGCATATGTGATTGTATGATAAGAATTGTTGATTTATTTAGTGTTAAATAAAACAAAAATAAGTTTAAAATCAAATTGCAATAAAATTATGCTGAATTTTATTTTTATGTAGGATGTATCCACCTAATTCATATAATTAACTTCTATCTAGCATACAGAAGGAGCCAGGGCCACTTAAAAGCAAAAAATGGCAGTCAGCTAATCAAGCAAATACAATCATGAGTGACATTTCCAAGCTCATTATTTCACCTTTTCCTTATTCTCTTATAATACACATGGACTTCTCTTCAGGGAATTTAATACAAATGTTTTTGTAATTTTTAAATTTCTTTAGGACTTTATTCTTGGTTGGAGTAAGAAAGAGATAGCATTATATGAAATATGAATACCAATGTCAATAAATGAAGAGGTAAATATGTGAGTAAAATGTAATAGGTTAATAAAAAATAAATATTAAGATCTTCATGTAAGAATCATCTAAAATATATCTCACAAATAAAAATGGAAAATGTTATCGTTTAATAGACTGAAGAAGAAAGAAGAAATTAAATGCATTTGAAACTGTGGTTTGTGCAAAATGACACATTATAGGTATGGAAACAATATATAACAGCTATGTTATCTTTGTAAATGTTATTTAGAATGATGTTTCTAAAATTATAGGTAGAGTTAAACCAAGATCTGTGATAAAAGAAGTACAAACAGGTTAATGACACCACACCAGAGTTAATACAAAGAAACATATTATGACATCTTAAGAAATGTTATTTTTAAAACATTCACCATGGAGAGTATAAATAGTTATTCTATAATCTCTCCTATCTTCTCTCCCGATTCTCTTTTAAAGAAATCTTTCTTCCTTTTGTAGGTAATTCATCCATCTGTGCCACTTCTCCTCATTTAAGATTTGTTTCCAACAACTCGCCAGTCACAGAGGACACCCCATCAGTCTGCAGTCATTCTCCAGCCACCCCTGTAACTCCACAGTGCTTCTGCTGTGCATGGTCCCTCTCCACTTCACTGACACACCTCCTGAAGGGGCACTGCCCTTGTGAGTCCTACACTTCTTCAACACAGCATCCATGTAATCTAGCTTCCATTTGCTTTTTTGTACTGTAGTAGCACAAAGGCTTTTGCTTTCTACATCCATCCACCCATCCATCTATCATTTGACAAATATTTGTTGATTGTCAGGTAGTCCAAGTGGGGTGAATATAAAGATATGTAAAGCAAGCGCCTTGCTCTCAAGTTGCTGTTTGGTGGTAGAGACAGACATGCAATAAAAGATCAATTCCTATCGTTCTTAAATTCTCCCTGTAAGTCGTATGGTGATCAATGCTGTCTTTCTTATAAAGATCTCTTCTCTGGTATGTGAGGGACTCTGAGGACCATCAACAAGCATTCCCTGGCCAGAGTCAGGGGTGCATTAATCTCCTGGGGGCATTTTGGGAAGAGTTAAGCTTGCTCTTGTTCAGCTGGACAGGGGCAGCAATCAGAAGAAGGACTCAGTCCACCGGTTGCTCTCTCTTTTTAAGGGGTAGGGGGCATGGCAGTGGAGAGAGAGCACAAAGCACTCTGAGCCTGTGTGTCAAATAACCTTAGCTCGAAGCCACCCTTCACAGGGGTTGCTGGGAACAGCAAGTGCTCAGTGTATCTTGGCTGTGTGAATGAGGGCCCTGGCGACATTGGAAGAAGTAGGGTCCAGGCATAAGTCCCAGTCCCAGAGAGCCCCTCATCAGGCAACACAGATCACCTGGTGCTGAGCTGTAGACTGCAGTTAGAGTTGCCTACGTTTCACTTGATGTCAGAATTTGTCCTAAAAATCCAACTGAGCAGGTTTGAGAACTCCAGTGTTAAGTGTGGAAGCATCCAGCTATGTTCTTGCAGGAAGAGAATGCTGAGAAATCACGGAGAATGACAGCTTGCTCCTGAAAGGCACACAGTTATTGTGCTTGTTTCCCTTGGACTAGGTCCACATATTGATGCATACTCACTTTTGCAGCACTGACCATGATCTCATGGCTTACTGCTCTATCTCCTGAGCTTACTGTCTTGCAGAGAGTTAGGTTCCCAATAAATATCTGCTGAGTAAATGAATGAATGATTCGTAATCACTTAATTGAATAAGTCTTTTTTTTCCCATTTGAGTATGAGTAATATGAGGTCAGGGATCATATTTACCTTGTTCACTCTGAACTTCCAATGTTAACACAGTGACTATCACATAAAGAATAGGCACTCAATAAATACCTTTAAACATGAATCACTCTATAAATAACTATAATTTGTCAGAGTCTACCACAACAGTGTTTCTTGTACGTGTAGCCTCTTTTTTCCAAACTTAGGACGTCATCACCTTTTGCACATACTACTAAGAAAGTATACGCAGTGCTCTACCCACCTAAAATCTATTTTATAAACTGCTAAATCTTCCTGAAGTACAAGTCTGTTTATGTTATTTTAGTACTTGTAAATATTAATCACTTCCCATTGACCACTGAGTAAGGTCTGGACTTAAATTACTTTAGGAGTATGTTACTTGTTCTCTGACACTACAAGCCCATGACATGAAGCCACAGTCTCCATCTGGAAATTCTCTTTCTCTCCCCCTTCCTTCTACCTTCCCTCCTTCTCTTCCTTCTCTCAAACATATCCCATAATCTATACCTCCTTGTGTATAGATTAATCTATACCTCCTTGTGTATAGATTAATCTATACCTCCTTGTGTATAGATTAATCTATACCTCCTTGTGTATAGATTAATCTATACCTCCTTGTGTATAGATTAATCTATACCTCCTTGTGTATAGATTAATCTATACCTTGCCACTTTCTATTTTGTAGGGTTTCTGATTTGCAGTCATTTATTTATATAGTTGTCTAAACTGGTTCTAGCTTATTATCAGTTTCCTCTCCTATAATAGATGCATTCAGAGGGAATTTAGACACTAAATTCTTGAAATGTGGATTGCAGACTTCCTGCTCAGATCTCAGAGCCAAAGCTTTCTATTCCAAAACCTAGCCCTGTTTCATGCAAAACAGCCTGTTAGAACTCTACGTCCCCTTCCCAGTCCAAAAAGACAAGACGTTCAGACAGCTATGCTCTTACTTACACTCTTCTTAGGAGTAGATTCTTTATGCCATATATCATTTGCATCATCTATAGTGCTTCACACAGTGTTTTGCACAAGGTAAGAGCTCAATAAATACATGTTTCATGAATGACGTGTGATGTTTTGTGAATGCGAGAATTTCCTATTCTTCCAAAGATATTTTATAGTCAACTGGACTCACTGTCAATCATACATTTCCTTGAGTACGACTGATTCCAGTGGCCTGAATCACACTTATATTTTTAAAACTGAATGTGCATAGAGATCTGACATTTACTTTGAATGGATTATTCCAGACTCTTCATGGTGCATCACACAAGCTGGCTAAAATTGCCCTCAGCCTTGTTACCTGCAGCTCCCTGTCTACCTTGTCAAGGTGCTGACACACAAACTTATTTTTTCAAAACCTGCCAGGCAGAAGCTTATGGTATTCAGTGAGTCCAAAAATCTAAATGATAATTTTGAAATGAATATTGGGAAACTTAATCTATTTCCCCTTATCTACCATATAAATCTTTCTCTTCATGCTCAAGGGCTTCACATTTTAATAGGAAATATGTTTCCCTGTTCTCACTACATTGGTATTTCTGTCACAGTGACTGCTGCTGACAGAGATTTTCCAGTTCTAGTCTGTAGCTTAATAACCACAGGAGACACTGATTTGGCAAAATATGATATTATTCCATGGTGTAGTTCATTATCAATGTTCGAAACCTGGCAGCTAAATGCCCCTGCCAGATATTTACTTCAGGTATTAGCAAAAATTGTCTTGGGTTACTTGCACTCTCATGTACACGGATAAAACCCATAGCTATTTATTTTGCATACTCCCTCCCCTTAGCATTTCATTAGAAATAGGAATATAAGCATAAACTACAGTCACTATATGCACATGAGCATCACTGCCTATGTTCTTCAATGTTACAATATGTCTCTAGAGGTGAAAATAAATGTTTCTTTAGGGACAAAAAATATTTCTGTGCTTAAATATGACTCTTTTACTTATTTGAAGTTTACTGATTTGAAGTTAATGAAATTAATAAATTTTGGTTTATTATAGCAACATTTATAAGAGAATTTTCTACCTGATTTGCTGATGGCTTACACAGATATCCTTCAGCTACTGAAATACCAATCTGCTCAGGTGATTCCTATTATGCAATTATTAGCACTCAGATTCAGTAATTATGCCTGCCATTACATAAACACAGGCATAGATCTGTGATGTCCTGTTGATATCATGCATCCTCTGATATGATACTACGAGAGCACTTCTCTGTGGTACTCTTTCCAAAACCCATAACCCTAGTCTTATCTTGAGAAAAGTAAAGACATATCTAGCTTGGGGACATTCTACTGGATGCATAGTCAGTATTCTTCAAACTCTCATAGTCAGAAAAAGTAAAGAAATATTGAGAAACTGTCACTGACAAGAGGAGACTGGGGAGACAAGATAACTAAATCAATGTGGTGGCTTGGATTGGATTTGGTCCTGGAACAGAAAGAGGACATTAATGGGGTAGCTGGTGAAACCCAAATAAATCCATATCGTTAACCGTATTAACAAAAAAGGAAATAAGAATTTAAGCTAGTTGTTTATTTGTGAAAATACTGTTATTTTCCATACCCTTTCCTAAACCTTTAAACAACTTATCTTTATCATATCATGATTCATCTTTACATTGGAGCATATTTTCAAAGGACTATAATGAATCAATGGCCATGACACAATATAATCTTCAAAATAACTCTAGCACCACAATTGGTGTGGACAATGGTGATGCATGAAAACATTTTCTTTTGTTATATCATTTACCCCCTCTCCTGTACATAAGAATTAATTGCAAACATGTCTCTCTTTTAGAAAGTGCCCATTTGCACCACAGCAAAGAGTAGTCCCTGCTCGCCGCAACTAGAGAAAACCCGTGAGCAACAACGAAGACCCAACACAGCCAAAAATAAACAAATAAACTGATTTAAAAAAAAACAACTACTGAATCATAAACTCTCCAGGCTAAGTGCAGCAATCTGTGTTCTTACTACAGGGGATTCCACAATACACCCAAATGTGAGACCCAGCGCTTCACCATTAAAGCAACTCAATGTGAACACATTTACGCCATCAAAATAGTCAGCAATGCAGTTTTATCACTGCAGCTAACAAATCACAAATATTGTTAAAGTCCTGAGCTCCTTCTGTTTATAGCCTTTCATGTTTTTTCCCTTATATTTTAGCACTAAGGTGACTGAAAATGTTCCAAGTTTTGGCACTATAGTTAAAGCGATAGATGGCAATAACATTCTGGAAAGATATTAAGACTTAGGGACATTGTTAAATATAAAAAGAACAATGAAAAATTATGGCTTAAAAAGATTAACCCAAAGATTGAAACGGTCAGTTAAACTGCTACAGCTAAGTCCAAAACTTATGATGTGTGAATATTAGTTCATCTTTCTGAGGATGTCTGCTCTCTATTCAAATTGGATTTTAATAAAGCATTTGCCACTGGCCATAACAAATAAGCCAGCACTATTGCAGTTTGCTGAGAATGAGAATCTGTGTAAAAGTGCTGGATGCAGCTGACCAAGAGAAACGCTGCTGCCAGGAGCATTTGTTTGGTTTTACTGTGACAGTTCAATTACCCGAATTTCTTCCATCAATATCTCTCTCTCTCCTCTACTTAGAATGGCCAGACACCCTCCCTGTCTGTCTGGCAAAGTCCTGCCTTATGGGCCCAATGTGCCTGTTACCGCTCTTTTGGGTCTTTCTCCCACAGAGACTTGGATACAATTAAAAACTCCTTAGGCAGTTAGCAAACTGTGGACTTCACTGCCATCACTCTTGTCTGCACTGCTATCATCTCTCACCTGGTAAGTGAGATACTCTTCTAATTTACCTTCCACGAGAGTCTCTGCCCTGTTCCACTTGTTCTCCAGACATAATCATGCAAGCCCACTGGTTTCCCACTGTTCTGAGTTTAAAAACAAATTTCCTCACGAAGGCCAAGAAGCCTGCACCTCCTGCCTCACCTGCCCGTGTTCTAGTCCCACTGGCTTTTGTTGCCACGTCCTAGAGCCTGTGCACCCTCTCCAGAGGGCCTCTGCACGTCTGCCTGGGATGCTCTTTCTCCCTCTCCACCAACTTATGTCCTGCATGTCCTTCAAAGCTTAAGTGTTCAGAGAAGCCTTCTATGACCTTCCAGAGACCTTCTGTGCTCTTCCTTCCATGCAACTTTACGTAAGTTTATATAATAAGTTTATAGATTTTGGAGCTGGGAAACCTGGATTTGAATCTTAGTTATGCTATTTACCAGCTGTGCAATACTGGGCAAGTTACTTCACCTCCTTGCTCTCAATTCTCTCATCTATAAAAAAAAATAGGAATAATAGGAATGCTTATTTCATAAGGCTGTTGGGAGGAATCAACGAATTAATACATGAAAAGTGTTTCTTGCAGTGCCAGCATCTAGAAAATGCTCAATATTATTATTGTGATTATTCTTACCCCCACCAGGATATACACTCCTTAAAGACAAGGATGGTTTCTGTGTTCTCACCTTTGTAACATATTAATGGTACATGACTGGCTTTCATAAAATGTTTGTTGAATAAACAAATGGCTACAACTATTATTATATTTAGCACATATTAAAATAATTATTCTAAGTACATAATTCTGTTTTTTCATTATATTGCCTGACTGTTAATAGTAGGGACTATGTCAAAGTCATCTGTTTTGACTCCAGACCTAACAGTGAAAGACATACAGTAAATATTTATTGAATGAGTGAACAAATTAGGAAATAAATGAAAATAAAGCGTGAATAGATTAAATGTCTTAAATCCTTTTTCTCCCATAATTTCCGTAACTGCTTGCCTTTTGGGTGACGCTTCACTGGATTGAAAATGCTGTAATGGAATGCATTTACCATTCATACAAAGCCTGGGGAAACATTCCTGAGATTTGAGAACACAAGGAAGATAAAGGGCAGAATAGAAGTCATGGGTCTGATATTCTAAACAGGAAATTCTGGCCTAAACTAATCCAGATTAAAGGATTAAAATAACTGATTCAAACTGAAAATTGCTTGTCTCTCAACTCCATTCTTCATGTGTGGATTCCTCCATTTTTCATATATAAATATAGGAAATCATAGAGTTCTGGGAAAAGAAGCCAGGAGCCTAGCTGCAATTCATTTCTGATGAGAACCTGATAAGCGTGTGAGTGCACACGTTTCCCAGCGTGTGTATCGGGCCTGTCCATCACCCTGTAGTCGTGAATCATGCTCGCTTTGCACCACTGCCCTTATGAATTTCTGTTTGCCACTTCAGTGGCCAATGTCAGAAATATTAGAGATAAATAAATTGCTTTCCACCTCTCCTGAACGCTAGGACACAATCCAAAACCACGAATCTAGTGGTTACGCTGTGATTTATTCTCTTGTTTGTTTGGATTCCAATAGTACTTTGGATGTTTAGAAAGGAAAGGCAATACTTGAGAATAGCAAACTCATGATTCTCAAAAGCGAAATGCAACTGTCAATTCCTAGAGTAAAACAGGCATATTCCTGGGTCGGAGAGAGTTAGAATTTCTGTCCTTGTTTCCAATTAGCTTTGTTGTTTTGTGATAAGTAACCTAAAATCTACCTTCCAGACACCCCCTCAACTGCAAAATGAGAATATTGGTCTACTTTGAATGATCCCCAATGATCAAAAGGCTTTATAACTATAATTGCCTGTTTCTCTCTCTCTCTCTCTCTCTCTCTCTCTCTCTCTCTCTCTATATATATATATATATATATATATATATAATTTCTTGTCTCTAACCTAACCTAAAAGAATCATGTTATATAACTGGTGAAATGCCATTTTTCAACATCAAATGTCTTATGACATCAAAAAAAATACTGATGCTCATTAATTTAAAAAAAAATCTATAATCTTTCCTTAGAATCTTCTTTCCTTTATCTGAACTCTTGCCTCAATCCATAGTTAGGCCTCAATGCCTATGCTTCAAGTTGAAAATACAATTCACAGTGAGCATTAACTCCTGAAAATATTATTTAATGATCAAAGCTACAGAGATAATTAAAAATAAACTCATATACTTGTAGAAAATAAATGACTTCCATTATCACTCATATAAACAGTTCTTCACCCATGCAAAACTATAAAAAGAAGAGAAACTTTTTAAATGATCAGTTACCATTCCGAAAAGGTCCAGTAAGGTAGCTGTATTTTGACTACAACTAGTATAACTCATTAAAGAGCAAAATTATACAGCTGGTAGTCTTTTAAATGTAGCCACTTTGCTGGAGAAGAGAGTAGAATTTTAGACAGAAAATGAGAGGGAGGGAGAAAGAGAGAAGGAAAGACTCATTTGAGGTCCTGGCAAAGTGGCCTTTCTGAGCTATCCCATTCCTGTATATGCACCATCCTGCGTGCGTGCGTGTGCGTGTGTGCAGCCCCTACTATAGTGCAAAGCCACTCAGCCAACAGCACAAGCTGGGCGAGTGTGCCTCAGAGGATACCAGCAACCGCAAAGCTGTCAAACACAGCAGGGGGGCCATGAGCAACAGAGACAGCAGGAGCAATACTGCAGGCTTCACAGAAGAGCATGCCCAGAAAGAACAGAAAAGAGGCGCCATCTATAATGGCTCAGTGTGAACAGAAAGATGCCAAGCAGCTCCAGGCTGACAGTATGAAACAGAAAAACAAATTCATAAAAAGAGAAGGCAGCTTATAAACAATTTTCAGCAAGGGTAGGGAAGTCTTTCTAGCATTAGAACTGTTAATGTCAGATTTCCTGCATAAAACATAAAGGACGCTAGTGGAGAAGACCACGGTCACCTCACAGACAAAAGGACATTTCCCTCTGGACAGGAGGTGGCCTTTGGATGCAGAAACATTTAAATTAAAATTCTGTTCCACCTTATTATTTATGTGACCTTGAGAAAACACACAACTCTCCTAGCCTCAGTTTTCTTATTGGAATAACTGGCCTCAAATGTCTCAAAGGGCTGTTGAAAAAAATACGTAGTGGGCTTTGTGCCTTGCCTGACACATTGTAGGTGTTCGATCTTCATAAATTTATGAGAAAAACAAGACCTTACACACATGGAAATAAAATTATAAGAGAAAGCAAGTTAGCATATCAAATTATGTCAGAATGCCTCAGGCTACTAATCCATGTAAATCTATTTATTTACAAGATTTAGCATTCACCATGTTCTGGAATAAACCTCATGCTGAGCATAATCTCTGACACTGCCTTATGATTTATGATGTGCCTTAAAACTACAAGTATTGCAATATACCTGTTTTAACCTATCAAATCTAATATTATTTGACTCATCTTACAGAAATAGAAATAAATATTTTTTGAGTATCTATTCTAGAATTAAATATTTTCCTAATAAATAAAGGGCCACATGTAGTAGTCTTCTTAACTGCATTAGACTTTGCCTTTTTCCCCTCTGTTCTCCTACTTACTTTTCAGCTAGTTGAGAGTTCATCTGAGCTAAAAGAGTATAAGTGTTCCTTATTAAATGAGTTATGTCTTTCTGTTAGAAGGATTCCACCCAGGCACCCAGGAATAATATTTGTCAGAGTCAAAGAGTTTGCTGCAAAATCACTGAGAAGAGACCTATTCCTAGGAACTAAACCCAGTGTCTTCCCGCAAGGATCCCTGGTCATAAGGAAGCATTAGAACTCAACTGCCAAAACTCACTTCCCCAGGCTAGTAAGTGCTATGCACCTCTAGGCCAATTCATTCTATTTACTTTTTTTTTTTAACATCTTTATTGGAGTATAATTGCTTTACAATGGTGTGTTAGTTTCTGCTTTATAACAAAGTGAATCAGCTATACATATACATATATCCCCATATCTCTTTCTTCTTGTGTCTCCCTCCCTCCCCCCTCCCTATCCCACCCCTCTAGGTGGTCACAAAGCACCGAGCTGATCTCCCTGTGCTATGTGGCTGCTTCCCGCTAGCTATCTATTTTATGTTTGGTATTGTATATATGTCCATGCCACTCTCTCACTTTGTCCCAGCTTACCCTTCCCCCTCCCCGTGTCCTCCCTCAAGTCCATTCTCTAGTAAGTCTGCATCTTTACTCCCGTCCTGCCCCTAGGTTCTTCATGACCTTTTTTTTCCTTTTTTCTCTACATCTTTATTAGAGTATAATTGCTTTACAATGGTGTGTTAGTTTCTGCTTTATAACAAAGTGAATCAGTTATACATATACTTATGTTCCCGTATCTCTTCCCTCTTGTGTCTCCCTCCCTCCCACCCTCCCTATGCCACCCCTCCAGGCGGTCACAAAGCACTGAGCTGATCTCCCTGTGCTATGCGGCTGCTTCCCACCAGCTATCTACCTTACATTTGGTAGTGTATATATGTCCATGTCTCTCTCTTGCTTTGTCCTATTTACTTTTTATTAACTACTAACCACATTTTTATTTGTTTTTATATTTATTTGCCTGTATAATCTTTGCCCTGTATCACCATCATTAAGGCTGTTATAACAAACTACCATAGACTGGGTGGCTAACAAACAACAAAAATTTATTTCCCACAGTTCTAGAGCCTGGGAAGTCCAAGATCAAGGTGCCAGCAGAGCTGGTGTCTGGCAGGGGCCCGCTTCCTGATTCACCTGCTCATCTCTCCCTGTATGCTCACGTGGCAGATGGGGCGAGAGAGCTCTCTGAGATCTCTTGCATAAGGGTACTAATCATACTCATGAGGGCTCTGCCCTCATGATTCAATCAGCTCCCAAAGGCAGGCCCTCCAAATACCATCACCTTGAGGGTTAGGTTTCAACATACGAATTTTGAAGAAACACAAACATTCAGTCTATGGTACCCTGCAAATCAACAGTCTAATTTTTTTCCACAAACATGCTTTTTAAAAAATTCTATTTATAACTACTCTGTGTTATTTTCCACAGACATATATAAAGGACATAAATCAATTCTTTCTTTCTTTATCAGTATAGTAGTGAATTGAAAAAAGAAAAAAAAAAACACAATGTAGGGCTTCCCAGGTAGTGCAGTGGTTGGGAGTCCACCTGCCGATGCAGGGGACGTGGGTTCGTGCCCTGGTCTGGGAGGATCCCATGTGCCGCGGAGCGGCTGGGCCAGTGAGCCATGGCCGCTGAGCCTGCGTGTCCGGAGCCTGTGCTCCGCAACGGGAGAGGCCACAGCAGTGAGAGCCCCAAGCACCGCAAAAAATAACAAAAAAAAAAACCCACAATGTAATAAATCCTGGTTATAGTTTTAAGAAAACTGAACTTTGGTAAATTTTGGTAAGAGCAGTTAAACTATTTCAGCACTGAAAAGACACACTCTTCTGGGCATATTCATGCTCACATATTTATTTGAAAAAAGCTGAAGCAGATGAGGAAGCATTTTGTCCCTCAGTCAGGACCTCCTTGCTGCCGTTTGGGCTGCCGTGCCAGTGCCAATGTGTACGCCTCTCACTGGGCACTCAGCGGAAAGTGATCTTACACTGCCCCAGCAAACCGAAGGGATCTGTCAATTAGATTTCACATTATTTCTCATTGGGGCAATTTTCAGCTTAGTCTTAAAATGCTGATAGCACTTTTATTAAACTACACAATCTTATCTTTTTTTTTTTTTTTTGCGGTGCACGGGCCTCTCACTGTTGTGACCTCTCCCATTGCAGAGCACAGGCTCCGGACGCGCAGGCTCAGTGGCCATGGCTCACGGGCCTAGCCGCTCCGCGGCATGTGGGATCCTCCCGGACCGGGGCACGAACCCGTGTCCCCTGCATCTGCGGACGGACTCCCAACCACTGCGCCACCAGGGAAGCCCTTATCTTTCTTTTTGAAAAGGTTTTCATGAGTGATTAGAATTAAGGCTCCCCTTAGTATCATTTACACTCCAAATTTTGATATTATCTGGCCCATATTCGTGTCTTTGTGTGTGGTTCTCTTCTGCAGTCACAGTGGGGAGCACAGGCAGCGGAAGGTCTCAGGTTAGGCTCCATGCAGCAACTGCACCTGCATACATCACTGCGTGCTAAATACTTGTCTATAACCCATCTTATCTAAGTTGATTAAATCAAATCACTCAGAAAATAAAGTAGAATAAAGAATAATATAAAGAAGTAAAATAAAGAATACCATGAGGAAATTCAGAATATGTAGTGATTCACATTAAATTTAATCAGAACACACACACACACACACACACACACACACACACACACACAGTCTCCCCTAACAACAAACACAATTTCCATGTCTGGTTCATTCCAATTCCACATCTCTTTTCAGAGGTTTATTTCTGCTTGGAGAAGCAGATAAAAGAATGATGGCTTAACAACTGGTCACCTATTCAAAAACCATGTAAATCAGATATGAATTTATATTTTCACTTGATAACTAGCAACTCAGTCTATATGAACAAGGACGTGGCTTCAGATCTGCTTGGAGGGATGGTACCAATTTCACCATTTTGGTTATAGGTGTATCATCACCTAGACAAAGACATTTCTCTAAGCAGTTAGATTATGTGCACTGTTTTTTCTGGCCCAAGATTCAGTACACCGGTATCCATGGTCTCCATTTAGAAGAGTTTCAGAGGTGGCTGGAGCATGACAATGCCCACTCTTTCTCTGCAGGTGAGTCTGCAGCTGGACAAACGAGCAAAAATGGAGAGGCAAATCTGGATGTAAGGCATATACACCAGAAACACTTCCCATCATCGCTCATGCAAAGCACAGACAAGAAAGGTCTTTGGGAGATGTCAGGATGACATGGAGGTGAAATAAAAATACCTCCCCCTACATCCAGCTCCCACCTTTGCTCCACACTCTAGAAAGGAAACACAATATTAAGCAGTGACTGATCTGCTTCTAATAGTGTTGGTTAGTCAAATCCTAGCCTGTGGCTCTGACAAAGCATATCATATCACGTGCATATTTCAGAAATTTGCTAGACCAAAAATACAGCAGTGAACCTGACATTTCAATATTTCAATGTTGAAATAATATGCACCCACAATAGCAAGGAAATAACTTTTAGAACTCAAGTAATTTTTCTTAGCAGTGGTTTCATACAACCGGGTCTTCAAACACTTTCAGACAAAAGCACTGACATTTATGAGGTCATGTTATGAACAGAACCTCCTTTTTGCATCTTGATATTATGATAATTAATTAAAATAAAAGCTAAGATAACCATATTAATTTTGAACTCAAGGTATTATCATTGTGTCAGAATAAATTATGATAAAAAGATCATGAGCTGACTCATTTCTGAACATTTGCTGGCAAGAAACATACTAATAGATTTACATGTTTTTCTCCATCAGTGAAGTTTACGTGTATATACTTTTCAAAATCACTGATTCACTATATTTTATAAGGTTTGTGTTGCAACAGGAGGGTATATGGCAATAAACATAAATTGTTTCTCTTTATGCAACTGTATTCTGTAACAGAGATGGCATATAATTTCAACCCATAGTGCCACTGTGTTTAGAAGGACATGAAGTCACAGTGAGGCTTTACAGGAGGGAATATGATAGCTTGACAACCTACTCCAACCCTATCCCACAGAAGACTCCATTTAAAGGATCCCAAGAATGCTATCACTAACCTGAGGAACCCTCGTCAAAGGAGCAGGAGAACTACACTGACACCACTTTGACTCACCTGCCCATGGCCCACTCCCCTTTCTACTCCCTCCTTTGGGGTGTTCAAAGCAGTCTGACTCACTGTATGGTCAGCAAATTGGTATGATGGATAGTTCACACTGTGCAGACAAAAACATCTGTCTTCCCAAACTGACACTCTATACCCATTAAACAAAAAGTCCCAGTTTCCCCTTCCTTCCAGCCCCTGGTAACAACCATTACATTTTCTGTCTCTATGAATTTGAAATTTTTGGCCTTAGGAAGATAGATATGTTTTTGAGTACAAATATGAATGTTACTGGTATAATTTTCTATCAGGTTCAAAATAAGCACTCTGCTGAACACCGTGTATTATAGCTGGATGAAGAGTCACCTTTTCCTTTTTTTCCCCACTTACAGAATTTATGTGTCTGCATGTATGTGAAACTATTCTTGCTAGTTCTCTTATTACACTGGTTGCTTCTATCGTTACAACTAATCTTCTACATTCCAATCTCCCAATCACGATGAACTATCAAATTTATTTAGCTTTTTTGTGTGCCATATTTAACTTTATTTTTCCTCATATTCAATGGTCACTGCTCCCTTCATAATCCTCTCAAATGGAAAGATGTTAAAAATAAGATATTTTACATAGCAAAGCAATGGAGGATCGCAAGATTAAATAATGAGCCCAAAATTTTTCAACCAATTAGCAAAAGTATCAAAATGAAAGCCATGATTTCTGTAACTAACTGTCCATTGATGGATGAATGGATAAAGAAAATGCGGCATATAACATTAAAAAAAATCTTGTATATACACAATGGAATATTATTCAGCCTTAAAAGAAGAAGGAAATCCTGCCATACGGGACAATATGGATGAACCTGAAGGACATTATGCTAAGTGAAATAAGCCAGACATAGAAGGACAAATACTTACCCCTTTAATAAGGTATATAAAATAGTCAGGCTCATACGAACAGAGTAGAACGGTGGTTACCAGGGGCTGGGTAAGGAGAAAATGGGGAGTTGCTAGTCAAGGGATACAAAGTCTCCATTACACAAGATGAGTAATTTCTGGGGATCGTCAGTACAGCACACTGCTTATATTTAACAACACTAGAGGGTGCTTAAAATTTCAAGAGGGTAAATCTCATACTAAGTGTTCTTACCACAATAAAAAAAATAAGAAAAATGAAAACTAAGATTTCTGACCCCCTTGTTATCTGCCATCATAATGCTTCTCATGAAAAGGTACTATTCCATGAAACCATTTTACTTTCTTCTCATAATATTTAAAATTTCAGGGTTTTGTATAGTTAAGACAGTTGTCTTTTATTTTTAATAATGCCATTCACTAACATATGTATTAACTCTGGCGACTGTGACAAATTTCAAACCTAATACTAAATTAGACCATTTTTGTTTCATACCTGAGTCAGAGAACATGAGACTAAATTTGTTACCTATTTTTTTTTTAGTAACAGTAAAGCTCTTACCATTATGTCAAGAGAGTAGAGGGAAATGCAATGAATCATCCCCTACTTATCAGCCAAGCTGTGAGACGGTAGTCATCAGGGTACTGGCCCAACAAGGGTGGCAATTAATGATGCACTAACTGGGTAAACAATTAACGAGTGTAATTAAAAAGATTCTGATTCTCATGTCTAATTGTTACCCCAGACAGCTGGATTACTTGCCTGGAGAAAAGCTCTGTTCTCCAGTTTTTGATAAGAAAAATGGAATCATTTCTCATTCTCATATTCCCTATGTGGATGATAAAGATAACTCTCAGGAACATATACATTAAGATATTTCAACTCTGCTAAGGTATGGTATGCAATTTAATTTTGAAAATTCTGTCAAAACATTATTCATCTCTAAGATTACTTTCCTAACTGTGGGATGATAATTTCCTGTATAACGAATCACTCAGAAAGGTTCCTAAGGAAACGAGACAAGAACACCAAACTAATTCCAGGTTTAATATGACAGTAAGTGGCACCGAGGAAGAAAGGGAAGAAACTTTACAGGAGATGGGCTATAAATAATAGGCTTTAAGGACTGATTCTGGAACACACAGCAGTCATATATTTGTTAGCATCTTCCTTTTTCTTCTGTTTCTTTTGTCATGGAAATATATGATCATACATCATCCCTGATGTCTGATACAGGGCTAATTACTACTTAATTACTTATTTTTCCCTTTGATGTAGTACGGTACTTATTTACAAGACAGTGGTCAAGATACAGTGTCAGGTTAGAAATGGAGGACACAGAAGCACATGCGAGCACAAGTTCACATGTAAAATGGCTCATGGGAACATCTTTCTATTCTTAGATACACAGAAAATAAAAACCCTTACAAATCTCTTTACACGTCATCAATATCTCCCCTCCACCGAATGATGGAAAGATAGATTAACCTCTCTTTTCCCCTCCTAACTTTCTGCACTGTGAAAGCTCTTACAAATGAGCATGATTTACATTAATTTTAAAAAAAGGACCATTTCATCCACCCACTCATCCTCCCCAAAACTGGAAGAGTAAATCTGACTGCGACTGTCCCTTCCCTCAGCCAATTCTGCCCTGAGAGTGAGGGATCCAGGGACATTTGTCTTTCGTGACACCGATTTTGAGACAGTGGGAAGCATAAACGCTATAGTTAGCCCATTCGAGTAAACTTAAGAGTAGGCACAAGATCAACAGGCAGACCAGTGGCTGAGGACTTAGCTCATTATTAACAACATTTTAAAGTATATAAATAATACATGACATAAAATATGAGAAATGATAATATTAATTAAGAGCTAGCATTCAGCGATGCTTGCTCTCCACTAGGCTGTGTGCTGTACATTCTCATTTTAATCACAACAACTGGAATCCAGGCAGTGACACAGAGAGCCAGCCCGACTTTAAGCACAACACAGAAGCAATTTTATGTTTTAGGGAACATAAATTTTAGGAATTTCCTAAACATTTTAGGAAACATTTTGCTTGCAAAACTATCAAATTATTTGTGTTTGATACCAAAAAAACACTTAGAAAAGTATAATATACCTTGAAATTAAGGTAGTTAACATTTAATAGTGTTATTTTCTTGTTAAATATGCCAACAAAGGCGTCATCAAGAATGAGAAATTTCTCTCAAAACGAATTAGCACATTTGCTCATGGAGTGGGGCTTTAAATTTTTTTAATTACAGTTTTAATTAGGACAATAGTAGAAATAGATCGTAACATTAAAACAGAAGAAAAACAGGATTCCATACTATTCTGGGTTAAATGCTACTCTATATTTGAAGGGTAATTAACAGTATCTTTCTAGCAGTGAAAGTTCTGACCTGGCTTCAGAATTCCTTTAAAATCCTCACTAGCCAAGTGACCTCAGGCAAGTTGTCCTACATTCATTGTTGAGACAATTTCTATGAAAAGCTTTGTAAATGGTAAAGCACACTATGAATGTTGCTAACGCTAGGAGATGTTATTCACAACCCTTTTTATAAACTCATCAATCTCAAAGAGCATCTACCATGTGGAAACTGGTGCCCAGAGAGGATAAGACAGAGCAGCAGACAACACTCTCAAAGCTTCAAGTTGATTTATTGAACGAAGAAATATGTGGGCACGATGATAACTCTTTGTAGCAATAAAGAGCCTTTTCCTCCCAACATCAAACGCACCTCCACAAGTTTCCTTGGGCATCTACCTTCTAGAGGGATTTGGGATGAGCTCTGTAAGCACAGAGGATGTTGCAGAGAATGGGTCCTGAAAATAGAGGGGAGGCGCTGAGAACGCTGAGAGACATCAAAGCTTGAGCAATACAAATGACCTGAAACAATCTGGGGAGGGCTTTGGGACCCTGAATGCCCCACCAGCTGCACCGACTCTCCCAGGAGTCAGCATGACATCTGCTTTCACTTTCTTGATATAGCACTTCACAGCACCACCCGGGTTTCAGAAAAGACACTTGATGAGGATGATGAACGGAAATGATACTTTACCAGTTCTTTCTGCAAAAAAAGATACCCTGAAAACCTCGAAGATCATTTCACAGAGGCTTCTCTGAGAGAAAGCAGTCATAACTGATTTACAAGGGAGCATCCATCATTAGATTAGGCAGCTTTCTTTTAAACATAGGTCCAAAAATGCATGTTAGACCCAAGATGCTTCAGAAATGAGCTCTGGTTTGGTATTTAGATTAGGTGCTCAGAATGTGAGTAGAAAGGTCTGTAACTTCTGTTTAGACAACTTGCAAATGCTGGAAGCCCAGTAAAAACAAGTACAAGAACCACTCATGAAAGAGTAGGGTTCTGAAGAGCTTGGCTTTGACTCTTTCTCACGTTTACTAACAAGTTACACCTTTATGCCATAGATGCTTGCTACTCCGAGTGCAACTAAAGAGCCGGCATCATCAGCATCCCCCGCCCCGATCCCGGCGGCGGCGGGGGGCTTGATATAAATGCACTCTCAGAACCTATCCCATTTACGGAATCAGAATCTGCATTTTAACAGATCCCCAGGTGATTTGATACATAACACCACCATGGATTACTCTTTCCTTAAGCAATAAAATAAAATCACATTAAATGTTTTTATTTTTCCTTTTCAGCGCCAGTATTTTTTTCCTGTAACTGCTTACACTCTACAGAGCATCCTACACTTGGAAATTATTCTGTTTCTCCTATTCAAAGGGGGCTTGGGGACACATTTCTTAAAGCCGTTGCAGGTAACAGCTAATTGGTGGGAAGCATGCTTGTGTGAGTATGCATCCAGGCTATATCACTGATTAAAGAGGTCTTAGCAGGGACAGTGAAGACAGCAAGAGTGTAAGAAGTGCTTCAAAGATGTTTTATTCAAGCTATCATTTAAATTCATGCAAACACACCTCCACTCTTGTCCTCCCCCCTTGTGATCTCACTTGGCTTCAAAAGATACAGGCTGTTAGAGGTTCCAGTTATTCCTGAGCAGGTGGGAGGGTGATGAGGAGCTCTTCAGTCACTCATCTGCAAGGAGTTTGGGGATGTTTTGAGCATGAAAGTCATTATACGAAAACAAATCCTCTTCTATCACATTTTACTGGTGAGTAATTATTATGTTCTAGCAAGTGAGGAATTAACAGCACCGTCTTGCAGAAAGAGAGCACATAGATGCTTCCCCCACAGGAATCTGCAGGTGCCTTATTTTTGACAGCAAAATTCAGATTCCGATTCTGTGTTCGATTCTGGGTCTTACTTACCCTCTCAGAGAGCGAGGATTCATGATGACCTCCACCACCCCAAGTAAGTTAATAATTGCCATCCTCCTGGGAGAAAAATACCTGATTTGTAGGATTTGTAGTAAGATGTTGGGTAAAGGAGTGATATTTAGTTGGCCTAGCTAGTTTAGTGCTTGGACCAATTCTCATGCCAGGAAGGTGAAAGCAGTCTTAGTGCTCTTATTCTAGTCTCCTTGCTTAGCTCAGCTGTCATTTAAATGACGATCTGACATCTCTGCTTTATCCTTGTTTTAATCCATCTTCTAGACTCCAATCTCTTTAACCTACCTAGAGTCCCAGTTTCCTCATTAATATGCTTCCACTGCCAATTTAAGTTGTTTGCTATTTTACATGTTGATAAAGTCTAAACTCTATAGCTTATTGTGAAAAGATTACCACTAGAATTGCTGATCATTTGATAGTGTTTACTGGTGCCAAGTACCATGAAAACACTTTCCATATATTAACTCAGTTCACCCTCTGAGGTAAATTCTATTATTCATTTCACCCATAAGGAAACTAAAGGAAAGAAAGTTTAAGAAACTTGCCCAAGGTCACGCAGCTAGAAAGTAACAGAATTGGAGTCCCAGCTCTGGGTCCATAGTGTAAAAATGTGTGCATGTTTAAGACAAAAATATCTCTTAAACATTACTTACATTTTAGATAAGGATTTTCATTACCCGTTAAAAAATTGTAAGATAAGGAGTAAACTTTGAAGGCAAGGAATAAATGGAGAAAATAAAGATGGCAAAAGGCCATTATTTTTAATGCCTTATGTATAATTTTAAGAATATTCAGTGCTTAATTTAAAGTGGTGACATGGTATAGCATATTGTATTCAGTTCACATTTAAACTTGTATCTCCCTCCCTTTAACAGACAAATACACAAATGCAAATACTCTAAAACACATATATACTGTGGACTTCCTATGTTCTTTGTGTAGATAAAATGAGATCTACAAATTGATCTTATGCATATCCTAAGATCTAAGTATGTATAAACTAAAAGAAATGAGCACAGTTGGTAAAGCTCTTTAGCAATGCCGCTGCCATATATATTTTCTCAGACATGTAACAGTAAAATCCCAAATAATAGTGGCTTCAAGCAGGTAGTTGTTGTTTTTTTTCTCGCTTTAAAATGGAAAAATTTTGGCACCAGGTGGTCCACTTGGGTATAGTAACTCCAAATACTCACCAGATCCCATGGCTAAACTGCACCATCCTTAGGATCTAACAGACTTTCCTCATTAAGGTTCGGGATGCCTGCTGGAGCTGAAGAAGATCACACTTGCCTTCCAGGCAGAAAAGTGGAGAGATAAAAGGTAAAGAAAGGCCCTTTCCCTCTAAGATGACCCCACTGAAAGACTACACTGAATTCCTGAACACATTTTATTGGCTACTACTTGGTCACGTGGCCCCATATAACTACAACTGAGTTCAGGATATTGGGTTTCTACTAGAAAACAGTAAAGAAAAAAATAACTATTTCTGTGTAATTTATGACCCTACTCATCCTTATGGTTTAATTTTAAAACTACTTCCAAAATAAAATCTTTCTTAATCCTTTCTTGCTGAACTTGACCTTTCCCTAGTGATTCACAGCATCCTGATTTGGAATACAAATAGTTTTAAGCAATTCTGTTTCTCCCATTAAATGATATGCTAGTGGGAGGCAGGGGTCATCAGTGCATGTATTTATTCATGCATGCAGCAAACATGAATGGAGGGACTATTACGGGCACCTCCCCCGATGTTTTGCATATAGAAGATGTTCAATAAATATTTGGTAAATTATGCAATTACACTGAAGCGGATTTCAAACACCATTTTAACAGCGCTTAAGGTTTCACAACCCAATGAGGGGTCAAGGCAATCTGGGAATGTCTGTGCCTCCTCCATCTGTGACTGCCAAAACTACTGCCCAAGGAGCTTGCCCTGGAATGAGAGCCCCGACTATGTGTGCCCCCAAGGGACCATCACAAAGGGGAAAGAGCTACTCAGAGGCAATGCCCCATTTAGCACAGTTGATGCCATTAGGATGCACCATTCATGAGTATTTTCATTTAACAGAAAAAAAATATTAAAGTGCTTGGGGGGGAAATGGTAACATCCCAGCACTGAAATAATCTCTATAAGTATTGCGGTTCATAGATATTCTCTCCTTTATTAGTCCTTAGTTCTTCTCTGAGAATGACTCAGGGCATGCAAAACAGAAACACAAAAGAAAAGCTGGAATCTCTGCTAAATTCTTTTAAAACCCCAAACTAGAAAAAATAAAAATGTTTTCAATTTCTTGTTTAACTTTGTTTTGCTTTGTTTTGTTTTTCTACAACACATTTCACAAAGACTGTTTTTACACTGCCATGGGGGAAGCATATTGTTTGAGTAAGTTCTGGAAAAGAAGTTGATTATATGCCTGTTTTACTTTTTACATTACTTTTTGCGTGCCTTAAGTGTCACTGAAATCTCAAATACTCTTGCAAAAGAATGCTTTTCACAAACCATATATAGAAATGTACAACTATATTTAAATTTCTATCATTTTAGAAGTACACAAAAATAATGAATAGTTATCTATAAAAATCTATTTTTTCTGCTTATATTTATGAAATCCTTCTTACATATAACTTGGTGAAATATATTCTTTTTACATACACATAACAATTAAAAAATTTTTTGATCTCATTTTGAAACATTTTAGCCAATTTGGCTTCTAAGTATAATAAGGTAAGACAAGTGACAGAAATAACCAATATATCATTAAAGCAAATGTGATCCAAGATTCATGTACTCATAGATATCAGAATTAAAACATAAAAAGATCCATTTCATCATTTACTTGTATGCAAATGAGGTAAGCCTAGTTTATAGATAAGAAAATCAAAGCCAAGAGAGATCAAATTACTTGTGCAAGGTCATGAAGAAATAATGTGTCTACTACAGATGTTTGGTATACTGGCATTTTAAAATTTATTAATTGTTGCCAATCATTATGATGCAAAAATTTGAATTGTTTTCAAAATCAAATATGTAGACTGAAAGTATATTACATATAAAGAGCAAAGGTAGAAATCTGTACATTTACCAAGCTTGGAGACTCACAAAGCACACTGATATGTGAAAGACTATGAGTAGGCCTGCCGTAAAGAAATATAATTCACTTTATTTTTAAAGCTACCAATTCTGACACACTTGAGGACAACATTCCTTACCTTTCAACATCTTTTAACCTCCTGTGTAATCAGTGATTCCCCAGCACACTCTTTGGGAAAACTTGACAGCGATCTAATTCAATCTTGGCAAATCTCTGGGAAGACGACATCTGCCAGTGTGATATTTATGCCCAGCTGTTTATTTAGATATCACCAGGACCCTCCCCCTACACCCTAATCAGCTTTTACGTGTTCCCTTCAATAAAAGCATCACCCAGATATTCTTGGACAAGCCAGGGAAGCGCTCAGGCTCCATGGGTCATGTGCATGTTATTCAGGCCACTGATACTTCCCTAGGTAGTAGAAATACATGTAACATTTAACTAACCACATTTAGCAGAACATCAGTGGTGACTAATGGCTGGCTGCATGTTTTACATGCCAAGCGTATTTTATTTATCTAGCAAATACTCTTCTATGGCACTGACAGTGTGCCAGACACTATTCTAAGTGCTTTAGTAATCTGGATTTATTTAATCTTTATAACAACCCCAGGAGTTAGGTGCTGTGATTAACCCTTTATCACAAATGAAGAAACTGAGAGTCAGAAAAGTTAACTAAATGGCTCTAAGCCACACCAGCAGTAAACTGCAGAGACAAAGTTTGAATGTAGATTTGACTACGGAGCTCAAGCAACACTTGAGAGAATTATCCCTATGATCTGCAGCTCCACCAAAGAGATAGTGTTATATGACAGGAGCCCCTCAAAGCTCACCTTACCAACAGTCACATCTTTCTATTCGTGGCATGTAGCACAATCACATAATAATAGATCCTATAATATTGATCCTAAAAATATTGGAGCAAACTCATTTGACTTTATCAAAGAACTGACAATCACTGAGAGTTTCTTATTGAAGGTTATATATTCTGACTTTCATGTGGATAAAATGACTTTTTAGTAAGGGCTGGCACAATGAATTTTAATTACCCCTCGCCTTATTAATCATTAACTGAGTACAGGGTCTATACAAGTTACCCTGATACTGCCTTGGAGATACAAAAAGCCATTCAGATACTTATGAGATAGCTACTATTTTCTAGAATTGTGCTGTTCACTATGGCAGCCACTAGCCACATATGGACATTTAAATTAAATTTTAAACTAATTAAGTTTAAATAAAACTGAAGATTCAGTCCCTCTGTTAATACTTGTCACAGTTCAAATACTCAATAGCCACATGTGGCTAGTGGCTACTGTGTTGACAGTGAAGGTATCAAACATTTCTATTATCATGGAAGGTTTGTTTTTTTTTTTTTTGAAGTATAACTGATTTTGTGGAAGGTTATTTTGAACAGCGCTAGAGCTGCTCTTGAATAACCTCAGCTAAGATATAGTTAAGCACCTGTAACTTCCTCTGCAAAATAAAGGACAGGGTAACCTCACTGTAAATAAACAAGTCTTGGTCTCTTTATATAGCTTTTGAGGGATTATACATTTAAGATAAAAATATAATAATATTTTAAGATTATAAGTGGTTTTTTTGTGAAATTATTTAAATTCTGAAACTTAGTTTAAAAATGCAAGCTTTGATATTTTTTCAACTTCTACTTGGTGCTTTTTTTAATGCCTGAATAATTGCCCATACGCATGTAATCTTCTAATTTTGTAACCGTTATTCTGAACCTCATTTGACTGATATCACTCTCCTCTTCTCCCATAATAGCTCGGAATTGTATTAGTAATCTCCTCAGTACATGAAACCAATACTCTACTAGCAGAAGGCTGTGGTCAAGCCTGCTCATGAAGAGACCCAAAGCTGGTGGAAACAGAAACAGAAATCTCTGGCCAAAGAACAGGGCAGGTAAAGAGAGGTGGCTCTGGCACTCACACAAGTTGCACTTTAAGGTCTAGAATATTCTGCGTATATGGAAGTAAAAATGATTTCTGTGCTGATGTGGCTAAAGGTAGAAAAGGCAGCAAACACACAAGTGAGTGGATGTGTCTCCACATACCTTTCTGGTATATACACGGGGCTTACAAGAAATCAACTGTCTTGACAACCCCCTGTGCTTCTTCCTTATTTATACCTTCACGTTGCTTGTTTTCTGACACCAAAGAGTAAAAGCTACCTTGATCCAAGTCCAGGTGAAAAGTTCTCACCAGACACCATGGGCTGGCCCAGTACCATAGCGGACCCATGATTCATCATCAGTGGTCAGATTTCTACATTGGAAAGTAAACACATCATGTTCAACGAGCCTAAAATACTCCATCATAGGAAGTGGCCAAATTCAGGAAGACTGTGTCTGTCTTGTGCTTCTACATGATGATTTATATTCCTGAGACCCCAGTCTATTTTGTTTGACATCTGAAATTAAATGGGGAGCATCCATTAGGAAGAGCCACAGCTTAATCTGCATCACTGGAAATGGATCCTGACATGAAGTACAGCGTGTTGCATATGAGTGAGGGTCTTTAAGAAAAACACCTTTCTTAGAGTAGACTGGCATAAGCAACGTTCTTATGGCTGGCAAAATAATTTAAGGTTTTTCAGGCAGAGATTATTCCCTGAATGACCTAGTATGGAGACTTTAGTAAAGCACTTGAAGTCAGAGAGGACCAACTCCCATAATTAGAAGCCGCATCTCAAGGTGGTAGAGCTCCCAGCAAACAATGGACTTTGTACCTAGCATTTCCAGACATTTTTATCAGTTTATTAAAAACAATGAAAAGAATGTGTACTTTGTGATAGTTAAACTAACTTAAAAACTCAAGAATAACCTCTTTCACCTCCTGGCCTTCAAGGTGCCAGCTCTTTGATGTTTGCTCAGCTGTCTCCTCCAATGAAATAAATTTATTGTAGTCTGTTTAAAATACCTTTTTGTCTCTCACCTACAGTCAGTGTTTCCTTGACTGAGTTACCTGGGTATCTTGTTAATGTGCACATGCATCACCTGGAGAGCTTATTAAAATGCAGATTCTAATTCAGGGATGCAGCAGGTCCAAAGCAGGGCCCAAGACTCCATTTCTACAAGCTCCCCAGTCAGGGCTATGCTGCTGATCTATGGAACACACTCTGGGCAGCAGGGAACCCAGAGCGTCTCTCTGTCCTTTTACACACATAACCCTTGCTGGCTTCAGGTTTCGGTTTAGACACTGGTTCCTCTAAGTAGGCTTTCCAAAGCCTCACATAGTACCTGGACATCCCTCAGAGTATCAATAATCACACTATATTCCAATTATCCATTTGCTTGTCTGAGAGTCTTGTTTGCCTTTGTCACCAAGCACCTAAGAGAATGCCCAGCATACAGTAGGATATCAATACATATATGTTTAATTGATAAATGACTTATTATCATAACTGCAATTCAAAATTGTACCTCAGTAATATTATAAATTAAACCTACAAGTAATGGACTTTCAAACTCTGAATGTTAAATTATACATGCCAAGGGGCTGCTAAAACAAAGGCAGGTGGGACGTGAGCAAGTCTCTCTGGTACGACTACCTCAAACCCCACAAAACTGCAACACAAAACATGGTCCATTCCATGTCCCTGAATCCTGGTTCTGACCTGGAAATGTGTTGGAAATGCAGAAGTTCAGGCCCAGACCTACTAATCAGACTTGGTATTTTAGTAAGATTCCCCAAGAGGTTCACCTTGAAATGAAATCTAGAAGTGAACAAACCTAATCACTGTAATTCCTTATTTCAGCTTTGTTTTCCATCAGATACATCCTACAACTTCTAATGTGCACATGGAAGACCTCTGTGTTGTATTCCCTGGGACAGAGGCCAAATTAACCAAAAACCCATTAAGAAGAGCCAGTAGAAACAGAAGCCATCTGTGAATGGAATCAAGCAGAAAATAAATTGAAAATAAACTTAAAAGCACTTTAAAGACATTTGGAGAGAAACTACATATCAACTGATGATCAAAAATGCTATTTTATAAAACAGACATTGCCTCTAACATTAAATGCTTCTAAAGAGGCAAAGTGTTGTAAAAGTATGTTTCTTATTTTCCACTCAAGTACTGCTTGGTCTTTACTTTCTGCATAGTTAAATCTGATGTAAATTAGTAAATAATGAACATTAATATTCACTCTCATCAAATTTCTAAAGGAAACTCCTTTTTGAAGGGTTCTAAAAATAGTTAATTAGAATATAACTGAACATTCCCTCCTCCAATATTTGTGACTAGAAATAAGTACAATCTGTCGAGTAGCAAGTTGTAAGTAGCCACTAATAAAATACATATTTAAAGAAAATCTATAAAATCAATAATTATACAAGAGAATCTTATGAAGTGACCAGAAGAAAACTTAAAATGAATTTGAGCATCAATTTAAACTTAAAAGCCAAAGTAATTATGCCAGAGTTCCTTCTCTGTCTCTCTCTTTTTTTTGCAGGATGTTAATAAGAATTTGAAAATTCATTACTATGTAGGTCATTCTTAAAATATACTTCAATGGGTTTTTTTTTTTGAGGAACAAAATGTCTTGCCTCTGGATTCAATCTTATTTAAAGAATATTCAACAATAACTATAACTGAATTCAACATTCAGCAGTTCTCACTGCAGACGAGTTCTTCATACTCCATCTTCTTTTCATTCATCACAAACCATTAAAATACCTTCAGTCCTTTAATAAAGCTAATCATAATACAGTAATTATATGAATCATGCTTTGATTTGAAGAAATCCAGCAACCACTGATAGTTTGACAATAGAATGAATATACTTTGAAATGAAGACATGGGTTTGCTTAACTTCTTTTTTCCTAATTCAAACAAGATTTTGACACTCTGATCCAACATGACTTCACCTAAAAACCATGCAGAAAAAGACCGTAGTTAAATTCTGCCTGATTTTAAGAGTGTAGCGTAAGGATACATGTTTCTGGGAGTCACAGCAGATTTGGCTGCCCCACTTTTTTAAGATTATGGAATTAAAACTAGATTTTCTCCAAATGGATATATCCATTCAACAAATAGTTAGTGAATAATTATGTACCAACTGTGCTGAAAGGATAAATAATAAAGACCTGGAGCTAATTTTACATAGCACATTAATTCTAAGTCAATAATTATGCATATGAAAAATGAACAACTTATATGTAGTTTAAAAGTTCAGAATGTCCAAGAAGATGATTCCATTTATGGCAAAAGGAAAATCCAGAAATACTTTTTTAAATTCTTAATTTTGTACTAGTTTCTTTTATCACTTTGGCATGACCCAAGTCCAGATGAAGGACTGTTAACTCCTTTCTCTCCTTTAAATACAAAGATGATGCTATCGGGTGGTATATGTTTGGACTCATTTTCCAAATAGTGACCCACTTCAGCTTCTTTAAACAACCAAAAGGTCTGGTCTGTGCAGTGACACAGGGATACCTGATGACAAAGAACGGGTGCAAGCTGAGGCAGGCAGAACGGTGGTAACCTTAACCCTACCCTGTTTGCCCAAGCGCCAATCTAATTGCTCCTCCACACAAAACCATACCAGTTCCTCAATGAGTATAAATCCAGAAATTAGAGCACTATCTCCAAAATGTGTTTTCCATTTTCAATACTAAACATTCTTCAATACTAAGCATATCTATTTAGATAATTTAACTTCATAAAACCACAGTGATATAAATGGGGAAATGTAACTGAGAATACCCTTTTAAACCTTGGGATTCCTTTAACTCCTGTGCTTTTGGGGAGAGGACTCCAAAACAATGCTCTACACATATCCCCACTCTACTTCTCCCACTCCCCAGAAAGTTAGAATTTGCCTTCAAACTACTTACATTTTAAAATGACATATGGAAAAGTCTCATCTATCCGTTATGTTAACTTTATCTCCATTATCATACCATCCTAAAGGATGCCACTAATAAGGTAATCTTTGGAACACTTTCCTGAAAAAAACTTGGAAGATAATGGCAGAGTTGGATTTAATATACAATTTTTTTAAAATACATTAGAAAGTACCAACCATAAGCAAAGTCCTGAAATACAAAAATATATCTTCTTTGAGCCCAGATTCTCTGCATTTTATCCTTACTATCTCTGGTAGACTGTATCACCACCTGACAAACACCCTAGTTTCCTCTCTACTCTGTTGAACACAGGAGTGGTAGTGTGACTTGCTTCAGTCAGTAAAATGTAGCTGTAAGTGGTATGTTTCACTTTTGAGCTGGACTTTTATGAGCCAGATTATGGTACCCTGTCTCCTTTCCTTCTGCCACAAGACTGACAATGTTCTAAACAGCAACTGTTCTGTCAGACTGAACTCTGGATTGAAAATGTATAACAGAGGCACTGCCAATCCACAACGACATATATTGTTAGCAAGAAAGAAATCTTTCGTAGATGTTATTGTTGTAAGTCACTGACATTTGGGGATGTTTATTAATTCACCATAACCTGACCTATCCTGATTTTTTTTTTTTTTCAGTACACGGGCCTCTCACTGTTGTGGCCTCTCCCGTTGTGGAGCACAGGCTCCGGATGCGCAGGCTCAGCGGCCATGGCTCACGGGCCCAGCCGCTCCACGGCTTGTGGGATCGTCCCAGACCGGGGCACGAACCCGCGTTCCCTGCATCAGCAGGCGGACTCTCAACCACTGTGCCACCAGGGAAGCCCTGACCTATCCTGATTGATACAGCCTTCTCACCTTCCAAGTCTGACTCAATACTCCCAATCCTACCCCAGGTATATTTTTCCTCTCCCTAAAAAAAGACCATACAGTAAGCAAGAAATGGAAAACCATTTTACTCAAGTAAATGTATAGCAGTGTTAGGTATGCAGAATTTGAACTTTAATGAGGATGCAGGACTAATGACAAAAAAAAGCAGCTCCTAGAAGAATATCTGCCATTCCAGAATGGTAAAAAGAAATAAGTATTCTAGTTGGATCAGAATAGTTGAAGAGAGATCATTTCCAGACCTCTATTCATAAAGGCAGCTGCCCTAAAGTGCCTTCAAGTTTATTTCAAATCCCACTGCTGAAAACTTTAATCTGAATTCAGCATTATGGTCAGCATTCCAGACAAATGAGATTTATATAGATGACTAAATAGGCATATGCAATTACTCTACTGGTCTAGACAAGTCAATCTTATTATGGAATTATAGGTCACCACTTAGAAACTACAGGTTCTAAAATTCATTAATTTACCCTAAAAATACATTTTAGGAAACGGACTGTATTCATCTAAAGCAATTATGTGACATTTATCATTCTATAATTATAGCAAATCTCTTAAATTTTAAAAAATATTACAAAGAAAATTTAAATTACAATTTTTAAAAAATTTTTATTGGAGTATAGTTGCTTTACAATGTTGACTTTACACAAAAAGCAATTTTGGAAGAAGTAAGAAGGCTTGAAAATGACCACTTTCAATTTCTTTAATTAAAATTTCATTTCCTCTAGGCAGAATCAAGCCTAATAAAATTTTACTTACATATGTCCCTGCAATAAAACACATTTGTACTTAATAATGCTGATGAAATCCTACATTAATAAATATTTATCAAACATTGACTTAGTGACAAAACAAAAATGAAGATGTATCTTGCCTGAGATGATTTAAAAATACATGAAATTGTCTCTGCTTAACTAAAGAATAATATCTTTGAAGGACCTTTAACAGTAATGGATGTGCAAACAGTCTCTAATGTGTCCACAATTCATTGTCCTGGTCTTCATGTCCTCGGGTAGCCTCCTCCCCTTGAGGACTTGCTTCCAAAGAATACAACAGGGCAAAGGTGATGGTTGTCATTTTCATGATGACATTACAAAAGACTGTAACATTCGTCTTGCTGAGAAAGCTTCCCCCTTGCTGTCTTTCAAGAAGCAAGATGTCAGGTTGTGAGCAACCCTAGGGAGGGCCACTTGGCAAAGAACCCAGGGCAGCCAGCATCCAGCCAATGGGCAGTAAGTATCCCAGGTCCTCAGTTCCACAGTCTGCAAGGCATGAATTCTACCGACAATCGTGTGGGTTTGGAATCTGATCTTTCCCTAGTAAAGACTCAGTCGAGACCCCAGCCCTGGCCCACACATTGATTGTAGCCTTGGTGAGGACATATCAAAGCCATGCCAGACTCTGACCCACAGATATTGTGAGATAATAAACATACATTGTTTTAAATCTCTACATTTGTGGTAATTTGTTACAGAGCAATAGATAACTAATACAATGGAATTCTCTGCTTTGGGGGTTGTTTTTTTTCATTTGTTTGCAAAGCAAAAAATGAAAAAAAAAAACCTCAAGCTCCTTCACTTCGATCTAAACTTTAAAAAGAAGTCAAACATAACATCTCATTTTTGAAATTACCCATGAAAACTGGCAACCACTCTGTTGAATAAAATGTTTAGCAAATTACTCATAAAACTGATTGGTTCTTTCCTTCATGATGATTGTTTGCCTCTTCCTATTCTACCCAACATTTAGATAATGCCACTTGCTCCTGATTATACCGTGTGCCTGGCTTTCTTTCTTTATTTCTGGCCTTTAATTCTACAGTGACTGCTTTGGTCATCTGATTTGAAGAAAGTTTGTTGATCAGTCAACAACCCAAGTATAGGGAAAATAATTGATGAAAATCTACTTCTCTGTCTTTGTAAATATAAATTTTACTTTTTAATTTTAATTTGATTCGTGGGTAGGCAGCAAAGCTATGCCCAAAGTTGGAGGACAATTTTCCTCTCTGTTAAGATCATAATAGTTCACAGTTAGCACCTAGTGTTAGTGATAGACCAAGTTATGTAATTCTCTGAAGTAGGTCTGATAATTATCCCCATTTTGCATAAAAGTAAACAAAGGGCACAAGACTTTTAATTAAAGCTCTTAATAATTATCTTATATTTGTTTTCTATTACATTGCTATGGTATAGATGCAGTCTTGATTTTCAAAGATTACAGATTATTGGAAAGAAAGAAAGTAGGAAATCACTGAAAACATTAGCTTGAAGACAATTTCTAGCAACATGTGGATGATTTACATGATACGTCCATAATATTGATTTTGTACGTATGTACTAGTCCATTTGTTTCTCCTGCTAGATTTTGAGACTACTCTTAAAGCTAGGAGTTATGTCTTATTCATATTTTTTGTCTAATCACTGGTAAAGAAGAAAAGAAAGAAGAAAATGAGCTTGTGTTGGTTAAAAAACATTGTCATGATTCTTCGATGCTTCTACAACTGAGAGGTGCGAGCATGTCCTCTCTCTGAATCTGGGCATGCTTGTGACTGCTTTATTCAAAAGACCAGGGCAGAAGTGATGCTCTGCGACTTCCAAGGCAGGTGATAAAAGGTTATGCAGTTTCTTCCTTGTTTGCTGGGACATGCATTCTTGAAGCTTTGGGCTGTTCTTTAAGGCAGTCAGTGAACCCAAGACCACGATACAGTAAGGAAGCCCAAGCCACATAGAAAGGCCATGGGTAGGCTTTCTCATAGAGAGTCTCAACTGAGTCCAGCCTTTGAACTGTCCCAGGCCAGGTGCCATACATGTGAGTAAAGTCTCCAGATGAGCCCAATGCCCAGCCATTTAAGGCACCTTGAGCCCTTCAAATCTTCTCAAAGCACCAGATACTCTGGAGGACAGAAAAGCTTCCCCCATTACGCCATGTCTGATTTCCTGATCCACAGAATCCTAGACTGTAATAAAACAGTTGTTGTTTTATACTACATTTCAGTGGTTTGTTATGCAACAGATAATAGGACAGTGTTCAATAACAGCTTGCTGAATGATTGATTCTCCATTAGGTTAGAGGTTCCATTGAGTAAAACTAATGAAAATTGAAACAAAAGAAACCTATGTGGCCTCATGTACCTTACTGAATTCTTTCCCTCTCTGGTTAGCAATGCTGCTAAGCAGTTTCTTGAAGTTGTTCTTATGACATTTTCTCCTGCCAGTTCATTTAATTCATTTAGTAGCCAATATTCATGCATTGACTCTTGCGCCCAATTCATCATCTGAGAAGTTTTGACATGTATGATGTTAAGCAGATTAACAATGCCTATGAGCAAGCTGTGTACAATACAACTGAAAAGATTCAGTTTGAGGCTGCATATGAACGGTGTCATGGAAAGATATATAGCAGAGTCCGCTTCTTACTTCTTTCACTGGGTTATACTAATGTGTTTCACTGTGTGTCCATATGTGGCAAGTTAAATGGAAATTAGTATAACTGTCCAAATAAATAAAGTACCAAATATATCTGCTGAAATTTTTGAGGGAAGACTAATTTTAAGGCTGTGTTATCTGGAATATTCAGTTGAAATCCTCATGTTTTGATTTTTTAAAAGTAAGGAACTATAGTGAACTAGTCCACTTGAAATTGAATAATTTACTCTGCATTTATAACTTTAATTGTTTTCAAGTGGGTGATTATTATGATATTCTCTCTCAGCCACAGAGTTTTTAACTGTTCTTTAGGAAAAAACAGTTACATTTTCACTCACATGTTAAAATCATCACCTCTTGTATCATCCACCTACTAGCCATATCTTTGGAATATTCTAAACATCATTTGAACAAATTTTCACATTCAATTTATCTGGAATATTTTGGGAAGAATTAAAGACCAGAAATCAAGAAAGAAAACTAGGCACGGTATAATCAGGAGCAAGTGGCATTATCTAAACGTCGGGTAGAATAGGAAGAGGCAAACAACCATCACGAAGGAAAGAACCCATCAGTTTTTTCAGTAATTTACTAAACATTTTATTCAACAGAGTGGTTGCCAGTTTTCATAAGTAATTTCAAAAATGAGATGATATTATATTCGACTTCTTTTTAATTGGGTTGAAGTGAAGCAGCTTGAGGTTTTTTTTTGCTTTTCAAACAAATGAACAAAAAAACAAAAAACAACCCCCAAAGTAGTGAACATTTTCCTCCCTGTAGGCCATTGATTTGCTTTCAAAAAACTTTTTAATTATGAAAAAATTTAAACATATAGAAAAGTTGAAAGACTAATAACTAAACACTCATATAACCATAACCTAGATTTGGCAAATGTTTCCATAATTACATTTATATTTTCTGCCTAAACCATATCAAAGTAAGCTGCAAATGTCACAACACTCTCCTTAAGTGGAAAGTGATATTTTAAAACATTTCTCTGTGGGTTATTTGAATTTTTGGAACTATCTGACCTGTCCAGGTGATTTCACAGATGAAATCACCATTGTAAAGTTATAATATCTTTCCAGTCTCTTAAACGTCATAAACTAATCAGCAGAACCAAACAGTGATATATTTTTCTAAAGTCTTCTAAATTTGGGAAAAAAACATTGAATTTTTTTAAAAATTGCTTTTCTGGGAAGGTTCAGAGATGAATAGCTACTTCTTTCTTTAAGTGGTCAGATTAAGGAAACACACATCCCCACTGCAAGCTATGGAATAATTACACTGCTGTTTATTACTTTTCAAACCCATAATTACCCATAAAGAAGCATGTAGAAATAAAATACTGGGTTTATATTTAACATATAAAAAGATCTGTTGTTCAGCAACAAAGATATCAAGCACTGTATTTTATAAAATTGGTATTTTGTAATTATTTGACTTAGGGCCAACTGTCTTTTTAAGAAGGAAACAATGAACTTCTCATAAGCAAGTTAGAAGGAACAATTTCAGGTTGAAATTGCAACACTGCCCTGATTTCAAATCTCTGAATGAAATCTAATTTTCATTTATAGGCTGAAAGTGAGACCATGTGAAAAGAAAAATTTGTTACCAAGTTGTTGGGTTTTTTTTTTTCAGCAGCAGATTATGAACACAAGAGCTTTTAGATTAAGAGATTTACATACCTTTTAATCTTGTTCTCATAAACATGTACCTAGAAAAATAAAATCAAATATTCTCTTTGATTTTCCCTCACATTCTTTCCTCCTCTTGCTTTAGTAAACACGCTGTTTATATATAAATTTCTTACATTTTTTTCACGTCCATATGAGAGTCACACATGATGAAGCATCTGATTATTTATTCCTTTTTTAACTAGGTGCACTGTGGGGTATCTTTTATCTCAGTACCTAAATTACTATTGCCATATAATAATAGTGCTCAAATTATCTAAGAACAGCTTCCACTAAAGATCTATTTTTAAAAAGAAATATTCATTTGTCCTTATACTGTTTTTTTCCTATAGAGCACACAAAAATTGTATGACAAAGTGCATTCCCGGAGGCAATGATCACAAATTAAGTTATTAAAATGTTCTTTATGAAGCATCCTTTAATACATCTGGATGGCAATTATCATATCCTTTGCAAATAATCACTGTGATCATTCTGAGAAAATGCATGTGTTCTCTTCAGTGCTGACACTTCTTTGGTCCCTATGATTCACCTGCTCATTCCACAACAAGCATCGACCAGCAGCCATGAGAATGGCCCTTCACCATTAATTGGAGAAGTCAGAGGAACTGAGTTGAACAGCCCCTTGGGAAATTCTCTTTAATAATTTACCACAATAAATGCATCATATATTGTCACGGTAGGGAAAAAAAACAAAAACAAAAAAAAAACCCAGAACAGTAGAAGAGGAATAGGCTCAAGGCCGTAGAAAATAGCCCAGAATGGAGACAGCGTTACACAGACAAAAGTAAATTCATGACAATCGATCACAGGTAGGAAATGGGGACTCTGATTAATCATTGTGTGTTTCCCTCGGTCTATCTGCAGCACCTTCATCTGGTCCCATGTATGTCAAATGTCCGGCCATTAAGATAAATTAATATATTTGGATGAAGATAGAATGTTTTTCCCTAAACAATATCTATCATGAATTAACTTTTCTACAGGTCACCTACTACAAAATCTAGTCTTGATTTGAAAAAAAAAAAGTAAATCGTTGGGTTCCCTTAGCTATATAGTTTTCAGTTTATTAATGTAATCAAGTTGTTAAAGATGCAAATTTGCACTGCTTAGCTTTTGCATTTATCTGTTTAAAGCGTATACTGTGAGAAACTTAAACATCCATCCAATTGGAGTATAATACTGGAGAAGCTGTAACAGTGAACCAAGTGATCAGTGAACTCTCAGTCATGCACTTTTGAGGTGCTGCCTGTCTGGACAGTGCGACTGGGGCAAAGCCCGAACTCTTCGTCCATGTTAAGAATTACTCCTGTATGTAGGGCCTTTTAAAATCCCTACCTTTATGAAATAATTGAGAACCATCAAAAATCAACCCCACTATATTTGGGGAACCATTTTAGATTTTTGTTATGAAAAGTTCAAGCACTTAATATAATGTATGAAATGTAAAATTACAAATTTAATACATAAATATTCATATGGATTTTTGAAGTTATTTGGAAATGAGAAATTTATTCCTCAAAGACTAAATAAACAAATAAGAGTCTGGGTACTGGGTACTCTTTTAATATGCTTGCTTTTGCCAAAAAAAAAAAAGATAAATAGCTGGTTTGACTCCTTGTAGGTGAAATAGCACATACAAAGTGCTATTTTATTGGCCTGTTTTATCCATTAAGTCATAAGAACAAAAAATATCAAGTACCTAAAGACTGAATCAATTATTTTAATAACCTTGAAGAGCCAGTCAATCGAATAGAGAAATCAAGTCCGTGGTTGAGCAGTTATAACTACGACAGTTGAAAATAATCTATATTCGTCAATGAAGCAAACTATGTTGACAAGGATTTTGTTTACTCAGACTTGAATTCCATCCTACTGGAATTTTCAGATACATTGAATAAAAATGAACATTTAGTTTAAAAAGTCTAAACTGGGCTTCCCTGGTGGCGCAGTGGTTGAGAGTCCGCCTGCCGATGCAGGGGACACGGGTTCGTGCCCCGGTCGGGGAAGAACCCACATGCCGCGGAGCGGCTGGGCCCGTGAGCCATGGCCGCTGAGCGTGCGCATCTGGAGCCTGTGCTCCGCAGCAGGAGAGGCCACAACAGTGAGAGGCCCGCGTACCGCAAAAAGAAAAAAAGAAAAAGTCTAAACTGAAATGATAGGAAAGGATTCATTTTTTCATAAGAGACTCTTAAAATTTCAATATGTATTTAGAAATCCTTAGGACAAACAGAACATACCTGAAATCTGCCATTTCTCTGCCGACCCTCTACAAAAGCAGTCAGGTACAAAGACCCACAGCTCCACTGACAGCAAGATCATTTGCATTTGCATGTAGTCTTTTTTCCCATTATTTCAGCTGGGCTTTGCATTGAAGCCACTGCCTGGAAAAGCACGGGGGCGGGGGTGGGTGTGTGTGTGGGGGGGGGGGCCACACCTCCTTGCCCAATGGCCCATAGTGACCAGCGCAGTCTTCACTATGCCGAAGGAGAGATTCTGTTTTTAAATAGCTTAGAATTCAGATTTACCTTTTTAAAAACACTTGCTTCTCTTCAGACAGTCTCTCACTGCTTATCTAGAGTCACAGTGACTCCCAAGATTAAATATGTCACCAGTGCCTTTTTAAATGCCTCTATGGAAACTAAATCCAAGATCTCTACACTAGGACAGCTCTGATCAGAAACCAACAACTGGATTAGAAGGACAAACTTGTCAATGTTTTCTACCAGCTCAGTGTCTTACAGTAAAGAGAGCAGAGTATGCCTTGCAGTGTGACGCCACCCTCTCTTCTCAGAGTAGCTTGGACTGAAAAGATGACAACTCTACCTGCCAGCTACATTTTTTTTTTCTTTTGGCCTCACGGCTTGTGGGATCTCAGTTCCCTAACCAGGGACTGAACCCGAGCCATGGCAGTGAAAGCCCGGAATCCTAACCATTAGGCCACCAGGGAACTCCCTCGCCAGCTACATTTTATTACACACTTGCTCTGTTTCTTCTCTCAGTGACTCCTCAGCCTGGATATATAAGTATCCCCATCTTACAGGACTGATGGAACAGCCATTTGAATCTAGGTGTTTCTGACTTTTAGACCCATGCTCTTTTCCTACACCAAGCTGCTGCAATAGAAAAATTGGATGAAGTGAGTTACATTTTCTTTCATGTGCCAAAGAACTTTATATTCTATCCACTGCTGCTGTCACCCACCCACATTCTCCCCCTAAAAAATTTTTTTAAAAACTAGACATGAGCAGTGATTTGTGACAGAGTGAACAGGATATTATAATAGTTAAGTCAGGGCCATGAGATTAAGAGCCAGATGTTACTGGTTAGAGTTGTCTATGCCACACATGCCTGTGAGAACTTTGGCACATTTCTTACCTTCTCTAAGCCTTAGTTAACCCATTTGTTGAAGAAAGCTAATTTTGCCCATAATGGTGGATTGTCGTGGGGATTAAATAAGATAAGGATGCTAAAGTTATCGTGTAGAACTTGTTTATTTTAAAAACATAATGTGTACAATTCCACAAGAATGGGAATTTTATACAGTGATTTTAATTACTAGTGATAATGTCCCCACAGAAACTGTATGTGGGGTGAATCCACGTGTGACAAGAAGTGCTGCAAGACCAACGGAGGATGGCCGCACCCACTTCCCTTCAGATCTGACCATGTCGTCGAGTCTTGCTTTGCTCAAAAGGTCATTTGAGAGTTTATAAAAGTGACTGATGTGTTTGTGATTAGGAGAGAAGAATGAGTATTTATTCTTGTTATCAGCAATAACAAAAAATTTACTTAGAGATTAGTACAGCTCAATTTCTATATTTCTTCAGGATAAGCACATGTATTCGATTCTGTCTTTTTAAAAATTATCCAGGTTGACAACAATATGAATGGGAACCAGAGAAATAATTTAAAGTTGAAGTCGTCAAGACTTCCTTTTTTAAAAGCAAAGAACTATTACTATGAGCAAGGTGTTAGGCAAAGAATATAGTGCAATCTCACTGTGCAAAGCTATCACTTCTGGGTGCCTCATTTTATGCCAAAGGATGTTAGACAGAATATTTAAAATCTTCTGGCCAACCTGCAACACCTAGGTAAGATGCCCTCTAGGGTCATGGCAGATAGCTCCCATCCTATTTGTACATCTTCTGTAGCAATGTGCACCTGATTTCTCCAGACAGATTGTTCCATTTTATCCTTTAACAGAACATTCTCTCTTATGTAGAGGAGAGATATTTCTAAAACACCTGCTTACAGAGCCTCATTCTTACCCCTAGACCAAAACTAAGTACTAGATAATAAGACTCCCCTTCCACATGACAATTTTTATCAAATTAAAGAACCTTGCTATGTCTCCCTGCGTCTTCTCTTTCTCAGGGCAATAATGTTCCCATTCATGGAGCACAGCTTACAGTCTTTGATTCTAGCCCATACAGTCTTGCATATCTTGGCACCTGCCATGTTTGCCTTGTCTGCTAGCTCTAGTTCAAATGCCGAGGCAATCTTCTACTCTACTTCCTCTCCCTCCCCAATCAATAAAATTACTAAGTATGGCCGAGTGCATAAGTTCTGGGGGGAAGAGCAGAAAATAACAGGGACAACCAAAACAAAACACAAAGCCAGGTAGCTAGTGGGTAGAGCAAAGGGCCCCAAAATTTAAAATGAAACTTGGAGGCACATGAGACTTTGCAATGCCTGACAGACTACATAACAAAGAATTTCCCCCAAGATTATTTTCACCCAGAGGTTTTCAGGAGATGGAGAGTCATTACAATGGTTTCTCCGCTTGTCCTCCCCAAAAGGTTTGTACACAAAGGGGCTCAAGTCCCTTTGCAGCAGTCTAAGAGGATCCACGCGGTCTACAACCCAGCACATGTTAATTTTTAATCTGAAATAACAGGGGGAAAAAAGTCAAGCTTTAGGAATGAACCATTTTCACCCTAGCTGAATTTCTGTTTTCTGTTTCATTCTAAAGAATCACCACTAGTCACCTTTCTAGAGAAGCAGAAGGAATGTAGATGTAATAAAACTGAGAATTTTACCGTGCAGAATGCAAAGTCTGCTTATAAAACTCTCGTAAATAAGTGGTCTTTACCAGAAAACTTATATGAGATCTCAAGTGAAGCAATTTTACTGATTTTCCCATGGCTTCTGTTTTAATGAAATGCTACCATTTATTGGGCATCATCAAGCCCTAGGTTAGGTACTTTAATCTGCATGGGAGTCTCTTGATTTCTTCCCATAACTGTCTTACTAAAGAGATGCTAGAATCCCTATTTTAAGTTGGATGATGTCATATAACTAATAAGTGATGAAACTTGGAGTTGAACCCAGTTTTCCTCAATACTTCTTTTAAGCATTTTACTATACTTCTCTATTAGGTTTAAAATTAATTTCTATTTTTTTAAAGTTAATTTCTATTTTTAGAACTTTCTATCAAACACATCAATATTTTTTAAGAAAACGTATAATAAGATAGCCATATTTAATTCCATGGACTCTCTAAATATGTCATTGAACCCCAGGGCAGCACATTCCTAAAGAAAGTAGTTTGCAGTAACACACATGATATAATTATTTATGGTCTCATATTTACAGCCAGTAACTATTTTATACTATTTGAAAATGAATATTCTACTTTATTTAAGAATATTCAAGATAATAATTGTGCTTATTGTCTGAAATCCTGAAATTAAAGCATTGTTCCTATTTAAAATATAAACAACAAAACAAAGGATCTTAGATGCACAGCACAATGCACAAGATAAAACCTCCCTCCTCCCCAAGAGTAAGCAACAGATCAGAGCCTATTATCTCTTCTTTGGGATCTGGTGCCTTCACTAACTTTTTTCTGAAAGTGGTACTTTCAATATCATACTCCCATCTGGGTCCTAGATCAAAAGCTACAAAGATTCTAATGTTTATCTCATCATAAAATATTTATTTCTTTAAACTCTCATCTTCCCACCTATTTCTTTTTCTTTTTCTTTTTCTTTTCACTGCTGAACTTAATGAAGAATAGTTTGGACTAGTTCTTATTTCCTCAACTCCAACTCATTCCTTAATCCATCACAATTTGACACGTCTTCCACCATTCTATGAAACTACTCTTGTAAGGTCAATAAGACTTAATTGCCAAATGCAGTGACCTATCTCTAGGCTTCATTCTATATGTTCTTTCTGCAACATAAGACACTCTTGACTGACTCTTTATCTTTCTTAAAATGCTGCCCTGTATTGTTCAGATCATCACATTCTAATGATTTTCTCTCTCCTTCCCTTCTACCTCTGCCTCTCCCCCTCCCTCCTCCATTCTCTCTTCTGTTCTCATTCCCCCATTTTCACTCTCATTTCCTGTTTTTTCAGTCTCTATTCTTGGTTCCTTTTCTGCCCAAGCCCTTTAATACTGCTCTTGCTCAGAATTCATCTTTGACATTCTCTCCAAGTAATCTGTTTTGTTAAATCATCTAATCTCTGCCCACAGCTTCCTGGATCAAACTACATGAGGCGCAGAGAGTAAACTTCACACCCAAAGGCCCTACTTACATGGTATACTATCTACTGGACATCTGATGTCATTATCTCCAAAAATGGACTCCTGTTTCTTTCACCAGTCTCAATCCCAACGTGTTCTTCCTCCTGTATTTCCTATCTCATTAGATGTATCCACATCCAGAGTCTCACCTTTTATAAAGTTTTTTTTTCCCTTGCATGTTTTTTTTTAACGTCTTTATTGGAGTATAATTGCTTTACAATGGTGTGTTAGTTTCTGCTGTATAACAAAGTGAATCAGCTATACGTATACATACATCCCCACATCTCCTCCCTCTTGCGTCTCCCTTCCACCCTCCCTACCCCACCCCTCTAGGTGGACACAAAGCACCAAGCTGATCTCCCTGTGCTATGCAGCTGCTTCCCACTAGCTATCTATTTTACATTTGGTAGTGTATATATGTCCATGCCACTCTCTCACTTCGTCCCAGCTTACCCTTCCCCCCCCGTGTCCTCAAGTCCATTCTCTACGTCTGTGTTTTTATTCCTATCCTGCCCCTAGTTTCTTCAGAACCTTTTTTTTTCTTCTTTTTTTAGATTCCATACGTATGTGTTAACATACAGTATTTGTTTTTCTCTTTCTGACTTACTTCACTCAGTATGATAGTCTCTAGGTCCATCCACCTCACTAAAAATAACTCAATTTCATTTCTTTTTATGGCTGAGTAATATTCAAATCCTTCCTCTACACAGTAACTGGTAAATTTGAACTCAGAAAAGTCTCTTGAATCTTGCTTTCTTCTCCACTTCCATAGCCATCATAGTCATTTAGAATTTTCTGTCCATCATGGTAGCCACTAGCCACATGGCGCTATTTAAATTAAGACCAATTGAAATTAAGCATAATTTAAAATTTAGTTTCTGACATCACTTCACCCTCCTCCAACCTATCGTCATATTGCTGCCAGGGCTAAGTTTTGAGAAAAACAAACCATCCCAAGTAAATCACTTGATTAAAATTCCTCTCTGATATTTTATCACACAGAGAATGAAGTTCAGAAAGACTTGGCACAGGATACATGGTTCTTCACAACTGAGCACGACCATCTTTCCAAGGTATTTCCTACAGCCCTTGCCATATACCTTACTCAACGTATGAGTGGAACTATGTCCCCCAAAATTCATACGCTGAAGCCCTGACCCTCAAACGCTGAAGCCCTGACCCTCAATGTGACTATATTTGGAGATAAGGCTTATAAGAAGCTAATAAAGGTTAGATAAATGTTAAGATTCCTAAGTGTTATAGATGTCAGGCAATGTGTACACAATTCTCAACTAATAAACTCAACATCTTTTAAAACAATATGGTAAAAATTGGACTGTTGTTTAAAATTTATAAACAGAAAGTGATTGTATCTTATCTAAGATGAGTTCAGCGTAGGAACTACCACAGATTTCCAAAGTTCACTTCCTTCCCTCCAAAGCTGTGTATTTATCCTTTCTCTGCTCCACTCTAAAAAGGAAAGCAGAAGTCTAAGTGCTCTGCTGATCGTCATACCATTTATTCATATTCATATCTCCCTCTAAGACTTGCAGTGATGAACCAGGAATTCCTGGCCATTCATTCCAGCTGTCTAGGGCTCCAAACTTTCTGTCATCTTAGCTTTCTGTATCATCTATAACATGTTTTTAATGATAAATTAAAAATAAAAAGAAGTATATATGGTGAGGTTTTTAATAGGTGTTAAATCTATTTGTGGATTTATTATACTTATCTCTTCACTCTTTGGTATGATTGTAATGATCATAATGAAGGGGAAAAAGAAAATAACGATCAAGTGAGGAAGTGAACTTGATCTTTAACACTACCAGCTATTTGACCTTGGAACTGTTAACTTTATGTCCTCGCTTTACTCATCTGTAAAATATGTGATAGTACTTACCTCATAAAGATGACGTGACGATTAAATGAAATAGACTAGTTTCTGACTTCTAATAAACTCTAAAGCTTGTTAGCTACTACTGAAGCTCATTCCAGCACTTAAATTTCTGAGTGATTCAACTCACTTTCTTAGAAAACTAATAACACATTGTCATGATCATCCATTTAAATCTTAGTTCAGTTTTCTTTTCAAAGAAACTAAGTCAGTGATAGTTCAGTAGGAAAGAGACTGATCATTTTTGATGTCAGTAGAGATGCAGAGAAGTAAGACTTCTGAACTTCGGGTTTCCCATGGGACACAGGCCCTGCAAGTGAAGCTTCCAGACACGAGGAGAGGATTCAGCCAGATGAGAGCAAGAAGGCACACTGACAGGAAGAAGAGGAGACCAAGGGGTGAAGACTCAGAGTTTTGAGCAGAGCCCAATTTCCTTCTCAAGCAGGGCAGAGCAGCTGACATATAAAATCCCTAATATTTCCAAAGAAGTAATTATTGCATTCACCCGTCACGCACACATGTAGATACACTACTGCTGCTGCTAAGATCGATAACACTATTTAAACACATAGTAAACTTGTATTATTTGCAGGATATTTTTCTTTTTACCATCTGTGGTAACATCTACAACTTTTCTTTTTAAATAAATGTGTTTAGAAACAGACTACCAAGGGAGGGGAAAAATCAACTATTACCTTTTAACATTTTAAACACCCAAGAAGTAAAATATTTTCATGCATTCTACTACAATACATAGTATAAATCATTAACTATTTATTACCAAAGAAAGGCAGATGTTAACTCTTGTTTCCAGTTTTAAAGAATCAGAGTAAATTAAAACATTTTACTACTAGAATTTCATGATTTGGATTATAAGGTTTAATTGCTTATTAATTTAAGGTAAAACTTAAATTTAGTGTTTCACAGCATCTTGTAATCTAAACTTTTAAAAAATATGACTATGTTATAATCACTTCAAAAGAGAACAATGATAAGATCCCTCTAAAATGAATTCCTAAATTAGGTAGTATTCTGTGCCTACTTAGCAACTTGTATCTTCAAAACACTGTATGAATATCAACTAGTTATTCCAGTATGACAGAAATAAGTAAAAAAGGAAACATGGCTCATCATTACAATGTTAAAAGAAAAGTAAAAAAGGATTAGTAATTTCCTAGGTTTAATAAAGTGAACAGGTGAAGAATAAACCCGAACTATGTGAAATACTATGAAAAGCCAAAATGTTTTCTCTTAAAACCAACCCATACTTTTGAAAAATTCTAAATTTTAGCCATTTATATAATCTAAAATTAGAGACAAAAATAAAAAGGCTGAGGCTCCTCTAATCAAATAGTTGATAAGTCTCACAGAGACAATCATCCAATTTCTGCATTCATGTGCTCAGCGTATTAGTGAAGACTAGTATAATGACAGTTCTGGCTAAAAGACAGAAAATCCACAGCCAAGAGGCCCATCCTTGACTCTGGTCCTCTATTCATCCTTCTCCTTCTCTCCATGTTCTCTCCTGGTACATTCCTTAAACTTTGCACCCAGTTGGTTCACTTCTCATCTACTTCCTCAGCCCAGTCACTACCTATTTGCTCCCCTGCCCTCTGGCTGTGTCCTACCTACTGCCTTTACCACTTAAAAAAAATTTAAGTTGCTTTATCATCAGTTGAACAAATGAGGTTATTATGTATTAATTACTGAGGCCCAGGAGCTAAAAGGTCTTTCCACTTTGCTTGGCACTCAACTAGAACAGTGGTTTTCAACCTGGGCTGCACATCACCAGGGAAACTGGAAAATCCCAAGCTCATGACACAAGCCAGACCAATGAAATCAGAATCTCCTGGGGCTGTGGGTGTCTTCAAAGATTCCCAGGATATTCTAATGTGACCCCAAGGACCACTGATCTAGAGTAAATGTTTACTGATATCGAAGAAATATCCTTTAAGTGTAAATCAGTAGAAAGCACACAACAACATGACTGGAGCCTAGTCAATGTGAGGTCAACTTAGAAGATTAAGATTAAAAAGGAAACTGGGAATTGAAATGAAAGCAATAGGTCAGATAATTCAAACCAAAATAGTACTGTGTTTCAAACAGTTATCTGTATATTTGTTCTTTTATATTCAATCTAGTATGAAAATATATCTTAATGGATTATAATTTATTTGTGGGGGAGCATGAGACTGAGAAAATTATTTGATTTCCTTTCCTCCATATTTTAATTCACCTTGCATATGCAGACACCAATCTCATCTAATTAAAGTGGTTAAAACCAAGGTATAACAGCAATTATTAAAACTTTGTGGTTATGCCCTATATAGCTAGTAATTTGACCCAGTTACAAGTCCAAAGTTAAAAAAGAATAATCATTCTTTGGTCTATAAAGCAACAGCATATAATATTAAGATAAAATTTGATAAAAATAGAATAAAATTAAGATAAAAATAAAACACATATCATAAATCAGTAGTTATATATGGAGCAAAAATATGAAAATGAAAATCTGGGTTATAAAAACAGTTATGAAAGTGGCTTTGATACTATAAATGGCCTTATTAATGGTTAATGTGATCATCTGAAGGTTAGACTGTTTGATTTTACAGAGAAGCAATTCAACTATAAAAATATGATTTAAAAATAACACAGTGGTATAATATAAAAGAGATCTATTTGCAGACGTATTCCACACTCTGGACAGTGTCATAATATGTACAACAGCACTTAATCAAGTAAGAGCAAAATAATATTTTAGATTCAATATTTAAGTGGAAAGAATTGTTAGATATTTTATTTCCTTATAAAAACTATTTTTAAGAATCTATAGTATATGACATCAAAATAAATAAGGACTTAAAAATGCCTTTTTTTTAACTTGCACATTATGTAACCCAAATTCTGTGTCCTCAAACTGGTTAATGTTTCTGAGTCATTTCTGCAAACAATACAGAAAGCCCTGAGTATCACGATTGTTATATATGCCGAACACTGGCAGAGTATTCTTTTAGTCATTGTCTGTTAAATAAAAATAGGCAATATAATTTGCTTTAATACAAAATTATAATATAAAAATGTAAGAATGTATACATTCTTGATAGTATAAAGATTAGAATCTATTCGGAGAGAACTAAAATACAGATGATGCAGTGATTTATGTTAGAATCTAATCTCACACCCACTTTCCCTGACCATCTGTCTTAAGGAATAGTAAGTCAATAAAACTATCATTAACAAAAGTTTAACTGTAACATAGAAGTTTATATTCCCTACATATCCCAGTTTTGTAATATGTAATTTCAAGAATGCTTAGGAGGTAAAGAATGGCATATTTAAGAAAATATATTTAAGCAAAAATTCAGGCATGTTAATAATATACATGTGTAATTCTGTAGCTTAGAATAGTGTATTTTTTAATATTACCAGCCAATTTGAAGGTTTTCAGATTCTTATTGTATGTCAAAAACATTAGTTTGAATAACACTGCAAAATCCAGAGAAGAATTACTGTCAAATTTTTGCAACTTGATTTATGTAATATAGCAGCTTGAATGCTATAGTCTAAATGATACACGCAGAAGTTCTTGTTCTTTATTTTACTATAATTTACTTCCCTGATAAAAGTGTATATTTACTTTAAAAATTAAACCAGCTATTTCTATGAATATTAAAAAATATTCCTGGGTGCAAATGATTTCTATTATACGTTGCAAACAAAGGTTCGCTAAAGAAAATCCAAGCTATATTTGATCTCCAACTACTACGGGCCCAAGACAACATGATTGGATTAGATCAATATTAAGGTGTTTTTTGTTTTGTTTTGTTTTGTTTTCAGTATAATGGGCCAAAAGCCCTTTAAATCAAGTTAAATAAAAATTAAATTTAATCCATTTTAATTTTATACGTATATGGAATGTGGCATTTTTTTTAATGGGGGAGATTATAAAACTAGAGGGTAATAACATGACCTCACTTTTAAAAGTCAGAAATCACTATATTAATCATTTAATTATATATAACAAAGTTAATATATTGCTCCTCAAATATGGATTCTACTAATTTGTATAGCTAATATTATTGCATATATTCTCCTGTCCATAAATTTATAAATATACTAATAAACTATTAAATTGGATTTTTTCATGAATATATTACCAATTCCAGAAATATAATGCATTTACTTTCAAGATGGAAAATTCTGCACAGACTGTATATCTTGAACATTGCTCCTGAAGACAGTCATCATTTCATAATTATAAGTATGTTTGAAATAAGTAAAAATGTTCAGAAAGAAACTCAGACACATTCTTCAAAGACTACAAGTAGCATTCTAAGCCATGTGTAATATACTTGGTATGTGGATGTGTTTGTGGTTTTGCAGAATCATAAAGAAGCTGTATATTAAGCTCAGGAGCTAATCAACAGATTTGTGAGTTATCAACCAAGAACACCTAACACTGCCCCCCTCCAATCCCCTGGCACCTAAAATCTGAAGCTGTGTGAGAACAGTTATCGTGGAATAAATGTTTCAAGTGTTTCCAGCTGACAAACAACCAACCAAGAAATAGCTACAAGGCATCACAAGTAATAAATCCTGTGTTGTGGAGATGAAAAACTCAAATGTCTGTGTTTACTTTTCAATGTGAAGAAATGTTTCTAAAAAGGAGTTCAGATTTTTATAATATGCCTTCGTGTATACAGCTAACAACTACTACTTTATATGAGAACACAACCCAGAAGTAGTTCATAACATTACACATTAATTTAACCTACACTGTACCTTATAGCTATGATGATATAAGTATAAAGTTGATGATGATTTCAGGTCAAGAGGAAAATATACATTTATACATATTTAAAACTTGAATATTTAAACAAAAACATATTTGACAGACTTATTTGAAAATATGCTCTAGCATATTGACAATGTAGACTATCATTTAAATACTGAAACTATACAAATTGGAATTACTAGAAATTTCTATGAGAGTTTACATTCAAGGAAGCAAGCAAATTCAGATTATTACAAGGGATCACTTTTAAACATAAATATACTGAAACCTTTGCAAGTTTTTTATTAGTAGTAGAATTAGCAGGCACGTCCGTTTCCTTGCACTTCTGATGCAACGTACCTTGTCAAAATAAATAACTGCAATAAATACACTAGTCATTCATTATTAACTTCTACCATTAAGATTAAGTTTAATTCCCAGGCATGACTTACAGGGGTATGGTTAAGAAAAATATGTAAAAAACTTTTAAAATCCATTTATCTAATGAAGCAGCATTCTAAATTAATGTTGTATATGCAATATTATTATTTGCAAAGAAGATATGTTTCTGGTCTTAAAGAATGTTGGCAAAACAAGTTTAGTTTTAGTTTAGCTTAGTTGTCAAAAGCACAACTAATCAATCCAAACTAAAATACAGTCCTTGAACTATGTTCATTTTAAGTAGGTATCCCTTAGGCCAGCTCTCTTGTGAAAGCATCACAGAATCTTTTGATCCATACTGCCCTTGATTACGCTTTCTGGGTACAAAGCAAGTGAGGCCAAAAAGGGACATTTGCTGTCTTCCTGTGGAGAGGCTGGGGAAGTAATGAAGAGAAAGGTAGAGAGAGAGAATGTGGTGTGTTATTTATTTTGAAAAGCAATACTATTTTATTGCACTCTTTAAGAAAATACCTTTGGAACAAAACATTAAGGCTTACTGAGATTCTGTCATCATTTCTTCCCTACTAAAAGGTCACTGCAGTATCTTCATCTTCAACAGAGCTCTTGAGCAAATTTCAGCACCACGGACAGCAACACTTCTACTAGGACAAGCGCCCATGGTTGCATTAGCCATTTCTTAAAAAACTTGCATACACTTCTTTGTGAATCAGCAAGGATTATAGCCATTATTATATTAATAGGAAGGAGTTAAAGGTAATATACGTTATTAATGAGTTCAGTATTTTTCATTCATAGATCAAGCATTTGCCAATTAGTACCACTGGAGAGCATCCTGAAAATTCAAGCTAATTACATAAGGTGGCTGATAAAAAATCTAACATTGATCAGTTATCACCAGATACTTAATTAAAGCTTTCTACTCATAATGAGTCTCCGATCAATAACTATACAAGTTTCTAAGAGAAAACAGGAAACTTATGTGAGTAAATACGCTTAGGTAGGCCCACAGACTTTCCAAATGGCCAGAACTACCCCTGTAAAACAAGTAAAACACTTTTTTAGTTCTTCCTACATAAACAGCCACAAACACTTTCTCTTGTCCCTTCGGCCAACCAGCTTAATGATGTCACAATCAGAGAGCTCATGTGTAAGGCCCATAAGCCAGACCATACATGCCTGTCTCAGACTATTCTCATTTTCGCTGCAGTCATCAGTATGCAATCCCATCCCTGTCTCCCTAACAAGCTTCACTCAAATTCCATTAAAAAAAAAAAAGGCAACAGAGTTTGAACCAACTCCATAGCACTGGCTTTATTATCTCAGAAGACCAGGGTCTTCCTGACCTTCCCAGGATCCCAGAAGAAGGCACCAGTCCACCAGCAATCCATGGGATAGTCCCAAATCAAGCAGCAAGTCAAGCTCTTATAACCACAAAAACAACGGTGAAGTAACAAAAAAACCAGAGTCCAAAAAACATTTTAACACTCTAGAAGACGCCTCAACCAAACACACACGGATATAAAAGCACAAGGATGGGGAAAATCCACTGTTCCTACCTTACAGTCCTCAGGACACGATTTCACCGAGTACTCCTCCGATTGTAAGTACTTATGGAGCACGCTTTCAAACTCTTCGTATTTCTCCTGAGCGTGGTGGTCGTAGTCTTGGTAAGCCTCGACGCACTGCCTGCAAGTGGTCATCTCACCGCCCTCCTTGAGCACCACATCCAGACTACAGTTCAAAGTGTTGGGACTGGACAACCCCGAGAACAACTCCCAAAGTGTGTAGGAATTACAAAATGAAAGGTAAAAATCCGACAAGTTCCAGAGCGGAGTTGGATGCGTGCCCCTCACCTGCTGCTCCTCCCCCGTGGCCGCCAACCCCCGACTCCAGTTCCTGGCGCACACGGCGTCCGCGCTCTCCACCGTGAAGCACTGGCCCGAGGAGGCGCCCTGGGGGTAACAGGTCTCCAGGCGCCACACGGGCTTGGCAGAGTTGCCCAGAATAAGAGCCTTGCCCCGGTTGTTTCTGCCTCGGCTGCCCTTGCCGCCGCCGCCGTCTCCCGGGGAGGGGGGCAGGGTGGGGGACGAGGAGGCGGCGAGGAGTCTGTGCGCCTGGGCGGCGGGCGAGGACTCCCCCATGCTCGCCAGGAGCGCGGGCCAGGAGGGCTCCTGCTGCCGCTGCCGCTGCTGCTGCTGCTGCCGCTGCCGCTGCTGCCGCTGCTGCTGCTGCTGCTGCTCCTTGTCCCGGGTCCGGGTCAGCTTGGCCTCGGCGCAGAACCACAAGTGATCAGAGAGCAGGACTGTGAAAAACAAGAGAGATGCCAGAGACAGTCGCCATTTCTGAGCCCTCTCTGAATCGATGAACGGTTTCTCGTTCTCCCGGGGTGCCGCCAACCAGATTTTTAACCCGTCGTCATACTGCCGACACATCCAAGCACCCCTGGTCATATTTTGGGAACGCACAGCCCTGGCCGACTCCACCGTGAGGGCTCCTGTGCCGGTGTCACCACGATATGCATTGACTTAAAGGGTTTAATTTCCTTATCCCCTCCTCCCGTTTCTTCTCTCTCCCTCTCCCTCTCCCTCTCTCCCTCTTTCTCTCTCCCTCTTCTCTCTCTCTCTCTCTCGTTTTGCCTACATAAATATTACCAGGCTTTGGAGGAAGATATGACTTGCTTCCGACCTAATCATCAGCCGACCCCATCCTCTGTAGAGTGGGAAACAATAATGCAGAGAGAGAGGCGGAGAGGGAGGGAGGGAGGGGGGGAGAGACAGTCGGAGGCTGGGGCTGGCGGCCGGCGGTGAGCGGAGTGCAGGAGGTGATGGTGGAGGCGGCGGAGTGGCTGGCGCTGCCCCTCTCACCCAGGCACTGTCAGGGCGCGCGTCCCCATGGCCCCGCCGAGGACAGCCCTCTCTCGCCCGCCGGGGGCATGCCGCGTCTCCGCTGCCCGCTGGCGGCGACCAGAGCGCCTCCCCAGCTCCCTCCTCTCCTCCTCCTCCTGCTCCTACTTCTCGCTCTCTCTCCGCGAGTCCGGAGCCTGGGCCGCCGCCGCCGGCAGGGCTCTCCCTCCCCCCCACCCCCCACCCCGCGCTCCAACTGCCGCTGCCGCCGCCGCCGCCGCCGCCGCCGCCGCCGCCGCCGCCGCCGCAGGTCTGCCCGCGGGCGCAGCCGCCGCCGGGCTCCGACTGCTGACGCCGCCTCCCCCAGACCTCGGGGCCGAATCGCCGGGGCTGGGCCTCCGGAGAGCCACAGTCATCTTCAGTCCCCGGCTAAGTTGCCGCCATCTTCGTCCTGGAGAAACACTTTTTTGGGGGGGAGCGCTGGGTTTTGCGTCATCTCCTCCCGCGCCGAGATGTCTCCATCCTGGCGCATTGGCACGGGGCTCGGCCGGGGTGGAGAAGGGGGGCGAGGACGCCGGGGTCCGGCGCGGGTGGGGGGGCCTGCACTGCTGCGCTCGGACGCTCGCGCTTTCCCTTCCGCACACCCCTCCCCACGTTTTGGGTTTTTTTCTTACTGTTATCACTGGATAAAGTCAGAATGCGGACTGCAAGGTTGAGGATGCCTGCAAATTTCTTCAGCATCTCCCGCTCCCTCTCTGACTCCGGAAAAAGTCCGAGTTGCCGGCGGGTGGTTAGAGGCTTCTAGCGGGGCGAGGGTCTGGGTGTCACCTCCTTAACTAAAGAATAGTCGACTTCAAATGAAAGGTTGGGGGCATGGGAGTGAACATGAATTGGCTGGCGGAGGTGGAGGAGGCGACATCTGATCCCTCTGCATGTGCCTCAGGATCCCTAGACAACTAGAGATCAACAGCTTCCCGTGCATCAAATCATCTTAAATGATTTTAGTATACGGAAGGGATATGTGCGCGCATCGACATCTTTAGCTGTATATAGGACAGCGACATTTTTCATAAAGTAGAAGGAGATTAGAAGTGGCCTCATAGAGTCTTAGGAAAAACTAATAAGACCTCGGGTACCAAGGCTCACTGCCCAGCGCAGAGTTTCGAGTTCGACACCCTGACCTCGGGGGATTCCCCCTCCAGCCTGCAGCACCCCAAGCTCCCGGGACTCCCGCTCCGAAGGCCTGCGCCCCAGCCCCCACCGAGCGGGGTTTTGCTATAGCCCAGGACTTCCACAGCAGCGGGCCATCAGGCTGCCCGGGTGGCAGCCGCGGCAACCCGAGCCTCTGGTGCCCCTTAGCGTTGGCTCTCGGAGTTCCGAGAAGGAAAAGCCTCAGTCGCGCTGGGAAAACCAGGGATTCTCTCGACCCCGCCTCACGTGGATCAGTGCTGGGGGCAAACAGCCGTCTCGTTTTATCTGAAGACCCTGCCCACTTCGCCCCTCACTCCCACCAGCGCTGCGAGGGCAGGAGACCGTGCCGGGGCCAGCGCCTCCCCGTGCGCGCGCACCCGGAGCGCAGCACTGTCCTGAGCTCTCTCCGGCTGTCGCAGAGGACAGCGGTTTGTTCCACCGGGCACTCACTGTGTCAACCTCCCTTCCCTGCTTTCTAATGACTGTACTATTCTGTAGGGTGCACATTCACATGGGCAGTATTAGGGTGCCATCATTCTAAGCAGCTATGTTGAGAAAACAAAAGGATGGATCATCCGTATTCACATTCCTTAAGTGTTGGCAGGAGGGAGAAGTAGATATTTTTTAAAAGCTGAGTTGCAAAAGATAATGGGCCGGATTCAACCAACCAGTCCTTTCTGCGGAATACTAAATTTTACCCATGTAAACTGTAAGTTTCTAAAAACGATATGCAGTGACCGTCAAAGCTTGGTGCAATGTGACAGCTTTTTGATCTGTGTCATGTAATGTTTTACAAGACAACCTGTATAAGTATACCATGCTGGCACTTTGGCTTTTAATGTGTTGAATTTTAGCTACATAAAAGATCTAGAAACTAAAAGATATACTTTCTATGGCAGGTTTGTCCTTACCTTATAGCACCTTTCAGTAGGCAAATTTCCATGTTGAAAATTAAACATGAAATGAAAACATTTTATCTGAGCTTTGTATAGGAAGCCAGCATAAGCTGAGGAAATAGTCTTTTCAATTCTTCTCTTTTGATGGTTTAAATTATTTTGACATTGAATACAATATTCTCTCAACCAGTGATATGGATAAAGATATCCTTTGGAAAAATCCCTGTAAATTTTAGAAAGCATTTTGTTTGGTCCTCTACTTTTTTCTTAAATTTAAAACGTCAACCCTCTTAAACCAAATCAGATTTAAGTACAACATAAAGTCCGCTTGTAGACATAAGTGAATATACCGGTGTGGCATTTTCTATTGTATAAATAAATACAATACATGTGGAAGATAATATCAGAAGTCTTGATTTCTACTTCTCGATAAAAGACCTTGCAGAACATGAAATTGAACATATCATATTCTAAATCCTGAAATGATTCTCCCTCTCTTTTGTTTTGAAATTTTTGGCCCTCTGTGATAAAATATAGATGAAGTGTAATAATCCAAGGCCTTTCTTTCTATAAACACAGGGTGAGGATTTTTTTTTTTTAATTTAAGGAATTTTTTTGCTTATCCGTCTATCTATTTTTATCTCTATCTAGAGGCAGTTGTTTAATACCTGGGTTACAGGATTTAATTTCGTACTTCTTTCTCTCACCTACCTCTTCATTTTTCTTCACCCTGTTTCTTCCTAATCTAAAGATGCTGCCTGGACAGGTTTATATTTTTCTTGATCTCTACTATGCAAGATAGAAAGCTCAGAAAATCCTTGGCTAAGGAAGTCCACATGGTGTCCTTGAGTGGGGAAGCTCACACAGAAAGTTCACAGGCAGACTAGACTGAGTTTCAGAGCAAAAGATGATCTGAGCGTGACTGGCTTTTTAATGTAAGAAAGCAAAATCCGCCAGAGCCCTTCTGCTACCCCGAAGGGAGAGAGGTGGGCAAAGTGACTGTTAGGGTTGCAAGGCTGAATTGCCTGACTGGACCCCCACTCCCCAGCTGTGCACCACCCGGCCACCACCCAACCCTGCTTCCCCCTGCCCCGTGTGCCTCTGATCCTGGCAGTTTGGACTTTCAGCTCAGGTCAGACTTGCTCTTGTTCACAGGGGTAAATAACACCCCAAGTGAACGTAAGGAAGACCTGAAGTTATGCTTCCGAGGAAAAAGTGGCAGATGTTCTACTGAAATGAATTACCATATTTGCTCTTTTTTTTTTCTTCCTCAAAATACATATTTCTTGTCCCAAGTCCAACACATCACAATTCTTACTAACTCTCTTCCCCAACTGTCCACTCCATGCACATTTTCAGCTTCAAATTTCATGTCCGGTAGCCTGGAGTTGTGCTCTCTGTTGAGCGCTCTCACTACTGACAGACAGACCCATTACCTAGGGGATGGACTTTAAAGCCAAGGATCAACAGAGCTATTGCAATCAAAGCATTCACAACCACTCCAGACAGTGTTCCCCGGCATCGCCTCTACTGACACATGGGGTCAGACGCTTCTCCAGCATGGGGTGGGGCTATACTTCGCACCAGGTTCAGCCACCTCTCCGGCCTCTACTCACAGCACACCAGCAGCACACGCACCTCTCCCCAGTTTTGGCAACTACAAATGTCTCCTAGCACTGCCAAATGTCCCCTGGGAGCAAAATCACCCTCGTTGAGAACCACTGCTCTAGAAACATCTCAAAGTGGTGGTTTCTTAATTCATATCTGCATGGGAGAAGTTCTGGCATCACAGATGAACCTATAACTTCTGCTTTATATACAGGGAACTTACAATCGTCACCCAGAATCACCACCTCCTCATACATCTCTTGTTACAGAATACTTTTAAAAGACTAATACTGAAAATACTGCAACTCCCTTAACCTCTCACTCTCTTCTCTATAGAAAGTTAAGGGGATAAGTGACACTTAAATCTGATTAATGTCAGAATTTTTCTCCATAATTCCGATAAAAATATTATTTATTAACCAGACTGTTTACTAATCAGGCAACTGTCTGTTTGTACTTTATACATAGTATATAATAAACTGAACTAAATATATGTGTATATGCTCATAAATGTAATTACTGTTATTACATGCACATTAAATACAATATGCACATTGTAGAAAATTACAGAATGCAAACAATTTTAAAAGTCTTAAGTAATCCCAACACCCAGATATAGTCACTATTTCCATTTTGCAGTATCTCTCTAACATTTATTTTATATTATGAAACCCCTGTTTTGTGACATTTACTAAATCAGATTTCTTTTAAGGACTGAAGTAGGAAGTCTGATAGCATACGTATTCACATGTACTAGATAATAAATTTTCCCCTCAGTACTGCACTGTTAATTTTAACCAGAGACACACAAATTCTAATGGTGTCTCAAAATATTAGTGTCTCTCTTTTTCCCTGAGCGTGTGATTAAATCAGAAAGAGAACTAGGAATGGGGAAAAAAAAAGAAATGAACAATATATAAAATTAAAGGTTCAGGGCTTCCCTGGTAGCACAGTGGTTGAGAGTCCGCCTGCCGATGCAGGGGCACGGGTTCGTGCCCCGGTCCGGGAGGATCCCACATGCCATGGAGCGGCTGGGCCCGTGAGCCACGGCCGCTGAGCCTGCACGTCCGGAGCCTGTGCTCCGCAACGGGAGAGGCCACAACAGTGAGAGGCCCGCGTACCGCAAAAAAAAAAAAAAAAAAAAAAAAAAAGGTTCATTACTCTCAAACAAGGGGAAGAAGCAAAGTCAGGCTCTGTTATTTTATCTTAGTATTAGTCATATCTAGCCAAACTATGTCTCACAAGATATTTCAATGATGCTTAGTAAAAGTCTAATACACTGCAATAGCATTTTACTAATTTTTTTTTAATAATTGGGATAATACTTTCTACAATAGCCTATAGTCAATTCTTTGTTTTTAGGTAATCTGGACCTTGCCCTTCTCTTATAGTTCCCATGAATTAGGATGTTTTAAAATAAGACAACTTTAAGGGTACATGCCCTCTGAAAGTAAACTGTCAACAACCAATCCCACTTCTGCTTGCTATGTGTTGGTCCTAGAATGAACCATGAGGAGGCTGAGATGACAGACCATGTCCAGCCTCTTGAAGCTTAGTCAAGGGGGAGAGGAAGGGACGGACTGGGCCAGCAACCACAACAGGGCGGGGAATGCTAATGGATTAGCGATTTGGGAGGCTTCAGAGGAGGAGGGATGAACTCCAACCCGATTTTGAGAGGGACCAGGATAGGAAGATACTGGGGTCATTGAGTGACATTAGGAAGGATCCTTGAAGAAGACCCCCAATGTTGAAGGACCCCAGGGCACTGGAGGACCGACGGGTGAGTGGGCTGGCCTGGAGTGTGAGGGCACATGGCGAAGCTGAAGGAAGAGACCAGAGAACAGGGCTGGACTCTCGTGAATGATAATGTATCATGAGCAAAGAAACTGGCTCTTCTCCTGAAGGTGGTTGGGATTCATTGAGGAAATTTAGATAGTGATTTAAAAGTTGGTTTTCACTAACATCACTGTTCACTAAAATCAAAATGAGAAATATGTGCAGGGAAGGTGTTAACCAGGTTAGTAAATACATTGCTTCTTGTTAGCTTAACAGCTCAAATGTAGCACAGTGGAAAAGAAGAGCAAATAGCTTGGCTGGTATGTAGGTTTCATTTATCAGAAAAAGTAGGCTGTGGAGTCTAGGAACTCCTACGTAGGTTTCACCTAACAGTGTGACTAACAGCACAGAGTAGCTTAATAGCACAGGCACATTTCAGAAGGCAGCTGAATAGTACCCAGTTGCAAATATATTGAGGGATCTGGTGATTAAACGTGCTTCTTACAAGAGAACATTGCAGAAATAATCTACATATATATCACAGCTCTGTGTTTACTTTTCTGGGTGTCATTTATGCTTATATCTTTCGAAGAATTCAAAGTGCTGAAGTTATTTGATTATACTTATTTTCATGAGACTGTACTTTTATTCCTATTTAAATGGCTAAATTGTTATGAATTGGAAAGGAGATATTTCTTTTACTTTGGTTCTATTTTATAAAAATAATTAAAATAACATGTTTTGTCCTCTTCTCAAAAATTTACCTTTATTCCTTAGAGTTAATTATCTACTAAATAATTTTACCATAGAAAAGTCAAACCGAGAAGAAATATTTTTTTTTCTAGTGAAAACCATTACTTGAATATGCCAACTCCATAAATCAAATATATAACAATCCTGAGCTATTTTCTTTTTTCACTTTGAATGTCTTCTGGATGCACAAAAATAGGCACCTCCTCTTAGTTGTTATGACACTGCTTATGTGCCACATATAAGTGAAAACAGATCATGTTCTTATATACCTACTGTTCTAGAAGGGCATTTTGTGCTTTCAGAATTCACAGATAACCTGCAAATTCTTGACCAACATATCTATATTTTTAAAAACAAATTATGGATAAAGAGCTAATGAAGAGTATGCTAAGCTTATTTATAAAGAAAGTAAGATTAAGCCTTTAGATTTAGGCCCACTATAGTTTGCTAATATAAATTCCCTTTAAAGAAGAGGGCAGGTTCTAGCACCATCAGGTACCTGAGGGCTCTGGTTAATTACCAACAATGGTAAATGTGCCAGAGTTGCTCTGAACCTCAACTGACCTTGACTTGATTGGGTTGGTTGGGCATAACTAGAACTTGCTCTCTATCTTCCAGTGTGCTCTAGCTCAGTGGTTTTCAGACACTGGCGGGCAAAAAAATCAAGTGGAGGCTTGGAAATTTGTGCCGCTCTCCAGAGACCTGCTTCAGTAGGACTAGGATGAGGTGCAGAGAAATTGCATTTTTAACAAGTCTCTCTTGGTAACTTTGTATGACCAGTGAATCCGGCTATCCACGGTGACGGCCCTGCTGGATAGAGCAGCCCATGTCAGTCAAATTAGAGTACACACTCTAAATTCTAAAACAATATCAAGATCCATCTGTTAGAGGATGTAATGTTAGATAATAGTATTTGTGATTAAGAGTTAGCACATGGAGGGTTAGTTCATGAACACTTTCCATAGAATGCAAATATAGTATACCAACACATACCATTAAAAAATCTACATCATCATCACAGAAATTACTTATTATTTGCCAAATACTGTCCTGAGTATATGTGTAAACACACACACCAAATTTTGCAAGTAAAGAAGTCACAAAGGGAAAACACTTCCTTCAAGATGTACAGGGCAAGGTCCAAATGGAGAAATGAACAAAAGTCACTGAGAAATATAAGAGAAGATTTGAACAGCAGGAAAAATCAGCCTGTGTCTAAATAGGAAGATGATTATTATAAAGATGGAAATTCTCCCCAAATTAATGTACATATGCCTAAAAATAAGGTGAGATTATTCTTCCTGAAAGTATCCCCATATAAGAGGGAGCCATCTAATGTTTGAACTCTTACAAAATGTTTCATGCTGTGGGGCCTCTCTCTACTTTACCCCAAACTTCTTCTGGGGAAGACACATCCCCTACCATAAGACCCACCAACGTTAATTTTACATGCTTGCAGAGGATACCCAAGGGAGTTGTTAACCTAACGAAGGAAAACTTTTTTAAAGGAGGTAAATTTAGTTATTATTTCTGGGGTAATGATTCCACAATATTAAGTATCAGATTTCATTTTAAGTAAGGATGTCAAAGATCACAGTAGAAAACAATATAATGTTCATGTGGCAGTGGTTAAGAATACATTTTCAGGGATTTTTTTTTAAAGAGAAAAGAACATTATCACCATTATGCAAATGGATTCTCTGGTTTGGCACAAAATTTCCCAGGGGCATCCTCACAGAACCATCTAAGTGCTGCTCATCAGGCAGAAAGAGTAAAGTTAGTGACAGTTATTGTCTCTAGTGGTGACACAAGTTCAGATACTCACAAAAATGCAAGTGGAGAGTTTGAGTAATATTTTTTGTTGGCTTGTGAGAGTGTAAAAAGGTGTTTCAAAATTAATGTATTACTTTATGTACTAACTCAAATAAGTGTGTATCTAAATCTATACATAAAATGCTATGAGTAGACATTTGCTATTTATTTTCATCCTTAAATTTGATAAGTACAAGCTTATAGAAGCCTTTTTTGGGTAAGTTTCTGATTCATCAAAAGGGATGGGCTTTAGACACATTCTATTTCGGTTTCCCTTATATTCAGGCACAAATATGGCTTGTTTAATACATTTTCAATTAAAGCAGGAATTTTCTGTAGAAACTGATAGCAAGATATAAAGGTAATCTGGAATCATAAGTAGATATTAGAATGCATCCTCCCTGAATGTGCTCACGCACAGGAACGTCTGCCTCCACCTTCAGCTGCCCTTGAGACAGGACGTCTCCAGGGCTCTCCCTTCGTGACTGGCCTCTCCATCACAAGACCCAATAGGCTATTATGGAAAGCAGACTAGGAGGGGGATATAAATGGTGACTTACTCATTCCATGAACAACTGATGCAGGATCCAGCCTCTGCCCTTCCATATCTCTCCAGTGTTCAGAGAATCTCCAGCCAGAGCTTAGGTGAGTGAGGCCAGGTGGACAGATCTCAGAGTACCATACCTGGATGGTTATTCCCAGATACTATAGTGCTGTTCTCACACTACCATACAGAGAATGGATTTATGACACCAGCTACAGATTTAATCACAAACTGAAATCAGATACATCCACCAAAGAGTAGACAGTAATGTATTTCTCTCTCTGGCTCTCAGACCTTAAAATCAGCACAGATGGTAGTGACAGAGGTCAGGAGAAAATCAACTGTAAACAGAGAGGAGGGAGAACACACCTAAGAGATCTACATCCAAAGGGAGTGGCCACCCAGTTGGGAGCTTTCGAATGCAGGTGAATTTTAAAGTGAATAAATAAAGTAGAGAGGGTGATAACCTTACCATGTGCTAAAACATATTTTAATTATCTAATAATTAAAGCAACGTGTAAGTGGCCTAAAAGTAGGCGAAGAATGGGGAAAAATAAAAACCACAGAAACAAGACCTATAAAGAGTTAGCATATGATAAAGGATTAGGGAAAATATAACACAATAAATGGTTCTGGGACAATGGATTAGATATTGATATATGAGTTCATTTATATATTTACTTCTTTCACATAGTCTCTAGACGTTAAATAATTAAATATGAAAACTTAAACAACAGTGGAGAAAATATGGAGGAAGGCTTAAACCAATGAAAAAATTCATGTGATAAATTATAAGATTTAACTTCATGAAATAATTAATCTTTTGTTTGTAAAAAGTTATAGCTATGACTGAAAGGAAAATGAACTCCTACTTATTCAGGGGTGTTGCATTCATGTAGCTGATTCACTCCCTGATACTGAAACACATTTCCTCCACAAGCTTATAAACATACAGGGTCAGAGTTTTTGAAATACTGTGCAGTGTGTATTCATTCATCCATTCAGTTATAAAGCACTCTAGCTGCACAGTCACTAAGCGTTAGGTAAATTTCTTAGTCTCCTTAACTAAAAAGATCAACATTTAGACATGTTTCTTTAACTTCACGGTGCTCACAGTCTAGAAATATAGGTAGATATTTTTATACTGTGCTTTTAAGGGCTTTACATTTTTGTAAACTAATCCGCTCAAAAGAGCAAGTGTGTCACCAATACAGTCTACTTTGTGAATTTCTACTACTATTAAGACCTGGCTAAGACATAACTTTTTCCCTTCTGCCTTCCTTGACCATGCCAGACAGAGCTAAATTTATTCATTAACCTATTTAGCCAATATATACTGCGTATCTACTATTTGTCTTTATAGGAATATAAATGAACAAATATGTTCTCAACGTGTTCTGAACAGAGCTGCAATTTTACTACTGACTACTTCCCTCTTTAGTTTTTCCACAATATTCTATACAGCAGTGACTCCTAACCATTTCTGGAGTGAAGTATCTCTGATACTCTGATGAAAGCTCTGCACACTCTCCCCAAATGAAGTTTATTGCTCATACACTCAAGATTTTGCCTACAGTTCTGCAACATTCAGAGACTTCCTGAAACTCCATCATAGGCCATTCACATCGGGTCAAAAAATACCTGTTGTAGACCTTTCCATCCTGGCATGTGCCCATAAGTACTGCCTGAGTTTGTTTATACATCTGCCCTTTTAAAAATAGCAACAAACAAACAAACACCTTGTTGTAAGCTCCTCTCAGGCAGAATGTCTTTTTGCATTTACTGCAGCTAACAGACTAATAGCACATATCAATATCTATTGAGTGAAAGTGAATACATGTGAAGAAATAATTCAACAGGACTTTGCACAACTTTTCCTCGAATACATGCTCCATGAATGATGCTTATGCCCATACAGTGCAACTACACCAAAGACAACTGACTGCATACAGCATCAGTTAGGATTCCTTCTGTTCAAAGTGACAGGAAAAAATACTGAACAGGTTTAAATAAAGATCACTTTATTGGCTCACGGAACTGAAAAGTCCAGGGGTAAGCCTTCGTTCAAGCATAGATGGATTCTTAGGGTTGAACATTGTCTTCTCGGCTAATTTTACTGTCCAACTTTCTGCTCTGACTTCTAATTTGTTGGCTATGCTCACATGCAGGTGCTTCACTTATGTGGAAGGATTGTGTCAGCAGCTGCTACCTCATAGGCTTCAAAGCTCAAGATCATCAGAAATGACTGATCCTCTTTCAGTAGCTCCCACTGCAGTCCTGAGACTGACTGCGATTGGAGACTATTAAGTCATGTGCTCACGTCTGATGCGATGGCTATGGTTTAGCCTACCTCACATGATCCACACCTGGAACTGGGGTTGATCCCCACCCCAGCCATATGCACTGAACCTAAGAGTGGCTCACCTGTAAATGAAAATCTGAGGCTGTTGTGTGGTCTAGGGTGAGTGGATGCAAAACACTCCAGGAATGGCAAGGAGTCTGTACTGTTGTTCCCGAACATCCACATATCCTCCCTCCCAACCATATCCTTCAAAATACACAGGTTTACATAAGCTGCTCTCTCCCCTCTCCAGATAGGAACAGCCTTCATCAGTGAGATCTTTTATTTGCAAGTCACAGAAATCTACTTAAAACTATTTTGAGAAAAGAAAAAGGAATATATTGGTTTTTATTACCAAAATGTCCAGGGACAGAGCTTTACATTCATCCATATTCAGTCAACCAATGTGAGTAAGAGTTGGCCTCTCTGTTTTCTGGGCTCTTCCTTCCACTGTGCTGGCTTCATTCTTAGCATTCACATTGTGGTCTCTTGGAGCTCCAAGGTTAATGTCCCCTTAAATCTCAATTTTGAAATTTCTTGCTCCTGCTCTGCCCATCTTGGTCCTGGAGCCCATCCTTGAAACAGTCATTACGGCCAAGAGGATAGAATGTGCTGAAGGACTTAGCCTGGACATGTGTGGTACTCAGGAAACCAGGAGTGAAGTTTGTTTTGCAGAAATCGTATGGGCTAAGGAGAGATCCCCCAAATAAAGTCAGGGTATTGTGACCACAAGAAGCAAGTTGATACTGAGCATAAAATACAATAATTATTCAAATACTATAGCCTACTTTCCCATCTGACTGATTTGTCATAATCTCAGGCACAGATGTGGCTTCTCAAGGCCTGGCAATTGTGGATATGAAATGAATGTGCCTGACCACTCAGGCACAAACAACATGCCTGCCCTCTCCCCAAAACGCATCATGGGAAGTGAGCTACTATGTCTTTTTATAAACGAGGAGAGACTTCCACTTCCATTTTTTAAGACAAGTTTGTTTCAGCTAGGGAAGCTGAATAAAATACAAAATACATCTGTGTGAAGGTGATGATGAACTACACAAAGTCAAACATTCTATGTTGTTCTTCAGGAATTTGTCAATCCAAAAGTGATAGTGAAGGGGCTTCCCTGGTGGTGCAGTGGTTAATAATCTGCCTACCAATGCAGGGGACATGAGTTCAGCCCTGGTCCAGGAAGATCCCACATGCCACGTAGCAACTAAGCCCGTGCGCCACAACTACTGAGCCTGCGCTGTAGAGTCTGAGAGCCACAACTACTGAGCCCGTGCACCTAGAGCCGGTGCTCCGCAACAAGAGAAGCCACCGCAATGAGAAGCCCACGCACTGCAACTAGAGAAAGCTTGCGCGCAGCAATGAAGACCCAACGCGGCCAAAAATAAATAAATAAATAAATAAAGTTACTTTAAAAAAAGCAACCGTGAAGAGGCTTTAAAACTAAACTGAAAGGAGCAACTAAGAGGTTGAGACTGAAAAGGATTTCACCTCTCTTTTGGTTGGGGGTGAGGGTAGGACAGATCATTCAGCATCTACTAAAGAGGACAGACCCTGATAGATATCTCCAGCTTTCAAATGGGAGCCCAAATGTTTACACACTATAATGTAAGAAAGAGAACTAGAAAAAAGCAAGCCCTCATGGAATCTGATGCCCAAATTTGAAGCAGCTCAAGCCCTGATTAGATTCAGGCATCCTGTGTCTACCCTAACTGGACTGGCTACCTGATGCAAAAGCAAACCTATCCTGAGAAATCGAACATCAACCAGAGTCTCAAATTATGTCTACAATGGTTCATATCAATATTTGAAATGTAATAAAAAATGACCAAGAATATCTGAAAACTTCATGACAGAATTTCAGGAGAAAAATTTTAAAATATGAATAGATCTGCTAGAGATCCAGAAATTGGAGTATCGGGCATAAAATTTAAAGTAATTTTTAATTAATATGTTAAAGAGATTACACAATGAAGAATTTTGTCAGAAAACTAGAAACTCTAAAATTAAATAAAACAAAGTCTATAACTAAAATTATAAAGGCAGAGTAGATATAGGCTGTAATATCTAGCGTAACTACTAAATAATAGTAAATGAATTAATACATTAAAAACAACTGGTGTTTTTTTGGTCATTATGGAAATGATGGGATGCTGACCATGTGATGTTGACCAAAGCCAGAAATCTTGCTCAATTATAATCTGTGAATTTAGAATCTGGTCTGTCAATATCCTTTTCTTTACTCATAAGCGTTGACACTCAGGCCTTTGAATTACAGGTCTCTAATTTAGCCTATGCCTCTAGGCCGTCTGAATCAATGGCTTGGGGGTGAGAAAGTCTTCCTCTGGTTCCTGAGCTGCATTCTGGCACCATCCTGACACTAAGGGTATGGTTCCTTGTCTTGGCAGAAATGAGTAACAGGAGGTGCCAAGGATAGGCCTAGGGAATCAGGATTCTCTCAGGTTCCAGAATACATCTAAACGTCTACCGTCCACGCCTGTGTCTAGCTTAGGCTGAATAGCTTAGGACTGGAAATTTGGCTTTTCTAAACATACAAGGTCCCAACTATTAGATGTCTAAGTCTTTTCAATCACAGGCTGAAAGTAGATACCACTGTTATCAGACAGACCAGTGTCAACCTCAGTCTGGCACTCCCTCCTTCCTGTAGACAGTAATATCCTGTATTTTTCCTACTAAGTTTTCAATGCTTGCCTTCCCAGTGTTATGTCCTAAGTCTCAATATTCACCAGGTGTGTTTAACTAACTGTTTTACCTATTTTATTTATATTTCTCATCCACTGGAACTCTGAGGTTTTTTGTTTTTGTTTTGCCTTTTGCCCATGCTTTATCATGAACTAGCAGTCAGAAACATAACAGCTGATTAAGACACAAAGTTTAGAATAAATGACACTGTATTATCTGATACAGTATTACTATTCTAATTCAAATAACACCTTCAGGCTGCATCTAAATACAACACTATTTGGCACTGTATATCTCTGATCAATTGAATTCAATACTAGAGGTAATACATGAAGTGAAGTCTTCTTAGTAAATTCATTGTGAGAATGGGAATCGATGCAGTTGTTTTGCAAAGTAATTTAACAACATTGATTAAAATTTAAAATTCTCATATTCTTTAGTAATCTCTAAACATCTATATTTTAAAAATAGATTTTTTTTTTTTTTGTAGAAAAAGGGCATGTATGTGATTGAATGAAGTAAGGACTTGAATATGGTAATGTATGAGTCAGCTTCGGCTGCCATAACAAAACACCACAGACTGGGTGGCTTAAAGAACAGGAATTTATTCCTCACAGTTCTGAAGGCTGGAAAGTCCAAGATCAAGGTGTCCATTCAGTTCTCTGGTGAGAGCTCTCTTCCTGGCTTGCAGGCCTCCTCACTCCGTCCACACATGGGGGAGAGAGAAGAAGCAAGCTCTCTGGTGTCTCTTGTTATAAGGACACTAATATCATCACGGGGGCCCCTCCATCATGACCTCATCTAACCCTAATCACTTCCCAAAAGCCCCACCTTCCAATACTATCAAACTGGTGGCTGGGGCTTCAACATGGGAATTCTGAGGTGACACAGTTTAGTCCATAGAAATGCGGCTATATCTGTTTAAACTTACGAACCATATGAAAAATCCAATAAAAGCTTAATAATGTTTATCTCTGGGGGAGTGGGACTGAAAGATAAAATGGGAACTTCTACTTTATATCATTTAGTTAAAATTCATGAATAGTTAAAGTGATATGATCATTTTGGCAGCATAATTTTTGAATATCCAAAATATTCTTCCTGAAAACAAACAAAAATAAATTTGGGTAGTGAAAGGAAAAATGATGATGGCATATTCCACAAAAGTAGATAACAAAGAATTCCCAAGGAAATATTTGGGTGAGGCCAAACCAGTAAGAATCAATATCTGTGAGATGGGAATGTCAGGCCATGAAAGGGGCCAATCCACAACCTATAAACCCTGTGGAATACAATGTAATACCCACCTCTTCTCCCCACCAAAGAGAGGATTGAGACTTGAGTTTAGAAGCCTGGAAGGGCTAAGAGCCACATGTATAGCTGGAAACCATCAGAGCCTCCAAGTTCCTGGTAAGCACAAGAAGCCAGGATACGACAGGACTTCAAACACTGCCATGGTAGAATGAAACCCAGTAGCCTGAGAAATAACTGCAAAAACTATCCTCCAGAAGATGACAGGCTCCTCCTGAGAGATCCAAATTGAGCACCGAAGGAACACCAGGAATGAGAGAAGGTTCACGTGCCCGGAAGGGGAGACACCCAGGAGCAGGTCTAAGAAGTACTGGGAAGCAAGAGAATGCCTAAGGTGAGAGCCTGTGGCATGGCGCAAAAGGAAAAAAATCATCCCGAGAAGACCTCATTTAGAGAAATTGAGGAATGGCTACCTGAGTGAGGTGGGGCCACATTTTGAATCCCTCAGGAAAGGTGGGGAGCCCACAAGCCAGCCAGGAAACAGAGAAAGCCTCCCTAGCTCATCCCCATCCAATCATCTTTTGCAATGGGAGGAAAGAAAGGGAATATATTCTAATCCATAAAAAGGTTACTAGAAGAATTACAAGGAGAAAGATAAAAAATAATCCTATTAACATTTTAAGAAATAATGAAAACACACCAGAAATATGTGGCCACAAAGCAGATGGAACTGTAGTCTAACACTTCATATTGATCTAGAAGAATTAATAATCAATCAAAGCTTTGAAATAACCAATCAAAACCAGCAAAATTCAGAAATGATGTAGCTAAATCAAACATATAATGTATTATTGAATTATTTTGTAAATGAGTTCTTGAAAAATTGGTCCTAATTTGCACAAAATTGGTTGGAAATCTTTATCCAAGTATTCAATGAAGAGAAACTTCAGCTTTTGAATAACTGGGTGAACTGCAATTATTGAAAAGAGACCTTGGAAACTAGAAGACAATGAAAATTATCCTGACAAAAGCAAAAGAGGAAGTGAACAAATCAAAGAGTGAGAGCTCAGATGGTGTACAGAATTTAATTTTTAACTTCTACAAGTGTGATTTGGAATATCTTGGATTGTGAGAAGAATTTTTGATGAAGTTCCTACTTTAATTGGATAAATTTATACTCTGACTGGGACAGAATGAAACAAGAAGGCCTATGACTTTCCAGCATATAAATTTGGTAAAACATTCAAAAGAATCATAAATAGAATCAACTGATTTAAAGAAATGTTTTTCCTGTAAAAATTTTTTTTAAATACTGATGATCTGAATAGAGGCTTAAAAAGATAATATCTGGAAAATATTTTGGTAAAATAATTACACACTTAGTATTTTTAAATATTAAAAATACATACCCAGGGCTTCCCTGGTGGCACAGTGGTTGAGAGTCTGCCTGCCGATGCAGGGGACACGGGTTCGTGCCCCGGTCCGGGAAGATCCCACATGCCGCGGAGCTGCTGGGCCCGTAAGCCATGGCCGCAGAGCCTGCGCGTCCGGAGCCTGTGCTCCACAACGAGAGAGGCCACAACAGTGAGAGGCTCGTGTACCACAAAAAAAAAAAAAAATACATACCCGAAAGGAATAGTTTTTCAAAAATATTTGGGTATACAGAGAAAAGTCAATAAAGGTCTCAAGAAATATAAAATTATTAACCATCATTAAAATTCTGAAGATCTCAGTAAATTTTATAACAAATTATAAGTGATAGTATCATATTGAAAAAAGTAACGTATTTCTTTAAAATACTAGTGACAGGCTATTATAAACAGATGTAGATAAGGAATGATTTTGTGAATATTACCAAGATTAATTATTCTGTTTGTGTTATCTTTTAATGCTGATAGTCAATAAAAGATTTTAAAGATTTGCTTTAATATGTGTAACGTTGCTACAGACTTAAGGTTTGCATCCTCCCAAAATTCATATGTTGAAATGGGCCTTTGGGAGGTGCTTAAATCTTGAGGGGGGGAGCCCACATGATAGGATTAATGCTCTTATAAAAGAGCCCCCAGAGAACACTCTCACATATTCCACCCTGCGAGCACACAGTGAGAAGCACCATCTATGAACCAGAAGCGCACCCTCGCCAGACTCTAATCACCCTCTAGCACCCAATCTTGAACTTCCCAGACTCCAGAACCAAGAAAAATAAATTTTTGTTGTTTATAAACTGCCCAGTGTATGGCATTTTAAAATAGCAGCTAGAACAAAGACTATGTGTACATTGTATAAATGTTCTTTTATTTTTCAGAAATAACTTTATTTTTAAAAATCATTTTGAATAGACATTTCCATAGGCTCACCAATATAATAAAATTGAGTTACACATGAATAAATATTTTTAAAACTCACATAATTTTTAGTAACTTCTTTCACTTTCACATTGGCCCAGTTTGGAAAATAAATTATATGGTCACCTTAATCTTTAAGTTGTAGTAAGTAATATTGTGCAGTACTAGATGATAGATATTCATAAAGACCAATGGACAGAACGGAAGGTGCAAAAGCAGAAAGAGATCCTTCTTACATGGATGCCTGGTTTATGAGAGATGTAGCATGTAAGACAGTGGAAGATTTTTCAATAAACATTTTGATAATTGATAACAATAAATGATTATGGGATAACTGTATTAACATATGGTAAGAGTGAAGGTTAGCTCTAACCTTTCAAAAAATAAACTCCAAATTGATTAAAATCAAGTGTAAAAAGGACTAAGAATACAGGAAAATAGCTTCCTTACTTAAAGATAGGAAGTAATTGTGTAAGCAAGACACAGGAAACACTCATTACCCATAACTTACATTATTTAGGCATTGAGGAATTAGTATCATAATACTTAAAGACTACCTAAATCTGAAAGAGAGCATGTAGATGATAAAGACATAAAACCCAACAAAAATGTGCAAAAGAGTAAAGAGGTACTCCAGAGAAAAGGAAAGTCACATGATTAATAAACATGTGATAGATGCTTAACTTCACTAATCAGAGAAACACTAAGAAAAATCACAAGCTGATACAATTATATGTCAACAGATTGTCAATTTTTTTTGTTAATCTGACAATACTGAGTGGAATGAGATGTAATGCAACAGGAATTGTCATACATTTCTGGTAGGAATGTACAATACAAATACTTTGGATAATAGTCTGGCCTTATCTTCTAAATGTAAAAACATGTATATCCTATGACCCAGACACTCAGTTCCAGGTATATGTCTGAGAGAAATGTATGTTCTTCCTATGGATTTAGATATGTGATCACCACGCTGGTTTTTTTTTTTGGTAGTTGCCTCAGATTGGAAAGCACAAAAAATGTTCCACCCACATCATAATGGATAAATAAAGTTTGGTCTGTTCATAAATTGGAATATAATACATAAATGACAAGGAATAAAAAATAACAATGAGCAATACTGTGCATGAATCTCACAAGTATAATACTGAGCCAAAGAAGCCAGTTAAAATATTGTCTGATGTTTGATTATACTTATATAAAACTCAAAATCAGAGATGGATATAGATGGTAAAACTATAAAGAAATGTAACAACTAAAGAGTGGTTATCTCCAAAGGGAAGAGGAAGAAGGCGGCCACTCACCCCTCATTCTCAGTTCAACATAAACTCTCATTTCATCCAGAAGTGAGCTTGGAACCCAAGCCTTCTCAATCAATATCGCATCTGATTCTAGGGAGTGACTGTTTAATAGACAGGCCTCAGCCAAAAGAGCCCCTGAGGTTCAATCTTAGGATTTTTACAACTTCTGGGAAGAGAGAAGAGTACTTAAGCATGGATCTGCTGGTAGCCATACTGCCATAGCAAGAAGAAAATCTGTGTCCCAGGAGGCCCAAGGAGAGTAAAGCAGAGCTAAGAAATGGAAATATGGGACTCTGTGTTCAGGAGATCACAGCAATTTTTGAACCTATATTGGACAAAATAAAAACAATTTTTAGATCTGACTATTATCTGAGCCAGTAAGTTGATTCTTTGCTTAGAACTGTTTGGATCAACTTTTCTGTCCCTTGCAATTAAGAGATCTGACGTTCCATAAGTCATCCAAATGTCACACCCCACAATTTCACCTTGCAGTGTATGTACCTGACTGCCTCTCATACTTGTATGTTACACAATTAATTAAATAAAATCCAAATACATTTGGCCCTTGAACAACATGGGTTTGATCTGTACAGGTCCATTTACACATGGATCTTTTTCAATAGTAAACAGTACACTACTACATGAGTTCCTTTTTCTTTCTAGAATTTATCCCACTGCTACTAGAAGTCTTTTAAGAGTCAGAGGGTAATTTCAAATGGGTTCAAGCCTGCCTTTTTGTGACAAGCTCTGCACATCAGAAACAAATCTCTGGTCTCTAGCCAGAGTCTGAGCAGGGCAAACAGCAGCAGAGAGCCTTCCATGACCTCCAGGATTTCCACTGGGGCTGAGTCACCTGTATCAGCTCCAGCTTCTGGATTCCAAGCTGGTGCCTCTGATGCCAAAAACACTGTTGGATCTTGTCTTCTACCATTCAGTGCTGCCTTCCACCATTGTTTCTATGGAATTAGTTTCAATAATCACAAGAATTTAGGGATTCTTTAATGTCTCATGGAAGTCTCTTTTGTTTTGGGGGTTTTTTAAATACTTTATTCAATATATAGAGTTTGGGGGGTGAGGATGGTGGTGTGCTGAATTGGGCGATTGGGATTGACATGTATACACTGATGTGTATAAAACTGATGACTAATAAGAACCTGCTGTATTAAAAAAGTAAATAAAATAAAATTCAAAAAAATATATAGAGAGTTTGCTTCCACAACAGTTTTACCTAACCAGGGCTGTTTTTCTAAACTCTGCATTACAGCAGAAGTATTTTCCGCAGTGCTTGCTATGAAGAAAATTGATGCCAAAATTCTGGGAACCTATACTTTATACTAGGTTCAAGTGCACTATGCATCAGTTTAGAAATGGGGGAGTTTGAGAGTGTGCGACAGATATAATTCTTAATGCCAGGCCCTGCAAACTTTCCATTTATAGATGTCACTTCTCCTGTGTAAGGCCTGTCATTTCTCTAAAATTTCAGTGACATACTGTAACGCCTACTCAAAATTCCCCACTCCTGTTTTCTGGCACTGTACATTCTACTAATGTTTCTAGATTCTGGTAACATCAGGAGTTCAGAAGCACACTTGAGAGCCAATCCTACAGCAGCTAACCAGCCTTGAGGGCCTCCTGAATCAAGAAAAGGGCTTTCATCACACTACATGTATCTTCCATAGACATTTTTTTAATGGTTAGACATCTAAATCCAATATCTTGATAAAAGTGTTCATTTTCAAAACTGCTTATGCTCCAATTTTCACATTTTCCTATCACCACATGGTTTCTTAGCCTTTCTGTCTAGCAAACTCGCACAGGGCTCCAGGACCTGGCTCTCCACCTGAAACACCAAGTCTTAAAAGGTACAACTCACAGAAGTTTCAATTAAGATCTTTCAGAGAAGCTTTCATAATGTCACTGACTCTGAGGTGGTGTATAAGGATCATTACAGGTCCTGCCTGATCTGTCTCAACTTCTGATCGCCTCACATCCAAGGATTTAACAGGCACAGTGAGTCCATTCTCAATTCAATTCTAAGGGATGGTTTAATCTAAAACATACTGGGTACTTCATCTTAGTACAAGAATCCTATGTGAAACAGTACATGTCACTGAAGACTCGCAGGTACTTCAAGATTGGACAAATTTAGCTCTAAGCACCTCTTCCATAGCTTTGAAAAATCCAAGCTGTCTCTAGTTTCTCTGAACCCCTTAATCTTTTTTTATTTTATTAAGAAAATTTAACCTTATTTTTGTATCTGCTCTGCTTCTATTCATGTGCCCCAGCTGCATTTTTTCCTCTCTTTTTAAATTAATTAATTAATTAACTTTGGCCATGCCGTGTGTCTTGCAGTATCTTAGTTCCCCAATCTGGGATAGAACCCAGGCCCCGGCAGTGAAAGCGCCGAGTCCTAACCACTGGACCACCAGGGAATTCCCCTGGTTGCAATTCTGCTCAGCCTACCCAGGTCTCAATCAATGTGTCCTTTCACAATCATACTTTGGATACTGTATGTTCCTGAACAAGTGAAAGTTTACAGGGAGGGGATCAGTGAAGCAGTGAACAACCTTCCACCATCTCCCTGGCTCTTTCCTCCTGCTGCACCTCCATTCCTAAGGCAGTGGGTGTGTTTGTCTGCCTTGCTGTCTTTCAGGTGTCTGCCTTACAATGTTGGTCATCCTTCCAGAATTTTCTTGAAGATTTTTTTTAACATCTTTATTGGAGTATAATTGCTTTACAGTGGTGTGCTAGTTTCTGCTGTATAACAAAGTGAATCAGCTATACATATACATATATCCCCATATCCCCTCCCTCTTGCGTCTCCCTCCCACCCTCCCTATCCCACCCCTCTAGGTGGTCACAAAGCACCAAGCTGACCTCCCTGTGCTATGCAGCTGCTTCCCACCAGCTATCTATTTTACATTTGGTAGTGTATATATGTCCATGCTACTCTCTCACTTCGTCCCAGCTTACCCCTCCCCCTCCCCATGTCCTCAAGTCCATTCTCTACGTCTGCGGAAGAAGATATTCTTTATTTATACTTGCTGAGCACTGAATGTGCAATATGTTTTGATTAGTGGACATTATGTAGGATTCACTTAGGAATGTTCATTCTAGTAAAAAAAAAAAAAGTGTGCTTAATTCTTCATCTTCCCCTAATTTTCCCAGTCCAGTTGTTACATTATTGACTGTACTGTTGACTATCTTAGATGTTCTAATCTTATTTCAATGGTACTTTCTCTGGTATCCTAGATGCCTAAATACCTGTACTCAGCCCTCTCAGTGAGCTTAGAACACAGTGACCAACTCAAGACCCTACACTCTTACCCCGCCTCCAATTCATTTTTTCCTTTAGTGTTTGCAGTTCACAGAGGAAGAAGCAGGACGATGTTCTATACAGATTTATGCTTTCTAAATTTAAATTTGCCTTTTCTACCATTTTTTAATCATTTTATTCATCCTGATTCACTTCCAATCACAATTCTCAAAGCAGTTGTTCTATATTTTTTCTATTTAATCTTCCTATTCTTCCAACTCAAATTTCTTAGTAGAGGGACCACACTCTATAAGGAACCCCGAAGTAAACAGTAATAATCCCAGCCACATACCAACCCCTCTTCTTGAGTTTTTGCTGCACTCACACCAGCTTTGAATATTACCTTCTCTTGCCAGAGTGTTCTTAACAGTGAGTAAAATGGTTTCTCTCAAAAGTTATGGGTGGTTGTATAAATTTAAAGAACCTTTCTGAAGACCAGTTTGGCAATATATGTCAATGTAAAATAAGTACAACATGTTATTCGAAAATGGTCTTTTCCATGAAACAGTCTGAAGGAAATATTGCTAGAAAAAAAAAGTTATGCATACGGATGTTACTTGGAAGTTTTAGAAAACAGTAAATAAAATAGTAAAGATAAAGAGCATGATCTGACCATCTATCAAAAAAGAGACTAGCTATGTAAATTATGATGTGTACATATGCAGCAGAATCAACTTTGATCAATTTACTGATGTGCTTTCAAGTCTTACAGTTCTTGTGATCCTGTGTAATAGATATTTTTCATATTTTGGGTAACCAGTATCTAGTCTCCTGGATACTTTTGGGAGATAATGGCTGCCTTCCTCTATAGAAATCAAAGAGGCTTGATCCTCATTTTCCCAATGGCATAATCAAGAGGCACACATAAGACAGTCCGGGCCAGTTGAGCGCTGTCTCACAGGATTTTGGAAATCGAGCTAATAATAATAGATGGCTGGTGAGCACATGCATTATGGTTTAGTGTAGAACATGACACTGTCCTGCACGTCCCTCTAGTTACTGCTGCCTGATATTCACAGAGGCCTTGTTTCCCATGCCTGGATATCTAGCTCCCATTAAATGCATATTTTTCATGAATGCACAGAATAGAGGATCAAATGTATCTATTAAATAGAAAGATAACCAACACATCTCTGTTCTATTTCTGTCCATTCATTCCTGAAAACTTTTTCTGAATGAGTCTAGTTAAACGTATACTTCCTAACTTTTTTGTTTTATTTTAAACTGCTATCTGTCAGCGGCTATGCCCTATTACATTTTGCTCTATAAAATAGTTTCCACACATTTTTTCCTGCTGCAGGCACAAATGAAGATATTCTCACGCATGACACATTTCCATGATATACCCAGATTTTCTATATTCAACTTTGCTAATTTTGTTGGGAAATCAATCTACATTTTTTTTTTGCCACAAATCCTGAAGTACAGCAGTATTCATCCAAAGTAACTAACTACATATTTCAATTATTTTTGTTATGTACATATTTCTGTATGCTGTGTAAACCACTTCCTTCCCTCCAGTTCAAAAAGACAACTTCAAATGCAAGTTAGTGAGAAAACTGTTATTTGATGGAAAAGTTGCATCTGTTTTAATGTATGTATGTATAGAAAAGCAAATAATTTACAATATTCAGTAGTGATTTTCTTACCCACATATATGATAGTGAGAATGTTTTTATTTTATTTTCTCCCTCCCTCTGTTTTAACCTATTCCTTTGTGTCCATTCATATGAGTGATTCCTCACTCATTAACTGAGGACAGGAGTATGGCAGGACAGGAGGCAGGCATAATAAGCCTTTAGGGTAGGAATTTGCAGCAACATGTGTAGACTAATGAATAAGACATATAAGAAACATATTCTACCTGCTCTCCACACTCCACCTGGCCCCAGTTCTTTGCAATGTTTATAACTATATGGCTATGTCTCAATTGAGAGGGGACATTTTTAAGGGCACTGTGTCTGAGCAGAATAAAAGTTTTGAATTAAACATTAAGTTGAATAATAGAAAAAGTTATATGTCTTCTGCACACCTGAAATTATATACTGAGAGTTTTAGTTTCTCCATACATTCAATAATTGATCAAGACACAGGTGTGTCCTGACTCACTGCTAGGAAAAGCTGTTCTAGTAGGGAATGAGAGCAGTCAACACTTGATGCTCCTTTAGTGAAACATCTGCTTCACCTGCTATGTTTTGCCATTCTTAGTAGAGTTTTCCAATCAAAATGTCCCATGGTTAGCTTTCAATGACAAAAATATAAATGAATTTGGTTCGTGTCTATACTCATACATACTGGTTTAAGAGGGTTTTCTTTCTTAATTAGATTCAATGACTGTAACATATTTTACCGTCAGGACTCTGGGTAAGTGCTTTGATCAAACTCAACTTTAAAGGGCTCTTAGGTCATATCTATATTATGAGTAAGATCAATTACTGAGTCCAAAAGAACAAGTGATACACTGGAAAGAGAGGAATCATTTGTAAATGATAAACAGTGTTTTTACAGACATTGAGGGTAGTTCAGATGACTGGGTAGGTAGGACTTAAAGCAGGATTATAATGGTGAAGTTCATTAAAAAGCATGTAGATGAACACAACTACTGAAATAGAAGGCAGAATAGGTTGGGATCTATTTCAACAAGCTGATTGTTTATATAATAGGATATGTGGGTATATATTATTTATTAGAGAAATAATTATGGAATATATCACTCTGTGTCAACTTTATTCAGTTAGTCAATATTTGAACATCTACTTTAGGCAAGCAACTGTAATTTTCCTGGAGATGAAAAGGTTAATATGATTTTGTATTTAATGTCAAGAAGTTCCCATCCTGGTAAGAAATACAGACACAGAAATAACTTATAATATGTATGTTTATATAACCATAATGTTCAAGGAGTTCTTCAAAATCAACAGGGACTAGAAAAAGGATGCAATGGAAGAATATATGGGCAAATATAAATGGCCTTCAAAGATGAAGTTTAACTATTAGTTACTAGTAAAGATGAAACTCACTAGTAAACAAGAAAATTAAATACTAAAAGAAAGGAGTGTGGGAAGAAATTTGCCCCTGTGAAATTGGCAGAAATTTAAAAGAATGAAATACACAGTGGTGACAAGGAGGGGGGTTGAGAATTAATAAAATTCTGAAGAATTTATTGATAATATTTGTTTGTAAACATAACCTGTTGATATTTATGACAGGTTAAAATTAATGTTCCTTTTGGGTCAACAATTCCAATCCCAGTAATATACCAAAGGGAAAAAAATCACATGAAGGTCTGAGACAAATATGTATCTTATGTATACAAGGTTGTTCATCCCGTGATTATTTGAAGTATCAATAGTAATGGCCATCAACAGGAGATAAATTTAGGTACATTTTGGTATTGTCATAATATGATATATCATTCAGCCATTGGAAATAATGAAGCAGAGCTACGTGCACTAATCTAGAGAGCTGTCCACTATAGGAAGATAGGGGAAATGTACACTGTTAAAGATAAAGGAAAAAGCAAACTGCAAAATAAAAACAGTAACTGAGTTCAAGTGAAAGTCCCTTGCTCCCACTGAAAGAAGAAAACACTGGATAAAATAAAAGCATGCTTGTCTTTAATGCCATCAAAGAGCAATGCATGCAAACAAATCTAAATTAAATAAATTCTGCAAAGGATAAGCCCTTCATCAGTGAGCAAAGAGAGACAGTTGCTGTTGTATATGGACCAGTTGCCTAACCTAGGTATGGTAAGTAGAAGGATATGACTGCTGAAACTAGATAGACCTTTCTAGGAAAAGGAGAAAGTAGCCCAATTTTTATTAACATTGTTGCTTGGAAAATCTGGTTGGTAACTGGAAGGGTCTCCAACAACAAAAACAAACAAACAAACCGAGTATCTTGACTTGACAGTTACCCTCCACTGGACTGTTGCTAAGTTAACTGAGCCAGAGCACAGCTGGAAACAGAGCACAACTGGAACTGAATTCAGCTAAGTTGAATATAACTAAAGCTACAAACAGACTCAGTCCCAAGTAATATATGAAAGATCAAAGAGTACAGTCCCTAAGTCAATTCAACAAGTTGATAGTTGGGAAAAAAGGCGAAGACATTTCCTGTTGTCTCATTTAAAACCAGAGATAAAGTAAAACTAATTAAATTTGCAGTTGTCCACCCACAGTTCAGTTCCACTCATGGTGTTAGGCACTTCAATAGGCTCCTAACAAAGGAAAGTACGTGTTTCCAGTGGAGCATAACAAAACAAAACAAAATCATCTATTTGAGTCTCTGCTGAATTTTTTATATAAAATGCCTAGCATACTACATTGATTAGAGACATACAAATATACAGGGAAATGTCACCCATAATCAAGAAAACCCACGAGTCAACAGGGTCAGAACAAAGGATGTCCTAGATGTTGGAATTAGGAAGCAAGAATTAAAGGCTAAGATAAAATCATTAACAAATAACTAAATAAAAGGACTAATGGAGAAAATTATTAATTGATAGGACAAGATGGTTAGAATGTGTGAATAGATGGGGAATTTCAGCAGAGAAACAAATGCTCTAAACTAGAACTAAACAGAAATTGCAGACCTAAAATATAAAAAATATCAAATAAATTATTTATTGAATGATATTAACAGCACACTTGACATAGCAGAAAAAATGATTACTGAACTTAAATAAAGGTAAGTAGGAACATTCAAATCATAAAACATTAAAATAAAGAAAAGAAAAAGAAATCAAATATAGTATCAGAGACCTCTAGGAAATCAAATAAACCTACATACATGAAATTGGATTTACAGAAGGAATTCCTCTGGAAAAATACCTAGGAATGAAATTTCTGGGTAATATATGGTAAGTGTAACTTTAACTTTAAAGAAAGTGCAATAAAATTCACCAAATTACCATTTATCTCTACTATTAGCAAAATATGAGAGTTCTATTATTTCATATTCTAGCCAATACTTTTTAATTGTATTCACTCTAATGGTTGTGAAATAGTATGTCAATCATGGTTTTAATTTGCATTTCCTGAATCACTAATGCATTCGAGCACCTGTTCTTGTGCTTATTGGCCATTCCTATGCCTTTTTTGTACAGTGTGGAAACAGAACAGGACTTATATCCAGAATACACAACCAATTCTTAAAACTCAATAGTAAGAAGATAAAACCTCCATAAAAACAACGGGCAAAAAGACCTGTTTAGTCTCCCAAATATTGTTACAGCTATAGAAGTCTCAAAAAGAACCATGCTATCTCACAGACTGTAAAAAGAAAGGCACAGAATGGGTTACCTGAAATGGTGAGGGAATTTCACTATCCACCTAGAATTCTGTATTTATTTCATCAGGTGTTGTAATCAATAATACATCTTTTTGTGTGTTGTATTACGATGTGCCAATACTAAAATTAAATGTTTGTCTGGGGCCTAACAGTTTAAGTCTTTTAGGACACATTACATTATTTACTATTAAAATAATTTTGTAAGGACAAAAAGTATTAGTTTTCCTCCTTTTTATCTTTTTCTTTTTTGTAGATGAAGAAAATGAGCTCCTACAAATTTATAAATTTCCCTGGTAATAATTTCTGGAGGACTGACCAAAACCTAGTCCTCCATCCCCATAAAAATTATTTTCTCACTACAACCAAATTTTAAACCCATTCTTGAAATAAAGTACAATTTAAAACTTTAGCTGTATTCAAAACTGAATTTGCAAAGAGGAGAAAATGGGCATCCCTTACCCCCCAGTCTTCAGGCACAATTACATGCTTCTCTGTATGTCTGAAAGGAGGTGATGACTCTCACATTTAAACTTTCCTGCTTTAAAAGATGATGGCTGTTAGTTTATTTCATATATATTAGCATTCATTTTCTAGATTTTCCTCTCTGACTAGAAATACCACTTCAACTCCACTCACCATGGCAACAAAACAGCTGAAGATTCTTACAGCTTGCTTAGTGAAGAAAAATACTTGAAAATATCCTTTGATGCTAAAATTGGTTTTGTTTCCACAGTACCACATGAAGCAACCGAGGATGAGGGATATCACCATGTATTTCAGATGGATTCACCCAGCAGGAGCATTGAGGGTATACCAGAAAAGGAGGGAGGGAGGGAGGAAGGGCAATACCATGTTTATATACTTGAAGTCATATTTGTACACACACGTACTCCCACAAACCATGCTTCATTTACATCATTGCACTCACTTTGTTGTTGGGTATTTCCTGTTTATCTGGCTTTCTCGTCTAACTAGATTATAATTGCCTTGAGGGCAGAGACCACTCCTTATTCATCCTTGAGCCTCCATCTTTTTTTTTAAAGCATGTGTTAAATAAAATAAATTTTTTATAAAAGAATCAAGAACATAGAAACTAAAGAATAGTTAACTTCAAACAACTTTAGAATCTTGGCATGAAAAGAATTGCAAAAATACTATTTTTCTTGAATGTATTATTTGTAGCAAAACATGTTTATCAGCCTATTTTCCTCTTTCTCCCAGGATAAGCTGCAGAGCCCTTCTGTAAAAGGGTATTTGCTTAGATGGTTAATACCTAATTGAGTTAAACTAAAGACATGTGGAAAGGTAAATGCCTTGCCAAATACAGGATTACAAAGCTACACTGAAATGATTATATTTTTTTCCTCCTGGTTAATTTTTATTTATGCATATAACTGAGACTAGATTATATATCCTGAAGACTGGCTCAGCTACAGTTCCATAATGAAAAAGTTTGCTTTGTTTCCTGTGCAGCAGCGTTTCCTAGGAGCTTAGTTTTCAAAATCTGACAGCCATGTTGATAGTTCTCAGCTCTTGTGTCCTAGTCATCAACAAACAATGGTCTCCATTTGGGGAGAGTTATATCAGTCGTGTGCTGTCAAATGTTTAACGATAGCAATCCAATCCAAGAGAAAAAATAATGCCCATGTTTCTAGTGTTTGCTAATTTTTTTTAATTTAAAAAATTTTTTAATTCATTTTTATTGCAGTATAGTTGCTTTACAATGTTGTGTTAGTTTGTGCTCTATAGCAAAGTTCATCAGCTATATGCATACATTATATCCCCTCTTTTTTGGATTTCCTTCCCATCTCGGTCATCACAGAGCCCTGAGCTGAGTTCCCGGTGCTACACAGTAGGTTCTCATTAGTTATCTATTTTATACATAGTAGTGTATATATGTCAATCCTAATCTCCCAATTCATCCCACCATTTCCTCCAGTATCCATATGTCTATTCTCTACGTCTGTGTCTCTATTTCTGCTTTGCAAATAAGTTCATCTATATCATTTTTCTAGATTCCACATATAAGCGATATTATACAATATTTTTCTCTTTCTGACTTACTTCACTCTGTATGACAGTCTCTAGGTCTATCCATGTCTGAAAATTGCACAATTTCATTCCTTTTTATGGCTGAGTAATATTCCATGTATATGTGTACCACATCTTCTTTATCCATTCTTCTGTTGATGGACATTTAGGTTGCTTCCATGACCTGGCTATTGTAAATAGTGCTGCAGTTAACATTGGGGTGCATGTGTCTTTTTGAATTATGCTTTTCTCAGGGTATATGCCCAGTAGTGGGATTGCTGCATCATATGGTAGTTCTATTTTTAGTTTTTTAAGGAAACTCCATAGTGTTTTCCATAGTGCCCGTATCAATTTACATTCCCACCAACAGTGTAAGAGGGTTCCCTTTTCTCTACACCCTCTCCAGCATTTATTGTTTGTAGATTTTTTTGATGATGGCCATTCTGACCCGTGTGAGGTGATACCTCATTGTAGTTTTGATTTGCATTTCTCTAATAATTAGTGATGTTGAGCATCTTTTCATGTGTTTGTTGGCCATCTGCATGTCTTCTTTGGAGAAATGTGTTTGCCACTTCCTATGGTGTAAATACACCTATCATGTCCAATTTGGAGCTGACAACACAGTGTCGCTGAACGCAGAGTTGGGAAGAAATGTGCAGTAGTACGTAGTGATGTAGTAGATCCACAGTAAAAATATAATAGATGTAAGTAATCTCAAATCATAGTAGTAAAATAGTTAATCAATGATGACTGTTGAGCACTTATTATTTATTTTTGTTTTAACAAAATTTATTTAATTATAAGCTTATATAATTTAATTTGTAATAAAGGCTGTGTTAAAACATTCACAATCCTCTGTCACGCATTGCCAGGAGCCCACTCCAGCACATCACTGGACATTGGCTCTGTATTTTTGCCTTAGATTACAATGAGCCAGGGGTATGCTGCCCGATTCCCTAAAATGGCAGCTCTTGGCCTGAGTAAGGAGGTGTGCGATCTTCCTTTTATTGTACAACTGTGGCACAGACACACAGCAATGAGAGTGCTGTGTACTTTATCTGTACAACTAGGATTACTGGGTATGGTGCAGTGTTCTCATATTCTCTTGCTGTTCACAGAGGCAGCTTGTGTTGGGCAGAGCTGACCACATCAAGGAAGCGCACCTCAGTATCAGTCTGTGTATTATAGTGAAAGAAGAGCAGAGCACATGCAGTGTCTTGTACAACAATCTAGCTGCCTGCTGAGGAAACAACCTTGTTTGAAAATAAGAGTTTCTGGAGCTGTTCTTCCATTGAATCAACTTGTGCATGCTGAGTCAGATTCTGGCAGACTCCTGAAAGGGAGGAGGAACTGAGTCTCTAGAGCATTTCGGATGTGCTTTTCCTCACCCCACACCAACTTAGGAGATTCCCCCAAATAAAGTAGACCTGGCTATACAATGTAATTATTTCTTCTGTCAGGCTAGATTTTAGCTTCTCTAAGTCATCCAATTTTCCTGAATGGTGTAGACAACTCCCAGAAGTTCTCAAGTCTCCTTATGAGCTAGGTAGTAAGGTTAAGGTCTGCTTCCAGGGTCTGAACTGTTGAAGGGAAGGATGACTTCACAGTCAAATCTATGCCATTGATAGCCTGGCCAGAAGATGGAAAGTGGAAGTAGAGGTAACTGAGAGAGGGTTTGACAGACCAGAAGTACCCAGGTGCGTAAAGTCAGCTTTGGAAGGTGATCAGGGCTTCATCAAGCTAAAAGGAAATGGGCTACACATTTTACCAGGTACCATCTTTAGCAGAAACGTCAGAAGAATGTTCAGGGAGTGACTTTAACCAACTACTCTACGGAGACGATCAGTGAAAAACCATAGAACCCAACCGTGAATGGAAAATCCCCACTCTTCTGCTGCCATGTGATAGAACAAGCTCCTCATACACCTGGGTGTCCTCTTAAGTGGAGGAATGAGGAAGGGGTAATATTAGAGACTGAGCATGTTTCCCTAAGAGCATTGAGCGATTTCTCAAAGGACTGTCTGAATTATCCCATGGGACTGAGTTTAATACATTGGGGTTAAATTATATTTCCCCACTTCCCAGTGGGAAGGGAGCTCTAAGGGAAAGGGATCTGTTTAAAGTATGAAAGAAGGAAAGATGTTAAGTTTACTTTGCACATTTGAGTATGATATTGGTAAGTCCAAGATTCTTCTCTTTTCCATAAAATATTCTTAGCAATCCAAGGCAAGATTCCCATGTGTGGGTGGTACCAATCGAAGTCCACCCACTTTGGTGTGCAACACATTAAATTTTCTCTATTCTTTTAACATTTCAATTTATCACTATTTAAGCATCCTTCAAACACTTGTGGGAAACCTATTAATATATCAAAGATCCCCTTCTAAAAAAAAAAAAAACAGATACCTTCCATTTATACAAACCAAAAAATAAATAAATAAATTCACAAAAATGTACATGACTTGCTCAAGGTCAAATGGTCATTGGTTAATGGAACTAGTATATAGCCCAAGTCTCCTGATGCCTGATGTGATGCTATTTCCATTTAAATGTGCCAACCCCATTTATTAAAAACATTTACTGGGCTTCTACTCCATTATTCCAAGCCCAGGAATCCCATTCTTTTAGAGAAGTCACAGGAGACTTCCTGCCTCTTACCAGTAACTCATTTATTTAATTGGTACTTTTTATAAGCCTTTGAATGTAAGATTTAGAATGGCCAGAATCAGTTGTCAGGGCGTGAGGGGAGGTTTTTGCATCAAAGTCCCTCTCATTTCTACACAAGAAAATACTAATAAATCATCCAGACATTTTACCTGCACTGATTTCACAGCTCTCTGCTGGTGAAAGCACCTGGGACTAAAACATCTTTCAGGTTTTTGATGCTTGGTAACTTTCCCTAATTTGTCTAAGGTCTGTTTAGAATTTCTATATCTTCATTGATTAGTTTTGGTTATTTCTAGTTTTCTAGAAAATAATACATCTCACCCATGTTTTCAAAATTATTTGCTTAGTGCTGAACAAAAAAGTCTCATGAGTCTAAATTTCCTGTGTCTGTGATTAGTTCTCCTTATCATGTCTGCTTTTGAATAGTTGGGCTTCGCTTCTCTTTTTTTCCCCTTGGAAAGAGTTAGCTAATGATTTATGTACTTTATTGTGCCTTTTTTCCATCAAAGGTCAAACTGTAATATTTTATTACAATTATTTTGAAGATATTCTGCAATAATTTTTTTCTCTCTGCCACCAACCCTCCCCACTCCAGAGTCTTTGCCAAAAGTCTTTGAAGAGAATGTTCAAATTCTAGAAACTAAGATATTTTATTTTCCCATTTTTCTTCATTGATTGTTATTGCATTTTGATAAGATAATAATGTCTCTTATTTCTTCTTTTTGGAATGGTTTGAGGTCTTCTTTGTCTGTTTTTGTGACTATTTAAAGATGAATGGCCACTTTGTTGACAAGTGTCAATAGTAGGTAAGGTACAGGTAAATCAACCAGTGTCGAACTATCTGAAGGATACAGGTCTATCAGCACACTACTGGCAGGTAGCCAGGATATCAGCAATATTTTTACAAACAGGGTGAAAATTTGACCCTAAAATCCTTCACTGGAGAATATAAAGCTGCAAACAACTGATGATATGTGAATGAATGAAGGTTACTCTAGAACTTCTTAAAACTTAAGAATTTCTCCTAGGTCCAACCTAGTATATTAGTCTATAGAAATCCTACTACTAGTCAAATCTGAATCCATGCCAGAGAACATCTCACCTGGGCCAGGTGTGCTTCATCAATCTCTGAGCTATCCTGTTCAATGCATCACTGCAGGGCAACAGTGCACTCAGACCTGAAGTCCTCATCCATCACTCACAGACTCAGGCTGTACAATCTGGCCTGAGTCAATTCATGAATTTAGTGTCTGAGAACCAGGACAAAGGACAAGTTTCCAGATAGCTACAAGATCATGTTTAAAATGCCTTCCACGACCTGTAGTTTCTTTGGGCTTGTGGATGGGCATATGGTCACTTGACAAAAAGGCATATTCTCTGTTTTGAAGGTACTGAATTCATTATATCAAGTAGATCTTCTATTCATCAAATTATCTAGGTCATCTTTATCATCATTTTGTCTACATACTGTGCCACAAGAAAGGTATGCATCAAATTGCCTACTACATTGTTCCTATTTCTGCTTGAATTGCCTGTTGGTTTTGTTTTATGAATGTTTATGATATTTTATCACATGCAAAATAACTGTTAGATTTTTGTTGTGGATTTCACACTTAATCAATATAAATTGGCCTTTTGTGTCCTACAATGCTTAATAACTTTAAATTTAACACTGACTGATATCATGGCTCCTGTTTTCAATTTGTGCCTTGCATGCTTTAAACATCTGATTATTCTCAGTGTTTTTGAGTCACTTTGTTTTAGTGACTTACATACCATATACATTTGCATTTTATTCAATAATTCCATTTGGGAGTTACAGAATTTTAATAGATGAGTTAAAAAAGTTAAAGTTTCTTAATATAATCAATGTTGTTGTTCTTGGGTTCAAATTAATACTTTATGTAATACTTTGTTTCTATTGTTTTTTATGCTTTTAACATATTGCCTGTGTTGTCTGAGTGTATTAGTGTGTGTGTTTTTCTTCTGATTGTTTCGAATCTTTGTAATTTTGTTCTGTTGGTCAACTTTAAAACGTTATCTTGGGCTTCCCTGGTGGCACAGTGGTTGGGAGTCCGCCTGACAATGCAGGGGACACGGGTTCATGCCCCGGTCTGGGAGGATCCCGCATGCCGCGGAGCGGCTGGGCCCGTGGGCCATGGCCGCTGAGCCTGCACGTCCGGAGCCTGTGCTCCGCAACGGGAGAGGCCACAACAGTGGGAGGCCCACGTACCGCAAAAATAAATAAATAAATAAATAAATAAATAAATAAATGACTGCAGGAGAAAGTAATTAAATTTTTTTAAAAAATGTTATCTTATGTACATCCTCTAGTTTACTTTTCTCTTACTTTTATCAATTAATTATGTAGGTGCAAAATGGATACAGAACTTCTTGTAAATAAATGTAGACTTAATAAATGATGATAATTAATAGTAATTATGTAGAAATATTAAGTTATTTTAGTTATAAATATTTCTTCCTGCAAAGTATTATCTCTGTTTTACAAATATTGCTGGTATCTCAGCACAACTGTGTATTTTTCTGTCATCAGTTCTGAAGCTTGATAAACTGGATAGGACTAAGGGGGGCGGGGCTGAAACTCATGAATAAGGCTTCACTGAATTTTCATGCCATTAAACACAAAGGTCTGAATAAAAATAACTTACAACTGTGATTATCGTGATTTGGCTTTGCTTGTTTTGCTGACTGCTGTTCTCTCTATACGCATCTTTCCTTCCATTCATCACTCCTCACTTTCCCTCACATTGTTTATCTAGATGAATCTATGGTTTATATAGCCTATTTTCCCTTTTCTTATTGTCTCCTTTCCCCTAACACTTTCCATTAATTAATGAGTCATAGTGTCCATCACACTTACAAATTACATTTTATAAAGATAACGTAATAAAAATCATAGTAATTGAAGAGAGACCAGATAATCATAAATACTCAGTCTGTACTCAGGACCAAACTTTGGTTCTCAATCAATTAATACTGCTAAAGCCTTCAATCCTAATGAACCACCAGAGGACCATCAGATTTGTCTAAAATTCTGTGCATATAAATGCAAGGAGAAAGCTAAGCACAAGCACGATCAGTATTTTTTTAAATATCTAAGCAAAGAGCAACAGATGACTACTCAGAATTTTAAATTATTACTTTTGAATACTTAGTATAGTGTTGCTTAGTTAGAATACCAAATAATGTATTTATCTCTGAGAAATAATTTTTTACAATAATAAAATTTTTATTCATTAATTCATTTATCCATCCAAGGATTCACTAAATATAAATTGAATGCTAACAATATTCTAGAGAATGTGAATCCCATAAATCTGAATATGACATAACCTTCAAATACCTACATATATTTTAATTTAAAAAGTATTCCACGTACTTACAGAAAACATAAAAAATGACACAGAAGAATGTAAAAATACAGGAGACAGTTACACACATACACTCACAGAATTAAAATTGTATTATATAACCTTACATTTTGACTCATGTGAAAATAAAAATACACACTAAACTTTTATATTTATATATGCTTTCTTAAGTTTTTTTTCACTGCTATGAAATACAATTCTTTTCCATGTAATTTAGTGGTGAATTTAGTGGCTTTCTAGTAATCTATTAAATAGACACATCAAATTTCTTTAAATGGATGGCCCACTATTATTGGACCTTTAGACTGAATGCTACTCTTCTACATTATTATTGGTCTACAACTCTTCAGATTGTATAGTCTTTCCAATAAAATTTTGAGCATGATCCCCATACATAAATATCTACTTATAAATTATATATCACTGTATATATCTCTTTTTAATTTATGAAGGTAATTTTACTTATTTTTTCCAAAACTGTATAAAAACTAAATGGAAAAATTTTTTAAAACCCATTTACTGTGAAAAATTTCTGCAGAAAAAAATCCCAAGTTCCCTCTGCATTCTACTTTCATACTTTGCTGGTATGGGCATGGAGTAGACTTCACTCCAGAGAAAGATGTGCTCTTCCACAAGGCGTTACTGTTCTGGGGGTTTTGCTAAACACCACAGCAAATCATTGAGAATTCTCTGATCAGTCTGGTCATAGTTGGAATGTGTTTTTACCTTGTGCTAGCTCTGACAAGTGTTCAGCTTATCCCTTGGTCATTTTTTACCTAGGCTTTTTTAAGGTCCCCCCTTTGTACACATGGCCTAGTACTCAGCAATGCCTCCACAATGTTCCTGTATTGATCTCTAATGCTCTTTCACCACGGGGCTCCTTCCTCTGCAGCTCTGTCCCACAACTTCCAGCCCCCTCTGCCTCTCTAACGTCCCACCTCCCCGCCAGTCCAAGGAGAATGCTGGCCTCTACCTCCCTGCCCCTACTTCATGCTCCTGGTCCAAAAACTGCCTCCAGGCAAAAAGCTGGATAACAATCCTAGGACTCACCACATTTTATGTGCTTTCTCTCAAAGATCATAGTCAGAGGCTACTTGATATCCACCACCTGAAAACAGTTGTTTCATGTACTTTTCCACTTTTCTAATTAGTTATGACAGTAGGTTAAGTCCAGTCCTCGTCATTTCAACACAGCTAGGAACAAATTTCTATCCATTTAAATTTAGCTAAGAACATAAAATTCACTGGACACATTTTTTTCTTGCACACGTTGTCTGTTTTTATCTTTCAATCTTGCTTTGATGCCATTTCTTTTTGTTTAGAGAATTTACTTGGTCAATTCCTTCAGAATGATACCCTGGATGGTACACCCACTAAGCACCTGCTATACCAGATTTTATCCTTCTTTTGCCCTCACATATGACTGCTATCTTGGGTGTATAAATATTCTCAGATGGCAGTTCGGTACCTGAATAATCCGTAAATATTGTTCCACTGCATTCTAGCTTCCAGGATTGCAAATAAGAATTCTCATGTGATTCATGATCAATTAGTTGAAGCACAGACAATATTAATAGCTCAACACTACTGCAGGATAGGTACCTGGCACGAATAGAGCTCTCAGGCAAAGTGGCCTAGATCCTGACACTTCCGTTGAGTAGATGAGTGATCTTGGGTAACTTGCTCATTCTATGTAGGGGGTGGTGTGTGTGTGTGTGTGTGTGTGTGTGTGTGTGTGTGTGTGTGTGTGTGTGTGTGTGTGTGTGTGTGTGTGTGTGTGTGTGTGTGTGTGTGTGTGTGTGTGTGTGTGTGTGTGTGTGTGTGTTCCTCATTTTCCTCACTGATAAAATAAGGATACATAGTAGTACCTGCCAGAGGTTTAATGTGAAGATCAAATAAATGTTTAAATATAAAGAGCTTAGAATATTGCCTGGCACACATTAACCACTCAACTAATGTTAATAATATTATGTGAAACATCACTGCAAAGTCTCTTTGCAATAACCCAGACTAGTTCATTCTTCATGAATAGATTTTCTTTACCCATTAACTTCTCTGAAAAAAGGAGCAACCACACACTCTGCTTCCCTTTGCAAACCAATGCCCACAAAAGGGAGTTCAATCTTTTGTGTTTTCTGTTATTTAAAAAAGTGCTTTTGGTAGCTTACCGCATCCATTTAAAAGTTTGCTTATTTGTTTTTAGAACAAATATGATTATATAAGATATTGTTTATAATAGTTAAAATTTAGAAGCAATCATAATGTCAAAGTACCAAGAAATAGCTGATAAAGTTTCTCAACAGAATATCATGAAGCCACGATAAAATTTTTTTTCTAAAAGCAGATACTAATATATGGTTTTGCTGGTGATACAATGTTAAATTATAAAGGTAGAATTATATATATATAATTTATATGCTATTATCTTATGAATCTATAATGTATTCAAAGAAAATAGACACATCACAATATTGCACAGTGACTATCTTTGAGTAATAGCTTGCTTTTTTAGTTAATTTTTCTTTAATTTAAAAAAAGATATTACTTTTAAATTCAGATAAAAAGTTGTTTGGGCCAAGTAATTCTAAGAAGTTGTTATTTATTATCCTCCCGTGCCTTTGGTACTACTGGCCCTACTGATCCTCTGTCCTAAGTACGGACTCAAACAACGTTTCTGCAGTTTTCCTGCACAGCCATGTACGTCCACACACGTACATACACATGCCTGTGTGTGTGGATGGACACGGTTGTGCAGGAAGACTGCAGAAACGTTGTGTGCTATATACACATATTGTTGTTTGATATATATAAGAGAATATACTTTGTCTTATGAATCTATATCTATAAATTTACATTATTTTCCATTCTTTTACATAATTCTACCATGTGATTTCAAGGTCACTTTGCTCTTTTTACTGGTTTCTTCTCTCCCCTTTTGTAAGCCATTTCTCTCTCTCTTTTTGGGACCATCTCAAGGAAGAAGTGGAGGAGGTAATTTGTTTTTTACTGTGTGAAAATAGTGACGAATAAACTAAGACAACTTAAAAACAGTCTCCTCTCTTTCAATAGTTTAAACTTGGTACATTTCATAACCAAAGACCAATCTTATTTGCAAAGAAAGGACAGAATCCCCCCTGGTAATGACTCCTTGAATTCTGATTATCCATTTGATGCATGGCCACAATGTCTTCGGAATGTTTCTGGTCAGGATCACCAAATTTCCCCCAGGATTCTGAAAGTTCATTTTGAGCAACAACACAGATCAGCAAACCCCATATACAGAATTTTTTGGCCTCAAATTTTCCATGAGGAAGAACTGACAAGGTAAAATGCATGGGATATTAAGGTTTTTAATTTGTCATTTATGAACTTTATCATGGCTTCTCTATTCTACCAATAATTTTCAGTGAAAAACAAGTTCCAAGATGATTTGCCACAATTTGATGACTGCCATTAATTTTAATGAATCATTTCCTGTTGGGGGTACAATCATGGATGCAGGCTATTTAAGTGTTCTGTTCTTCCCCTATTTATCCTCACCACTAACAATCTATGGTACATCTTTTTTATTCCCAGGATACTTTGAAAGACAGAACCCTAGATGGCTGATTGATACGGACAGATAGAACTAGTAATTATTGGGAATATATGCTCAGATATTTTACAACCTTTGTCTTACTGTTTGCTTATATGAACTTTTGTGAAGTAGATAAACTCTTTCCCTTTATAGACATTAAAAAATTAAGAACGAGACCAGCTAAGAAATTTGGCCAGAGTCATATAATTTACAAGCCAGGGAGCCACCATGTAGTTCCATCCTCATTCTGATGCTCATTTACATTTCCTCACAGTTCGGTCAACCTCTCACCTCTAACCACTTAAATTCACCCCAAACCTTGATCCTGGATTAATGTTTCTAAGCCTAGGGCTAACGATACTATCCCCTGGCTCAAAGTCATGATGCATCCCATATTGCCTTCAAAGCTTTCTAAAACACGGTCCCCAAACTACCTTTGCAAGCTCTTCTTTTAGAATATATGCCGTATTTTCCAATCGAGTCAAACTATCCCTGGACATATTTTAGTGTGACTTGCCTTCACATTTTTCTAATGCATTGGCTATGGTAAAGCTCTCTTACTCTCCAAAATTCTAAGGTCATACTGGTAAGCATGTTTGTAAATCACTTTGTGACAGGGTCAGGATAGGTACTTCCAGGCTCGGCTGCACTCTTCCTGTACTCCTTCTTCTCCTCCATGAACATAATCCAGAGCATCTCACAATTCCAGAGACATCCATCAGTGTTCTCTCACCAAGTCTTTGCACCCATCTTGCTATGGATCCATCTCATGCCACCTCATTCCCTCCTGCAGCAACCTCACAGACTAGAGTTTCAACCCTATGTCCACTCTTGCCCTGGAATGAGGAAGAGGAAAGGGACATCAGTCACTTGCCAAGGAAGCCTGAGTTAGTGGGCTGCATCCAGAAGGGACCAGCCCATTGGCCAGAGCTGCTATACACCTTGCCCAAGGTCAACTCCTTTCCTCTGAGGCCCATATCCAAAGACTGGTTGACGCCAGGCCTGGCCTTCTTGATCCAACTCAAAACAATTATGAAAGTTTATTCTGTTTCCAGAGCCTAATTTCCTGTGTGTTGCAGTCTGGGATCTTGAGAAGCATAATCTGTGAGAGAGTTTAGCATGAAAAATGTTTATAAAGACATGCCCTTGAGACCAAAACCTGTGGAAGGAAAGGTGAAGACAGAATGAAAAGACGCTGTTTGTCCCTGGATACAGATACTATGTGTGCATGTGCCTGGAGATTAAAAAGTTTCTGCTCAAAGATTAACAGTAAAAAAGGTTTAAAAAAAGAGGCTTGATTATGTCAAAATTGATAATATTTCCATTTTTACATAACATTCTGAAGTTGCCGAATGGTGGGCTTATCTCGTGGTCTTCAGGATATGTTTAGGAGATAGAGGTAACGTCCTAAGGACATTATTCATATACTGATAGTCCTGACTTACAATGGTTCAACTTACAATTTTTTGACTTCAGTGTTGCGAAAGTGATAGCATTCAGTAGAAAATGTACTTCGAATTTTGAATTTTGATCTTTCTAGGGCTAGCAATATGCAGTACCATGCTCTTGTGGAGCTGGGCAGCGGTAGCAAGCCACAGCTCCCAGTCAGCCACAGGATCATGGGAGAGTCAACAACCCATGCATTAACAGCCATTCTGCACCCACGCAACCATTTTGTTTTTCACTTTCAGTAGAGTATTCATTAAATTCCATGAGCTATTCAACACTTTATTATAAAATAGGCTGTGTGTTAGATGATTTTGCCCAAAGTGTAGACTAATATTAAGGGTTCTGAGCACATTTAAGATAGGCTAGGCTAAACTATGATGTTTGGCAGGTTAGGTATATTAAATGCATTTTCAACTTAGATATTTTCAACTTATGATGGTTTTATTGGAGGTAACCCCACCGTAAGTCAAGAAAGATCTGTAATTATGACTGAGGATGTCTGTACACTCGCTTGCTGTGTGCCTCTGCCCCTAATATGTTAGCTCTGCAAGGCCAGGGACATTTTATGATGGTCTAGCAACTAAAATAGTTTGTGTCACATAAAATTATTAACAATTAATTAATAACAATTGTTGAATGAATTACCAAATTGGTTTTTATATGATGGTATGAATAAGGGCTACACATGTATACCCAATCTATTGTCTGGTGTTCATTTTTCAGGGCGGTCTGCTCACAGTTTAAACAAATTAGGCAGCACATTGCCCTGAGACATTTTTGTTACATGATTATTTCCAGAATGGTGAATACTTGAAATTTAGGGTCATGTGTGCAGGAAAAGCTGCTAAATCGAATGCCAAGAATGTCAAAACCCGGTCTCTTGGCATCGGAGCACTGGCAAAAGAACAGATCAAAGTTTGGGTTATGCTATGTACCACAAATGGCCTGGTGTCATGTTCTACTAACTACATGGCCCTTTCACAGTGGTACATCCCCACCTTGTCTTTCTTTCCACTACTATAAATTAACATCCATATTATCAATATAGTTCATTTTGAACACTGGCCTTAAGAGAAAGAATATTAAATTCAGCAGAAGTCATGGCAGGCTTTTTCCAACAGCTTTGCAGGAAAGCAGAATGATTATAGACTAGTTTACATTCTTCTTATATTAAAAATTATTTTCCAATAACAAATGTAATTTCTCATTGTGGAAAAATGCATAAAAGTATGAAGAAAATAACTGCTTCCCTTACTGCCACTAAGAGAGAAGCACTTTTTGAACATTTTGGTATTCTGGGTATTTTTCTGTTATGGTCTTTTAACGTGTGTGTGTGTCTGTATGTGTGTACACATGCACATTAAGTCTGGATTTCTCCATAGCATTTAAAGAATAAGAACTGCCACTTTTTAATTTATGTAACCAAAGCATCTCTGCCTTGAGCGCCTTCACCTCAATGATGGAGAGAAGTGTAGTTTTCGGGTCTCCCCATCAAATCCTTTTATCAGAGGTACCTCAGTGTTTTTATCAGTCCAGAAAGCCTGCAAGCCCTCTGGTCATTGTACTGGTCTCCTTATCACTGGGCCTCTGACCTAAAGGTGTGAAATCTGTTTCAGGGTGGACAGCTTCTCTAGAAATGCAACATCCTCAGAGCGAAACTGAGTTACCTGGGAACTTCAGGTCAGCTCTAGGAGCTCTTCAATTGGTTCCCTTACTCACTCTTCATTACATTATATATTTGCACCTCGTGTTCAAGCAAATTCACCATTCCTTAAAGAACAAATGCTGAGCTATTAATCCGAGTTTTCGGGACAATATTATTTTTCTCTTCTTCAAAGATATGCTTTCATGAACCTCTTGTTGTAGTTATTTATTAATTATCCTTAGATCTTAAAAATCTTCCTCTACCAAATGCAAGCCGTGGGCTGCCTAGCCACCTGATTTCTGGCCCAATCCTCTTAGGTGTCTCTCTGGACGGCACAATGCACAGATTTCCTGCATGACCTCCCTGTGTCTGGCGGGTCTCACCCAGCGCGTGTTGCCACTGGCGATGGGATCATCTCCTGCCTCGGCTGCGCCTAACACGCCGCATGAACGGCATACAGACATCTTCTCACTCCCGACACACAACAAGACGAGTCACCGAAGAGGAGAGCACCCGGCGTCACCCACGCAACTCCCCCCTCCACCTCCATCAGTCCCCGAGTCGGGGACAGCGAAGTCACTCATCTCAAGGTCGTCAAGCAGCGGGCTTGGTGTTTCCGAGACGGAGGCGGAAGCCCTGGGGCCCGCCACACCCACGCCAAGAGCTGCGGAGAGGTGACAGAGCTGCCAACCAACACAAGGCGCCGCCCAAACTACTGGGTGGGGAATCTTCTAGAAGAAGGAAGGCGGGGACAGGACGCGCCCAGGTTAGAGGAGCGGCGAGTGTTTCGAGCGCTTCTCTCTCAGCTGCATTACACAGGGACGAAGGAACTGCACACACGGCGGCGCTGACTCCATATCCTGCATCTCCCCACCCGCGAGGCAAGATGGCGGCGGCCGGGAGGCTCACCCCTGGCGAACCCCAGCGCGGGGCGGAGCTGCGGTCTCGGCGAGGCGCGCGCAGCAGCCCGCGGCCCAGCGCTGACGAGGGAGCCCAAGCTCGGGGGCCCAGCCGCACCCAGGGAGGGTGCCCGGCCCGCGGGCCTCCCCTGGCGCGTCCCCACCCCCGAACTCTCACCTGCGTCGGCCCTGCGCGGCCTTCCTACCGAGGCCTCCCTCGCTGCTCGCCAGAACGCCGGCTGTCCGGGAGGTTGGAGGCCGACCCCGGGCCCCAGGTCTCCAGACGCCACCGTGGGGACCCGGAAGGTACTGGAGGTCATCGCCCCTCCTCCCGGCTCTTTCCAGCGGGAGGCAGTGGGCGCACCTCGCCTTCGCTGAGGTGGAGCCCGGGCCTCAGGGCAGAGGCCTACTCCAGCGTTTCCCGCCACTTCCTGCGGCCGCGATGCATTCTGGGAGCCGCGTAAAGGGAGGGGCCGCCGGGACCGCCGGCTCCCGGGCCGCGGGCTGGATCTCCGCAGGAGGAAATCGAGTTCCGGAGAAAAGCAGCGACCACTCAAGACGCCGGTTGTGAGGTGAGGTGCCGGGCGCGGTGGAAGATGCCAGAGACTCGGGAGGGGGGCGATTTAGGGAGAGTGGGCGCCTGAGGGGCTCCTAATGCCAGGACCGGCAGGGCGTCCCTTTCTGACATTATGGCTTTTGAGACGCTTGTTAAGCTGTGCTCGTCGGTGCGGAGCTGATGTTCATGCGACGGCGGGGATGATTGTGTCCGAGGGGCCTGCGCCTCGGTACGTGGGTTCTGGGTTGTTGCTGCTTTAACTGGATCACAGTCGCGCAGGGTTGCAACAGAGAAGGTTTCCAGGGTGGGACGGGTGTTGTGTTTTTAACATGTTTCTCAGAAAACAGGTCCAGAGGGGGCTTGAGACGGGATGTTTAAGAGCTGGGATTGGCCTCAAGACCTGCTCTGGGAATGCGTGGTATTGATGCCCAAGGATTAGGATAAATTCGGACGGACCCCGCATGGGGAGGTCTTTTATATGCACCCCATGCTTCAGACCACAGCTTTCCCAAGATCTGACCCCAGAAACCTGATGTCAACCCAAAGGCAGACCCTGGAGTCCTGTCACTTTCTCACCAGTTGTGTGAATGACAGGAGAGCAGGTGTCGCCCTAGAGAGTGTTTTCTAACTTCCGACTTGGTTCCAAGAAAGGCCTGTTTTGGCCCGTGTCCTTCTTCCACGATCCTTCCAGTTCTTCCTAAGAGGGATCCCAAGGTGGTGGAAGTGTTACACATGCAAAAACCATGTAAAAACCAAGGTTCAGAAAGTTTAACTTTCTCCTAGCAGGTGAAAGCATTTTTGTTGTTTTCCATTAATTGTTTGTAGGATATACACACACTACTCTAAGTAGAGTTGTGAGTTTTTCACCAACGTATGGATATACCACCATGGAAATGGAGAACACTCCACCATGGGAAAATAGTGGTCTTATACTGCCCATTGGTATTGAACCTCTCCACCCTTAATCTTTGATCTACTTTAGGTCCCTATTCCTTGGTATTTTCTAGGATATCATATAAATGGAGCACTGTGTTGCTGTATGACTCCTGTTTGTAAACTTTGATGCCACATTTGTAAAAGTGCATAATTATACAAACCTTGCAGTGTTCTAAGTTCAAAATCTTTGACTTAGAGAGAAATGCATTATGCCTTCAAAACTAAGAGATTCCACTGTTATGAGCCACCTTGTTTCGGGTGAGACCCTGTGCTTAGTTTTATTCATTTGCATGTTGGGATGAATGATGGGGGCATGGGAACAGATGAGAAACTAATAACTGTAAAAATCACATAATCTCTATACCACTAAGAAAACATAAATTGGCACTGAAAATGGGAGGAAAAAAAAAGAGCACAGCTATATAAAATAAAGATGAACAGAATCACTTATACCACGCAAAGTAAAATTAATGGAACACATAATTGAAGAGTTTAATTTAGTCACATTAAGTATTTTCAAGGAGATAAGGAAATATAAGGAATTATAAGGAGAACCAAGGGTCAGATTTGTATTAATTTATTTTTATTATTAATTAATTAATATTGAGGAATAACAACAGATTGGGAAGAGTAGAATAAATCTAAAGACAAATTAATGAACTTGAAGTTCAGATCTTGATACTTTACTAAAAAGGTGTCAGAAAGAGATAACAAAGTGGATACTGCAAAAGAAAAGTCTAGGAATATTGAGGACAGAAAAAAATGCATTAACATCAACATGAAAGGAGTACTCAAGGACAGAACAAAAATTTTTTTAAAGGAATGTTATCCTAGAATTTACAAGGATAAGAGAAAAATCATTGCTAGCTGATTGAAAAGCTTCAGAGTACTCCAGGCATCACACCTAGAAATATTTTTGTGAAATTTAAGTAAATGAAAGACAAAGAAGTGTGTTTCAAAACCTCCAGAGATGAAAGAACTCTTCCCTAGACAGAAAACAAATTCCATCAGATCTACCTCAAATTTCAATGGCAATTTTGATGGAGGAAGAAAATGAGTAGTATTTTCAAATGTTTAAGTAAATAACTTTAAAACTGTTATTTTTGTATTCGATTCAATTATCACTGGATTAATAGTTAAAGATAATTTCATCTTTCAAGGCATCAGATGGTATACCATGCCAAGATCTAATTATAAATACCCTCGGGGGAAGTACTCAAATAAGAAAGCAGTATCATGGAGGATGGTAGGCGCCAATGGAAGTAATGGTTTCACGTAACTTAGTAAAATGAAATGTTTTCTCACAATGTAAGGAACAGAATAAAACAAAAAAGCAAGCAACAGATGTCTATTCTTAACAATTTAGATCTAAAGTTCTAGATGTTTTTATTGTACATTGACAGAGGAGGGGTGGAGCAATCGAGAATGGAGAAAGAGACCCTGAGTATGAGTACCGGCAAGTGTGCTCATTTTGTTGCGGGATGATATGGACAATGGTAAACTGAAATTAGCAGGGGAAATAATTTTACTATCTAGTAAGGAGGGAAGAAAAAAAGAGTCCTGAGGCCAAAAGTTTCAAGAATTTCTACTTTTGAGCAATGAAAATAATTGAAATAGGGCTACCTAAATCGTCTTGGGTGGCTCTAAAAACAATGCTGAAAGATAAAAAACATGGTCAGAGATGAATTAACACAGTATCAGTCCTTTTTTATAAATATGAAAAGAAGCAAAATTAAAACATGTACATATTATTCAAGGATATCTTTTTTTTTTTTTTTTTTTTTGAGGTACGCGGGCCTCTCACTGCTGTGGCCTCTCCCGTTGCGGAGCACAGGCTCCGGACGCGCAGGCCCAGCGGCCACGGCTCACGGGCCCAGCCGCTCCGCGGCATGTGGGATCTTCCCAGACTAGGGCACGAACCTGTGTCCCCTGCATCGGCAGGCAGACTCTCAACCACTGCGCCACCAGGGAAGCCCCAAGGATATCTATTATTGTGATAATTCTACAAAGAAACAGGAGGAAATGATTATCACCAAATTAAGAAGAGTGATACTATCTCCAGGAATCAACGAGGACAAGATTGGGGAATGACCCACAGGACAATCTAAAGTACTAACATATTTAGCAAAGCTTTGATTCATGGGGTTCATTTTTTTTATTATTCTTTAACTTCATCTATTTGCCATAGACATGTTTGTATGCACGATATATTTCCTAACATATTTTTAAAACAAAATATTTATTACAGTTGCTGAATTTTCTCTTCTTAATGGACACCAACATACAAATTTTCATTAATAACAAACTACAGTTGATCCTTAAACAGCACAGGTTTGAACTGCACTTATTTGAACTGCACTGTCTACTTATATGTGGATTTTTTTGAGTAAATACAATACTACATGATCTGTGGTTGGTTGAACCTGCAATGAAGAGCTGCAGACACAGGGAGCGGACCCTGGGGACTTGAGCATCCTGGGATTTTGGTATTCATGTTGGCTCCTGGAACCAGCCCCCCTCGGACACTGAGGCAAGACTGTACACAGATTTTCGACTGCTCAGGGCGTTGGCACTCCTAACCTCTGCATTATTCAAGGGTCAAAACTGTACTTGCTAGAGAAAATTTTTCATCATTGCTAATAATCAAAAAACTACCTGAGGGCTTCCCTGGTGGTGCAGTGGTTGAGAGTCCACCTGCCGATGCAGGGAACACGGGTTCGTGCCCCGGTCTGGGAGGATCCCGCATGCCGCGGAGCAGCTGGGCCCGTGAGTCATGGCCGCTGAGCCTGCGTGTCCAGAGCCTGTGCTCCGCAACGGGAAAGGCCACAGCAGTGAGAGAGGCCCGCGTACTGCAAAAAAAAAAAAAAAAACTACCTGAGTGGAGGTGCATTGTTATGTCGTTCTGAGACATTGTGCAGTTCTTTATGGTGGGTTTGAAGAGTTTGTGCCATGCTTTTTGCTGTCTTAAATACACTAACAAAAATTATATAGAGTTGCCAAAGTGGTGATAATGTGATAACGCTAGTAATCCGAGGCACTACAATTATTTTAGAAACCAAAGTATGCACAATAAAAATACTGTGAGTGGTAAAAAAAATGACAGACATCACTTGTGTGGTTTCTCTTTGAATATCTAAATAGCCCTGTGCAAACTAATGTGTTCTTAGCTAAAAAGATTGTTTCATATACTAATAAAGTTGTTCTTTTATTTTAGAATAATTTTCATATTTAATTAATGTTATTCAGACTATTCATTTCTTTATCAAATATGTATCAAATCCCCCACAATGGCCCATACGTGAAATTCACATAGTAAATTCCCGGTTCACTCTAGGTTGTTTTAAGTAGTTGTTGGATAAATGATTTGTGGTTAAAAATGAATGAATAAGTTATAAATTTACCAAAATTCCTCCAATGAATAAGCATCAAGACTGGGAGTTGAGCCCACTGTTCTGTATCTGAAGCCTTTGTATCTGTGCTGTCTTCATTTAGCAGGTATGTGAATTGTACCCTAATCTCCAGTTCTGGCTGCTATCTTCAGAACACACCACTACTATTTGTTTGTTTGTTTGTTTCTCCTGTTTGCATTCAGACTGCCCTGTGCCTTAGAAGATTAGTTTAAATGAATCAACATATTTATTGATCTGCTGTAAGATTCCAAGTAACATCATTCCTCGTGGTAGAAACAGATATTTGAGTCAGGTAAAAGTTTGTGTCAACAAACACATGGAATAGTTGGAGGTGGTGGATTGGGTGTCTGAGGAAGGAGAGCGTGACTAAGTCACATCACAGCATTTTAAAAATTACACTTGAGATGTAGATTTAACCAAGAGCCTAAACTTTTAACTGACATGTGAAGATTACCTCAATAATAGTCTTGCTTCTTCTACAGACCACGTTAGTGAATCACTGGAAAGATATTTTCATGTCAAGAAATGTACTGAGGGAATATGAGGGCAAACTGCCTACCTTCATTTATGCCAAAGATACCAAATGTTAAAAATGCAAATAGACACACTCTTTTCCTTGCATGCCTAACACTATGCAAATATAAACTTAGGAAAAGGCCCAATATAATTTGCAGCAGAAAAGTAAATAAGCAAGCACACTCTCTTGACATATTTTGTGGTTCAGTAATACAAGTCTTTTTGTTTACAAAGGAATTTTAAAGTGTTGGTCTCCATGTTTATACTCTGCTGCAAGATTCTGAGTAGGAGGCTTTTTTTTTTTGATCTGGTATGTTTTTACACAAAACTCACATGAGATTACTGATCTAAAATAAATGTAAATATTTGTGAGATCCTGCATGTATGGGTAGTCTTTCATTATGTAAAGAGCAGCACTGCTGGCTAATGTTTAATACACACTAAAAGAGATAAAAATAATCAAGAAATTAAATTTAATAAGTGATGTCACTAGAGCATGTTGAATTGTAATGAATATTCACTGTTTTTCTGGTTGATTTTACTATTTTCTAAATCATATTACTTCAGAAGGCTATTGCTTTGACTATTCAAAATATCTTCCTTAGAACATACAATGCTTACATAAAAAGTGTGTATACCAAAATAGTACAGATTTCATTATATATGCATAAACACATGGAAGTGTACAGGAAATAAAAATGTTCTAGAGACAGACATATTCAATTCAGAAGCAAAGCATTAGCATTTTTCTAAAATGCAGCATCTCAAAAGAACAAAGCCAGTCTTATATAATGTTATCTATGTAATATATATTTTATATATTATTTATATCTCATAGTTGAATCATATTTGAATAGCTGGCCAACATTTTTGTGGCATTTCCCAAGGTCTCCGAAGAATATGAAAAATATTAGGAAAAATGCATCCAGGTAAGAAAGAAAGTCTGTATTTGGGGCACATATTTGGCGGGGGCCAGAGCACCTCCATCTCACTCCTCTCCAACAAGTCTTCCACACAGTTCTCAGAGTTCTTTTTCTAGCATGAAAATGCAATTTGTCATTGTCCCTTCCTTTTTTTTTCAATGTATCTTCCTTTTCTACAGAATAAGACAGACTTCCTTCTTTATAATATCAAGGTCTAGTTCTGCCCACCCATCATATTCATTTCCTGTTTCCTCAGGAGTTGGTGTTTGTTTGGTTTCGTTTATTATGTCTCTGTCTTTTCCATTTCTGCTCATAACCTATTTTGGAAGTTATATCCCTGTATGAGTTTGCAATAATTTGGTTCATTTTATGCACTAGAAGGATGTCGGCACTGCCTCTGCCCTACCCCAGAGATAGGCATGTGAGATCGAACTCAGTAAGTCACAGTACCCTCTATTTTTGGCAAGTGTAATTAGTTCAGAAAAGAGAAAATGACCCAAAATGAGCCAATCCACGTCTTACCTGGAACTTACTGTAGTGTTAGGAGAACTGCAATGACAATAACAATAGCAACAAAAATTCTCATCCTCTAGCTAAACTGATGGATAGGAATATTCAGCTTTAGCTACTGTCTTTGCCAGTTCACTGAGAATGAAGCCAACACAGAAGAAAGAAGAGACAAGGTATGGAAACAGGAGTCTAGATGCTGTGATTTAAATCCCTAGATACGGCTAGGTCAGGAAGGACATTCTCAGTTCCCCCTAAATTCAGTTGAGGCAAGTTTCCTTAATAATACATCATTAGTCATTACTAATAGTTCTCTCATCTACATCTCAAACATTAATATTCTACAGTGTTGAACCTCTTATACTTTACCAAACAACTTATGTAATTTCATACTTCCCTGGTTTGGCACAATCCCTTCATCTAGAACTCTCTCCCATTGCCTCTCAGCTTAGTTAACCACTTCTCATCATTTCAATCCCAACTGAAATGTTTTCTCCACTGTCAAGATTTCTCTGACCCCATCTTCAGCTTAGTTCATCTTTCTCCTATTCTCCTCCTGCACACATGATATAATTAGTGTCTAGTTAAAATATTCTTGTGCCTGGATGTTTTCATAGTAATTCCTACACAAGTTGAGCAAAAGCTGTGAATGTTAAAACAAACCCTGACACTAATACTTTGTAAATTTTATGTATATAGTGGATAAAGAAATGTATTGTCTAAGTTTTGGAGGCCAGAAATCTGAAATCAAGATGTCAGCAGAGTTATGCTTCTTCTGAAACCTGTAGGGAGAATTCTTTCTTCTTCCTAACTTCTGGTGGTTTTCCAGCAATCTTGGATGACCCTTGGCTTGTAACTGCAGCACTTCAGTCTCTGCCTCAATTGTCACTTGGTCTTTTCCCTGTGTGTCTGTGTCTTCCTATGGCCGTCTTCCTCTCTTATAAGGACACCAGTCATATTAGGTAAGGGCCCACCCTACCTAATAACCTGATCTTAAGTTAACTGTAAAAACCGTATTTCCAAATAAAATCACATTACAGGTATCTTCAGGAGGAGACACATTTCATCCAATGATAATGGCTTTCTTAAATGTATACAAGAATAATATAAATCTATGTTAACAGGCATACAACATATGAAGGTGTAATATGTGATAATAACATGAAGGGGGAGGGATATACAGCTGTACAGGGGCAGAAATGTTGCAAACTGTAGAAGTTAAGTTGGTATTTATTCAAACTAGTTTGTTATAAATTTGATATTAATTGTAACCCCCAGCATAACCATTAAGAAAAATAACTAAAGGGCTTCCCTGGTGGCACAATGGTTGAGGGTCCGCCTGCCGAGGCAGGGGACATGGGTTCATGCCCTGGTCCAGGAAGATCCCACAAGCCACGGAGTGGCTAGGCCCATGAGCCATGGCCGCTGAGCTTGCGCGTCCGGAGCCTGTGCTCTGCAATGGGGGAGGCCACAACAGTGAGAGGCCCACGTACTGCAAAAATAAATAAATAAATAAAAATAACTAAAAACAAACAAAAAAAATAGGAAAGGAAATGAGAAGGGGATCAAAATATTACACTAAAAAATCAAGTAAATACAAAAGAAGAAAATAATGGAGAAAATGAGGAACAAAATGATTAAAGAAGTATAGAAAACAAATAGTGAAGTGACGGTAGGAGGTTCTTCATTATTAGTAACTGCATTAAATATAAATGGATTAAATTCTCCAATTTTAAGCAGAGATTGGCAAAATGGATGAAAAAAAAGTGATCCAAATATATGAGACTCGCTTTGTATCCAGAAACACAAATCAATTGAAAGTGATACGTTGGCAAAAGATATACCATTCAATTAGTAACCAATAGAGAGCTGGGTTGGCTCTATTAATATATAAAAGGACTTTAAATAAAAAATTGTTACAGGAGACAATGAAGGATATTATACATCAATAAAAGTGTCAATTCATCAAGAAGATATAACAATTGTAAACACATGTGCATCAAACAACAGAGACCAAAAGTATATGAAGCAAACATTGAGAGAATTGAAGAGACAAATAGATAATTCAATATTGAAGTATCCAACTATTATTATTTTTCAACAATGAATTATCCTTCTTTCAAAAATGAATAGAACAACTAGACAAAAGAATAACAAGGAACTAGAGGACTTGGCCACACTGTAAATCAACTAGACCTAACAGATATAAGAACACTTCCTAACAACAGCAAAATACACATTTTCCTCAATTCACATGGAACATTTTCTAATATACGTCATGCCTTAGGATGCGAAACAAATCTCAATAAATGTAAAAATATTGAAATCACACAAAGTGTATTCCTCAGGCACAATTAAATGAAGTTAGAAATCAGTAACATAAGGAAATATGGAAATTTCACAAGTATGTGGAAATTAATCAGTAGGGGTCTCAGAAATGTGTGGAAGAAAAAATATGAGAAGATTGTTTGATTTTCCACAGAGATTATGAGTACTGTAACCAGGATGTGGAAGGATTGCAAAGCAAGTAGAATGGCAGGAAGCCTACATTCTGGGTTCTGGAGGGATGTAGAGATTTAAGGATCTGAATCATGCAAGGGTTCTTTTGTTTGTATCTTTGTTTAATTTTTATAGACACAGATGTTTGATTTTGCAATTGGAAAGTGTCCTGATGGAAATTTTTTTGGATGAAGATAGTTCTAGAAAAATTTGTGGTTAGTTTAGTTGATTTCTCATTTCCCATCCAACCTTCAGATTTGCTAGCAGGAGCCATGGAAAAAAGAGAGGTAGAATAAAACCCAAAGCATGAAAGAGTTGGACATTCTGTACCTCATGTAAAATTTGTTTATAAAACCTTTGAAAGAAGTTGAGTTTCTAGTTCTTCTTTCAGAATTAGGGCAACATAACTTAAAAGCAATCATGATGTGTGTTATGATTGATAGTCACAGTGTGGCTATATTTTGCCATCCATGCTACCACATTGATCAATCATATGTCAAAGTGAACATTGCCACAAATACTGTTCTGTCTGTGCTTAGTTTCCTTTAAAGAGTGCTCACCAATTAAGCAAAGCCTTAGGTGAAAAATATATCATCTGGAGAAGAGAGTACAGTAAGTCCCCTACATACAAACAAGTTCCCTTCTGAGAGCACATTCATTAAGTCCAATTTGTTCATAAGTCCAACAAAGTTAGCCTAGGTACCCAACTAACACAATCGGCTATATAGTACTGTACTGTAATAGGTTTATAATACTTTTCAAACAAATACATAAAAAAACAAAAAATAAAGAAAACATTTTTAATCTTACAGTACAGTACCCTGAAAAGTACTGTAGTCCAGGACAACAGCTGGCTTACAGGGGCTGGCGTTGAGGGAACAGGCAAGAAGAGTTACTGACTGGAGGAGGGAGAGGCGGTGGGAGACGGTAGAGATGAAGGATCCTCAGCAATAGGAGACAGAAGGCAAGCTGCAATTTCACTCATGCCTAACATTGATGGAACACACGTTCGCATCTTTGAAAGTTCACAATTTGAAGGTTCGTATGTAAGGGACTTACTGTAGTTTGAAAATTTAGAAAGAAAAGTGTCTATTTGTTACAAGGCAAGACACCAATAAGATACAATACAAATGAAAAACAATAACTTCCATTTCTACTGCTTAGGTAAATTTTAGAGTACTGCCAGATCTCTTTGGATAGTGTACTAGCAGATTAAACATTGAGAGTAAATGTGGCCAGTTATAGTCTTCTCTTCAGCACACAGTTATCTATGAATAAAATACACACATATGCATCTTCAGATGAAGGATCTCTTCCCCTATATCCAGACCTTCAGCTCTTTGAAAAGTGAGACTAATAAAACAGAGGTTTTTAAAACAATGTCTTACCATGAATGAAGATTATTCTCTTACTAGCTGCTTTAAATCTGTTAACTCTATTATGTAACATTCAGCTAAAAATGGGAGAGGTGATTTCTTGAAAAACTAGCTAATATTGTAGCTTTGTAATATTTAGAGGCTAACACCAACCAAAATCCTAAGTCTATTTTAGAACATATGAAACTAGATTTTGCACTTAGTCATCAGTTCCACAGTACCCCCACTGACTGGAAGAAAAAGATGTACCATTACTTAAAATAGGTAAAATTCAGAAATATTAATTATTAAAAGCATTCTTCATCGCTTATGGCCATAAATATAAAATATGCAATACTAACAAGTTCTGATGCATCTAATGCTACTTATGTAAAAGAAGCAAAAAAATCTGGTTCTTAGCTAGTGTTAAAGCAGTTGACATTAGAATAAATCTAAAGGACAATTTAAATTAGGAGTATGAGGTTTGATTAGCAAAGTAAGGTAAATCCATCCTTAATGCACACATGTGGATGACTAGGTTATATCTTATAAGATACTCACCTTGTAAGAGATAGTTCTCTCTTTTTCTAAAGGTTGGCTATTAACTGGCAAGTGAACTCAGAGGGCCAGATGGCCACAGCCATACCAGATCATTAGACAGTTCCTGTTAAGATTTTGGACAACAATTAACAGAAGCCCAGCAGGAGTTCCCCACTGTTGACCCCTAAAGGGTGGCTAATCAGCAGCATATGTGTTTATTTATACCAGCAGGTCCTTTTAATTAACAACTCTGAGGTGTGTACTTTTTGGAATTTAGTACAGTGTATTAGGAAAAAGTTCTGACAAGGCCCAGTTAAAAAATATAATTCATATTAAAATCAAAGGGAGGGCTTCCATGGTGGCGCAGTGGTTAAGAATCCGCCAGCCAGTGCAGGGGACACGGGTTCGAGCCCTGGTCAGGGAAGATCCCACATGCCGCAGAGCAACTAAGCCCACGTGCCTAGAGCCCCATGCTCCACAACAAGAGAAGCCATGGCAATGAGAAGCCTGCACACCGCAAGGAAGAGTAGCCCTCACTCGCTGCAACTAGAGAAAGCCCGAGTGCAGCAACGAAGACCCACTGCAGCCAAAAATAAAATACATTTTTAAAAAAAAGAGTAATCACATACAAGTAAATAAATAAATAAATAAATAAATAAAATCGAAGGGCGAAGACAACAAGATGTCAAGAGGTCTAGTCACAGTACAGATGGGCCAAATATTTATAGGATCCCAACAAAAAAGTCTTTTAGCTGGTTCCAAGGTTTGCTCCTGCTTTCATTCTCTCATCCCAGTCGTGACAAGTTTATATCACCTAAGATCACAGTACTGCCCTGACACTTGGAGGGCTACTGCAGGTGATGAATCCACATCCCCCTCCTTGCTCCTTGCAGTTAGATTCCTTGTCAACATCGATCCGGGTATCATCATAGCTATCAAGTGGACCTCATCATATATGCACGGCATACTCAAGGCAGTGGAATGCTGAGGATATGACAGGGATCTTACTTCTTTATCTAAAAGATGGACTTAGTATAGTTAATGCATTTTTCATGATTGGGAAAAGTATACATATTCAATATTGAAAGATTATGTAATTTTTCTTTCATGGTCTTAACCTAATGTTTGATCTTTAAGCATGTGAGATATGGTTGAAAACTGATACATGAGGAAGTAGAAACACCATCTTCAACAGCAAATTTACTCCTGTGTGAGTCATTGACTTGTGATTATCATAAACAAGGTGGCCCCATGCCAAGAACTCCATCAATCTTGACCACATGAGTTTCTGAAAAGCATTGGACTTACTTTCAAGGTCTCCAGAGGTAAAGATAACCATTAATATTAATGATACAAACACAGTAATATAAGCCAATGTTCTAATTATTCACTTTAATTTATTTCAGAATGTTTGCTTAATTTTCTCCTCAATAAAGTAATTTTTATTCTGAAAATACCTCTTTAAATCATATTGGTATCTGATCTTTACTCCATATATCAAACTTTGAGCTTTGAACATGCTTCTCATTTCCATATTTTTCAAATTTATTTGGTATCTAATATTTCATTTCATTTTGGCAGTACCTGTGGGAAATGGTCAAAGCAGATATTATTGTCCTTATACGTGAGAAAGAAAGGAAGTGAGTCCTACAAGCCTCACAGCATATTAAGGGATTTCAACCCGGGATCCTGATTCTGTGAGGAATGTTTTCCTCACAGGAGAAGGTGTTGTCTCCTGAGCCTCCGTAGGAAACTGCAGAGCATCCCAGACGTCCAGGATACTTACAGATTTACTTGAGGTACTAATCATTTCCACATTCCTAAATCACGAAGAAGTTATGTACAATGACTTTTTTAATGTTATAATAATATTGTTAAGATCCCAAAGACATTCCACAGCTCTTCATTGTTACTATGTGAGATAAGTTTTGCAAGATCCAGCTGAAATATTAGATGGATAACATTCCAGTATTGTAATTCAAATGTGCATTTTCAAACTGAATAAGAACCTTACATGGCTGGCTTTGCTTTGAGGTTAAATAACAGTTAATGAATCCAAGGAATAAAACAATAGATGACTGTTTCACATTTGATAACTGGGACCCCAACATTTTTACCACAATAATAGTAAATTTAACTTGATATTATATTTGGGGGAAGATGATAATTTAATGAACCATTAATATGAAGTAAAGTAGTATTGAAAAATTTGAATGCTAAAAGGTATAATTTTTGATGATTTTATTTGATACTGAATTTCTGTAAAAATAAAACAATTTTAAATCTTCTCCTTTCTAGTGACCTCACCAAATCACTAACTAAGCTGTAATTACATGCATCATTTATAAAATGCTTCAGTTGAGAAAGAGTATAAGTGATAGGAAGAGAGCAGGTATGCACCATAACGGTGTGTGATACCTAAAGGAAAAGACATGGTTACCTGGGGCGTTACTGTAACTGGTTTTATATTTAGATTTTAAATTGCATTTGAGCAAGTCACTATTTTTACGTAAAATGGAATGAATACTGAGACAGTGCCAAGATGTTCTGAACAGAAGCACCCTGTTAACACACCTGCTATATATACCTTACATTCTGCAGAGACTGAACTGTATGTATTATTATATTTAAAAGGAATAGACATGAAGAATGACACCATAATATATCTACGGCAATTATGTCACACATCACAGTAGACAACTTGAAAATCTTATGAGATTCATTAAAACCATACTTGTATCAGAGAATGATGATAAGACTTCATCTTTTAATCTGTGATTACATTTTAAATCTATTGCCGTTCGTTTTTGTAGATTGATTAATAATGTTTGCTTGGATAATGAAACATTAAATCGTAGCCAAACACTAAACTAATAAAGTGAGAATACTATTTTATGTGTTATAGTACACCAATTTATACCATAGAATCAGAGGCTTTCAATAATGTTAGAAATTTTAGCAGTAATCTAATCAAAGTTGTTTAACATCTCTGGGACTTCCCGTTCTTCATTTTAATTTGGTAACTTAACCAAAAACCTACAACTAATTTTGGTAGAGAAAAAGTTGGAATCCAGGTCAAATTACCTGTTCAGTATATTTTCAACCACTATATAGTATGCCCTAAATATTGGGTGACCCATTAATTTGCTCGGGGCCTAGGAATTAGGTAAGTCAAATAGTGCCATTTTACATTATAAACTTAAAGGTAATATAATCCCTTTGCTAGTGATGGGATACTTGAGATGATCTTATATAGAAAGTATCTAGTCAAAAACTCTCAATGTATAAAGACAATATATATTTTTGAAAGACAAAATTTTGATAAAATGTAATTTTAAGTGGAAGTAAAACTTTGCCAAATAGATTCTGAACTTACTCTTCTTAATAATACTCAATTATGGATTTGTAATTAAATGTATTTATTCAGAAATGGACATGTTCTTTTCAGAATGTAACTTTTCCAATGTTTTTTATTTCTTACTACCACGTGTGTTAGAACTTTTAAATACAAATACTGTGGTGGGCAAAGTTAAATGGAAACATGGAAATTAGGAAAATACTTTTATTTTAAGACTTCTTGCAATTTAAGACTTCTTGCAATTCACCTTCCAATAGTCAAAAAGAATTTGCTATACCAAAGTTAGTAATGATGATGAGATGATGTAACTTCTTTAAATAGTACCATCAGGTATCAATTTTAAAGACCAGAGATGCACTGAACTTCAGTTGATCAAGTCTATTTTAAGGCCATATGAAGAATAACTAGAAGATAGGAAACTAACTTAATAGCAGCACAGACAAGCCTCAGTTAAACCGAATTTCTCTGGATGCAGTGCATGTATGACCATTATGGGGAAAAGATGTGTTTCACCTCAGCAGAAGTTGTCTTCTGCTTCCAGCAATAGTGGTCTGCCATAATATTGAGCCATGATATTATTCTGTTTGTTTTTGTTAGCTCTAGTCTTCTGGTCACCATCAAGTGTTTCCATTTCCTCCAAAGTAAAACTGTCTTTTGGGAATGAGCCGTTGATTGGATCAGTCAGTCTCCATCAAGTATTGAATACCTTAGTGAATGCAGATTTTCTGGGGTAGCTTGTAGAGTGATGATTGGCTTGTAGCTGGTGTATTTGGGTAGTTGATTATCTTTCATCCAATCTGTGGCCAGATTCGTACAAAACAAAGCATAGTAACAGGAAGAGGATTTGCTTGCATTCAGTAGCATTTAAAGTAGAAGTGATGAAACTTTCAGGTACTGGTCTTAAATCACTGACACTGGAACCCACCAAGTGTTAGCTCTCATCATTGTCACCATAATTAAGATTTGATAATGATCATTACTACAGGTCGTTTCGATTCAGAGCCTGAAGCGCTCTAATCCATAATAACATACTACTAATAAAAACACCCTTTAAGCAAACTTTATCCACTGGATTAAAGCACTGTTTATGAAATGGATGGTAATTCCTTTTGATTCACGCTTAAATCTGGGGCTCAGTTTACACTTTCCATTTTGTTTCCTTACTAATGAATGTATTAGCCCAAAGGATGTACCTAGGTCTAAGAATGTATCACGGCCACACTTGCTTCCATTGTTAGAGTTGGCTTCTCTAGTCTTAAATTACAACTCACACTTTTTTCCTACATGAAGCTAGCAGAATTGCATAGGTGCTATGCATTGTGGGACAGTTTGACTGTCATATTTTTCATTTTTGTCTTGGTCAGAGAATGAATGGCACATTATCATCAGCCCTACCATTGATTTTTAGCTGAGTATCTAGGCTTCATTGATCGCCAGCATGGCTATTAATTACAGAAGCAGTCAAGTCGACATGGTTTAGGTATTTTGCTGATGACTGCTTTTTGAATTTTAGCATTCTTTATGCTTAAAAGTCTTGCAGAAAAGATGCTCACCATCACTAATCATTAGAGAAATGCAAATCAGAACCACAATGACCTATCACCTCACACCAGTCAGAATGGCCATCATCAAAAAATCTAGAAACAATAAATGCTGGAGAGGGTGTGGAGAAAATGGAACCCTCTTGCACTGTTGGTGGGAATGTAAATTGATACAGCCACTGTGGAGAACAGTATGGAGGTTCCTTAAAAAACTACAAATAGAACTACCATATGACCCAGCAATCTCACTACTGGGCATATACCCTGAGAAAACCATAATTCAAAAAGAGTCATGTATCACAATGTTCATTGAAGCTCTATTTACAATAGCCAGGACATAGAAGCAACCTAAATGTCCATCGACAGATGAATGGATATAAACGATGTGGTACACATATACAATGGAATATTACTCAGCCATAAAAAGGAATGAAATTGAGTTGTTTGTAGTGAGGTGGATGGACCTTGAGTTTGTCCTACAGAGTGAAGTAAATCAGAAAGAGAAAAATAAATACCGCATGCTAACGCACATATATGGAATCTAAAAAAATGGTACTGATGAACCTAGTGGCAGGGCAGGAATAAAGATGCAGACATAGAGAATGGACTTGAGGACACGGGGAGGGGGAAGGGTAAGCTGGGACAAAGTGAGAGAGTGGCATGGACGTATATACACTACCAAACGTAAAATAGATAGCTAGTGGGAAGCAGCCGCATAGCACAAGGAGATCAGCTCAGTGCTTTGTGACCACCTAGAGGGGTGGGATAGGGAGGGTGGGAGGGAGATGCAAGAGGGAGGAGATATGGGGATATATGTGTATGTATAGCTGGTTCACTTTGTTATACAGCAGAAACTAACACACCATTGTAAAGCAATTATACTCCAATAAAGATACTAAAAAAAAAAAAAGAAAAGAAAAGTCCTGCAAAAGTAAAGTAACGTAAAACACACCGTTTTCTACTAGAATTTTGTTGGAAAAAAAATGTGCTATAAATATAGGCAAAATATAAAGTAGAAAACTGAAGTAATTATTTAGATAATATAGGCAAAGAAATGCTGTATCCAAATGATTGAAATACGACTTATGAGTAGATTTTAAACTATTCAGAACATTCATTTTTATTTTATTAACAGCTTATGGAATATTTCATTGTTTTCTTCATTACATGATGGTTAAATGTTACCCAAACTAAATCTGCTAGTGACATCAGTAAAGCTGGTTTTATTTTATAAGGGACTTTACTCAGAAAGAATTGAAAACAATATGTAATCATTGAAATGTACACTAAATTATTCTAATGTGTAAACGTGCACTAAATTATTCTAATGTGTAAACGTGCATATTACATTTGTTACCTTAGTAAAGTCCAGCCATGTTTTAAAATCAGGAAAAAATAAAATTTAAGAAAATTTCTATAATTAATTCATATGGTCAAGTTAGAGGTTTTAATTAATATTAAAAGTCTTCAATTTGGAATTTAAGGCATTATCATTGCTGCAAGTAGGAAGTATTTTAGAAATATGTCTACGTATAATATAAGTAAAATCACTGAAGAATAAGTCAGTTATGGGTTAAATTGTGTCCTCACCAAAATATGTTGAAGTCTTAACTTAACCTCCGCTACTTCAGAATGTGTCCTTGTTTGGAAATAGGGTCTTGCAGATGTAATTAATTGCAGTAGGATGAGGTCATACTGGAGTAGAGGGGGTCCCTCATCCAGTACGGCTGTGTTCTTATAAGAAGCTGGCCATGTGAAGATGAAGGATTGGAGAGATGCATCTACAAGCCAGGGAATAGGAAAGATTGCCTGCACACCACCAGAAGGTAGGAAGAGCTAAGAAAGGCTTATCCTCTATAGGTTTCAGAGGAAACCTGGCCCTGCTGACACCTTGATTTTGAACCTCTAGCCACTGGAATTGTTAGACAATACGTTTCTGTTGTGCTGAGCCATCCAGTTTGTGGTACTTGTTACAGGAAACCAATGCAAGTTCCTTCAGAAATGATTAGTAACTCGTATCTAATTGAAGACATTGTGTGGTATTTGGAGGAGGTGCATCAAGAATGGTATCGATGGGTCTAAGTATTTCCTTCCATGTCGGCTGCACATTGCTGATGATTTAACACTTCTTGTTAATGTCCTGTTACATGTAAGATAAAGTCATATGGACAGCAATATAAAAAAGCCTTTGGGGTTCCTGTTGAGAGACCAAATTACAGGCCCCTCCCTAATAAGTCTTTTGAAAAGAATGTCTTCTTGAACTTTGTTTAGGTCCGTCAGTGAGGCTCACCACTTAGAAGAGAAGCCAGTCTTGAAAATAAGCACATTATTATTGACAGTGAAAAGATCAAAGACAAAACAGAGGTAAGAGAGCAGTGACCTGTGTTGGAAAAGACAGGACAACTTACTGAAAAAGATGACTTCTTAGCTAGGCTTTAAGAATGAATACTATTATTCCATGAACAAGGGCCCTCCAGGGGGAAAAAAAGCTTTGGGAGAAAAATATGGAGTCCTCAGTATTCATCCAGTTGACAATGCTTCAGTCACTCTCTGCACCACTCAAGATTTCAGTCCAGGTTCTAGCTTTATTTCCAGCTTTCACATTTTGTAACATCAAACAAGTTGTAAGTGAATATAAACTAGCATCATTTATTAAATCAGTGTTTCTCAAATACAAGCGTCTGCAAAAATGAAAAGGAATTGCAAACATTAGGGCCCTTAGGCTGGTCGGTAGCAGTATAACAGCTCCTTCTTTAAGATCAGCCAAATGCATAACACGCCCCTTTCCTAAACCTCCCTTCCCTGTGTCCCCAGCCTCAGCATCTCAGCATCTTCCCTGTAGTGAGACAGCGCTAATCAATCACAAGTCACTTTCCTGCTGACGAGGGTGCAGCTAACAGTACTCATCTCAGCACTGAGGCAGCCTCTGTCAGTTCATCGGGGTGATGTGTGAGTGTGTGTTTGTGTGTGAGTACAAAGGGGATGCAGAGGTCTCACAACTGTAGATTCCTTCAGAAGGGGTGAAAGATGGATGGGTAAGGATTTCAATGATGAGAAAAGATAGAAAACGAGAGAAAGAGGGAATTCCCCGGTGGTCCAGTGGTTAGGACTCTGCGCTTTCACTGCCGAGGGCCCGCGTTCAGTCCCCGGTCAGAGAATTAAGAACCTGAAAGCTTCGCAGCGCAGCCAAAAAAATAAAAGAGAGAGAGAGTATTTATATGAAGCTGAAAGAAAATACATTTTTAGTCCCTAGAAAATATATACTGTCCAGAAAATGTTTTACGCATTTACAAAAAGCTTTTGATAGACTTCACGTAATCCTACAGCAGCTAAACCGTCGTGAGCAGATGACACCAGCTTGCTCTCACAAGTGTGTTTAATACAGCATAATTTACGGTTTTCAGTTCCAAAATAAGTACCGTTTATCCATCTGGCACCTCTTCCTCCTTTGTCTCCTCTATCACAGTGTCACCTGTGAGTGGAGTAGCCTCCGGGCGTGAGCCCTCTAGACAGCTGTTCTTCTCTCAATCAGCAAAGATGCTCGTGGTGTGTCAGGCCCGTGAGAGCTCGCTGGCAAAACAGAGGTAGTACTGGGTGGGTACCAGTCTGACCTTCTCTAAATCTTTTAATAAGAAACTGTTTACTCTAGGGGAATATCTGCAGAGAATTAAGTAAATTGAACAAAATGATTATTCTGAGTTGGAAGATTCCATGAATTCTTTCAGCTGTTTGAGTACAGTCACGGAAAGGCATACATTCTTATCCCTGTTTATCTAACTCTAAACATACAAAGAGAAAACATTTCAACATATGAGGGCAATTGAAGTACAACTAATACGGTAAAGTGCCACCTTTTTTCAGATATTGTTTTCTGCACACGGTATTGACGACCTGATTTCCTGGGCCCAGTGCAAAATAAAAAGGGGGGGCCCTCGCTAAAAATTATTAAGAACATCAAGATGGCAACAGCAGAGCATTAAGGCAAGTGTGGGCCCTTCTGAGGTGGGCTTGTGTGGCTGCATAGGTCTTGTACCCATGAAGCCAGCTCTGTCTTCATGGTTTGACTCGCCATATTCTATGTTTATTTTATCACTACTGGACCTAGTATTTTCGTTTACCAATGATCCTTTCTCTTTTTTACTATATGATAGATGAGCTCGTTTTCCCTTTATTCATAGTCTTACTTGAAAGTGAGAAAACAAATGTCAAATACAGTTTTTAATTTATTTACTATTGACAAATTATCAGTTTCTTCCTAGGCAGAAAGGACATCTAAAATAAGTTTAGATGTTATAAAGCAGAAACTAACACACCATTGTAAAGCAATTATACTCCAATAAAGATGTAAAATAAAATAAAATAAGTTTAGAATTCCATGGATTAAAAAAGAGAGGACATAAAAGGCTTGAAAATTAATTATAAACATTTGACATATTTAATATATAATAATGATATATTAAACAGTAATTCAGAAATGACTTTAAATGACATATTCTTTCATGTTATTTTTCACTTATTTACCATTCTGATATCATCAGCATTGCTGAACAGAGAAACACTATTCCCAGTTTAAAAAGTATTAAAAACAAAGGATGTAAAATTTCACAAACCAAATGTATTCCAATATATCAGTTTTGTGCTGACTGATAATGCAGATATGGACTCTCCTTTACTATTTCATCCTAAAAATCCAATTGCATGCAAACCTATAGATTTCGATTTCTTTATTGAGAGAGAACAGTTAATATCCAAATTACTTAAGCCGGTATGCATATGTTATTTTTCTTGCCAAATTTTTTGAGCTATATTTTATTAATATGTATCATAAAATTCACCCACTTGAGGTATACAATTCATCGATTTTAGTAACTTTAGTACGTGGTGCAACCATCATCAAAAGTCAGTTTTAGAATGCTTTCATCCTTCTAATAACATCCCTCATACCCCTTTACAGCAGATCCCCATTCCCACCCTGAGCCCCAGGCAACCACTAATCTAATATCTTCTGTCTACAAATTTACCTTTTCTGCACATTTCATGTAAATGAAATCGTACAATATATATTCTTTTTATATGGTTTCTTTCACTTAGCATAGTGTTTTTGAGGTTCATCCATGCAGTAGCATATGTCAGTAGTTTGTTTTTTTATTGATGAATATTATTCTAGTGTATAAGTGTATCACATTTTGTCTATCCATTCCCAGGTGATGAACATTTCTTTCTGGTTTGAGCTATTAAAAATAATACTGCTATGAGCATTCACATGTAAGTCTTTTTTTTAATTTGTTTTAATTGAATTATAGTTGATTTACAATGTTGTGTTAGTTTCTGGTGTACAACAAAGTGATTCAGTTTTATATATATGCATATATATACATTCTTTCATATTCTTTTCCATTATAGGTTATTACGAGATATTGAATATATTAGCCTGTGCTCTACAGTAGGACCTTGTTGTTTACCTATTTTATATATAGTAGTTTGTTAATCCCAAACTCCTAATTTATCCCTCCCCACCCCCATTCCCCTTTGGTAACCATAGTTTGTTTTCTATGTCTGTGAGTCTATTTCTGTTTTGTAAATAAGTTCATTTGCATCATATTTTAGATTCCACATATAAGTGATGTCATATATTTGTCCTCTATCTGACTTACTTCATTTAGTTTGGTAACCTCTGGGTCCACCCATGTTGCTGCACATGGCATTATTTCATTCTTTTTATGGCTGAGTAGTATTCCATTGTATTTATATATACCACATCCTCTTTATCCACTCATCTGTCAATGGACATTTAGGTTGCTTCCGTGTATTGGCTGTTGTAAATAGTGCTACTATAAATACTGGGGTGCATGTATCTTTTCTAATTGGAGTTTTCTCTGGATATATGCCTGGGAGTAAGATTGTTGGATCATATGGTAACTCTATTTTCAGTTTTTTAAGGAACATCCATACTGTTTTCCATAGTGGCTGCACCAATTTACATTCCCACCAACAGTATAGGAGGGTTCCCTCCACACCCTCTCTAGCATTTGTTATTTGTAGACTTTTTAATGATGGCCATTCTGACTGGTGTGAGGTGATACCTCATTGTATTGTTTTGATGTGCATTTTTCTGATAATTAGTGATGTTGAGCATCTTTTCATGTACCTATTGGCCATCTGTATTCTTATTTGGAGAATGTCTATTTACGTCTTCGGCCCATTTTTTGATTGGGTTGTTTGGGGGGTTTTTTGTTGTTGTTATTGAGTTGTATGAGCTGTTTGTATATTTTGGCAATTAAGTCCCTGTCAATCTTATCATTCGTGAATATTTTCTCCCAATCCATAGGTTGTCTTTTCATTTTGCTTATGGTTTCCTTTGCTGTGCAAAATCTTATAAGTTTGATTAGGTCCCATTTGTTTATTTTTGCTTTTATTTCTATTGCCATGGGAGACTGAGCTAAGAAAATATTGCTACGATTTATGTCAAAGAATGTTTTGCCTATGTTCTATTCTAGGAGTTTTATGGTGTCCTGTCTTATATTTGTCTTAAGCCATTTTGAGTTTATGTTTGTGTATGGTGTGAAGGAGTGCTCTAACTTCATTGATTTACATGCAGCTGTCCAGCTTTCCCAACACCACTTGCTGAAGAGACTGTCTTTTCTCCATTGTATATTCTTACCTCCTTTGTTGAAGATTAATTGGCCGTAGGTATGTGGGCTTATTTTTGGGCTCTCTATTCTGTTCCATTATCTTTATGTCTGTGTTTGTGCCAATACCCCGCTGTTTTGATTACTGTAGCTTTGTAGTATGTAAGTCTTATGTGGACATAAATTTTTATTTTTATTGGGTAAATACTTAACAGTGGAATTGTTGGATCATATGGTAGTTTTATGTTTATCTTGAAAAATTGCTAAAGAAATTTTCCAAAGTAACTTCACTATTTTACACTCCCACAGGAAATGCATGAGGGTGTTCATTTTTCCACATCTCCGTGAACATTTGTTTTTTGTCTGTCTTATTTAATATAGTCATTCTTGCAATTTTGAAATTGTACAATATCACATTATAGTTTCAATTTACATTTTCCTAATGATTAATGATGTTGAACATCTTTTCATGTGTTTACTAGCTGTTTGTATACCTTCAGCATGTCTGTTTAAATCTTTTTTCCATTTTTTTATTAGATTGTTTATCTTTTTATTGAGTTGTAAGTGATCTTTGTAAATTCTAGCTGTAAGTCCTTTATCAGATAAATATTTTGCAAATATTCTCTCCCAATCTATTGCTTATCTTCTCATTTCTTTAATGAATTTATTTTTCAGAGCAGTTTTAGGTTCACAGCAAAATTGAGAAGAAGGTACAAAGATTTCCCATCTACCCTCTGCCCCCACATGCCTAGCCTCCCCCATTTTCAACATTTCCCACCAGAGTAGTACATATGTTACAATTGATAGACCTATATCGACACATTATAATCACCAAAAGCCCATAGTTTACATCAGAATTCACTCTTGGCATTGTACGTTATATGGGTTTGAACAAATATATATCTGGTATAATGACATGTATCCACCATTATAGCATCATGCAGAGTATTTTCAGTGTCCTAAAAATCCTCTGTGGTCTGCCTATTTATCCCTCCCTTCCCTGTAACCCCCCTGACAACCACTGATTTTTTTACGGCCTTCATAGTTTTGCCTTTTCCAGAATGGCATATAGGTGGAATCATACAGTATGTAGCCTTTTCACACTGACTTCTTTCACTTAGTAATATGCATTTAATGTTCCTTCATGTCTTTTCATGGCTTGATAACTTTTTTTTTTTTTTGCTGAATAATATTCCATTGTCTGGATGTACCACAGTTTATTTATCCTTTCAACCACTGAAGCACATCTTGGTTGCTACCAAATTTTGAAAATTATGAATAAAGCTAATATAAACATTCCTGTGCAAGTTTTTATGTGGGCATAAGTTTTCAGATCCTTTGGGCAAATCAAGGAGCGATTGTGGGATCATATGATAAAAATGTGTTTAGTTTTGTAAGAAACCACCAAACTGTCTTCCATAGTGTCTGCACCATTTTGCATTCCCACCAGCAACGAATGAGAATTAAGTTGCTCCACATCCTCTACAGCATTTGGTGGTGTCAGCGTTCTGGATTTTGGCTGTTCTAATAGGTATATATTAATGGTGATTTTTGAAATGAAAATTTTACATTTCAAACTTTGGTGAGTTCCAGCTGGTTATATTTTATTATATGGACTGTGTTTATAGTGTCGTATCTAAGAAATATTTGCCTAACTCAAGGACTCAGTGATATTCCTCTATGTTTTCTACTGCAAGTTTCATCATTTTAGTTATTTCATTTAGATCCATGATCCATTTTGTGTTAATTTTGTGGGTAGTGTGAGGTATAGGTCTAAGTTCACCTTTTTTGCATATGGATATCCCATTGTCCCAGCACCATTTGTTGAACAGACAGTCCCTTCCCCAATGAATATTCTTGGCACCTTTGTCAAAAATAAATTATTTCTTTCTGGATTCTCAATTCTTTAACATGCATCCCTATGTCTACATTTACTATCTAGATAACTGGAGTCTTACACTAATTTCTGAAATTGGTAAATGAAAGTCCTCCAACTTTATCTTTTTCCAAATTGTTTTGGCCATTTTGTATGTTTTGTATCTTCATATAAATTATTGAGTTTGATTGTTAACTTCTGCAAAAAGTAAAATAAAAATAAAAAAATTTGATAGTGATTAAATTGAAACTGCAGATCAATTTGAGGAGAATGCCATCTGAACAGTATTGAGTCTTTCAATCTGTGAGCGTGGAATGTATCTCCATTTATTTTTAAAAAGTATTCTTTTTTATGCTATTGTGAATGGAACTTTATTTTTAATTTCATTTTTGGATCGCTCATTGCTTATAAGCACATATTACTCTTGTTACAAGCCTGACAAAGGGGAACAAAAGGTCCTGGCTCCATTTAGGAGGAAAGGAGGAAAAAACTCAGAAAAATCACAAGTTAATACCCAAATGAATTCATGTGCCATACATGTATGGTTTTAAAATAAAACCCCTATATTTCTTTTTTCTTACTTTCTTGAGCGATAAATACTCATTGTAGAAAATGTGGTTATAACACGAGAGTCACTGGAAGCTGCAGCATCAGGGAGTTGAGTCACATCTGCGTCACCCTTGGTTCTGTCTGCATCTGCCTACACACATCAGCCAAGACAGTGCCATTCACTGATTTCCAGATTCCTTTCTTGCCATCCTTTCCACAAAGTATTTTCTTAACAAGTCAAAAAGCTTACTGTGAAGCACATGGGTTCTAGATTGCATCCAAGTTCACCATCCACCAGGGGTGAGACACTGAGGAGCTTGCTTACCCTCTCTGTCCTCCCTCCCCCCTTCCCTTGCTTTCTTCCTTCCTTCCTACTGGATTCCATCTCTTTAGTAAACCCATATCAGACTCTCTGTCTGAAATAACTGCTCTTGAACAGTGTATCTTTTCAGAACCTGTGATGCCAATCTTATATAGTTTCCACACTCTACCTCTGATTTGGGGATAGCATCCAGGCACAGTTTGAGGCAGGCTGCCCTGGAGTGTTAGCTAAATGCACAATTTCCCAGCCTCTGTGACTTCAGCATCCTTCTCCCATGCTTCCTCTGGGTTCTTGGTCTTCATTTCCACTTTTGCATCTGTGTGCAGTGTTTTATTTATTGCATCTTTATCCTGATTGATATATAAATCTGGATTCCTCTAGTATTTTCATGCTAAAAGTCCAGTCTCACTCATGTTTTCATGAATTTAATAACTTCATGAAGACACAGGGAAAGCTTGCCTCATGGATCACAGGTCATCTGCAGTTTTGCTGCCTCATCTCTAATTGTCCTATCTAGGGAGCACCTACAGTATTGCCACATGTCAGCAATGCAGAGAAGGACCTCTGTTCCCCCCCATCCCCAAGCAACACTCTTGTGGGGACAAGGTCTGCCTTCTCTAGCCCGTACAAAATTCTACAAAAATGACAGCAGGTACTTTAATAAGACAGAAAAAAAAAACAAGAAGGAAAGCACCTGTATCTCTGTTACCCAGAATTCAACATCATTATTAGAATATTGTAAGAACTTTCCTTTTCATGTGGTTTTTGAATTTTCAGATATAAAGTAGTATGTGTGATGATTGAGACAAAGCACTTACTTTACTTTGGGGCTTTCTTTGTTTTCATTAATCTCTAAGGTTCAGCCATTTCAGTAATCTACAGATACAAGAAATGTGTGTGCTTGTACTAATTACATTCAAACCTAAGATGAAAATGTTGTCTCCATTTTGAAATCTGTATATTCATTTCTATTATTTAGTCCAAGTTAAATTCTGTAAGCATGCGTAAAGATAATTTTATCATAGTATTTTTGTGACCCTTATATATTAAATAAAAAATTTAGGCAATGTAATTTTAAAAGTTAACTCAAAAACTAAACTGTTGTAAAAATTTTGAATATCATAAATAATTTCCACTGAAGATTAAAAGAAGACCTATGAGGTACTTTAGAACATTGGTCCTTGTTTTTGAATTTGGAAAGAGTATTTAATGGGTTTATACCACAATTTCTCTTTTTCAATAGAAGAGTAACTGCTAGTTAATTCTCACAGGAAGTTTCATATGTTTAGTGATTTTTAAATGATTTTAGAACCCAAATGACAATAATTCATCAAGGACAAAATGTCCTAACACCACTTAAAGTAAAAATGAGGGCCTAGTTCATTCAGAAGGCATAGAATTGTTAAATGTGAGGGTTTAAAGTAAATGTTCTTTAGTGACATAAATCTTGACTTTCAGTCCTCAGAGACTGAAAGTGGACATTTATGCCATGGTTCTGCATAATAAACAGGAAGCAGAACTTAGTTAACAAAAAACTTGCTTACTGGTAATAAGCCACCATATTCTTTGCAAAATATCTATCAGGACCAGCCATTTTTGCTGAAACAAACAACCTAATTTTGCCGTTTTGGGAGTGGCTTCCATTCTGTAGCTCATGAGTTAAGAAAGGTTATTAAGCTTGCTCCTAAGACCCGTACACCTGCCTTTTTACATTTACTGGCTTTAACTGTCGACGTGCCTGACAGTAATTCAGAGGACAAAGTAGGTATTGTTACACTACTTAGTTCTCAAGAACAGCTATGTAGTCATTTTAAAAGAGATTGCTAGTACTGAAACTGAGGTCCATATGGTATAAAAATAGCTAAGGGATTGATGGTATTAACAGCACAAGTGGAGAAGAGAATATAAACATCTTCTAAGTTATTGCAGCAATAAGAACAGACTGGCTATTGGACAATCTTCCCCATGTACAAGCAGTTCAATCAGCAATGTGTTGCAACTGAGGATATACCCGGCAAAACCAAAATTAGACCTGGCAGGGTAAAGCTTAGAAACTTGAGTCTAGAACCTTAGGACTGCAGTCAACCATCCCCGCGCCACCTTCCCCACCCGGCACCCCAGCCTAATGTAACAGCAACGCTTTGTGCAAGCATGACCTACGATAACTTCCTTATTTCAACTGTCTGTGAAATCAAGGTACAGTTTCCAGTCCCTTCTGGCGCTACATCCTGTGGTTTTATGACGGGGGTGTGTAGGGTTACCAGTGCTGGCTTCATGGGCTTGTACCCTGGGAAATGGCACAGGCCCTGCACTCAGAAGAGCCTCAGGCTTGGTGTAATGCTCTGCTGTTGTCATCTTCAAATTTCTAATAATTTTAGAACAAGGGGCCCGGCATTTTTATTTTACACTGGGTCTTACAAATATTGTAGCCAATCCTGGGTATGCCTTTTTTTTTTTTTTTTTAATTTTTGGCTGCGTTGGGTCTTCGTTGCTGCGCGCAGGCTTTCTCTAGTTGGCGGCGAGCGGGGGCTACTCTTCGTTGCGGTGCACGAGCTTCTCATTGCGATGGCTTCTCTTGTTGCGGAGCACTGGCTCTAGGCACTCGGGCTTCAGTAATTGTGGCACGTGGGCTCAGTAGTTGTGGCTCGCAGGCTCTAGAGCACAGGCTCAGTAGCTGTGGCGCACGGGCTTAGTTGCTCCACGGCATGTGGGATCTTCCCGGACCAGGGATCAAACCTGTGTCCCCTGCATTGGCAGGTGGATTCTTAATCACTGCACCACCAAGGAAGTCCCTGGTTATGCTATTTTTATTGTAAGTTTTAGATCAAATTCTATGACTAACAATGTGATCTGGAAAAATAACATTAACTTTTCGTAACCATAAGATAGATGAGTGTGAACCTAATGCAACCAAAGGATTATAATGAAGCATGGCTTAAGAGAGGTAGACAGCACTATTCTGGATTATATGAGAATGAAAGCTGCTAATCTATTTGAAGAAAAATTAAAAATATGAAAAATGTTGGTCCAAAAAGATATTTTCAGACCAATTTCTTTATAAGTAGTAAACAAAAGTCCCAAACATTAGCCCATAGAATTCAGCAGCATCTTAAAAGAATAATAGAATTTGACTAAACTGGGGTAAACCTAAGAATGCAAAATATTTTAGAATTAAGAAATGTGTTAATATAATTCACCATATTCATAGATCTAAAGTGAAAAATGGAAGATCTACATTAATACTGGAATAGCATTTTAAGATTCGAAATCTGTTCTTGGCAAAAATATGTAATGATAAAACATAAGTAGTATTGTTTTGATATAATAAAAATAAAAGCAACAGTATCATATTTAATTGGGAACACTAAACACATGAGGAAAGGGCTAAATGTATGGTATTTAACATTGTACACAGTATATTTAACATTGTTTACTTACTACCCATGCAATCTGATGCTTTGTATTAAAGTAAAATGTTGAAGTTTTCTTCTATTTATTTTAATACAGAATGTGTCACTGCTTTGCTTCATTGATGTTGTGCTGATTGAGACTGTGGGGCAAGGAGCAGTGAAAACTACAGTGTCTTCATAGCAGACATGAATGCCAGAGTATATGGGATAAACCCCATGAAAATTGAGAAGCCCACCAGCCCATGGAAATTTGAGCATCCGGGGATCTGGAGTGTGTTTCCCTACCTCTCCAAAGCAGAAGATAAGATGCAGCACATTGCACCTCCAATTACCAAAATGTGGCACATCATGTATGTGGGTCTTTTTTGTACTTGTAGTCAACATACAGCATATTTAGTCTGGTTTATTTGCTATGTATCCCATTAAGCTGCTATTCTGAGTGAGGCGTAGAGCAAGAGAAGGTTTTGCATCAGGCCCAGGCTGGTGAAGCTTCTCTAATATTTGGGCCTTAGAATATCCAATGATAATTGAAGTGTTTATGACAAGTGAACTTGACTCTGGCAAGCTCAAACAGGATGATGCCAGCACAGATCTGTAAATGCTGGAGAAAAGTTATCTCCTATTGCACACATACCTTATGCTCCTTTAAAGGAACCGTATCTGGCTTTCTTCTGAGATCTACTAGGCAGTGAATGCATGTCTCAGACTTTATATAACCATTTCCCATCAGGAACTGATGAAAATCTGACCCCTGCACCATAAGGTTGGGTGTTCTCCACAGTAATCCATAACCGTGTAGAAATGATATTTAAGAGATCAGGCTTGAGCAGGTCTGAAAGGTCCAAATAAGTCTGCATGAGCTGGAGCTTGAAAGCTGACCAGTGGCCTCACAGAAGTTTCATAAGAACAATTGACTGAGGAATAAAAACATGGAGCTCTGCAAAGTCATGAGCACCTAGTGGGAAGTGAACTGTTGCATGGTTACAGCCTTCTCAGAACTCACTGTCTGCCTGGTGAAGGCAGACCTTCCCAGTGGGCAGAATTTCTAGCTGTCATATTCAGTTGCTCACTGTGTGTGGATTGAGAGATGCAAGGGTTATGGCCACATCATGAAATATCTGATTTGAGGTATTAGAGAAGAGAAAAAGAAAAAAGTGAAAAGTCACAGAAATTATAAACAAGATCCATCTTACTGTAAAGGAATTGTAATTTAATATCTTGTGAATCACACACCTTTAAGTGTTTGTCCCATTTATTTGCTAATCTGTGAAGAAATACTATCTCTAAATTCTGTAAATGAACAGAACCTAATTTTTAAAGTTTTACTTTGGCAAAGGCTGTGCATCTAACTAATTTTGTTTCAAACATTTAAAGAACAGACTGCTGTAGCTATGTGGTGGTGATATTAAGGAGTATAGTCTAGACTTAGGAAGACTTCTACGGTCTTAATTTAGGGGCCAATGTAAGACAAATTGCTCAAAAGACTAAATTTCCATCTAAATGAAACCCTTTCACAATAACAAAAACAACAAAGCTTAAGTTACTGCAAAGGAGACAGTAGTTGATCATGAAACCTTTGGGAGAACTATTTTGGAAGTAGAGCCAGTGTTTGACATGCAGAGCTCACCCTAGATTCAGCTGTCCAGTACTGTACCAGGCAGGAAGTGAGCCCTGCAGGACTCTTCATCAGTGGGCTGCCAAGGCTGACTTCTTTCGTGTTAATATCACGACCACGACCCCCAGCCCTTCATTAAGCCATGACAACTACTAATCTTCTCTCAGTCTCTATAATTCTGTCATTTCAAAATGTTATATAAATGGAATGATGCAGTTTGTGGATTTTCTGGAATGTAGTCCACTGTGATGCCAAAAGAAATTCCTTTGAAATCTTTCTTTTCTAATCGTAAGAGCTGAACAATTGTGATTGTCAATAATAAATAGTCTCCCTTTAGTGTCCCCCACCCACCCAGGATTAAAAACCTTTATTGGATGAAATAATAGGAAGTCTGGGGTTTGCTTCAAAATTATCTGGAAGACGGAGAAGAGGTGGAGTGGGGATAAAAGCAGAGAGGCCATGAGATAATTGTTGATGAGCACATGGGGTTTCCTCATGCTTTCTTCTTTTTGAAATAAATTAGAAATTTTCCATAATAATTGGTAATAAATAAAATAATACTTTTGAAATCCTACAAGTCCATGCTTTGAAATATGTGAAATTGAATTCCTTTTGAATTTAGTATAAAATGAATCACCTTTAGGCAATTCATTGTCTAACAGAGTACATGGCAGACTACTTAGTAAATGTCTATTGATAAAGATAAAGGAACATTCTGAACAGCTGAAAACAACTGAACAAAAATGAACTTTCATATACAAATTAGAAAAGTCCTTGAATATGAAACAGATAAGAAAAGAAAATGAGTTGCATTTATGTAACTGAGCAGGACCCTATGGGGTCTTCCCGGGACAGACCCCTCCCCTATATTCTCGGCCGTAGCTCCTCTGTGAAGTACCCAGATAATAGTATCTGATGCATGCTTCCTGAGTTGTTTCACAGATGCTAAAAGCACCACCAAATGGAAGAAATTACCTACTTGATGATCCTGAGCATGTAACGCCCAAACCTACTGGTGCTTAAGAATTGATGTTAACCCCTGTGATACTGCCCCGTTACCTCACCATCAGCTACTCAGAGAATTATGCATGAGCTGATCAGACACCCTGAGAACCGCCCCCCCTCCCTTACCTGGCCTTGAAGAATGCTTTGCTGAAACGCTTTGCAGAGTTTGGGGGTTTTGAGCGTGAGCCACCCGTCCTCCTTGTGTGGCGCCCTACAGTAAACGCTGCCCTTTCCTTCGCCACAACCCAGTGTCAGTATATTGGCTTCACTGCCTGATGCAAGTTGGTTCACTAACAGTTACCCAATATTAATCTCTGAAAAATAGAGCTAGACTGTGCTTCCTGTTCAGTCTTTCAGTTTCATACTCAAAGAATTACAAGATAATGTCATTACTAATTAGATATAGGTTTTTAATGGAAATATCAGAATCAGCTTTTCTCCTAGGGCAACAAGTATTTTTAAACTTAGTAGAAGAGGAGAAGGAGAAGCAGATTTTCAAGCCGTATTCTGATCGTTGTGCAGAGAATGTTCTGTTCTAAGTAGGCAAGTGAAGAGTCTTTCTGGACGTGGGTTGAGCTGCTAAGGGATGGAATGAAATGTATCTTAATAAAGCCCAGTCATTGGTTCCACACTGCATTATTTCCTGGGTATATTTTGACTAGTAACAGTATTCTATAGAAACTATCACACTGGATTTACTATAATTATATTTTCTTTCATATCTTGTTATTAACTCCTAAGTGGGTTTTTTGTTATTGTTGTTTAAACTTGCAGAAAAGGGCATTTTGCCATAAAATTTTTTTTGTTTTGTTTTACAGCTCCTGTGTTTCCTTCAGCACAGTTCAAATATCCGTATGATAATGATTATTTCATTAAATCATTTATTCCTTTATCTATTTGTTGAAATCAAAAATTAACTCTCGTTACAAAATGGGTAGGCAGAATGATTAATTTAAGTTTTTATTTAAGTAATCTGGTCTTTCTTCTGAGCAAGCAAAAAATTAAAGGTCACATCTGGTTTAAAGCATATTCTAATCTGACATATAGGCAGTTATCAGTCTCTGTTGAACGAGCATCCTTAGTCCTCCAAGTGTCTCCCCTAAGATGTGTCTGGTTGCAAAATCTGACTCGTGGCCTTGGGCTTTATGACAGTTTCCTCACTACCAGGGAGCTCTGGTTTTCTTTTTATGCTTTCGCTGTGCTGTGGTCACTGGGCAAAGCTCTCACTTCCAACCACCCTGTCTCTGGCTAAGGCTCGCTCAGGGTTCACTGGTGACTAACGTCTACAGTCGGTGCAGCTCAGCACGCTCCGCTCAGCTTGGAGGAGAGTCCAGGTGCACCTCACCCCACATGGTGCTGTGCATTACCCTGAGTTCCCAGCCCAAGCAGCACAGGCTCCATCCGTCCCTGTGGTCACCTTACTCCCTCTGGCAAGTGTCCCCTCATTCGCCTGCAAGGCCTGACCCCAGTATATATCACATGGACCCAGGGCCAGTGTGGAAAGGCGCACCCCAAGTCCCCTGCTGCTCGCCCGCGTCACAGAGCCTCATATTCCTTGCAGACGGGCATTCCCATGTCGGTATATGGTGGCCTGAGAGGAGGTTGCTATCCAGAATCCCAAACGGGAGATCTCGACGTTGTCCTCAGTTGTTGAGCCTATCCCCACCCCTCCCCTGGGTGTCAGGATGTTGAGGTGCCTCCACCTCCTCCCTCTCTGATTCCTTTCCAAGGCCCCCGGGCTTTTCTTTTATCCCATCCATTTCATACCCCCTTCCTCTGTACTGTCGTAGGCAGAAGAACTATCCTTTCTACACATGGGAGAATTCCAAGGGTAGGTAGCACTGGTCTTGGTTGTTGACTCATAAAGCTGATGAAAAGGGAAAGGAAACAGCAGTCTTTAGCCGCACAGTAAATGGGCCTTTGCACAGGGAATGGTTTTGCTGCAAAATTCTATTTTTCATACATACATAGCAGAAACTATGTATTTGTCTTCCTTCTCTAACATTACTAATCTCTGCCCAGGGCAACGAAGCCTCGTCATGCATTAGTAAAGACATTTCACAAAGATGTGTTAATACTTCTCAATTTTTTTCTATGTTGAATAACTTGTATTGAAAATTCACTGTGGTCAGTATCAGGTTAGGAAAGATCATATTCAAGGTGAAGGGAAAATAATACTGGAATAAAAATAACTAAATCGAGAGTGGGTGTAACACTAAAACACGAGAGAAATGTCTGTACAACTAGAGTGCCGAGATGCCTGCAGGCCAAAAATGGAAGCAAAGCTTCTCAAACAGCGTTCATCAAAAAGCAGTCTTGGGCTTCCCTGGTGGCGCAGTGGTTGAGAGTCCGCCTGCCCATGCAGGGGACGCGGGTTCGTGCCCCGGTCCGGGAAGATCCCACATGCCACGGAGCGGCTGGGCCCATGAGCCATGGCTGCTGAGCCTGCGCGTCCGGAGCCTGTGCTCCGCAACTGGAGAGGCCACAACAGTGAGAGGCCCGCGTACCGCAAAAACAAAAAAACAAACAAAAAAAAAAACAGTCTTTATTATCTCAGAATCATGAGGTGAGCATTTTTTTAAAAAGTCAGTTGATGGGCACTCATCTCTCAGTTGGAAATTCTGAATCCATGAAATTGGATTGACGTTAAGATTCTGCATTTTAAAAAAAAGGAAAGTTCTGTAGATGATTCTAATGAGTTTCTTAAAGGAAGAATTTCAGACTCTACAAGAAGCATACGCAGTGATACTCACTTACTCACACACACAAACACATACATATTTCTCCATTCTAAATGGAGAATGACCTACTTCTAAAATGACCATTTGTGTGAGAGAAGAACAGCTTTTGCAGGCACCAAGGAAACGTGTCCTTATGGATCTTATAAAAGAAACCATTTTACTACTGGATGACTGTGGTTAACAGTGCTGTATGGTGTATGTGAAAGTTAAGAGAGTGGATCCCAAGACTCCCCACCTCAAGGAAAAAAACATTTTTTTCTTTCCTTTTCTTACAACTATATGAGTTGATGGATGCTTCTTGTGGTAATTATCTCACAATGCTTGTAAGTCAGATCATTACGCTGCATGCCTTAGACTTATACGGTGCTGCATGTCAGTGGTATCTCACTAAAACTTGTTGGGGGGGAACCATTTGTGAAACATCGGACAACATTTTTATTCTGGAAGTGCTATCTATTACATGGTGCATGTGCCAATGAACAGATTAAAAATATATATTAGACAGTTCTGAATTCCTCTATACCATGAGCAAAATTTTTACTACTGCAACATTTTTTGATCAGTTCCCTCCTCTTATTTCCAGCTGTCTAGTTCTACCCTGGCCACTCCAGCAGCTATGGGTGCTCCATAGAAGGTGGCCAAGCAGATTGAGAACGGCTGAGAGTGTAAACTATACCCGGGTTTTCAAAGGCTTAATATGAGAAAGTAATGAAAAGTATTTCAATAATTTTTACATTAACTACTTGCTGACAAGATGTTTTGGATATTTGGAGTTAAAAAGAATCTAATACTAACATTGATTTCACCTGTTTCCTCTCACTTTTTTTAATGTGGTAATCAGAAAATTTTAAATTGTACATTGGCTCCCATTTACAATGTGCCTTATATTTCTTTTGGATGGTATTGCTATAGTATGTTAACCTTCTAATTAGGGTTACTTGAACCAATTATGCTTTTCCTAGATTGTGTTAGATACATCTGTATGTAAACAAGAAAAAGCATAACTGACACCTAAATAAAACAATTAAGCAGTATGCCATGAGAAAAATCTTATTTGGTGTTTTGGATTAGAAACGTGCGTTAAAATTCAGTGTGGATTATAAAATTTTTCTCTAGATTTAGAAAGCATGAATTTTCTTTTAAATTATTTTAATGTCTTTACACAGATATAGGTGTATATAATTGTATGTGATTACATTAATAATCAAATCCTATATCATTTTAAGTGTTTTTATGCTTAACTGTCCCTTTTCCCGTATCGGATTCTCCATCCTCGTCTCCCCAGCATGTTGACAAAATGAGCAGTCTAATTTGTAGTCTTCATATATTTCCAAGCTCAGATAATCATTTATGTACATTCGTGTATTGGCATATATGTGTATGTGCATAAATGTATTCGTCATTTTTGCTTTGCAAAAAAATAAGTTCATATAATGCACATTGTTTTAAATCTTTCCCTTTTCACTTATAGCTCTTCGTGGGCATCACTCCAAGTCAACTGGTAGTGTTTTAACTTATTATTTCCAGTGTCTGCAGAATATTCCAAGATGTGAGTACAATGTAATATATTCAGCTGCTTTCCTATTGATGGGCAGTTATTTGTTTTTAGGTTTTATTTCTGTTTATTTGCTTGTTTTTGGTCATTACAAGCAAGACTTTCATAAACACCGTCATACATATTTCATTTGGACTTGGACTTTTATTTCTGTGGGAGAGATTACCAGGAATGATACTGCTGTCAAGACAGTTATACAGAACACACACACACACACACACACACACACACATATTATAAAATGTTATTAAATAAATATTGTTGTTTTGCTTTTAAAAGTGATATGCCGCATTATAGGTCTGTGGCAATGGTAAGAATAAGTGAATCCCAGGCAAGGAGGGTACTCTTGCTCTTTTCTTGTTTTGCCAGTGTGGTGAGTGTAAAATAATACTCTGCTACTGTAATCACTACTGCCATATACTAGTGATTTGGGCCATTTGTTGTTGTTGTTGCCAGTTGGCCATTTGTATTTGCTCTTCTGTCAGCTGACAATTTGAAGCAGCAGCTTTCCATAGAATTTTCCAACATAGTAGAAGTATTCTTTTGAAATGTAGCAATGTGACTGAGAGACTGAATTTTAACTTTTGTTTAATTAAGTTAAATATAAATGACCACACTTGTCCACTAGTATTCACAATGGACCATGAAGGGATCCTTATCGAATTTTCTATCTATTGATATTTTTTCTTTATCGTGTAATTATCAAATAGCAGTTTCCATATTATAGAAATTAACACTTTGTTTATCATCTATATTATATTTCTTTACATTTAGCTTTTGGTTATATATTATATTTTATCTTTTGAAAGGAGTTGGAGTGATATTGCCAAATTTTATACATAGATAATGTCTTTTAAAATTTTCTCAAACTTTGGTATGTATTCATGGTTTTATAATAAGTTTACTAAGGAGGGTGAGAAAAAGAGAAAGTATCTTGCATAGTGCTTTAGTATATTTTCTTAACCATATAAAGTATATTTTAAAACTTTGCTTTTTTATATTTTAATATTTACTACTGAACAAATGCCATAGTTTTCAGACGGCTTCTTAATTTCTCTTTTTATTACTAAAAATGGACCTTATTTGCTCACTTTGATAGTTTGCACCTGTGTCCTTTTACTAATGCTATTAATAACCTGTTAGGTTTTAGATGAAGCAATATAACTGTGATATAGATATTCAGTGTTTATTAACTCCTTATAATGTCTTCTTGACAATTGTGTATTAGAATATATTGGATAACAAAAACAACCTATGGTTTTATTGTTCTAAAAATTAAACTACCATATAAGCTAGAAACTCATATGTACCAGATTGCCGAATACTGAATTGAGGTTACATGGTGTTAAAAAAGCAAAAAAGACAATCTCAGACTTACACGATTGATTAGAAATCTTTCGTGTGGGAGCATGACAAGTGGATGAAAGTATATAAGATGAAAGCAGAATGGATTCAGATTTAATCTCTTTTCTAACATATAGTAAATTTATGTGTGTCAGTTAAGGAAACGTTATATTTTTATTGCATACAAGAAGCAATAAAAATAGGGCAGTTGTAGTTTTTTTCACACCAAGAAAATTGTGAATGTTTTCACATATGTCACCAAGATTTTACTTGTGCAGAAGACACAATATTGCAAATTTCCTTGAGGGTGCAATGCACTGTTGATTCAACAGACTTTCCACTTATACCATTTCACCAGAATAATGTTTCTTCATTTATTTTGAGTTAATGAATTGACATTTACCTCACATTTCAATGTAGTTTCAATGTTAAAATTTTTTTAATTTTTGTAAAACAAAAATATTGCTTATTGAAGAAAATTTAGAAAATCCAAAAAATAATAAAGTAAGAACTGAAAACTAAAGACAAAATATGCAGAAAAGGCATGAAGAATGCAATAAAACTAAACTACAGCTTCAAATTACAGAGGTAATTTTTTTACGTGATCATTAGAGTGTACAAAGGATGATAATTTTATTTTTATACAGTGATTTGGAATACTGTGCATTTTAAATTTATTTATTTATTTTTGGCTGTGTCGGGTCTTCGTTTCTGTGCGAGGGTTTTCTCTAGTTGTGGCAAGCAGGGGCCAGTCACTATCGTGGCCTCTCTTGTTGCGGAGCACAGGCTCCACATGCACAGGCTCAGTAGTTGTGGCTCACGGGCCTAGTTGCTCCACAGCATGTGGGATCCTCCCAGACCAGGGCTAGGGCTCGAACCCGTGTCCCCTGCATTAGCAGGCAGATTCTCAACCACTGCGTCACCAGGGAAGCCCGAATAGTTAATTCTTGAAGGTCATAGTTGAAAAATTGTTATAGGAAAAAAAAGCGGGAATTAGGTTACCCGAAGGACATCTTTGACTGTGTAAAAAGTGTAAGATCAGTAAGGTCACTTTCATTTGTTGAATATAAATTTTTTAAAAACCCAGCCTTAAGCCAAAAACTCTAAGGTCGGAGAGGAGGTGCTCCTGGTTCCTGGGAGTTTAATGAATTCAGTCTCTCAAAGAAACTTGTCCATATTTATGATATTATTTGGTTTTTCTCTCCTTTGCCTGATTGCCTTTTTTAAATGTTTAGTCCTAAAATAACTTAAATTCTTTGGGCTTATTTTGTTTTGACATTCTCATTTTGCAGCTGCTAAGTATTGAATTGTCTTAGCCAGCTGAGGGTATAAAAACTGCATGTTATAACAGCATTGCTTAACTAGACTTTGTTAACTGTTCTGCTAAAATATTAAATTTGCATGAGGTAATAATTGACACTAATGCAAAAGAGAAACCACTTCTAAGTGTGACAGAAAAAATCTTGGTTTTAAGGAGTAGCCCTTGTTGCAAATACTTTGTTTTTCCACCAAGAACATATGAACGTCAGGTCGGATATTTTAAATCTTGATTCTTGGTTTAAAGAAAATATAGGCCACTAACTTATCCATAGGTGTTGTATGTTTTCATGTTAATTTATCCTAGTAAGGCATAAAATTTTAAATTCCTTTTATTCCGGTCATTTACTTATAAAAATAAAATATGAAAACTCAAGTTTACCAAAGTCCAAACATTCCAGGGAAACATACTTAGGCATCTTTTCATAAATCTAAGAGCCTGGATAAAAACAAAAAAATTCAGTTTCCAGCCCATTTGAGAAATTGTGACATGATGTAGACACAGCCTAAACTGTGTTCCTTTAACATGGTGCCACATGCATTTCTCTATTCACCGCCGAGTTACTGGAAGCCCAGCAGGTGTCAGAGACCTTACTAAGTGCCGGGGATACAAGTATTAAGTACTGAAGACATAAGAGTATTGATTCTTAACTCTCACAGAATTCACTTTATTATTATTATTTTTACTTTTAATCCCCGGAATTGATTAGATGATTCCTGCTACTGGGAAATGACCTACAGAGCCTGTTCGCGAACTTTCACCAGTGAAGCTTTGCTAGTTTGCATCAGTGTGACAGCAATCTAGAGAACGTCACATCATTATATACTCTAGCCTAGTAGCTAACAATGCAGGCAGGAACTCAAATAATCACAAATATTTGTTAAAATGTTGGCCTGGGATTCTCTTTGAAACTTGTGATAGTCCATCAAAATCACAAAAGTCACGGTGGTTTCATTTTCTCAGATAATTCAGTCACAAAACATTTAAAGATTTTCAAGATTTCAGTTTTATCATTCTAAATAAAACTTGCTTTTATCTCCCAAGAATTTTACCCTCTTATCTTCTGCCAAGTAATAGGCATGTCTGCCTATCAAGTGTTTCCAGCTTTTGAGGGAGCAATCAGTGACTGGTTTTGTCTGAAATTAAAGGAGGAAAGAAACCAAAAGAACTAGTAGCTGAAACAATAAGGGTTTAAAAAACAGCAATCAAATGTGACCTTTCTGCAGACTAATGTAATAAACAATGTTGCAAGTATACAATGTAGGAGAAAAATAACTGATAAAAGTGTGAGCTTTGCTTTTTTATTTACAAACATCACCATATGAACTGTGCATATTCATCATACTCATTGAATGCTAGGTAACGTTAATGATGTATTTTTCTTGGAGAATTAAAAATTATTACATAAAACTTTATACTGAATAACTAAAATATACACATCTTTTATTTTTCAGTTAATCCTATGATGAACGAGAAACCTTCGTATTCTCCCCAGTGTTGTTATATTTACTCACACCCAAATAATAATTATAAAATGGTTGGCAAAGAAGAAAGCTGGAACTTTCACAGTTACATAAGAAGGCTGACATCCCTAAGTCACCGGTAAGCACCAAGGAAATGAAAAAATATTTCTGTATCATTCTGAATTCCTGACAACTGTACAAAAGTAGGGTCAAATAGTTTGCCTCTACATTAGGAACACATGCCTATTGCTCATGGAAGAAAAAACAAGCATCTTTCTCGTGGTAAATTTGGAAAGATAACAAAAAGAATAAATTAACATCACACTAATTTCACCATCCAGATAGAACCACTTTTAACATTTTTGGTGTCTCCCTGTTACTTGTGAGTGGTGGGGTGTGGGTGGAAGAATATGTATTTTGTGATTTATTTTTACAAAACTGGAAACAGAGGTTATACACAGTTGAAAATGTTAATTTTTATTAACATGTTCTGAATTATTTTCCAAGTCCTTAAACATTCTTCAAAAATAGGATAACAATGTCTTCATGATATTCCATCACATAACTATATCATTGTTTAATTAATCTTATTTTTGACATATAGGTTACTCATGAGGTTTCATCACTATAAACAATAGTGTCCTAAATACCTGTTACTAAAAATCCTACAAATGAGCTTACTAGCTAAATAATGGGAACTTAAAATTACCATTTTCCCTGATTAAGATTAATTATATTTTTCCTGTATAATATATGATAGATACACAGAAAGCAAATTAAAATAATCAAAATAATTCACAATCCTATCCTCTTCTCAGTTTTTAAATTTATATATACTATTCATTTTTTAAAACATGGGATCCAACCTTACCTAAGATAGGAACAGTCTTATTTTTGTTCCAGGTTCACACTGCCAAATTGCTTTCTAAAATGATTGCACTTCTGTACACTGTTCACAACTGTTGTTATATTCTTAGCTAAAAATAAATCTGTTATTATTACAAAATTAGAACATGTTCGTTTTAGAAACATTTAAAAATGCACATAAGCAAACTATAGAAAATTTAAATAACCATCATCCCATTACAGTGAAATGGTCATTGTCATATCTACTTCCAGGCAGAGGAGAAATAGTTGCTAAGAGGGTAAACTCTGGAGTTGGGGTGCAATTTCTGGCTCCATTTGTAAAAACAGTGGGGCCTCCTTAGTTGTGCCTTCGTTTCCTTGTTGAAATGGGGATAATAAGTGTCTAACTCATAGAACGGTTTTGAGGGTAGAGTGGTTATTATATGTGACATGCTCAGAACAGTTCAAGGCCCAGAATAAGTGTCAGTCAGTGCTAAATGTCATTACATCACAACGTCTTCAGAGGAGAGGAGGTGAGCCTTTGTTGTGAGCATGACATCCTGGGTCAAGAGCAGCCCTTACTTGGGAACGTGGAGTAAATACCCCCATGGTCAGCAAGGTTTCTTCACTCTGGCCCTTCAGGGCTAAGGGAATTGTCCAGCAAGGGCTGAACCACAGTGATCCTCTCTCCCAACCTCATGGAGTTTCAGCAACACAGGGACAGCTGAATATTCAGTCCAAGACTTAAAAGACACCTGTGTACATCTCAACACTCTTTCCCCATGTAGCCCTCCTCTCTGGTACTCGCTCTCTCACGACCTCCAGCTGTCCATCCTCCCAAATCATCCTTGCCTCCGCAGCCCAAAGAGCCCACCGTGCTCAGCTTAGGTTTTGCTCTTGCGTTGGTTTGGCAATGTGCCTCCAGACACAAAGTGGGGCACCTGTGGGGCTCCCCTCATCTGTCTCCTTTCTGCCTGCTTTCCAGCGTCTGAAAAAAATGTTTATTTCACATTTGTCCAATTTTCCAGTTGTTTACAGTGAGAAAGCAAATCTTTAACCACTGTGGAATAAAATGGAAATCTCACATAAGGTTTTAAGTATTAAAAAAAATCACAAGAAGATATTACAAATAACAACACCAATAAATATTCATCTGTATTATCGTTTTCATGCCTAACTAATAGTCAAGTTCATGGGGATTTAGGGTTTCATCTCTCTTAAAACACATATATCAATTTGGTTCATTATAATAATATTCAGTGTATCTGTCACAGGGACAGTGTTAATTATTCCTCAAATTCAGTCATGGTCCCACCTGAATATTCTTCACTTAAAGACTAAATTATAAAGTTACCTACCACCTGCAACCCTTATATAAATTAACAAGGGGAAAGAAGATAGGAAAGTACTAGTATAGAGATGATAGATAGATTGATAGATGATAGAAAGATTGATAGATAGCTAGGTAGATAGATGATAGGCACCCCTACACACATAAAGAATTAGCAAGCAAGAACATGGTACATATGCAAACACATATGTATCCAACAAGCAAGAAAGCAGTGATTCTCAGTAGCTGCCACAGTCCTAGTTTCTGTAACTGAGGACTAACTTCCTTTAATGTCCCCTTTGCCCCTTCCTGGAATCTTAGATAGCTGGTTTCTTTAACTGTTGGAATAACTAGAACTTTTACTCTTGAAGGTTCATTTCATTCTTTCGTAAAACTTCCACGGCCCTGACTTGTTTTGATTGTTATAGTTTTCCATTAACTTTTCCTTTACAATGTAGTAGTTCATGAGATGTCCCAGGGAATCCCTGGATCCTAGACCAGTTCCTCCCCGCCCACACTGTGGAGCAGCCAGCAATACCTCATGACTTCTTTTAACATAACTGCTCAAAGGGTACAGATTTCATAGAATCCCCTTTGGTTTTATGTCTACCACTTGTTTTTGGAGAGAGGGCAAGAGGTCTTCATTTGTGTAAGGGATGCTTTCATCTTAGTAGGCCGAATAATCCAACTGTTGTTGCTGTGTGGAATTGCAAATGTGTGTGGACAGTTGTGCGTGAACCCTGAGTATCCAGCATCGTGGCTTGTGCTGGTGCTATGTTATTGTGCTTCCCCTCGAATCTTCCCTCTGTTCTGGAGCTGCTGGAGAGAAAGTGCAGACCCCACTTCTTTGCTGGCTAGCTTGCTGTTAGTTTATGCCAGCAGGGCTGCTAGAGAGAAGAGAGAGACAGGAGGAGGAAGGGGGGCTTCTGCTCCCTAGGTGCTATTTGTCTGCCAGTTTCCCCCCGTAATGACCCTTCCCTTTGGCAGCAGCTCTGGGTTCCAATAGCAGCTGGTTCTACTTCCAGAGGTTTTCCTCACTGTCAGACTAGCTACATCACGCTCTTCAGAAACACTAGCCCCAGCTTACAGGCATCTCGTTCTCCTCAGACGTCTGGACCCCAGTTCTGTGAGCCTTCGTCTGAGATCCTGGGGTTTCAAAAGCTGTCTGTCCATCAGCACCATTCCTTAGAGGTCTGGGTCCCAGATGGGCACAGTCTTCCCTGAGCTCACGAAGCGCCAGCCCCAGCTGGACAACCTCCCGGCTCAGATGTCCGGCCCCAGTTCACAGACCTCCTCGACCTCAGCCTCCTTACCAGGAGTTCCAGGTCCTGATAATGCCGACCTCTTCTACTTTCATCACCCGCTCGTGGCGTGTATGTCACTGTGGCACCTCGCCTGCTCCTTTTTGTCTGCCAGTTCTCCAATTCCTGTTTAGCCGATATCCTGTGTTAAATTATCTCTGGCTAAAAAAAAATTGGGCTTTTGTTTTCCCCAGTCGATTCTGCCTGATGCAGAGGTCGAGCCCCATAATTTGAAAGCATATTATTTAGAGCAATCTTTAAACATAAACATATCACAGCTATACTAAGTTTTCCTTATTGATACTAAAAATGCTTCATAATTTTTTTACAGTAGTCTCTTTAGAAACAAAACTGGGCCATATGACACCCCCTATTCCTTAGGCAATTATGTTAATAGATATTATAAGAATTAGCGACGGACTTTTTCTCAGATTGTGGGCAGCAGACAGATAATTAACTTTTTTTCTTACACCAAATACATTTCTAATAATAATATAATCGTGATATCACATTGGGTTTTTTCTTTGTTTGTTTGCGGTACGCGGGCCTCTCACTGTTGTGGCCTCTCCCGTTGCGGAGCACAGGCTCCAGACACGCAGGCTCAGCGGCCATGGCTCACAGGCCCAGCCGCTCCGTGGCATGTGGGATCTTCCCGGACCGGGGCACGAACCCGTGTCCCCTGCATCGGCAGGCGGACTCTCAACCACTGCACCACCAGGGAAGCCCAGCATTGGCATTCTTGAAAACCCACCAACTGATTTCCATCACACTACTTTAGAGGATGGATTTTTAAATCATGGCTCATGTAACAAAAGTAATGGTTGAGAAATCCCGAAAGGATTCACAGGATTCTAGGAACTCCATAGCCAAGGACAGCACTAACGAAAGACCATCTCCCTCTAACTTCTCTGGGACTTACCCAGGTCTGCAGGGCTGTGAGTAAAGCCAACAATTCCACGAATCCATTCTCTGCATTTAGAACACTCTCGCCTCAAATTTTGTGCCCAACGTAACACTGTATCTCCTGGCTGTATATACAGAGAGGAGGAACACAATGTCAGTTCGTAGTCGACTCGGATAGTTTATTTATCTCCACAGTTCTTACTGCTGAACCGTCAACCCAGTCAGGAGAATAACTGGGAGGGGATAAGGATCAGGTTCACCAATGGCAAGTGTAGCGAATGGCGCTGAAGTTTGCATCTGTGGCAAAGGCTGGCTCATGGGAACCGGGTTAATGGGTAAAAACATTCTTTTGGCAAAAAATGCTGCACTAAAAAAGATAAACTACCTATCTTTTCACACCACATTAAGTTATTTTTCTTCCACGTTGATACATCTCTAAGCCCACTTCTGGACTCTGGCAATCTAATTTTCTTCAGCACAAGTACGTGGAGGTTTGCCTCAACTTTGCTTAGTTCTTGAAGCTGGTTTCATGGTATTCTATTCCTAAATCTTTTATCAGAGGGCTTCTTAGATCACCTCTTCCAATATGATCAATTGATCAATTTTCTCTCTTACTTTTACTAACATTTTAATTATTTTGCTTTCTCCCAACAAAGTGCTTCAACTTCCTCCTCTCCTCTCTTTTTTATCTTCTGAAGCAATAAATCGCCATTTCCTCATGTGTAAAATAGTAGTGTTTGGGGGAGAATGGATGCATGTATATGTATGGCTGTCGCTTTGCTGTACACCTGAAACTATCACAACATTGTTAATCGGCTCTACTCCAATATAAAATTAAAAGTTAAGAAAAAACGGTATGGATTTCTGGATTTTATGCCCTTGTCAATGACAAGAAAACATTCGATAGGAATTTGTTTTATAATTACCTTTAAGATACTGGATTTAAACTTTATGTAAATAAACCATAAGAAAATATTTTTAAATGTTTCACTACACAAAAAGTCCTAGCACCTGAGTCATCATATCCATGTTCTTTAACCGGCTAATTCAGTACGAAATTTTGGCCTCAGAAAATATGCTATCGATTTTACTTCTCAGAATATAACTACAGGGCTTCCCTGGTGGCGCAGTGGTTGAGAGTCCGCCTGCCATTGCAGGGGACGCGGGTTCATGCCCCGGTCCGGGAGGATCCCACATGCCGCGGAGCGGCTGGGCCCGTGAACCATGGCCATTGAGGCTGCGCGTCTGGAGACTGTGCTCCGCAACGGGAGAGGCCACAACAGTGAGAGGCCCATATACCTCAAAAAAAAAAACAACTACAGATAGTCTCTAATTAGTGTCCTAGTATATGCCTTGTACTTTTTAGGATGGGTCACATCAATAAGGTCAGGAGAAAAGCTAAGCAAGTTGAAGAAAAAGATATTTACCAGATTTGAAATTGTTTTCAAGTTTCCAGACTAATTTATTTTCCTTGTTCCAGAGGCAGTCTTTTAGAATTCCACTTTTACCATGACAATATTGTGGATCCCTGCACAGGCATGGGATTATCTTAGTTTATTGCTTAAATAGGTAACTTGAAATGGAAATGGTACTGTGGGCAGCTTGTTTATTTCACATCTTCCCTGCACTCTACCTGGGTCCCCGCTGCCTCTGTTTGTTACCTGGCAGGTGTCTCCCTTTGCAAGCAGGTCACCCCTGATTGCCCACCTAAGAGCAGCTGGTGAGCAGCTGGATGGCTCCCAGTGTCCTCTATTCTCTGGAATCGATACTATTTAAAGTTGTTTTCTTTCTTTCCTCTTAAGCCCTTTTCACCAGCTGTAGGCAGGCTTCATTCCATGCTGTATCACCCCTGACATTTGACAGAAAAGATAGAATTTCAATGTTATGAAACCACAGCACGCTGCTGCCACTTCTTCCTGCAGGGTGTTCCTGCCCAGTGATTTAACAGACCTGTTTGGACAGGGTGTGAACGTAACAAGGCAAAACTATTGCTCTCTGAAAAGCTGTTGATTTTCTCCCAGACAGAGCTCAGAAGTGTTATGCAAATTAAAGACAAATGCCTTCTTTCTTAGAACCCAATATATTTATTGTGATACTGTCCCTTTACATGCAAACACAAAAGTCTCTTTGTTACTTGGCAAAACATCTAAGCCACAGTGATTGAGGAGCATGTCACTGAGGAGTGTGTCACTGAAAGGCACCTGCCAGTGCACTGGGGTAAAGGATGATGAAGCTCAGTCTCCAGGTGTATACATTTTGAACTAAATTTCAATAACGTAACCAAAATACAAAAAGGGCTCCTTAATATCAGTCAGTTCGTAAACTAATAGTTTAATTTTCAATATAATCTGAGCTAAATATTCCCATTCTAAATGCCACGTAACACAACATACTTGGATCATGGTTCTATAACCACCTTGCATTATGCTAGAGGAATTATTAGTGCCATTTCTATGCATATTACTAAATCAATCACAACAGTACCTACAGTGAGAGACAAAAGCCAGCACCTTCATGTGCAAAATAAGATGAATATTTTAATATTCATAAAATACTAGGGCCTTTGTCAGGCAATATTTCTGAAGATTTTATGTTAAGACAATGCCTACTTATATCTTAGTAAATGCCACATCATAATTTTAAATATTTAATTTTACAGCAGGTAAGTGAAATATTTCTTCATGATATATAGAAATAGCACATACAACAAAAGTGCTATATCTGCTTTCATTTCAGGAAATCTAAAATAGTTATTTTTCTGAAATGGTCAAGCCAACTTCAAAGTCATTTTTCGTAGGTCAGTAACAATAATAATCATTATTATTATCTTGCCAGAAGGATATATTATATTGTCTGTATAGAAAGTGCCCCAGTGAAATTTTTCCTGATATATTTTTTTGTTTGAGTGGACATCCAACTAAAAAAAAAATGTAATGGCCTTAATATGACATTTTCTAAATTTGAAAGACATGTCTTCAACAATATAAATAATGCTGAGGAAAATAGTATTAGTGTTCCTAATAACAATCACTTGCTTGTCAAATACCCTTGAAGCTGAGTCGGTGCAGCTTTTTGCCCATCTCCTCCAAACGCATACGTCAGATCACACACATCAATCAAGAGGAAACTGGAAGCGTTTCAGTGTTTTATTCAGTTTCTCTACCAAAGTCTGTCGAGGTAGGAGGAGTACATGTAAATCGTCCCCCTTATCTCAACCCCGCCCCCAGCTTCCCAGGGACAGCAGCTGCTCCTGTCACTCTTGCTTCCACACTCACCTCTCAGACCTCCAAAACTCTGACTTTACAATCACTTCCTAACCACCCCCCCCCCCCCCGCCGTCAGCCTTCTACCTTTGTGTATCCTACCTGCAGCCTCTCACTGTGTTCCTCCAAGTCTACATAGCGTTCCTAGTCAAAAAGGCTTCTTCCTCCTATTAGCTTGAGATGAGGGAGGGATGTGAGAATGCTTCATGTCTTATTTGTATGTTTCCTATAATATGAACACATTAGCAATTTGAGCACAGGTCATAGGAACGTATCTTGCTTCCACGTAGTACTTCCTTTCCCTCCCAAACAACTCAGCCACTCCTCAGACCACCAGGATGGTGCACACACACATAACATCCACTCCTTGAATTAGGAAGTGACACTGCCAAACTCAACTGATTTTGATACATTTTACAACAGTAATTCTCACCTGGGAATGGTATTGACCTCAAAGGGCACGTGGAAATCTTCGTGTCTGTTTTTTTTTTTAATGGTATCAGTTGCTCAGGAGCACGATTGACATCTAGTGGCTCCACAGATGCAAAGAATCATGGCACCCAAATGCCAATCACACCCCTTTGAGAAGCACTGAGTCAGAACATTGAATGTTTCATTCTTTGGAACATTCTACCATAGGGCTGGAAGGGATTGGAGAGAGTATTTTGTTCTTCACGTTGCATTTGATCAGGAATAAACATAACCTTACAGAATCGGGGAGTCCAGAAGAGAAAACATTGGGAGGATTGGAATTTCAGAGCAGGAGGAGGACCTGAGAGGACAGAGAGGAAGGACACCAGCCGGCTACTGTGTAGCGTGGGGAAGCTTCTGAGGAAGGTAAGTGAAAGGACTTACACTTCACCGCCAACCTGATTCAACTAATATTGCTTCTCCTGGAGTGGAGGCTCTCCCGGCAGCTACATCCCGATCTTGTACAGTTGCTAAAAAGAGTAAAAGTAGGATCTTGAATAGATATCTGCACTATTCATAGCAGCGTGTTTCACAAAAGCCAAACCATGGAAACAACCTCAGTGTCCACTGACTAAGGAAGATGTGGCATATGTATGTACAATGGAATATTATTCAGCCACAGGAAATCCTGCTGTTTGCAACAATGTAGATAAACCTAGAGGACATGATGCTAAGTGAAATTAGCCAGAAAGAGAAAGACAAATACTATATGATCTCACTTATATATGGCATCTTAAAAAAAAAAGGTCAAACTCAGAGACACAGAGAGTAGAATGGTAGATACCAGTGAGGAATCAGCGGTGGAAGTTTGGGATGGGAGATGTTGGTTAAAGAGTATAAGCCTTCAGTTATAAGATGAATAAGCTCTGGGCATCTAATAGAAGGCATAGTGACTATAAGTAATAATGCTGTATTTTGTACTGGAAATTTGCCAAGAGTAAACATTAAGTGATTCATTACACAGGAAAAAAGGTAACTGTGAGGTGATGGATGTGTTAACTACCCTGATTACCTAATTGTGGTAATCATTTCACAACGCATACATACATCAAATCATCACATGTACACTTTAAATACATACAATTTTGTCAATTAGATCTCAATAAAACTGGAGAAAAAGAATAAAAATACATCAAACTCTGTTCTGATCCTCTGATAATACTGGATTAGGGTTGTCTACCCTAATGATTGGATTTGATTACCTCTGTAAAGACCATACTTCCAAATAAGATCACATTCTTAAGTGATACTAAGGGTTAGTACACCAACATATCTTTTGGGGGATATAATCAACCTGTAATAACAAGAAGTTTCTGCATCTTTTTACTTAAGAGTATTTTTTAAATGGAAAACTCCATATAATTTTAAAATTATATTTAAATTATTTTACCTATTACTAGAAGGTCAGTAATTTTTAAGTAATCTCAGGAGCCAAAAGTTCTGAAATATTATTTTGTCCTATTCTAACTGTACTGTGTACACAGATGGAGGGTATCCTTGTAAAATAAAACCCCAAAATACCTAAAACAAAACAAATAAAATCATATTCCAAGTATTCCAACAAAAATTCCAATATTTTAGTTGGGGGTGGAGGTGGAGATGAGATATTCCTAGAAGTATAAGAAACAGTTCATTTTAAAAAATGATTAAATTGACAAAAATAAAAGGTTATTCTTTTTTTTTTTTTTTTTTTTTTTTTGCGGTATGCGGGCCTCTCACTGTTGTGACCTCTCCCGTTGCGGAGCACAGGCTCCAGACGCGCAGGCTCAGCGGCCATGGCTCACGGGCCCAGCCGCTCCGCAGCATGTGGGATCCTCCCGGACCGGGGCACGAACCCGTGTCCCCTGCATCGGCAGGCGGACTCTCAACCACTGCGCCACCAGGGAAGCCCAAGGTTATTCTTAATATTAAGTGTTGGGTTTTATTTGCATGTATGAAATAAAATTATTCAGCAATAAATGGGAATTAAAGCAAATTAAAAAAAGAGAGTTAATGCACTAGAGAATGGATCTGAACAAATTGTCCAGAATATAGGACAGATGGACAAAGAGATAGAAAATATAAAAGAGAGGTTTACGTAAAATGCTCATTTACAATAGAAGGCTGAATAAATATTGTGATCTCTAAGAAAAAAAGGTTAGGAGACATGGAGGAAGGAGTGAGAACATCAGAAAAAAGATCAACATATCAAAGACTCCCAGAAAAAGTTTAAAAAAATAATGGCAAATGGATCAGTGGACATATTTGAAGAGATAAAAAATTGAGAATTTTTCAGACCTGTGAAAGAAGCAAACCCACAGATGAAGAAGCCCAATGAAGCACAGGAGGGATAGTAAAAACACACACACACAAAGACAAAGAATATTTTCTTGCTATATAGCTAATTGATTTTCTTGTTAGATATACTCTATTTTGTTTGCTAATTGAAGGTCTCCATCATGTTCGTACCTCTACTAAGGTGACTTTTATTTACACATTCCTAACAAATTTTTAAATCAAAATTTATATGCCATGAAATGGAATATTTCTCTTCCATACAAAATAGTTTACCTGATTCCTCTTCCATTTCCTAAACATACACCTGAAATGGCATTAGTTGGTTTTACCTGAGGGTGTAAACTATATTACTTTGATAACAACATAAATGATTTTTTTAAAGATTGCTATTCTTGAGCATTCAATTTTTCCATAATATTTACAAATAAATCTGACTTTTATGATTTCCAGGTCCTATGATTTCCTTATCTGTTTCCTACCATTATAGTCGTAATTTTGACTCATTTCTCAGTGGCTCAGACTTCAAATAATATTTTCAAGGACTGCACATACGAGCTGAGTTTAATGAGTTAAGTATATGTGATTGGCATGGATGTATTGATTCAAAATTTGTTTTCACTCAGCATTTGTAGGTATCACATCATTATTTTTCTGGTTTGTTAAATAGCTATGAAAAAGCATGCTGTCACTTTACTTGCACTGTTTTATAAATAACTTTTATTTTTAAAAATAGGAATCTAGTAAAGTGGGCAACTGATTATGACCAGGTGTGAATCTTTTCTTTAGTCTTCAACCTCGGTGAGTCCTCTACAAAATCAGATGATAATGCTACTGCATGGCACAAGGTACTCAGTATCTTGTAATAAGCTAGTGGAAGAGAATGTAGGAAAAGCATATATATATTCATATATTTAAAAAATCAGATGATCATGTTTCTCTCAGCATGCAATCCTTCTTTTCCTCTCTATATTTATTACATTTTTCCCTCAGTTCTATTTTTTCTTATAAATTGTATAGGATATGTCATATATCCAATATCTTATATCCCATCTTATAACTTTCATCTACTTATCTTCTTTCTCTCCTTTCTGTGACTGGTCCAGAAATGTGTTTTTTAATTCAGTAATTCCATTTCTGTTACTTAAAACCTGTTCTTTAAAATATCGCATTTATATTTTTGCCTTGTGTTAAACCTTTGCTAACACTATCCATTCCAGCTATTCTCAATTTTTATTTTACTATCTCTATAATGACCTGTACTTTTATTATAGGTAATTTTTCTCCTTGAGAACATGGAGAAACTATGCTGTCATTTTCGTTTTGTAAAAAGAAATCTGTTTCAGAAATCTGGTGTCTCCTGTGTTCTTGGCATATGCTTTAATTTCCTTTTGCGGCAATATTTTTCCATACATCCCAACTGGATTTTTCTCCGCTTACTCAACAATACAAAAAGAAGTCTATTTTGATGGTTGACTCTCCTGCCCTGCTCCCTAGAGCGTCTTTCCAGGCAAGAGCAGCCTGCAACAGAGAGAACAGCAGAGAAAACTGATGTACAAATACCTAGTTTTTTTTCACTGATCTCTCTGCTGAGGAGAGCAAGAGGAACGACCAGCATGAGCAGTGCCCAAGATGACCTTGAGAAATCTCCCAGTTCAATATAATCCCATTTATCTGCCATACAAACCATTTCAACATTATTTCAGAGATTTTCCTCTGTCTGAATCTTCCCAAACTGCACCTCAATTTTTCTTCTCTTGTGGTTGCAAAAGAATAAAACCTGCACAATTCTTTCCTTTTTTTATTACTGTCTCATTCTTATGTCTAAAAGTATCTTGTTGAATACGTCTTTCTATTCACTTCTAATGACATGGCCCATTCTATTTTTACAAACAGAGCATAATATTTATTTATATTTCCAAACATGCAAGTGCGTGATTGAAATGAGGAGGACAAGAAAATAAGAGGCTGGAATGTTACAGGGATAATCTACATGGACACTGAAAACAACAAAGTGAAAACAGGAGAGAATAACGAGGGAAGTGCTAAAATCTTTATGTGACGAGAAGAAAACCGGAAGCCTGTGTGTAACTATTACTAACCCATTTCCACAAGAAGGAATTAAAGCACAAAGACATTAGTAGCTGCCCTAAGAGAAGCAGAGCCTGGATTGGAACCCCGGAGTCCAGCTCCGGTGCCCGTACCCTTAACCCTTACCTCTCCAGGTAGGAGAGGACAACATCTGGGACAACGCTGGCCATCACCTTCTTTCACGGGTAGGTCTTATCAAACCAGGAAAAGCACCATCATGACTGATAACTCTGTAATACAGTTTCTGTGTGTGTGTGTTTTTTAACTTCTTTATTGGAGTATAATTGCTTTACAATCTTGTGTTACTTTCTGCTTTATAACAAAGTGAATCAGCTATACGCATACATATATCCCCATATCTCCTCCCTCTTGCGTCTCCCTCCCATCCTCCCTATCCCACCCCTCTAGGTGGACACGAAGCACCGAGTTGATCTCTCTGTGCTATGCGGCTGCTTCCCACTAGCTATCTGTTTTACATTTGGGAGTGTATATCCATGCCACTCTCTCACTTCATCCCAGCTTACCCTTCCCCCTCCCCGTGTCCTAAAGTCCATTTTCTACATCTGCGTCTTTATTCCTATCCTGCCCCTGGGTTCTTCAGGACCATTTTTTTTCTTTTAGATTCCATATATATATGGAATATGTATATATATGTGTGTGTGTGTGTGTGTGTGTGTGTGTATCTGTGTGTTCGCATACGGTATTTGTTTTTCTCTTTCTGACTTCCTTCACTCTGTAGGACAGACTCTAGGTCCGTCCACCTCACTACAAATAACTCAATTTCGTTTCTTTTTATGGCTGAGTAATAATCCATTGTACATATGTGCCACATCTTCTTTATCCATTTATCTGTCGATGGACACTCAGGTTGCTTCCATGTCCTGGCTATTGTAAATAGAGCTGCAATGAACATTGTGGTACATGACTCTTTTTGAATTATGGTTTTCTCAGAGTATATGCCCAGTAGTGGGGTTGCTGGGTCGTATGGTAGTTGTATTTTTACTTTTTTAAGGAACCTCCATAGTGTTCTCCATAGTGGCTGTATCAATTTACATTCCCACCAACAGTGCAAGAGGGTTCCCTTTTCTCCACACCCGCTCCAGCATTTCTTGTTTGTAGATTTTTTGATGATGGCCATTCTGACCACTGTGAGGTGATACCTCATTGCAGTTTTGATTTGCATTTCTCTAATGATTAGTGATGTTGAGCATTCTTTCATGTGTTTGTTGGCAATCTGTGTATCTTCTTTGGAGATATGTCTATTTAGGTCTTCTGCCCATTTTTGGATTGGGTTGTTTGTTTTTTTGATATTGAGCTGCATGAGCTGCTTGTAAATTTTGGAGGTTAATCCTTTGTCAGTTGCTTCATTTGCAAATATTTTCTCCCATTCTGAGGGTTGTCTTTTCATCTTGTTTATGCTTTCCTTTGCTGTGCAAAAGCTTCGAAGTTTCATTAGGTCCCATTTGTTTATTTTTGTTCTTATTTCCATTTCTCTAGGAGGTAGGTCAAAAAGGGTCTTGCTGTGATTTATGTCATAGAGTGTTCTGCCTGTGTTTTCCTCTAAGAGTTTTATAGTGTCTGGCCTTACATTTAGGCCTTTCATCCATTTTGAGTTTATTTTTGTGTGTGGTGTTAGGGAGTGTTCTAATTTCATTCTGTTACATGTAGCTGTCAGTTTTCCCAGCACCACTTATTGAAGAGGCTGTCTTTTCTCCACTGTATATTCTTGCCTCCTTTATCAAAAATAAGGTGACCATAGGTGCATGGGTTTATCCCTGGGCTTTCTATCCTGTTCCATTGATCTATATTTCTGTTTTTGTGCTAGTACCATACTGTCTTGATTACTGTAGCTTTGTAGTATAGTCGGAAGTCTGGGAGCCTGACTCCTCCAGCTCTGTTCTTCCTTCTCAAGATTGCTTTGGCTATTCGGGATCTTTTGTGTTTCCATACAAATTGTGAAATTTTTTGTTCTACTTCTGTGAAAAATGCCATTGGTAGTTTGATAGGGATTGCACTGAATCTGTAGATAGCTTTGCATAGTATAGTCATTTTCACAGTGTTGATTTTTCCAATCCAAGAACATGGTATATCTCTACATCTGTTTGTATCATCTTTAATTTCTTTCATCAGTGTCTTATAGTTTTCTGCGGACAGGTCTTTTGTCTCCTTAGGTAGGTTTATTCCTAGGTATTTTATTCTTTTTGCTGCAATGGTAAATGGGAGTGTTTCCTTAATTTCTCTTTCAGATTTTTCATCATTAGTGTATAGGAATGCAAGAGATTTTTGTGCATTAATTTTGTATCCTGCTACTGTACCAAATTCATTGATTAGCTCTAGTAGTTTTCTGGTAGCATCATTAGGACTTTTTGTGTATAGTATCATGTCATCTGCAAACAGTGACAGCTTTACTTCTTCTTTTCCAATTTGGATTCCTTTTATTTCATTTTCTTCTCTGATTGCTGTAGCTAAAACTTCCAAGACTATGTTTAATAATAGTGGTGAGAGTGGACAACCTTGTCTTGTTCCTGATCTTAGAGGAAATGGTTTCAGTTTTTCACCATTGAGAATGATGTTGGCTGTGGGTTTATCATATATGGCCTTTATTCTGTTAAGGTAAGTTCCCTCCATGCCTCCTTTCTGGAGGGTTTTTAATCATAAATGGGTGTTGAATTTTGTCGAAAGCTTTTTCTGCATCTATTGAGATGATCATTTGTTTTTTATCCTTCAATTTGTTAATATGGTATATGACGTTGATTGATTTGCATGTACTGAAGAGTCCTTGCGTTCCTGGGTTAAACCCCATTTGATCATGGTGTATGAACCTTTTAATGTGCTGTTGGATTCTGTTTGTTAATATTTTGTTGAGGATTTTTGCATCTACGTTCATCAGTGATATTGGCCTGTAGTTTTCTTTCTTTATGACATCTTGACATCTTTGTCTGGTTTTGGTATCAGGGTGATGGTTGCCTTGTAGAATGAGTTTGGGAGTGTTCCTTCCTCTGCTATATTTTGGAAGAGTTTGAGAAGGATAGATGTTAGCTCTTCTGTGAATGTTTGATAGAATTTGCTTGTGAAGCCATCTGGTCCTGGGCTTTTGTTTGTTGGAAGATTTTTAATCACAGTCTCAATTTCAGTGCTTGTGATTGGTCTGTTTATATTTTCTATTTCTTCCTGGTTCAGTGTCAGAAGACTGCTTTTCTGAGAATTTGTCCATTTCTTCCAGGTTGTCCATTTTATTGGCATAGAGTTGCTTGTAGTAATCTCTCATGATCCTTTGTATTTCTGCAGTGTCAGTTGTTACTTCTCCTTTTTTATTTCTAATTCTGTTGATTGGAGTCTTCTCCCTTTTTTTCTTGATGAGTCTGGTTAATGGTTTATCGATTTTGTTTATCTTATCAAAGAACCAGTTTTTAGTTTTATTGATCTTTGCTATTGTTTCCTTCATTTCTTTTTCATTTATTTCTAATCTGATCTTTATGATTTATTTCCTTCTGCTAACTTCGGGGGATTTTTGTTCTTCTTTCTCTAATTGCTTTAGGTGTAAGGTTAGGTTGTTTATTTGAGATGCTTCTTGTTTCTTGAGGTAGGATTGTATTGCTGTAAACTTCCCTCTTAGAACTGCTTTTGCTGCATCCCATAGGTTTTGGGTCATTGTGTTTTCATTGTCATTTGGTTCTAGGTATTTTTTGATTTCCGCTTTGATTTTTTCAGTGATCTCTTCGTTATTTAGTAGTGTATTGTTTAGCCTCCATGTGTTTGTATTTTTTACAGATATTTTCCTGTAATTGATATCTAGTCTCATAGCGTTGTGGTCAGAAAAGATACTGATACGATTTCAATTTTCTTAAATTTACCAAGGCTTGATTTGTGACCCAAGATATGATCTATTCTGGAGAATATTCCATGAGCACTTGAGAAGAAAGTGTATTCTGTTATTTTTGGATGGAAAGTCCTATAAATATCAATTAAATCCATCTTGTTTAGTGTATCATTTAAAGTTTGTGTTTCCTTATTTATTTTTATTTTGGATGGTCTGTCCTTTGGTGAAAGTGTGGTGTTAAAGTCCCCTATTACGATTGTGTTACTGTTGATTTCCCCTTTTATGGCTGCTAGCATTTGCCTTATCAATTGAGGTGCTCCTATATTGGGTGCATAAATGTTTACAATTGTTATACCTCTTTTTGGATTGATCCCTTGATCATTATGTAGTGTCCTTCTTTGTCTCTTGTAATAGTTTTATTTAAAGTCTATTTTGTCTGATAAGAGAATTGCTACTCCAGCTTTCTTTTGATTTCCATTTGCATGGAATATCTTTTTCCATCACCTCACTTTCAGTCTGTATGTGTCCCTAGGTCTGATATACTACAGTTTTTGGGTGATCCCATGCAGACTGAATTTCTTTCAATTCCTTTTTTCTGATGCTGACACCATCTTTACATCCTAAAATATTAAATGGCATGCAGACACTATTAGATAACACACTGTCCTCCATTGTAAACAAAATGTATTCACACACAGCCATCTGCATTGCTTATATCTTAGAGGGTTTGGTATAAATGATTGCTCACCCATTTATATATAAATATCTGGGTTTACATTATAAGTGTGTTTATCTACCCCAAAACATGTGTATGCATACATACGCAGTGGAAAGATTGGGCTTGCTTCTGTGACCTCTGTCAGGACCAACCAGAGGGCAGGGGGCACTAGCTGGGGGTCTGAGCATACTCCTGATCGCCTCCACCACAGGTAACAAGTCCCAGATTGGATTCCACCTGTGATGGGATTCTATTTTCTTATCTTAAGCCAGCCTCTTCTTACATGCGTTTGCTTCCTAATGCTGGATAGACTCACAAACACAAAAATATAAACACAATAGAGTAAAACTTGACTGCAATTATCATTATTTTTATGGACCTGTGTGTAAATTTCTATGAGTATTTATAATTAGGTTCAATCCAAATAGCCACGAACCGGGCTTCCCTGGTGGCGCAATGGTTGAGAGTCCGCCTGCCGCTGCAGGGTCACGGGTTCGTGCCCCGGTCCGGGAAGATCCCACGTGCCGCGGAGCAGCTGGGCCCATGAGCCATGCCGCTGAGCCTGTGCGTCCAGAGTGTGTGCTCCGCAACGGGAGAGGTCGCGACAGTGAGAGGCCCGCGTACCACAAAAAACAAACAAACAAATAGCCACGAACCCTTCCCTTATAATAAATATAATAAAGTCCTGTCATATCTCTAATGCACATTTCTGAGAATAAGTGTTTGTTTGATAATGCCATAAGAAATAGGTCAAAGATAGACTGAATCACAGAAACCAGCTTACCTGACAGTGCTATGGTTACCCCAGGAAAACTGTATGAAAATACCAAGTCATTTGTCATAATGTTTTTCTCATAGTTGAAACCAAAGATTGCAAGACTTCATGTTTGCACCCAATTTTCGAGCATGTAGGTCAAGTAGACTTGATTTTACATGAGATTCCAAAAGCTTATGGTGTTTTTTTAAAAAATATTTATCTTCCTTTCTTCTAACACAATGAAAAACCCTTTTGCTTTCTCCACAGTAATCAGAACATGAAATATTAGCTGGTGTTCCAAATGTAACCCATGGGATTTCTTAGCATGTGTCTGTAAGACTCTCAGGAATTCTGCACAAACGTTGGAAAACCTCATGCTGGCAAAGTCATTAAAAAGGAAGAAGACAGATGGTTCTTCGGCTTGCAGGCAATTTTGTGTGTTCAGGACAAGTTCAACAGGATTTTAAGTAACAAATAACTGTCCAGCCACATTCTGTTTTAGAAAAAGTAAGTCTGTCTTTTATTCCACTTGCCCTTACCCACCTCCCCCTGGTGAGAATATTTGGCATTTTTCATTTTAAGATACCAAAACTTAGGGGCTTCCCTGGTGGCGCAGTGGTTGAGAGTCCGCCTGCCGATGCAGGGGACACGGGTTCATGCCCTGGTCCGGGAAGGTCTCACATGCCGCGGAGCGGCTAGCTAGGCCCATGAGCCATGGCCGCTGAGCCTGCACGTCCGGAGCCTGTGCTCTGCAACGGGAGAGGCCACAGCAGTGAGAGGCCACATACCACAAAAAAAAAAACAAAAAACACAAAACTTAAGAAGGGTTACTTTGCTCTGTCATAATGTCTTAAATTCTAATCACTGTTGACATGGGAAGGCAGCATAGCATGGTGGTTAAGAGTTTGAGCTCTGGGGTAGACAGAGTTCCAGCCCTTGACAATTCACCGTTCTGTGCCTGTTTCCCTGTTGTTTATCATGGGCGACAGTGACAACATTTACTTCATAAACCTTTTGTGAGGAGATGGTACTTGGAAAATAGTGCCTGGTACCTAGGAAGCAGTCAAGCGTGTTTCCATGTCTATGAATTCTGTGTGTTTGTACATACAGGCACAAAGCCCTCTTTTCGCTAGGTTTATTGTTCTTTAATAATGTGGTTTAGAGTAAATAGAAGACTACTTTAACCTCATCTATTTGAATTGTTCCCTTGAATGGTTCTTTGCTCTGAGACCCAGTGTCTTGTTTCTAACTTAAAGCAAAATGTGCCCAAGGAACAAGTGAGGTCATAATAGATTGAACTTTGCCCTTAGGAATGAGCCATTTAAGATTTCTTGGTACTTTTTACCACATTGGAGACTGGATACATCTTTTGCTTCACCATAGTGTCATTGTTTGGAGGGAGAAAAATAATGGAGTTAATAACTCAGCCATTTTGAATAAGGTGATGTTGCCATGCAAAATCATGTTTTGTCCTACCCTCACACAGTGTTAACAATGACAAGCTATGTGAGTGTGTGTTAAAAATGAGCTACAGTGACTTGCTGTATCAAAAACTACCAATAAAACAGGAGTAATAACAGAAATAAGCTGCTTTTACCTATTTTTCAAACACCAAATAGAGAATCTTCTTGAAAAACTAGATCCTACAGACAAGGGGACTGAACCTCCCATATTCACAGGGGATAATTAGGAGGATAATGGAGGTGATCCTATTGTATTCAAAGAGGTAGCTCTTTATGGGTCTTTCCTGAATTGGGTTTGAAGGCAAGCTTTTTTTTAGCAGTCCACTCACAAAAACAAAAACAAAAACAAAAAAACCTCACAGGTCAAAGGAGCCTTTTCTATTATCTGTAGTAATTACAGTGGAAGTTTTGTACATCATGTTTTCATGTTTCCATTTTCTAAAGAACAAGGAAGATTTGGAGTAGCTAAGACATGAAAAGCATATTGATTTTAGTAGTACCTCAAGTCCACTAAATGAGAAGCCCATTTTCAGAGCTCCATTTCATCTTTTGTACTTACTTTTTTGAAATGGAAACATACAACCACAAATTCAATCTTCAATATGACAAAATAAGAATTATGATGGAAGATTTTGCTAAAAAGTTTAAGCCCCGGGCTTCCCTGGTGGCGCAGTGGTTGAGAGTCTGCCTGCCAATGCAGGGGACACGGGTTCGTGCCCCGGTCCGGGAAGATCCCACATGCCGCGGAGCGGCTGGGCCCGTGAGCCATGGCCGCTGAGCCTGTGGGTCTGGAGCCTGTGCTCCGCAACGGGAGAGGCCGCAGCAGTGAGAGGCCTGCGTACCGCAAAAAAAAAAAAAAAAAAAGTTTAAGCCCCAAATACCTTTTAACCATTATCATACCTGGCAAATTTCTAAGTAACATTGCCAAGCACTCTGTTGTGGGTGTGACTCACAGCTCCCTCACGCTTTCCCTGTACACAAGGACCAGAAGGAATTTATATGGCTCAGAAACTGGGCAGGGGTTGCGGGGAGGGGAAGAGTCTGTATTTTCCTTAGGAGGTCATCCAAAGTTGAATCATATACATTTATATTAATGTTTCTAAGACTCAAAGATGCTCCAAAGATAAGTTTTAAAATTCTAATAAAATAAGCTGTAATAGCCAATTTTTACTTGCATGTAAAATATCATGGAATGCAGACCCTAATCATTTCCTCATGAGTCTCCCCATATTTGCAACGCTTCCCAGTTTTCGAAATGTTCTCAATCATAATGCAATAGAAAAGGACATTTCTTGGAATGGCTTATATCTGGGTATTAGAATAGACGATTAAATTAAAATATTTTATTAAAAATGGTGTAAAACTAACATATTCAGAGACATGGCTAGAAATGTAGTAACAAAAACCAACATAACAGTGCAATTATTGAAGCCAGTACTTGGATTTAACTAATTTTAAAATCCAGGTTGGTTAATCATTTGGTTTCTTTTGAGCAATTAGGATACAACCTTTGATGCAGCTGAAGTGCAGATCCCAACTCAGTTGGCTTATCCTGTGCTCCCCTCAAAAAAATTGCGATGTATCAACAACACGGGCCTTCTCAAAAGTTCCCCTGTTATTCAAAATTCACTTTTTAAGGTTATTCTGAAGATGATCTTTAAGAAGTTTTCAGAAACATCTTATTTGAATTTTGTTCCTAGCTTAACATTTTCTTTCTTATCATTTGAAAACAATTCTGATGATTTTCCTTTAAGCTTTGCATACCTTTTAGTGGTTTACTAAGGCAAAGTTTTGCTGTGGTTTATGCCACAATGGAAAAATGAGGTTAAGGCACATTTACATTTTCATAAAAACAAAACCGACACGTTCTACACAGACTGTTACTGCTTACTCCAAAATCAAGATTTTCTGGCATAGGTTGTAATTCTTTAGAAGATTCCTCAATTGAAACAAAAGCTTCTATAGCAACAGAAGATTACAAACTTCCTTTGGTGTCTTACATATTTACAATTATTTTAATCTTATGCTACAAATTTCTAATTTTATAACTAATATATATTCTTAGTTAAAATATAATTTAGAATTACGACATTTCAGAGACTGAAGTGAAAATCTTTCTAAAGTTATACCCACTCAAAATAATAAAACCTTGGGATTTTGTGGCCATTTCTGTCCTTTAAGTAGCCATATGGTGTTGATTTGTGAAAAACAGAATCAAGGAATTCAAAGGAAAAGTTGTCATATGAAATGATCACATTTTTTATTATTTTTTATTTATTTATTTGGCCGCACCGCACAGCTTGTGGAATCTTAGTTCCCCAACCAGGGATTGAACCCAAGCCCTTGGCAGTGAAGGCTCAGAGTCCTAACCACTGGACCACCAGGGAGTTCCCAATCACATTTGTTAGAAAAGAAGCTAAATAAACAATGTTCTTAGGTCTCAAAATATTTTCAGAGATTGCAAAAGTTTCACATTTTGACCTTTTATTAGGTGCATACCCATTAAGCATCGTTATGGGGTTTTTTGAGAATAAACTCCTTTATCATTATATAATACCCTTCTTTATCCCTGACCATGTTCTTTGTCCTGAAGTATGGTCGTCTGCAATTAATATAGCTACTCCAGTCTTCTTTTGATTACTGTTATCATGATGTCTTTCTCCATTTATTTACCTTTAACTAATTTTTGTCTTTAAATTTTAAGTGGGTTTCTTATAGGCAATGTTGGGTCATGTTTGTCTAACCACCTCTGCCTTTTAATTGGTATATTTAGACGGTTCACATTTAAAATGAATATTGGTGTACTTGGATTGATATCTGCCCTGTATGTGACATGCTACATCTATCTGGTGGGATTTTTAGACATAAGACCCAGGAAAGTGTAGGGGAGCCCCAAGAGTGAGGCCCCTGGATGGCTCTCTCATTCACGCTAGTCCGTTCTTCACCTCCACCATATGGTCACAGTTGCCATTTAAAGTGTTCTTGTCGGTTTATGGCTCCAACAGTCTTTGCTCCAGGTCAGCTGATCTCACCTCAGACCCTCTCTATTTGCCTCTCACTGTGAGCTCAGTTCTGTGATGAGCCCAACTGTATAATATTGATAAGTCATTTATGAATGCTAAATGCCTAATGTCCACAGAACAGTAGTGACTCTGGCTGTCTCAAACTTTGCTAAAAAATATTATAAAAGCATGCTAATAATTTAAAATGCTAAGACTATACACATTAAGAGACATAATTTTCATGCTGTGTAGTAACCCCATATCCTGTAATTCAAAAGAACCATTATTAAATATCAATATTACAAATGCAAAAATATTTTATAACATTTTAACATAATAAAAATCAGGAGAAAATGATTGTTCAATAATATAAAATAGTAAAGGAAATTATCTTAAGTAGGATGTTATTTAAAATGATAGTTAAGAAGTTTGGTTAAGAAGATATAATCATAATATAAGAATAGGCAAAATGTTTACATAAGACCAAATCAACAAAAATGAGCATATTTGTTCCTGTAGTTAAGTACATATTAACAATGTATAATGGTGAGCAAATTATGAGTCTTTTTTTTCTATTTTGTCTCATGTCAAAATTTTATTTAAATTTTATTTCATAATAGAAATTATGCTTAAAAGCAAAACAAAATTAGCTGTCATTAATACATTTATGAGTGAAAACTGATAATTTATATGAAGAGTCTTATTATAGTTACTACAAATCACCATTATTTAATACTTTTCAGAAGTGGAACTAGAGAAAATGAAAAAGATAATCTAACTACCAAGACATTTAGAGAGAGGAAAAAAAAAATCTTTTTTCTCTTCCTGTAAACTCGTGATAATGTTTCCATGTGAACTTATTTTTGTAAATGTGCTAAATAAATGCAGCGTTAAAATAAACCATATAAGTCTTTGCTTTAAAAGAAAAAGAATTTTTCATCATTGATCCCTCTAGTAGTACATGCATTCTATTAATGTCTATTCAGTGAACTCAATACAGCAGAAAAAGAGAGAAAGAAGGGAGGGACAGAAGGAAAGAATATCTATTTATTAGTTTATTACTATCTTTTTCTTTGGCCGTACTGCATGGCTTGTGGAATCTTAGTTCCCTGACCAGGGATTGAACCCGGGCCATGGCAGTGACAGGGCCGAGTCCTAACCACTGGACCGCCAGGGAAGTCCCTACATTTTTAAATGTCTTCAATAGAGCGTCTCCATAATTCTCTAAAACATATGTGACCATCAAGCCTGCAGATATATTTTAGACTATGTTCATTTATAAATATTTATACGAATCAAGACTAGCAAATTTTTCACGATTTCCAAGCCACATTAAAGGTTTTATTATTTTTTAAAAAGAGGTTTATTATTTAAATAATATATAACCTTCAAGACGCAAAAATGTTATTTAATGTTTTACTAAAATCTTAAATGTTAAGGAATATTATATAACGCATTCCTTTCCACTTAATTGACTTGTGGACAAAGAATGCCGCCCAACATTTCAGTAAACAAAGGATGTTGTGCGCATGAAGCCATCAGCCACTGCAGGCCTCCTCTGCCCTCCACCCCCCCCCCCCCCCACAGGGAATCTCAGGATAGAGCAAAGCAGGATATGGCCCTAGATAGTTAAAATGCATATCAAAGGAATGATTTCAATAGGCCCAGACTCTTGGATCTTCCCATACTTAGAAAAGTACTAAAATCTTTAACTTGAGATGTCTGTTTGTGTGGTTAGCAGTAACCTTTTTTTTTTTTTTTTAAGATATTGGGGGTAGGAGTTTATTAGTTTATTTATTTTTGCTGTGTTGGGTCTTTGTTTCTGTGCGAGGGCTTTCTCTAGTTGTGGCAAGCGGAGGCCACTCTTCATCGCGGTCCGCGGGCCTCTCACTATCGCGGCCTCTCTTGTTGCGGAGTACAGGCTCCAGACGCGCAGGCTCAGTAGTTGTGGCTCATGGGCCTAGTTGCTCCGCGGCATGTGGGATCTTCCCAGACCAGGGCTCGAACCCATGTCCCCTGCATTAGCAGGCAGATTCTCAACCACTGCGCCACCAGGGAAGCCCCAGCAGTAACCTTTTGATGGTCAACTACATGGGGTTTTTTACAGCCTCCCTTACCTTTTCAGAACAGTCCTCAGAACTATCTGAGAGGCTGCATCCCAGGCTTAAATCCTCAGTAAAGTCCACTGAATGAAACATAATTGTCAACTTTTAGCTTGTGCATTTCTTTTTCAGACGACAGGCTCATAAACTTAACAAATGAGTAGATGATAAAGATATCTACAGAGATATTACTTCTTTCTCAAATGAATGAGTATTTAAAAGAATATCACAAATATTGTCTCTTGAGATAGTTCTTAAATCTATTCCATGGTAGGCAAAGGGAAGGTTCTTCCAGAAAGAAGAATAGTAGTACATGAGTTACATAAAGAAAAAAATTTGATACAGAAGTTTGAGTAGGCAATTCAGTGTTGTGGTTAATGGAAAATCCCGTTGGTGAAACAAAAAAGTGAGGTCAGGTCAATCAGAGGCAACAATGAGTCTCCTAATTCACTTCTTGTTTTCCAATAGGCAACGTGCCATTGCTTGTGTTTGGCTAGTACACAGCAAGCAGCAGTGTTCTCTAACAATCACATTCGAATTTATCAGCAGATAATAAGAAATGTGAAAATGAAGCATATTTCATGTGATGAAGTGCTGTCATAATCCTAAACTACATTTCCGAAGAACAACACTGAGATATACAGAAATATACCCAAGCTCTCCTTGTCGTTCAACACGGAACAGAACGTGTGCTCAACTCATTCTGAACAAATGTGTTTTTGGAGTTTTATGATATATGTATTTTAAGGTGTGTGTGTGTGTGTGTGTGTGTGTGTGTGTGTGTGTGTTTCTTTAGAATACAAGCTCCTAAAGGCATTTTGCTTTCTTTTGCAAACTTTTTACAGTGGCTTCGTAAAATAGTTGTGTGTATAAAATTTGGATGCAAAAAATTACATAAATTAAAGAAAAAAGAATAGCAGTTCCAGTTGTGCTCAGGGTTATAGAGAGGAACTAGAGGAAGATCACTTCCTTTGTTAAGAAGAACTCAGCAGGAATACATCCTCACCTGCAAATACATCCGCACCTGCAGACTGACCTCAGTTATACCCCAGGGAAGCTCTGGAGTATGACTTGCTCCGTGGAGTTATCCTGCAAGCTATCCAGTCTCCAGACCCCCTCAGTCTTTTAGTTGTTGACCAGCTGGTTGCCTGAAAAAAGGCTTGAGGGCGTAACCCTCTGGGTAAGGTGACTCCTGTTTTAATGCATAGAACTGTGCCTGGCGGTTAATAAGTTCTGGATAAATATTTGTTAAATGTTACTATCTGCCTAGGTGTTCCCCGCTTTACTCACGTTCAATGCAGAGTCTGAAATGAACTCACTGTTTCTTCTCAAATTCTGTTTCTACGCTTCACTCCATCTTCATCTTACTACTATCTTCCCAGACACTGGAGCGAGAGATTTCTAAGTCAAATTTATTTATTACTTGCCTTTATTCACTCATAAATAATTCATTAATTCTACAAATATTGCTGCTAGGAGCTAAAATAAGTGCTGGTGACACAGAGTCAAATAAAACACAGCCTCTGCTTTCAAAGGTAATTGTTATCTAGTGAGAAAGATAAATAAATCAAGATTTAAAGGACAAAGTGCCACGTGGAATGGCAGGACAAAGACAGCGCAAGGCCGAGAGGGAGGGGAGTCCTAGGGAAGAGGGATGCTCACTCTTGAAAAAAAGGAAAAAATGTCGCCCGCCATTTCAGTTCTGCTAAGATCAAGCCATTAGCCACTTGCCTACAAACAGTGCATCTGGGAGGAATTTGTGGAGGAAAACAGAAGGCATTCTGGGCTTTGGTTACCGGCCCCTAGGTAGTTAATATACATATCTAAGTTAAAATTTCAGTGACTGCAGATTCTTGCATCTTCTTGTACATAGGAAAGCACTAAAATCACTATCTTGAGATTAGTAGTAATCTTTTGATGTTCCGGTTTGTTTTCCAACCAAAAACGTCATACATATCCAGGCTCCTCCCCTGCTTCTTTGGACAGTTCCTCAGAGCTCTTTGAGAGGCTATCTCCTGGGCTACAGTCCTCAGTACAACACTGAATAAACTCAACTCACAGCCTTAGGTTGTGCCTTTTCTTTCAGTCAACTGTCAGGATACAGAAGAATGATGGGAGGGAGCCTGGAGGAATGAAGAATGGGGACAGGGGACAGGGCAGAGAGGCAGTGTATACACAAGCAGACAGGGTTCAGTGTTGAGTGTGAGTAACACAGGGGCTGGCATGGAGCCCAAAGGCCAGGAGTGGGATGCAGGCCAGAAGAGGCAGGATGGCCACGGCCAGGCACCTTGTGGATGCAGGGAGCCCGAACCAAACAGGCATGTTTGCAGGAAGGTCCTTTTGTCTCTGTCCTTGAAAGCTCTGGAGAGTGGTTGAGGGATTTCATACAGGGTTTAACATTGTGTGTATGTGCGTGTGCGTGTGCGTACTATTATAAGGAGTATGTTTCCCACTATGCCACAGTGGGAAAATCTCATCTAATTTTTGGTATGGTTTACATATATCAATATTATGTTTACAGCAATTCTTCTATGTTCTGAACTAGCTCCAAATGGAAATGCAGGACTAGCTAACGTGTTCTAAGCACTGAGGAGCCAGAAGCAAACAGGAACTGGTCCCTACCGTGGGGAACTCACAATCCGTAAGTAATAAAAGCACATGCAATATCATGTGGTAAATACTAGCATAAAGATGGGAACTGGCTGCTCTGAGAGTGCCCAGGAGGAAAACACTGGCAGCCTGGAACTTCACTCTCCACTGGCCCCGTTGCTGCTGGTCCAAACCCCCGCAAACGCCCCTTTGATAACGCATTCAACACTCTCTTCCAGGACTGAGGACAAGCTCCTTTGTCTGTGGAAAGTGAATTCCCTTCTGACCCATTTTTATTAAAGCATTTCAAACTTAACAGAAGTGTTTGCAGAAGTCAGTGATGCATGTTGTATTTTAATGCACGTTAGTTGAAAAGGCATATAATGATAAAATTGTATTATTTGTACAATAATATTTAAGTAAGTTTATTACTATAGTTACAACAGCAACTATATCTATTAGAAAAATGAGGTGCGTGTGTCTATCTGTGGGTTTGTGTTTGTGTGTGTCGTGGGTGTGTATGAAAGAGCTATTTGCAAGAATTACTTAAAACAAATGCTGATGGGGTAGTATGTGGCTGGGGGAACGGAAAAGTTGACAATGACTTCTAAACATAAAAGGGAAATGCAATTCAACGAGAAAGTGAAAAAATGCACATTCAAATTTCCCTCAGCAGTTTTGGATGACGCACACTCTTACAGCTACTGCTGGGCAAGTGCCAAGCGCTGGAAAAAGAGTTTCTCATTCATTATCTCATTTAATAAGGTGAAAAGAGTAGAAAAATAATACAGGAAAAATAAACACTACTTTCGAATACATAAAAGGCCTGTAGCATGGTAGAAAGTGTGAACTAGTAGTGGGGATTTAAAGGAGTCAGATTTGGGTATCAAAAAAGAAAGAATTTTCTAACCATATGACAGACAAAAGCAATAAATCCATACCAAAAATTAGATAAAATGTCTATAAATGTCTAACTGCATACAACGTCTAAAATACATAATTATTACCACTGTTTTCATTAAACGATTGTGTCTTAAACATCTGATTTTAAAAACACACAAACATACATTTTATTGAGAAAAAATCTTGATACAAAGGTTTTGAGACTTAATGTACAAAGTATAATGAGAACATCATGGGAAGAGATTCAGAAAGTCTAGAGTAGGACCCGCCACTGGTATGTTTATAAAACTCCGTAAGTCAGCCATGCAACAGTAATTGAGAATATTTGGTCTAGAAAATGCTAGATTCAAAGTAAGTAAGAGAGTGGCCAAGTAAGAATTTTAATGATAACCAAACATATGACTGATAACATGTTACTGATATCTAATATCATTGGGAAAACATCAAGTGCGATAAGCAGAAACCTATTATGGACAGTGAGAGTATTAACAAATACCGAGGAACTCCCTACAAAATACACAATTTCTGAAATACTTATAGAAACAGCATTTTTCCTCTACAAGTTTCAGCATCTCTTCCAATTTAACGTCTCCCCATGCAATTTTAATAGTAACATATTAAATAAACCTAATTATTTACAGCACCTCCCTTTTTATAAGAGGAATGAACAAATCTTTGTGATTACCCAGGGCCCCTCTGGGAAACCTCAGGCTACTTTTGGCTTAAAAGATAACCTGAAAGCTATATAATAATTTTTCTATATTTAAGACTCAATTTGGGGATTCAAAAATCAAAACAGTTGTCACCGGAAATTTGGACATTGGATCAAGACAGGACCATGGGTGCCTGAGGGGCAACACCTGGTCAGCTATTTAATCAAAATGACAATAAAACATTTAAAAATAAGCACAACCATTTATTCAATAACAAAAATACCTCAGAGGTGTACAGAGCTGAACGTGGATGTCAGTCACATTCCACAAGAGGAAAAAAGCAGGACAAACTGAAGATTAATGATTTTCTTGAGCTCATCAGAGAACTGAGACCACAGGGCAGACAACACTCCTGATTCTGAAAGACCCAGAAGTCTACAGAGAGAAATAGAGCCTGAGCATTTGCTTAGAGGCAGACATGTCTGGATACAATATAATCCAGGAGGAAGTTTAACTAGAAAGATTTAACAAGCTGCTAAAAGCTGAAGTGGGCTAGTGTGAGAGTATAAAGCCTTGGGGGCACCGACATAGAGGGGTTCTCACACTTCTTCCTTCAGGCCTTTGCTCTAGGACATCCTCCAGGCTCTCAAGGAAAATTAGAAAGAATCTGCTGCTTCCCTTCTCACCCCACTGTGAAAATTTACCCAAACCCACGCCCTGTTTCTCCACTAGAGAAAAAACGCAGTGAGTCTACAGGGGAGGCATCCACTGCAGTGTGGCAGCAAACACATTCAGCACCGAGAGGGCACAGTCTCCTTCCTCCCATCTTCCCTAAGCAGGAAAGGCTCATGTGCAGAGGGCCAGGAACAAAAGCATAGCTTGAGGACACTGCAACTGGTGCAGGAGATAGGGGTGCAGGAGGGGCAGGATCTCTCGTGAAGCCCACACCCACAAGATCCAGGTTCCCAGGACTTCCCTAAGTCTGAAACTTAATCGGAATACAGCAAGTCCCCTACATACGAGCCTTCAAGTTGAGAACTTTCAAAGATGCAAACGTGTGTGCCATCAGCGTCAGGCGTGAGCGACATCGCAGCTCGCCCTCCGTCTCCTGTTGCTGACGATCCTTCAGCTCTACCATCTCCCCCCTCCTCTCCTTCCTCCAGTCAGTGACTCTTCTTGCCTGTCCACTCAATGCCAGCCCCTGGATGCCAGCTGTTGTCCTGTACTACTGTACTTTTCAAGGTGCTGTACTGTAAGGTTAAAAGTGTTTCCTTTATTTTGTGTGTGTGTTTGTTTTTTATGTATTATTAGTGTGAAAAGTATTATAAACCTATTACAGTACAGTGCTATATAGCCGACTGTGTTAGCTGGGTACCTAGGCTAACTTTGTTGGACTTATGAACAAATTGGACTTACGAATGCTCTCTCGGAAGGGAACTCGTTCGTATGTAGGGGACTCACTGTACAATGATGATGTCTCTGCCCCCAGCCCATAACCATGCTAACAAGCCTCAACTGAAAAATAAAGGGAAACAGCTGGCAAGCTGCAAAAGGGAAACTCTCTCAAGGGAGAAGCATAAACTGAAGACACAACATCTACCCGGGAGATGAAAAGATTCACTTGAGAAATTGACAGTTTGTGGTGCCCAGAACAACACCACATTTCAACGCAGGTAACCACAGCAACAACAAACTTCAAATCCAGCCCAAATCCTGACCAGATACCAAAGGCATGGCAGAAGGAACATAACAAAAAAAGCACACCAAAAGTAGACAGAAATACAGCCTGAAGAGTCCAAGTGATCCTTACAACCAAAATCAGCTTTGAGGGCTTCCCTGGTGGCGCAGTGGTTGAGGGTCTGCCTGCCGATGCGGGGGACGCGGGTTCGTGCCCCAGTCCGGGAGGATCCCGGGGCCATGGCCGCTGAGCCTGCGCGTCCCGAGCCTGTGCTCTGCAACGGGAGAGGCCACAACAGTGAGAGGCCCGCGTACTGCAAAAAAAAAAAAAAATCAGCTTTGAAACAGGTACTGAAATGATCAGACAGGGAGTATGAAATAATTCCGATTAATATGTTCAAAGCTATAAATAGAAAAATTAGATAGAATGCAAGATCAGAAGGTAATTTCAGCAGAGAGATGGACACTATAAGAAGTAGTCAAATAAAAATATTAGAAATAAAGAACAGCTGAACTATACAGGTCTCAACAGTAGACACAACACAGCTGAGGAAATGATTGGTGAACTGCAAAACAGTTCAAATTAAGTTTCCCGAAAGAAATGCAAAAGGAAAGAAATGCTGTTGTAGGGGAGCAGATTTTGCCACTCTCAAATATGTTTCTTCAGCATGGGGATTGATTTAGGCTGATTATTTTTAATTATTATTTTTAAGAAGACTCAGGAAGTTTTTCTCATTACCTTTCCCTTAACTGCCTAAAAGAATTTAGACAGAGGGCGTGTTCCCAGAATAGAGCCATCAGGAGAGAGAGGTCGATAGAGACGTCTGCAAAGAATATGGGCTGGGTGTGGTGTGGGAGACTCTGTCAGGGCTTAGCGACCAGAGTCTACTCTGATCTCCCGGTGTCTCTGGTGACCCAGCAAACACTTGTTTATCAAACTTTTATTTTTTCCATCTCCACTCGAATTGCCTTCCTCCTCTTTGGAGTCCCAAAGCACTACCTGTGAAACCCAGCCGATCTGACAGTTTTCCTTCCCAGCCTGTTCTCCTCTCCCTGCCTGGTGGTCAGATGCACCTCATCATCTGAAGAACATCCTCCCTGCTGTTTGCCTGTTCCTCATCCTCCCTTTATTTAACACAAACATTTCCCTCAGTAAACCTTTTGCCCACCTAATCCCATCATGGCGTCTGTTTTCTGGAGAACTAAAAGTGACACACATAAGGGTTAAACTAATATTCACCAGTAAGTATTACCGTCACCACCTGACAGTGATAAAATTACTTCTGGGTAGTGTGAATTTGGTTCTAGTTGGCTGCAAATTTCATACTCTTCCTACTATACAACACAGCCTCTATTAACAAGCACGGTCCCTGTCAAATGCCTCAAATATTGCTTGGCACCTTAACCACATTTGTAGGCAAATACATGCCATGTATATTTGTATATTTCCCAAACGAAGTTCTGTGCCAAATCTAATTTGATCGATTACATATGTATGATCTGTCTCAAGATCTGTGAGTTCTATAATGAAAGCTTTAATGAAAGCTTTCAGAAGCATAGAAATATGAACAATTCCCTAAAGTATGGGGTTGGCCCAAAAGTTCGTTCGGATTTTTCCATAAGATGTTACAGAAAAACCCCAAAGAACTTTTTGGCCCACCCAATATAAGTATAATCTATATACACTTTTAAAATATATTTAAATCCCTGCTCTATCACTTCCTAGAGATTTTCAATTTTATCTAATATAAGCAAAAACAAAAAACAAAACAAAACAAAAAATGGAGAGACTTTTAATAATAACTCAAAGCCTGCAATTAAATTCTGGATCCAAAGGGCCCTGTAATCCAAAAGATGAGATTTCAGATTTAGGGAGCAAAAGAGCTCTACAAATATAAGTTATGATTAAGAAGTGACGTTTTTATACCTGGATTCACTGTGCAAGAACAGAGCAAACTTTTCCATCCTATAAAATCTGGCAAATTTCTTAAAAGATGAACAGCAGCGCACTTGCCTCCAGATATAACTGAATTGGTGGCAGGAAGACGTGCCATGCTGTCCACCATTAATTACTCTTGACAAATTAGCGGACTAAGCTGCCTCAGGTGTCAGGTCTAGGGTGTGTGCTTAGCTGGTTCTTTTATAAATGAGATACTGCTCTCTATTTGTCATATAACAGTTTAAAAGCCATGATTAATGTGAATCCCGTGTAAGAATGCTAGTGCCTTCTAGAAAAAAAAGTCTGGATGCAATGCCTTGTGCAAAGTGACCATTTATGGTTATAGACTTGAGTTTGGCAAAGACAAAAGGAAACATCCAAAAAACTACCGTTTTGCAACTTTTCCCTCATTCCAAGATTTCTAATCATGGCAGAGTCTTAATAAAGCCCTGAAGGCCTCACATAGATTCACCATAAATATCACCCCAAATTAATGAGCTATAAATTCTGCTGGATACTTTATCACTTTATCCAGTGATGGCCCTGGATAAAGACTAGGAATAGCGACCGGGAATAATTATTGGCAAAGGGCATAGTGATTGACAAATGATCTGTTGCAAACCTATGCTAGAATAAGGCAGAGGAAATTGCTCCCGTGTAGCTAGCTCATCAGCCAAGCCTCATCAGCTGGCCTGGGTTAATTCAGTTTCCTGACACCTAGTTCTTTCAAGAGGTTGTTTTTGACATTGGGTGGCTTTGTCCTACACTATATCATATCTCTAACAAGGCTGTGTCATCTGTTATTTAATGTTTCTAAAATGAGAAAACATTTAACCATTCCTGAAATGATAAATAAGCTTATATATTCATTGTCTTACATTTTGATTATTATAGTCATCTGTTTGAAGATATTCCTGCATACTTATTATATTGCTTTATTTTATTTTTTATTTATTTATTTTTTTGCGGTACGCAGGCCTCTTACTGTTGTGGCCTCTCCCGTTGCGGAGCACAGGCTCTGGACGCGCAGGCCCAGCGGCCATGGCTCATGGGCCCAGCCGCTCCGCGGCAGGATCTTCCCAGACCGGGGCACAAACCTGCGTGCCCTGGCAGGTTGAGAGGCGGGCTCTCAACCACTGCACCACCAGGGAAGCCCTATATTGCTTTATTTTAAAATACGTTTTCATTAGTTTGAAGCTGCAAAAAGTTGTTATTTTCTGCTTATATATCATTTCTACAATTCATTGTGCTTTTATAAAATGATGTTAGGGTACTCCCTTAGTTTTTCTTCTTGCTAATGTTATTAATGACACACTTATACACTCTTGTATAAAGGGAGCTCACAAGTATAAATGCCATGTGTATGCCATGTAGTCACAGTATGTATGGGTAACCAATTCTAAGAGTGATCATATAGATTTCTCCATTTAATAGATTAATTAACTGGCATCATACAGTATTAGTCCATTTCCTTTCATTAAGAAAATTCAAGACACTTGATGTACAGATTTTAATGTAAAATGTAGGACAGGGTCAATGTTCACATCAGAGCCAGACAATAGGACGAAAGTAGAAATCTACCATTAAAACCTAAGAAACTATTTTGAGAAGGGAAAGGTGCACAAAATGTAGGAGGTGAAAGTGAATACCAAGGGTGTGGAGCCATGTGCTCAGTTGTTCTTAATTTCTGTGTTAGGGCTCCTTTAGTTTCAAGTGACATAAACCCAAGACAGATGAGCTTACACAAAGGTAAAAGAAACTTATTGGCCTGCAGCCAGGCAGTCCTAGAGCTCTGTTGTACCCCGAGGTTGAAATAATCTCATGCTCTGGCAGGCTGCCTTCATGTGGTGGCCAAGATTGAAACAGGAAGTTCCTGCTTACACCATCCTCCTGGCTAACAAGTGCAGGCAAGTCAAAATCACGTGACTCCTGACAGTTCCAGCAGATGACCTTGGAGGATTCTGATCAATCTGCTTGGGTCAGATGCTAATCCGTTTGATAAGTATTGGACACAGGACTATTGTAAACAGGTCCCAGTTATGCCTAGTCAACTCCAGCACAAGACTGGGAGAAGCGTCAGAGCTATTTAAGCCTGGTGTGGTGAGCTCTGCACGGGAAGGATTGGCTTATTACCCAAAGGGGTACAGGATTGGTGGAAGATAGTACCCATGGTCTGCCTAATCTATAGCCATCACTGGCCACTCCCACCTCAACTCCAAGGAGCTGCTGGAAAACATAGCCTTCAACATAGATCCTGGAAGGACAGTGGCCATCAGGGGTGGGTAGATATGTTGAGTGTTCAAGCCCTTTATTTTAGCTGCTAGATCCTAATCTCTGCTCCTGTCCTCATTTTATATCTGGTCTGTTTCTTTTTACCAATCTCTGTCATTCCAATGCCAGCCTTACAATCTGATCTGAATTATTCCTGTTCTAGGGTCTTAGCAAGAATGGCCAGAGATGCTTGAATGCATGTGTTTTGACAACTTCTTCCAAGGTTTGCTGTTCTTTTATATTCTCTGTTAACATTGCCATTTAAGTGTCTAAGAGACAAGTGTACTATCTTACATTATCTTGGACCCCCTGGACCTCCCTGGAGCACACTGAACCACTGTTCTGGTTTGTAAAGCAGACTGAAGTAGCAGAGCACTTCCTATTTTATCTGGATGCTAACTGTGGTCCCAGGCTGGCACTCTGCCAGGAGGGTTTCAAGCCTGAGCTTCCATAGGCTGGCTACGGATATCAGGTGACCTCAGAGGACACTCAAGAATCTCTCAGTGGCATTTCTGCTTTTCTTGGAAGCACAAGATTACCAATGGTGACTAGTTTTAAGTTTTGTAGCTTTTCTGACTCCCAGTGATATCACAAAGCACTGTTAATATTTCCCAGAGTTAGAGTGCAATGAGATCTTCTCAGTGAGATGGCATCTTGGAAATTTGTCTTTACTTCTGGGCCTAGTCCAGTTCAGAGTCAATGCAGTGCAAGGAGCAGAATGTCTAATCCCAGCAGAATTTCTGGGTGATCACTCAGGGTGCTGGACTGGAGCTAGAGCATCTTTAGGATATTATGGATATAAATTCCATAAGGAACATACAGTGAACCAATGTATATTCTTTTCCAGATTACTAAAGGAAAGCTTTAAGTTCAGTAATTTGTATGATATAGCATGACTGAAGGAAGCTCTCCACATAGGCACAGAATTAAAAAAAAAAAATCTGGATCCTTTAAAGACTCCTAAGGGGCAACAAAATAGAGGGAACATGTACCAAGGTGTCTTGAGAGGAGAACGCACTCTAGGGGTTCACCCACTCAGTTACATCCTTAAAACATAGCCACCTGCACTTGAATCATCTCTCTGAACCTAACAAGTTCTGTCCATAAGACAATCGACATTTTCTGTGGATACATCATGAGTGAATTAGTTAAGAGCATTTTGAGTTCTGTGTAAGAAGAATTATATAAATTATTTTGTTGGCACAAACAAGGAATAATTTTCTCAGTGCTGAACGAGTTAGGCTTTTTATGGATGAAGTAATAAATTGTCCAAAGAGAGACTCTGATGCTCTCTATACAGACTTGCAAATAAAGAAAAAGGCAGAGGGTTTACTACATCAGCAACTTTCACAAGCATTCAATTCACTTAAAGTGCTTTTAAATCAGAACAGTGTCCTACGGACTATGACAATATCTTATGAATTTATATATTCTTCCATAATTGTTTCAACTCTAGAAAAGATGCACTACAGTTTAAGGTTGAGTCCACTCTGCTGAGAAATGATGAAAGGGAAAACGTATCATTATATGACCCACGCATACCTCTGGGACTGCATTCACCTCCAGGATGCATGCACCTTATGCTGGAAAGAGATCCCAAGAGCTATTAGAAAGAATTTGATTCCAGCATCTTTTCAAACTCCATATCAATCTTATTCTCTCATTTTGTTCTCCTCAGGAAACTGAACCTTTGAAGTTGTTTTTAACATAAATTCTCCAGCAAATGCAACGATGTCTTAATCTTTTTAAGAAAGCCCTGTGAAATTAACTTAGTCATCAGAAAGAAACTTAAAAGTAGTTGACTAAGGAGTCAAAATGGCAAATTTTCAATATTTGTTGGTTGGAAGTGAGGGTTTAGCAACAAGAGCTATTCTATATCTGGAAGTGTGTAATTGATAGGAGAGGATTTATTTATGTGTTTAAATTTTATTTCATTCTTGTTATACACAAATAGAAATGACAACTATATTCCAGCATTAACTGAAATGAAGTCACACTGCATACTGGCAACTGGCAATCAACTATTCTTTGGGTGATTATTAAGAGGCTAGACTGATCCACAGTATTTTTACAAATCAAATTTAATCCAAGTCGAATCGTTTCTCTCACATATAAAGTTGTGGGATTTACGTTTGAAGCTTGAATTTTCTCTTAAGCTTAAATATATTAGATTTTCATCCATTCTAACACTTGTTTTCTATCAGATTATTATCTCAGATAATCACATGTGTCTTATCATTCATACTCATCACGTGTTAGTTGGCAGCACATTTTATGCCTAGTGGTATAAGACAGACTCGTGTAACTTTAATTGATGGCATCTTATCTTCCCTAAAATAAGGAAGATCCTCCATTAACTCACAAAATTTAGATGGAAACAGAAAAATATGGTGAATAGAATATCACGGGGGCAGACATCATAGATTCAATTCTTGTCATTAGCACTTGATTACTCTATTACTTTTGTAGGTAAAACTTATCTAAACCTTAATGCCTCAAAATATAGATGGGTTAAGAGGAAAATCAAATGAGGCAAATCAAAGTATTTTGTCTTTAGTAGGTATTCAAACCATAGTGGTTCCCTTTTTTCCATGATTTGAGAAAAAATATACTCCTTAGACAATCCATTTTAATTCCAATAAAATGGTATAGTAAAATAAGAATAAAGATAGTTATTATTATAGGGCTTGATAATTTCCCTCTGCCTGGTTTCCAAGTGGAAATATTTCCCGGCCTTCTCCAGGGAGGTTGAGTGAGTTATCTGATTGAACAAGGACAGTCTTTGTTCCTTGTTTGAGTGGCACTGACTCTCTAAAAGACAACCTTAGCCCCACCTTATTCCTGGGCCCCCCTGTAGACCACTGGGGAAGGGATATATCAATGGGGGAGTAGGGGTCATGGCACCGAGATAGTTGTGCCAAAACAGTTGCTTCTAGCAACTAAGGCTCATCTGTGTGGGTCTTAGTGTCGTCCTTCTCCTCAGCACCCTTGAACTAGACTCCATTTAGGAGAATTTTTTCTCATAGTTCTGCTTAGTTCTGGTGTGATTCTCAGTATTATAAAGAAGAAACATAATATTTTGACTTCAGGTGAATCCTTCGTTTTGAGGAAATGTGTTTTTGCTTAAGCTTTCTGAGATCAGATATTGGATACTACGGTCCTGTTTCTCTCATCTCTGTTCTTCTTCTTTTAATCCCCTTCCATGTGGCTTCTACCCAATCTTAGCTGCTTTTTAGTAGCTCTTCAACATGCTTTAGAATCTGTGGTCTTGATGGAAATGGAAGTCCATTTTGTTTTGTTTTCACTGTCCTTTTTGCTTTTATATTGTTTTCAGAAAAGGGCAAGGTCTGACCTATGCGGCCACATTTCTTCTTGAAGTCACCGTTTCCCATACATCCATTTAAAAGTTCCATGTTCATATGAATCTTCTATGGCCGTTCTCTAGGAGATTTTCTGATTATTTAAAAAATCACTCTCGGGCTTCCCTGGTGGCGCAGTGGTTGATAATCTGCCTGCCAATGCGGGGGGACACGGGTTCGAGCCCTGGTCTGGGAAGATCCCACATGCCGCGGAGCAACGAAGCCCGTGCACCGCAACTACTGAGCCTGCACGTCTGGAGCCTGTGCTCCGCAGCAAGAGAGGCCGCAATAGTGAGAGGCCCGCGCACCGCAATGAAGAGTGGCCCCCGCTTGCCACAACTAGAGAAAGCCCTCGCACAGAAACGAAGACCCAACACAGCCAAAAATAAATTAATTAATTAATTAATTTTTTTTAAAAAAGTTAAGCTCCAAGTCACCCTTAAAAAAAAAAAAATCACTCTCTATCTATTAGATGGGCTTCTCAGAGAAACAGAACCAGTAGGATATATAGAGGAGATGTTTTATGAGAACTGGTCCACGTGATTATGGAGGCTGAGAAGCCCCACGACTTCAAGTCCATGCCACAAGCTGGAAACCCAGGAAGACAGTGGTGTGATTTCATCTGAGCCTGAAGGCCTAAGAACCAGGGATCCAGTGGTGCAAATCCCAGTCGGACGGCCAGAGAAGATAAGAAGAGATGTCCCAACTCAAGCAAGCAGACAGGAGGCAAAAGGGTGAGTTCCTCCTTCCTGTGGCTTTTGTTCTGTTCGGTCCCCCAAATGGATTGGGTCATGCCCACCCACACTGGGGAGGGCCATCTACTTTCCTGAGTCCACACATGCAAATGCCTATCTCGTCTGAAAATACCCTCACAGACCCCCAGAAGTAATGTTTACTCTAGGTACCCCATGACCAGTAAAGTTGACGCATAACCATCACACAGTCCTCAAAAAATTCTAGTCTCAGTGAAGATGTATATGAAACAATCCCACTGCAGTTCTGTACTCGACTATGCAATAATGCCTGTAGTGAAAAAGAATTCAGTGAAGGAAGAGCTGGTTTGGGCTTGAGAAGTCAGGGAGTGCTTTATGGAGGATACTGACATCGAAATTGTCTTGAAAAAAAAATTAAAAAAGAATAGAGAGGAGTGGGTTAATAGGAAGATGACACTACTTTAAAAGTGCACCTTGAAATGAAACCTGGAAAGCACGTGACTTTTCTCTACTGTAATTATGGAAATGGTAATTTATAGTATACAGTGCTTTAGAGATTTCAAATGACTTTCCCATATACTATTCAATATTTGAGCAGCCTTATTGGATTCCTGCTGGGGATACAGATACAAAATTTGGAGGTTTATTTTTACGAGCAAAACGTTAGTAAATATTCCCGAAAACTCTTTAAGAGATTAAACAAGCAAAATCAGTGTGCCTAACACAACGTTTTGATTATGTGTTGAGGAAATTAACTGAAGTCAGTTTTTCCATGGGGTAGGAAAGGTTGGTTATATATGAAATTTTGATGCAATTTCTTCACAACCTGATATCTACTTTAGTGAGTAAAAGCATATTTTTCTTAAATAGAAAAGCCCTATAGTAGTTGTCCATCTATTGGACAATCAATTGCCCAAATTAAGATGCAGTTCCTGTTCAGTGAAGGAAAGTTGGGCTGTGTGTGTAAAGTGAGATCTTGTAATCACCCAGACTGTCAAGCTACCCATCAGCCTCTTGCTCCATCTCTTTGCTCCTACTCGAACCCCACCCCAAGCTTGGCCTGCTTGCTGTGAGTCCAAGTAAATCCTGTTCCTGGATACACCATGTGCATCTAGTCGACTCTACCAGTAGGTGACTTTTCCAACTCAAACTCCAGTCTGTGTCTTAGAGCCAGTCTCACTTTTCCCTCTGACCTAGCCTCCCATCCACACATGGGTCGCTTAGTGGCAATGCTCTGGGCGGCCCCAGAACCACACAAAGATCTGCCCTGCAAAGAGCCTCTATGCGGAACGAAGTTTTCAGTGTTTTAAGCATGAAGAATTTGAAAGCCTCTAATCCAGAGTTTTCAAGGGTCATACGGATTTGGACCTCTAGAAAATAAAACCAGAGAAAATTTATTTTTGGTGGGCTTATTTCCTACTTTCTACCTTTTATATAAACCTATGTCCCTCTTATATTTTCAAGTAATTCTGAGACCCTTCACAGTGGGAACTCCTGTTTGATACTCACTTAGACCTATGATCCTCAAAAGAGTGATTTCTAAAGAGCTTTACTACAGACCGTCCATACCTCTCTCTCTCTTCTTATTGCTATTACACATGGCAAAGTCACTTACAAAAGAATATTTAAAGAAGTAAACATCATTACATTTTTAATGTCCAACTGTGCTTTTTAAATTAAAATTTTCCAATTTATGACCTGATTGGATTCTCAAATGCCAAAGATCCTCAACTAACCTAGGAAGTTTAATAGCTCACTATCTTTCTGCAGATCAACGGCAGGGGTCACTGATGATAAGAAATTAATCTGTTCTTTTTTCACAGAAACTCATTAGGACACAGAGAAATATGACCCCAAGTCAATTACTTTCAATAACTTAGACAATTATACAAAATGAATTCATCATATAATTGAAGTTCAAATGCATTGTTTTATTTTAATCTCGGGGAAAACTCCATGAATAGCCCTTGTTTTTACTGGCTCGTGTCAGACTGCTCTATTCTCACAGATGACAAGGGACAGGCTCATTCTGATGTGCTGCCTTACGATGAGGAGATACAAGTTACAAATTAAGACTATGATCAATTCCTCGTGAAGTACGATAGCGATGCTGCTTATTTTCAGAGTACTGTTATATTTGACATTTTTAGACTTTAAAAATTCAGTCATGGGAAGAAACGCTAGGAATATTTAAAAAGCGTGATAAAGGTTAAAGGTAAAGTGGGTTCTTTTGTGCCATTCTTTAATTGTCATGTCATTTTCCAGTCATTATTACTTTTTCCAAATACCTGCCTGACTCTGATGCTGCCAATGTTAGGCTTGTTTTTATCAGGGAACATATTTTTCTTTAAGTGTAAAGGACAGTTTTTATGTTTTATAGCCTGAACAAATAGATTCCTCACCCACAACTCGTATTAACTGATTTAATGGATGTTTATTGAGGGCATGTATGACCTGGGAATTGGAACTGAGGAAATGAGTCCTAGAACTGGTTAAAATAAATGGGTCAGCCATTAAGGGTTAGACTGTCCTCCAAAGGTTGCTTTCTGTGTTTCTTTATGCCACACATAGGTCATCAGTTATGTGGACTTTGAGCAGGAATAATATTGCCACCAGTGTTCTGGAATATTCAAATCATTTGAATGATTTGAATATTGAACATTTGAACATTTGAATATTCAAATGTTCAAATATTTGAATGTTCAAATGAACATTTGAACATTTGAGTATTCAAATGTTGAGCATTTCTTTTTTTTTTTACATTTATTTATTTATATTTTTATTTTTGGCTGCGTTGGGTCTTCGTTGCTGTGCGCAGGCTTTCTCTAGTTGTGGCGAGCAGGGGCCACTCTTCATTGCGGTGCGCGGGCTTCTCGTTGCGGTGGCTTCTCGTTGTGGAGCGCGGGCTCTAGGTGCATGGGCTTCAGTATAGTTGTGGCTCACGGGCTCAGTAGTTGTGGCTCGCGGGCTCTAGAGCACAGGCTCAGTAGTTGTGGTGCACGGGCTTAGTTGTTCCGCGGCATGTGGGATCTTCCCGGACCAGGGCTCGAACCCATGTCCCCTGCATTGGCAGGCAGATTCTTAACCACTGTACCACCAGGGAAGTCAGAGCATTTCTTGTATGAATACAAGAAGGAAGCACGGAGATCGTCAGGTTGGACAAAAAGTGAGAACTGGATCAACATTGAGGTAAAAATGCAAACCATTAAGGAAAAGTAAACTATCGTTCCTAAGACTTGAATTCTATTTCATGTGAATAGAATTTGCCTAGAATAAAGGGTAGATTTTGAAGGAAAATCCTAATCGGGAGTACCATTAAATAGACATTAATATAATGTCTTAAAATAAACATTATAAGGTTAAGTTTTTATGTGGGAAATCTTATAAATCGTATTTTTAAAACTTCTGGGACCAAAATTTAAAAAAAATAAAAAACTTGTGTATGTGTTAATGCGTATTGGGAAATATTTTATTTATTAGCATTTGCTGGGATAAATTATATGAATCAATAGAACTAAACAAAATGACTTACTCTTTTAAGGAAAAGGTATCCTGGTTAGTAAAATTTTTGGACATGTGGAATAAAACAAAAGTGATAAAGGCAATGATTGTACAATTTTGACAATTTCGCACCCTCAAGGGAGAGGGAGGGCTGGCTGACGATCACTGAAAAGTGTGCTTTGGGCCAGTGTGCTTCCCTCTTGGATGGGGTGCCTGCCTGCTGTTGGGCTCCTGGAAGGCTTCCTCGAAGAACCAAACTAAGGCAGCATTGTCCCATGGAGGATTTCTCTGTCCTTTAGTTCATCACCCCTGCTGGCGGAGAGGGAATCTAAAGAATTCCAGAGATTTCAGGTACTTTGCTCCAACACTAATTTTTCAGGTAGGCTTCTGAAATTCATTTCGTAATTTTAATAAACTTGAACTCAAAGAACAACAGCAACACACAAACACACACACACACTGCTGTCTATGCTATTTTCTGAGAGTCACACAGAGGCTGAGATGTCGATGTTGTTTGCTCTAAACAAGGCCTGACACAGAACCAGCGCTTTGGTGCTGTTCTCATTGTGAATATTCTCATTGATATTAGGGGTAATGTGGAAAATGTGAGAAATTCACACTTGGAAATGAAACACAGTGACCCAGGTTTGTATTACACAATGCATTTTTCCACGGTACATTATGTTGTTAGGGAACAGCCTATTTTACAGAGGCTATATTTAGAAATCTAATGCATTTAAAGAGAAACAGTCTAATGCAAGTTTCCACACGTGTCAACAAAATGCGTGTTTTTAATTACACTTTTATTCTGTGTATAATTATGTGTAATCTAGTCTTTTTGTAAGAGAAAAACATACTTCACGTTCAGTTTTCTCCCTGTCAAGATGAAGTAAGAATTGTTAGAATAAACATGACGTTATCATGTAAATCAAATTTAACATCATGAGCAGCAGTGCAGTAGAGCAGTTCAGAGCAGATTTCGTTTCAAACAGAACTGAGTTCAAGCCTATTTCCACCAGTTGGTAAATGATGAGTCTGAGCATGTTGCTTAACATCCTTAAGACTCAGTTTTGTTTTCTGTCAAACAGAGATGGTAACCATAATTTGAGGAAGGATTCTGCTTGTAAGGTACTCGTGAGCAGAATAATGTCTTTAAACTGGTTGGTCGGTGCAAGGAGCTTTGAAAGTTTTAATAAATGATATTCATTGCACTGTTATTGCTTCCCTTTCTCTTCCCATTCTAGCAAGCTGGGGCCTGATTATTTTCTCCCTTGAGAAAATTGCTCATAAAATGAAATATCAGTGAGCCTGAGGTCTGAAGCCTGAGTGTGGAGAGAGTCTTTTGGAGAGCTCCCAGGGGATTCCAATATGGAACCAGGGACAGAAGAGATTCTGGCATTGCCATCACAGACATTTTATAAATCACATTATGCGTCTGCAATATTTAGGTAGTCACTTCCCATTTTAATTCACTGTAAGTGTGTACACTCTTGCTAGGTATCTTATAAAAATGACTTTAATATTAATAAGCTTAAAATATTATATAGCTCCATTTCTAAAATTCTAGTCTCAAGCATCATTAAAATTAAAAATTAAAAAATATCTAGCCTCATGCATCATTAAAAATATTGTTCCTTAGAATAGCATTTTTAGACTTATCTCCAGTCAAAAAAGCAAAATGAGTAACATTTTAAATGGTTAAATAAAAAATTAGAGCTCAAAAGGTTTTGTTCTGCTATTACTTGAGGCATGAAACACAAATATTTCTATAAGCACAATGTTCAAGAAAATTTATGGGTACCATTGCTTCCTGTTTTGAATTAAAGAAGAAAGAAATTAGAGGTAATATATATTGAAAAGCCTATATTTGCTTGTACACTATTCCTCCGTTTCCTTTATGCAAGAGTCCTATTTAGTTTGTATATCCGGTGGTAACTCAGAAATCCAAATGTTTATGTGTGCAGCATTATTTTTTTAGTTGAAGTCATCCTAGTCTAGAAAGTTTATTACTTGTTTTGAGAAACAGATGGAAAAAAATACGTGTGGCAAAAATGTAGCAATGGCAGTATGAGGGAAATGATGAAAGAGACCTGGAAGAAAGATACTGGAGAGATAACTCATGAGTGATGAGAATCCTAGAAGGATGGAAAAAAAGACCAAAGAACGATTCATAAATAGATATATATAAAATCCCCAAATCCCGGGATAATTTCGTAACTCCGAAATTCAGAGAATAAAGAAAATATAATGCACACTTTGTGATGGAGGAAAGAAAGAAAAATGAAATCCAGTTTTTTTAATGGACAAGCCTAGTAGAAAGATGGCAGTGGAGCAATACTATAAACTGTGGAGGAGCTGAGACTGGAATGAAGAGTAACATGGCAAGCCAAGACAGCATCCATCTGCTGGTGCAACGTGAAGATAGTCTTGGAATGGCAGAGTTGAGGAAGCATGCTGCGGGTCTTGGCTTGCTGCTCTAAGCCCATGCCCTGCCCTTCCCCAGAGTCTGTGTCCTCAAGCCGAGTCCCAGGTCCCTTGCCAGCTGGCTTCTCAATAGCTTCCCATAATAGGAGGCCCTTACGGGAGACTGGCAGGTAGGAGTGGGGGAGAAGCCGAGATCTTTTTTTCTTCTCCTCTCTGCATCAGGTCGCATCTTTGGCTGGCACTCTCTCTCTCTACTATGGTTCCAGCTCCCACCACAGTGCTGGCAACACCACCTGGCTCCCTGATTACTCCGGCCCTGACGGAAGTAGCTACGTTTTCCTATTGCTGATCAATGGGCTACGTCCTCTCTTCCCACACTTTTGTCACTAGTTTCCTGTCACGTACTGAACTGTCTCACGCGGACCCTATTTCACTGGCAAGACCCTGCTGCATCGTCCATGTACATCATCTCTCAATACCGTAAGTATTCCAAGAAATGACCGTGAAATTAGAGCAGGTATCTCAGGGAACACTAAGGAAGAAAGAGTGGGGAAACAATGGACCTTGCATTGCTAAACCCTAATGGATGATGATAGTGAAAATGAGAATTTGAAAAATTATTTTTATGTAAAGCTTCTTAAAGGAAAATAGATGTATAGTAAGAGTGAGTTTAATAGTATTTTGGAAATAGATAATTTTAGACTCTCAGAGAAAAGAAGAGTTGAGGAAATTCACAAGTATTCTTAAGATTTCATCTTGGAGCAAGGAAGGCAATGCCAAGTAAATATTTGAGGTGAGGGCATGCAAAAATTATTGAACGTTGGTATGTTCCTATAAAATGGAAAGAAGGTTTGGAAAGCATACTGGGAACTCCAATTTCACAGGAAAAAGGAAAATGATCCATAAAGAAAATGAAGATAAATGGCAAAAGAAGAGAAAACAGCATAAAATATTTAAGTGTAAGTACAACTTAAAGCTTTAGAGTAGGTTTATCAAAATGTCAATGGGTTAAAATGTTGTATCACATACAATGAATGTCAGACTCTGTTAGAACTAAAAATAGCTCTTTATCACTTATGAAATCACCACAGAACAAGGTGACAGAAAAGGTTTACCGTGAGTGAATGGCAAGGGGACACCAAGCAATGGAAATGAAAAGAAAGCTCCAGAGGCAACGTTTTCATCCAACAATACCGAGCTCGAGGCTGAAAGCATTAAATAGGGCAAAGAGAGAGAGCAGTGATTTTTAAATTTTTGATTCTTGGAAGAGTAAACCTTTATGCACGCAAAGAGGAGACCGTAAAGCAGAGGTTGTACAATATTTCTGTGGCAGGCCTAACTTTGCCAAGCTTTGTCTTCTGGAGGAGACAGAATGGCTCTTAGAATCAGCAGCTGACGGGAGGAGGTGCCTTTCTGAGCTGAGGGGAGAGTAATGAAGCACATTTCTCTCCATCTCTTGTCTCTGCAAGCTTACTAAGTGAACATCAGATCCGCGCTGGAACTGCGAGCCCCCTGTAATCACTGCCTGGACGTGGGTGCAAAGCAGAGTGCCACGCTCGTATCCGGGAGCGCATCTCCAAGGTGTGCATGTTTGCCTGCATCCGTGGTACTAGTCAGCACCAATACAAAAAAGAGCTGACCTCTGCTTCCAAGAGGAAGTTCTGGTGGTTTCTAGAGACTCGTTACCAGTAACAGGTAATTCATAGCAAAGTATCCCACAAACACATTTGATTTATTTATTTTTTATTGAACAATTTACAAGGCCGTGTTCATTTCAGGTGTACAGCACCGTGATTTAGTTATTTGTGTATATGTGTATATATTCTTTTTCAGATTCCTTTCCCTTATAGTTTATTACAAAATATTGAGTATAGTTCCTTGTGCTATACAGTGGGTCCTTGTTGGTTATCTCTTTTATATATAGTAGTGTATATCTGTTAATCCCATCCTCCTAATTTATCCCATGCCCATTTATATATTTGGAACTTCAAAAATATTTTCCAGAAAATCAAATGAAAGCTAGTTAAGTTTCCAGCCTAGGCCTTAAAATCATAACCAAAATAAAACATTCAAAATATTCTCATATACAAGTCATCCCAACCCAAATCTTTCCCAGTGGTAGTTCCCATATATGTCTCTCCACCTACTGGTCTCGTCTTAGAAAAACACTGTAAATTTACTTTCTGATTCGTTTTCCGTATCAGGGTGAAGGATGGCAAACAAAGAATCAGAAGTATCTGGTGACTGAGTGGTTATAAGAAGTGACGGTGCAAGATGAGTTAAGATGATTTTTAAAGTTCTCAAATGTGAACAACTAAAAGAATGCTCTAGCACGGATAGAAACAAAGAAGCCAGGACAGTTTACGCTTCAGGAAAATTAATATACTGCTATGCAATGGTCTGCTGGAGATGTTCATTAGCCCGTGGACAAAGGACATGCTCAGAAGACAGTCCAAGGGTTAGGATCTGGAAGTGGGAATTATTTGCATAAAGGACTGGTTGGAATCACCGGGATGTGTCATTTCAAGGAAGAATAAAGCACGTATTTGAGGACAACTTGGGGAGAAGTCAAGAGAGGAAATCGACCAAGCCATCAGTTTCCTGTGAGTAGAGTTTAATGTGTACTAAAGAAGGTATTATAATCAGAAACCTGCATTTTACCCAAAGTCCATGTGCGTAAACATCAAGCACTCACACGCTTAGGAAGAATGGGGGAAATATTTTCATATGAAAAGCTGAAAAGGTACAAACTCATAAAATACAAAGTGAGTAGAATCAGTTGGTACATCATGCCCTAGATTCGAGTGAAAAATGTCGGGAAGGAAAAGAAAGTGGCAACCCCCCCTCCACGTCATCAGCACAAGCAGCCCACAGTAATTTTCAGCAGTGGAAAGGTATTCCTATGAAAATATTCATGTAAAGCCACTCAGACAAATATAATTTTCTTCAAATTTCTAAGACCTTTATAAAAGAAATACGCAATTTCTTTTAACCTGTTTCCTATTCCACATTCCCTCCTTCCGTCACACACACACACACACACACACACACACACACACACACACACACGTATGAGCGTAAAACTCTGCAACAACTAAGCCACGTCCACTTCTGAATTGGTGTCCACTTTGTTTGCTCGTTTTGATAGAAATGATTTCCTCTGAACTATAATTCCCTGAGGGCATGACTTTCATCTGTTTCCTTCATCATGGTGCTCCTTATGTCTAGAATGGTGCCTTGCACATTGAAGGGTATATATGTACACTTATATACAAACATACATGCACTTAAAAAATAGATACATGTATATACAGCACATATACACATACGTACTACACCCATATACGTATATACGTGTGTGTATATATATATACATATAACAAATTTGGAACAAATGCATTTAATGGCTCAACAATACTATGTTACTTATGATTAAAAACATTAATTGACTAACCCAACAAATTTTAAAGAAATAAGCTGTAAAAAATAAAGTGACGGAGCACTTTAGTATCAGTCATGCAGACATCAAGGTTCTGGATGACTAGGTATCATCTACTGTGAATACACCAGAAAGATATCATTCACTGGGGAAGACAAATCTGGGAAGAGCCTTAACATTGTCCTGACATCAGAGTGAGAGCTTGAAATGAGACCGACACTCCCACCTCCTAGATCCAGGGACGTCATTTCGCTGGACTTTAATTTCTTTTTTTTTTTTCGGTACGCGGGCCTCTCACTGTTGTGGCCTCTCCCGTTGCGGAGCACAGGCTCCGGACGCGCAGGCTCAGCGGCCATGGCTCACAGGCCCAGCCGCTCCACGGCATGTGGGATCTTCCCGGACGGGGGCACGAACCCGTGTCCCCCGCATCGTCAGGCGGACTCTCAACCGCTGCGCCACCAGGGAAGCCCTCTTTTTTTTTTTTTAATAAAACTAAAACTGGAGATAATAAGAATCCAAAGATCCCTTCTAGATCGAAAACTTTTTCTATCTCTAGAACACATGTGCAGTAATTAAAATGAAGCTTTGCCCAAACTCATGATAAACACATTGTTGCCTTAATAGGTACGAGAAGGGGGAATTGAGTTCCATCCAGTGTTGGAATTTCAAAATAATCAACAGGAAATTTTAGAGCATATGCAAGGGGTTTTGCCTAAAATTCCCATACAAATAATTTCCTCAGTAATTTTTCCTAATCATTTACAAAAATCTGACATATATCTCATCCTGAGACATTATATGGCACTAATGACAGACCGAAATCCATCTAACCTGGAATTCCTATTGGCAAGATCCAAAATATATATATATTTTTTTCTTTTATTCTCTGTACTTCGTGTAGTAAAAGCAAAGCACTCAGCAATACTGAATTATTTAAGTGGAATCATTTGAATCCTGAATTTATAGTGATTAATTGTCATGCACTAATGAATCTTTATCATCCTGGAATCAAACATCTTGTCTTAAATATATTTTGAGAATCAGAAACTTCCAAACATCCAGGCTAATTATTGTTGGGTAGAGTAAGGCCCACCTAGGGTTTGGGGCTGTCCGGCACCCCTTTTGTGGGAAACAGCTCCTCTGGCTCTGCATGTAGTCAGGAGGGGCTCTGATCTCAGGAGCCCAAGGGCACAGATACCACATATACTAAGTAATCAGATTCTCTCACCTGTAATTGGAATCTTGTGTGAAGACGTTCATAAGAGGAAAAGGCCACTGGAGACTTTTTATTCTTTTTTTGTGGATTTTATATTCTGTTCAATAGTTATTCTTACCTCACACTGTAATCACCTAGGAGCTCTCCAAAACTAAGTAGAAAGAGAGAGGGAGAGGGAGAAATTGTTCTGGGGAGGAGCAGAGCCATTAGTTTTTGTTATTTTAATTTTTATAACATTATCTAATTATCTTCTAGTATCTTGTAGTAGATAGATGTTTAATGTAGTCTTGAAAAAAAATGAGTATTTTTTATTTGGTGTGCATGTGGATTAAAGTCTCTTAATGGTATTGTGCTAGGTATGTTATATTGTTTCTTTCTTCATAAGTAAATGCTTTTAAGATCCATCCATGTTGCCATGTATATATTTAATTCATTGCCTCTAACTCCTTCTTCTACCTGCTTCATAATTCTCCTTGGTTTATAACTATCAACTTTCATTTTCTCTTCTCCCAGAGATGGACAGCCAACTTGAAACCAACTCTTTGTAACACAGATAACACTGTGATGAATATTTTTGAGCATGTTCCTGTAGAGACCTATGTGAGAATTTCTTTGGGGTATATAGCTAAGAATGGAATTACTGTGCTATGTGCGTAATTTGGCTAAATGACAGATTGCTCTTACAAATGGTATACCACTCCACACTCCCAAAGCAAGGCATGAAGCTTTATATATATATATATATATATATATATATACACTCAAATCCGCACTAATCCTTGGCAACACCCAGTTTGTTAATTTTTTCATTCCAACGTTTCCAAGGGTATATTTTTATTGTAGTTTTCATTTCTATATTTATCAATGATTCTGAGTATCTCTTCATGAGTTTGTTAGCTTTAGGGCTTTTCTTTTTTTCTTATAGAGATCACCCTTTCATATCCTTTACTCATTTTTACATCAGGGTTACTTTTGATTTGTTGTGAATTTCCAAGCAGTCTTTGCATATTTAGATATTAGCTTCCAGATATAGACTTGAGACTGTTTTCCTTGGACCACTACCTGTCAATTAATTTCATCCATGGGGTCCTTAATTTGATGCCCCCAGTTTTTTTACTTTATTTTTTGCATAAGTGCTTTTTAAAAGTTCTGCAGGTGAGGAATTCCCTGGCGGTCCAGTGGTTAAGACTCGGCGCTTTCACTGCCGCGGGCCCGGGTTTGATCCCTGGTAGGCAAACCAAGATCCCAGAAGCCCCCAGGCACGGCCAAAAAAGAAAAGAAAAAGTTCTGCAGGTGAGTCTACTGTGTAGCCAGGGTTCATTCGCGGTTCGAAACCAATGAACTAGATGGATGGTCAGATGTAATTCTGCGGCTCACACCTGAGTGTTTGCTCTTGTCCCTCTCCTCCTCAACCTCCCCCTTTGTCCAACTCTTGAAGCTACTCATCATCTTTGCAATAAGAAAAGGCACCAGGCCCTTTCTTCCTGAAGTTAATCAGAGTTGCTCCTCTAGATTTCACTCAAAGAAACTGCTATGGTATGGAGAGAATGCGCTGCAGGTTCAGATCCTTGAGGGATCACAAAGAGCCACCCTACCCCAACCTTGGAGGAAGGAGAATTGGAAATGTTTGGTGAAACAGTATTAACGCACCTACGAAAGACGTTCCTCAGTGTATCCAACCGGTAGTCATAACTCCTCCCCTGATTTTCACACTGATTCAGAGGCCCTTGAATGAAAGTGAAGCTGTATATTCTTAGAAAAACCACGCCATAATATTACACAACTGGACTTTCTATTTATCGAGCTAACTGTGAAATAGGGAAAAGGAAATACCCAACATTCTCAAGGCCTCTTGGACCCAGGTCCTAGGGACTTGGGATTATACTGGTGCTACATGAATGAGAATAAAGCATAGAGAGAGCTGACGGTAAATGCAGTTTGGTATTTGTACCAAATGCCCTATGACACAACAAGCTCACCTGGTATCTTCCCAGTGACTGAGCCTATACACAGCATAGATATTCTCAATAATTTGCAAAATTTCCACATTAGTTTGTCACTTATCATAGTTGGAAAGACCAATAGACGATAATGAAGCTTTGCCCTCCTCATCAAAATAATAAAACTTGGTCTTTGATTAAGAAAAAGCCACAGTTTACTTTGTATGGCTAGCCTGAGCTCATATACATAATTTTTTAACTTATTCCCTTGCTTCTCTTTCTCTATAGCTGAGACTAAAATCTCAACCTTATCAATTAAATTCAGAATGAATCGTGATGCTAATGGAGGCAGAACCCAGAATGGAAGAAGCCACTGTGATTTGCTTGATTCCTGCTTAAGACATCAGGCTTCTTCCTGGCTGGTGTTCAGGCTTAGAAGGACCCATGGAGAAATAAAAACAGACTGGACTTGGCCATAAAAGGTGTAGCTTCTAGGTGGGGCTCTGCCATTAACCGCATGTGTACATTATATTCTTAGCACTTAGGAGTAAGTGCTCAGAATTATTTCTTGATTGAATGACTTCACTTTCTAAGTGACCTTGGAGGAGGGTTCTAACTACCTGAGTCCATGTTTTGCCTAAACAAGGGGGCTAGAGTAAATGATACCTAAGCTCTCTTCCAGTTCTGTAATTCCCATATATTGAAAAAATTCTACCAAGTGTTTACCATTTATAGAGCATATCACAGTATATTCTCAGACTCTTACAATGTATTGTCTCCTTTTTCCAGGGAATAAAAATTTCCCGGTACCGTATTTTGATCACCTAGTAACTTAAATCTGCACAACCTAGTGTAAATCCCTTACTCTTAATATTCCTACGTATCCATAGAACCAAAAGAAATTACAAAATAAATAAAAACAAAACTAACAATGTGAATTTATTTCAAATTACTATTTATTCAACTAGATTATTTTCTTGAAATTAAGTTACAAATGATGACTTCAATAATAATTTGTATTTAATAACAAAGAAGATCTGGCCCTGAGTTTCTTTCTGTTTTAACAGTTTCTCCCATGTTGACTTAAATATATTAATATAGAAAATGCATATTTGCACTGATGTGTTTTATAAAGTATTAATAATTTTAAGACTTGACTGCTTAAGCTAATATGGCTTCTCACTTTAATGAAATGCTGCCATAAGAAGTTCTCTAATGCCAAGTTTAATTAGGATTCACTTGCTCATTCTGTACTGTGGTCTGCGTGAACGTAAAGTCTGCATAGCTGCATTCCCGAATCCTTCACTGCGTGAGTATATATCGTAATCACTGCCGCTATCAGGAGCAGAAGAAATCTTGACAGTGAACTGTTGGAAATTGACAAATAAGTCAACTCACAACACAGAGATGGGAAATGTGTGATGGTAGAGGTAGTTCTGAACTTACCCAGCCTCTGCCAGGGAGACATGTGTCACGGCTCAGTTCCTCTATTACTTTTCTCCAGTGATTGCAAAACCCTCCTTCCTACAGTGTACTGCAAATGTTTACTTACGGTCTTTACCTGGAGTGAAGTTAAACACAAAAGTAATTATGGTAGCAGAAATAAAGAGCTGGGAGTCAGTTCCAGGCAGTAGTGCCGATGACCCAGAATATACTTATATTGAATGTTTCATTAAAGATAAACACTTAATGTGATAATATAGAAGACCTCAAAGCCTCTAAGAATGTTTTCTGGGCTCATATGGGATTTTTCCTGGGCTCGTAGGGGGTCACAGTTTGAGAAATACGATTCTGAGCATTATAGCTAATAAAAACGTTAAGGTTCTCTTATAAATACTCAGAATGCATTTCTTTTAACTGATAAATTTAAAATCAAGAAACTAGTGGAAGAAGCTTAATACTTTATCAAGGTTCTAACTAATCCTATTATCTATTGCCATGCTTTTCTTACAGAAATTAGAGCCTGCAGCAGGTGAAGCTAAACTTTCAGCTAGAGATTTCCAATATTGATGTAGATGAGAAATAGTAAAAATATAGAGAGACATCAGATACTCTCTCAGATCCTTGTTGTACTCAGCTTATTTATCTACTCAACTGCTTTGAAGAAGGCATAGCCTCTCTCAAGCCTGCCTCTCCTCAGCTTGCAATGGTGATGCTAATGAGTACAATGCTTTCAAAGAGAACAGAACAAGGAGACAGAGAAACCCCAGGGCACAGAAAATGAGCTAACTGGATAACCTGTTCCCCGGCACAGAGTTCTGGCTGTACCTCTAAAATAATAGCACAGGGAGATCAGCTCGGTGCTTTGTGACCACGTAGAGGGGTGGGATAGGGAGGATGGGAGGGAGACACAAGAGGGAGGAGATATGGGAACATATGTATATGTATAGCTGATTCACTTTGTTATAAAGCAGAAACTAACACACCATTGTAAAGCAATTATACTCCAATTAAGATGTAAAAAATAATTAAATTAAATAATAGGACAGAATATTTTTTTAAATTATACATTTTTGGTATTTTGGAAAAGATCAATGTTTGTCAGCACGAGACTTGTATGATTTAAAAGGAAAATTGTAGGTGTACCATCCTTTCAATTGAAAACAGGTAAAAATGTTAATGGACAAATGATCAGGGTTCAACTGCAGGCCATTCCCATTAGAGCAGCCCTCTGTTCTCTGTGTGACAACTACAAAGATCTATTTATACGTAGGAGCCTTGAGATCAGTTCACTGTAGTCTGTGGGGGGAAGAGTCAGTAACCCTTTAAGAACACTGAATTCCCAGTATTTTTCACTTAGAGTTTCTTAATGATTGTTTTTTAAGACACAAGCTTCCATGAATGTACCTGGAATCAAACTGTTGATTATTAAAGTAGGAAGGATAGACATGGGCTAATCTGATCTCTTTCTTTCAGAGCTAAGCTTGACTCACAGAGTATAGCTTAGTAGTCAGGGACAGGGGAATTTTTGTTAGATAAAATTCGGGTTAGGGTGCTAGTTTCATGATTAACTGTAGCATGGCCACAGGTAAAGATATTACTTTTCCTAAGGGTCATTGTCCTTATTCATAAAATAATATGAATGATAGTATCTATCATATGAGGTTGCCACAAAGATATTAGGCCAGGTATGAGCATAAAGTTCTCTTCATAAGAAAAGTGCGTAATAAATGGCAGCTTAATTATTGATGCTTGCAGTCGTGTGATGAATTGCTGCTCTGTGATGGTATATGCCATGGAAAACATGTTCTCCAGGACCCCCATATAACACTAACCATTACAAACTATTGCAGAAAGAACACTGGATAACAAGATACCTGACTTGACTTTGATATCAACTTGACCTGTGATTTGGGGCACATCTCTGTAACTTCTCTCAATCTTTGTTTCTCCTAATTAAAACACAGGTAAGCCTACATATCCTTTAAGTGCCTTTCTAGAGGTAAAATAATATCATTACCTAATTTTGTCTGCATTCCCAGTCTCTGAATGAGATGTAGATGGCTTACATCTTTATTGGAGGTAGGTGAAGAGGTTGCTCTTGGGTTGACACAGTGCTGTAGCCACTAATAGAAGATTCTTACCTTTGCTGCTTCCTACACATTTTCCGTTGACCTGTAACAGAATCAATCAAAAAAAAATTACTGTATGACAGTTGTGGTGAGGTAAGAAGATGGGTCCTGGGGGAGATCTGAATTTGAGAAGGCAAACATACATATAAGAAGAAAACTATTTTCATTCAATCCTAAGCATAATTTATGTCAAATATCAAGTGCTAAATTCTTGCTTAGTATATAAATGAAAAGGAGACTGAACATTAAATGTTTCAAAAATGGCTAAGACTCCAAAAACAAGGAGAAAGTGTCAATACTTCCTGTCTCTCTGTCCTGTACTATATTTCATTTAGACATGTTACTCTTATAGCCTCAGTCATTGTGAGTGTTTATGCATCCATGCCTCAGATAAATATATGTATATAATACATGAAGTAAAATACAACAAGAAAGAAGGAATGAAAAACACAAGTAGTAGAAAGTCACTTTTTCCTACAACCTTTTAAAATCTTTAAACTTGTGTTTGAACTTTTAATCAGTTGATGAGTTTAGACATTTCTCTCCCAGTAATGCTACCCTCTGAGTCTCTGATGCTACCCGTGGGAAGAAGAAACTGAATATTTCAAGATCAGGTTTTGGGGACTATTAGGGCTCACAACATACCAGCCTGACACAAACCTGTTAGAATCGCTTTTATAATTCCATATTTGACTCCTCTTCAACTGCTGCTAAGGAGGTACTGTGGTTCAAGGAGACCGTTCTGTTTGTTTCTTTCATTCATTTAATACGTTATTGAAAGTTTGCTGGTTTCTAGGCCCTGTGACAGCTCTTTGTGATTCAACAGTGAACAAGATACCGCCTACGCTCAGACCTTACTTACAGACAACACGCCTTTGTGTAGGCTCCAAGGAACACAGGAAGATAAGCTGGGATCCTCTAGACTCTTACGAAGTGAAGAAAATGTTCAACCCAGTCTCTTCCACAATCCAAAAATAAGTTTGCAAATGCAATTTCAGCTGCTGTCCATCAAACTGCTACTTGTGGCAGAACTCGGAATGTGAATATGGACGTGGGAAATACCCAGGTAGACGTAGGGGATGATAAATGCCTAGAAGTTGTTAACCATATACACTGCAATTTTCTACATATTCGAGTGTTGCCCAACAGCCTCTGCAGTGGGCTTAAGTGCTTTCTGAAAACAGTTGTTTCAGTTCTCCTAGCCTATAAAAGTGAAATACTAGAATTCCCCCAAATTAACTCTATCTTAGGTTTTTTTTCAAGAACATGGATTTTCGCATTCCCTTGCTTGAGACACTTCTGTGGATCTTACCGTATGAGATTCATACTCTAACAGGAAAACATATTCTTCGTCATCTTGCTCCTGTTGTCCTAAAATCCCTCCCCTGTCCTACACCATCTTTCAGCCATAACAATGTCTTCCCTTTTCCCTGGACACATATGCCTTTTCACACAACAGGGCTTTTACACGTGCTGCCCTATTTGTCAGAAATGCTCCATCATTTTTTTGTACTATTTGTCACTATTCACTTTTGTACTTGGCAAATTCCTATTCACTTTTCTAAACCTCTACAGATTATCCTGTTCTATCCTCTGTGACCTCACATACTTGCTAAGACCACTGACTAGAGTCCTGCCCAATTCATATAGTGAGGCATTGCCTGTTAACCTAACCGGACTTGAGTCTTCAGAGGCAGAGTGTTTTATTCGCTTTTGCATCCATAGCATATGTGGTCGAATCAAATGGATTGAAAGATTCAGGGTCTCTCTAAACTTCAAAGAGCAAATGTGATTCCAACAACAGGAGATTTTAAAAGGGAGAATGACTCAGGAAGGATGGGGGCTCTCATGACAAAATTGTGAAGATTTACTAACACACGACCTTACTAAGGAAAAATGATCTGTTTGAAGAGGAGTACGTAGTTGCCCAGGCTGTCCTCTAACGAGTTAAGATATCAGTGATTATGTATATAAAAAGGAAAAATAACTAGGTGCAGAGAAAAGATGGGGCCTCGGGAGTAAGGTGATTCGTTCTGGGTCACTAGAATAGCCACAGAGCTTTTTTCTTCTGCAGGGAAGCAGGCTTCCTTCATGGAGAAGCAAGATGGGAAAGAAAAACGGCAAAGTCCACCAGACCACGGAAGATGAGCCCTGGGATGGTGTCACTATCCAAAGAGGCTGATTGAAGTGATGAGGTGCATTGATCAAGCAGGTAAAATTTCCTAGTTTCATGGGCTCCCAGTGGTATTAACTAGCATCCTTACAAGGTCTACAATTCAGGCCATACTTCAGTCCACATGGAGAAAGATTTGCAAAGGATAGACAGGTTACTAGAGCCACAACCAAAGGAGTTCATGGAGGTCCTATCTCCAGCGAGGTACAAAGTACAAATCAGGGTCTGGGGAGGTCAGTTATTGGGCTGGGAAATTATAGAATGGGATATGAGGGTAAGTGGCTGTTGGGTGCTTAGAGATATAGGGGAGTGGAGAACAGAGGGAAAATCCCCACTAAGAACAAGAGATGCCAAACTTAAACAGCAAAATTATCTTCTCATAGGTGGAAGTGATTAATGTGTTATTGTCTGTGTTAGCTAGGGCCTCTGGCAGAGCGAGGTTAAGGAAGAAAAAAAGAACATAGGATCAGCAGTGCGACGTGGCCACTATGGGCTAACCCTCAACCCCAGTCTTCATGAATAAGAGTAAATTCATAGACATGTATTATCTAGAATAAAATATGTGATTACTACTCTACTTTTGAACTGTCATGTGCACACCAAGAATATCATATTATGTTTTCAGCGTGGAAGTTAAGATGGAGCAAGACACATGAACATATTGAAAGGAGGTTAATAGCCAGAATTCAGGATAACCACAAACTATACTATATAAATGCAGGCTTAATTTTTAGCCAGAAAAGAGAAAACCATGAATCATTATGGCACTGTTTAAATATGGAAGAGGGACTAACCCTAGAATTTGTGAAGCTGAAGCAATAATTTGAGGTTGGAGAGTTTACACTCTGTCGAAATGCAGACCTTTGTCCTTTTCTCCAGTAGCACAGCTGTCCGAACGAAACTGGAAAGGCCTCCCTCGTGCGACATGTACACACCAATCAAACGTGCCTATTGGTGAGATATTTTGTTCAATATGCTGATAGGTAAGAAAAAGATTAGAATTTTTAACTCCGGGACATCTCTGACTTTTAAAGTCAAGTCTGTGTCATGGCAGACAGTATTGTGTGAGTATTAGGAATTCCTCAGGGGATAAGAGAAGATGCATGCTGAGTCAATAGCAGGTATTTCCAGTTGGTTCTCCTATCAGCAGCATCTGAGTTTTATTTCTTCTTTTCTAAATTTTCTAAATTTTATTTCCTGTCTTTCTCCACTCTTTACAGTGAATAGAATTAGCAAGCACAGTCATGTTTGTCTCCTTGCTTACTTTAAGGGGAATTCTTCTAACATTTCTTCATTAAAAATTATGCCAGTAAGTGGGCTTCCCTGGTGGCGCAGTGGTTGAGAGTCCGCCTGCCAATGCAGGGGACATGGGTTCGTGCCCCGGTTTGCTACAATACCGCGTGCCGCGGAGCGCCTGGGCCCGTGAGCCATGCTGCTGAGCCTGCGCGTCCAGAGCCTGTGCTCTGCAACGGAAGAGGCCAAAACAGTGAGAGGACCACATGCCGCAAAAAAAAAAAAAAAAAATTATGCCAGTAAGTGTTCAGTTACAGGAAATGGAACCACTCCAATTATTTTAAGCATAAAAACACTCTATTGAGTGTTGAGTACTGATAAAATATTTGAAAATGATGCAGTAGTGGAATCTTGAGTGTTCATCCAGGAAAATATATATATATATATTTATATTATAAGTATAATATATATAATTTATATATTATTTTATATAATATATTATTTTTATAAAGTAGTATATTATATTTATATAATATTATTTATATTATCTCTCTCTCTCTCTCTCTCTCCTGACTTGACTTTCCAAAACATCCAGAAGTATAGCTTCCACCTAACTTCCACCTACCAGACCTCATTAAGTTTATGTGATTGAAGGAATTTAATTCACTTGCAGAACCCCTATCGATGAGAATGGCTGGGAAATGCAGCTTTTAGATTTCAAGTCTTTGCAAAGGAACTCACTAGAAGAAGGCCAGTCCTGTGGTCCTCCACAGCTATACATGCTCTCCCATGGACATTTGTGCTTTCAAACAGCATCATCCTGTTTACATTCCCTTAGAAGGGAAACCCATAGTCCTGTCAATCACTGGACACATCTCTGGATGACGTCCTTTCCTTTTCCAGGTAAGTCATAATCCCATTTTACTAGCCTGTAACCTAAGGAATTAAATGGCTAACCCCCATCAAAAGTTTTTTTTTTTTTTTTTTTTTTTTTCCCCGGTACGCGGGCCTCTCACTGCTGTGGTCTCTCCCATTGCGGAGCACAGGCTCCGGATGCGCAGGCTTAGCGGCCATGGCTCACGGGCCCAGCCGCTCTGCGGCACGTGGGATCTTCCCTGACCGGGACACGAGCCCGTGTCCCCTGCATCGGCAGGCGGACCCTCAACCACTGTGCCACCAGGGAAGCCCTGCCACAATTTTTATAAATGCTTTATGTTGCACTTGAGAAGGGTTTGTTTTATGTATATATAATGTGTGTGTGTATACAAATATATATGTATATATACACACATATTTTTAAACCAGGTTATATATACACAGTGTTTTTAGCTTTTAAAAAATTTTTTAAAAATAGTAAATACATTACGAACACTTGCCTTTAAAAACTTCAAGGCATGTTACTAAAAAGAAACCTTTTTAAACTTTAACACAGAACTTGTCCACAAAAGTTTTCAAAGTCCTGGAATCCTCTTTGAGATTTGTTGTTCTGGGACACATGGATATCAGACACTGAAAGAAGTCTATGTGTGGATGTGGATGTGTACAATGTTGTCACTGTCCCATACTGTTTGTGTTTGTTTTCTCTGCCTCTTTGTCCAGATAGTTTGGCAGAGAAATCTTTAGAGCATCCGTGCAAACTGGGAAGATAGGGATCCACTCTACACCAGGCGTGGAGGAGGTTAAACAACAACAGAGAATAAAGGTAAGGTGCTGGCTTTTGAAGGAGGGCAGAGGGGCTGAGCTCCCCTGAATCTAAAGAAAACTACGGGGAGACCATTTACAGACCATTGACAGAATGAGATGGAGCCTAGGACTCACTCCTTTCAGGCTCTTCCTTGTCTCTGCCAGAGTCTCTAAGAGAGAGAAACACATTCCAGGGCTGCCGGGGAGTCTGCACAGGTTAACCATTGATTAACAGCCTTGCTAGGAACCAAGTCACGGAATCCTGCAACACTCCACCCAGATCGCGTAAAAATGAGCCCTGCTGACCAGCTTGAGAAACACCCCCTTTAAGTTTCCTAGAAGTCCAATGTTTGGTGTGATGTAGAGAACAGTGAGGCACCACCCCCTGCCACATGGCCTTAGAGGGCCCTTGGTCTGACGGAAGGTCGATCTTACAAGGCGTCGCTAAACGTTTCACAGTGATATTCTCGCCGTCATCTCTATGCCAGCTTTCCTGACAGTGCTCTGGATTAGATGCTTACTCAGAAGCCATTTTTAATTTTAGCATCTGGAGGGCTGGGAGCCTTCCAAACTAGCAAGTCACGCTGTAGTTTTGAGAGCCTTTGCTTATTCTTGTCCTCACACGTTTTTTTAATAGGCGATGGGAGCAATCAGGTAACACTTGACACACCCTGGTCGAAAACCCCCTGGGATAAATCACCTGGTAAATTAGGTATATTTTCTACCTTCCATGTACCTACAGGTGATGGTGTCATCCTTGTCATTTCAGATCATATCTCCGTTCATTGAATACAAGAGAGATTTTTGTCTCTAAAACCCCACATTAAGTTTCCAGGATTATCTCCTCAGCAGGTACCTCAATCCTCAATTAATCCTGTCACTTTCAGCCAATGGCCATATAAGATGAGGAAATGGGGATGAGGCGGGAGGAGATGGGGGCGGTACACCAGGTAGGTGGATGATAAAGGGAGAAAAAAATCATGAAAAAACACGCTATGCCTGGCATAATGTTTCCAAGGGCCAGTGCAGAATCTAGACTAAATGCGTGATTTGCAGCATTCAGATCCTGCTTTATGTCTCAGCTCCACCCAGATCTGGCATTATGTCACTGTACGACTTGCAGCACATCTGTTGACCTGAGTCTCAAGTTTCTCTTCTGAGAAATGAGGATCGATCGTGTCCCTTTGGTTCTAAAATTCTGAGTTTGTGCTGCCTTTGGAAAACTTGTGCAAAGAATAAATTCGGCATTCCTCATTACCCTCAAAATCCAGGATAATCGATCACCTGTCAGAAAGCCCGTCCTCAGGGCCCCTCCCGACCCGAGACGTGGACAGCATAAACTTGCTCTCTGTATCATATCAGGATGAGAAATCGTAACTCCAGTAAGTTATCTGAAACATGGGCCATTTAAAAGGGAAGGAAGACAGGGCAAAACATCGAATGAATTGTGATATTAGATTGAGAAATTGAAAATATATATACATTTCCTATTTATATTTATTCTTATATTTGCTTTTATTCTGCAAACTGAAATATTAACCTCTGAGAAACAAAGATTTTTCTGTTGGTGATTCTGTTCATATGAGTTCAGAACTGGCACGTTCTTTAACAACCTTGTATGCTGCTAATTGTTTATTTGAAGAGAATAAGAGTGATAGAAGTATAATTTCGTGAAGATCAATACCTGAAGTCATTAGACAGATTAGTAAAATGTGTCACTAGCTGTGAGAACAGTCAGACAGACAGTGGCAATGTCACCGCATGGGTTCACCTCCCACCTGTCCTCATGAAGGTGGCAGGTAATGAACTTGCCAACTCTTCAACAGCTACCTCTATGTCAAGGCGATAATTTCTCATGGAATTTGGTTGATTTCGTGACTACTTTTGATAGTTAAAGTAACAATACCTTTTGAACCCCTTACTCTATTGAATATTAGCGTTTTATTTTTAATTTCATTAAAGTAAGTGATTTATTCAAGGTTACACAGCTAGTAAGTGATAGAACTGGAACCCTCATTTTAATTTTTTTCCACCACACAATGCTTGAGCATGTGCATGTGTGAACACACACACACACACACACACACACACACACACACAACATGATTGATTAAGAATGAATCAACCAATACAATAAACAAAGCTTTGAAAGTCAGTAACCCCAGAGGGTAACGTACTAATAATACCATCAACTCTTATCCCAGAACATGAGGCAGGGACCATACTAATTCCCACTTCCTTGATCCTGTCTATGCCCCACCATCAATTGCTTAATCTAGAAACTGACTTGGTTTTAGCCCAATTGTAGCCCATAATATTGCCTGCAATAGAGTGAGAAACACTTGAATTTTCTAAATTTCTTCAGAACATAACTCTGAAACATAAGAAAATTGCAGTGATGACTTAGAAGAATCACAGGTTACAATGCACTCAACTTGGTCAATCAATTTTATCAGCTTTATCCAAGCATGGTTGACCTACAGTGAAAATGACCAATTATAGATGCACAATCTGATGCATTCTCCAAATGTGAAGTCATTTAACCACCGTCACAATCATGATATTGAACATTTCTATCACCTCAGAAAGTTCCTTCGTGCCCCTTGGCAACCAATCCCCCCCCACCCCGCCGGGAATTACTGTTCTGCTTTCCATCACTAGAGTTTTGTTTCTTCTAGAAGGACATATAATTGGAATCACAGAGTAAGCCTTTTGTGTCTGGTCAATCAGTAACCTTTGAATATTTATTAAATTTAGGACCCAGGCAAATGCAAGTTCTCGGGGGCTTATTTAACAGAATGGATCACTTTACTAGCACCAGGAAGCAGTTCACCTAGAGATTATGTCTTTTTTGTGCGTGCATTTTCAACCCTCTATGTGAAATACAACCTGGCTTCAAACAGTAATTTTCTGCAGCTCTGGAAGTTCGTGAGATGAAGGGAAACTAATTGTGGTTGGAACACACTGTTGGTATTGGCAAAATCTCATTTAAGCCTTAAAAGATCACACAAACATTTATTCTACATGTTAATGCAAAGGAAGCCAAAGGTGGTTTTGTGGACAAATAACAAAAGCATTTTGCTCTTGTTTGAGAAATCGTGGGAGAATAATATTACATAAATATCTGTAGGGCTGTTCCAATCTTCTTACATACTGAGATGTTATCAATTATTGTTTAAAATTTGTTTCTTTGTTTCCCCCAGTATTTGGTTTCATTTGCTGTCTGTGTTTCATTTGTGGTTCTTATTCTTTATTCATAATTGAACCAACGTCTATTTTATGACATACTGTCTCGGGCTGTGATCATAACCATTAGGACAGTCTTTCTGGCAAGGTCAGCAAAACCGGAAGGGGTCATCTGAGGACCGAGATGAGGAGGGAACACATTTGAATAAAGGGTGGATTTTTGCTGTGCCTAAATCCATCCCCCGCCTCAATTAAGGACAAACCAAAGTCTCTCTATCCACTTCCCCCTCACCACAAGACCTGCATTTCTGAGCCCAAAGTAGGTTCTCCTTCTCTCAGACCCCGGGAATTTAGGGGAAAGGAGCCTGATGGTGTTAAATCACAACCTCAGGATTTATCAATCCAATCAGCAGACAAATGAGAGTCACAAAATGAAGCTGATCCTCTGTAGCGCTGACTGAAGGCCCCTCTGGTGTTCAAGACCTTGACTTTCTCTTGTTTATGTTTCTCACATATTTCTTAAGTTTATTTATGCACTGTACTAATACCTGGGAATTCAAAACAACTACAGAACATCATCCTTACCCTGGTGGGCCTCACAGAAAGAAGAGAAACATAAATGAGTACCTCTGGTGTTAGATGACCGGGACTACAATAGAGACACTTGTGTGCGTATGAATAGGAAGGGCCGGCTACTTGTGGACTCTGGGCAGATCAGAGAATGATCCAGAAGAGACGAGACATTTCAACTGAGACCTAGAGAAAAGACATGGCAGGAAGGAGCGCAGAAACACGAAAGCTTAAGGAAACTAATGAGTAATTCACTTCACCATTTTGCTACTCCTAAAACATGAAGAAGCTAAGTGTCCATTATATTCCCAAGCTAAAAGATGTGAGGTGATTAAAAGTGATCACAGCTCGTGCATCTGAAAAAGGAAACAAATTCTTAACCTATTTAACGTTATTATTCTTTCCTTAACTATCTCCAGTTAAATGTGCTTCCATTCTATGAAACCGGAAGCTTATGAAATTAATCAGCACATGTGGAGAGGCAGCGGACATCAAGGCGCTTTCTTCGTTCTGTTAGCGCTGGTCCTGCTGAGGGGCCTCGAGTGTGTGGTGCCCCTTTTCTCAACATTCCCTCCAGCTTCATTTTCATGAGCTTTCTCATCCTGCATCCCACAGTTGGCTACTGACATCATTTCCTCTTGCTTTTATTCTCTAATGAGGTCGAGGTCTGACTTTTGAATTCTTTGTTCCATCTACCCAGTGCTAACATGCCGCGGAAGGTAGGGTTCTGATTAAGGGTCATTCATGATTAGGATAAAAATTTCCTTGTTATTTTCCCCTATCTTTTAAACACATAATGCCATTAAAGTACACTGAACTGTGTCCCACTCCCTTACAGCTCAAACCAGAAGATGATTCACGTGTGTCCCCAGATAGTCTTAATTTCAAGGACAAGTTCTTGTTGATGGTAATTCAGAAGAGGGCTAAAGTGAACAGGAAAACAATTATAGCACCTAAAGTGATAGATAAGGCAAAACGAGACTCTTGTTCACAAATCATCATCACCATGCCCAAAGATTTACGGAGTGTGACTAACGTCTCTGCATTATGGCAAAGATATGGATATAAAAGAAGACTCTTGAATTTGAAAACGTTACAACCACAGTTAGAAATAAGACATTAAAATATAAGCCCTAATCATGAAGTATGTAAACAGTTGACTTTAATAGTATAGATACAATTAGTCACTTAATGAATTTTAAAAATAAAAATTATTGAGGTCCTCTGTAAAAAAGAAAAGAATTCCTTCAGGCTGACATGGAATGCACAAAATTGCTACTCCCTTCCCTAAAACCTAGATTATCAAACACACAGTTTGCTTGTGCCTTGGAGTCACTGTCATTTTAGGTTGCCCCTAGCGAGTGTTCTTTTCTCCAACCATGATTGGGTCGAGCATGAGGGAAAACTAACACTGATTGAGACCATTCTTCAAGCATGGCATTGTGTTAATAGTAACCCAGTCATCCCTGAAATTCAGGTTAAATCGACTTAAAACCCATTTCAAATTCCTAAGGAGTTTTACCTGCGATTCCACTGATATTTGGCGGGACTGGAGAGGTGGAAGAGGGGCGATTTACAGCTTCATAAGCCTTCTCACTGCAAGCCCTTGTGATGGCCTTGGCAACTGGGCTCTCCTTCGGTCCAGTGTGCAGTTCAATCTGTGTGTCCTGGACAATGTGCTCTCCCATAAGGATGAGTCTCCATTAGAAAAATCTATTTCTTTCTTAAGGTCCTATATTCTGGTGTCTATCCTTTGCATTATAAGCCTGGAACGGCAGTGTGATGTTCTGTATTTTGTAACAAAGCTGGTGATTTGCCACAGTATCTAGCAGACTTTACCTGATGGAGAAATTAACTTGTAGTAGGTCAAGTGACCAATATTTGGAAGTGTTACCACAACAAAGCCCAGTTAAATTCAATGAATGCTCAGAAGGTCAGCCTCAGATTTCCATCCTCACCTGCAACTGTTTCACCTTCCTTCTATCTTGAACAATTGGAGTTCTGCACCCATGGGCACGCTATATCCATCTTGCTCATGTGGCATTGTTCCCCGGAAGTCTTCCAAACTTTCATTGTTTACACAAACTCTCTCACGATACAGATGTGGCATCACTAGGTCAGTGATGACTTCCTGAACCTTAGAATGGATTGAGTGCCATTTCACGTCACCTGAGAAAGTCACCAACTGAGAAAAAAAAACTCTACAATATTAAAATTATCTCTTTCTACACCTTTCTCTTCTATCAGGTTATAAGCTCTTTATATTATTTCAGATTTTTGTAATATGTGATTATAATATCTCAAGGGGTAGTCTCTGGGCTACCATATATAGGGATACTTTAAAAACCCCAAAGAGTGTGACATTTTGTCTTTTGCTTCTAAATTTGTGTCCCCAATCACCTTGCATAGTTCCAATAGAAAATGGGTGCTTAATATATATTAGTAGACCTGACTTGAATAATGAGCTATGTTATAATAGGGTTGTATTATATCAATAATTAAAGTTTTACTCAAATCCTGTGATAAAGAACAAGGCTTAATTCACCCTAGAAAGGGCACAAAGCCCTTGAAAATGACAAGATTAAAGGCTTATTAATATTGCAGAAAATGTGCAATCATTGACATTTATCTATGATGCCTCCTAGTTTTAATGCTATGTCACTTTAGGACTCGACAGATCAGCCCTATGAAATTCAATTTTCCACTTTTTTTGATTCTTATTGGGTGACCATTGGAGAAAAATAAGAGCAAATATGGAGCTTTGGGAACATACGATTCCTTCTCTAAAACAGCGTAATCCTGTAACAAAAGAACAGGGAATACAACAGAGCATCTATACATCAAACAAAATGTATGCATACTTGAGGGAAGAAACCTGAGTTAAAGGATACGTAACATACATTTAACAGAAATAGTCAAGTAGGGAAATAATCTCTTAAAAATATCTAAAATCATGTTAATCATGGGTGAAATGATGAATGTGACCATAAAAATAACAACTGTTAGAAATAGGTTTTATAGGGAATCCCTGGCTGTCCGGTGGTTAAGACTCCCGCGCTTCCACTACAGGGGGCGTGGGTTCGATCCCTGGTTGGGGATCCCACAAGCTGCACAGCCAAAAAAAAAAGAAATGGGTTTTATATAATGGAAAAAAATCTAAAAAAGGAGATATATATATATATATATATATATATATATATATATATATATATGTAATGTATAACAGAATCACTTTGCCATACACCTGAAACTAACACAACGTTGTAAATATACTATATTTCAATAAAAAGTTTAAGAGAAAGAAATAGGTTTGAAACCAAGTCACCAAGATGACAACACATGTTATTTCCCTGCCGTCTGTTGCTTCCACGCAGCAGGATACTACCCGCTCTCTTGCGAGTGAAATGTAATTTATAGAACTCAAAATTCCTTTGCAGAGACTCCACTATGAGGATATAGTTCTATCAAGAGTAGGTGATAATTAGATGATTAATCAGGCACAGGATTGTTTTCACTACTGGTGTCTCTCACTCTGCAATTCCTGCTCATTTTGCTCTTCAAGGAGACACATTTCCCAAAGCTGCTGATGGACAGGCCCACACTCACATGCACACTGTACATTTGGTCTCCCATAAGCTTGTCGAGGAAAATGCTTCCTGCTCAAAGGGAGAATATGGTATTGAGCATATACTTTTATTAAAATCCCTCATCTGTTTGATATCCCATCTACAAAGGCACTCATTAAATTGCAAGGCAAAAAATACGTGGTGTTTGGGTAAGGATTTGTTCAGATCTTGGTCTTCAGAAATTATTTAACCTTTCACATGAAGCTTTCAGTGGAATCTTTCAATAATACAGAGCATTCTTGGACAGTGGCCTGTGTAAGTTCATTATACAATTAATGTTTGTAATTTCTAGCTCAGGAAAGTAAACATTCTCAAATATCTACAATACTGCAAGGTGGGTTCAGTTTTTGACATCTGCACATATTACAGTGGGTTGGTTTGAAATATCACCGTAATCAAGAGAAAGGAGCAGTGCCTAGCAGGCTGACTGGCAGTTGGTAATTTAGTAAAAGCCATTACCATGATCTCTCAGACTTTTCTCTGTGTGGCTCTGAGCTACATGCTCTAGATCTGTCCTCCCAGACAAATTCCTTTATAAGGCTTTTAGTAATAGCCCCACAGACAGGCCCCCATACATTAAAAGGGAATCAGCATTAAAATAACCAAATTAGCCAGGTAGATAGAACACCTTGTAGAACATCTTGTAGAAAATCTGTGGAGTAAGCATATACGGGAATAAACATAAACTAATTGAAACACTAAATAAATATAAACAAACAATTCATACATGTGCAGTGATCTAAATCATAAAATTAAAACATAAGAGTCGTATTTAAATTACATAAATATTTTAGATGAATTCTTGCTAATTTAATATCACTCTAACATTTCAATAGAGCAAGTAACCTAAAAATAACTACCCGTTGATGCTTTTGTGAAAAGTTTTCACATGACACGACTCCATTCTTCTTTTAGATGCTCTATTATTGAAGTATTATGCTAATTCAAAGGGAACTTCCCTAGGTTTCCCAATAATTTATGAAGTTTTACTGTTCAAATAGAATGGTTGCTAGTGAGTGGGGTTATTAAGAGAACACAGTTTAGAATCAGAAGACCTGGATGAGAGTACATCCTCCACCACTGTGTGAGTCTTGGAATGCATATTCGTATTGTCTGAGCCTCTCTTTCCTCGTCTGTTAAATGGACCCAATAATAAGATTTGTAGGGCTGTTGAAAAGATTAGATGATATTTTTGTGTAAAACTTCACAGGACAGAAATAGCTGTTGTTACTATAGACCATTTTTAAAATCCAACTGTTAAAATAAAAGGTAATTATATTGTTAGTTTTATACCCTGAAGTGGCTCTGAGGACTTTTGCCTAATTGCTATGAAAGAAAGAAAGAAAGAAAGAAAGAAAGAAAGAAAGAAAGAAAGGAAGAAAGGAAGAAAGGAAGGAAGGAAGGAAGGAAGGAAGGAAGGAAGGGAGAAAGGGAAGGAAGGAAGGAAGGAAGGAGGAAGGAAGGAAGGAAGGAAAGAAAGAAAGAAAGAAAGAAAAAGAAAGAAAGAAAGAAAGAAAAGAAGGGAGGGAGGGAGGAAAAGAATGATCCCATTGTCCGTAATCAAACAAAACTGATAGGGCAGGGGCCGCTCTACCCCCCCCCCACCACAGTGCCCCCTGCTGTTCCTTTCTGGGGACGGCAGCTCTGCCCATCCACCTCTGCCCGGCACCCTGGTCAGTCCAGCTCTACTGCACCCTGCTTCCTCACACACTCAGCTAGGGCTTCCCCTTTTTCCGAATCTATAATGAAATTCCTGACCCTCCTAACTTAATACTTCTAGATATGATCCTGAAGCAGGGAAAAGTGAATAAGCAGAGAGAAGGACTTAAGAAATGTCAACAAAAGAGAAGCAATAAACAAGACATTTAAGGAGTGTAAAGGAATCCAGAATTGCTTGGTGAGCAGAAAATCATTGTGGGTTCTCTACATACTTGTTAAAGGGGTAGGTGTGTGCTCACACCAAGAGTATGCATACAACACATGTATACTACATGTATACACAATAGTTTCTCCTGGGTAAATGCCCCACTAAAATGAGAAGTGTATGAACCTTTTTGAATAAGAGAATGATTTATAAATTCCCTTTGACCTCAGAAATTTAATAATCTGTCCAAAGATATCAATACTCCATTATATCAGAGGTTTTAAAGCTTCTTTAAGATGAACTCAGAAAGAACTAAGCAGTATTCAAATTGTCATTCTGACAATTTTTGCAGAATAAAGTATATTATGGGAAAAGTACACCAGTTATCAAAAGGAAATCCTGAGCTAATAGCATTTTTTTCAGAAGAACTGATTGCTGCCCAAAAAAGAACTAAGGTTCTTTTGTTTTCTTTTAGAATAATCTTACCTCATATATATTTTCCTAAATGTCTTTTTTTTTTTTTTTTTTTTTTTTTTTTTTTTTGCGGTACGTGGGCCTCTCACTACTGCGGCCTCTCCCGTTGCGGAGCACAGGCTCCGGATGCGCAGGCTCAGCGGCCATGGCTCACGGGCCCAGCCGCTCCGCAGCATGTGGGATCTTCCCGGACCAGGGCACGAACCCGTGTCCCCTGCATCAGCAGGCGGACTCTCAACCACTGCGCCACCAGGGAAGCCCCCTAAATGTCTTTTTATTCCGAAGACATTAATATAATTTTATCTCAGAAAGCTTCCTTTAATACCTGGAGTTAGTTAAGAAATTAAAAATAATTATCACAGATTCCATCTTGAAAAGTGTGGAGAAGTTGCTGGTCAGAATTGTACTTGATTTTTCCAATGGTATGGGAAGAAATGAGTGCAAATAAGATAATTCAGTTATGAAAATAAGGCCTGGCCTATTTAGCCAAAACCTAAAATAAAATAAATTGGATTGGGCTCGCATGAGTGAGTACAGTGAAAATCATGCTGCAGACCTAGAGGACTTGTGGCCACAGGTGAAGGAGGGATACAGGAAGGAAGACCGTGAGATCTTAGAACAATTTTCCCCCCAAAAAAGGCTTCTTGGATCCTCACGTAAACATCATGCCAAAATAGATCCCAGACAAATTCCAGTAAGACTCCACTAATCAAAACACTAAGTTATTAAGTAATCCATAGAATACTTTGAGGAAAATATAAGTAGGTCTTTAACAAACCTATTGGAGGAGGATCCCATTAACTTCCGCGTAACTCAAAAAGAAATCCCCCCAAATAGATCTATTTGGTGAAACTGGTTGAATCTAAGCTTGGATGTTTCCAATGGAACACACCAAGCCAACCACAAAGGTGGTTTACAGTGAGATTTGTGGGCTTCCCAGCACAGTTACCCATCCTTCTGGGACCACACCCCTGGGCCCGTGTGCGTGGGGCAGGACTGAGCCAAGCTCCGCTGTGGCAGTCAGGGGAGACTCCGATCGCCTTACACCAGGCAATGACGCCCCATTCCCTGGTCACAGCAGTTGGCTCAGGGAAAATCCAGAAGCCAAAGGAGAACAATGGGATGTGAGGAGACACTTGCTAAGGTCTTCTGGGAAGGGGCCAGTTCCTCTTCTCTCCACAGAAGCTATTAGGAGTGATCCTGTCTCCTCTTATGAAGTACATAATGTAAGGACTGAGGTCTGGAACTGTTGAGGCCCTTTTGCTGTTACATGAGGCGCGACTGCAGGGGAGAGTGGTGGGAGACGGCGCATCCCTTACAGGCTGAGGATGAAACCAGCACTGAGTGAGGCAGAGGGAAGAATCAGGATGAATCACGGCCCTGGGTATGTAGCTTGAGTTATTACATAAAGATTCTTTTCCTGATGCCAGATTTTTAGTTGCAAACCCAGTAAATTAACTTTGTCGTTTAAAACATTTTGAGTTGGGTTTTCTACAACGTGCCGCACAAAATATTCTAAATGATGCATATTTAAGTAGACATTTTCTCAAGGCATTTTTTGGAGTTTCAAGGAGGGTTTTTGAGTCATCCACAGAGAGCCTTAAACGTATGAAAAACAACAGGAATACAACAGGAAATAATTTCTCACTTTATAAAAAATTCATGATGGGTCTCTAATGAATGTAATCCACCCTAGTGCACTTAAGATAGAAACTGACTTATAAATATTTTATGTTCTTATTTTTTTTAGGTACAATATTATAATTTTTAATGTGCTTTAAAAAAATTTTTTAATAGATCTTTATTGGAGTATAATTGCTTCACAATACTGTGTTAGTTTCTGTTGCACAACAAAGTGAATCAGCCATATGCACACACATGTCCCCACATCCCCTCCCTCTTGAGCCTCCCTCCCAAAGTAATAGCCTTCGTCTCTTAGGATTTTACAGTTTCTAAAGCTGTTTGGTGTGTATTATCTCACTGAATCTAGGAAACCCAAAGAAGCTTATGTTGGCCAAGATCCCAGGAGGGTACTTTTAGGAAGAGCTGATGTCCATCTCAACCCTTCTGACACTGATACTGACCCACTTCTCTGTTCTCCATCATCATGCAAGTACCATCCATCCATAATTACCACACCCTATCGTTCACCGGTCACCCATCTCTCACAAAGCAAACACACAGCATATTCTGTTTGATGGTCACTGGTTCAGTAGCCCTGTTGTCAAGTGGGAAGCTTCTGTGCTTATTGGGAGACACACTGCCCATGTGTACTAAGTGTACAACTAAGCTACAACATTTGGAAAAATCACTTAAACACTTTGAGCCTCTGCTTTATCACATGAAAGTGGAATAAGTGTCCACATCATAGACTTTTGAGTACTAAGCAAGATAATTCCTTCTACGTTCTTTTATTCTTCCTATGACCTGTCTTACCCTCTTCAATTCTCTGTTCATAAAAATTTGCATATTTCCCTGCTTTTAAAATTGATCATTTTATTCCCAAGCTTAAAATCTTTCAATGATTACTTGTTTCTAAAAAATGAAGCCTAAACTCCACATCAGGGCTCCAAGATTACCCCTGACCTGGCCCTGGACCACCTTCTCACTTTCTGTCACTTGGTCACTCCAGGGTCTATGTGCTCCAGGGTCTAGATCCTGCCCTGGATGGCATGAATCCTGAATGTTCCCTTCCGTGTCAACAAACTTTAATCAGGCTTCTTCCTACTCTAGACCCTGACCTCCCTTTTCTTAGAGCATTTACTTTAGAAAACTTGTAAATTTTTTCTCTGCATCTTTGTGATGAATGCAAATCTTTTTTAGAGACTCTTGCAAGTTTTACAGCCCAGGACTGTTTTTGTCAAGGGCTTGGAGACATCTCTTTGAAGTATAAACGTCCAGGGAGATAGCACCCCATTTTCCAGTTTCTATCGGAGGTGTGGAATTAATTGGTGGGATTTGCTCCAAGTTGGAAAACTAACTCCTGTCACAAGGGTACAAGAAGGTTTGCTTTTTCTTTTGGTGAAGCTGATGAATCCTGACTTTGAAAATCCCCCTGCCCTGTTTCAGTGGAATTAAGGTCAGACTGAGTTCCGGCCTCTCTCTCCTATTACAATAGCCTGGAATGAAGTCGTGTTTGCCTGTCTACATTTGTCTGGTGCAATTTTTGCTTTGCCTATCCCCAGATGGAGCATGTGGTATGTTCACGCCTACCTTAGCCCGTGTTCTCTCAACTTGGAACCACTTTCTCTCTCCTACCCACAGCTCTTCAGGCATTCCTATGTCAAAGGATTTACCACACAGTTCACTGTGCTCGCTTCAGCACACTCCCCACTTGGGCGAGGAGCCTCTTGGGGACAGAAAGTGTTTCATTCAAATTTTTGTTCTTACATGTTAACCCAGTGTTAAATGCTCAGCAGACCCTCTGCAAATGCTTGGTGCCTACCAAGAAGAATAAACAACTTCTCATCCCAGCAAACTGGCTTTCAGCCTCTTATTTTATTGAGGCTGAAAAAGTAAATTCAAGTGAAAAAGGAAGTTGGAATTCAAAAGGAAATCCCACAGATAAACCAGGAACAAAATACTTGTATTGCTCGTCAGCAAAGATGTTGAGAAAACTAAACCTGTATGGTCTTTTTGTGCAGGAAATTAACTACCCTGGTCACGGGAAGTGGTGGTAAAAACAAAGACAGTTACTTCTCACGCTTCAAAAGTGTAGTTCCTTCCAAATAAAATGGAAATATCTCTTTAATGTTTCCATATAGGTTAAGACTTCAACACTTTTCCTAAGTATATTTTAGACATTAATAAAGCAGGTGTTGAAACAAGATTTTGGGTTGTGTGTAGGCAAAATCCTATCTTAGTTTGGTGACCACACCTAGCCTGGGGAACATAGATGCTCAAAGAAAAACAGAAGTGGAGTATACACACAGTAAGCCAAAGTTATCAGCACTTCATTTACCTGTGCCCTAAAATATCTCAAAACTGAATAAATATGGATGAACATTAATTTTCTAGACAAACCACCTGTAATTTTTAGCAAAAGTGTTTTCAGATCAGCCACAACAGAATTTTTCTCCTCTAATTGAACATAAGTACATAGAAGATTAACAGCAAAGAAAGTCATATTTTCCCAAGGAAAGGGCAATTCTACTCGTACAGACTTCATCCCAGTTTGAGAATGATGAGATCTGCAGAGGAAATAATTGCGTTCCTGTGGGGTGCTCTGACATCTCAGATTGCTCAGCACCTCGATATTAAATTACTCAGAGGTCCCACTGGTCACTGTTTGTTAATGCACATGGAGCCAGCAAGGGAACTGGCAACTGAAAAGTATTTTCCGAGGAAAAGCAAAGATACTCAATTAGAGTTTTAATAAGAAACCCAGGAAATCTCAACAAGAATATAGTTAAATTAACTTCAATTTTATTATGTTTAATCTTTTCCCAAGGTAGACAGGAAAGAAGCTTAGATGTAAAATAAATTAATTTTTACTGTTTTAGAGACTTCATGTAGATATTAGCCATGACCTTTAGGAGTCACATTGGTTTTATCTACTTTGGGATGACAGTAGCTAAAAGTTAAAAGCTAAAACTAATAGTGGGAAGGATAACTGAACTATATCCAATCACTTAAAATTTTTGATGTGAGGCAGGGACTACTGAGTCTAAGATCACATAACTAGCCTCTTTCATGTTACCTAATTGAGTAGAGAGTAGTCAGTTTACTTCTCAGGAAACTGTCCCCCACATGGAACACTTTGGGATAAATATTTTGAAATTTTTTCATGGTTATGTGTTCATATGTGTTTTAAAATAGTGTGAACTTTGGCAAGGACCATGTGCATCCCATTTATTGTGCTATGCATTTGCTAAATTGAATGGTTGATGTTTTGATCTTATATTATTGGACTTTTCTATAGAATTTGACACTTTAATGTTCTCCTAAAAAATGCTGTCTTCCAAATCCAAATATATATATATATATATATTTAAATGTGTACTCAATGAACCCAAATATCTGTTTCTCAATCAGCTCAACTTCCTCTACTACTGAACTACTGAATTTTCTTCCCTTGCTCTTTTTTCCTTGCCAGGTTGAGTTTGTGGTTCTACATTCCAAGTCTGGGACATTGTCCAACCTCCATCTCTTTTCTCTCCCATATCTAAGTTTTCTTGCAGATTTTTCATTGTACATCTCACAACTATTCTCATCCCTCCATCCCCGTTGCCAAGTGCTGCCTTGGGTCAGACTCTCATTATATGTTTTTCACAAGTCCCCCCCTGACATTATTACTTATCACCCATCCATCTACAATACTACTACCTGATTAAGCCTAAAATGTTGTTCTGATTGTGTTGCTATTCCATGTAAAACTCTTCAATAGCTTTCCATAACTTACACAATAAAATCTAACTTCCTTGCAAGATTTTTTTTCCATTTTCCTTTTCATTATGGTTTATTACAGGATATTGAATATAGTTCCCTGTACTATACAGTAGGTCCTTGTTGTGAGACCTTTAAAGATAGAGTATTGCCCAATTTTTAATATGCATTTACTTTCTCTCTTCTCCACCTGCAAATTTATGCAGCAGTAATGCTGAGCTACTTATTTTGCAAATTCACTGTTACAGACTTAATATTAGTATACATTTAAAATCAGTATGTTGAAGCCCTTATCCCCAACATGATGGTATTTGGGGTGGGGCCTTTGGAAGGTAATTAGGTTTATGTGAGGCCAGGAGCGTGGAGTCCCCATGATGCGATTAGTGCCCTTATAAGAAAAGGAAGAAGCACCAGAGCTTTCTCTCTCTCTGTGCACATGCACCGAGGAACCTCCATGTGAACACACAGGGAGAAGGCAGTTGATCAAGCCAGGAAGAAGGTCCTCACTCTGGTCTTGTCAGTTTTATGGACATTATCCACTCTTATAGGTATGTAGTGAGATCACATCATTTTTCATCAAGTGTGATTTTAGCTGTGGATTTGGGGTAACTGTTCTTTGTCATATTGAGGAAGCCCCATCCATTCCTAATTTGCTGAGAGTTTTTATCATGAATCAGTTTGGGTACTTTTCAAATATTTTTTTCCTGCCTGTTCACAGAAAAATGGATAGGATCATAGGATTTTTCTTCCTTAGCCTGCTGATGTGGTGGATTATATTAATTAAACTATAAATTACATTGATTAAACTGTATCTTTTCACTAATGACATTATCACATAGCTAAAAAAAGCGCAAGATTCTAGTATGAAACAACTAGAATTAATAAGCACTTGAGGAGGTAGCTATATACAATATAACAACAAAAAATCTATTGATTCTGTATATTTCATTTATAAGAACCTAGAAAAGGACACAGCAGAAAAAATTGACAATATGGAAAAAATTATAAAAAGTCTTAGGAATAAATTTAATAAGAAAATTATTAGACCTATATGATAAATATTCTAAACTATTTTTGAAAAGCAAAGAATATTATTTGTTTTAGCTCTTCTGTATATCTTGCTTTCTCAAAGAACTTTAGAATCAGCTTGTCCATTTCTGCAAAAAAGGCAGCTGGAATTTTGATAAGGATTAGATTGAATCTGTTAAGAAGCAGAGAAAAGGAGAAACAAACAATAGAAACAGAACTACAGGTGAGCCAGACACTGGACTTATTAGATAGAGTCCTTGCAATAACTTATTAAATAGAGTGCTTGTCAGGTTCAAGAAGAGAATGACAACACGGAGAATTTCACCAGAGAATTATAGATTTAATGTTGGATATTTAGTATAAATAATTGTAGAGCATCTGTGTGAACACTTAGCTTTTGACAAGCAGTTGGAATAGAGAAAGATCCTCCTAATCCAACCTGGAATTAAGTTTTGCAACATGTGCATCTGTGTCTCCCAACTGAATATGATTTCATTTTCTCTCCAGTTTACGGCTGCAAGGGTATACCTGCTGGTTTTGAGGCAGGTTTGGGGCTGCAGGTTTTAGAGGTCATGGGTGATTTCTGGTTTGTATTTTCCTGAGGATGCAGTCCTTCTGGTATTCCAGCATCCAAGCTAAGAGCATGGGATGTCTGATAGAGTGCCTTGTCCTTGCAGGCCTGAGACTCAGAGTCTTATCTCTAGCTCGTGAAACCTACGAACCCCGGCTTACTCCTCAGCCCCTGAGGAACCGGCCTCCCCAGTCCTAGCTGGTTTGGTAGCCTGCATTTCTCCGGTGCTGTGAGATAGCCAAGCTCTGCGCAGTCGCTGCTCTCTACTCAGATTTCTCCTTGGTTTCTCAGTTCCTGTCCAACTTACATATCAGCAAACACCTCAGGGGAAATGCAGCAAGAAATGTCAGGCTCGACTCTCTCTTCCCTCTCTTAGCTTGGACCCTCAATTTTGTCTGCCTTGGCTCCTTTCTGATGTCTCTGAACAGATTTTCTTTTGGGGGGTGGGTGTGGGGAGGTAGGTGAGAAGTATTGTTTTGGGTGTTGCTTTTCTAATTTTGGAGGATACACAAGGCTTGCTTTGCTGGAATCTAGTCCCTCATTAGCTGGAAACACAAGTATCTGCTAGAATATTTTAAAGCAATTCCCAGTTACAGTATCATTTTGTCTGTAACTGCTTCAATATGTACTATTAGCAGATATGATATGTTTAATGAGTTTAACGCAAGTCTGTTATAAAAATAACAATAAATAATATAATCTAAATATCAAGTCTAGGTTCAAATGTTCAAAAAAAATTATCTCCTGAATTTGGAAGCAAATGAGGCCCAATCTTTGTATTTTGTTGATGTCTCTTTTTAGTCTATAACGATCCCCTGCTTTATCTCATGTTCATTTATAATAAAAAAGTAATCATTTTCATATAAAATTTCCCATATTCTGAATTTTGTTGATTGCATTCCTGTCATTTAACTTATCCTCCAATCCCTGTATAACTTGTAAATTGAAAGTTAGATATAGAGGTTTGATTATGATCAGGTTTTTAACAAAAATACTTCGGAGTACACAGATAAGCTTTTACAAGCCTGCTCTTAATGATGTCTTCCATTGATCAGTAGGCCCAGGTGTTACGAGCACAAAACATTTTTAGGTGAAAAAAGACATTGCCAAAGACTTACAGCATACGCCAGTTTTGTAACTCCCCTGTAATCACGGTGGCTCTCTTTAGGTGATATTATCAGTGGCTTCATTTTGCTTAGTGTGTTTTACTTTTAGTTATAATTGCACTTTTATTCAGTTTTAAGGGACATGTAAATTCATCTCAGAATATTCAAGCACTGTTAGAGAAACAGTACCTGCCTTAGAAGAACTCACATGAGTAGAAAGAAAAAAAATAAGACACTATTTAACAGGGTAGAGTAAAAGAAACACCCACCGGAAGTCTCACCCTGACATAAGAAGAGTAAAGCAATGGCTCTCCAAGGGGTGGGACTACCCTTGGTGAGCATTGTGGATGGAATGTCATGTACCCGCTGCATGCATATGCTGAGATCCCAGCCCCTAGCACCATGGTACTAAGAGGTGGTCTTTAGTTAATACCTGGATTCTCCTGAGTCCTACTCAGCTTCTGACAGCCTTCCTCCAAGAGGACGATCTACCCACTCAGCCTCCTCTTCTAGCCTGGACACAGGCTGTGCTGCACGTGGACAGATCCCTCACACCTGGGGGTGCTTTGATTTCCTTTCCAGCCTGGGAGTGAAAAAGTGTACCTCCTACAGAGCTTTCCTGAACATATTCATTTTGTCAACTGTGACTTAGACAACCTGGTTTTTGTCTTTGTGGCCATATTTTATAGCTGTTTATTCTCTCTCCCAAATTAGAAAAAAGAATCTCTGCTTGATTTCAGCTCCCTGTTGGCCCAGGGCTGCTAAGACATCTGGGTAAGAGGTGCTTGGGTCCAGCCAAGATAAGACAGGCGCCATACTAGCTGGACTTGGCCCCACTCCACCCTCTACGACCAGCCACTGATTCCTACTGGACACAAAGGAAGGTGTGAGGTAGGTGTGAGCTAAGTTTGGGAGGACCTTGAAGGTAAACAAAAGGTGGCTCCACCTCTGAAAGGAATTTACCACCCGGTTGGAGAAATCACGGTGACACCAGAGTTGACCTTGCCCGGAGAAGGCTTCTCATCCCAGTGCTTTTGAAACACGAGCCACTATTTACCCCAGCCTCTCTGACAAGCCCCTCCCCCTATTTCTCCAACCTACCCATTCTTCCTCTCCTTTGGTCAATATTGACATTAGTCCAATAACCATTATTGACAGGGGCCTGGGAGATGGGGCTCCTCCAGGTTTGGGGAAACAAGATAAACCCACAGAAGTATAAAAGTGAGGGATGTATTCAGAGAATAGCCAGTACCCCACGGTGAGTAGGGTTTCAGGGAGAGAGACGTTAGTAGATAGGACAGTAATTAACTAAATAAAAACATTAAATCACAGGTCATCTGTAAATCTCCTTACTCTTCCTAATCATCACACAAAGGAAAAATTATGGGTAAGTACAGATATTCTGTAAGCTCTGTCCTATTCCCCCACTGAGGGGTTATGTGCTCTGGCCACAGCACAGATGGAGGTGATGGAGACTTCATCCTGGAATTAGATGGGCAGGGTGAAGCACAGGACACAGTAAAGACTGATTCCCTGGCTAATGCTCCATCCCGATCCAGAGCCTTCTCCACGGCCCCCTGTGCCCCTGTGACATTTTCTGTGCCCACACGAATTTCTCTTCTCTCTCCTGCCCTTACGTGTTACCTCTCTTTGCCCTACATCAGAGTGCTCTGATTCTTACCATTAACTGCAGGCCTCCTTGAAACCTCATTTTCTCTTCTAGTTTTATTCATTCATTTCTTTATTTCTTACTGAAACACTCTTTAATGACCTAGTAATTTCTCCACCTTTTAACAATTACCTTTGCTACTCAGGTATCTTTTCTGAAAACTCATCGTATTTTTCCTAGTCCTTTGAATTCTCATCAGTTATTGCATTTCCCACAATTAGCAGCATGACAGTGGTTCAGAGACTGGCCATTAGAGCCAGATGGCCTGGTTTAAAATTCTACCACCTCCACTTAGCAGCTGTGGAAACTTGGGCCAAGTCCCTGCCTCGGTTTTGTGGCCTGTAAAATGGACACAGTAATAATACCAACAGAAAGGTTGGTGTGAGTAATACATAAATGCCGCGTATAAAGTGCTTAGAACGGTGGGAAGCGTAGATTTAGCTCTCGATATAGTTTAGCTGTTTTTATTATGATTGTCTTTAGCATGGTATGTTATCTCCATACTGGAAAGTTACTTTCATTGTTAGCATGTACACGCATGTTACTTTCACGTTAAAGGTCGCGGGGCGGGCTCAGTCACGGTAAAAGGTGAAAGAACAGCGTGCTGGTGCTTAGATTGTTTGAGGCGATTCGGCCCTTTTGCGATATTCTATGCTGCCACCTGCTGGAACTCTCGGGAATTGTTCCCCTCAAGAGGAGGTGAACCTTGCCATGCTGTTTGAAATAATTTCACATTTACACAAAATAAAGGAAAATATATTACTCGAAGCATTCAGTCATCCAATATTCATCTGAGCAATTGGTCTCACTGGGTGGCTCTGTGAATAACTAAATGTGATCTTAAAACGCTCAGAAAGGCATGTAGTCTGTGAAAAGAAGACACCAATGTGATTATGAGCATCTTCATAGTTATGATAACGACGGTAAATGCTCTCTTAGCTATAAGATCCACACTTCAGGGGACATTTTAATGAAAAGTGGAATGTGAGATAAATGTGACATTTAAAAGACTGTATTTTTTAAATTAAGTGAATTTAAATTATTGATATCATAAAACTGTTTTCCTCTTGTTATTTAGAAATACTTTAGTATAAAGTGAGGAAATGATTAAACAAACAGGAGATACTGAAATAAAACATCAATAATCTCTATTCAGAATGTTAAGGAGAATATAAAATATATTAAAAAATTTTTTTCCATTAGTTCCAGTAGTTATCAGATTTTTGTTTCACAGAGTCCAGGGTTCTGTAATATTTTTCTTATGTGCTATGGCTAAGCTATGAGCCAAAGTGAGAGACAAATCCATATGCAAGCGCAGAAAATAATATTGGAGAATTTCATAAATAAAGCTTAGAAAGTATAAGATCTCATGATTTTAAATTTCTTAACACCAAACAGAATCTTAGAACATGTGACATCTCTCATAAGCGCGTGAAGACAACGTGGTCCCTGTCCCTTGAAGCTCACAAATGCTAAGTAGTGGAGTGTTGGGACACATCTCTAAGACTTAGTAATATTAGCAAATTATCCTATATCCCTTAATAATCACTAAATCATTAAATACTGGATTCTGTCTAGAAGGAGCACAGGTGAGGGCCAAGAACACCAGGTGAGACGATGTGACAGCTCCTCTCCTAGTTTTTCTGCTGAAGAGGTGTGTGCATCTGGGCACACCTATGCCCCGCTCAGTACCCTAACCTATAGCCTGTGGGGTTTGTACCGCATGGTGGTTAATATGCTGGGTGTCAAGAACACGAGTGAAAGTCAGATGGAAGCTATGAAGCTCTTCCTGGAAAAATTCTCACGTCCATCCCTCACATACACACACACACACACACACACACACACACACTCTTGCCAGATCCCTGAATAGATCTCTTTCTTAAATTGCTTAAGGGTAAAGAATCCATGACCGTATCTTATGTAAGGAACTTTCCAGGACTAAAATCCAAATAGGAAGTGTAGGCATCGTGATGGCTAATGTTACGTATCAACTTGACTGGACCACAGGACACCCAGACATTTGGTTGCACGTGATTGGGGTGCGTCTGTGAGGGTGTCTCTGGATGATATTAACATTTGAGTCCGTAGACTAGGAGAAGCAGATGGCCCCTCCCTGAGGCGGGCGGTCCTCACTCAATCCATTGAAGCCCTGAATAGAACAAAGAGGATGAGTGAGAGGCAACTTCACCCTGACTGTCTTCCAGCTGCCACATGGCTCTCCAACTGCTTTAGGGCTCGACTAGGACTGGAACGTACACCATCAGCTCTCCTCGGTCTCCAGCTTCAGAACTGACTTCAGAACTTAGGACTTCTCAGTCTCCGCGGTGGTCTATATAATCTTTCTAATAAATCATATACACATATGTGTGTGTTCTGGAGAATCCTGACCCATGCAGGTATGTAAGAGGAGAACCCACACTCCTGGAACTGGGAAACTGGAAGACGGAGACAACTTAAATGTTGTGTGTGTTTCCCTCTGAAGCCTCAGAACGTCTACCTGGGGCATAGCAGGAGCACCTGCACCCAGGCATAAATGTGGCAACACACACGTTTGTCGGGAAGTACGTCTGTCCCACTCACAATCCTAACTTTATCTGAGTCATTAAGTATTCGTTGGTACTTCTTATCCTTCACAGCCTCATTGTAAAATACGTGACCCCATTTATTCCCAACTTCCTGTTAGTGGTCTGCTGTGAATCCCCAATGCACCCCTGTACGTATGGCCCTTTTGGGTGAATTTCTAGACCAAAGGTCTACAGAGGGAGAGCCTGACTCCCACATCCTATCATATAAGAGCACTCTGCCTTCCTTGTGTTTGATGCCTCAAGTTCATAGCCATGTTTATTTGCAGGTGACCTGGATCGTCATGAGGACACATGGACTGAGAGTGAGGGGAACCCCAGGACGGGCAGGACTGCTTCTTCTCAGTGGGCACTTATCCTGAGCGTCAGGAGGAGTAGCTGACAAATGAGTGCAAGGTGTGCTCAAACTTATTATTATTATTTTAGTTATTTCTGATATACATTTTAAAGTAATAACTAGAATTATGCCTTATAACATTATACCAGAACATATAAGATTTTTAGAAATGTCATGTAATGTCTGAACCATTTATATTAACATATTTCCATACAAATAACCCCAAGAAAGTTTAGTATTAGTTGTTTTTGTTTGTTTGTTTATACTGCAGGTTCTTATTACTCATCAATTTTATACACATCAGTGTATACATGTCAATCCCAATCGCCCAATTCAGCACACCACCATCCCCACCCCCCCGTGGTTTTCCCCCCTTGGTGTCCATACATTTGTTCTCTACATCTGTGTCTCGACTTCTGCCCTGCAAACCAGTTCATCTGTACCATTTTTCTAGGTTCCACATACATGCGTTAATATACGATATTTGTTTTTCTCTTTCTGACTTACTTCACTCTGTATGACAGTCTCTAGATCCAACCATGTCTCAACAAATGACTCAACTTCATTCGTTTTTATGGCTGAGTAATATTCCATCATATATATGTACCATATCTTCTTTATCCATTCGTCTGTCAATGGCCACTTAGGTTGTTTCCATGTCCTGGCTATTGTAAATAGTGCTGCAATGAACATTGGGGTTCACGTGTCTTTTTGAATTATGGTTTTCTCTGGGTATATGCCCAGTAGTGGGACTGCTGGGTCATATGGTAATTCTATTTTTAGTTTTTTAAGGAACCTCCATACTGTTCTCCATAGTGGCTGTATCAGTTTACATTCCCTCATTGTCTTTTTTTTTTTAAATAAATTTTTTTAAATTTATTTATTTATTTATTTGTGGCTGTGTTGGGTCTTCATTTCTGTGCGAGGGCTTTCTCTAGTTGCATTGAGCGGGAGCCACTCTTCATTGCAGTGCGTGGGCCTCTCACTATTGTGGCCTCTCTTGTTGTGGAGCACAGGCTCCAGACGCGCAGGCTCAGTAGGTGTGGCTCACGGGCCTGATTGCTCTGCGGCATGTGGGATCCTCCCAGACCAGGGCTCGAACCCGTGTCCCCTGCTTCGGCAGGCGGACTCTCAACCACTGCGCCACCAGGGAAGCCCTCCCTCATTGTCCTGATCACTGTTTAATCCTCAGCATACACACCATGCCTGGTACACAGTTGGTGCCTGATAAAAATTTGTTAAAGGATATAAATTACTCATCTTTGATTAACTCTTGTGAAGAAAAATCTCTTCTTTAAAAATCCTTTCTGTGGTTCACACTGAAACCACCTCTTCTGTGTGTTTTCTACAAACCATAATATGGCTTAATCAATAGATTCATACTTCAATTTTAACAATTTAATAAGTCATATAGATTTCAGTTATTTTTCCTCCCTGAGTTTCTTCTCAAACACATCACAGCCTTCTGACACTAGGACCCCATATTTGAACCATTTCTTTGTACTTCTTTGTGAAAATTCTTCCTTGACCTCCAAGACAGGATTAGATGTCTCTCATGTGTTCCTTTGCACCCTTGTCTATATACCCCTTTGATGTCAAGGCCTCATTTTGTCTTTCTGTTGAACAAAACCATGAACTCTTTGAGACAAGGACAATGTCTTATTTTTGTAACAGTAGTGCCTATCATATAATAGGCCCATAATTTATATCTGCTGAATTATTTAAAGACAAACATACAAATCAATGAATGTCAAAACAGCAAGACCAACAGAATTCATTCTTGACCAGTAGATGGCAACAGTAGAAAAATGTCAAAAGAATGACCCCTGGGAGGTGACCAGGAAGCCTTTGGTGTGGGGTCTGAGTTGGGCTACCAGTTTTGCCAGAGGAAGTCACCTTATATATTAAATTTATTAATATAACTTTAGTCGCTCTTGTTTAGATGCCTTCCAAATTTGCTGCACCTTCTTCCAGCTCCAGAAATCTGAACTGGTTTAATTATTCCATTTGTAATAATATTTTTGTTGGACTTCTTTTCCCAGTAGCCTAACTTGTAAAATATTTATTTTCAAAGAACTGATAAAAATGTTTATATATTTCTCTTATCTAATTAAGCTATAATTTGAATACATACATGATACATGTCCCGATTTGAAAGTATACTTTCCTATTCCTGAATATGTGTGGATTTGGAGAAATTCTGCCTTTAATAACAACCTGATATTGGAGGAAGATGAAGTTACCCAAAACAAGAAACCATTATTACTGAGCATGGAAGCAGAAATGAATGTGAACAATTTTCCCTTTAGGTTTAACCACGGTCCAAACATTCTAGAAGAAGGGGCACTCTGCAATAAAATTAAGAAAGAATGTTCCTCTCACATTTATTTGCACAAATTCCCATCCTTCTAATAAAACTATTTAGACTAGTGCTTCTTTTACAGTGCAAATAAGTCACTCGGAGATTTTGTTAAAATGATGCAGGGAAGGGTAAGCTGGGATGAAGAGAGTGGCATGGACACATATACACTCCCAAATGTAAAATAGATAGCTAGTGGGAAGCAGCCGCATAGCACAGGGAGATCAGTTCAGTGCTCTGTGACCCTCTAGAGGGGTGGGATAGGGAGGGTGGGAGGGAGACACAAGAGGGAGGAGATATGGGGATATATGTATACATATGGCTGATTCACTTTGTTATACAGCAGAAACTAACACACCATTGTAAAGCAATTATACTCCAAGAAAGATGTTTAGAAAAAAACCCACAACAGCCTGGCCAGCCATATGACCAAGAAAAAAAATGATGCAGGGAGTCTGGGGTAGGGCCAGAGGTCCTGCATTTCTAACAAGCTCCCAGGTCAGGCTGAAGGTCCTGGACCATGGACCACAATCTCAGCAGCCAGGACCTAGAGCACAAGTATTTCCAGCACTTCCGGGACAAGAATAACCTGTGCCTGTATGTTAAGGTATCTGATGGCCTCAGGCTGAATCTTAAGGGTATGAATATTTCTTAGTTATATTTGACTTAATACACTTAGCTATTATGTTGATTATTTTTTGCAAAGACAGTCATTCCCTGAAATTAATGTTAAATCTCTTCCGAAATTAATCCAACCTGCAATATTCTACTAATGCATAACAAACTCTCCCCAAACTCAGAGGCTTTAAATGACAGTAATCTCACTGTACCTCACAATTTTGTGCACCAGGAATTCAGGCAGGCATTGCCTGAACATTCAGTTAGTCTGGTCTCCAAGGTCCCAGCTGTCTTTATTTCCAAGTCTGGTGCCTTTAGAGCCATGGCTAGAAGGCTGAGCTCCTCTGCGCCCCTCTGCCATCCCCCAGTTTCAGGACATCTCTAGATGGTCTGTTCAGCAGGGCGACTGGACATCTTACACGATGGTTCAGCCTTCAGGATCAAGGCGGAAAGTGGCAAGTCGTGGCCTGTCAGGGCATCACTTCTACCGCGCTCTGTTAGTCAAGCATGACAGGCCAGTCCAGGCTCCAGGGAAGGAGCAATAGGCTTTCCTCTGGACAGGACGAGTGTCAAGGAACGTGCACCCATCTGGACTCTCCCACAGCTGCCTAATCTCAGAGAACAGATGGACACCATGGAACCAGTGCACATCTGTGTGTTTGTGTTAAGTGGTAGGAAGAACTGGAATGTTTATGCTGTTTTCTTCCTCCTTATAACTGGTCATATATTCAAATTGAATTTCTTTGCGTCTCTCTTCATTTCACTTGACTGTCATAAGATGGGACACATTTACGTTTGCAGATACATTTGTTAGTGGTGAGGTATGTATCTCTCCCTTGGTCTCAATTTTCTTCTTGTTAAACTGGGTAAGAACTTATGTGACTGCTAAGCCTCCTTGGAACTCCATGATTCCAAGATATTTAATCTCTTTTGTCATCTCGTGTAATATACTTATAGTAGTTTTTAAAAATATTTAATATATTTAATGTCTCAAAATTATACCAATCCAAACAAAAAAGTATGTACTTATATAATTATATATAATAATATTAATAATAGATTATATATTATTATAAATATTATATACAATTACCTATATATATAAATTATATGTATATGAAATATATATATGATTACCTATTTATATCCTAACTCTCTGCCTCATCTTTATTTCTGGCAAGTTCTTCAAGAGCTTCTGCATAATTTAAGTATTGCTTACTTAAAGATTTACCACTTTAATTATAGCATCCTCCCTCTTTGAAAATCCTTTAGATGTTTAGGGAAATCTTACAGCTCATTCAAGCCCATATAATTTATCTATATAACATAATTTTAAAGCTTAACTAAAACCTTCCTCAGTTCAAATTATGATTGACTGTTCTAAATCTTTCGACCTTTTTCTATTTCGTATTAAACATACTCTCGCAGCTATAATTTCCAAAAAAATGTTAGAGCATAAAAAAAAATTGCACCCATTTACTACAACCTCTAGCTCCCTCTAAAACTGAGTGATAGTGAATCTTTGGATTGACATTCAAACCTAGAAAAAGGAAGAAAAAGAAGTTTACATTATCATAAAAGTATCACAGAATTTTCTAGATGTTTCTTTAAAACTGCTGGTATGTAGTGACTTTTCTAGAGAATGAAAAAACATGTTTGTAACTCACGCCAAAAAAAGAAAAGAGCTGGGATTAAGGAGAACCAAACATCTGCAGATGCGTTAGGTTCAGGCAAAGAGCGAGATGCCTGATGAGAATACAATACAAAATAAGAGATGAAAGGTCAAGATGGAGAAGCCAAGGTGCAGAGGGAAAGGAGGCAGTACAGGGTCTGAAGATTCAAGGCTGATGCCAGCCAGGGGCCCGCAGGTGCCCTTCAGGAAATGCAAATGCTCAGGAAAAGCAGGGACTTGCAGTTGATGTGCCCAGACTATTGTCCATCCCATTTTAGATGTAAAGTGGAAACACTTTAAAGATAGTTCTTAAATATACATGGTTTTATCTCCACATTTAGAAAGTAGCTGTTATGGGCTGAATTGTGTCCCCCCCCCCCCATGCCAATTCATACGTTGAAGCTACCTTAGAATGTGACTATCGCTACTTAAAGAAGGGCCTTTAAGGAGGTGATTAAGTCAAACCGAGGCCCTAAGGGTGGGTCTAATCCAATCATACTGATTCTCATCTGGAGAGGATACACAGATAGGAAGACCCAGGAAAGACCAGATAGGCACCCAGGAAAGACCACCTGAGGACCTTGATTATCTGTCTGGCTGAGGTAGTGTCTCCCAGGCGTCTCCACCATAACATTACGCTTTTCCTTCTGTGTACACAGTAAGGAAACATTTCAACCACCCTGAACCTGTTTCTTACTGTTGTAAAATATGGAAAAAAACCCCTCCCACTGTTTTGGAAGCAATTCTGTGAAATGATGTTTTCATTCTGCTGATGGACCCGAGCAGCATCTACTCTACACTTACCTTGAGCAGGACAGGGGAGCTGCCTGTGCACACAGATTTCACACACACACACACACACCCCTGCCCCCCAACCCACGCCGGGTCCAAAGCCAACAAGTGTCATCTGAAGCTCTCTCTTCCAGCCCATTCCCCATGAGCTGCAGCCCCCAATTTCAGATTCCATCCCCTTTAACACCTCTCCTCGTTTTCTTAGTCAAAGAAATGTTGAGTCGTAACAGTCATCACTTAATACAGTCTTCAACGGTACAAAAGTCTACCATACTCTCCCCAGTAAATCTTGTG